>NC_140663.1:143842358-145329858 GCF_054131305.1 Coturnix japonica
TGCATTTCACTTAAGTTCATGGCTTTTCTTAAAACAGTCCTAGATTTCATTTTTCACTAAATGTTACTCTGCCCTATATGTGGACACATAAAGTAGGCTTGTTCATAGACTTTTTACACACTTGTATATGTCACAGTGAATTTACAAATTGCAACGGAATATATAGATATTACTGCTACTGGTAAGGAAATGTTTAGAAATGATCACTGGTGACAAAAATATATTTGAATGCCTAGCTTTTCAGGAAAATGTGCTAGTGCTTGTGGACACTAACAGCATTTGTGACATAGTGTCATCTAGCATAAAGAAATGCAGAATTATTCATGTCAAGGGAGTTATGCCATTTATGCCATTTTGTTCATTATGATTTTTAGCTAATTTAACCATGTTTGAGTGAAAATAATCAGCCTGGAGCTTTGGCACAAAATAACTACTTGTACCACAATACTAATTTTACAGAATGAATATTCTTTTGAAAGTTACAAACAAACATCAAATGTATGAGTATCTGAAAGCAGTTGATTAAAATCATTTTCTCTGCTGTAAAAACTTTAATGCTGAACATTAAACTAGGGAATTTTCTACCAGTTAACCTCTGCAGATGAAACCATAGAGGAAGAGCAAGAGTACCATTTTCCCTTTGTCATGGAGAAAGTCTGTTAGGTTTCTTTCAGGTATACCTACCATAGAGAAGATTAGATAAAGTAGTGTGCATACAAGAAAGATGTTGCTGGTGTAAGGGCCAGTGATTAGTATTGTTTTGTTGTTGTTGTTGTTTTTCTTGGCAGTTTTGAATAACTTCTATGATTATGACAGAACAACACTGCAAGATAACCCACAAGAGAGAGAGAGAGCTCACAGACAGGTGAATTTAAAAGACTGCACAATACATGCTAGAAGTGAATTTCAAATTCATGCCAAGCATTGGCACAAGGCAGTTCTTTCTAAACAAAACTACATAGAAACTAAAGAGACTGCATTAACATATAGGGAATGTTAAAGTTGTACTAGGTTACTCTCTTACCAGTATGAACGTCTGAAGAAGAGAAAAGGAGGAAAAATATGTAAGTGAATGAAAAACACTGGGTCAAAAGCCTGGCACTGAGTGACATGGTTTAGTGGGCATGGTGGTGATGGGCTGACAGTTGGACTCTTCCAATCTTAATGGTCTCTTCCAATCTTAATGAGTCTTCAGTTCTATAAATTATTGAACAACCAGCATATAACTAAACAATAAATTTAAGCTGTGTATCTAGTGATTTTTATTAATCATTGTAGATGAAAGACAACTTGCCTGTCTTCCAAAGTGAAAAAATGTTTAATATTTTAACTGTATTTAAGACAGGTTTTGATATGTTTATGAATTTAGTTGTACACTACAAACTTTTGTACTAGTAACGTTCAGAACTTGATGACCTCATACAGGTCTAATGTTCTAATTCCATACTATATATTCTTGTTTGGTTCACTGGAAAATATAACTGTTTGTGGTTTCTTTAATCCAATTGTATTACAAAGACATGTTGGAATGAGATACATACATACATTAGATGTTCCCTATCCTCCTATGTTTTGGTTTCCATGAAAAGTAACCTCAGACTCATGAACAAGACAGAAATGACTGTGGTCAAGCAGCTGAATAATGAGGACTTGAAAAGCTTTAGTCCTTGCACTGATCAGCAGAAATGAGTGAAGACTCAACAGCCTTTCAAAAAAAGCTTGGTTGTCAAGAATGAAAAACAGGCAACATAAAAACTTACATGAATTTCCATATATGTACATTCATAAACATATACACATGACATATCTGCCAATTAACCCGACTTATCCTGGGACCTCGACTGTCCAAGGGAGAGACACAAACATGGATGCCATGATGTCTTCTCTCAATTTGTTGCTGCGTCATACTCCTTATATACCATCCTAAATCCCACGCAGATGCGTACACCCGCTACGCAAAACCCGATGTACATGAAAGAACCTGTACACACACCTACCTAAACCCCCCGCCCACTAACTCTTAGCCTACAGGCCTAACTCAGCTATTCTAGAACACTCCATCTATTCAGAACTACTGTATGCACTCATAAATCCTTGCAAAGACAACTTAGTACCCCAACAATACACACAAAGAATAATATGTATATGTGTATGTGTATTTATATAAGTATGCATTTTGTTTATGCGTGTATAATTTTATGTATCAAAATCTTCATGTTGCCCCAAGTAGATGAAGAATTGTTGAGCTACTGAGGAACAGTGTCTCCCTGTAGTATATTTCTTTGAAACTGTTTTCCAATCCCCATATACAGACCACAGAAGAGACTATTTAAAGAGAAGGAGTTTATCATCATCATCATCATTATTATTATTAATGAGAAAAAATGGAATTGAGCATGCAGCTACTCATTTTCCAAAAGTTTAAATTCACATTCACCCTTCTGAAACACATACAAACATTGCTGTTTATTGCATATTGTTCTAAAGGCAGACAATATACTGGCAAAATCAGTATTTTAGTATATAAGACACTATTGGAATTATTCTAGGCTTTATATCAGTTTAAGAACAAAGCTGATTTTTAACTTCAGATCTTTCAGATTTCTCTATTAATATTGCTAATATTGACAGTGTATGCTAATAAGAAACTTCAACTTGCTCTTTTCTCAGAAGGCTTGGTCAGTCACAGAACACATTTTACTTGTTATAGATGACTTATGCAAATATTATTATCATTATTACCACTTTTTACAAACTAAAATAATATTCTGAGAACCTGTAAGTGAAATGTTTTGTGAGGAACATTCTTGTTTCCTTTCTCCCTTTTCCCCTCCTCATTTCTCCTTAACAATTAATATTTTCTCTTTCATTTTATAAAGACAGTTAGATAAGTTGCACTTTTACTATTAAGAGAACCTGATACTATTTATCCCTAAAAGAATATCAGGACTATTTTAAATTTGCAATCGTGATTCAATTTCATAGACTTTTATAATAGAAACATAAATAATTGAGGAATGTCAGGAATAGAGTTTAAAAAAATAAATAAATTGAAACATGAATAACTTAGGAGACTGACACATTATCTTAGATAAATAAAATTACAGTGGCCAAGTACATAAACTTACAGTGGCCAGGTACATAAACTAAGCCTTTGATATTCGGCACAATTGTCAAAACTATCTTATCTGAATTCTCACTTTTTCAGACATCAGGCACCTGGATACTTTCGTCTACATGTATGCAAATTATAGTGATGCAATAGTTTCCATACAGTTTACATCCTCAAAAATATTAAAAAACTTCCTGGACACTGTCCAAGGCAACCTGCTTTACATGGACCTGCTTGAATGAAGTAGTTAGATAAGACAGTATCTAAAGGTCCCTTTTTGCCACCATGATTCTATGAGCTCCATCTTTATATGTACTCCCACAACACACGCAAAACTCACTTCTATGTGCTCCAGAAGATGCTATCTGTAGTCTAGTTGAAGTACTTAATAAGATATTGTTATAATTATGTATTATAATTATATTATATTAATTACTAGTCTATAGGCTAATGCATGTATTCATTCATTTAAAATGCTTTCTTCAGTGCTTAGGCGTATTTATTTACAGAATGTTTCTAAATGTAAAAGTTAAAAATTTAATCTTCTAATATACTTGTGATAACAAATCACTTGATAGTTCAGGAGAATTTTTTTATCTAAAATATTTATACTATACATATGTAGCAGATTTCTTTTTCAGTGCTTAATTGGATCACAGAAAGGTGCTTTACTAAAAATTTCTCTACATAATATTTGTAGTGTATCAAAAGAGTGTGTGTGCAGTGGGAGTGTGAGTGCATGGATAGAGGAGATTCTAAACTGTATTTTCTAAAATGAAAGAATAATTGCATGCAGAAAGCATAGAAAACTTCAGTTCAGTGTTTTTAATTGTTCAAAAATGTATGTTATTAAAACAAGATTAATTGATTAATAATGTTAGTGTGTCTTGAAAAAAAAAAAAAGAGAAAGAAAGAAATGAAAAACAAAAGAGAATTACATTAAGTTTAAAAATTATAAACCTTTCAATGTACAGGAATATCAGAGATAACCTGGTCTTAAAGGAGATTAAGTTCAGTCTTCTGGGATATGTCTAACCTGCTGAAAAGGAATTATGGAGAGCACAGTTAGTAACTGGTAAACAAGTTAACTGTTCATCTTGTCACTATTTTGCATATAACGATTTGATAGATGGGAGCAGTTTTATGTAGCTTTGATGCAAATTATTCTGCACCACGTGGTCCCACAGTTGATGAACACCCTTTTTTGTTTAGTAGCATCTGTGGATTTATCTCATCTCTTAGTTCAAGTAAAAGCTGTGTAATTTGATTCACTAGGTTAAATGCAGATCAAAGGTTCACTCCTTCTAGAGTCAGTACTTACTTATCAGGACAAAGTTTATTCTTCAGAGATGTAGAGATTACATCTGTATGATCAGTTAAAAAGACAGTGACTATTCTGGCTTGATTGTTAAAAGTGTCGCAAATTTTTGTTGAAGTTCATGTACTCAAATGTCATTTATACCAAAGAACAGGAATTATGAGTCCTAACTGGCTAGACTCAAACATACTTAACACACATACTTAGTATGTGTGTGTCAAATCTAGAATATTTGTGCTGGAATTTTATTAGAGAGAATGCTAATGATAAAACTGGCATAGAGACAACTAAAGGCAGCACGAAGGCTTATTTCCCCCAAATTATTTTTTCTAGACCACAGATATTTCAGAAGACCAATTGGTTATGAAGGTTGAATGAATTAAGGCTTAATATGAGCTTATATTTCATGGAAGTAAAGAATTATTAAAATTGGGCTATGTCCGAAAGAGAAGTACTGACTTGCCCATTGTCCAGATTGGTAAGTCAGACTGATTGAAGTAAATAATAGACCTTCCCACTGCACTGAGGAAGAAAAAAAAAAAAAAAAAAAAAAAGAAAGAAAGAAAAAAAAATAAAAAATGCATAATTGCCTCAAAAAAGAAATGAGTCTATTTCATAGAATGGCTTGGGTTGAAAAGGACTTCAAAGATCATCTAATTTCAATCCCCCTGCTATGGGCAGGGTCAGCAACCCCTAGACCAGGCTGCCCAGAG
This sequence comes from Coturnix japonica, assembly GCF_054131305.1. Taxonomy (NCBI): domain Eukaryota; kingdom Metazoa; phylum Chordata; class Aves; order Galliformes; family Phasianidae; genus Coturnix; species Coturnix japonica. The sequence goes on from NC_140663.1 coordinate 143,847,502, forward strand.
CCACATCCAGCCTGGCCTTGAATGCCTCCAGGGATGAGGCATCCACAAACTCCTTGGGCAACCTGTTACAGCGCATAACCCCCTATATGTGAAAAACTTCTTCCCAGTATCTATCCTAAACCTCCCCTGTTTCAATTTAAGACCATTCCCCCTTGTCCTATCACTATCAACCCTCGTAAACAGCTATTCCCCTTCCTGCTAATACACTCCCTTTAAGTACTGGAAGACCACATTAAGGTTTCCCTGGAACCTTCTCCTCTCCAAGCTAAACAATTCCTGTTCCCTCAACCTTTCCTCATAGGAGAGGTGCTCCAGACCTCTGGTCATCTTAGTGACTCTCCACTGGACTTGCTCTAAGAGCTCCATGTCCTTCCTGTACTGGGGCCCCAGACCTGGACACAGAACTCCAGATGGGGCCTCACCAGAGCTGAATAGAGGGGGACAATATCCCCTTCTCCCTACTGGCCACCCCTTTTTTAATGCAACCAGAACACAGTTGACCTTCCAGGCTGCAAGCACACACTGCTGGCTCATGTCCAGCTTCTCGTCCTCCAGGACCCCCTTCTCAACAGGGCTGCTCTCAAGGAGGTCTTCCCCCAGTTTGTATAAATACCTGGGATTGCCCTGATCCAAGTGCAGCACCCTGCACTTGGCCTTATTGAACCTCATTAAGTTTTCATGTGCCCACCTCTCCAGCCTGTGCAGGTCCCTCTGGATGGGTTCCCTTCCTTCCAGTGTATTGACTGCACTGCTCAGCTTGGTGTCATATGCAAACTTGCTGAGGGTGCACTCAGTGCCATCGTCTGTGTCACTGATGAAGATGTTGAAGAGCACTGGTCCCAAGACTGACCCCTGAGGGACACCACTTGTGACTGGTCTCCACCCAGACACAGAACCATTCATCACAACCCTTTGGCTGCATCCAGCCAGCCAGTTCCTAATCCATCGAACAGTCTGTCCTTCAAATCCACACCTCTGCAATTTAGAGAGTAGGATGTGGTGAGGTACCATGTCAAAGGCTTTGCACAAGTCCAGGAGGACTACTTAATTAATTGCAACTCATGTTAAAGAAAATAATTGTGCAAGGATTTTATCTGCTATTGTCCCTTTTCTTTTCTTGCATGATTCACTGTACATCATTCTGCTGAGAAACAAAATGTCATCTCTCATCCTGTTGTGAAACAAAATGAATTATAAAGTAAAAACTGGAACACAGTACAAGTAGTTCTTGTGTAGAAGAGACAAACTACTCCCATATGTAATTTGAGAGGAAAAATGATTAGTTTTCTGATGCTGATAGAAAATGTAAGAAATATTGTACTTATGTCTGGCACATCTAAACTCATAACATCTATTTGCTTTGCTTTGTCAAAACATATGAAAAATCATTAAAGTCTTTTAATAAATGTCTGGTTTTCTTTCTCATTCATCTTATAAATATTAATTAGCCATGGATCAGGCAATTAAAGTTTAATCAATTTGCACTAATTAGCACCACATACTCGCATAAAAAGATAAAACCAGCTCCTGCATCTGGCTGTTATTTGCAGTTTTTGTCAAGTGTTGATGAGTTTCATCTTGAAGAGAAGATTAAGAAGAAAAGAGGAAAGTAAGGAAGTAGTGTTAATTTTATTAAATCTTCAATCAAACCCTCTGTTCATAAGCTTCATGTGACAATACCAGGTAACATTTCACTTAACATAGAAAAATAGATGTGAGTGGGCAAAAAAACTTTAACACTTTTCTCTGACCACACCCTTCTAAATTATATTTTGTAGGAAAAAATAGCTCCATTGTGCAAAAGTACAAGTTATATACTATAACAAATCATTTTTATCAGCAATAGCCCTTAAGGTGAATGCCTCGAAGTTAAGAAAGTAAAAGCAGATCTTCTGAAACTGTTTTTAGTTGGTTGACACATGAGAATGTCAAAAAAAATGTTAATTGAAAATCACCTAGAGTGTTTACGTTTTTGTAGTTATCTCAACATTATTCTCTTTCATTCATTCTCTTGTCATTATTCTCTTATGTACTCTGGAATTCCAGAGGAATTCTAAAACTACTCAAGTGACCTTCCTGTGTCCTGCCAGAGGTTGAACATAGCATGGAAAACTGCGGCCTGGTTCCAGTAACACTGAAATTAGTTGACAGATTATTAATCAGATTCCATATGATTGGAAATGAGTGAGGAAACTGTGCAGAAAAAAAAGAAGGTATTAAAAAAACTTCCAGTCGAAAAAGATAATTTGATAATATTTGCTTTAGTTGTGTGTGTTTTGGTTTCAAATGCTTACCACTCAGGTATGATTTAGGAGAGATCATACCTATTTAGCAAACCTGGCAAAAGAAACAAATGAGTAAAATCAAAACACACACAAACAAAGAAAATCATTTTTTACTGTTCAAGTGGTTTCGTTTTCAGGTGTTTCACCCCTACTGTGAAACTGTACAGTGGTTCTCATTTTAGAAAACCCAAATCTACAATAGAGAATTATACAAGTACTCGCCTTGGTTAAGAAGATTACAAAGTATTACAACTTGACTTATTTTAAAATAAATTTGTTCTGACCCTGTAGGCCAAATTGTCCCATTGATGGTCCACCAACAAAGGACTTCCATGTGTCTATTAGTTTTCACTAGCTTGAAATCCAAAGAAATATTTACATAAATGAATAGTTAGAGGATAGTTATCCAAATGCTGCTAAATAAAACTGCAGACAATTAACTTACCAGAGAATTATTTAAGTCACTTTTGAGTGTGGCTTAAGTATGTTTGTTAAGAGAAAACTGAAAATTGGGATTCTATGTCTTTATATGTCCTTGGGAAGATTGAATGCCATGAAATTAAGGCTTTTGTAATTTAATTCTGTTTCTGGATTCTGAATTTGATTGAATGATTACATTGCTGATCTACCAAATAGTTACTGTTCACTACTTCTGACTGTTCAGAGTTTAAATAACAAGTGAAAATAGCGTTCCATCCAGTCTACCTAAGTAATTGATAATGGTTGTAGAAACTGAAACAGATTTAAACAGCAATGGAAATTTGCCTTCAGCTTGATGGGAAAAGCCACACTTTTAAAGTGATTAACACTGCGCCTAAGAAAGCTCAGTGTGAATCATAAAGAAGCTATGCACCATTTACATAGGGATTTTCATGTGGTTTATGCAAGAAAAGACTTGTGAATGGTTATTGATATTTTTCAAATAAAGCATGTATGAACCATTAAACTGCTCATTCCCTAGTGTACAAACCACTGCACTGTTAAACATTCCTTCGCCAGATAGGCTATGAAATGAACAGAGGCATTTGAGGAAGTGTCATGCTTCAATGTTTGTTTAAAGATTTGATAAAATCACCACACAAAACCACAATGGAATCTGAAACTTCAAATTGCTGACTTTTGTTACAATCTTTATGTCAACGGTCCAGTTCCATGACTAACGGGGCAGAAGAATCTGCAGATCCACGCCTCTGGAAAAGGGAAACAAGGGACCCTGAATAATTAAAAACAGCAGCAACAATTTGAGGAGAAACAAACTAATTCATTATAATACAATATAATTAAAATGGAAGCTAATAAATAAAATAGAATGAGAGAAAGAGTGTCCAAAAAAGCTAAAGGCCTTACATTAGTGGTGTGCGGTCAGAACAAGCAGCAGCAAAAGAGCCTGACAATCAAAAAGAGGAACATCAAGCATCCTACCGAGACCTTATATGTGCTCCCCCTGAGCAGAAAAGGCAAGTCCATGATCACCTGAAGTATTCCTGTATGATTGAGGTTCCCCATCCAAGCTCATTGCATAATTAGTGCAATCCACTTGCTACAAAGTGGCATGAGTAGCATGCTGGATGGAGAGAACCTTTCCCTTTAATATCCAATTTAGCACTGGTAGTTGAGGTGCAAGGAGCTGCATTTCACTGCCAGCTGCTTTGGAAGCAGCCCAAACCCCCTCACATGCAGCTAGGATCTCCTTTTCAGTTGAAGTGTAATGCTCTTCAGACCCCCTGTACTCTTGCCTCCAGAATCCCAGGGGTCAGCCTCAGGCTCCTCCTGAAGCTATTTGCCACAAATCTCAGGTGGGATCTTTCTCACCATCAGCAGTGTACAGGATGTTCTTTATATCCTGTCCCGTCAATACTGGCCCCAGGGATGTGGCACGGCCTATCTCTTGCTTACTCTGCTCAAAAGCCCACTGCTGCTCAGGACCTACACAAAATTATTATTTTCTGCATTACGTGATAAAGGGGGCTTACAAGGAGGCTGTAGTTTGGAACATGCATTCTCCAAAAGCCCACTATGCCCAGAATAGATTGTGTCTCTTTCTTATTAGTGGGCGGAGACATGGCAGTGATTTTGTTGATGACATCTGCCGGGATGTGACAGCATCCATCTTGCCTCTTTACATCGAGGAACTGAATTTCCTGGGCAGGTCCTTTCACTTCGCGCTGCTTAGTAGTGAAACCAGCACACACAAGAATCTGGATTATTTGCTTTCCTTCCTTAAAAGCTCTCTTGCTGTGTTGCCCCACACAGTAATGTCACCAATGTACTATAAGTGCTCAGGTACACCACCCTGTTTCAATACAGTTTGGATCAACCCATTGCAAATGGTTGGGCTGTCTTTCAAACCCTGGGGTAAATGATTTCAAGCATACTGAATGCTCCTCCAGGTGAAAGCAAACTTCGGCCTGCATGCTCTGGCCAAAGGAATGGAGAAGAAAACGTTAGCCACTTGGCTGCTTTTGACTCCAATTCATACTGGAGTTCTAGCATGTCTGGTACAGCAGCATTCAGTGGAGGTGTGACTTCATTCAGGCCACGGTACTCTACCTTCAACCTCCATTCTCCACTGGCTTTATGCACTGGCCATATGGGACTACTAAAAGGTAAGTGAATTTTGTTTATCATTCCCTGACTCTCTAGTTGACAAATCAATTTCTGAATGGGGAGCAAGGAATTCCTGTTGGTGTGGTACTGCTGTGTGTGCTACACACAATTTTTTGGTAGCGATTTTGGTACCCTTTGCTTTTTCACTCATAGCAACCCCACAAAAGACTGACAGGCCAGGCAAAACAGACAGCTGCTTAATGTTGTCCGAATCTACAGCAGCTATTCCAAAGGCCCATCAATACCCCTTGGGATCCTTAGAACATCCCTTTCTGAGGAGATCAGTACCAAGTATACAGAGAGCCCCTGGGCCAGTCACAATCGGTTGCTTTGGCTAGTCTTTACCAGTGAAGCTTAGTTCAGCCTCCAACATAGTCAGCTCTTGGGAACCCCTAGTCACCCCATAAATATAAATTGATTCTGTCCCTTGGTGATTTGAGGGCATTAGAGTACACTATGCACTGGTGTCCACCAGGGGCTTATATTTCTGTGGTTCTGTTGTTCCAGGGCATCTAATCCACACAGTCCAATACACTCTGTTACACCTTTTGTCCCCTGATCAGGGCAAAGCCCTGATTTGTTACCTCTGTTGATCTTATGGCTATTTCTGTGTCCCGCAGCAACTGAAGCAATCACCTTTTTGAAGAAGTTCACCTTGGTGGTTGTTCTGTCTTGTGATTCTTTTACCCATGCTTGAAGTGCAGGAGTGGGTTTTTTTCAGCCACTTCTTATCTTCTCCACAGTCACATAGGTAATGCCAAGAGGCAAAATGTGACATACTCTTACTGTGTCCCTTGCTTGAGCAGAAGTGCATCTTCTTTCGATAGCTGAGACATTCAATTATGCAGGTTGAGAGGAAACCAATTTGATCAACCCCTCCAGTGGGCTGCTTCAGGAATCCTGATGCCTATCAGTTGTATCCAATACCACAATATATACATCAGCATTAAGCACTGTAGACAGTTCGTCTATTATATCTTCTTGATTTCTCTCCATTCTGTCCAGTTTTTCAGCTACTTCTTTAATGGCTGAAACACAAGCTCATGGAAGGGTTAAATGTAATTCAAAGTCCTGAAGTTTATTAATCAGTTCATTTATAGGGGTCGTCTTTCCCCTCTACCATACATTGCTGCAAATGTACTGGCATACCTTTCTGGTGCAGTCTTTGTGTATATACACCACATATTTGGTGTACACTTGACTCTCTCAGGATTATGCTCTTGGTCTGGCTCATCAGGAATGAAAGTGAGGCTATGTAACATTTCCACCACAGCATAGTCTCTCAAATAATTGATACTTTCTTCCTTATCAGTCCATTTAATTTTCTCAGGCATCAGATCATCTTTGAAAGAGTATCTTTCTTTTATAGTTAACAGCATCTGCTTCCAGATGGTGAAGGTCCCATTCTGGCATGTACTAATACCTCTGTAAATGGCTGAGTCCCTGGCAATGCCACCCAGTTGGCGAGTTTCTCTGCTACCTAGGAACACACTGCTGGCCCCATTGTACCAACACTGAAGTAACCAGTTTACAATAGGCTCACTTGGGTAGCGTGAAAAGACTTTTCTCAGACTTCCAATTTCATTCATCTTGGGTGAGATCACACTGCATGTGCATGGCATCCAGGGTATCAGGCCCAGCCAGCATGGATTCATGAAAGGCAGATCGTGTTTAACCAACCTCATCTCTTTCTACGATTGGGCGACCAGGCTAGTAGATGATGGTATGGCAGTTGATGTAGCCTACCTAGATTTCAGCAAAGCCTTTGACACGGTCTCTCACAGTATTCTCCCAGGGAAACTGGCTGCTCGTGGACTAGACAGGTATACCCTTCTTTGGGTAAGGAACTGGCTAGATGGTTGTGCCCAGAGGGTAGTGGTTAATGGAGTTAAGTCAGGCTGGTGACCCATTACAAGTGGTGTCTCCCAGGGGTCAGTTCTAGGGCCCATCTTGTTTAACATCTTCACTGATAACCTGGATGAGGGAATTGAGTGTACCCTCAGTAAGTTCACAGATGACACCAAGTTGGGAGGTGGTGTTGATCTGCCTGAGGATAGGGAGGCCCTCCAGAGGGATCTGGATAGGCTGGATTTCTGGGCTGAGGTTCAACAAGGCCAAGTGCCGGGTCCTGCACTTTGGCCACAATAACCCCGTGCTGCACTGTAGGTTTGGGCCTGAGTGGCTGGATAACTACTAAGAGGAAAGTGACCTGAGGGTGTTGGTTGATGCTGGGCTGAACATGAGCCAACAGTGTGCCCATGTGGCCAAGAAGGCCAACAGCATCCTGGCCTGTATGAGAAATAGTGTGGCCAGCAGGAGCAGAGAGGTAATCATCCCTCTGTACTCAGCTCTGATGAGGCCGCAAATCAAGTATTGTGTTCAGTTTAGGGCTCCTCACTACAAGAAAGACACCAAAGCCCTGGAACATGTCCAGAGAAGTGCAACGAAACTGGTGAGGGGTCTGGAGCACAAGTCTTATGAGGAACGGCTCAGGGAGCTGGGATTGCTTAGCCTGTAGAAGAGGAGGCTTTGGGAGACCTCATTGCACTTTACAACTTCCTGAAGGGAGGCTGTGATGAGGAGGGGCTTGGCCTCTTCTCCCAGGCAACAAACAGGACCCAAGGAAATGGCCACAAGTTGTATCAGACAAGGTTTAGAATGGACATAAGAAAGAATCTTTTCTCTCAGAGAGTAATCAGGCACTGGAATGGCCTGACCAGGGAGATGCCATCCCTGACCAGGGTGGAGATGCCATCCCTGGCAGTGTTCAAGAGGCATCTGGATAAGGAGCCAGGAGATATGGTTTAATGGTTTTCTGCAGGTATGGTAAAGAGAGGATGGACAGCTGGACTAGCTGATCTTGTAGGTCCTTTCCAGCCTCGAGATTCTATGATTCTAGAATTCATTTTCAGAGTTCGATAAGTAATGGTAATGATGTCTTGCTCACCTCCTACCCTTTCAGGACTTCTCATTGCCCTCCTGGTTGTTGGTGATCGTGATTTTATTGGGGACCCCTGCACACGTCCCTGTGTGACAGGGACAGTAAAGCTCAGCAGTGTTTACAAAATAAACCGGGGTATTGGCAGTCCACCTGGACTTTCAAGGTCAAGCTCGCAGGTGCAGAATCACAAACCTAAGATAGCTCCTTAACAGAAAAAAGAACTTGTAGCTCTGTTAAAAGCTAAAAGAGCAACAGAAGAAAACACAGAAAAACAGCAACTCCATTTGCCCGCATTCTCCACCAAAATCTGTCAAGGTTTAAACTAAAAATCCACCTGCGTCTGTGACAGGGGCTGTGGGCCCCACTGGGGCCCTAGGCCGAAAGGAAAAAAGTTAATTAGGAAAAGAAAACAGCGGCAACAATCTAAGGAGGCACACGTATTTACTAAATACTATATCGAAATACAGGATAACACAATATAATACAATATAATTGAAAATTGAGCTAACGAATCAAGCAAAATAGGAGAGAGAATGAGTCCCGTAACCGAGAGGCCTACTGTGAATCTAGGCGAAACGGTGAAGGCTCCCACACACTCCCCTGAACGCCAGAATTCGAAAAGACCTCAGTCCAGCCTGCGACAGAGTTAATATAGTGTCCAGGTCCCGTGACCTATCTCTATGCTCGTGTTGTTCTCTGGGAGATGTAGTCTTCTTCTGTGAGTTGCAGATTCAGTAAAATTATTCATGCTTTATATGATGTTATGATGTGGAATACTGATAACAAAATTACAAAATTATTAAACCATGACACACCACTAATCAGTCTCCCTCTCACATTCCTTTATTGTTCTCAGCCTCTCCATCTCCTTCTTCAGATCAACCACAAGGTTGGGTAAGTCATTTAGCTGGTCACAGCTCTGCCCTCGCCCCTTTACCAGGTCATTAACGAGTGCCCCCGCACTTACCACTCACTTTGCAGTGATAATACTCCTCTTCGTCCTGGTGACAAGGCCTCAGAGGCTTTTTCTAGGCAGTAGGCGTGGATGCAGAGCTGTTGCCCTGGCAACGCCCCAGTCACGACAGCCGCTGTCGCGACAGCTGCCGGGCTGTTCTGTTGCCTCGGGAATTCCTGGATGAGGAAACCGATCCAGACCCCCGTGTATCCCGCGACCAGCCGCTTCAGCTCTGGCTGGAGCAGCTCCGAAGCAGCGAACCTCAGCAAACCTCGGTGATCAAAATATCTGTTTAGCCTCGTAGGTTCTTTCAGATGTTAAGAAGTGAAGTTCCATGACACTGAGGATGTCCATCTCTCTGAAGTTTCCCCCAAGCCTCTCCACACTCCCTGCCACTTGGTATTCTCTGCTTCTGGAGAGGGCATTCTCAGGATACACTGGATGATCATTCAAAAACTGCATAGAGCATTCAAGGGAGAGACTGTTTAAAAATCACAAGTTCTGTAGAATTAGCAGCTCCCTCTGTACACAAGTCTAAGAGAGAAAATGGATTTTTTTTTTTTTTAAATTATTTTATTTTTCTCTTTATGGAAGCAAGATAGCGGTGCTCAAAATTTGCTAATATTCCAGAATATTGGCAGTCCGACTGGACTTCCGAGGTCAAGTTTTAAATGAGCACCTGAAAAAGAGGTAAACTTTCCTAACAAAGCTAAGAGCAGAGAGGGAGATTCGTTCTAAAAGCTAAAAAGCAGCTTCTTTGCCACCAAGAAATGTTGTTTAGGGGCCGGTTTGGCCCAGTTCTGTGACTAGCAAGGCAGAGGGATACAAAGATCTGTACCTCTAAAAAAGGGAAATAGGGGACCCTGAATAATTAAAAACAGCAGCAACAGTTTGAGGAGAAACAAACTAATTTACTAAATATGATATCGGTATGTAAGATAACACACTATAATACAATATAATTAAGATGAAAGCTAATAAAAAAAAATGGAATGAGAGAAAGAGTGCCCAAAAATCTGAAGGCCTTACACTAATGGTGTGCAGTCGGGACGAGCAGCAGTGAAAGAGCCTGATGATCAAAAAAAGGAATGTCAAGTGACCTACCAAGGCCTTATATGTGTTGCTCTTGAACAGAAATTATAACAAAACAGCAAACCTTATTTTGGGGAATTGGACTCGATGGGGAATTTGGGGGGCTGGACTCGATGATTTCTAGAGGTCCCTTCCAACCCCTACAATTCTGTGATTCTGTGATTCTGTGAATGCAGTTATTCTTCTCTTCCAGACAAATGTCTGGAACTGGAGCATTAACTCTTTAACTACCAGTCCACTGCATGATGTTATTATGTAAATACAATAAGCAAAAATCATAAAATCATGACACTTTATAATGGGATATTACAGAAAATGTCTTGTTCTGGAATGCTGAAAGACTGAATTTGCTATGGTATCCTCTCTGAAGACAGTAGATATACATGTTATCTGTGAATGAGGATAATATCATTGTTCAATAAAGATATTAAATGAATGTAATATAAGCATTTTTATTATTCTGGGAATCAAGTAAAGAATTTTTTGTAGGACAGATAGTCTTCACCAGTGTACCATATGTATCCTTTGTACAACAACTGCTGCTGGAAAACTAGAGTCGATGGAGAAGGCTACACTGAACTTTGGTGTACTTGAGAAGAAGTCAAAAACTTTCATATAATTGCAAATAATACACTCACTGGTAAACAAATACGAGGGCTGCTCTGAATATTTTTATTACATTCTGTTGGCCCACAGTGGCAGAGGCATATGTTGGTGGTAAGACAGTACAGGCTGGTCTTTCCTGACAATATTATGCAGTATTTTGTTGTCTTGTGACAGATGTTAGCAAAGGGACAGTCTGACAAAACAATGAAGTGTGTATGAAGCAAAGATAGGTCATTGAATTCCTCTGCATGAAAAAGTGCACCCCTTGAGGTTCATCAATACTTTCTGGATGCTAATGGAGACCAAACAGTGGATGTGAGCACAGTGAGGCGGTGAGTGGTGTGTTTCAGCTGTTGCAACAGTAATGTGAAAGACAAGCCATGTTCTGAACAGCCATGCAGATTTTTATGGAGTATGGCTTGTGGGCTCTTGGTCATTGCTGGTGAAAATACACAGATAATGGTGGAGACAATGTTGCAAAATAGTGTTTTGTAGCTGAGAATTTTCTCTATCAAATATTGTTATTGTGCTTTTTGTATCTGTAGTAGCTTACATGGAACTAAATAGGAGCCACAACTTTCAGAGTGACATACACAGATATATTTCTGGAGATACTGGAGGAAACAAATGTGTATTACAGTTCTGTGTGCACAGAGTTTCTTGCAGCATCTAATCAAAAGCAGAGTGACAAAGAAGGTATATATGAGTGACTAGCTGTTGGCAGAATTTTCTTTCTTTTAAGAAGGGGGCCATGATTTTCAGAAATGTTTTACTGGATAATTCTGTTAATGCAGTAAATAAAAGATGGCCTAATTTATTGCAAGTACATTAAGATTAGGGAGAATTTCTAGACTATCTTTGTTCTTTTTAGGGTTTTGAAAATCAGATCTGGAATAAATCATGAGCAATACGTATGCTTTGCATAAGCTATATACTTCATACATTTCATATCTGACAGTTTAAATCAAATCTTATTGGATCTCTATTGTCAGAGCAATTTAAAATCTGTGCCAACATTTCCCTGTGCTATCTTCTTCATACAGACCCTGAAAGACAGATTATTATCTTAACATGTCGTAGCCAGAGCCCTCACCTACTTTTAGAGACTCAGTTTTCAGTGTTTTTCTTCTATGTTCATCCCTTAAAGATCTCCAAATTTTTTCCAAACTACTTTTTGTTGGGATAAGAAAAGTATTTTAGAATTTGACCCAGATAGTTGTATGAAGAGTTAGCATTATCAGCCTTGTAATTGTGTAGCTTTTACTCTCTAAATGTCATATTATGAATTTTTGTCATTCTGTCAAATGAGTCATTTCAGTGACTTCAGTGTAACTGCTACTCACCACTGTGAAGTCAGCAGTCCCTTTCTGATACTCTAGCAGAAACACTATAGATGATGTGAAGACTGGTATACATCCAGCTTCTTTACCTTTGATCAAGATCAAAGTATGCTTTTTGAGGTTGGTGCTGTTAGATTATTCTGCCTACTTTACTATTCCAATTTGCTATTCTGTTTTGCTTTTGAGTATACAAAAATTGAGTTTCTTTTGTATTGACAGGCATTACACTGAGAATATCAGTTTGGATTTTTGTTGTTATTTTGAGTCTGTGTTCATTCTTAAAAATACATGAAGATACTGTGATTTCCTAGATAATCTTGGAGAAAGAGAATGAGCACTCAGACAAATAAGTTTACTCTTGGAATCTTATTTCATTTAGTGAGACAAGTAAGGATTGTGTTGCCTACTTTGAGTTTATGCACAGTAGGCAATAAATAGCCTGCATTTCATATGTTGTGCAACAGCAGTGGGTGCTTGGAATGGAAGGAAAAGAAAGTGGTGTATATTGTCTTCCAGGCACTCACAAAAATCTGACTTCCAGAATCAACAGCAACCTTTGTCTGATGATGTATTATTTAAGAACTTTAAACTGTAGCAACTGAAGAGAGATTGAAGACTGTTTGATCAACTGTTTGATTCCACAGAAAATAATGCTCGTATTTTTTGCAAATATATGAGATAAACATATCCATTAATTGCTGTTCTAACTTCTACAGACTTCGTACATAAAAATGTCAGCATGGATTTTGCCTAGGGATCAGTGCTCAATGACTAATGAGTGCACTGCTCTAAAGGACTCTCATTTTAAGGACAACAGATGGCTCAGAACAAAGACAACTGTACAGAAAAGAGTTAATGTGCACTCATTGTAGTTGAAATGTATTTATCCATCCCAGAACTGTAAGAAGGTAGTTTGTGAGAAAGAAAGATATGAAGGAAGATGTTAAACATGACACTGGAGTGAACAGATGGAGACAAATGAAGCATAGAGAGAAACTTATCATTATAAATGAATGATAGTCAATTTTACTATACCTATCACAGTAGCTTAAACTGATTTTTCTCAATATTTTATCTGAGTTTAAGTGTCATAATGCTTTCATCTTTTGATTTTCATACTGTCTTCCTGCCAATTGTCTTCAAATTCTTCCTCCTGCTACTTACACACTGCAAAAATATTGTACAAGGCACAGAAATGCACTCACTGGCAACATCCAGAGATCTGCCCATGATGGTACAATATACATGAGGAACAATACTAGCACTGAACAGTTTCCTTAAGAATGTTGGGACTTAGGCAGCATGAAGCTCAAGAGCAGCTTAACTTTAAGCATGCATTTAGTCTGTTAAGTCTTGCTGAACATCCATATTAGTGTAAGAAAGGTGCTGAAGTGTTATAGTAGAGCAAATTATCTTTTAGGTTAAATATGATTAATTAAAACAATGTACTTATCCCACAAACAGATTATTTTTTACTTTTAAGTATGTATTTCAAAAGATCAGCCCTTAACTGGAATTAATGTGTAACCTGAGTGTTGCACAGAACATTGTAAATAACACCGACAGATTGTCCAGAGATAATTTTCCAGATCTATCTGCATGTTGCTATTGCAAAATGCCATCTGAGAAAAACAGATGGTCATGACTCTTCAAGCTAGCATTTCTACACATTAATTTATAAAAATAAGAACTATGCGTGGGTTGGCTAGAAATATTTTTGAGTTTATCTTGACCAGTGAAATAAATAAAGTCTTTAGAGTAAAAGTCATTACCACAACCTAGAGTTCTGTGTACTAAACTGAATGTGTTCACTGGAAGACAGCTTCTTTTATCTTTCTTTTGCTCTTTCCTCTTCCCCTCTCTTTCGCATCCCGTGCTATCTTGAAATTTTTTCTGCAGTGACAATGAGAGGGGTGGAATACATTTCCTTCCCTCCCACTTATCCTCTCTCCTAAATGATTAGAGCACTTTTCAACAAGGTGGGAGTTGTGGGTGTCCCTCCCCACCTTATATACAGTGAGAAATACATTAAGTATGAAATTGCTTCCCAGGGGAAGTGATGGAAATGCCACTTGTTCATTTTTAAACTGGATTTGAAAAGAGCTTTACAGAATAATAAAAAAAAAACATTTGCTTTAGTGAAGGAGAGATTTCATGACCTTTTTGAGAAAGATTTTATTTTCTCATTTTGAACATCTCTGATACTGCGGTTTACTCCCTTTCAGCCTGATATTTAATTAATTTATTTTTTTTTCCTCCCTTGCATTGTGTTTTAGAAGATTTATTCAAAATGCGAGTGAGAAAACCAACTCAGGATCATCAAAGCAGACAGCATATAGCTTGGTTTCATCTGCTGTTTGAACCTGAATTACTGTAATGACTGTAGTGGAATTATTTTCTTTTAAATGAGCAAATCTGACATGAACATCAAAGGGGAAGTAAATACTTGTAATAAAAGGACTGTTTTTCTTTTTCTTTCCCTAAATGATTTATTTTATCCCCAGAAACACCAAAAAATGTTCAAAGTTCTAGATATTTAAATAGGTACCAAGATGTCTGAAGCTGTAATCCTTGCTCTGCCAGCTTATTGAAAAACTGCTGACCTTATAAAAGCCTGTGTTCCTTTTGACTTTGATAACAGCTTTTGCTTCATCAGTCCACAATAAAATATTACAGTAGTGAATCCACAAAGTACAAGTAATTCAGAATTCTTATCACATAACCATACATGCATACTTTTATTTAAGCAGGAATTAAAAAATTCTTTTCCTCTTAAATTATTTTGTGCTATGGACCTTATTTTAACAATCTTATTTTACCAGTCAGTGCTTTATGAAGCATAATGAAACCAGCAACTAATAAAGAGTCCCAGTTTTCCCTCAGTACACAATCTTAAAGCACATTAACATTTGTGGGAATTATATGTGCAGTATGCAGGGAGTATATAACTTCAAGCAATTGAAAATTGAAGATACTGTATATGTTAGAGCCAGCTAACTCAGTTTAGATTTTTCACAGCAGTGTGTTATATCAACTGAAGTTTGTTAGACAGCAGGGGGACTAATAAAAAGAGCAATAGTATAAATAAGCTGAGACAAAGAAATGCACAAAGACCTTCCACATTAAGTAGGACATAATCTACAGATGTTCCTCAGTTGGTAGAAAACAGATTTCCACACAGCAGTTCAAATGTTTGCACAGAATCCAGCTGGACTAACACATAAAGCCATCTCAAGATTAGAAGCTGTATATAAGAGTCACTAACTGACTGGAAAGAAGATGAGTGACTGACTGTCCAAACCTCCTAACCAATAGATCAAGCTAAGCGGTCAGTTTCAGGTGGGATAGAAGCAGAAATACTACTCAAATGTTCCATTCACAATTTTTAAATTTTGGTTCAGAAATTTGGGAAAACTGGTGATATAATAACAAGAATAATTATAATAATAAAAATACAGTCAGCTTTGATGTTCCAGGCTTGATTTGTGAATCAAAAAAGTACGTATTAAACATCATGTACTTAGTCTTTGATTTTCCTACATGTACCTTCTTGCTTCCATCTAGCTGGGGACTTGCCCAAACTAATTACTTTCACAATATATGCAATTGGATGAAACACAGAAGTCAGCAAGTGAAATATGAATCTTAAAACTAAAGATATCTATTTTGACATTATGAATGTGACTGAAAATGAAAGAATGAATACTGGAGTCTTCTGTTTTATGGTCCCCTAGTGAGTTTAGCAATTTCTCCATATGGAAAAAATAGTTCAAATCAGTAAGATTGCTTACTGCAAATCAGTAAGAATAAAACCAATTAATCATTAAGTTACTACTATTATTATTATTGTTAGATACCCTTAATCAATGGTTCTGGTAAAAGAGAACAAAATCCAACCAATTTACACGCTTACCTGTGGGTATAAGTTTACCTTGATTGCCAAGATCCCTCTAGGAAAGTAGTATGCCAGAAAGCCCAGCTGAAGTGCCTTTACACGAATGCACTCAGCATGGGAAGTAGGCAGCAGGAGTTGGAAACCATGACGTGCCTGGAAAATTATGATGTGGTTGTTATCATAGAAATATGCTGGGATGACTTTCACAACTAGCATACTGTGATTGAGGGCTACAGGTTCTTCAGAAATGTTAGACAGGGTAGGAAGGAGGGCAGAGTTGCCCTCTATGTTAGGAAGCAGATAGATTGTGAAAAGTTGTGTCTGAGTAACAGCCACAACAAGGTTGAGAACTTATGTGTTAAAATCAGGGGTCAGTCTAGTAAAGGGCATCTAGTAGTTGGGGTCAACTACAGGTCACCTGATCAGGACCCTGAATTGCAGGAGAGCAAACTTCCAGCAGTTCAAGCTGTTCCTATGCCCTCTTTTTCTGTGCCTAAAGAGGGCATAGGAACAGAACAGAGCTGTCAGCTTGCTAAGGACACTCGTGTGCGAGCACAAGAGCTCTCCATCCCCCAGCTGAAGAAACATCAGAGGAGACAGGCGACTGGCATGGCTGAGCAAGGACCTGCAGCTTAAACTGAGGGAAAAGAGAAAAAAGTGCAGGAAGTGGAAGCAGGGATGAAGTGAGAGTGAAGGGATGGGTCTCATGATTAACAAGAGCTGACGAGAAGGTCTGCTCAGGATCATATATGGGCTCATGAGGTCTGCCCAGAAAATCCAGTGAACTATCTGCCGACTGCTTTCTGACTGCAGCCTGTATTCAGTTACTGTTTTGAGGGCCTGCTGTAAGATTTTCCAGTCATGAGCGTCCCACTTAGCATTAGTGTTCTGCTGGTCCATCAACACAAGACAGGTGACTGCAGCTGCTGCATCCCGGTCTCCTGCCAGTAACACCTCCTGCACAGTCCCTCCCCAACGTTCCTGCCCAGGCCCCTGCCCCATGCCACCACCATTGCCACCCTGCACCACCTTCCATTCTCGTGCCCTGGAGTTTTCTGGAGGTGGTTGGGCCAGCCCAGGACTAATCAACCAGATTGATTCTAGTTTGCGCTGAGTATCTTCTAACTACCACTGCACCCATTGAAGCTTGCAACACACTTCATCCTCAGACTCATTCACAGCAGCGCACTCCTTCAGCCAGGCTCTAGCTCGCTCCCACTCTCAGCTGTCGTCAGTTGCTGGAAGGGTTATATCCAACGGCTGCACGGCGATGGGTGCTGACTGCCCAGTTACTGGGGTATCCAGTGGTGATGCAAACCCTGCCGATGAGGGCAGCGGACTGCTGGACAGAGCATGCATGGCTGCCACAGCCACTTGTCTCTTGGCTTGCATATGAGGCAAAGTGTTAATAACATCTCTCCACATGGTCCCAAAAGCCCATGCCGCTTTCCCACTAAGCTCAGAGCTGATGGTCACTTGCCAGAGGGCATCACCAACCTTGTGCCACTCACAGGGACTGAAAATCATTGACGTCTCTGGGAAATGCTCTTGGGTCTTAGCCCATTTAAACAAGTCTTGCAACTGTTCCAAAGTCACCTGCAAGTCCCCTCTCTTATAGAGTATGCCACAAAGCAACTACAACGCTGCTTCTGTCTCCATGTTCTAACTAGTTTTAGTCTATCTCCCGACTGCAAATGCAATCAGCCTTTGATCCACCTTACCATCACACACAGTGCCTCAGTTGGAAAACCCCCACTGCCACTTGCCATTGATCTCCCAATACATCGAAATCGGCACGCTTTTCCAGGTTCACCTCCTTTCACTGTCCGTTTGCTCCACATTCTGGTGCCACTTGCCACCAGCGATGACAATCAGAGATAGCTCTCAAAGCACCTACGGCTAAGTGGATAGAATAATGGACTGGTACTAATATAGTGATATCCATCTTCCAGCTTTATTATGCAAAAAAACAAAAACAAAAAAAAACAACCAAAAAACAAACAAAAAAAACCAAAAAAAAAAACCCAAAAAACCCACAACTCCCCCCCCCCCCACACACACACTAATATGTGAGTAAGTCCACATATTAGACTGGGGGTTGGACTCGATGATCTCTAGAGGTCCCTTTCAACCCCTACAATTCTGTGATTCTGTGATTCTGTGAATTGTGATCGTCTGGTCAAACAGCTGATGTGGCAAAACAGCACTCCATTGTACAAATGTTCTCTTACTACTGCAGAAGACCATAATGCTCAAGGCATTATATTTGACAGATCTGCATTTCTGATGCTTGTTGATTAGCTGTTGACTCTAAAAAACCAATAAACTCACTAGATGCTGTGTGTTCTGATGTAGAGTTTGCTTGAGCTGGTGGCCACATTTTGAATTAACTTCTGTCACTGTGTTGTGCAACTAAAATTCACCACAACCTTTGTGTTTTAGGGGAGGCTACTCTATATCCTGAGAAGCAGATGATTATATCTATGTAATTTCAGTATTAGTGTGTTCTCTGACAAGGTTTCATTCCATCCAAACTATTGCTCTTCTCCATAGACATGGTGAAAAGATAGCACTGCTGAAGGATGACTCCCAGTAAGCAATCCAGAAAAGCCACACTATTTCTTGAATGGGATGCAGCTTGGGGACACCCCAAGGAAAAGAAAAGTTTTAGGTGAAATGGTCTATGGAGTCCACCTGAGTAAAGAAACTGGTATTTTGCTCTGCTGTTAGGAACTTCTTGGAAGTGAAACAAGACAGAGATTTAGCAGAGGATTTTAAACACACATCTCCCGTTATTAGAAAACTGCGAGGAAAATCTAGCTTTCTGAAACAGAGAAAACTTCTAGCTGTAGTTCTTTGAGTTCACTGGAGATTTTGAAGCCATAATTTTCACTTCTGATTTCTGGTATGCTGGCAACAAGATGCCAATTCCAAGAAAAAAAAATAATATCCATGACGCGATACTGTCAAATACCTCATTCTGAGATGGCAGAGTTGCTGTATGCTGTAAGTTTTTCCTTACCTTCCATTCCTTTTTGTTTAAGTTTAATGCCTTCTCCGGAAGTCAAATCTACCTTTACAGAGGCATCTCTTCCAGATCACCACAACTTTATTTATTTCACTGTTCCGTTTCAGTAGGAAGAAAAAGAAAGAAAATGATAATTATAGTAAATTCTTAAAGGCATCCCAGATCTTCTTGCAAAAAGAAAACACAATGTTTTTCGCTGAGATTGTTTTCAAATATCGACAATCAGACATAAAAAATTTTACAAGATTCCCTAATTTTATTTTATTTTATTTTATTTTATTTTATTTTATTTTATTTTATTTTATTTTATTTTATTTTATTTTATTTTATTTTCATATCCCACAGTTCTTTCTATTCAAGGGTCATAATAATCTTAAATACTTTTGCTCAACTGCAATATTACCACCTCAGTTCATCCTTAATAATAGTATGTCTTTCTTCAGTTAACTACACCCACTTTCCATTTAATTCTACAAGAAACGCGTAGCTAACATCTTAAGTATTTGAAAAAGAAATAAATTCTAACAAAATCTAAACAAGATTAACATATACTCCTGACCTCAGCTTATCCAAACAAGAATGCCAGTGTTACAGAGATTAATATTCCATATACACTAAAAAGAAAATCAAGAATTATTAGTCTAAAAGTGGAGTCTATGTACTGAAAGGATAATAGTAGAAGAAATATACCCGCAGTATAAATGTAGGAAAATAGAAGCCTTTTACATCTAGTAGTCTTAGACTGAACTGAGTCAGTAGAAGAAAGAATGATGCAGTTTACCTTGATAAAAGTTCTTAGGCAAGGATGAAAACGTACAAGGATCTAGTTTTGGTGCTTGTAGAAGAGGTACAGCATTGAGAAACTTTTGAATAAAATGTGCTAAAGGAGAGACAGTTAGTAGCTGGATGGTTAACAACAGAAGTATATTTTCAAAGTGTAAACTGTAAATATATGTTGAGTTCTAATACTGCTGGATGTGATCTGTATGCAGAGGGGAAATTTGAAAATTAATGGTACTGGAAAAGACCCTTTAAGTGATTGTGCATGGGTTCCACTCACTTGAGAAATATTGCTTCCATATGTAGGTAGAGGACATTTAGGATGTGTAATTTCCCTTTAATGCACTGTCAACATAAACATACTTCATACAAGAATGTATAGAAAATTATGAGAGTTCTGGACATGGTTTGTCAGTCCAAGCTTCTTCGAACATAACTAGCTAAGATTTCTTTTTTTTTCCCCTTAAATGCTGAACAGTGTTTATGTGCTCAATTACAAAGGCTACTTACCTTGCCATAAATACAGAGGCCCAAGTGCATGTCCCCTCTAAGTAAAAGATGAGCAGTACTCTCCCTTCTTGGGAGAGAACACATATTTTCCTTCAGCTTTTATTGGAATTAGCTTCTTACCTATTTCTGCCTTCACAAAACAATGAAAATTGTTTAAATTTTTTGTCCTGCAAAGCTAAAAGTGGGAAGTTTCTAAGTACCTGCCACATCATCCTGAGGGAGTTAAAAAAGAAGCTTGCACTACAGTTCTGTCAAGGGAAAGGACATTACTCACTCTATCACAGTGCTGGCATTCCATTAACTTCCTCATTACTGCTATTATGTGTGAAATATCTTAGTAAATTAAAATATCTAGTAAAAGAAAACATTTTATGTTGCATTTAACAGAGACTAAAAGTAGTGTCAATATTTCTTCCTCCAGCTAAGGTGAAGAACAGTGTATCACAGAATCATAGAGAGGTTAGAAAGGACTGCAGGAAATCATCTAATCCAACTGCTCTGCTAAAGCACATTCCATAGAATAGACTGAACAGAAAAGTGTCCAGTAGGGGTTTGAATATCTCCAGAAGAGACTTCACAGTCTCTCTAGACAGCTTGTTAAAGTACTCTGTCACTCTCATGTCACTGAGCTCTGGTAACATTTATTAGACAATGAAAGATCATAAATACATTACTAAGAACACTCATTGAACTTTTGCATCAGGAAAGACAATTTCTTTCATGAAATTAAAGAAAGAAATCACAGAGGATACTTGAAACGCACTGAACACAGAACACAGAATTTAAGCAAATAATAACGGAAAAAATTCAGTATTTTAGTAAAAGTGACAGTTTTAGGGTGTTAAATGTGAGTGATGAGACTTAAAATCTTTTAGTTAATATTTGCATTGAGTTGTTTGGGTTTCTTTGCATTTAAAATTCCTGGAATGAAGGCAAACAAAATAAAATCAGTTTCCACACACATTAGGGAAGCTTACACTGCTCTTATCATGTCAGTTATTCGATCCCCAAAAGCTGTAAAGAAGTATGAGAAAATATTGCATTCCTTTCCTTATGCATGACCCCAAGGCTCTCCCACTTGTAGAAAAGTAAGTGTTCTGCCCCTTACAAACCCATGAATAGCAAGTTACTGGACTGAGTGTGTATATTGCAAATTGCAGAGAAAAAAAGGCATAAATAATGGAGGTCATATATTTATCATGCATCTAATGATACCTAATCCTTAAACAACCTGATGAATAATGTGATTATCAGCAGAACAAACAATCTAAAAACTCATTGCTGCCCCTAATCAGATAACAAAAGACAACAAAAGCAGCTTTTCATGAATTTACTCTCAGACAATTAGTAGATAAATGCACTATCTTACCATGATCACTCTTCAAAACATTTTGTCTTTTATTAACTTTTAATTGTTAAAATTTCAGCCGGAGTAAAAAATACTGACAAGGAGCTGTGCTGAACATAGTTGATTTTAGAACAAATAATTACAGTCAGTATAGGGGAAAAAAAAAAAAAAAAAAAAAAAAAAAGCACCTTAAAGTGTTTTTCCTTCTGAACTTCTTCATTTCTTTAAAGGGGGAAAAAAAAAAGAAAAAAAAAAGAAAAAAAAAAAAAAGATACAATCTATTCTATAGGGTTGAAATAATCTCTCTAATATTGGTACCAAAATAGCAAAATGCAGTAATTACATCATTATTTTGTCAGTCTCTGTCAATCCATTCTAAGAAAATACTCACTCTATCACCTTTCATTATATTCCTTTTTCCAGGTCTTAACACCTTCATAATGTATCTCTATTGTCTTGGAAAGCATTCTTTTCAAGTCAGGAATATGTCTTCCCCTTGTCTGTAAAATTCCTGAATATTTACTGGACTACACTAGTAAAGTAATAAAAAGTAATATTAATTGAGTTCTGTAGTCCTTAGTGCCCTTTACAAATTAATTTACTTCAGAAAAGCAGGCTGCCTAAATTGCACATCTACTCCATATAGTGAACATTTTTATTGACCCTTCTTCAACACAAAGTCACATTCAAAGCTCACTCACCAGAAGACTGAAAAATCATATTTCTTGGACAATAGTAGCACTGAACAGAAATGTCTCCTTTCTACTGACTGGTCTTTTGTGCTGCATCTATATTAATATATATCAAATAGGATCAGGGAACCTTTTCTGAACACCGGAATAGTGTTATCTAAGTGATTTCTTTCAGGTTTTTGGCCTGTTGCAAAAATGCATAGGCTCCTAACAACAATCTGAATAAAGAACAATCCCCAGAACACCCTATAGTTACAGTTTGTAGAGGGTTAGTTTATTGTATGAACACAATAATAATAATGCATGCTAAAGAAAATTTCCATTAGCTTTTTCAATGGTATAGATACGATCTTAGACAGTAAACTAACAAGTAATTTCTGAGGATGAAAATCTAAAATGGAGCTCTGGTTTTACTGTAAAAATATGAAGCATTTTTGGAATTGATGAAGAATCAGTAGTTCTAATTTGGATTCACCTAAGCTGGGATGGCAGATTCTCCTCCTCCAAAGAAAAATTCATAAGAAGAAAATAGTCCACCAATGTTTGGTGTTCTGTGCATCCTATTCTTAATTTTACACTAGTGAATTCAGAAAGAAACTAAATATATCTTAAAAAAAAAAAAAAAAAAGTTGTGTCCTTTGTAAAATCACAAAAATCTTAGGAAATGAAAGTGTGTCCATAACCACGTCTTAGAACAAAACTTTAGATAAATTTATATACATTGAAAATCAAATGAAAACACTAGTTACTGTGCCTGTCAATAACCTTAGATGCATGCTTAATTCCAGGTTCACAGTTTAAATGGCTGTAGGCCTTCTGAGTCTGCAGTTTATCCTCATAAATTAACCAAATCATTTGCACTTTTGAACTATTTGAACATTTCTTTGTTCTGCCTAGAAGTTTAGAGAGTTCAGGTGTTCTTTGCATGTTCTCCCCCACCTTCCATTCTTACCCAGGGTTGTAGAATATGAGATGAGCAATGCAACCTTGCAATGACAGAATTTTAATGTATCAAAATTTGTTTGCCTTAATAAAAGGAAAATAATAGGTTGTAAAGAAAAAGGGTGAAATATAAAAAATCTTGAGAGGATCTTGTATATTTTTAGTGACAAATATTTTTAGTAAAGATTTCAAGCAGTTCTGCTTAATGCAGGAACACTGTATGCAATGTTTTGTAGTGAGTTGAAAAGACATGAGTAGTTTAACGGATCTAATTTCTTTTCTTTGGGTTAATATGAAACATTGGATAGTGAATACATGTAGAAAGTACCCAGTAAACAGAAACACAGTCAGATTTAAATAGAGTAATACTGGCAAAGATATTTAAAATTATTCAGTGTACGCAAATAATTTTCATGGAGACTTCTCTCTTAACATTGCAGTTTTGCATAACTGTACCTGGAGGTATTTTGCAACAAAAGTGTATTAAGGTAAACAGAGAATTTCAGATATACTGTATCTACAGCTCTATGATTCCCACTGCAGAAATCTTCATAATTATGGAGATTATACAGATTACACACTAATACTAATTCTCCACTAAAACTGATGCAATTAAATGATAGCTGTGGCTCTAAATTAAAACCTCAAATTTGCATTTGAAAGATAACAATTAGATTAGTCAATAAAACTTTGTGAAGTAAAAATGTAATCTTTGTTTTTTTGTTTTTTTGTTTTTTTTTTTCAAGGAAAAACAAACCAAATAAAAAATAGGAGAAAAAGTGTGAAGGAATAGTGTACTTATTTATGGTGCAGCTTTGTTCTCCTAGTCACTGAAACATTTTAGTTCTGGATATTCGGAACATCTGTTCATACATGTAATATGTATATCTAAGTTGTTATAAAAGATAAATGATAATTTTGGCTTCCAAAGCTGTTGCTGCCTGTATCATTGAATTTCTCAGTGTACAGTATCTTTCAAGTATGCATTAGGCAATGGAGGTGGAGGAGAGAGATGGAAAAAATGGCATAGCTAACCCTCAAGCACAGTGCAGTATCAAGAGCAAAGTTCACTGTTAGTGATGATAATGATTTTCTGAAATGTTGGACAACAAAATCATGAATTAAACATTAAAAACTTTGATCAATCACTAGAAACAAAAAATGCTGGAGAACAATTTGAAGGAGAATCTTTAACGTAGTTTATAGGCTGAAAACACTAGTTATTTTATTTAAAATAAAGCATGAAAAGTTAGAAATTTGATGTGTCTTTTTGTTCTCCAGGAAACAGAGATATTTGAGCATTTGTGGCCTAATGTCAAATCCAAGAAAATGGATTACAATTATATTTAGCTATCATCTGCTTATTGCAAACACAAGGATCAGGAAGGGTCATGGCTATATGTATTTTTCCCCCTTGTGGCTTCAAATGTAGAGGAAAATGCTCTCTCCTTAAACCTTAATGAGTCAAGGTGAATTCAAACCAGATGTTTTCTGAATTTATTCCCACTTACATATTGCAGCTACACTTGTCTCATAGAATGCCCTAGATACATCAGCTAGTGCTCTCTTTTAGGAGTCCACATTCATGGGTCAGGCTCCAAGATAAATGTTTATTTTTCTAACAGTTTTATAGTAGAGTTTGGTTAAAAGACTTGGCACAGTGCATTTCAGTTTAATTTTAAGCTTGACAGCAGTGCTGGCCTCAGTATGTGTATGTGTGCAATTTAGTTTCTGTGCTACTGAAGGTCTATGGAAGATTAATGAATGGCAAAGCTCTGTAGCAGTTGTGAAGAGATACAGGATATAGCAAACCAGTTACCATCTGTTCAGAATGTCTCTTACATCTCTTGTAAGGAAAACCATTATCAGCAGGAGATAAAGGCATCCAATATTTTCAGTATTCTTCTGGTGTCAATGCAAAATCCTGTTTCCATACTTTTATTCTTGGGACAGTTGTTGTCTCAAGCACACATATATATTTGTATGTGTAAGTATGCAATGTGTGCTAAAGTCTCCATTTAGCGTGGTATTTACAAAAGACAGAGAAAACAAAACAAAACGCTAGGACAATAGACTCTTCATAGTTTCAGTTACTGAAAAAAAAACCAAAAAAAAAAAACCCTATCAATATATATATAACTGTATATGACTACAAGCTGATCAGAATACACAGGAGAGAAAGGGAGGGAGGAGGTATTGCTATTTACATCAGGAAAGGAGTAGAATGTGAAGAGCTGTCCCTAAAAAATGATCACTAGCAAGTCAAAAGCCTGTGGGTGACAGAGTTTGAGGCAGCAAAGGAAGCCTTGTGACTGCTGTCTACTACAGGCCACCAGATCAGATGGAGCCTGTTGATGAGGCCCTCTACCTCCAGATAAAGGAGGGATATGAGATGAGAAAAGAGTAAAATTAGGAATCTAAACTTCAGGACAGTTAACTTCTAGCTCTACAGGGAATCAGTCAACAAAGCCCCCTGGGAAACTGTCCTCCTGGGCAAGGAAACTGAGCAGAGCTGTCAGATCTTTAAGGAGGCTTTCCTCAGGGTGCAAGAGCTCTCCATCCTCACATGTAGCAAGTCAGGGAAGGAAGGCAAGAGACCAGTGTGGCTGCAAAGGGAACAGCTGGTCTAACTGAAGAAAAAGAATAAACAGGGACAGATACCATGGGTGGAGTACAAGGAAGCTGTTAGGCTGTGTAGGGATGGGGTCAGGAAAAGCAAGACTCAACTTGAACTAAACTTGGCAAGGTCATGTCAAGAAGAACAAGGAAGTCTTCTACAAGTAGCTCAACTGGAAAAGGAAAGTCCAGGAGCGAGTATATCTCCTCTAGTGAGTGACAATGGCAAGCTGGTAACAATAGACAAGGAGAAGGCTGAGGTACTTAACAACCTTTTTGCCTCTGTCTTCTCTGATAACTGCCCACCACACAGCCTTCAAACATCTGATTTGGTAGGAGCAGATTGAGGAAGCAACATCCCTCCCACTATAAGTGAAGATAGGGTTTGTGACTGCCTGAGGAACCTGAACATCCATAAGTCTATGGGACTTATATGAGATACATCCCAGAGCCCTGAGGGAATTAACTAAGTGTAGGCCACTCTCAATATTTGAAAAGTTGTGACTATCAGGTGAAGTCTTTGTGACTGGAAAAATGGTAACATTACACTGATTTTTAAAAAGGGTAAAAAAGATGACTTTGGGAACTACCAACCTGTCAGTTTCACCTCTGTGCCAGGGAAGATCGTAGAACAGCTGTGCTAAGGCACTTGGAAAGTAGGTTGGTGATATGGGAGAACCAGTATGGCGCCACACAGGGCAAATTCTGTTTGACCAACCTAATGGCCTCTGTGATGGTGTCACAGCATCAATGGGCAAGGAAAGAGCAACTGATGTAATCTATCTAGACTTCATTAAGGCCTTTGACACAGTACCCCACAACATCCTTCAGTGACTCAATGTCTGGATAGAGATCAGTGATGATTGATGTCCCCCAGGGGTTGGTGCTGGGGGACATATACCTTCATCAGTGATATTGACAGTGGGATTGAGTGCACCCTCAGCTGATGACATCAAGCTGTGAGTGTGATCAACACACCAGAGGGATAGGGTGCCACCCAGAGGGACCCAGACAGGCTTCCAAATTCAAGATCTTGCACCTGGGCTGAGACAACGCCCATTACCTACACAAGCTAAATGTCGAAAGGATTGAGGACTGCCCTACCACAAAAGAGCCTGGGCGCACTGGTGGATAGCAAGATGGACATGAACCAGCAGTACACCCTTGCAGCCCAGATAGCCAACCATATCCTGGGCATCAAAATAAGCATGGTCACAGAATCACAGAATCACAGAATGACCCGGGTTGGAAGGGACCTCAAGGATCATGTAGTTCCAACCCCCCTGCCTTGCAGGGCCAACAAACATACGCCTTTACTAGATCAGGTTGCCCAGGGCCCTGTCCAACCTGGTCTTGAACATCTCCAAGGACGGGGCATCCACAACCTCCCTGGGCAGCCTGTTCCAGGGCCTAACCGCTCTCCTAGTGAAGAAAATCTGGTCAGGAGATTAAGGGTAGTAATCCTGCTTCTCTACTCTGTTCTGGTGAGGCCTCACCTCGAGTACTGCATTCAGATGTGGAGCTGTCAGTATGGGAGAAACGTGGACCTGTTGGAGACAGTCCAAAGAAGGACCATAAAAATAATCCACAGAATACAACACTTCTCCTATGAGGATAGGCTGAGAGCTGGGGCAGTTCAGCCTGGAGAAGGCTGCAAGTTGACCTGATAGCAGCCTTTCAATATCTAAAGGGTAGCTACAGAAAAGAAGGGAACAGACTCTTTAGCAGGATCTGTGTTGATAGAGCAAGGGGAAAAGGCTTCAGGTTCAAAGATTGTAGATTAAAGTTAGATATAAGGAAAAAATCTTTTAGAGTGAGGGTGGTGAAGCACTGGAACAGGTTACCTATTGATGTTGTTGATGCCCCATCCCTGTCAAGTCAAGGCTGGATAAGGCCCAGGATGACTTGATCTAGCTGTGGTGTCCCTGTTCATGCAGGGGAGCTGGACTTGGTGACCTTCAATTGTCCCTTCCAACTCTAAGGATTTTATGATTCTGTGATTCTTTGAAGTGTTTTTGAAGCTGAATGACTGTAGTCAATAAGACTAAACAATATAAATGTATATATAACATAAATATATAACAATATAAAATAATTTATACAAGAGATATTGGACTTCTTGTCCTTCTTTGCAGGTTACCAATCTGATAAAGGCTATGCTTGTACAGTTGTGCAATTAAGTTTTTGATCCTAAGTTTAATTGGAGCAGACTTGCTAACACATCAAATTTATGTCCATGTTTGAAATGTTAACACAAACTAAGCCTGTCTACACACAGTCAGTTATGGAGTCTAATCTGGGAGCTGGAATCTAACAGCAGAAATACATCTAGGAACAGCTTCTTAAATTACTTTCAGTTCTGAAAGGCTTAGTGAGAAATTCTAGTTAGTTAAAACTAAATCAAAGGAAAAAAGAAATAATAAAGAAAACAGAAAATAAAAAAAAAAAAGAAAAAAGAAAAGAAAACAAAAGATAATAAGTCCTACAGCAAAAACAACAACAAAAAATAAATAACATTGTCTTGAAATGAACAGGCAATTTCAAGACATCAAATTCAATGTTTTTGCAAGTAGTTGTTAGCAACTTCCTGAACAACACTCAGCTGGGAGTCTTTCAACTAAAAACTTGTTGCAGTCGCTGAAGAAGGAAGAGTAGATTTTGTTTGTGAGCCTCAGTGTAGTGCTACCAGTTTACCAGAAGTGCTATGCTTGACTTTCAGAGAAGATTCAAATTATACCATGTTGCATTTTATTAGGTTGATAGTTCTGATGGTAAGCTTCAAAGGGAAGTTTTAAAGGCTTACTAACATGACTACAGAAACACATCTTCGGAGATGTTTCATCTTTTTTGGTATCTAGACCTTGGAGCTCTCATGTGGTTAAAAAAAACCAAAACATTCTTTTTCTGTGTCAGAAGAGTAGAAGTAGATATCGTAGTATCTGACTTCTGTGCAATCATTACGAAACTCAGATGTTGGATTCAAGGAGGCTAAAAGATCATCTTTAAGATAATCTATTTTAGCATTTATATTTATATATGTTATGACATTGTATATGTATAACATATTAAACTGGCAAAAAATAACTGATTCAGGGAATACTACTAGTGATCTTGCTGAGTATTGAAAAGTTCCCAGTTTATGCAGTGTACCTTTTCACTTTGAGGCCTTGTAGAATAAATTTAGCAACGTGAGACTTAAGGTCCCAAACCACTGCACTCAATTAACCCACTATGAATGATTAAAAGTATGTGCCTAACTGGCCTAGATAGCAGGAAAATTACAAACAAACATAAACAGAGGATCTGACCCAGGATTTTCTCCCAGAGTTATAGAGAAAGAGTGCAGGAACAAGGATACTATAGTCATTCTTCACAGGTTTTCTCTCCAAGCTTCCTTGAATGAAGGACTTCAGGAATTCTCAAAGTTTGGCTTGATATGTTAAATAGTCCCAGATGAAGCATGAACTTGTCAAGTTCCTTTTTTGAACTCATTTAAAAATCTAGTCTTCAGAACATCCTGTGGCACCGAGTTCCATAGTTTAATTATACATTGTGTGAAATTACTTTATTTTGAGAAATTGTATGTATTTTTCCCAAAAGGAAATTCTTTCTAAAAGTGGAAATTTCGAAGGAAGGAGTATTATCTTTCATAATATCAGTGACCTAGTTGGAAAAATAAATAAATAAATTACTTCTTTGCACATAAAGCCCAGTCTTTTTGTTTGTTTTTTTCTTGCCAAGTACACTGTCTAGTTTAATTACCTCTTCCATAAACCTTACACTGTGTTTTCACTTACACTACTGGTCAAATTTATCAGCAATGCTGCTGTGTCTCCTAGCAAGAGTTACACTTTATCTCTGGTGTTTATGTTCTGGGAGTTTAACAAATGAACAGAACTAGGAATCTCATCTTTGGAGACTCTTAATTCATTTAATATTTTTCATTTATTTTTTAAGTTGGTTTCATCAACTGTTTTTGGCTATATGAAGTTAAATAAAATATATACTTCTGATAGTTTCTGTCCTTAACAAAATCTGTGTCATTTTCATTCTTCTGTGTAATTTTATAGATCAGGCTCAAATTTTATTTTGCTCTTGGATTTTCGTTGTCTCACAGAAAACAATTCTCATCATAATTTATCAGCAAAACCACATTCTGTTTATGAGTAACCTCACTCCAGAACTATTCATTTATTTGTGAGTAGGCTGGATTTAACCCTGACATTTAAAAAGGTATCATAAGTGTAATCAAACACATAATCTAAACATCAGAAACTTAATGTAGTTCTGCATGTTCTGTTCAGAAGATTTTGTTAATAAGGACATTTACACATAGACTAAAATTGCAAAGCATAGATCAGAAAACCAACACCAGCACAGTTCGGCCATAGAGTCCAATATCTGCTAAAGGAAAGGATTTTTAATGAGATTTCCTTGACATTGCTGATCTTCTATCACAGCCAGGACTGATAGTATACCATTCAGAATGAAGCAGTGTTGCTGCCAGCACTCTTCTTTAAAGAATGCATTTTTATTATGCCTTCTTAAGTATTTCACAGATTTGCACTGTACACAAATCCTTAAAACAGTTCAGTTTTTTTTTCATATGAAATGAATCAGCTTTCAGACATCAAACACAGTTCACTGAAATGAACATTCACTTTTTCTTCCAAATGTTGATATTAATGGCTATAGAGGTGAATGGGTTGTTTTAATCATCTTCTTTTCATGCCCATGCCCTTTAGGAAAATAATAATAATAATAAAAAGCTCATAGCTACAGAGTAATGTAACATAACACCTTACGTACCACAAGTTACAATTCTCAGCCCAAGCAATTAGGGTCTCTGTCGCAGTTGGATGTAACACATGGAATGTTTTTTCTTTGTACAAACTTAATTTCAGTTGTTGTGTGGGTGATTAGGGGGTTGTGGGATATTTAATTTATATATTTATCTACAGAATTTAAGCTTTTCTATTGTTACTTGATAGCTTTTAAACTGAACACAATATTGTGCTAGGCGAGTAACAATGAGAACTCATGCAAAACTGTCTCAAGGAAAAGAAATAGCGTTGTGTAATACTGTAGCTCTGGATGTGGTGTAGATTCTATATTGAAGTCTGTTTTAACAGTATTTATGAAAAAATACTTTTAATATGGTGAGTACAATATCATCTCCAGAGTATTATAGAGACAGCATGTTTGATGGTTAAAGCCATACAGGGTATTCCTAAATTCTTCTCTGCTAGTCCATCATACTAGAATCTCCAGCAAACAGTGAGATTCATGAAAGGAGTCATTCAGAGTTTAGGTCTTTCATTTACACGAAACAGGTGGCAGTCGAACTGTAGTCTTAGGAACAGTAACTAAAGTTTTCCTCTCCCCATGTATGTGCCAAGGATTTGAAGGAAAAATAAACAACCAACAACTTAAACCAAAAGCATCACAACAACCACAATGCCACCACCATAGGCTTCAACTCTGCTCCTCTTCTAGTAATCTTTCATCTCTTTTCTGCATAGTTTATCCATCTCGGGGAAAGAAATGAAAATGTCCATGTCTGGTATTGCACGATGATAAACTCATTCTTGTAGAATCACAGAACTATAGAATCTGGAAGGGATGTCTGGAGATCGTAAAATTGTAGGGAATCACAGAACTGTAGGGTCTGGAAGGGACTTCCAGAGATCACAGGCAGATCAGGCAGAGGGGCTGGAACTTCATGATCCTTGAGGTCCCTTCCAACCCGGGTCATTCTGTGATTCTCTGATTCTGTGATCACTGAGTCCATCCCAAGATCATTATGTTCAACCCTCTGCTAAAACAGATTCCCTGCAGTAGGCTACATGTAAAAACATCCTGGTTGGTTTTGAATATTTCCAGAGAAGGAGATTCCACAGTCTATCTGGGCAGCCTCTTCCAGTGCTGTTACCCTCACAGTAAAGAAGAACTTTCATATGTCCAGATGTTACTTTATGTGTCCCTGTTTGTGCCTATTGTCCTTTGTTCTGTTGCTGGTCACCAAACTGAATCCACCCACTAGACTCCCACCCCTTAGATAGATTCTGCAGAATTTGGCACTTGTTCTTGTTAAATGTCGTGCATTTGGAGATTGTCCAGCCCACCAATTTGTCAAGATCTTTCTGCAAGGCCTCTAGTAGAAAAATGAGGGCATTTGATTTATGGTTTCAGTTCATCAAAGAAGTTCTTATCTTTTAGGTTTTCTAGAACTGTGCTAGCATTCTCCAAGAGTTTAACATGTCAAAAGGTAAAAAAAAAATCTTTGCAAATACAAATACAAGGCCACAAGGACACCTCATATTACATAGGTATGAACGCAGATAACATATGATCATTTAAGAATGAGAATTCAAGGGCTAAATATAACAGACTTTAAAGTTCAAGAACTACAACAGCAACAACAATCTGTAATGAATCCCTCATGGTGACATACAAAGAAGATAATATAAACATATGGAAATACAGTTCCCACCAGCAACAGGAAAGAAGAAAAGAAAGAAGAATTATTAAAGCATTGTTTCTTTCAGTCAAAGATGCTATGTCTGATCTGTACTTATTTTCAGCAGGTCCTCCCTCCCTGTCAGCAGAAAAAGTACTCCTCCTTCAATTGCTGTTTGTTACATTTTTCCTAAACAACAAGAGTTATGATGTTCTAGTGCCCAAACATGTGCATTTACCTTGCTTTATTTACAGGAAGCTTGTGTCTCTAAAGTGAATAGTACATATTTCCCTTACAGGGAAAATAAATCCTTCTGACTTGATTGATAAATAGTTTAGGAATTTAAGATACATTTTAGAAAGTTTGTAGTTTTCTGAAGTCTTCAGCTCCCATAAGTACATGATTATAAGTACTTGTTTAACATCTTCATTGGTGATCTGGATGAGGGGATTGAGTAAGTTTGCAGACGACACTAAGTTGGGAGGGAGTGTTGATCTGCCTGAAGGGAGAAGGGCACTACAGAGGGACCTGGATAGACTCCATCAATTGGCCAAGGTTAACAGCATGAGTTTCAATAGGAACAAGTGTTGGGTCCTGCATTTTGGTCACAACAACCCCAGGCAACCCTACAGGCTTGGGGAGGAGTGGCTGGGAAGCTGCCTGATTGAAAGGGACCTTGGTGTACTGATGGACAGTTGGCTGAATATGAGCCAGCAGCGTGCCCAGGTGGCCAAGAGGGCCAATGGCATCCTGTCTTGTATCAGGAATGGTGTGGTAAGCAGGACTAGGGAACTCATCCTGTCCCTGTATTCGACATTGGTGAGGCCTCACCTCGAGTATTGTGTTCAGTTTTGGGCACCTCAGCACAGGAAAGACGTGGAGGTACTGGAGGAGTTCCAGAGAAGGGCAACGAGGCTCATGAAGGGCTTGGAGAATCAACCCTATGAGGAGAGGTTAAGGAAGGTGGGGCTATTTAGTCTGGGGAAAAGACGGCTGAGGGGAGACCTCATTGCCCTCTTCCAGTACCTGAAAGGTGCTTACAGTGAGAGCGGGGCAAGTCTCTTCTCAGGACAGAGACAAGTGACAGGACGAGGGGAACTGGCCTCAAGTTGTGCCAAGGTAAGTTTAGGTTGGATGTTAGGAAACACTTCTTTACAGAAAGGGTAGTTAAGTACTGAAATAGGCTTCCCAGGGAGGTGGTTGAATAGCCATGCCTGGATGTGTTTAAGAGCCATTTGGATGTGGTGCTCAGGGATATGATTTAGCAGAGGGTTGTTAGAGTTAGGATACTATGGTTAGGCTGAGGTTGGACTTGATGTTCTTTGAGGTCTTTTCCAACCTGGGTAATTCTATGATTCTATGATTCTACTTGATTATAATTCTTTTCCATCATTGAATTAGATTTGATGAAAGCATCCTGAATATTGTCAATATCTAAGTAATTTTCCTCTTAGGTGGCCAGATTCGAAACAGACAGTTTTACTCTCTTAGGAGACTGAGATATTTTCTACTTTCTAGTGGATGGATTAGCATGGTGTTCCTTTCTTTGCTAGACCAGTGTTTCAGACCACTCTTTAAGCAAGGAAGAGTAAGTAGCAATGCCTTCCCCCCACCTTTTCCAAGTAACAAATAGTTAGGACATTTACTCAGAAAGATTGAATTCTTTGCTTCAGTAAGTCTTACTTTATGCATAGCAGAGGAAATCACACAAGCAGAAAGGAGAAATGCCTGTTCCAGAAATATTTATTGTCTGTTTTTTATTGTGCTCACTTGGAACATGATCTTATATTCCATCCTACAGTGAAGAGACCTATGGCCAAATTACCATGTTGGGAAGGAGACTTGGGAATGATCTGCTCCTCGTGGCTTTTGTGTGTGTATGTGTGCGTGTGGGAGGGGGGAAGGGGGAAAGAGGGGGAATGGAATGTCATAACATAGATCTTGTCCATCTTTCATATTTGTCAAAAGTTTGCTAAAATGTAGCTATGTAGTTGAGCATTCAGGTTTTCAGGACATACCTGTTGAACAGACATTTGGTCACTCAGAATCTTACTTAAATAAACATCAGTATTTTAAAACTAATAAATAAAAGAGGATCATGATCAGCCACTCATCTTAAGAACAAATAGCTCTTATTAACTTATGTCTACTATGCTTGGATCTAACTCTTTTTGTTTTGGATAAATTGGTTTGGGATAGAACAAAGCAGACAAAAAGAAACATCAAACAGCCATTGTGGGTGATCATCACTCATGAGTGAATTCATTTCCTTTCCCTATTATTATTGTTATTATTATTATTATTAGGGTGCTTAAGTGCAAGCATGTATGCTGATCTTGGGGATTTATGATTGTCATCAGAGTAAATGTATTTGATTTAGTAATTTGTATCTCTTGGAGATCTTTTCTTACAGAATGTCAGCTACACAGATAATAATGTTATAGTAATTCACAGATCCACTGTGGCAGAGGAGAAAACACAGTGATGTTTCTGAGGTTAAAAGTAGATTACTAACTTATTGGGTAATCTGTCTGTTTCTTCACAGGTATTTACTAATTAGTCATTTTTCACTTTCTTTGTGACAGCTTAGTTTTCCAAAATGCTTATTAATTCTGAAGTGAACAGGAGATACTCTTTCAGTTTTTAAGAGGGAATTCTGTGATTCTGTTAGTGGGATTCACCTCCACTAACCTAAGATGTCTGATTTTAAGTCATTTATATGTCTAACCTAAAGTAGATCTCATCTACTCCATTAAGTTCCACTTGCTCTGGCAATAATTTCTCCATTTGGGCAGTCAAAATAAACAAATTGCTTGACCTTAATCTTTGTTTGTTAGAGTTCCTCGTTTGCAAAATGAAGACAGTAACTTCTTTTCATCACACTGGAGAAAGTTGAAAAGTACTTCTGGCATCTGTCAACTTTTAAGTGCCTTCCTATGTCAGGTTAACATTCCTCCAGGCATGGTGTTGTGTGTAATAACAGGGATAAAATGTTGCTTTTACTGTCATAACAAGAACTCTGGAGTCAAAGTTCTGCTGCTTGATCTCCGTGTCCTAGAGATTTTTCATAATTTCATACTGTCTGTAGTTCATCTCAAAAGTTCAAAGCAAAAAATAAAGGGGGGGGTGGGGGGGTGGGGAATAAAATAAAATAAAATAAAATGAAAAAAGATGGCAATCACAGCCTTGAATCTTTATTCCATGTATGTTCCCAGAGAATGCTTCCTGGAGTTTTGAATGTCTTTAGCTGCTGTAAGTTTTTACTCATTATGACATTAAAAATACTTCTTCATAGTTTAGAGGTAAAGCTTTGGTTATTTTTATTAAAGAGATTTTTTTTTTTTTCCCCTGCACTTTGGTTCATAGTTTTTTAATTACCTGAAATAATAACCTTGCTCTAAATGAAAACCATTTTTATATAGTTTTGATCTCTTCATGTGTGTGGTCCAATCTCCTTATTCTGTGGCAGTGTAAGCTGAAATGCACTACTGACATTGTTAC
The DNA here is from genome assembly GCF_054131305.1 of Coturnix japonica. Lineage (NCBI taxonomy): Eukaryota > Metazoa > Chordata > Aves > Galliformes > Phasianidae > Coturnix > Coturnix japonica. The sequence continues at coordinate 143,883,100 of NC_140663.1, forward strand.
AAGGAATGCATTATTAGAAGCTGTATCTGTATCGTATTTTGAGAGTACAGAGAATATTAAAAGGCTACATATTCAGTGTAGCACCAATAATGGCCCTGCTGAATATGATAATATTTTTGATTGTTACATGTTAGACAGGTACTTGAACACACAACATATTCACACCAAAATGGCCCCATACCTACTATAATGCTACAGCTTTTCACACTCTCCCTGCTGAGCTTCTAATGCAAACTATCACAGTATGTGGTCCCCACTACTGTAAACATGAATTCCTTCCTCATTGTGACTTTATATCTTCTACAGTTATTATAAAGATTCTCTCAGCTCAAAGCTGTCAACATACTCCTGAAAGGACTGTTAGTGGCAGCGAGAAAAAAAGGTAATTCTTGGATAGCTGAACACAATGAGGAATGACCAGGATGAGGAAAAGTTCAAGCATCTTTTACTGCTTAGGTTAATATAGACAAGTATGTATTTTCATGCTGCACCCTTTCTCCCTCTCATTAAAAAACAAACAAACAAAACAAACAAACATCAACAACAACAAAAAAAGCAGGAAAAAAACCACCAAAACTAATTTAACAAAAAGAATAGTCTTTTCTCACCCATATCACGTATTTCAGAAGTATAAAGATGCAGACAGCTGACAGTCCCTTTATTTTATCCATTTATGTCCTTTCCTTGCATCCATTATATTCACCCAGCCGATGCAATGACAGCAGTGACGTAGGTCTGATCACTTATTTCAGAAAAACTTATCACATCCAATCGTACACACCATTTGATAATGTCAAAGTACTGGAGAGACACTCTTTTTGTGCAGAAGAGGATACATTATTACAAGAAAGAGAACAATTATGTCACGAAAGTTACTTTGCGTCTCCTTCATCAGCCACAGCAGGAAGCAGTACTGCATGTGGTAGTTCATATCTTCCTCGCTGACTTGACAGCTTCCTGCTGAGTAAAAGAGTCCACATTTTCAGATGGATTTAGAGGACTTAGTAAACAGACTTTGACTTCAAGAAATTGGAACAGTGGCACAAGCGTATAACCTCTCACCTTCTCTGTTTGAATGTCTTCCCACCCTGCTACTGACTCCTCCCCTTCCTCCCCATCCCTCCTTCCCAAAACATAATCAACAAAATCCACCTTTTTTTTGAGTTGTGTTATGTTCACATATGATGAAAAAAGTTGTCCTTTTTTTTCTTTTTTTTTCCTTTTTTTTTTTTTTTTTTTTACTTCCCACCCTCTTGAATATTAAGTTCTCTACTAAAGCTAAGAAGAATGTATAAGAAATGATAGTGTACCCACTACAGATCTGTGCCAGTAGGCCATTTATAAGTTCTTAACATACTGGTCACCTTGGGATCAAATTTGGCTGTTTTCTACCTTATCCCATGCTTGGAAATAGGAAGTACAGGTAGTAAAAAATAGTTATTTTGTTCCAGCAACAGTTAATGTCTACTTTCATTAATTACAGAAGGGATGGGAAGCAGACAGCTTGTCTGCTATTAACTGAAATAAGCAAGTGATCAATAAGAGTGTTAATTGCACAAGTATCAACAAGTATGCTCAATATCTTCCCATAAGGTACTAGCTGAGGAGTATTTTTATGCTCCTGCTTTCTTCATGCCAATCACAGCCATAGGCAAAGCCAGCATAGGTCTGATGCTGAGCAGACAAAATTTAATCCTGTTTGGTGATAATCAGGGCCTTCAGAAATATTACTAATAGTAATATCAAGCATTATTATTAAATTTTTATGTGAAATGGTTGAAATGTTATTTGCTGTCCCTTTTTGCATAAGATTCATCCAGTTGTTTGTTCAATATGTGAATATTGATTCTACATAGTGAAGTGCTTATAGCAGGGGCCCAGTGGCTAGTACATCTAACATATCCAGTGCTAGCAGCAAGTTAATTATGCCAAGTGTTAACGGCAACCTGCCAAGTCATCAAGCACCCAGAACATGGTTCGATGGTTCATTTTTGCTGTGATAGTTTGCATTTTTATTTTTAAATCACTTAGAGTTGTCCTAAGTATTTCTACTCTACCTAACAGAGCATACAAGAAAAGAAACAGGTACAAGGTATTTCTTACTATTTTTTAAATTTCTTTCTCAATGAGGAAAATATACACCTAGTAAATATATCACTCTAGAATCAGTGGATGCTGTTATATGTGATTGGTACTGTGTCATTTAGTTAAGTGTTGCTCAGTGGGTGCAGCAGCTAGTATATATGATTTTCTATACCACCTGCAAAAATATCCCATACCATATAATCAAACACCTGGATAAAAAGAGAAGAGTAGAAAAACACAGTTCATTATGTAGAAGCATCCATATTTTCCCTAAACTTCTGGGTACATAGGCAGACTTTGATTGCACAAACATGTACAGGATAAGGTTTGTTAATGCTTTTCAGTTCAATAAATTGCCTGCTGTTTAGACAGTATCAAACAGATATTTTTTATTCCTAATGAAGATGTTTGGGCAATTTTCTGGTAAAAATGAAGTAAAATTATGTACTCAAAATGTTCATTAAAAAAACAAACAAACAAAAAACAAGCAAAAATAAACAATCAGCAACAACAACAAATACAAAACAGCATTCAGCCACCACTTTCCTGTAACAGATTGGAAACTACAAAACATGCAAACAGAAGTTTAGTGATAAATTGGTAACATTAGTACTGTTAGGATTAGCATTTGCTTAGAAAGATCCTATCCAGTGGCAACATTTCTAAAAACAGTTCTAGCAACTTCTGATTAGCATGCTGCCCTCTAACATTCACATAAGTCATCTCATATTATCATTGCTCAAGCAGTCCAATTCTCTCAGTCGCAACTGCTACTACATTACTTGTCACTGTGGTTCATTTTCATGAAGCTGCAGCAGTTTACTCCAGCTGAGAATCTGGCAGTTGGTCTTCAGTATCATATTCAACACAGTTTTTTTGCTGAATATTAGTCTACTTTGTGTGGTCATCAACTTCTCCCTCTATTAAACTGTCTGGTTGAGGATTTTATATTTCTACACTGGTTGCTTCATTAGGATTGTAAGTTGTAGTTATACATTATGGTTCAGATGAGACTAAAGAAATTTAACACCAGAAGTTTTCAGATAATGTCTGCTATTTGTTTAAACAATTGTAGATACCTTATTTATTTTGGTTAACTTTTTATGTCCAAGTTCTCAGCACACGTCGCAGCTGATGTTTTTGTGAAATTATCATTTACTGAGCCAATAAAATAGTAACATTTTTGCAAATTAGCTATGTTTTCTTTCAGTTTTTCTTCTGTAGTAGTTACATTCAGTTTTCATTTTCCAAAATTGCTTTTCTATTAGCAAAAATAAATGAATTTCAATAGAAGGAAAGAAGACAAAGAAAGAAATGCAAAAAGATGTGGAGTCTGTTACCTTTTATCACTAATTCATATATAAGCAAGTAATTAATACTCCAGATTTTTTTACTCTCTTTTCATTATATGAAGTTTTACATAATCTGAGCAGTTGAACTTTGTCATGGTTCTGTTTGATCAGTAAAGTTATCACATGGCAAATATTTTATCAAAAATATAAAGTCTATGTGACAGAAGAAGAGAATATATCTAAATCTGCCATGATCAGAGTAGTCAGAAGAGAAAAAGAAGAACTCTTAAGAAGTGTCTGGTTATGGGATTCTCAGTTCAAAAAAGACAGGAATCTCCTGCAGTCCAGCAGAGGGCTACACATATGATAAAAGGCCTGGGGCATCACACCTATGAGGAAAGGCTGAGTAACCTGGGACTCTTCAGCCTGGGGATAAGAAGATGAGAGGGGATCTGATGAATGTTTATTAATATCTTAAGGAATGTTGTAGGCAAATGGATGAGGCCAAGCTCTTCTCTACAGCGTGCAGAGATAAGACATGGAACGGTAGCCTAAAACTTGACTATAGAAAGTACCATAAAAGCATGCAGTAGAGCTTCTTTGTAGTAAGAGTGATAGAGTGCTGGAACCAATTGCCCAGAGAGGCTGTGGAGTCTCTTTCTATAGAGATATTCAAGATCCATTTGGACATCCATCTGTGTGATCTATTGTAGGGTACCTGCTTTAGCACCGGGGTTAACTCGATGTCTCTTGAGATCCCTTACAACCCCTGCAATTCTGTGATTTTGTGAAAACAAGAATACAAAAATCAAAATTGAAATGAGGATAAGGAATTACTGGAGTTAAAGAGCATAAGACTATTCCTTTAGCAGTACACTTTTAGGAATAGAAAACTATACGTGTATGGGAAGAAAACCATCGTGAACTTAAGAAAAGAAGTAATATTAAAGATAGCATGTCATGGAGAGAAAAAGCATAAAATTGCCTTACAATCATATCACCCTTCGGAATAGTAGACATCTTGTTTACAGCAGTAATGTTTTTGTGAACCTCATTTGAGAGAGCTTATAAGGGGTTTTATCTGAAAGCTCTTGTTTGGCAGGTAGTATAGAATGTGTAGGTCTTCCAAACGCTCACACATTTAGAAACTTAAAACAGATCAGAAAACAGAAAAACAAAAATACTCACAAAACCCTGATCGGTAAACTTGGTTTGCTACTGCACTTATATATTATATATATTATATACTTATTTAGTAGCTGCAAAGATAATTTAATTTTTCAACATTGTCAGGTCACTTGTCTTATACTAGTGAAAGACTTCTTAAGAATTAAAAAGAAAGAAAGAACAGTGCTAAAACACTAATTAAGTCTGTTATTCAATTATGTTAATGAAACTACAAAGAAAATGCAAATATAGAAGTCTCTAGAAATCCCAGCAGTTGTGGGGCAGCACCATGGCTAGTAGTCCCTCAGCAATACTTTCACAGTCCCCTAGGAGAATACTATATTAGTAGTTTGCAAATGTGCATTAAATGAATTTCTTTGATCAGCAAATATTTTTTTTTCTTTCATCTATTCTTTTTTTATATTTTTTTTTTTGCCTTTTTTTTTTTTTTTTTTTTGGCCATTTGAGTCAGACATAAAGCAAGTAGGAATCTTTCACTATCTGTAACACTAATAATTGTCAAGTATCGTGCCATCAACCAGTAAGATTCACTTCATTTTAAGTAAGATATAAGTACACTTATAAGTAGTGCTATTTCAGCCCACTAGAAGTCTAAGAGGTCCCACTACAGCAGTATAACAGTCACAAGACTAGTGATGCAGCACTTTAGGAGAGCTTTGCCTGCCTAATCATATTATAAACGTATTCATAGTAGTCCCATGGAAGCCCAGGACCGCTACTATAGTAGGGTACTTATGCAGTACAAATGAAGCTCACTTTGTCACTAAGGAGAGGCTTTTTAACATTTTCTTTGGCACGGGGGACTCCTGTTACTACAAGTTTTCCATTATGTTTTTCCATACACAAACACCAACTATATATTTTGTCAGATTGACCTTTGTTTGATATTAACTGAGCAACAAAACAAACAAGAACAAAGGCAAGCATCAGTGAGAAAGCACAAAAGTGTGTAAATACTGTACTAAACACAAGAAAAAATAAAGCAGCAGAAAACTGAGTGAAAAATGAATATTATTTTCTTGTAAAAATAAGAAAAAAACAGATTTCTTACAGATATTATAAAACTGAACTCGTTACATTCATTTTTTTTGGTGCTACGCTAAACCTGGTTTATCTTTACTCATTTACATCCCTGAATCTCTAGGTAATGGGTTGGAGGAGAAGAATCCCTTCTACTGTAATAGCAGAGAAAATCAAAGAACATCTCATATGATTGAATGAGTCTAAGGGACCCAATGATGTCATGAAGGAACTGGCTGATGTGTTCCTAAGACACTCCATCATATTTGAAAAGTCATGGCTGTCAGACAAAGTTCCTGGTATACTGGAAAAAGGGAGAAAGCAAGACATGGGGAATTACAGGCCAATATGCTTTATCCCTGTGACTTGAAAGATCAATGGGTAGATCCTCATAAAAACTGTGTTAAGGCACATGAAAGTTAAGGAGGTGACAGAGACAGCCAGCTCGACTTCAGAAAGGGGAAATTATGCCTGATCAATCTGGTGGCTTTCTACGACTGTCATGGTTTTATGATTTTTGGTTACCGGTATTCCACATTATAACTTCATGTAGTGCACTGGGAGATAGAGTGTTAGTGCTCCAGTTCCGGGTACCTGTCCAGAAGAGAAGAACTGCATTCCCCAGAGGGGCTTTGCAGTCAGAGAGGAGATAGAATTCCTGGCAAGGTCACCTGATTGGGCTCTTCTCTTCTTCGCTCTTCTCCTTCACCTCTCCTCGCTGCTGCCTGTCCTGACTGTGCACATCATTTCAGTATTACTGTAAGGCCTACAGCTTTCAGATATTCTCATTATATTTGATTTATGTGCTTCAGGTCTAATTATATTGTATTATAGTGTGTTATCTGGCATTCTGATACTATATTTAGTAAATTACTTTGTTTCTCCTCAGATCGTTGCTGCTGTTTTTAATTATTTTGGGGTCCCCTGTTTCCTTTTCCTTGAGGTGTGGATTTTGCATAATCTCTCCACCCCACTAGTCACAGAACCAGGCCGAACCAGCCCAGAGCTAGAGTAGATCCAGAGGAGGGCCAAAAGGGGGATAAGAGGGCAGTAGCATCTCTCTCGTGAAGGAAGGTTAATGGTGCTAGACTTGTTGAGCTTGGAGAAGGCTCAAGGGAGATCTCATCATGGCGTTTCTGTGCTTGAAGAGTGCTATAAACAGGAGGGAAACAGGCTTTTTACATGGTCTGGCAGTGACAGAACAAGGGAGAATGGTTTTAAACAAGAAGAGAGGAGATTTACATTAGATATTTGGAGTAAAATTTTTACTCAAGTGGTGATGTACTGGACAAAATTGCCCAGAGAAGCTATGGATGTCCCTATCCCAGGAAGCATTTAAAGCCAGGTTGAATATGGTCCTGAGAAGCCTCATCAAGTGGTTAGCAATCCTGCCCATGAGAAGGGATTAGGGCTTGATTATCTTTAAGGTCCCCTCCAACTTAAGACATTATATGATTCTATGATCCTATGTGTCTATGATTCTGTGTGTTGCAGTTTCAAGAGATCAGTTTCTCACAGGAAAAAAGCTTGTTTGGGATAAACAGAAAAAACTGATGATTTGTATAACAGGGACAAGACTTCTTTTCTCCAGATCTCACTTCATGCTTTTACCCTCTTAAGTAATATAAAATTTGAGTTTCAGGGGTCTTGGATCCTAGCGATTCAGGAAGGTCTCATTAGGATACTTATAAAAACATCAGAACATAAGTTGCTGATGCTCTGTTCGAACAGTCCTCCTGTAAATATCCAGCCTCCCTAATGCTTAAAAAAGTCCAAACAATTAATTACTTCACTTATTTGGCATGATGGAAAGCGGGCCTTTGCTTTGAGCTCTCTAAAACTATAATTCTTGTTAAATATATGGTGTGATTAAAGCTTCCTTGCCAACTTCTGTTGAAGTGCTAGTTAGTCCCTGAATATTTCAGATGACATCTTTGTAGATATAGAACATACATTAGCCACTGATTATTACCCTGAACATTGGTACTGGTTACATTTACATTTCAGGACAAGGTCTATAAATCTTCAAAGATTTGAGCTCCCTTAGATTTTTCTACAGTTTTCATCTCTACCTAGGTTTTGCATGACACCTGAATTAATCTTTTTAGTTTGGCACAGTTTCTGCAGAAATGTTAGAAAGCAACATTAATTTGAAGAACTAATATTCCATTGGAATGCTCTGATTCAAAGTTCTTTACTTGACTCATGGTACAATGCTCAGTGTGCTCTACACACCACATATGGTAACTGACGGGTCACTGAGCGTGAGCTGTTACCTTCACTGTCTGGGGGGTTGCCTATGACAAATTTTAAACTCACAATACATTTTTTTTAATATAGTAATGAACTAGCTCCAGTGTCCTGAGTAGGCATTATCTTTCCCATTAAAATAATTATTGCATCCAGTGTTGAATGTGAACTACTGTGTGCTATAACAGTGCATTTGTCTACAAAGTCATTGAACTCCTGGAAGCTATTGTAGCTCATTTCTATAGGAAAACTTTTTATTTCTTGACTGTGAAGGGGGTTGGGGAAGAAGGGAATTCTGTTTTTCCTGTATTCTGCATTTATTAAACATCATGTAAAAAGAAAGCATTTTGAACACATAAAAGCTTTCACATGCACTCTGCATCCAAGGGAATTTTTTTTTTTTTCCTGCTTCTTTAGCAGTATGCATGTGGCAATAGTATTATAAAAAATATAGGTCAGGACCATTTCAGACTTAACAAAGCGAGAACCTTTTCACAAAGTGCTAGGAAAAGTACTTTCCTTGTATTTTCTAGTGTTTCTCGACTATTACTTGTCTACATATTTAAAAATCTCTAAATGGCATTACTTCATAGGTATGAGAAGACAGGAGATACTTCATGCTGCTTTAACATCTACTGGCTGGAATTAAATCAGTACCACAAAGCCCTGCTTACAGGATGAATATTCTTATGTGTTGTGCAAGGCTGGTTGAATTAAATAGCCTTGGAAATTACTTATGGTTCTAAATTGATTATCTGTCCTTAGAAATATTTTCTTTTTTAATTTTCGAGTTTTTTTCACATATTCCACATACCACCAAAACACTGTTCCTAAGACGTAATTAAGTTTCCAGTTTTCAGTTCTTACAAACCCTCAAAATTCCAACTTGAGCCATCTTGTTTATAATAATCTACTCATGTATTTCCATAATGATTTCAGTTCCTTATATATACTTCTGCTTAGATGATTTAATATTACGTTTATGTGCTTTACTTGCTTTTTGCCAGGACTGCAGGTTTCTGAGACTGGGTTTAACTTGTACACTTAATGTCATGTAGCTATTATCGCTAGTTGGTGCTTAAGGACTATGCAACAGCACAAGGTTTATGAATATCTAATGAAAATTTCAGAGATGTGCAATCTAAGAACTAACTTTACAGACTGTTTTAGAATGAGGTTGTCTTACTCCTTTGAATTTTTACTTCTGAATAGAGCAGGGAGTGAAAAAACTTTGATGCAAATATCCTATCTGTGATTGAGTCAGTAGCGATGTGACTGCCACAGAGAAACATAACTGGCTAATGATATTTGCATGAATGTCAGAAGTGTACAGGACACCTGCTGTTTAATTAACAGAAATAGAGGTTGTAATGACCCAGTGTAGGTTTCACTGCTCACCTCAAAAGTACTTCCTTTTTCATGCTCTGTATTTAGACATCAATAATGCAAAGGATCAAAGGTAATTTGAGATGAAGATTGGGTAAAGTTATTTTTATGTTTACAATTGGCATAGGGATGTACTTTTATTATTTCATATGAAATATAAATAGAAAATATTATGTTGTACATAATATAATTGTATATATACATGCACACAAAATTTTAAAAAATACACTGCAAAGTATTTTGTGAATAAAATCATTTGAAAGTGTGATTGGAAAAAGCTCCCGTTCTAAGACAGACTCACAAATGTTTGTAATGATTTGCATGCGTATTATTAAAAATACAAACATAAATCCAAATCAAATTAAAGCAAAATTAAATCAGAAAATATGGCAAAAAATTTATTGTTTAATTGAGAAATAAGCCAACAAAATAATTTGAATTTTTTTTTAAAAGTGCTCATCATAGTTCGCTAAGATGATGAAAAATAATGGCTGGGTATGATGAAAAACCGTGTAGGTGTTTTTAACAACGCTTTAAGAACAGTTCTGTTTCCTCAAGTGCTGAAAACATATCCTTTGCAAGCTTCTTGGGAAAGTGATTATGATTTAAAGTAGTAGGAATGTTTTTTCTTCTTCTAATCTGTGAGGAAAAAAAAAAGAAAAAAAAAAAAGAAAAAAAAAAAGAAAAAAAAAGAACAATTTTCATAGGATAAGTATTACATAGTTATTGGAGAAAATCTGTCAGCCCCTGAACCACAGATAGTGCTGCTTTTTGTCTAATTAATCTGCTACTTTTTGAAGATAAATTTTTCAAATATTTTTTATTCACTCTTGAGCACACTGAACAGCTTTATTTTAGAAACAAAAACCTTCCCATATAGTATTTTAAGCAATTATAATTTATTGTTATTTCCAACCAAATTCAGCATCCATATTTTATAAGTAAAAGAAACTATTCCAGTATTTCCTAGAATATATATTTTAAAAGTTTTAAAAATGTAGATTAGATGACGGAGTAAGTCTTCACTGGTCAGTATGACTGCTGGAATAAATTTGAATAGACACAGCACATTCTCCTAGTTAAAAGACAGGAATAAATTATCCAAGACTTTAAGCAGGGCAACTATTCAGACATGTTAGAGTAGGATTTATCTTACCTAATCTATATTTAAAAGTTGAGACTTTCCATTAAGTAAAGAGATGTTCTAGAAAATGTTAAATCCAGTCTGTATTAGCCAACCAGTTTCTTTATGCCGAATTTACAGGATCAGCTTGGATTTACATAACTTTTTCTTTTGGATTTCCAAGGCAACTGAGAAAGAAAATTCTTACCTACAGTTATTGATATACACCGTTTTGAAACTTGCAGGTTTAGATTGACTTAAAGTCACAGGATTGACTAACCCCTTAGTAAAAACTGAAAGCAGCAGCAAAGTTGCTTTACTTTAACCCTTCTACTAGAAAGTAATTTTCAGAGCTCTTCTCACTTCTTTTGGTGGTCGGGATAATTCAAGGGAATCATGATTCCTCTTTGTCTAATTCTTGAAATCCATGGTTTAGATCACACTCAAATGCTGCTTGTGTATGGTTTATTTAGTTAGTTAGTTTCTTTCTAATGCTGCTATCTTTAGTAATAAGGATAAATTTTATAGCACACTAGCTGAAAAGGATTTTTCTTACCACTTCTCTGTGTAATGGTCTAAATAAAGTGAAAGGGAAAAAATAAAAGGGAAAAAAGAGAAAAGAGATTCTCCTCTATTGTACAACTGTTGTTTATTATACTTGGGCCAAAATTTGACTTTCCATTGAAAAAGACTGCTTTTACGATATATTGTGTAGAGGAAAAATAAGTGGACACAAGCAAGAGTTAATTCCTGAAAACTATAGCTTCTACAATATGTCATGCCAACACATATAACACATTTATACACTTGAGTGGACACTTTCTGGTGGTTGACAGAATCTAACACCCTTCTTTCTTTGTCTGATGCATTGTTATTAGACTGGTTAGTTCATGTTCTTGTGTGCACATTCATAAATCCTCTTTTTTTTTTTTTTTTCTCTTCTAGGAAAATTTTTATTTAGTATAACAGATGTTATACATCTAATTAGAATACCCTCTGTAAAAGGATTGTCTAATGAAATAAAGAAAATTACTTTCCACTGTTAATTGGTCACAGTTAGATATGTGGAAAAGTAAAAAAGGAAGATAGATTGAGGTTGTTTTAGAGGACGCTTTTCTGTGATCATTGTTTGTGTTATTACTTGATAACTGATGAGTCATCAGGTCACTGAAACTATGACAAATATTCAATTTAAGTGTGGTACAAAATCAGGAGTTTGTTCAACCCAGTAAGTATATGTTTTAGTAAAGAGCAAAGAAGTTTCACACAATTTGGTACTGGAACAGTGGCTAAGAGGACTCCCTTGACTGAAAGTGTGTATTAGCAATGAGACTTGGTGGCCAGAAGTAAAACAGTTAAATTTTTATCATAGGCATGCAGAACCGTAGAAAAGAAAACATTCTTCCTTTAGATTTTTTTCTTTAAACTGTTCAGAATACTATGATAGAGATTAAAATATTTGATATTAACTGCACTGTATAACACATAATCCAATGGAAAAGCTACAGAATTTCTACTACATCTATGAAATACTTCTATATGGATAGTTTATTCTTAAATTTACATGTGTTTTTCATCCCATTGAAGAAGCACTGAAAGTGGTAATCTGTTCTACACTTTTTTATTACAAATGTTGCTTATCGTTAGCATGTACACGCTCCTAAACTTTGTGTGGAAACTGACTTTCTAAGTGAAAATCTTCCTAAAAATGCTTATAATCTAAATTAGAATTCCATTACTCTGGGTTTCTATTTCTCCATGTTTTGTTGTTTTTGTTTTTGTTTTTTGTTTGTTTGTTTGTTTTCTTTTTTCTTTTTTCTTCTTTTCTTTTATTTTTTCCTTTTTCCTTTTTCCTTTTTTCTGTTTTCTTTTTTCTTTTTTTTTTTCTTTTTTTAATTATTTTTTTCTCCTTCTTATAAACAATAAAAAGTAGTCCTTGTATTGAAAGGAAAATGTTAACATCATTTGCCATTAGTCAAAAGTGTAACTTCATTAAAGCAGAAGGCCGTGTAATCCCAACAGGAGCTCTCTGCAGGAAATACTTTATTCTTACTTGGCATATCTGTGAATTCTATCAGCATTAGTGTCTTTCACAATGTTTGTTTCTTCTGAATATTTATGAAGGACTGTCCAGTGACCTGTTTAGCATTGCCAGGTTTGTTCTGCCTTAACAGACTCTCAAGTAGAGTGTAATCAGAAGACTCATCCTCTCTCAACAGCAGCAATCAATATGGCAGAGGCCAAGGAAATGCCTTCAGAAAAGAGATTTCTATCAGTAAAATGGAGGACAAAAAATAGTTTAGAGTTATAACTCACAAAAAGAGAAGCCCCAAACTGTTTGAAATAACAGTCTCTTTTATCTTTGTGAAAGCAGTTCACCACATTATAACACTATGACACAAACAATAATTTGCAGAAAATAATGCTAGATGTGAATTAAAGGTATCAATATTTTTCCCCTTCTCTATATTGTCTGTATACCAAAAAACACAATTTCATTTTTTCTACATCATATGTTTAATGTTTTTTTCATATTACTAGCAAAGATTACGAACATTTAGTGTCATAACAAGGCACTGAACAAGCAAAATAAAGATCTAGTCAACTCTGGCGAACACAAACACATTCTTTTAGATTTCCTGTAAAAGAATAATCATCAGTCAGCTCTATTTAGTCCTTAAATTCTCATTTATTTTGTTAGCTGTTTTAAGCTGGTTGTTTAAAGTAAAAAACAAAGGTGTATATAAATAATACTTTTAAGTATTAGGTAGTTGGTTATGAAAAAGCTTTCACTTCAGGAAAAAGCATTTGAAAAATAGTCAAGATAAATCAACCATTCTTTTGACCTGAAGTCGAAGGATATTAGTAAGTTTCAAAACAAATACATATAAATGGTGTTGGATTTTGCGCATAAGAGGAAAAAAAGGGCTCAGAAGAATTAGCACATGAAGGAAAAGTGAGAAGTTTGTCTGGTATCTCTTGATAATATGAAAAGTTCTGAGTGACAGTTAAGAGAGATTGAATCTAAGAGAAAAGAGCTTTTCTTGATATTTGGACTTTGTCTTGCTCAGCAAGACAGAAATTTGGTTTACTGGCTTCGTCATGTAATTGTCCTCAAAAGCATATCAGTTTCTACACTTTCCCCACTCAGTTAGGCCAAAAAGGACTAAAGTGTTCTCTGAAAACAGAGCCTGTTCAGATTATTATGTAATGTCACATTCAATCAGTTCTGATCTAATAAAGCCAAACTTTTGGATTCTCAAATCCTCTCCTATATAAAGAAAACAATTATGTATTTAGGACAAAAAAGTTCATGCACTACTTTAAGAAAAATGAATAACTATTCACTCTTCATGATACTAACAATATCCTTTGTTTTCTGTAACATCCAAGGGGCTTAAAATGAGTTAAAAAAAAAAAAAAAAAAAAAAAAAAGTGTGTAACAGGGAAGCTCTGCTATTTTTTTCCGCATTGTCCAGTATTTGTTTGTTGTTATTTTTTGTTTGGTTGGTTTTTGGTTTTTTCAATTTATTAGCTGTAGGTATCCATTATCTGAGTCATTTCAGCTCAATTTCTAGAATACATGCTAGGAAAATAAGGGATGTACATGAAAGTGGCAGGGGTGAAGGAGGGCAGGTAGGAAATTTTTTCATCAGTGCCCTGCAGTTAAAGAGATATAAACTGTCTTGCAAATCCTGCCTAAAAAAACTTCATACAGACTTTTATGGGTAGGAATATTTTCATACCTCTCTATCTAAATATTTGCTACTATATCTAGGTATCTAAAGGGGAATGATTCTTTTCAAAACCATAACAGAAAGGTTATATATGCTAATCAACCCCATAGGATGGTTTTGAAAAAGGCATTTTGAAAATGGTCACACTTACTCAACTGTAAAGACAAACGTCAAAATTTAATATCACTTCTTTAATGTTACCTTACTGTGGGCCAATATGGTTTATATCAGTCATTCTAACAGAATGCTGCATAGTTGGTTGAGAGCTGACTCAAAGGGAAGCTTGATATTCATAGGTTGATCAACAGACTGTTTTCCTCTTGGAAGTCTGCCATACAGATATTGACCAGCTTTCATGCTGTCAAGCTGACAAGACCACAGCACAAGGTTACATGGACGCACATCATAAGTCTGCAGACTTCAGGTGATGCTACAGAAAACCAACAGTCCATTCTAACAGAAGACCATAATGATCTTTAAACCTCAGAAAAGCAGCATACTGTTTGAAATACAATTATGAAATTTAATGAGGAAGGATAATATATCATATTTGATTGAACAACTACATTTTTGTATGTTTAGGACATAGCACTCACTATACAGGTAATCCTTACAGGTGCCGATGAGAAATTATCATTTGTAGTGACAAAAATTAGCTGGTATATAAAAATACATTTAAAGTGACACGTGGAGGTATACCTGTGTATGAAAAATATCAACTTTTCAGTGCCCAATTACAGTAACTAAATACATTTTATACAATTTTTAAGAATAATTACATGCTGACAAGAAACATGCTGAAAAATTGATGGAGTAACATTTTTGGGTAAAAGTAAGTGATGTTGGAGAGAAAGAATCTACAAATGAAATCTTGCCTTCTCCAGAACTTAAACACATGAAAGTAGGACTCTTTTTCCTTATTTCACTTATGAGAATTGACAGAATTATTTTATTTTATTTTATTTTGTTTTATTTTATTTTATTTCATTTTATTTTATTTTATTTTATTTTTTTAAATGAGTAAGATAAACTTTGGCTTTTAATCCAGTTCAGTATTTTTTTTCCCCTCTAGATTATAAGAAACCTGAATTAGTCTCCCTTTTTGCTTGAATAGATTTATATTTAGCTTTTGTGATAGTGACTTTTCTGCAGAGTATTCTCTACTATATGAAAAGAATGCACAAAGAATTTATTTTAGTTAACCTAAAATATTTTTGCATCTTTTTAAATAAATGTGAAGAATTGAATAGGATATTTACAAGGAGATTAAAACTATAAAAGAATGATGGATGTATTCAAACAGGCACTATCTGCTGAATAGATTCTAACATTGCATCCATTCTTTATCCTAGTGAATGTATTTATACAAAATTATGAACATGCCAAAGGGTTGAGACATACAGCAGATAATGAACAGCTTAGAATCAGAAACTTATGGCCATGGAGATAACTTTAATGTCAAAATACTTATTCATGAATAATCTCAATGAAATTTTCACTTTAGTTCCTGAAATATTTCTGTGTATCTTCTCCAAAATGAGTAGAAGACCAGGAAGATCTTTACTGTTAAACAGACATATGAAAAAACAGATCTTCAGCGACTGATTGCTATTAGAAATAAGGAGGCCTATTGTCAAGGTTTTGTAATTTTTGCTATTGTTATTCCACACCATGACATCATGTGGAACACAGAGAAAAAGACCTACACATTCCAGAGGAGCTTGCGATTAAAGAGGAAAATACGTCATGGAAGTGATGTGCTCTTTCTCTCACTGCCTGGCAGCAGGTGTGGGTGTGCTTCCAAGCTGTGTGCTTTCAGTTTCAGAGTAGGCTTCTCGCTCTTTGGAAAACCCTCTCTCTCTCTTATTTTAGAATTATTGGATTATTATATATTGAATATAGAAATACATAAGGCAACAAGATTTTGTATTTATTTAAAAATTACTATTATGACACATAAATTACTATTTTTCATGAAACAAGTAATATTTGGTTTAGCAATAGAATAAATGCTGAAGTACAAAGGAATAAAAAATAACTCAGGAGAGAGTGCAGAAGAATGTCATATATATTCGATATAAAGTAATTCTTCCTCCCTTCTTCCCTTCTTCCCTTCCTCCCTCCCTCCCTTCCTTCCTTCCTTCCTTCCTTCCTCCCTTCCTCCCTCCCTCTCTCCCTCCCTCCCTCCCTCCCTCCCTCCCTCCCTCCCTCCCTTCCTCCCTTCCTTCCTTCCTTCCTTCCTTCCTTCCTTCCTTCCTTCCTTCCTTCCTTCCTTCCTTCCTTCCTTCCTTCCTTCCTTCCTTCCTTCCTTCCTTCCTTCCTTCCTTCCTTCCTTCCTTCCTTCCTTCCTTCCTTCCTTCCTTCCTTCCTTCCTTCCTTCCTTCCTTCCTTCCTTCCTTCCTTCCTTCCTTCCTTCCTTCCTTCCTTCCTTCCTTCCTTCCTTCCTTCCTTCCTTCCTTCCTTCCTTCCTTCCTTCCTTCCTTCCTTCCTTCCTTCCTTCCTTCCTTCCTTCCTTCCTTCCCTCCTTCCCTCCTTCCCTCCTTCCCTCCTTCCCTCCTTCCCTCCTTCCCTCCTTCCCTCCTTCCTTCCTTCCCTCCTTCCCTCCTTCCCTCCTTCCCTCCTTCCCTCCTTCCCTCCTTCCCTCCTTCCCTCCTTCCCTCCTTCCCTCCTTCCCTCCTTCCCTCCTTCCCTCCTTCCCTCCTTCCCTCCTTCCCTCCTTCCCTCCTTCCCTCCTTCCCTCCTTCCCTCCTTCCCTCCTTCCCTCCTTCCCTCCTTCCCTCCTTCCCTCCTTCCTTCCTTCCTTCCTTCCTTCCTTCCTTCCTTCCTTCCTTCCTTCCTTCCTTCCTTCCTTCCTTCCTTCCTTCCTTCCTTCCTTCCTTCCTTCCTTCCTTCCTTCCTTCCTTCCTTCCTTCCTTCCTTCCTTCCTTCCTTCCTTCCTTCCTTCCTTCCTTCCTTCCTTCCTTCCTTCCTTCCTTCCTTCCTTCCTTCCTTCCTTCCTTCCCCACATTTGTGGGCATATTTTATCCACAAATTAAAAAAAAAAGATTTTTCTTACATCAAAACACTTTTCTACTATGCAGTATCACAAATTAGGGAATGCTGCAAATAGGAACTCTCAGTGCTATACTTGTGCACCAAAACAGGAATTTCCTAGGCCTGAAGTTTACTTTGCTGTGATCACAAGTTAATTACTTTTCCTTTTATTTGAAAATGACTTTGATAATTCTTTTTGACATTTGAATGAACTTCAAAAGATTCAGATATAAATTGTGTTGCTTTTGTTGCTACTAATTTCAACAGCTGGTGGGGAACAGGGCACAGAAATAAGTCCTTAAACTTATTTACTCCGTAGAAAAACAGGTGTTGTTCCACTAGGAAGGTAAGTGAAATAAACTCACCCCCTAGCCCCCAAAATCTAACTGAACTAAGCAAAGAATAGTCAAATCAGTCTAATTGTATAATTATTGATCAATAGTTTGCCATATTTTTCAGGTATGACTGAAAATTTGTGCCCACTGATCTGTCTGATTCGGATATTCTGTTTTTTTTGTGTTGTGGTTTAACCCAGTAGGTGTCTCAGTACCACAGTCATTCGCTAACTCCCCCTTCCCTGTGGGAAGAGAGTACAAAACAAACACCACAAAGTAAAACTCGTGGGTTGAGATAAAACTATTTACTAAGGTAAAGAAAATGATTATGACAAATATACATAGAGAGAGAGTCATAGAATAGCTCAGGTTAGAAAAGACCTTGAAGATCATCAAGTCCAACCACAACCTAACCATACTACCCTAACAACCTTCTGCTAAATCATGTTCCTCAACACCATATCCAAATGATTTTTAATCACATCCAGAGATGGTGACTCAACCACCTCCCTGGGGAGCCTATTCCAGTGCTTAACAACCCTTTCTGTAGAGTTTTTCATGAAGTTTTTCCTTATATCCAGTCTAAACCTCCCCTGGTGCAACTTGAGGCCATTTCCCCTTGTCCTTTCACCTGTCACCAGTGAGAAGCGACCAACACCGCTCTGTGCTGTAAGAACCTTTCAGATACTGAAAGAGAGCAATAATGTATATAACAAGTGAATATGTGAAATGATCAGTAACTAAAGATTCATAAAATATTTCATGTGAAATGAGGTTTCATTGGAATCTACAATAGTAGAAAGTAGGATCCAAGATGAGCATTACTTAATTTCTAGGGAATTTATGCAGATATAATTCTACTATGGTTTGTAACAATTTTGTAGGCACAGCTTATTTTTTTTCAAATGCTGTTTTTGATATTTTTATTGTGATTTCTTAGTCTTCTTCTTTTAACATGAGGCAAAGAGGAATTAGAATGTAAGGATGATAATAACCAAAACTTAATAACCAAAATGCTTAAATACAAAAAAAACAATATATTATTTTTCACTAGGATTCAGAAGTTAATGTTGCAGTTGTATTCTTTTATTAACTTTTTTTTCCCTCAAGTAATAAGCCATATTCAGCTTATCATGTACTACATATAATTTCACATTATCTTCATTCGTATCACTGTAATTAAAAACAAAAAGTAATATATTCTAGGTCACTAGATGTTTGTTCATTCAGCCCTTGAATGGAAACCATTGTATATAACATGTTGGTCCTTTGAGCATTCCAGAGCTGCTTTGCACAGTTAGAATAAGTGACCCTGACATTATCTCCACACAACTGATGTTTTGCATGGGACCGTTGGCTTTGTGAGAAAACAAAGGTGTATAAATGTGCACAGAATTTTATTGCAGAACAGCTTACTTTTAAAAAATATTCTTCATAAATGGCTGTTTCCTGTTAGTGTATCAGGTAGATTGCACTCATAGTTTTCCAAGATTCACAGTCACCATAACTTGCTCTTGAAATCTTTGTGTTATGTGGTGTTTTTTTGTTTTGGTTTGGTTTGGTTTTTTACTAATATTTAGTTTGTTTTGTCACTGAAGCCTGACTGTTGGATTGGCTTTAGCCAATGAGCCCTTACCTGCCTCTGTCTTTTGTACCTGAAGACTGAATAAGTAATATAAAAAGTAAGAGCTTGGAACAACTACAGGTATTCCCAGTCCCATGTTAATGGAAGATGCAATGACTGAATTTCACCCACTGAGAACACATTTCAGTAAAATACAAAAACAAATATATTTTAAAATGTACAACAGAAATACTTATTCTGCTGTTTAAACAAAACAAAACAGAAACACAAAAACAAAAACAAAAAAACAGAACATAAAGTCTTGAAAATCTCATTACATTTTGATTATTGCCCTAAATTTATGATATTCAATAATCCATCCTACACATTAATTTTAATGTTCACGCAAACATTACATTGATCCATACTACCTACCCAATGTGAAGAAAGTTCATTTGGGGAGGAGAAAAATGGAAGTCAATATTCATCTCTACTGATAGATTCAGCCAGCTGTGCCATTTGAATTGTATTTTGGATCTAAGGGGGCCATTCCATGGTACTCATGAAACTTCTATGGCTCAGGTCTTTCAGAAGTCTCTTTAAAGCTGAAAGTAGTCCTTAAGCTTTACAATCCTGTTAAAGCCTTCATTTTCCACTCAGATTAACCTTTATACTTTGAATCATTGGGGTATTCATCTCCACTTGAAAGCAGAGTGTGAAAGCTATGGAAAGCTAGAGACAGGAGTTCATCTTTTTGAGGCTTGGTTATTTTCTTAATGTGGGGGAGAAATAAACTTCTCTCTTTGAGTGCTACAGATGAAAACGCCTCCTTCCAAGGAAGCAACATAAACTATCAAATGCAATGAAATGTTTTTGTTAAATAATAAGCAACAAAAGCATAAAGAAATAAATATTTTTCATAGAGGTAAAATATATACAACTATAAAATCATAAATATACTGGAGAATTATAATATGAATTTGTAAATTGTATGCAAATGGCTTGAAAACAGATCTACAAAGACATAAATAAAGCAACAAGACTGAAAGGTTTATACGTTGGCTTGTTTATAGAGTAGCACAAACATTTTTCTTTTTTAATTGGCAATTAATTTTCAGCAGCCATCTAGGTACTTTCATGTCAAATTACTTTCCCTATACTAAACAAGATTAGGCATCCAAGCAGCAAAGCACTTATGTGAAAAGTGAGAAACTGACTGTCAAGTAGATATTTTGCACATATAACCAATTAAAATGTTTCTTTTGTGATGAATGGATGCTGTAATTCTACATCTCGTATTTCCACTTCTGTCTGCACACCTGCAAAACTTCCTTGTTCTTAATTCTGAGGATAGATAAAGGCAATACTCAGTTCTCTCACAGCTTCCCTTGCTTTTTAAGTCCAGGACAAATGTACTGTACAAGCAACTGCTATTGAGGTCTAAGTTATAAATAATATATCCAACATGTAACTCTGCCCATACATATTTTAGTTCAGATGAATACCCACAGTACAATGGATGAATGCAAGCTTTTTAGCAGGTCATTGCTTTGATCACTTTCTTTCTTTGCATCACTTCAATGTTTTTTTTCAAGATGTCTCTACATTTAGAAGTAGGGCCACTGACACATAAGGTATAAAGTAATGTATTATTGATACTCTTCAAATGGATGACATAAAAAGGAAAATATTGATTTTTAAGAAGATGCTTCATTTTTCTGATTTCACAGAAGACTGATGCAGGTTCATGTAGCTATCAATATTATTTGAATTAATGCATATTCCTTACTATTGATTGTTTTAGCAATGATTGTCATAACTGATTTATGGGCACTTACACATGTTAAATTTTTTAAAAGGCAAATATCAGATTTGTATATATAGATGGATTGACTTGAACAAACAAGACTGCTAAATGTTAATGACACAGTGTTTGATAGAATTTACATTATAATACATTATGTTCAATAGTTAGTTTTTAAAGTGCTAGTGAATACCTGAAGGATTTCTTGGAGAAATTTTACAGGACAGAATCTGCCATTCTTACTCATGGTATTTTATTCAGCAGTTCATAGTTATAAAAACTAACTATAAAAACTATGAAATAAAGAGCAAAAGCCAAACGGTAAAAGTCAAAGCTTCAGTGGGCTTTAGGTCAGACCCAAGGAACATAGAATAAAGAGAGAATATCGAAAAGAAGACCATCTAGCGTAAACATCAGCCTGACCTACAGAGTTCCATCACTTAACTCTTAGTTCGATATCACACGCCTCTTAAATACTTCCATGGATGAGGACTTCACCACTTCCTTAGGCAGCCTTCCAATGCTCGACCACCTTCTCTTTATAAGAAATTCTTCTTAATGTCTCATCTAAACTTCCCTTGGTGGAGCTTGGGATAATTTCTTCACATGCTGTCATTTGCCACCTGCAAAAACAGAATGATATCCACCTCAATAAAACTTCATTTCAGGTAGAGAGCAATTAGATGTCTCTTCAATTTTCATTTCTCAAGACCAAACAACCTCAGTTCCCTCAGCTACTCTTCATACCTATAGCTTATGTTCTCTTCAGTAACTCCATTGTTTTTCTCTGCAAAATCTTAAGTAACTCAATATTCTTCTAGTAAAGGAACCTAAAGTGAATACAGTATTCAAGGTAAAATCTCTGCAGTGCTGAGTGCACAGGAAAATAACTTTTCAAGTCCTGGAGTCATGGAGAAAGACTTTAAAAACCACGGGGAATTGGTCAGGGGTCAGCCACTGTTCAGGGACTGGCTGGGCATAAGTTGGTGAGTCATGAGCAAAATTGCATTGTGTATACTTTGTTTTGAATATATATATATATATATTCAATATATATATATATATATGTGTATGTGTGTGTATTTATGATTACTACTATTATTTTCCTTTTCCTTTTTCTTTTTCTTTCTATGAAGTATTTATTACTTCAACTCATGAGTTCCCCAAATTCTCTCTCCCATCCCACTGGGAGAGGGGAGTGAACAAACAACTGTGTGGTACTTAGTGCCAGTTTAAACCACAATATCTTCTTGACCATCTGGTCACATAGTTGGGTCATGTTCAGCCACCTGGTGACTAGCACCCCAGTTTGTTTTCAATGTATTCCCCTCATATTCAGTAAAAGATGTAGATTCCTCCTAATCCTTCTTTATATGTTGATGTATTTATGAAGTAATTCTTGTATTCATTTTATCACTATCCAAATTTAGCCCTCTTGGACTTAAATAAAACTTCCATTTCTCCTTAGTTCATATGCTGAGTGAATTTTGATAGAGTTATGGAAGCTGGGACCCTTAATAAAACTATTTAAGTAGATTAACTGGGTGGAATTCTTTTGTGTTGTTCTCCTGTTCCTCTGATCCAAATAGATCACGTTTCTCAAAGAGAGTCCCATTGTACAGAAAGCAAAATTTCTGGCTATAGCAGCTGTCAAACAACCTTCCATTACGCTTGTGTTCCAAAGCCTATTCCAGTAGGTTTGTAGTTCTTCATACTATGTCTTGGACTGCTCTTGGCAGTGTCACCAATACCACATGAAAAAACAGTAGTGGATGTAATCTGGGGGCTTTACAATGCTCAGTAATCTCTTGGCAGTGTCCATAATATGATCCTTTGATAGGCAAAAAGCTCTCTTGAATGTAGCTCAGACCAGTAAATAGGTGCTTATATTTCCTAGAGACGCGTCTCCTACTACCATCAGACATTGCTTTTTCTTCACTTGACTGATTGCTAGACAAAGGAACAGGCCAAGGTGGCTTAGTTGACACCTATGTCTACCCTGGTGTGACAGGTCCTTCTGCAGTCTCTAGAGGAAAGTAGCACTTCTGCAAGTACACCTCAGGCACCTTATGTGCTTCATGGCACCACCATATGTGTCCAGTCTTCTATGTTTTCAGTATCATTCCCTTCTGTGTGGTCTTGGGTTTCTGACTGTGGATCCACTGAAGACAGCTCATGGAACACCCTGCTTTATACCTCCTCAGCTTTCTTAATACAGTGTAGCCTTCTCACTGCCTGCTGTAGATCAGCCACTTGCTGTAGGAAGTCCTCCACTTGGACCTACCTTGTGCAGGCGGGTTTCCTGACTGTCTCTGCTACAAGACAAAGGCACAGGCACTTCCTGCAGCTTGAGCTGTGCCCTGCGGCCGCTCCCTTCAGCAGCTCTGTCTGTGTGGAAGTGCCAGACAGCTCTGGGATTGATAGAGGAGAGTCCCCCTCTGGAGCTGCAGCCCTTAAGATGAGTGTTCATCATTCTCTCTAGGCAACTATTACTGAATCTTGCTGGGCCAACACACCCTCATGGCAGCTCCTGGAAGTTCGCTCCACTACCCTACAGTTTGCCTGGCTCAGAAAAAACACCCTGTAGGCTGTGATCTACTGTTTAGCTGCCAGACTGACTGGCTCCAGAGCAGAGTGTCTTGCCATGGGATGATTACTTACAGTTTCACTGTGTTTAACTGCTTTTTGACTTGTCCTATGACCTTGCTAAGTCATAGTCCATATTCTGTCTGAAAACAAACAGGAGAAATGAATGGAAGAGACATCAAAGAAATGCTCTGCCATAGTGAAGAAATCAGCTTGGAAAGCATTTAGGAGGTTTATAAATTAGTCTTAATATGCGTGCATCTGGAAAACTGGTATTGGCTCAAGAAGTTAGTCTGCAGCACCTCAACTGAAGGGCAAATGTGCTGGAGAGAAAAGTAGGAATTAATCTCATGTAAAGTTCACTACTTGTAATGTAGCTGCTTGTTTTCTAAGCTTAATTTATTCATCCATATATAATCAGGGGGAAAAAAAATCATCCAAAGGACAGCTCATCTAATCTTTAAATGGGTTTGCAAAATAGGTGAAGTGAAACATACTGTTGAACTGCTTACCTCTTTCCACTACGTGGAAGAGGAAACCAAAATGATTGCCTTATGCATCAAATATTTGGCATTAGGTGAAACGAATTGGTTAGGATTCAAGGAGATTAAGAAAGTTATCACTGGACCTGCTGTATATCCACCCAGGCAGTTTCACCATGATAATTACCACATTTGTTTGACACAAGTCAACAAAACTTTTTCAGAAGAAATCTTGAGCTAAGAAAAATAAGATTTGAAGAATGTTATGCTACATTCAAGCTGTAAGAAAAATTCTTCTGAGCCGGTAATCCTTTACCTCTTAAAGCTAGAGAGGCAATTATCCTCAATTGACATGTGATTTAATTGTAAAAAATTAACAAGATACTATAACATAAAATGTCAATAGTCTACCAGTATTTCAGAAATATTTGGTCTTCTTTGTTTACCATTTCCGTTAATTACTATTACAATAATTTTAATGTGTAATTACTTTATATTGAGAGCTCAATTAATTTCTGCTCCTACTAAAGTTCAAAAAAGCAGCTGACACAGGATAGTCCTTGAGGTGCTTTGAGCTCTGCCATTCTTTAAAGCCTTAGATTTGGATTGTGTAGACTGCAAAGAGATACATGATTATTTTTGGTTCACATCTTATTTATTATGTAATTGCATAGAATAAACAGCATAATTACAAGAAAATCACACGCTTCTTTACCTTAGTTTAAAAAAACAAGACATTCTGCAACTATTACTATTAGAATCATATGACACTTATACTATAAATGCTAAAATATTTATCATATAATTAAAAAGTAAACTAAGTAATACAGGTTTTGTTTAGTAGAAAAGCAGACTTCCAAAGACTGTCACCTTAGGTATGGAACTTTCACAGAACTTTTTGCTGTGATTAAGCAAATTGTATCTTCCTGTATATACACATAGAGGCACTTCTATGTGTATATATATATACACTTCCCACTGTCTATGGGAATACAATGAATAAATTAGTCTATGCAACTTATTCTGTCTACATCAGTAAGAATATTATAGCCATTTGTAAAAACTGTGTTTATAAGACAGACTTGAAAGACAGTTATGTAATCCAGACAAGCAGCTCTTTTTTCCAGGCAACACAATTTTATCCCTGTCTCATTACCTTTTTTTATAGCTATGTCTAGGTAAAGGAACTTGAATATATTTCTTGCATCCTATGACTGTGAATTGGCTGCATCCTAAATCTATGTTAGGTGACACCAAAGTGTGTTGCACTGTTTTCTTTCTTGTACCTGTTAGTTTGTTTAGTGTTTTAAACTAGGTTCCACAAAGAATAAATGGTGAGGCAGTTATAGGAAGATACCCATGTCCTAATCCAAAACTTACCTTAACATTTAACGGTATGGGATACTAGGTGTAAGAATTAGTCTAGATTTAATCTCTGTGGCCTTGGTAACATTCTGGATTAACCTCTTTTTGTGAAGTAGTCACAAAGGTTGTTGTTTTTTTTTTTGCCCTTTTCATAGCATAAAGACTAGTCACAGGAAGACTGCTGTATTCCTGGTAGTTGTATTTATTCACAAATTAGAATTATAGAGATCTTATGCTATTGATCTAGTAGGATCCCTAGCCATGGGGATGGCTATGATAATAGAAAACGGGTGAGTTTGAGGGAAGCCTTTAGCTAAAACAATCTAATTCTTAGACGTTAAAGTATCTTATTCCTGTCATGTAAACTGTCATACAAAACTTACAAATCCATTACTGCTAGCATTTCTATCATGGTACAAAATTAAGCAGGTTTATGTCTCTTCTCTGGAGCACCTTTTGTCCCATCAATAACATGAATAGTGATTTTGAATAATGTCCATTGTAGTGGAAGATGATGAGGTCTCATGGGGAATGTAGTTTCACTCTGGATAATGACTTATCCAGGAAGAGTGGGTATGTTAGCTCTTCAAGCACAAACATTGATCAAAAACAGGGAAACAGAATTTAAGTTTGTTGTTAATTAGTGCAAATGTGACTAGGCATCTGTCCTCAAGACTCTGAAATTTATTCTTAAAACTGACTGCACCAGAATCATGTAACTTCAAGGCAACAAAAACATTGCCTTCTTCTTCCTAATGCAACTAATCAGCAAGGCCATGTTACTTTCATTTGCCAGAATAGCTTCATATAGAAACAAAGATATGAGATTTATTGAGCTACCATTAGTCACTAACAAAGTGATACTGAATGCTATGGTCTTAGCTTAGGTGGTGATTTAAGCTACTGTGCTTGGCTTCACCTGGAAATAGGCTAAGGATATTCATTGGATTAGTTCAATACTTAGATAAATACTTAGATAAAAGCTAGTTTCTGAGGAGCAAAAACTTCTTAGATCACATGAGTTAATTCCCAATGGAAAATTCTCTAACTACAGTATAAAGTATCTAAGTTACATATGATGTTGAACTGGATAAACTGGATAACTACAGCTTTTATCTTACAAAGTGGAAATAGTTAATCAGAAAGACATAAATGATGTTGTCTGATTGTCTGATCATCAATAGTTTTGACAATATTAATGTACATTAAGTTTGCAGTGTACATCCAATCTGATATCTAAATTGTTTGTCATTTATGGAAAGATAGATGGATTAATGCACAGGAGCAACTGATCTATTTATTTATTTATTTTTAAATCAGAAAACCTAGAATTAAATCCATATGCTTGTTTATAGTATGAAGAGACCTCAAGAGTGTCTGTAATGACAGCACTAACTTATTTTTATTTTTATTTTTATTTTTATTTTTATTTTTATTTTTATTTTTATTTTTATTTTTATTTTTATTTTTATTTTTATTTTTATTTTTATTTTTATTTTTATTTTTTTAATTTTTATTTTTATCTTTTTATTGCTGCTAGCTCTTTGCCTGGCAAACTCCAGAGCCTACGGCATTTGCCTTTTTCCACATTATGCTGATGGCTCATAGTTATGCTTACAGTTCTGAAACCATTCTACAGACAGTTTCATTGGATAAACAAATTCTGTTTTGGGCTGGAGTCCATAATTATTTTCAAGCCTATAGATGCATTAGAGTTTACCAGTCAAACTGAATCTTTTCCAGTCATTCTCTACCAAGTAATGTATGACCTCCACTTTTCACAGCATAAGGATTGAACATGTGTTGTTTATTGTTGTGTGTTACCTTTGCCATTACAGCACTCAGGGGAGTGAGGATTTTCACAGAATCACAGAATCATTTGCGTTGGAAGGAACCTTTAAAGGTCATCGGGTCCAACTCCCCTGTAATTAACAGGGACACCTACAGCTAGATCAGGGTGCTCAGAGTTCCATCCAGCCTGACTCTGAATGACCTCAGCCTGTTCCAGAGCCTTACCACCCTTTGTTGTAAAAAACTTCAAAATCTCCCCTCCTTTAGCCTGAAACCATTTCTCTTGTCCTCTCACAGAAGACCATGATAAAGAGTCTGTCCCCTTCTTTCTTACAGCTCCCTCTAGAAACTGAAAGGCCACTCTGTTCTCCACAGGGCCTTCTTTTCTCCAGGCTGCACAGCCCCAGCTCTCTCAGCCTGTTCTTCTTGGAGAGATGTTCCATCCCTTGGTTCATTTCTGTGGCCCTCCTCTGGTTGTGCTCCAATGGATCCACATCTCTCCTAAGCTGAGGACTCCACATTTGGACACAGTACTCCATGCTACTGAGGCAAGGCAGCAGAAGATCTGGTCCCATTATAAGTGGTTCCAAAATCTATCATGAAATCCAGCTGTGAAACTTTAACACCTGTTTTTCCAAATTGTCACATCTTTTCCATGCAGTATCTCAAAATGTTTTATTTGCAGATGAGTTCTCTTGTTAAAGACTATACCAATAGGATAACTTGTATGTTTTAGAAACACAGAATCTTTCTGCAATTTCACCTTCCATAAGTAGTCTCTGACAAATCTACCATGAGATTAGAGAAGTAGAGGACTGGATCAAGATCCATTTTTCTACTGTATTGCTTTCAATTGCAAAGAAACTCAAATAATAGCTTCTAAATTAAACAGCTGTGGAGATGTTAAGGTGATCTCTATGGATTCTGTGCTGTCATCTGCAAGCTGACAGTTCTGGAATTCTCAGGTATTGTCCCCATGAGGTATTTTTTGCACTGACCTGTACAACTTTTCTGTGTGTGTCCCAGATTCTTTCCATAGTTTGTCCTTGAACCAGACATAATTGTTGTTGTGAGACTTTGTTTCATAATAAGAATAAAGAATCTGTAAGTGTTCCCTGTGCTACCCTTCCTTCCTGATGTGTTTGTTGATAAACAGATTTTCTGATGCTCTTGTGACTCCTTGGCATCTTCAGTGTCAATCTATATTAAAACAGTGATATCTGATAAAAATTTGTGATGAAAGCAGCCACAGTCTATAGCTGATATTTGTTTTAATTTTGCTTACTATACAGAACGTCTCTTTAAAATCCAGACTTGTCCTTGTACTCTTTATTGAAATCATCTACCCACTGGCAATGCAGTAAGTTAATTCAGACCATTATTTATGTTCAGATTCTTTGATTTCATTTTGGTTTGTTTTGGTGTTGTTTTCTTCAACCAGTTTATAAACATTGTAGAATCTCCAATAGCTTCTAAGTAAGGTAAATTTCTAGTGTCCACAACTTCAGCATTTGCTTAAGAATGTGATTTTGTGCAGCAGCAGAACAATGTATAGGTTTAGTCAATAGAACTGCCACCTTTTCCTCATCATTTATATTGCTAATGACAATATACAGTTCCAGTCTCTCAGTATAGGCACTTCACTTGTCTTCTGAGATGTTAAATGAGAATGGTTTTCTAAGGTAGAGCGTTAAAATTCCTTTTCCTTCTATATCAACAAACAAAGCACCAGTACTGCAAGATGTGACTTTGACTTTACTTTCCATGTCCATATAATTTTTTCTTTTGCTGTATATGTAGAGTCTAAGACTCAATAATTACTGAGTGTTACAGCTTGCTTGTACCACAGAATCTCAAATAATATTACCTATTATTTGTGTACAGTGTACAGAAGTGTGTTTCCATCTTCTATTTGCAATTTCTACAGCAAGTATGACAGGCAGATAACTCCATGCCTAGTGCCTTGAAAAGATGTTATGAATATGTTCATTCTACAAAATCAACTTGAATTATTGAAAGGAGAACATCAGAGGTATGCACCAGATGGTACATATTAACAAATATCTAACACTCCATTGCATCTAACTTAGAGAAAAAAGAGTACACTTATTTTGCTTTTACTATATACAAACTAACAGGTATTTCATTTGTAACTAAAAAGAATCCAGACATTCTGAGAAAAAGTTATAAAGATGAAGCTCAACAGCAAACTAAATGCCTTTGTTCTATGGACTGTGCTATACAGGAAGAAATAAGGAATTACTTAGTGATGTATTCTACATTTATTTCTTAATACTGTAGGAACAGATATGAAGCCTCATTCTTTCTAGCTTGTTCACTTTTGTTTCTGAGCGTAATAGAAATGTCTGTATTTAGGTAACTATCTTTGCATTTTCAACAACAATCTGATTTTACGGAATTGCTCTATTACAAAGAATGGGTTAGCATGTTAAGTTTCTGAAAGGGGAACCTGGAGGTAATTCCTCACACATTAGAGCACTGCATACCTAATAGTTACAGGAAAATCTGTTCTTCACATCTTACAAAGTCAGCTTCTTTAAGAGAAGCACTTAGCTAGCAAACCAAGAGTAAGAGGACATTGCTGCCAACTAGTAAGGCTATATTTCTAGGTACTACCATCAAGCACATTAAGTTTCTTTGGCTCTGAACAAAGATTAAATATGAATAGTTTTTGTCGTTGTTGTTTTGTTTGTTTGTTTTATTTGAACAAATATTAGTTTATCTAGCACTAGATGTACAGTATTCCATAAACTTGTGTCATGGGGAGTTATCTAGATCAATCTATGTCTGTGACAGGGGGGCAGCAGGCCTCTGGGCACCCTGGCCCAAGAAAATGGGGAGGGAAGAGGGTAAAGGTGTAGAGAGACGTGAGCTTTGCTCAAGGAAACAAAAATGAGTGTCAATGATCTAAGGAGGAAAACTTATTTTACAAACTATGATATTGGAATGCAAGATTGCAAACAAAATATAATACAATCTAATTGAAACTGAGGCTAATAAATCAAGAACATAAGAGAGAGAGAGTTTTCTGAAGATCAAGAAGCCTGCTTTGAAATTGAAATTGAAGGCACAAACCCACACCTGCTGCCAGGCAATGAGAGAGAGAGCGACCGTCACTTCTGTGACATATTTCCCTCTCTGACCGTGAGGTCCTCAGGGAAGTGTAGTTTTTCTCTGTACTCTACATGATGTCATGATGAGGAATACAGATAGCAAAAATTACAAACCTGTGACAACTTGATTCACATAAAATATAAAAAGTAGAAAAAGAAAAATAACTTATTTTCTCTCTTCTTTCCTTATTTTCTCCAGTTACATTTTTCCAGCTGATTAATTAAAGCATTCATTTTATTACTTAGGCACACCTTTTTAGAAATGGTCCCCAAGAAAATGATAAATGACCTATTGTTTTATTTTTGTATTGTGAAGTTTACAGCTTTTACAAATTTAAAAATGAGAACTTTTTCAGATTTTTCAAATAATTTTTGTTCATGTTTGGGATGTCTCATGTTAACCCAAACTTTCCTCAAGTAGGCACAGAGAAACCAACTACCAAAAAAAGAGGAGGCAAACAGCAAGCATTTAATAACTTTAAAGTGATGAGCCACATTTTTAACAATGAATTCAGCAGAGAAAGCAATAGGTAGAGAACTCCTCATATTTTTCTATTATTTGTGAGGACGGGCTGCAGATATCCTTTGTCATTACCTATCTAAGAATTAATTTCCTTCTTTACTTTCATTAGATGTCAATCCACGTCTTGCTCAAGGATTCATGCACTAACATGTTTCTGCTTAAGGTACACAACAATGCCAAACATCCTATTTAAAAAGACAAATGCAAAATTAATAGAATAGGTCTTAGCTTCTAATAGTATGGGACGAACATGACAGAAAACTTGAAATAGAAAGAAATTTTGCATAATAATTAGTTTTACTGGTAACCATTCTAGTCATCTGAGGAAACTTTCAGTTCCACAGTTTTTTACTATCTTAGTCTCAGGTGATATTTTCTTTCAAGATATGACTAGATACCAGGTAGTTAATAGTGAACTAGAAAGCTGAATAGCAACCTATATCTATGTCAATATTTTTATGAGTGGATTTATTTCTCTTCTGTTGCTTTAAAATCTCTAATAGGCTATATTAAGCAGAATAGCTCTTCTTCCAGTTAAAAATCCATGTAGGTCTGGTAGATATAATGTACTACCTGCAGAGAATCCATACCATTCCAGAATGGCAACTAAAATTAGGTGGAATGCTCTAGGGATCTAGTATGCTGCCAATGAGTAGGCAACCAAGTCATGCATTTATAAACGGTAACTTGACTACATTTTTTGGAAGATCTGATGATCAAAACATTTTCTGAAGATACCAAATGAGTGTGTTTTACTTGTACAGTATAAGCTTTATTTCTCACTCACTTTGAATGTTCATTTATTATTTCCCTGGCATTAGAAGTTAAACAGCGACACTGTTTGGTTTATCTGTTTAGCAACAATGAACTTCAACAGACCAACAAGATTAAAGCATAGATTATCAAATGCAATCCAAATTTTCTATTGCTTTATGCAAATTGTTAAGGAGAAGCTAGCAATAAAGGAAACCCACACTAAAGATCACTGGCCAGATTTTTCCATACAGTGGGTTTTTATTCATTTACAAATTTACATTATAAATTACAGAGTAACATGGTAGAAACACATCTATAGAGCACTCATTCAGGTGTCTTTTTTTTCTCCTCATCTTCCATTAAGTTACCACAAACCCTCTTGCTCATTCCAACACTTCCTGAAACTTGCCTCACAAATACAGTGATACTCAGATTCTCTCCAATTACCCTTTTATCCTATTATCTCTAAAATGTAGCTGACTTGCAGTTATTCTAAAATCTAATCAGATATTCATTCTAGCAGATATCCACCCAATGTTAGCTGTCAGCTTCTTTGCAAACATTTCCTATCACCCATTCAGGTTTCCTTTGCAGTCTCATTGCTCATCTTCTCTATGTCCTTTTCTTTGAATGAAATAAGCTTATGGAATTATTGCTTCTCCTAATGTAGAATCCTGCTTTTGATGAAATAATTACATCTCCTATTTTTAACATCAGAGAAAGGAAACAAGTTTTTCAAAGGTAAATTTGTTGGTCTGTGTAACACTGAGATAACCATGATCACGGATACATTCTTTGTGAATGCTCAGACTCAACAGAGAAATCAAATGAGAATTCTGTACATTGCTGTGAAGACAGAGACTATGTAATAAATTATGAACTGCTACCTTCGCTCTTCAGCTGGAGAAGAATGAGAGTGAGAAGAAAGGATTCACAGAGCTGCCAGTGTTGAGAAATATAAGAGATTTTCCTTCCTTGGATCTCCTGAGAGAGTCTTACCCGAAGAGATACATGGTGCTGGTTTCAGTCCTAACTGCTTAGCAAACTGGTTATTGTTTGTTTGTTTGTTTGCAAAATTAAGAATGGAATACTTGCTGCACATTCCCTTAAGTTTTGTCAAGTCATATTCTACCTTATTTATAATATTGTCCTGAGAAAATTATTTTATATACTGACATCTACAATGAAATATGTAGCAACATACTCTAACCATTAGGCAGGAGCTATACTCAATCTTATTACAAACTCTTATATTATGTGTTGAAAAACTAGCACAGTCGACATGTTGCTTAATTGCTGTCTACGTCCTAATAACCTCAAAGAGAATAAGAGCAGCTACTGGCAATTTAACAGCACTAACATCACAAGATGAATCTAGGTAATGGATATAACATGTGAGGGACCAGTGGGCTAATTTACTTAAAACAAAATGTGATTAAATGATCTGAATACAAAATACCTTCTGCAGGTCAGATACATCTATACTATGTGATGAACTGCTGGATGGATGCCCAAATAAGCTCTGGAAAGCTTGTGTTTCTATAATGTCAGTTTAGAAACCAAATTTGTTATACCCTGTAGCAAACCTTGCATGTTCTGAGGCAAAGGTAGGGAGTACTGCATTAAAGCACAGAGGAGTGTGAAAAGAGCTTCTTTGCACTAAGTTTTAAGTAGAAAGAAATAAGAAATACTGAAGTATAATTTTTAAGATATATTTAAATGCCTGAATGAGACGATATGAATTGTACCTTAGAGTGCCTATTTACTTTTTTGGATTATTGGTGAACTAATATGAAGATATATCTGGCTTGATTCATTTGCAGGTAAGAAGGATTCTTGTGCCTTTTGAGATACTCCATAATACCTGAGATGATAGCATGAAGTTTACAGATGTGATGCACAACCTAGAAGAGCCAGTTATATTCTGATAGGCTAGACAGAAGATCTAAATCTCAAGCAACACTTTTTGCCTCTGTTGCAAAAATAAATAAAGCCCCACAGTGTATGTGGGAAAAAATGATCTCTGAATGTGTCCACCTGAAAGCTCTAATTCAGAACTCTTATTACAGTCTACTTACTTATAAAGATGTAATTTTACTGTCTAAGCATAAGCATTTGGTGTAATTTTTATCTGGAATTTCCAGGCTTTCATCAGTATTCCATATCATGACATCATGCAGGAAACAATTGGTACCAGGGTGTTCTGCTGTTTATGGTTTCCAGATTCTGGTTGCTCCCACATGGGTTCTGGTTTCCAGGGGAAACACTGAAAAAGGGGCAAACTGCACTTACCAAAAGGCTTCAGTACTTCCTGCATGATATCTAGTCTGGGAGGAAAATATAAAAGTGATTCTGCAACTTGAGCTCTTTCTCTTTTGTTCTAATCAGCTGAATAACACAGAACAATTCTAATACTTTCTCTTTTCCTGCTTATTTGATTTATTACTCTTAATTCCTTGTACACTGTATTATCTTATGCTCCTCTACCATTTTTAGCAAATTAGTTCCTTCCTTATTTCAATTGAGTCATTTTCTATTTCCTTCCCTTACCCATGAGGAGGTGGGGAGGGGGAAGGTGTGGAGTGCAATTAACTCTTCAAGACCTGACACGTACTCATACTCAGTTGAGTCAGGAGAGATACTCAACTACTATGGGTCTTTGCTTTGTGCGGAGCTCTGCAGGCTCTACTGATCTCATGGACTATATCTCCTCTGACTAGATGTCCATTGACCATAGAGAGACATGTTCCACATATAGTCACCACCACTCATGTACCAATATATTTTTATTTACAGTTTGGAAAGATGTTCTACTCCACATCCTAGAGTTAAATCACTTAAGTGAAGTACATATTGCTGACTTCCTATTGATGACTATGTCCTGCAGAGATGTAGTGTCTGGAAATTAACTTCAGTGTAGTTTGTGTTTGACACACAGAGATAGTTAAGGCTTGAAACTATGTGAAAACACATGCATGAAGAACTGGTAATACAGAGAAGCCAATGAAAAGAAAGATACCTGCTAGTTAGCTTTATTGCATTCATCTTGGGACTGTTTTTCTCAGTTTTCTGCTAGGTTTTATCCTGTACAGTGTTTGTCTCCACATTGGATTCTTGTATAATTTGATGGAATAGTTTATTAGGCTGGCAGAATGTTCATTATGAAGACTATAAAAGTCTTTCAAAATCATAGACAAATAACAAGTTGCATCTAGAACATGTTAATTTCTAAACCTTTATTTAATTCCATATGAAAAGAGTCACCAGAGCTTGGCATATACAGTGACAGGGAGCTGGGCAGGTGTACTGGCCCTGTGCTAGCAGTGCCACCATCATATAAGTTGATGTTGCCTGTTATTCTATACCATATGAATGATAGTAATTCCTCTTCTAAAGGACATGAGAGTGTTGAATAAGATTAAATTTTTTTTTTGTTTGTTTGTTTTTTTTCCTTTGTTCAGCTAAGACAAACAGAAAATACTTCTCTATTTAAAGGATTTCCCATTGAATAAAAATGCTTTTCATAATATTAATAAATAATGAGGAAAATTTTTGAAAAGATGAGATAGAATATCAAAAAGCACAAGACTACATAATCAGCCTTTCCATCTAAGAATGTAGTCTTTTTTTTTTTTATTTAAATGTCAGTCAATGTTGATTGTGTATTCATAATACAATATTTCAATGTATTTTAATGGTCATATGACAATGCTAGATGAGGTTTTATCAGCTGTCTCATGAAGCTTGAGATCTACTGTGCGTTGCCAACATTTCCATAATTTACTGAGCCTTATAAAAGTAAGACATTGTTAGATAGGCATGATTTCTCCATGACTGTTGTATGGTGCCTACCTTTTTTCACCTTGCTTTTCTGTATGCGCTTACATACTGACTGCTTGAATAAATGCTCTAGCAATGTGACAGGACAAGGTGAAATGGTTTCAAATGAACAGAGGAGAGATTTAGATTGGTTATAAGTAAGAAATGTTTTGTTTTGGTGTTTTTGTTTGTTTGTTTGTTTGTTTTTAAATAGGGATGGTGAGGCACTTTAGCAGGTTGCTCAGAGATGTAGTAGATTTCCTGACCTTGGAGACATTCAAGATCAGGCTGGATGGGGCTCTGAGAAACCTGATGTGCTGTAGGTGTCCCTGATCATTGCATAGGAGTTGGAGTAGATAAACGTTAAGTCTCCCTTCTAACTCAAACAATTCCATGATTCTATGAATTTACTATGTATTGAGTTTAAACTTGCTGTAGTTTAGTCTCCTAAATTAGTTCCTCTGATGTTTTAGTGGAGGCTATTGAATATTTTAGAGAAAACTTTCTTCCTCAAATGGAAAGCATAATACTCTTTTGACACTTTTCAACAAAACCTTTTCTATCCCAGGCATGCTTATGACCTACTAGTGTCAGTTTTAGAACAGAGCAAATATATGTGCCTGATGTGAATGTCTCCTCTTCGTCCTTAGTCCAGTTAGACTTGTTTTTAAATCCAGTTAAATTCCAGCAAAATTTGTTTAGTCAGTCTGAACTGCCCAAATGTCTAAGAAGAAAATGAAACCTCAGGAACTCTGCATATTGAATTCTCAGTAATTAACTGCATAAAGTGTGATCATAAAACTTTGGCAACTGATGGTATTTACTCTCCTTTGTGAACAACTCGATTAATTTTCTTCTA
This sequence comes from Coturnix japonica, assembly GCF_054131305.1. Taxonomy (NCBI): domain Eukaryota; kingdom Metazoa; phylum Chordata; class Aves; order Galliformes; family Phasianidae; genus Coturnix; species Coturnix japonica. Next base: position 143,919,232 of record NC_140663.1, read on the forward strand.
CTCTGTAAAGAACAAGGTTTTTTATTTTATTATCTTTGATAAAAGATATAATATTTCATTAAGATTAATCCTGTAGATAAGTTGTTGTGGTTCAGGGAAATGCATTACAGGTGACCTCCTCTTTTACATCTCCACTCCTGGGAGTAGAGAATTGTACCAGCTGCTGAGTAACAGAAGGTGATAGAAAGTTTAACACTAATAAAACACTTGCATAAGGACACAGTTTTAAAAAACAGACCATCAGGAAAATCTAGTCCTTTTAGGTACCCACTTATTTCTGTACTCAATAACAAGTGTTAGCTACTGTTTAATACCACAGCCTGATAAGCTTTCTCATGTTTTCACACACTCCATAAGCACTTGTTGTAGGTTAACTCTAGTAGGCATCTCTGTAGCATCACAGCTTCTTTCTTTATCTCAGCTTTTGTAGCTGAGCAGAATGTCATCTGGTATGGAATTTCCCTCTGGGCACTTGCAACCACATATTCTGCCTGTGTCCTCCCCCAGGATTCTTGTGCTCCTACAGCCCTTACAAGCAGGTCAGAGTGAGAAACAAAAAAAGCCTTGACAATGTGTAATCTTAGCAGTAAATCATCAGACTTAAAGAGGATAAATTTCAGTTGGTTATGATATTTTTCTAGGACACATACTATTAGAATGATCTGTTTTACGTGATTATTAAATTTTAGGTGCAGTTTTACTGCTGTATAAAAAGACAAAGCTAAAGATGTATGTGAAGTATGTTTGGGAACTGAAATCTGTGAAAGCACTACGTGCATTTATTAACTGCTATTTGTATTACAATTCACTTTTGAGAATATGCTTTTGACTTGTTTACAACTTCTGTGTTTTGATACACACTTGCAGTACTTGTCTCATATATAAGAAACTGGAGAAAAGGAGGAAAATAAGAAAGTTTATAACTCATATGTCTCCAAAACTCTTCCTTAGAGAGGCAACTAAAATATTTTCTTGCTTTGGGCAACATCTGCATGATGAATTTTGCAGGTGATCTGACTGGAAACATATGTGAGTTCTACATAATGATGATTTTTAATGATATCTAATTTGAAAATAAAAAAAATCCCAGAGTTGATAGTATTAAATTACTAAGAAAAATACACATGGAGACTTATTTTTCAGAGGAATCCTGATACACGGTTTTCATATAGCAAAGTTACAATGAAAGAGCAAAATAAGAGTGTAATTATAGTAAAAAAAGTAAAAAAAAAAAATGTCTTGCTTATAAATGATCATATATAAAAGCACAGTTTTCTCTAGTATATTTTATATTTATCTGAAGATGTGACAGAATTGAGTCGTGGGGTAAATAGCAGGTTCCTGAAAGCAGGCAAAGGAGCAGACTGGACTCTGTTCTGTTATGTTAGGAATAGGCTGAACTATTGTGACCATCAAGACTATCAAGTCCAATCGCAGCCTAACCATAGTACCCTAACTCTAACAACCCTCTGCTAAATCATATCTCTGAGCACCCCATCCAAATGGCTCTTAAACACATCCAGGGACCAGGAGTTGACCACCTCCCTGGGGAGCCTCTTCCAGTGTTTAACTACCCTTTCTGTAAAGAAGTGTTTTCTAATGTCCAACCGAAACTTACCTTGGCACAATTTGAGGCCTCATCCTGTCACCTGGAATCAGTGAGAAGAAACTTGCCCCTCTCTCGCTGTAAGCACCTTTCAGATATTGGAAGAGAGCAATAAGGTCTCCTCTTAACCTACTTTTTCCAAGGCTAAACAGCCCCAGCTCCCTCAGCCTCTCCTCATAGGGCATACTTTCCATGCTCTTCACTAGACTTGTTGCCATTCTCTGGACCTGCTCCAGTACCTCCATGTCCTTTTTCTACTGAGGCACCCAAAACTGAAGACAATATTCAAGGTGAGGCCTCACCGGTGCCATGTACTGGGGCAGGATGTCTTCCCTAGTCCTGCTCACCACACCATTCCTGATACAAGCCAGGATGCCATTAGCCATTGGCCTTCTTGACCACCTGGGCACACTGCTGGTTTGTATTTAGCAGACTGTCCATCAGCATACCAAGGTCACTTTCCATCAGGCAGCTTTCCAGCCACACCTCCCCAAGTCTGTAGGGTTACCTGAGGTTGTTGTGACCAAAATGCATGACCCAATACTTGGCCCTATTGAAACTTATTGCCGTTAACCAATAGGGCCGATAGAGTTTGGTACCAGCAGTCAGTCTCCCTCTCAGAATCCTTCGTGCTCCGCAGCCTCTCTATCTCCTTCTTCAGGTCAACCACAAGGCTGAGTAAGTAGCTTACTTGGTCACATCATACACAGTTGCTGCCTCCCTCTCCCAGCACAGCAAAGGCCAGACTCCTGCACTCACTGCGGACAGAGACCTGCACACCAGCACCTTGGTTTGGGATCTCAGAAGGCTGGAGCATCTCCCCTAAAAGGACAGGCTGAGAGAGCTGGAGAAGAGAAGGCTATGAGGAGACCCTATAGTGCCCTTCCAATACCTGAAGGAGGCCTACAAGAAAGCTGGGAAGAGAATTTTTGTAAGGGGAGGTAGTGACAGGACAAGGGGAAATGGTTTTAAACTGGGAGAGGGTAGATTTAGACTAGATGTTAGAAAGAAATTATTTTCTGTGAGGATGGTGAGACACTGGAACAAGTTGGCCAGTGATGTTGTGGATGCCCCCTCCCTGGAAGCATTCAAGGCCAGGCTGGATGAGGCTTTGAGCAACCTGGTCTAGAGGGAGGTGCCCTTGACTACAGCAGGGGGGTTGGAATTAGATTGGTCTTTTCCAAACCAAACTATTGTATGATTCTACAGTTCTATGAAAATCAAACAATCAGAAGCAAATTTAAAATTAAAAATATGCACAGTTAGGGAAAAAAAAAAAAATCCTGTAGAATGAAACACATCAAGTTATCATAAGATAAGCACCCTGCTGTAATTGTTGATGTGTACTTTTTATTATTATTTCTCTCTTGCATCTTCAGATGCAACTTACAAAGCAACAATTGCTACGTATTGTAGATAAAATAACTTTCTATTTACTAAATTCTTTGTTACACTACATAATTAGCTCACTGAAGATACACACTGTAATGAAAGAAGAAAAGTACTCAGTAGTGCTGTTGCTGTCCCATTAAAGTCTTGATTAACTTTATAATAATAATGCAATATCATTATTATTTCATAAAGGAGAAGACATTGTATATATATTTACACCTTTGTATTATTAAGAAATGTATGTTTAATTTATGATAAAATAACTCCTATCAAGTTAATTTCTTATGGAGGACAGTGAAATATAAACTCAGTTCAAAATGTAAAACAAATACTTTTTCCTCTCAACAATATTTTGTTAACGGTTTCACAGAAAGACGTGTAGCACCTAGCCTCTGAATGGCATACAGTAACATCAAATACAATTGATGTATGCAGTGATGATTGAGATTATCTATTACAGATGGATTAACCTACCTAAGTTCAGTCCTACTGATCCTGTTTGTTCAAAAGGTACTTCTTAAAATTTACTTCATTTGCATTTGCTCCATCTTTTCTACAGTTATCCAGATGATTTTTGTCAACAAGTCTATGTTCAGTTGGAGGCCAGTTATGAGTGTGCTAATCACCAATAGCCTGTCTTGGGGTATGTAATCTTTAACATTATGGAATCACAGAATTGAAGGGGCTGGAAGGGGCCTCTTGGCCACCAGGGCACACTGCTGACTCATGTTCAACCTGTTATCTACCAGGACCCCCAGCTTCCTCTCTGCAGAGCTCCTCCCCAGCAGGTCATCCTCATACCTGTACTGGAGCATGAGGTTATTCTGTCCTAGGTGCAAGACTCTACACTTGGTTTTGTTAAACCTCATCTGGTTCTTCTCTGCCAAACTCTTCAGCCTGTCCAGGTCTTGCTGAATGTCAGCACAACCTTTAGTGTGTCAGCTATTCCTCCCAGCTTCAAATCATCAGCAAACTTGCTGAGGGTGGCCACTATCTCCTCATCACGGTCATTGATGAAGATGTTGAGCAAGACTGAACCCAGCACTGATTCTGGGGAACACTGCTTAATACAAGCCTCCAACTGGACTCTGCACCACTGATCACAACACTCTAAGCTCAGCCAGGTAGCCTGATCAAGTGGGTGGCAACCCAGCCCAAGGCAGGGGTTTAGAACTTGATGATCTTTGATGTTCCCTCCAATCTAAGCCATTCTATGACTCTATGATACTATAATTATAAATTATATATAACATATAACTAGACACTTAGCTAGATTAAATATATATTATATGTATATAATAGAGACATACCTAGATTACCAGTTAGATCAGGAATACAATTTGAGAGACAGAATTTCCATTTTTATTTGTTTCTTCTTCCAACTTCTGAAAATATTTTTTTCATTCATAAAAACAAAAGCAAAGATTAAGTTTAGGAGAGTGTAAAAGAGAATATTCATGTCTAAATCTATAGTTTATGTAAATATTTATAAAAAAGAATGCAAGAAATTTTGTATCAAAACACTTGAATAAAATATTCAAAGAGTAAATAGGTCCTGGGGTAAAAGCACTTTTTAAAAAAGATTTTTGCTATTACATGGTATAATGTCAGAGATATACATGACGATTTTGGGAGAATATCAGGTTTCCATATATACTTAGATAAATGAATTAATGACAAATAAAACAACACAGATAATTAATGTATTACAGAATTTACATTAAAAAAAATACTATATATCACTGTTAACAACAAAACTCTTCTGTCCATAGAAAGCATAATACAACATGACTGTAACTATCACAAGAAAATCTTGGAAAGTATACTGCAAATCACCTCAGAAATTGAGTCGAAAAACATTCTTACATTCTTAATAACATCACTGAATAAACAGTCTTTTAAGAGACCAAATTTTAAAGTTTAGACTCAAATGTATGAACATAAAAGAAAGTGCATATAAAAGAAAGAAGTGAATAAAACTGCATTTACATCATTGTCATTAATTTACTTTAAAATTTAGAAAATATTTTTGTCAACTTATGTTTCTCTCCTCAAAATCTGTTGCATACAGTTCATAAATTTGATATACCTCCTATTTTGATGATACAGTGCCTGATAGTAGGCTTATATAAATTAAATATTAAATTAAATAATTAAATTAAATAATATAAATTAAATTTTATATTAAATATAAACATTATAAATTTTATAAGGCATTTCTAGAGGTGACATATAAGGAAAAGCTCTACTTTCACCTCATACATATAGTAAATTTTATTTGAAGAGTGAATAAGGAAATTTATTTAACAGTTCTTCAAAAAGAAATGTAATATTCTGGAAATATGAATAAAACAAAACAAAACAAAATATCATTCTTCTACCAGATTGTTATGCAAAGTACTCATTTTGCTTTATCCTTGGAGAAATCTTTTTTTTTTTTTTTTTCCCCACTGCTTTCAGGTCATTCAAAGATCTTTTGGAGAAATTCTGTTATTTTGCGAGGGGAAAAACCCCTGGTGCAGAAACTATGAGTTAGCGAAAAGAAATGAGATTCTAGTGAATAAAATATTACATCAATATCCTATTCATTTAATGGCTAAAAAAACCTGTAGTGAAGCCAACAAAAGAGCAAGAAGAGACTGTCAGTGAACCAGATGCTACTGTCCAAAAAGAAATTTCTACAGCTTAACAGCTGGATGCTATGAATATCTTTCCTAAATGAGGTCAAGAACTGTCCTATAGAGAGTTGCAGAAGTCATTTGTTAGGATCACTAGCAGATACTTGCTAATTTAAAAAAATAATAATAAAATGGTACTAAAAGATATTTACATGTGGACTTCTCCATCCCTGGAGAAGTTCAATAAATGTGTAGGTATAAGTCTTGGGGATGTGATTTAATGGGCATGTCAGTAATGGGTTGACAGCTGGAGTAGATGATCTTAGTGATCCTTTTCAGTCTTAATGATTTTATGTTTCTGTGATTCTATAACCTTAAACTAAGTTTTACTTGTAAGCATGGTTGTATTTGAGCACCGATATTGTTAATGATGATGTCAGAAGCATATTATGTGTAGTAATTACTATTTCTCTTCCCAAAATTGGAAAATACAGTCACACAGAAAAAAATCCACGCTTTATTACGTAAGTAATCTGAATAAGGTTATTCTCCTTCCCTTCTCTCTCCTTCCCTCCCCTTCCCTTTTGGATAAACTGAGATACAGACTTTCTATTATCAAAATATATGCTTTGAATAAAACTTCTACTAAAATATTAAAACAGCAACAAAAACCAACAGCCATGAAATCCAAACAAGCCACAAATTTGACCTGATAAAGTTCTAACATATAGTTCATAACTAACTTCTCAGTCACTTCTCAATGTTATGTGGGAGACAATCAAAGTAATGAAGATGGATACCATTATAAAATCTTAGTATATAGCTAAATGTCACACACATTGCTTTTATGATGTTACCAGCATTACCGTGATGTTTTAGGATTTACACACCTTGAGTCATGTTATTTTATCCCTTGACAAGTAGAGATGACTAGATTTATGTTCTGTACAATTATCCATGGAATTTGTTAAAATTATGCTTGTATCTTTTCACATAAGGAGAGTGCCTGTTAAAGCAGACACTGTTAGAGTACCCCTTTTCAAACAAAGAGAAATGTAGGCTTCTACAAGCCTAAGTAGAAGCAGAAAAATAAGAAAATTGTTCCCAAAAACTGAAAGCTGAATTTAGAATTCTTAAACCTTACATTGGCCGCAGCAGCTGATGTATTATGTACTCAGAATATTCTATTTAGGGTCAGAGTGTAAAATATCAATGTTATAAGGCTACCACTAGATGATCAGTATTGGATAAGAAAAAGTGTTGAAAAGTGTGCACCGTAGAGCTACAAAATGGTCTTTATTATTAAAAATATATGTACTTGAGGTCATTCTGAGTGAATAAAAGCCCACTGAATTGTACTTGGATGTTAAGATGACAGTATCCAGTCCCATATTTCTCATACATCTGAATATTTGCTGAGTAATATAACTCTGATATGGGGCGATCATTTATTAATCAAAGTTTAGACTTATACTAGGTTTGGGTCTTTTAAATCAATTATGGATCTTCATTGAATTTCTTTAGAAGTACCTATAATTAACTGTAAAAACTAAGTGAGAACTATCACATGCCACATGTGTATGTGTGAAAGAAAATGCAATTACCAAGATTTTATAATTTCTATATGTTAATGCATGAAATTATGATTTGATGTGCACTCTTTATTACATTTTATTTTCATAATTGATTATATTCATTTGTAATGGAATTAAATTCTTGTTCATTTACTTCTAAATGCTGTTCTCCTTTTCTGTTCTCTGTCATTTGCAACAGACAACTAAATACACTTACTTATATGACTTTGAAAGTAGCTCATTTCTGACTGCAGCTTTGTAACTACTACGAATGACTTTCACAACAGGCACACAGGCCAATTTAAAGTCCAGGCACCAAGCAATTTGAGATTCACCAGCTTTATGCAGTAATATAATTATTCCCTCCGAGGCTCTTAATTGTATTCATCACACCATGATTTCTGCACAAATTAAGCATGCATTTACTGCTATATATAACTTGCTTTGCAGTTAACATCCTGGAAATAAATTTCAAGGAGATAGAATTTTGAAGTTAGTCATCCCATGAAATCTGTATTTCTACTGTTCAGAAAAGTCACTTAGTAAGGTCATTGTACTTTTACATTACCAAATCACATATAAAGGAGCAGTAAGAGGAGTGTGATGAAAAACCGACCAAACAAACAAACAAAAATCAGTAAATTCTAATACAATTTTTTTAGACTTTATTTTTTAAATCCCCTAGAAAAGATTTGTTTGTTTGTTTGTTTGTTTAAAGCAAAATGGGAAATTAAATTTGGAAAAAACATAGCCTGCTGAAGATAAAATATCTGAAATCCAAAAACACATTTTTTCATGCATGTATAGTAACATATATATATGCATATATATATAAGACATAAATAGAAAACAAAATCTGATATTAAACTTATATTAATAAACCACAGAGTCTAGACATTAATTTTGTATTTCACTAGAAATTATTTTCCTTCTGTAGAAATTTCTGCATACACACAATTGTGGAAAATATATATCACAAAAAGACAAAGAGAGGAGCAGAATATAGAGACTGTGATCCATCTTCACCTATCCATACTCATTCTTCTGGGATTATAAATTAGAGTTCTATTTTGACATGCCTGTAAATTGATGTATAAATTGTTCAGTATCCCACAGAGTTAAGATTTTAGTAAGCTTCAGAGGTGGTTTGGACAGTAGAAATATCCGGACTTAATGACAGAGTTAAGAGCTAGAAATTTGAAAAAACAAATTATAGCTCCATGATTTGAAATGGCCTTTACATATTGAAGGTCAGACCAGAAGATGTCTTAAAACTGTTGCACACTGGAAAGGGTCAGTGAATGGAGACTGGCCTAATCTAATTCATATGGCAACCCCTATGTCACTGCAATATTATTTTCTGGTCCTTCCATCTGTTTATTTCTTTCCTATTTCTCCTTTATGATTTGAAGTACTTACTGAGTCTATCAACCTGTTTCTGATTTTATTTCATTTGTATTTAAAGTTGATGTCTATAGTTTCATGTTTCTATTTGAAATGTTGGTGGTGCTAGTAAAAAAATAAAAATATCAATTGTAATCATAGTCAACAGAACTTTCAATAAACATTTGGTTTGGCCTTGGCATGTAATTAGACTAAATATAAAAGGTCATAAGAACAAATTTTTTGCTATATAGAATAAGTTTGAACCTCTGGATGTCAAGAAAAAACATCTATCAACTAATGAAATTAAACTGGATACTGGAAGCAGAATTGCACCTATGTACTGAGAGATCATGTATTTCACCTTGCAATGAACATTCTATAACGTAAAAATATGTCAGCATATACAAAGCAGAATCTTTGTAAAAAATTACTTGGGAAAATTCCCTTGGAGATTCATAGGACATTTGCCTGACTAGGGTTCTAAATTTGAAGTTTCAATAGTCTATTGGGAGCACCTCCCTCACAATTAATTTACCTAAGAATTATAACATGAGAACAGCATGGAAGTGACTTGGAATGTTATATCAGGGCCAAGGGAGCCTTTAATTTAATGATCTCTTTTAGTCGCTGTTCACGTGTGAATTTTCTACCTTTTAGTTTGGTATAAGCAGTCGCTCAGAGCTCAAAGTGTGAGTGAACAGGCATTATTTCTATACTTACAGGACAGAAGTGGTCTTTCAAAATATATGTAAGATAACTGACATTCTGAGAAAAAAATTAAGTCAGAGTATAACAATAAATCCCCAAACATCTATTACCAATTGAAACTGTCAGTCCTTTCAGGTCCCCAAAAGAAATTTCATCCTAAACAAGCTTCTATTTTCTCCCGTGAAAAGGGTAAATAAAGAAATGAATAAATATCATAGAGCAAGAAGAGAGAGAACTACAAGAACATCAAGGAAAATGATGTTTCAGCATCCTCTTTTGTCTTGCTATAGTATCTGGAATTCTGGAGTATTTTGCTTAAAGCCATTTAACATTAAGATCTCCTGCAAATAAACTGAAAACCAGTTTCATTATATTCGCTTAAAAATGTTACCTACATTAATATTGAACTCTCCCTTTTTTCTTTTCTCCTTTTTGTTTTCCATAGGAAAAAAATATTTATAATTGATTTACAGCTGATAGCCATAGTAGAGTACATTATGGTAATACACTGTGAAAAATCTGAACATGACCTCCAAGACTCTACACTGAAGAACAGTAGTCCCAGTTACTGCGTTTTTCTTTTATTTTTTTTCCCCTTTTGTTTGTTTTTATTTAGAACAGTGGGGTGTTTTCCCTGACTACAAACAATGTGCAAACTACCACTAGTCAAGGGTGCTGCAGGAAACTGTCTTCTTATTCCGAAGCGACAAATGGTAGTTACACCTCAGAATTATTCTTACAATCATAACTTACAGTAGTAATGCATAGATGCATTGTATATTATAGTCAGAAATACTAAATTTTCCAATACAGCAATATGCCTTACTGATTTGTGCCAGAAGAGTTATTAAGTCTTCGTTTCAATCCTGTCTTTCCAGCTCCAGATTTCTATACTCATTGAAAGAGAGACCTGTCCTCAGGTTATTAACACAGTAAAACTAAAATTCTAACATGCATATTAACATAATCTTTGGTTTATGACATATGTAAATCTAGCTGGATTCTGAGCTGAAACTCTGTGGGCCCCTATTGGTTTTCTTTAGATACTGCCACAATTCTGGATGTATCTCCCAGTTTAGATAAGGATCTTTATTAATTTAGAGTACTTTAAACCTTATTAGACATTCTTCACACCACATTATAGTGTACATTCATGTAGGAAAATGAAGACAATTGTAGCATGTTTAGTAAATCCCTTTTTTCTCAATCTGATAATGTCATTTCAGTCACTGTGCTCAAGTCTTAATATCTATTGCTGTCCAAAATACTGGATCCTTGAGCTATGAATGCTATTATTCAAATTGCTACTATGTGCTAAACTATATGACTGTCTTTGTTTCTTTTGTTAAGTAGGCAATGCCAGAACACCTTTATTTTGCTCCTTTGACCACTTAGCTATACAAAGGAAACAAAAATTCTCTTAATTTCACAAACACTAATTTCCATTGCACTCCCAGACTGAAACAATGCTTTGTATTGGACAGAAACAAATGAAAAGATTAATTTTATGAATATATTCAAATCAATTTTGATGTCACCTGATGTTCCTAAACTACTATTCGCTGAAGCTAGTATATTTCAATAGCCTCTGAAATATAGGATTACTGACTTTTTCACATTCATTTGTAAGCGTAGCTGCACATTTGTTACCTAATCAGTGTAGATTGTAAACCCATGCACATCTAGCACATCTAAAGTCAGTTACTTTTTATAGAATGTGTACATAAGGCAAAAGTTCTGAGCAATCAGACAAAGCAGTGCAATTAATGTAATAAAACTCTTCAACAGGAAGTCTGTTGTGTCTGTTTCCCTCCTAATTAACTGTAAAATTATAAAGAAATTACAGGCACTACAAAGTCACACAAGAAATAAGTCAAATATATTTTCTTTGCTATTGAATGAAATTATCTATGCATACTGGAAAAATAATCTGAAAAGATAATCAATTTTTGCAGTTGCTTCTGTATTTTTTTACCTTTTAATTATGGGAGACTAAAAATCTAACATTTTTTCATACATGTATCTTGACATTAAAATAATATAGCCGATGAAGTGCACATAGTTCTAGATTTATCTCATGTGTATCACTGTCAGTTTGTAATTGACATAATGACAAAGTGGCCAGGGAAAATGTAGGTGGAAAAAAAGGGATCTGAAAAACATGATGTGCAAAAAAAAGCAGTTTGGAGATTCTGCATATACCCAGTGGCATGACTAACTGCATTACCATTGTATTGCTTTAAAAAATAAATAAATAAATAAATAAATAAATAAAGATCTTGGTCTTCTGGGTATGAGGTAAGTCTGATTAACAAAAACTTTCTAATTTTCTACTTCCAAAGAAAGGTCTGTCAAGGTTAACGCTGAAGGCATCCAAATAATTTTTATTGGCACTGAATTATAGTTGGAGAAGTATAACTGAAGAAAATGAAACAATAGGCTACTGAAGTATCAAGGGAACTGAGATTGTTAGCAGTGTTCACACATTACAGTACTATCATGCCATCCTGGACATGAATATTCATGCAGCTACAGTTACATATGCACAAAAGCCTTTAAAAGTTCCCTGAAATATTATCAAGCTCTAACTAATAATCCCAGTTAATATTTCCTGAAAAGAATAAGATATGGGACTACACAGAAAGAAACTTTCACCAGAAGTACTTGGTTTTCTTAACTTTTCTATTTGTACATGCTGTGTTTTGAAACTGGCATGAAAACATGAAAGGCATTGTGCCTTTGAATAGTTCTTCAAGTTCTGTGTTCACAGAGTTCAATTTCCTGCCTTCTTAAAATTATTGTCCCATTCATACTTTCTTCTGGAAATAATGCCCACTCCTATTACATCCTAGTTAGTAACTGGGCAAAAGCTTGAGTACAGGAATTCCAGGAAGTATACCAGGAGTCAAAAATTATGAATGATTTTATGAGAGTTTGAACCTGGATTCCAGCTCTACTTGATAAATGAACAACCAACAGATGCATCCACAGTGCTAATGAAAGAGGGAAGAACAAGCAGTAGCAGCCATCCTCAAGATGAAACTGGTACAGAAGCAGATAGCCATGTCAGGGATGTAAGCCAGACCATAACACCCAGTCCAGACTGTGTCCTCTTTGATCTAACAGCTTAGATGCAGACAGTAAATACCTGATAGACTATTTCCTGTTTAAGGAAAACATTGTCGCTAACAGAAAAACAAACAAATAAACAAACAAAAGAAAAAAACACACACACAAAAAAAAACAGTCTTCAGAAATCAGACAGCTATGAAACATTTCTACACTTAAGCACCTTGGCAATATGCTAGGTGACATCCACATAGTAATGTGTTATCTAGTTTGCTTTTTAAGAGTTGTCCACAAATGTACGCAAAAGCTGTGAAGTTTGGAATTTGAAATTATAAAACATATTACAAACACAAATCACTTTACATGTGACAGTCCATTACAGATGATTTCCAAATGCCTTGAAAAAAACTCATGGTATTGAGTTATAAGTCCATATGTAAATACATTAGCCACCATTAAAGTAGATCTCACAAAGATTTTCAGAACACTGAAGTGAGCAGGAAGCAGTGACTTAGAAGATAGAAAAGTCTCTGGTTTAATTGTGTTCTCTATTTAACACATGCCAAGAAAGAAGTGATCATCTGAACTGATATTCAAACAAAATATGTAGCACCCTCAAAAGCTGTGTGTGCTTGGGGAACTGACGATACAGCGAAGCTTGGGAATTCTTCATTACAAAGTAATGTTTGTAATTTTATTTGTGATAAAATCTTGACATAACTTAAAGGACTTTTGTACTGAAAATATGGTTTATTTTCAAACTATAATTCAAGCCCAACAATAAACAGATGCAAGACTCATTATAATTTTCTCCTACTTGCCTCATTAGGCTCAGTGCTTAAGAGATCAGTGACTCTGAGGAGAATCGACAAAGAATGTATTTTATTTTTGCTTGTGCCCCATCTAAGAGAGAAAAAGATTTAGTTTATATTTATTTTTTTGAAGCTTTTCTACTTTCATTTCTGTGTGTATTACCACATTCAGCTGCTTTCACACTCTTTCTGTTTCACTAGCAATCTGTTAGTGATCTCTTCCTTTCATCTTTCTACGTATATATCCTAATGAAATCATTATGTCTGAACGGTTGGTTTTCATCCTCCTCTTCTCCTACAGAATATGGTGGTAATGATCTCATTTTTTTTTTGATACACTGACATTACAGCTGTCCTTTTCATCCCCAAAAAACTATTTTATGTTTATTTAAATAAATATATTTAATTATTCAAATCACACATCTGTATAATCTCACTTCATGTGAAAACATTTGATTATCAAATATGGGATACTGACATGATTGCTAACATTTGTTTTGTTGTGTGAATTACAAGTTGTTAATCAGTAATACCTTCAACTGAAGTATGATAAAAAAGAAAAAAAAAAGAAATAAAAAGGGTTTATGAAGATTTGAAAAGTTTTTCTACTGAATGGAATATATGTGTCTCATTTTGTATCTTCACACATTTTAATCCATTGTCAGCTCCCACTGTCATACTTGTTATTTCTTAGAAATGAATATTTTTTTCACTACAAATTTCTTTTTATCTTTTGTCTCAGAAACAAAATGAAATATGGAAATCTAAGAATCATTTAATCATAAAATTGCTCAGGTTGGAAAAGATCATCAAGTCCAACCACAACCTAACCATAGTACCCTAACTCTAACAACCCTCTGCTAAATTGTGTCCCTGAGCACCACATCCAAATGGTTTTTAAACACATTCAGCATTGGTGACTCAGCCACCTCCTTGGGGAGCCTATTCCAGTGCTTAACAACCCTTTCTGCAAATAAGCTTTTCCCGATATTCAAAGTAAATCTCCCCTGGTGCAACTTGAGGACATTTTCCCTCATCCTGTCACCTGTCATAAGTGAGAAGAGACCAACCCCACTCTCTCTTACCAGAGTAAGGATTGCAAGAATTGGAAAATATTACTTAGTAGACTATTATATAAATAGTAGAGATTCATTATTCCTATCTATTTCTGAGGGATAGTTTTTGAAGTTTCAGGAGCTTGGAAATGTGCAAGCTTTAACAATATTTTTAGTTTTGTTTGGTATATAAATATTTCTTCTTAACCCAAAAGCGCTATGGTTGACAGTGTTCACATTGCTGGCTAGGCCCTATAGACCTTCCACAAATATTCATAATTTCCCTGGGATTTACTGTCTTTCTGTACTTCCCCATACATAAAAGGAAGTGACTACTATGTAGTGGATGAATTGTGTGGGTTGAGGAGAGCTAACCCTCAATTTGTTGTTACCTGTTAACTATTCCTAAGTGTCGAGAAATAGAACAACTAAGAGTTTTGATATAAAATACCTCTGAGACAGATAAAAATCTAGCCAAACCTTGACATTCATCAAACAGCAATAAAGAAAAGAAACAGAGCCAGTGCTCTTACTTGTTAATGTATTATTTTTTCATACTTTTCTTAGCTGTTAAATGGAAAAGAGCCTGCCTCTGTTAGGTGATTCTGTTGCTCGTGGAAAGTTAATTTAACTTTCTGTATTACTTTCCCCCATCAAAAGAAAAAGCACGGAGTTGGTTCTCCCTTTCCTGAGCTCCAGGAGACAAGGAATGCCATAGAGATGAAAAATGAAAGGATCGGAGCTTCTCACATTATTCTAGTCAGTGTCATAGACAATGGATATATAGTGGTGTCTGCTTAGTTGTCCCCTGCAAATCTCCATCCTCAATGTCTCTCATGAGCAGTAATAATGATTCAAATACTTTAACATAAAAATCCCAGGGTGATGCTTAAGCAGCATCACCTTATAAATATACACAAATATTCTCCCTAACATCCACTCTCATTAACCACAGAAATTGATGTCTCGAGGTTCAGAAGTATCCAGACCTCAAAGTTTTCTCTTACACTCATTTACAGATTTCTCTTACACTCGTTTACTACTCTTACGTTTTTATCATCTTCAGATTGTGTTATATGTACACTATTTCTATTAGCTCCAGTATATTTGCACAATGGTACTAATCTGATTCTCTTGGAAATAGCTCATTAAGAAAAACACCACCAACAAAAAAAACAATGACACTGGAGACAATTTTTTCTAAAACATTTTGAAACAGATTATGTTTTCAGACTTTCCTTAAGAATAAAATTTAATATTTTTGCTTGAAGAAACTAACTACCAAGAGGCCCATGGAAAAATAGTTACATTTAGTTGAACTTGCTAAGCCAATAAGGTCAGATACTCAATATGAGTTTTGTGTTTATATCTGTGAGTGTTCTTATTTTCCACACCAAGATCTGTTTTATGAATTAAAAGCCATAATGCTAAGTTACTGGTGAGGATAAAGAAGTACATGGGTAGGGGAAGGTTCTTAGGGCTCTCTATATTCAAACACAGCCTCCTCAAGATGTTGAGTACTACTGGACATAGGAAAGAAAATAAAATCAGCGTTCAGAGTTCAAGAATCTTGCTTTCTAGGATTGACACTTGGCGATATTTTTGAAAGATGAGGAAAAGATTCACATAAAAACTGTATGTCTATGCTTTTTGCTGAAAGTAAGAAAGATTTCATTAGTACCTGAGTCCGCATTAGAACTCTACAGAAGGAATTATGCTTGCTCACTGACTAATACATTGTTGTCACTGAAATTACTGCCTGAATAGATTACTGCTCCATGTGAGTAAGTGGAACAGATCTAGGACTGTTTTACTTTCCACCAGTGAAGGAACCTAGAAGCTTTGTAACTTTGAAGTATTGTCACCTTTTAACAAGAGAAATCTAGAGAAAGGTTTAGAAGAGTATGACTTAATGAAGAAATACAGTGTACAATTAAAGTATGTTTCTGGATTTGATCTTTAGAAGGTACTTCATGTGTATGAAAGAAAGGAAAAGAAAATAAAAAAAGCAAAAACGTACAAAGCATGATGATTTTTTCTCATTTATGCAGTATGATGGTATATATATCCAGTAAATAAATTGAACTCTATTTTCCTCTGACGACAGAGATTTATGTCTAATGTACATACGAATTATCCATTGGTATTATAAATATTGTTCATACATATTGGCTAAGATACATATAGAGATGACTGTTGTAGCTGAACAGATATTTTTATTTTATTTCTGATTTAGCTATTGTTCTGTGCCTTCACTTAAGCAAGAAGTGTTATATCATCTGAATGGGAATGACATGATAACAGCAGTGTTGATCAGAAAAAAATAGTCTTCTGCATTTTCACTAAAGGATGTGAAAAAATCACTGATACAGTTAGTACAGTCTCTGTTTCAGATATGTTCCCTCTAGATAACATTTCCTCTCAATACTTCTTGTTTTTATGCTATGGAATTCGATTTTTACTTTATCATTTTAATAATACATATAGAACCTATGGAGTTGAATCCTTTCCCACAGCAAAAGTAAAAAAATATATATTTTTTCAATTATTTATTTTCAATTCATTTCTGCATTTTCTGTATATTAAGAATATATCAAATCTGGGGAATTTCTTATGCTTTGTCACAATGAATTTGTGCATTTGAACTGCTTTTATTTCCACATTTGTACAACCACATACTCCATTTTTAAAGCTTCTAAACACTAACATTTAGAAAAAGAGATGAGCTGAGCCCTCTTGATAAATACTGTCTATCCGGAACTCATTCACAGGAATAATGAAATTAGGAATCAAGAAACACAGTCTACAGTTGTACAAATATTTTAGTATCTGAAAGCTGCTAAAGTTTTTAGAATTTCTATCTGAGGTCTGATCAGTGTGCTTTGACTCTCAAAACAAATACTACTTTTCCCCCTCCTTTATATGAAACTCTCTTCTCTCGTAATCATCACTTTGTTTTCTCCCAGTTCAGACATACTGTTTGCATTAAGTTAAATTTTATTTTCTAGGTAAGTCATTTAATCGGACAGATGTTTGAACTTCTGTTGCTAACAAGGCTCATAATTCTTTAAACTAGCATGTTTTAAATTACTTGCTCAATGGATTGCTTGATATTTTTGCTAGGGTATAGAACTCACAAATTCAGTGATTCACCTTGAATTTGGATTATGCAGCCTTCAGGTCTTATCTGTTTTACACAATTGTTGTAACATAATTGCCTTTAGTAGAGGTACTCCCAAGGATGTATTTGAACTGTTTGGGGAAAAAAAACAAACCAACAAAACACTTATCCACCAATGAAAACTGTACTAGGCAATTCCTGGTGAATTTTAGCAAGAATTAGCTTCCAATGACCTGAATATAAATCTCTCTCAAACTCTTAATATGGAATAATTTCAAGCTGTCAGTCTTCCTACAAATTACTTGTGACATAATCTTTTCTTCTCTTTTCCTTCCCTCCTTTCCACATTCCCATTCCTTAAATTGTACTAATTCTTTTTTTCTTTTTTTTTCTTTTTTCTTTTTTTCTGAATTAAAGTCTCTCACTGAATCGAGAAATAGGTTTATTTTATTTGTTTAACTGTTTTTGCATTTCATCTTCTAATGCATATGTTAGACAACAAAGAGTAAACTCATTTTCATTCCTTTATCACCCTTTCGAATTTAAAAAATAAAACATAACTATTTTGCTAATCCATAGAAATCATTTTGACCATGCAAAAGTTGTGTCCAATCATTTGTCTAAGTTGGATCTTGTATAACAGTCTAGAGTACACTTACCAAAAAAATCTGTTTAATGAAATACACAGTACTGTTATCAATTTGATGAATTTCTTCCTATTTTCTCCAGAATTTTTGATATAGCCTTTGCTATGAATAATTCAACGTTTTGTTCAAGTACAGATTGTTTGCTCACTCTGAAAACTTACTGTATCACGTCTTTACCAGCTGAAAGATATTTGCACAAGGTGGATATCAATATTACTGAAAAAAAAAAAAAAAAGAAAAAAAGAAAAAAAAAATCAGACATCTTACATTCCTTTTTTTTTTTTTTGCCTTCTGGATCAGCAAACAATATCCTACATGTCTCATTTCATACACAACAACATACACAACAGACAAAACTTTTTTTTTTTTTTTTGTACCCATAAATGTTCATTTTATGTAAAAGAAAACATTTGTCCCTAACTACATGGTACAGTTTTTAAGTTGACTTAACAGATATTAATTTTTTCGCCTTCCTTGTTAGGGCATCCTTGATGACCTTCTTCACATTTTGTAACCCTTTCCTAGAGCGTAACGTCTAAACTAAATCCACTTCAAAGGTATAACAATAGTTGTATGTTACTATGCACTAAATTAAAGTCGGTGTGTGTGTGTGAAATTTGTTGTTTAGTAAATCAGTTATTTCTGTTAGCTGCAAAACTTATCTTTTAAGTCTTGTTCCACACAGGTATTTGACCAACTACTGCAGTTATAGAAAGCTAACCAGATCTTTGTTTTCTATAGAGAGTTCCACAATGCTATTCATACAAAAGTAGTCTAGGCCAGAAAAATTATTTCCTTTTCCAGTTAATACCATTCTAATTTGCAGAATTTTAGCAGGAATCTTAAAGGGCAAGTCAAAGTGTAGTTCACTAGATCTTATGTTGCATTCAAATTCTTGGGTCTCCCATGATTTTGGCTGATTTTTGCTTCAGAAACTCTATCCCTAACATACTCTAAGCAAAAAGCTTAGGGAAACCTATAGTGCCCTTATGTGATTTCTGAAATTAATCACAAATCTTCAAAGATTTATTAGTCAGTCATTTCCATGGAACATATGGTTTCTAGATGGGGTAAATGTCTCTGAGTCCTCTCTTCCCTCTTAGTTTCTCTATAAATCTAGGAAAAGCTTGATTCTAGTTCAGGAGCCACAACTTCCCTCCACTTCTGTGCTCTTACCAAACTGTTCTCTTGGCTGTGAATTAATAGTACCCCTACACTGAAGAAGGAAGAAGAGCATTGCATTAATTAATTTTACTTGAATCTAAAATCTAATTAAATGAGCTATTGATTATTCGATTACTTTGCACTGTTAAAAATATTAAATTCTTTTTAAGGTCTTTAATTTTTGCTGTCTCCTGATGTTCAGTTTAAGAGATAGCATAAAAGACAATAAAATAACACTGATAAAAGTAAAATGAAGTTTGTGATAAATAAATAAATAAAGGTGTAATGAAATAAAATCAGCTTTTAATATAATATATGAATAGAAAAATTCCTAAGAGAGTAACAAAAGCCTTCATAGAAACTTCATAGAAACTAACATCATTTCTGTATAGAAGACTTTCTGATAAATAGTTTGGGAAGAGGTTCATAGAACAACTTGCCTTTTAACTAATACTATTTAATGTAATTGGTACAAAGAATCTTTCATCTAATAATTACTTTAAAGTAGGATAAATTAGTTTGATTTAAATTCACTGATTTAAATGAAAAGTTTTATTCATTACTTGAATCAGCAAGCCAAAACTCTTGATTTAAAAACAACTGCTTTTTTCTTTCTGCTATTTAGCAATTTTTCTCAAGAAAGATGAGTCATTGTTTTCTATAACTGCTATTTCTTTAATTGTTTATTAGGATAAACAATATCTATTTGCATTTAAATATAACTAAGATGTTTAACAAAGAGAAATGTAGTTACTCTACTAAGAGATCATTACAAGCCCTTCTGTCCCTGAATAACTTACAACTAATGTACTTTGCTTTCTAATATATAGTTCATTCTAATACAGTGGAAAACCTTTTTTGCTCAGTCCATACTTAGGTTTAGGTTTAAATAAAATATAATTAGTTTTAAAAATATAAAATATTCAGCTTGTACACACAGAAAATTCTATTTGTTAAAAGTTGGTTTAAGATGTAATGCAACTAGATTACATTTCTGATGCCTAAATCATGTGTAAATGATTACTGTCCATTATAAAAATATTTGAAAATTATATATTTATATATTTTTTATGTTTTTATAGGCAGACTTGTGTATCATTACATATACAAGTGTAAATACCTTCTTAGTCAGATAGACCTACAGAATCCACAGAAATTAATCTGAAGGAAAAAAGAGAAAGAATTAATTAATAAAATCTGAAGAAATATCAAACAAAAATCCAGGTCAGCAAGTTCAAAATCAGTGGTGATTTTTCCCAAGCTTATCTGTCTTATGAAATATCTCTTTAAAAGTAGTGAGAATTACTCATGTATGAATGCGTTAATTCATACGTACACAAATATATGTAAACTGTAGAAATGAAGTTTGGGGAAGAAAAAAATATTACTTGAATTATTTTGTCCCCCTTTTTTTTTTTTTTTTTTCCTAAATATGGAATTTTTTCATAACATCACTTACTCCAGATGAATCAAATGTTAGCTCATGACTAACATGCAACAAGCATATTCTCTTGAGGCTTTTGAAGTTTGAAGCACAGAATATCCTCCACATAGGACTACCCAAAAATCAAAACAGTTATTTTCAATCAGGTAAAAACCGACTTCAAGTTCTGCACAGTCCAGTCCCCCCATTAGATGGAGTGTCATGTCCCCACCTTGCCTGCCCTGTGTTTCTCCTCTGAGGAGCCTATAGCTGTCCACTGTAATACAAACACATCAGTCACAACACTTTTCCCACCGAGTTTCACTTATGCCAGTGACGTTACAGCTCTGGGACTAAGCCAAGGTTTCTGGTTCATCCTGCTTATACCTTATGCTGCGTGCACCAGCATAGAAACACATTGAATTTGCTTCATTGTATCCAGCACCTCATGGAGCATACTTCAGGACGTCACTAACACACAGCCCCTCAAATTTTGGCATGCCACCACATACTTTATCACCAGCAAGCCTAGTTTTATCGCTTTCCCCCTTCAAATTTAGTTTAAAGCTCTATCAATCAGCCTTACTATTTCCTACAACCCTCTCATAAAGGTGCATCCCATCAAACACTATCAGGTCAAGTGTTGTGTCAACCATCACGTGACTGAGAAACCCAAAATTCTGCCAGTGAAACCAGGTAATCCTGGTAACAGGATTATCAAAATTCTATGTAATTTGAAAACAGTGAATAGATGATTGATAATGTCCTGTCTCCCACACAATTTATCATCTTCAATTTCTTTCAATTAACAACCTTTCTGCTTATTCATATTCTAAGAAATCATAGTAAATAAAATATGAAATACAACACAATAAAATCTGCCTGAGCTTACTTTATTAATTTCTAATGGTCATGGTGTAATCTTAATTGAAATCTAATATTTATTCTCCAGGGTGTGTGTACCATGACATATGAAGAGTATACAAGCATAAGACATTTTATCACTGTTTTGAAAGGCCTTTCCTTGGTCTAAGATGTAAGTCAGTCTTTTTCAAAAACTACTAATGAATTTCACTAAATGTACTGAATTTCACTGGTTCAAACACATTTTTTTTTATTTTTTAATTTTAATTTTTATTTTTGAGAAATGCAGATAAACTTATGTAATACTGTATCTTCCTATAAGACCTCAATATTGTGTTAAGGCAGTTTTCCATATCCATTAAGGTGCTGCAGTAACTTTCAGTTTGCAAGCCCATATGGTACAAATCACACTGTTCTCTGACATTAGAGGACTGTCTGATAGCAGGCTGAATGAGATATGAAATGTCAAATCCTTTTATCCAGATCAAGCTAGTCTGAAGTGTAAAAAGCTTGGGATGATCATTTTTGTATTGCTTGTAAACCTTGATAGTTGATGTCAGTAATACAGCAAATGCATCTGGAATTTCCAGGGTAATCAACACAATGTTTCTATTACTTAACTTTCTCTGTTTGTAGAACTTATTTCTTCAGCTTCATTAGGAAGCCCCATTTTACCAGTAACCCTAAGAATAAAACTGAATGGTGACCATGATTCTATTGCACAAAAGTGAACTTAGTAAAACCCAGGGAATCTTTAAATTAAAACTTTAAACAGAAGCTCGATATTCCCATCCTGTGGAGACATCCTTAAAACTCTTCCTCAAACCAGATGAGGGTCCTGTTTGAGAAGCCAACCTGGAAAATGTTTCACTTAGTTACAGAAGAGAATTTTAGTATAATGAAATTTCATGAAAATATCTATGACAATACTACATCTTGCAAAGACATTATGAAAGCATCTAGGTGTGTTCAAAAATAAAACAAACTAATTTACTAAATATGGTATCATAATGCAAGATAACACACTATAATACAATATAATTAGAATTGAAGCTAATAAATCAAATATAATGAGAGAGTAGCTGAAAGCTGTAGGCCTTACAGTAATACTGAAGTGATATGCGCAGTTGGGACGGGCAGCAGTGAAGGAGAAGAGTGACAAAGAGAAAAGCCCAATCAGATGACCTTGCCAGGAGTTATATCTCCACTTTGACTGCAAAGTCCCCTAGGGAATGTAGTTCTTCTTCTCCTCCTGATGGGAACCTGGAACTGGAGCATTAACACTTTAACTCCCAGTGCCCTACATCATGCTATCATGTAGAATACCAGTAACCAAAAATCATAAAACCATTACAAGGGGATTGAGTGCACCCTCAGTAAGTTTGCAGGTGACACCAAGTTGGAGCAGAGTGTTGATCTGCCTGAGGGGAGAAGGGCACTACAGAGGGATCTGGATAGACTGGATTGATGGGCCAAGGCAAACGGTATAAAATTCAATAGGGCCCAGTGTTGGGTCCTGCATTTCAATCACAACAACCCCAGGCAACCCTACAGGTTTGAGGAGCAGTGGCTGGAAAGGTCCCTGGTGGAAAGGGACCTTGGTTTACTTATGGACAGTTGGTAGAATATGAGCCTGCGGTGTGCCCAACTGGCCAAGAAGGCCAATGGCATCCTGGCTTGTATCAGGAATGATGTGGTGAGCAGGACTAGGGAAGTCATCCTGCCCTGTAATCAGCATTCGTGAGCCGTTATCTCGAGTACTGTGTTCAGTTCTGGTCACCTCAGTACAGAAAGGGCATTGAGGTACTGGAGCAGTTCCAGAAAAGGGCAACTAGGCTGGTGAAGGGCTTGGAAAATATGCCCTACAAGGAGAGAGTAAAGGACCTGGGTCTGGGGAAAAAGAGGTTGAGGGGAAACCTTATTGCTTTCTTCCATGATCTGAAAGATGTTCAGAGTGAGAGCAGTGTTGGTCTCTTCTCACTGGTGGAAGGTGACAGGATGAGGGGAAATGGCCTTAGGTTGTGCCAGAGTAAGTTTAGGTTAGATATCAGTAAACACTTCTTCACAGAAGGGGTTGTTAAGCACTGGCATAGGCTCCCCAGGGAGGTGGTTGAGTTTCCTGGATTTGCTTAAAAGTTGTTTGTGTGTGGTGTACAGGGACGTGATTTAGTGCAGGGTTGTTTGTTAGGGCAGTTTGGATAGGTCATGGTTGGACTTGATGATCTTTAAGGTCTTTCCCAACCTCAGTGATTCTATGATTTTATGATTCTACTTTCATTCAAATAGATGATTTATTTAAGGAATAATTATGGCATATATTTTACACATTTGTGACACCCCCCAACTCCCACCCCCCACCCCCAAAAAATAAATAATAAATTAAAAGGTAGCTATTATGAAGAATAAAGGATATTAACAAGACTGAAACATCAAAATAAAGACAGCTGAGTGGTGGTGAATACTATACAGTTATGAGGCATATTTTACTTAAGAGGTTCTTTTTTCTTCCTCTCTTTCTCTCTATTCTTTTTCTATTTATTCCCCTTCCTTCCTTCCTTCCTTCCTTCCTTCCTTCCTTCCTTCCTTCCTTCCTTCCTTCCTTCCTTCCTTCCTTCCTTCCTTCCTTCCTTCCTTCCTTCCTTCCTTCCTTCCTTCCTTCCTTCCTTCCTTCCTTCCTTCCTTCCTTCCTTCCTTCCTTCCTTCCTTCCTTCCTTCCTTCCTTCCTTCCTTCCTTCCTTCCTTCCTTCCTTCCTTCCTTCCTTCCTTCCTTTCCTCTTTTCCTCCAAAACTGTTGAATGATAGTTATTCAGTTACAAAGTGAAAACAAAAGATTAGTGTCACAAAGATAAAAGTATATGTATAAGATTGTTTTATATTTGAGCATTTTGAGTTGCATAGTCCTTTCCCCCTCTTACCTATATTGTGATCCACATTACTCCAAAGTAATGTGCTGCTTTTGCAAAAGACATGCTAAATATAAAATGACGAACATCCAGCTTACATCTTTTTCATTTCTGACAATTTTCCCTCAAAATTTAAGAATTTAAGTCTAATTTAATTATAATTTAATTCTTAAAATGTAAGATTAAAAATAATAATAATAATTTATCTTAATTTTTCTCACATTTATCTCAAATAAGAGGTGCTTTTGATGATGTAGGCCCCATGCCACAGATAGCAGGTATTCCATGAATTCTGAAAGGAAATCAAAAGGCTGAATGCTTGCACTGATGAGCTTGTGTATGTGTGAGAGAAAACCAGATGAAATTAAAAATGTTGAATAATAATAAATGTCATATAAGCAAGGCAACTCTAGACATTTTTCACTGAAATAAGAGTTATTCTGCAAGTGAATATTGTGGAATGGCAGACTGAATTCTGTATCCTTCATTCAGACTTATCTATTTTGTCTAGACTTTTTTAGGAGTTTGTTTTAAATTTTTAAGATAATATTAACAGGAGCCTTGAGAACAAGTGCTTTTTAGTAAAGAATGGGTGCCTAAACAGGGTGAATTTATAATCAATCAAAACAGTCTAAAAATAACTGAGTTCTTCATTTGAGGCTGGCCAATGTGCTGTCTTGGAATAGCAGTTATTGATGAGGAATAATATTCCAGGAAATCTCAGATGATCGTATTCATTTTCAGGGGCATGCTGGTTGCAATGGTGTGGTGGGAAATAGTTAATATTAAATATATCCAACCTGTGGCCTGCAGGCCACGTGCAACCCAGCACAGCTCAACTGAAGCCCTCCCTCTGACCCAAGATATCACAGCATGGGATTTCCCTTTCCAGTACAGCTCTGGGTATGCATTAGTTTCACAAAAACAAGGACAAACATTCCACCAGCTTTATGTTTTTGGTGCTTTCTTATTTTATGTTTCAATAAAAATTATAAAAAATAAGTTTTGTTTCTTATATATGTGTCATGGTTTTGTAATTTTTGCTATTGGTATTCCACATCATAACATCATTTGGAGCAAAGAAGAACTACACATCCCAGAGGACCTCGTGGTTAGAGAGGGAAACACCAGGCACAGTGGAGCATGCCTGTAGTCCCAGCTACTTGAGAGACTGTGCCTGCTAAATCGCTTGAGCCCAGGAGTTCTGGGCTGCAGTGCGCAGGCATCCATGCTAAGTCTGACATCAATATGATGAGCCTCAGGGAGCCAAGGCACACCAGGTTGCCTAAGGAGGGATGAACCAGCCCACATCTGAAATGGAGCAGGTCAAAACTCCCATGCTGGTCAGTAGTGGAACCACCTGTGAATAGCCACTGGAGCATTGCCTGAGCAACACAGAGATTTTCGGAGCTGAGGTACAAGCCAAAGGGGGAAATCCCCATGTCAAACCTGATCAGTAACAGGAGGCACCAGTAACAATGTCAGTTGTCCCTGTGGAAGGCAAGAAATGAAAATGGGTGTCCTTGTGTCTAGAACAGAATAAAAGAAGAAGCGAAGGAGGAGGCAGAGGAAGATCCAGGCGAGGGGTCCACCACAGCACCAAGAAAGGCAAAAGGAAAAACTAAGAGGCATGAAGAAGAGAGTGATGAGGAGAAAGTCTCTATTACTGTTTGTCGACTTCTGAAGATGACTGAAATCCAAGGCTCAAGAAAGGAGTTTACACGGTGCCCTAATGAATCTCTTGTTACCTGGTTGCTTCGCTGTTGGGACAGTGGAGTCAGTAGCTTGTCTTCAGATGGTAATGAAGATTGCCAACTAGGAGGCATTGCCAGAGACCCAACTGCTGACAGGGGGATTAACACATGTTTGGATGGGGCTGCCCCCCTTCTGGTAGCAAATTTTAGTAGCCATAAAGGAAAAACTTCCCTTCAAGTACAGTCTGAAGCCCCTGACGAACAAGTGGGATACAATTGAAAAAGGCATCCAGTATTTGAGGGAAATAGCTGTGGTGGAAATGTTGTATAACCCTGATTTTGATCCTAGCGATCCTCGCCAAGGCCATGATCGTGAGAGAGTGAAGGCAACACCTGATATATGGCAGAAACTCAGCAAAACAGCACCAGAAAGGTACGCTGTTACACTAGCAGCAACATTTCAAAGGTACGAGGAAAAACAGAGAAGACCCCTAGTTTTTGAATTGGTTCTTACACTGCAAAACTCTGAACAATTACCTCCAACTCATGTCTCCATTTCAGCCATCTCAGAAGTAAGGAACAGACTGAATGAAATGGAAGATCAAATATCTCTATTGTTTAATTGAGATGAACCTGTAGTAGTATCAGAATTGATTGATGAAGATCAGGATCATCAAGTGAGTCTAATGAAGGAGCTGATCAAACTAATGAAAATCCAGATCCAGTTAATTAAAGGCGATGAACCCTCCTCCTCACCTGTATCATCAAAAATCTCAGCTATTAAAAGCAAATTCTTTCCAGCTCAAGGAAGGAACAACAGTAAGACTACATCGCATATTGCCTTGTGGCATTACCTACATGACCATGGGGAAGACATGAGGAAGTGGAATGACCAAGCTACTCCTGTACTATGAGCACGGGTGAGAAAACTACAAAACAGATCACAGTACAGCTGCTCCACTTACCACAGGTAATGAATAGAGGGGCCCTGCCCTCAGTCAAGGGTAGGAAAGGGATAATAGTGTTTATTGGAGTGTGTGGATTCGATAGCCTGGCACATCAGAACCACAGAAATATAAAGCACTGGTGGACACCGGTGCACAGTGCACTCTAGTGCCCTCAAGTCATGAATGGACAGAATCTATCCATATTTCTGGAGTGACTGGGGGCACTCAAGAATTGATTGCATTGGAGGCTGAAATAAGCCTCACTGGTAAAGACTGGCAAAAGCACCCTATTGTGACTGGCCCAGGGGCTCCATGCATATTTGGTATCGATTATCTCAGAAGGGGGCATTTCAAGAATCCTAAGGCGTATCGATGATCCTTTGGAATAGCTGCTGTAGATTCAGACAACATTAAGCAGTGGTCTGTTTTGCCTGGACTGTCAGAAGACCCATCTGTTGTGGGGCTGCTATGAGTAAAAGAGCAGCAGGTACCAATTGCTACAAAGATGGTGCACAGACGGCAGTACAGCACCAACAGGGATTCCTTGCTCCCCATTCATGAGTTGATCCGCCAGCTGGAGAATCAGGGAGTGATAAGCAAAACTCACTCACCTTTTAACAGCTTCATATGGCCAGTGTGTAAAGGCAGTGGAGAATGGAGGCTGACTGTAGACTACCGTGGCCTGAATGAGGTCACACCCCCACTGAGTGCTGCTTTGCCAGGCATGTCAGAACTCCAGTAGGAGCTGGAGTCAAAAGCATCCAAACGATTTGTCACCATTAACATTGCTAACGCCTTCTTCTCCATTCCTTTGGCTACAGACTGCAGGCCACAGTTTGCCTTCACCTGGAGGGGCATTCAGTATCCCTGGAATACCTGGAATCGTTTGCCCCAGGGGTGGAAACACAGCCCAACCATTTGCCATAGGTTGGTCCAAACTGTACTGGAACAGGGTGGTGCTCCTGAACACCTGCAGTACATTGATGATATCATTGTGTGGGGCAATACAGCAGAAGTTTTCACAAAAGGAGAGCAAATACTCCAAATTCTTCTACAAGCTGATTTTGCTATAAAGCGAAGCAAAGTAAAAGGACCTGCCCAGAAGATTCAGTTACTAGGTATAAAGTGGCAAGATGGATGTTGTCACATCCCAGCAGATGTGATTGACAAAATCACTGCCATGTCTCCACCCACCAGCAAGAAAGAGACACAGTCTTTTCTGGGTGTAATGGGCTTTTGGAGGATGCACGTTCCAAACTACAGCCGTGACAATTTTAAGTCCCCTTTATCAGGTGACACGGAAGAAGAATGATTTTGCAAGGTCCCACTTGGAGTTTGTGGCAAAGAGCCTCAGGAGAGACCTGAGGCTGACCCCTTGGATTTTGGAGTTGAGCATACAAGGGGTCCAAAGAGTGCTACACTCCAACTCAGAAGGAGATCTTAGCCACATATGAGGGAGTTCGGGCTGCTTCCAAAGTAGTCGGTACTGAAACGCAACTCCTTCTGGCACCTCGACTGCCTGTGCTGAACTGGATGTTTAAAGGAGAGGTTCCCTCCACCTATCATGCTACTGATGCCACCTGGAGCAAGTGGATTGTGCTGATTACACAATAAGCTTTACAGACTTCTGCATGATGCCACATGTTATGGAATACTTTCAGGTCGTCTATCCTGGTTCAACCCCTAGTATGCTATTGTCACGGTTTTATGATTTTTGTTACTGGTACTTCACATCACAACACTATGTCTTGCACTGGGAGTTAAAGAGTTAATGCTCCAGTTCCATCGATCATGGACAGTTCTGGTTACCTGACTCTTAGACGAGAAGAACTGCATACCCCAGGGGACTTTGTGTTTCTGTTTTCCGTTCAGAGGGAAAGATAAAACTGTTCGCAGATCACGCAGCTCTCCCCTTTCAACTCATCCTGGCCAGACATGTTGCCTTCAGCATTAGAGTAAGGCCTTTCAGTTTTTTGGACACTCTCATTTTATTTGATTTATTATCTTCAATTCTAATTACTCAGTATTTTATTGTATTATACTGTATTATCTTGCATCTTTCCTAGTAAATTATCTTTTCAGATTTTTGACAGTTTTGTTTTCAGGCCAATATCCCTACCCTTTCCCTTTTCCCCCTTTACCAGGGTGTGGGTCGGTGTGTCCCTGTCTCACTTCTACTATCAGAGTGAGAGGAGGTTCTTTGATATATGTATATCTGATTTGAGATTAAGAAACTATGGTTCAAATGTTGATTTGACCAGTTTATTACAAATCCTAATCAGTCAGGAAGAGGTGGGAAGGATTTGCATTGGTTTGATGGTTTCTATACTATCTTCTCTACTATGCTATGCGTAGCCATTTTTGTGCAGTACCAAAATTAACATATAGATTTAATATCTAGACTGAAACCTGGCATGTTAAAATCAATGTATGCTTTCTCTAGATTTCAGCTGATATGGGATTTTGCTTTGATATCTAAAACTTGACTTGTATATTTCATAAGCAGTTTTTGCTTTTCCTTTGCTAGACCTATGATAAAATGATTGATTACTTTTTATTGGAATATATTTCATAGATTCTGCTACTCAATTCTTTTATTTTTTCTTAATATTCTTTAAAAAAAATGTTTTGAAAAACTTATTTTTGAACTGCAGCATTCATTCTAGGTTTTTACATGGCAGAAATTTGAGTCCTGTATGACTGATGAAGAAATTTAAGGAAGAGAGTTACAGAAATTATACATAATTACCCTCCAACCCATTTATTTTCTTCCTTCTAACATATGTGCAACCATAAAATCTCTCTAAGAATATCCCAAAGTAATGTATAAGTTCTACTTGTCACTGATTAGTTCCATACTTTTCAGCATTTCAGTCCAATCTAAGATAAAGATTTTCCAAAATTGCATTTCTATTCCGTGTCAAAATGTGAGAGCAATTAGCAAGTCTTGCATATGTTCATCTATGCAAGTATCATCAGACGATACTATTTAAAAATCAAAGGCTATGATAAGAACATTAGCTCAATGGATATCTGCTATTATTTGCTACAGATCTTTTATATGTTATGAGTCTATCTATCTCCTCTCTTAGTGCTGGATATCAGTGAATTGAACTAGAATATTTGGCTTGCCACCACCTTTCAAGCATTAGCAAGTAGTTACTTCACAAAACCGCTCTTATTTATCCATCTTTTCATATGGGAAAACACTTTTCTCAGAATCGATGACTACTTATTTTTCAGCTAAAGTAAATACAGGTCTATATCCCTTTTCATTTGTGCAAGATGCTGACACATTCTGTCACAACATAGCATGAGTAAAAGGGAAAGTGACAGCTTCCTGGCAAAATCTTAAAGAGATAAACATCTATTTTTCGTTTAAACAGCTACTAAAAAAATCAACTAGAAGCTTTCCAAGCTGAAAGGCTGTGGAATATATGAGTGTAGCAAATTGGCAAATGAATGCAAAAATAAGCTCCTGATGCTTATTTCTACCTCTACTATTTTATTTGTATTTGTCCATTACTTAGTATGAAAAGTCTAGATAATGTACAAGCATTATTTCTGTAGGTATGTGAAGCAATATAGCTATTACTGCTTTTTACTGTTTTTCAGAAGACAAAGGTTGTCCTGTTTCAGTTTTTGTTTTTATCCTACACAGATTATAAAACTCTTAGGCTTCTAAGACTAAAAGGTGAATATTTACAAGAATTATTGTCTAGGACCCATATTCCATACGTGTTTCATATGCAGTATCTCCATATTGCAAATGAAGAAACTGAGATAAGGACAGGTGAGGACTAATGTTTGTTGTTCTTTTTTTCTTCCCCCCCCCACCCCCCCACCCCCCCCCCCCGCCTCAGAATCTATAGTCACAACAATACAGTCAGAATAACTGTATTCTAAATCTTGTGTTGAAATACCTGGCTCAAGTTTTACTCATGCCTTATGTGATGTTGAAATATATTGCCTATATGCTTTCTGAGATAAGTGCAGAACTCACAGTAGGAGAGTTAAGCTTGGATTTAAATATAGTGTATCTTCAATTTCCATCAGTGTTTCTCACTTAACACTAGAGGACAACTCTGCTACAAGCATCTGCAGTGTCAGTAATTCCATTAACAAAGAAGCCACTGTATTATCAACATACTGTAGTTTCATTTTAATGTGTCATTTGCACTTCAAAGTCACATAACTTTTATTATGGTAAATCAATTAAAACTATTTCTCATGATAATTTATCTTCTACAGAGTTTATCATCTCAGAGAATGCAATATTTCCCAATTTAACTTCCAAGACAAAAGTGATGTAATTTGAATGCCTTTTACTGAGCTTATTAAGCATAAAGATCACAGAAATTTCAAACCC
Organism: Coturnix japonica; assembly: GCF_054131305.1. Classification (NCBI taxonomy): domain Eukaryota; kingdom Metazoa; phylum Chordata; class Aves; order Galliformes; family Phasianidae; genus Coturnix; species Coturnix japonica. The sequence goes on from NC_140663.1 coordinate 143,950,584, forward strand.
TGAAAGATAACTGTTTCATCTATGTGATAAAATGGAAGTCAAATTTTTGTAGCTTACTGGAGGTAGTAGGAGACAGTATGCTAATTAGTAATATAACCTCATTTACTCATTTGGTATGTCTCTTGTTTTAAATGATAGTCTGTCTAGAATAGATAACTAGCTTGATATAAATCTGAAAAAGAAATCAAGTGAAGCTACTGTATATTCAGTGGAGCTGTGTGCAGAATTCTCATGATTATACTTTTCTTTGTGTGTTTATAAACAAGTACTCATCTTGAAATAAAGCATTTTCAAAACTCTTGTAGTGAAGAATAGGGTTTCATATAGGAACACTCCCTTTCAGAAAAGAAAGATGGATCAGATCTGCAGTTAACATAAATTGTCACAACTCCACAGAAATAAAGAAAAAAAATGTCAGTGTACAGAAGCTGAAAACCTGGTAATACATATCTGTTTAAAAATAATAATTATAATATATATATGCAATAACAACTGCCTTGAAATCTGAGAGCATTAATATGAAATGAAAATTTCATTCTCATCTTCAATGCATATATGTAAGCATGACTGATGATCTTCATAGTGGTTGAAGACTTACTTAATTATCAAATATTTACTTTAAAATGTGGTTAGGGGCACTTAGCCCTAAGACTTATGCTGTGGTTTGTGCTTTTGGCTTATTCAAAGGGTTCAGAGAATGCCTTCAGTCTCTAGTTCTCATTTTTCCTTAACACTGAAGTGCTGGGTTCACACATTACATTATAATGAGGTTGAAACTAACAAGTAAGTAAATACTAGCCGTCCATTCTTAAATTTGTACTGCACAAGAATATGTAGAGAGGCAGCAAAATAGTCCCAACATCTAGTCCTAAGGTCCCCTTTCTTTTCAATGGCAATAGCACTAAATAATTGCAGTACCTAAGCCCTAGATCTTCACTTATCAGGGAATGGGTGAGCTGTTACTGAGTAGTGGGTGTCATTTGATGAGCTGTGGCCAATACCCCACAGAGTCATTGGTGTATTGGCTGTCAGCTGGAGTTAGTGTTTTTGGCTGGATCAAGATAATTGGGAGCACTGGGTTGCACTTTGGGTTAAAGCAGGATACGCATAAACTATATATGATTCTGACATAGATTTTAAATTGTTGGCCTCTTATTTATTTCTGTTTCTGAGTATAAGAAAGTGCTACTGTATGTATGTATATGATCCTATCTTAAATGTTGAGGGTGGTTGTCAGAAGCTGCTGTTTTGCACTCTGAAAGACAATCAGCCCTCTGCCTGACTTGCTTTACATTTCTTGAGCTTGTAACAAATTTAGTTCAGTGTCTTTGCATGCAGCCATGCCCACAAAAGTGCAGCAGTTTCACTCTTTTGGTTGTAACACCTTTTGTGCAATTCCTTTTTGTTTTCACTAAGTGATATATGAATCATCAACAAAAGGCTTTGTGAAACTTTATGGAACTATAACTACATTAACCCAAGAAACTACATTATATATATAAAATGAAAATTAGACTGAAGAATGGACTTGATGGTGTGATTTATAGGACTGCAATGTATTCTCCCAAGGGATGTGGTAGAAGCCATATTAAAGAATGGAGAAACTCCTATCTCCTGAGGACTTGGACATATGGGAATTAAAACAGAAGAAACCTGAACAGATTTTATCTAGGCAAGAACTGGCCAGTTTCTTCTGCCATGACGATATTCCCAAATGAGAAGAACTGATATGTTTCCCCATCATTTGTTTTTACATGGCATAAGAAGTATGAAGTATGCTGTAAAACAATTTCCCTTGATGTTTCTTATTTGTTACTGCTCACAGTAACTAGTTTAACAGTGGGAATGTTGTCCTTAAATTAATAATTTTATATTTAGGTCATTCAAAGATGAAAAGAATGAGTCATTCTTTTGTATAATTAACCTGGCAAACACTCACTTTAGAATTATGTGTTTAGGACTTGGTTTTGCAAAAGTAAATGAGAGTTTTGCTATTGACTTCAATAAGACAATGAGCCTTTGACAGTGTGTCAGAGACTGTTTCTCAGGAAATCTTGAAGTCCTTTTGAAAATCGTAGTATATGACTTCACTCAGTATGGAGAAAAATATGCCTAGTATCTCATAAGATAAACTCAATTGGTCTACACCTATTCACTGTTAAAGCTATTAAACTCCATCAAATGTTTTAAGAACAGAATGATTAAACTATGAAGGACCAAAATCACCATTGCTTTGTACTCTGTCTGCTAAACTTTTTAGAGTTAAATCTTACTCTATAACTGTTTTAGTGTTTTAAAGGGTTCTCCTTTCACTTTGACAAAAGGACTGGCTCATCACTTTTCCACATTTCAGTGACTGAAGAAGTAAAAACCCACTTATGCAAGGTTACTTATATGAATTCTTTTCCCATATACTAGAATTATGCATCAAGACATTTGGACTATAATCAAAATTCTACCCATCTATTATATCACCACCTAAACATGTTATTAAAATGTTACTGAGGTGCTGCACTTTGATGGTTTCACTCAGTCAGAATCCAACAAATATTTTAGAATCCCATCTTTGTATTATTATTTTTAAGGGCATTGATATATATATTTTTTTTTCTAATAGGCTTTCTGAACTGTTTCTTGGGTTCAATAAGGTTCCTTTTTTTCCCTAATGACAGAAAGCCTACTGTAGATAATACTGTTTTGAAAGATTTTTTAAGTTTAGTTTTGTTTTGATATGCTGACATTTATGTAAATAAATACATTTACTCAGTTTCAATATATAGTAGTCTTAAATCAGAGAAAGCTCGTAATAAATATGAAAATAAAGCATTCCTTTTTGTAAACAGATCTGCAAGCCTGACTGCATCTCACTAAGCATTTTATAGGTTCATTATACTACTTGGTTCACATTGAAGTCACCTCAAATTTTATTTTTATTTTTTTTCTAACCATCATGTGAATAAACTTTGGCTTCTGTTTTGAGGACTGACTGGAAAAACATCCAATATCTGCTTATAATCTACATATTCATGAAAATATAATTGTTATTTCCGGTAGTAAGATATTTCTTATTGTTTGGTGTCACATACTAAACTTCAGAAGGGATCAACAAAGGTGTCACTAACTAGAATCATAGCGTATTTTACACAGAGTCCTGAAGCTAAAAAGAATTGTCTTTCACTCGTGTTGAGGTGAAATTGGCAGCAAAGTTAATTGGCATGTGTAAGTATATAACCATTGGTAATGAGTTTCTAAACATCCTGACGTAGTTCAACCAAAAGCCCCTGTACCAATTATCTTACTTCTTAATTACTTTTTCCCTCCCTTTGCAACTTAGATGCTTTTAAAGAGCTTCATCATTAACTGGGTAACAAGTGGTTTAAGAAGAATTTTAGAACAGTCTCAGCTTTAAATTCCACTACTTGTGATGATATGGTTGTACTCTCTTTCAAGCCACTATAACAGCTTCCTGTTTGGTGCTCACACCTTAAGATTCTCAGCACTACAGCATATTCCTACAGTCAACTTAAAGAATGTAACATTAGGAGTTGCTCATCAAGAACTATTTCAGTGTCCCCAGGAACCCTGTAGTTATTATAAAACACTATAAACTGTATCATGACAAATTATATAGATCTTGGTTTCATGCAATCATAACTTCACCAGTGGATGAGGCATGAAGGAGGCACAGCCCATCCAGAGACCCAGCAGGAACAGCCCTGTGCCAGAGCTACAGCCTGTGGAGAACAGCCTGTGGTGGAAAAAGCGGGCTGGGAAAGCTGTGCCTGAGGACTGGGCCCTGTGGTACAGAGCCATGTTGGAAAGGTGCTTGGAGAGCGGCAGCGTGGGGGAACACCAAACAGAGTCACTTTGGGTAGGCTGTGGAAGGGACTCCTCATGGAACAGGAGAAGAATACAGAGGAGTGGCAGATACAGTGTTTTGGACTGAAGGCAATCCTTATTCTCCCATGCTGCTCAGCAGGTGGAGTCAGAAGAAGGTAGACAGAATTAAGATGTTTTTAGTTTTCATTTCCCACTGCTCTAGTATGTTGTTAATAGTCAATAAATCATATTAATTTCCCTACGCTGAGTCTGTTTTGCCCATGTTTATAACTGGTTAGTGATCCCTGTCATTATCTCAACAAGCTTTTTTTCCCTATTGTATTTTCTCCCCTTGTTGTTCTGTAGAGTGGAGTGCAAGAACAGCAAGGTCTTACCTACTAGTACTACCACACAAGGTGTTATACTTATAAACCCATTAACTCTGGTATAAGCAAGCACAAGATATCTAACAATGACATACTTGTAGCTTACAAGATTTTTCGTGCATAACAAATGATTAACTCCTCACTAACATGAACTAAATGTTATTTGTGTTAACTGTGTTATTATTATTGCTAGTTATTATAAAATTGTCATCTGCAGCCAGCTAAGATATTAGCAGTTTCTGGAGGACAGTTTTTTTCCAAGACAGAGAAACTTAGTTGCTTGGTCAGATGGATTTGAAAATGTTAATTCATTAGTGTGAATAGTGTTGCAAAAAGTCATTATGGTTAATATACATCATGACCTATCTACTGATTGGATGGATGAATAACTGTCTAAAATCTTGAGAAAAGATATACAAATAATTTACTTGATCTTAGCACCTCTTGTAAATCCTCAAGTAATAATTATTTATTAATTATTTCCTTGAGGTGAAATTTAGACTTCAGCAGTTGAAGGCAGATTCAAAGATGCCTTGATCCATAAGAGATTTCTTCTTTAAATTGAAACTTTAAACCAGTCTCTAGAGATCCTTCCTGTTTCAGTGAGCCCTAGGGAATCACAGGGAGTTCATGCATATTTAATATCAGTCAAATCAACGTATACAGTAACCATGCTAAAAGAACAATTATGCATAATATTTATGCAAATATAGAACAAGAATTATGCGTTTTTATTTAGAACATTGGAAAGACTTGTAAATTATTTAATTAAAAAAGACATAATTTGGAGTGATTTTGAGCTGTTTGTTTACAGCATATTTCATAGCAAAACACTGTAATTTTCATATTCATTTTAACTATAGCTAGGTTAAGACTTGTATAATTTTTAGAGAATAGAATTGACTTACATGGAAAATTCATACAAATCTTTATTTGTGTCATAGAGAATTATTTATCACTTTATTTAATTTTTTTAAAAACTTACACGATGTGGCAGAATTAACTCTACATTTTCAATAGTGATACTACTACTTATCATCTACATAGTAACTTATAAATTCTGAAAATATGTTTTACATTTTCCTGATGTAATTTAATTGTGGAGAATGCTGCATAGTTTCGGGAGCCTAGAAATCTATCTCCTGTTACCTTCGATTTCCTAGGATAGATGTGCTTCTAGAGAAACACTGTAAAGTCTTCACAGAAACCATGACTTCACCCCTTCAAAAACTCCTTAATATTGTATCTGATACTTTTTGATTCTTAATGTTTCTTGTAAAAATAAAAAAATAAAAAAATAAAAAAAAATCATCAAATCTGTTAGTTGCACATTACCTATGCTGTGTTTTTACACACACACACAAAATGAAGTACTGTATTTTGGATTAAAAAGTAAAGCAGCTTGGTGGACTAGGCTTGGTTAATTATTTTTTCCTCTTTCTTTTTATGTTTAATCAAGTTTGCTATAATATAGATAATTGTCATATTTTAATTGTATAGAATTCTATATAAATACTTTATTTTTATGCTTCTTCATTCTGGATCCACCTGAAATCTTCCTCCTTTCATTCCCAGGTATTGCTTCTCAATATTCCTTGTAATTATAAAACTATTTTCACATATTTCAGTAAATTCATGTTCTAGAAAATAATTAGGAAAAAAAAAATGTAATTCAAAAAAAGCTTGTAGAAACTTGACTTAAAGTTTTAAGTCTATTCCTACGAGGAAGCCTCAAACAAAATAAAAATAAATAAATAAATAAATAAATAAATAAATAAATAAATAGGGTAACTTAAAGATTTTCATGAAGTGTCACAAATTTACCTGTGAAAGGTAGCTGCTGCAATATCAAAGTGAGTAGCATCAATAAAATTCTGAAACTCTTGGAAAACAAACCCACAAACACACAACTAATCATTGTTATTATGTTAACTGTAGCAAAGCAGTGAAAATTTGCCAGGTAAATTACAGTATATTATAGATTATACTGTAAGCATATACACATATTCATAAAACATACATTATATTTTAAAACACATAAAGCAAAATTCCATCTGCTAATTGGAATTCCTATCCCTTACATGTGTTTCAAAGAGCTATTCAGCTAAGACATGTACGTCTTTGGAATTAATTTCCATAGTGTTTAGTGATATGATGTAGATATATTTGGCCTCATATGCAGGTTTTTCAAAATAAATCTTAGTGGAAGGCATGATCAGTGAAGTGATTGTATTAAAAATGAACTTGTTTTTAAAATATGTGTTTCACCAAAGTGTGTTCTGTAATTTCTGTAGTTCTGTGCTTATCTATGCTACAGCGTGAACATGCACAGAAAAATGTACAAGATTTTTCTATCTGTTCGTAATTGTGCTCTTGCTTGTTATGTCTAAATGCTTGAAAATTAACTTACTAAAAACTGGTAAGAAAGAAAAATAAGTTTCTTCTATTGCCTAAACCTAAAGTGATGAAAGATGAAAATATCTTGTAAATTAGGGTCAAATCCTTTGGCCTATTTAAAAACGCATAGTTGAAGATTTCATTCCCATTCTGCTAGAAAGAATGTCTAGAACTGAATACACTGTGCAAAGAAGAAAAGAGAGAATGTTCTATACATAGAATTTTCTGCTGTAAGGAAGTTCTGGGCTAACCAGTTCAGAAAGGACAGGGATCTCCTAGGAGTCCAGCAGAGGGCCATAAAGATGGTAAAGGGCCTGGAGTATCTCCTGTACCTCGTGTAGGAGGTCTTTCCTCAAAGCCTGTTGAGGCTTTTCCTCAAAAGGCTTAGTAACCTGGATCTCTTCAGCCTGGGGAAAAGAAGACTGAGAGGGTCTGACCAGTGCTTATAAATATCTAAAGGGAGGTGGGAAGCAAATGGATGAGGCCAGATTTTTCTTGGTGGCGTGTAGGTGGGAGGCAAATGGATGAGGCCAGATTCTTCTTGGTGGTGTGTAGTGATAGGACAAGGAGTAATGGCCTAAAACTTGAACATAGGAAGTCCTGTACTGTGAAAGGACTTCTTTAAGGTAAGGGTGACAGAAATCTGGAACATGTTGCCCGGAGAGGTTGTGGAGTATCCTATGGAGATATCTGAGACCAGCCTGCATGCCTGCTTCAGCTGGGAGGTTGGACTCAGTGACCTCTTGAGGTCCCTTCCAACCCCTGCAATTCTGTAACTCTGAATAGTTGTCTTATTTATTTATTTATTTTAATCATACGTTGTTCTAGCTACAAAAGTAGCTATTGTGATTTAAGAGTTTAAGAGGTAATTAATACTTTCACATGGCATAATCAGTGTCTGGGTCTATCTCACAAAGGAGGAGGAGGAGGTGAGGACTTTTTAGATATATAGCTCCTGTGATATGGAAACAATATTTAGGAGATCTAGCAACATAGAAAACTTGCAGCTTGAAAGCCTCAGGTCTTTTGTATAGAAAATCTGAAATAAAGTACTTGCAAGAAATTAAAATTTATACCTTTCAAGAGAAGATCTGTGGAAAAGAAGGCTGCAGGTTAGCCGCAAAAAATCTAACAGAATGTATATCAAAGTAATGTTATACAAAATTCCATTTAAATAAGATATGGGAGTCTCAGCTTTTGTCCTAACTCCTTTCTCCCCACTTGTTATATTCTACTGTACATAATGTTCTACATTTTAATAAGCTTTCAGTCACCGTAAGTCTAGGCTGGTTCCAAATTTAGCAAAACAGTGTGTAAGAGGAATGGTAGTTTCAGGCATGCAGGATCAATATGCTGATAGTTGAAGATACCAGTTACAGTCCATTTTCAACAAAAACTCATGTAGCGGCATATATTTAACTTGAACTCATATACATATGGTTTACAAATGTATTTAAATATATATATATATATGGATTAATTATATTCCATGGCAGGCTGCACACACCAAGCAGCAGCTCCAGACCATGTCTACACCTTCTGGGTCTTTCCGTGGGCTGTGCCTCATTCAGACCTCCTCCACAGCTGCACCATGGTCTCCTCCATTGCTGCACATGGAGATCTGCTTTGTGTTGGTGCCCATGAGCTGCAGGATAGCCTACTCCTCAGTGAGCCACTCACAGAATCACAGAATCACAGAATGACCCGGGTTGAAAGGACCTCAGGGATCATGTAGTTCCAACCCCCCTGCCTAGCAGGGCCACCAAACATACACCTTTACTAGATCAGGTTGCCCAGGGCTCCGTCCAACCTGGTCTTGAACACCTCCAAGGACGCGGCATCAACAACCTCTTTGGGCAGCCTGTTCCAGGGCCTAACCACTCTCCTAGTAAAGAACTTCCCCCTAACATCCAATCTAAATCTTCCCTCTTTTAACTTAAAACCATTTCCCTGTGTCCTGCTATTGTCAGCCCTTTTGAAGAGAGCTTCTGCTTCACACCTGATGCACCTCTGTTATGGTTTTGTAATTTGGTTGGTGTTGGTATTCCACATCAGAACATCATGCGGAATAATGGGAGTTAAGGGGACAAGTTATTTTTTCTGTGGACTGCTTTAAATGGGCATGCGGGGAGCGGCACCGTAGAGGAAGTCGGGAAGGGGACGGGGTATATGGCCCGGCTCCGTGCAAGGAGACAGCGTGGTCGGAACTTTTCGCCTCCCACAGCTCATCGGTAAGATTGGGATTTGGTTTTTCTCCTTGTTGAAACTTTCTCGTTGTTGTTTAGTGTCGCCGGGTTTATTAAATTGTCGTTCGTTCTCAGATCATTCTTTTTTTTTTCCTCTTTCATTTTTTTTTTTTTTTTAGACCCAATCGCAATCTCCCTTCCCTTCCTCTCTCCCCAAGCGCACGTGGTCGGGCCGCGCCGTGCCGTGCTGCACCGCGCTGTGGGAGAAGGGAGGCACTTTTGTTCCTGCTCCCCTGAGTTTGTTCCCACTGTCACGGAGTGAGCTCTAGAGAGAACTCCGTGACAACTTCCTGCCCTCCTTCCGCTCTGACCAAAGTGGCTGTATTTTCCTCATTCCTCTCAGCTGATTTCTGATTTGAATACCGTCTTTTTTTTCTTTTTATTTTTTGTGTGTGTGTGTGTGCACTTCATAAATATAACATACATAACTGTACTTATAAATTATATTCAGGTCATTTTTGTTGTTGTTGTGTAACAAATGTCACTTTGTAGGAATATGTAAAACATTACCATAGTTTCTTTCTTTAATTTGGTATTTTAGTGGAAGTAGAAAAGGTACAGAATAACAACATAAAATTAAGCTATTGACATTTGCTACTCTAACTTAATAACATTACAAACTTAATAATAGTACAAACTTCTTGATCTTCCATGCTTTCCATTATGTGGATTGACCTCCTTGAAAACAATGTGACTCAGGAAAGGAAAGCTTTTTTTACCTTCTAATTCCACTTATTAATCAATGCAAAACTCTTAGTTATGGCTGAAACTTCTTATCATGCTATAATAATTTTGCTCTTGAAATGTAGTTTTCACTTTAAGATATTGATAATAGAAAGTAGATAAGAAACTTTATTTTGCCTTCCAGCATTAGAAAATGTCTTGCACTGCTAATCAATTATCTCTTTGCTTTTAAAATAACTCTACTTTAGGAATAACAAGATTCCGTATGTGAATATACAGTGTGCCCTTGCACACGTTTGTGTGCAGATGAGTGTGTGCTCCATTATATTTCTATTCTTAAGGAAAAGAGATCCTTTTCTTCCTTTACGGAAACCAAGGTGAATTCCTTTTAGACACTGATGTCTTTGGATGTTTCACATACAGGAACCAGGATTTCAGGGTTATAGTTAGCATATATTCTTTTAATATTGATTTTTCATGCTACATTATAATAGATATCATTGACAAAAATTCAGTAGCTAACTAAATGTCATTTTAAAATGGCGTGTAATATTATGACAGCTTCTTTTTTCATTATGTTAGATTAGACCAAAAGGAAGATTTGTCGGGCTTTTTATTTTTATTTTTATTTTTTTTTTAAACTATAAACTACATTCATTTATTTCAGTGATTTGTACTACAATTCTGGCTTAAGTCCATCCACTCTTCTGTGGTAGTGCAAAAAAAAAGGCCCACGATATAATAAAAAATTGTTGTTTTTCTTAAGGAATGTAAGTTGATCAGAAGTAATGTAAGTTTTTCAAATACTGTTTTCAAAAACTTCTTCCGTGATACTACTAGGATCTGAGGGAAATCAGGAAGGGGAAAAGCGCCACCTATTGACCACCGCATGTAATCTTATTCGTTGCTCCTTGGTACCTGTTGTAGTTGTATTCAAATGATCATAACTGGCTTTTTATATGCATATATGTATTAAAAGCTTATGTATTTTCAGGATTCATGCTAAAGTGTTTTAAAAGTATATATGAAAAAATAGCTAAAATCAAAATTATTATACCATGGTAATCATGTAACATATGTGTTAAAAAATAGAATGAAAATATTTTTCATCAAACCCTTCCCTTCCCCCTTTTCTCCTTCCCCCTTTTCTCCTTCCCCCTTTTCTCCTTCCCCCTTTTCTCCTTCCCCCTTTTCTCCTTCCCCCTTTTCTCCTTCCCCCTTTTCTCCTTCCCCCTTTTCTCCTTCCCCCTTTTCTCCTTCCCCCTTTTCTCCTTCCCCCTTTTCTCCTTCCCCCTTTTCTCCTTCCCCCTTTTCTCCTTCCCCCTTTTCTCCTTCCCCCTTTTCTCCTTCCCCCTTTTCTCCTTCCCCCTTTTCTCCTTCCCCCTTTTCTCCTTCCCCCTTTTCTCCTTCCCCCTTTTCTCCTTCCCCCTTTTCTCCTTCCCCCTTTTCTCCTTCCCCCTTTTCTCCTTCCCCCTTTTCTCCTTCCCCCTTTTCTCCTTCCCCCTTTTCTCCTTCCCCCTTTTCTCCTTCCCCCTTTTCTCCTTCCCCCTTTTCTCCTTCCCCCTTTTCTCCTTCCCCCTTTTCTCCTTCCCCCTTTTCTCCTTCCCCCTTTTCTCCTTCCCCCTTTTCTCCTTCCCCCTTTTCTCCTTCCCCCTTTTCTCCTTCCCCCTTTTCTCCTTCCCCCTTTTCTCCTTCCCCCTTTTCTCCTTCCCCCTTTTCTCCTTCCCCCTTTTCTCCTTCCCCCTTTTCTCCTTCCCCCTTTTCTCCGTCCCCCTTTTCTCCGTCCCCCTTTTCTCCGTCCCCCTTTTCTCCGTCCCCCTTTTCTCCGTCCCCCTTTTCTCCGTCCCCCTTTTCTCCGTCCCCCTTTTCTCCGTCCCCCTTTTCTCCGTCCCCCTTTTCTTTCTATTATGAAGTACAATTCAAAGGACTTAGGAAACATAATAGATACAACATTAGACTATACAGAGTTTAGTGTCTTCAGACTTGGTGTTGAACTTTGTACTGGGAATAGAAAAACATATATTCTTCAGCAGTAAAGGGAATAAACAGCATATTTCCCCATTGAGAAGAGAGGGGTTTGCTACAGAAAAAAAAAAGAAAAAAAGAAAAAAAGAAAAAAAAAATGGCAATAAAGTAGTCCTTTTGTTTTTCTAGGATTGTTATGTAGATAATATAATGTGCTTTTAGTTTATTTCAAATCTTATCAAGATTTCTGGAATTTGACATTTTTATTTTTTTTTTTAATATTTTTTTTTCGTAAATGGACATTAATGATGTACATATTGTGACTTCTAAATTACTGAGTTCAATAATGAATAGTTCATTGACTGCTGGTTCAATGAATTGTGTGGAAATTCATGGACCATGCCAGCAAAGAGAAAAGGTAACTGTTATTATTTCAAACGAAGATTTTATGTCTTAGTGGCATTGTGAAAGATTGACCTTCACATGAGATATTGCTGTTCTTGCATTACCACCCTGATATCAATAGAAAACTGCTTTTAATCTACACAAAGGGTCCTGTTATCCTCTCAATGCATGGGGGATTATCATGCTTAACTCTCCAGAACATCCAGAGGTAAAAAGACCCCACAGTCTTTATTGCTGTGAAGCAATTTCTTGCACATATTTCACATGCTTTTAAATGATGGTTTTGAAAAGATCTTTTTCCTTTTAAAAAACAAACAAACAAACAAAAACCCAAACACTCTGAAGTTGACTTCTTGTTGTACACATGTATAATAACATTATATCTGATATGTGGTCAGTAAAGATTTACTGAGTTCTCCATATTAACAATTCGATTAAAATATTCATGATTGTCTCAATGAATCATAAGATCTCTTTTCAATAAGGTTTAGTGTACAAGTTAACTAATTTGTATTGTAATAGAATGATAAATATGATATTTATATATAAATCTGGTAGAGGGCACATCTCATTTACCAAGAATAACGTGATATTGAAAATATCTTTATTTATCAATGCTTATTTTCATTATCTACAACTGTGATCATACTCTTTCTTGCTAGAATTACATTGCTTATCTGTCTTTTTCTTTTTCAGGTCAAAAGGTAACAATAGGTTACTGTTTTTATGTATATAAATATATATACATATATATATGTCTGTGTATGAATATGCGTATTGTGTCTGTATAGTGAAAACTTTTAAATATTAAAAAGAAGTATTGCTTCCCATATTTCATCTATTCTTACAAGACAAGAATGACAGTATTAAGATGCACATTCAGGATAGCACTCTTTCTACTTTGAACGCTGTCAAGAACAAAGTGCTTTACAGACTTAAAATAAATCTAGGTACTAATCCATTGAATTTCTGACAACAGGAGCCCAAGGTTTCCATGCACTTAGCTGAGTACTGCATAAGAGCTTGTGCATTATTTATGTCCACTAATGGTGTTGCAATGCTCTTTGTGTGAAGCAGTGACAGTGCAATCTGCGAAGATAACTGCTGCTATGGACAAAGCCATACATTTTCCTGGGCTTGAATTTTTGACAGAATACTCTATTAATGCCAATTCTGCTTAAGTAAATGCTGAACAGGGGTCAGTTCCTCCCCCCACATTCCCCTTATTATTTAAGAAAACAGTGCCATAAAACTGAAAATGATGTTCCGGGCTTTGCGAATTTTGCAACACAATAGTATCTGATAAAGGTCAGTCTGCTATTTTTTTTGGTCTACTTTTATGATTTTGTGTGATGGTCCACAGACTAAATAGGAAAGCTCTTAGCATTGGAAAAGGGAGGTGCTATTAATTCCACTTTCATTGCCATTATACTCTTCAGTGGATCAATAGAATTAAATGAGCTGAGATATTAGGAAAATATTGTGAAGAGAAGTAGGGTGGTATTATTTGACCAAGGTTAGGATGAATAGAAAATAATAAACCATTTATACTGAAATGTCAATAAATCATAGAAGCTTTATATAAAATGGAACAGGAGACAACAATCATAGACCCTCAAGTGTTCATTATATCTTTCTTTTTTGAATATATGAATATTTGGCTGGTTACTTATAGTGTCACTGCAAGCGTTTTTTTTAAGTGGGTTTATTTAAGAAATAGTAGCAATTCTGTTAATGCAACAGATCCTGTTTAATTAATTGTAATAAGGTTATACAGATTCTTTTTAAATATCTGTCTTTTTTGCCTCTTTCTTTTCCTGCTTCCCTCAGCATCTTGATTTAACTGTGCATGACCCTGTTCATTGCAGGGGAGTTGGACTAGATGACCTTTAAAGGTCCTTTCCAACTATAAGTATTCTATGATTCTCTACCAGTGTAAGACCTGGAAGTTCTATTGGAGACATGGCAGAGCACCAGGTATGTTTTCCCCCATGCTTTCCTGTTTGCACTGCCTGCTGCCTCTGCAATTTTCATTTCAGCCTTACAGTTGCTGCTTCTGTCAAATGCTTTTCTGGAGAGCTTGTAAAACACTGTGTACATCAAATAAATCTGCAGAAATGACTAACTCAAAGGACATAGAATTGTTGTTTTTGGAGTCAACTTTTACATGCATATGTGAGTCAAACAATGAATTGTTGTGTATTTGACTAATGCATCTTACCTAGAAAGGAAATTTTATGTATTTATTTAATTAAAACAAAAAATCAATAACAAAACAAGTTAAACTCTGAAAGTGGCAAACTGTAAATCTAAAGTTGTTGATTATTACTTGAATGATTCTGTTTACTGTTCATGAGCCTGGTCAGATAAAACGTTGACGAAAATCTTCTTCATTCCCACACCCATTCTTAACTCACGGTCTTCAATTAATCTAATTCTTTTCTCCCTTTTCTGTCTCTTTCTTACAACATAAGAATGCTTAAAGTTTTTCTGGTTAAATATATGTATATATATAATTAGAATCATGAAAGCTTGTAGATTAGAGAGGACCTCTAAAGGTTTTTTGTCCCATTCCCTTCTCCAGACATTCTCAGGTGGAGAAGGTTGCTAAAAGTTATGTTCAGTTAAATGTACCCAGTGATGGAGATCCCTGTCTGGGCAGCCCATGCCAGTATGTAGCAGTATGCTTTTTTATTTTTTTTTTTTCTTTTTGGGTGTCAACATGCTTTGTGACTTTGTTTTGTGAGTCTTTGAAATTGATTCTGTCCTCTTTATGTCTTCTTAGTAGACATTTTCTAATGACATTTAAGAACCTCTCCCCACTCTCTTTTGTTAAAGCAGAAAAAAAACAACTATCATTTTTGTGGCCTCTTATACAGAGATTAGTCATTGTATGTTTTGTCTTACTTTGAAATCATGTTGTTCCTTGACTACCAGTTCTGGATGCTTATAGTGCAGTTCACCTCTCAAAGATCATCAGTAGAAGTATTAACACACACAGACAAATCAATCCAGAATCAATAGACAAAAGTAAGCATTATTTACCTCATCTATTTTTGATATCTGTATTTTAATGGGTGCATCACACTACAATTGCTTGTTTTTTTAAGTGGTCTGTGTTTGGTACAATCATGTATCTGTCTATTTGAGCCAGTGGGGAAATTGTTGACTTAAAGTCCTGAAAGGGACAGTTATTATGACACTGAATAGTAAGAAAAGGTGTAGAAGTTCCACAGAATGCCACAAATAACAGAGAAGCAGGTCATGCTTCCTGTGAAAGGTTAGGTTCACAGGTCATTCTCAAGATACAAATATTGAATTATCTCTTATATAGTTTAGTTTCCTATCTCTATTCTGAACTATGGAATTGAAAATTTGAAGTACTACAACAGCCTGACAAGAAATTTAAGGAGAAGCCTTGCTTAGTCAGTGTGTCTACCCATAAACTCACTGACGTATGCCTGTCAGGTATGATGGAAATTTCTATAGATTGTCTTCATTTCAGTGACCAGTTTTCATGTGTTGAGAGGCTGATTCCTAATACATAGAAGGAAATAAAAACAAGCGTACCCAGTGTTATAATAATGCATCTTCTCTGTTCCAATCTGACATAAAAGCTGATTTTCAGTGGTTTGCCTCAGACATAAATAAATAAATAAAACCTCTACAAAAACAAACACTTCAGTTTAAAGGTTAGTGAAGTGGGTTCCTTCCTTGAAGCAATTTCATTTCTGTAAATTCTGAAAAGCTAGTTGAACCGATTTCAGTTATAAAAGTGTCAAAAGGAGTTACTAGTATTTTCATATATTTGTGCTTTCAGAGATAAGGTACTTTGAACCTTTAAGAACTTAATTCAAAGAATCACAGGATCATAGAATGTTTAAGATTGGAAGGAACCTCTGGAATTCATTTAGTTCTACCCACGTGTTCAAGCAAAGACGTTCACAGCAGGGTGCCCAGGACAATGCCCAGGTGGTTTTTGAAGGTCTCCAATGAAGGATGCTCTATTTCGCTGGACAGCATACACAATCACCTGCACAGTGAAGAAGTGCTTCTGGTTATTTAGATGGAACCTCCTAGATTCCAGATTGTACTCATAGCCACTTGTCCTGGCATTGCTACCTCTGAAAAGATCCTGGCCCTGTTTTCTTTGCACGTTTCCTTCAGGTATTTATTGTTTTGATATGATCGCTCTGAGCCTCCTTTTCTCTAGGCTGAATAGTCACAAATGTCTCAGCCTCTCCTCACAGAAGAGGTGCTCTAATACCTTGATCATCTTGGTATCCATCTGTTGGACTCTTTCCAGTACATCAAGTTCTCCCTTGTACTAGTGGAACCAGAACTAGATACAGTATTCTAGGTGCATACCCACCTAAATAATAATTAGGAAGGATCATCTCTCTTGAAATGTTGATGATATTATGCCTAAGGCAGCCAAGAACAGCATTTTGCCTATTTAGTGGTATGAACACAACACATTACCATCTCACATTCAATGTGGTATCCATCAAGTCTCTCAGTTTCACTTTTGGAACTACTTTCCAGCTGGATGGCATCCAGCATGTACTGGTGCCTGTGGTTCTTCCTCCCTTTGTGCAGGACTTTGCACTTTTTGTAACTGAACCTCATGTCAGAACACCTTTCCAGTGCACTAAGGTCCCTCTGGATTGTTGCACTGATCTCTGTTGAGCCACCCAGTTTTGTGACATCCATGAGTTTACTAAGAGTGCTCGTGCCCTATTGTGTTGTCCTTCTAATAGATATCAGAGTGGGTAAGTCACTCATAAGGTCCTTGTGAATAAGAGGCTATTCTTAACTGTAATTCAATTACAAATCTTCTCTAGTTTCAGCTGAAAAGAATCTGTGGAAATTTTGTCTGTAACCAGGTAGCTCATCCTGCTGGAAAGGAGCATAAAGAAAGGAGAAATATGTTAGACTCATAGAATGACTTGAGTTGAAAGGGACCTCAAATATTATCTAGTTCCAACTAAATGCCATGGGTAGAGTTGCCAGCTGCTAAGTGAAGCACTAGATCAGGTTGCCCAGGACCTCATCTATACTGGCTTGGACACCTCCAGGGATAAAGCACCCACAACTTGGTCAACCTGTGCCAGCACCTCACTATCTTCTCTGTGACAAGCTTCCCCCTGACCTCTGATCTAAATCTCCACTCTTTTAGTTTAAAACCATTCCTCGTCTTATCATTATCTACCAATGTAAAAAGTTAATTTCTGTGATTTATTGCATTGGTTTACTTCTACAAGGAATCTTGGATGGTTTTAATTTCAGTATGCATCTCTATTATTGCTAGAAAATAGTAAGGGGGCTATCGTTTTGTTTTGTTTTCCAGAGTGGTAATGCTACTTCTGTCACTAATAAAGAATAAGATTTGTTCTTATACACACTTATGCAGCACAATCTTGTAGGATGCCAGAGCAGGCCTAAATTCTCTAATCATCTGCATCCATAGTATTAGGTCTGTTGAGTCATGAATAAGTAGAGTGCTGGCAGTACTTTCTACAACTTGATGCAAACTAATTAACATGTCTCTTCTTTCCTCTTACACATTCTACCATTGTTTCCCTTCATTTTATGAGACCTGTGAAACAAGATGCATCCTATGGTCTATGATGGAATTTATCCCAGAGAGAACAGTGTGACTACATTTATGCTAGTACACTAGTAAATAAAACAGAACTTGTGCAGAAGTTCCATGTCTCAGGATTTATAGCGTTTAATTGCTATTATGTTCTCTGTCACATCTTTGGCTTGTACCAACTACCTCTCTCATAGAAAATGTTCCCGTCACTTTTATTTAGTAATGTAGATGTAGTCTGATTACCACACCTTACATAAAGCAAAAGAAGAATATACAGACCCTTAATGCTCTGGATAAAGGAACATTTAAGCCATTTGGATGAGAAGTAAAAAGAATATGTAACATATATTCTCTGTCTGTGCTTAAAAAAATCATCAAAAGTTACACAGAAAATCTCAGCCCCAAAGCAGCAATTTTAAATAATATCTTAGAAAATATCTTTGTTTAGGTTTTGAATCACAGTGCTGAAAATCAGTCTTTTAGATTGTTTTGTAATGCAGGTGCTATTATGCTATTATTGACAGTGATTTTAAGCAGCTAAGAGCAAATTTTGTCAACAAACAAACAAACAAACAAAAAAAAACGCCAAAAAACCAAAACAGTAAAGTAGCCTTTGTACAACATTCTGATTTTTATTTATTAATTATTATTATTATTATTATATCAGGTGAAAATACATGTGTTTATTTAGGTGGTGTGATATATAGTTAGCTAGTGGTCAGTGTGTTTGACTGAGAAATACTCTATATGGCTATTTTTAAATTAGCTAAAGATGCTTAGGACTGCTTTTTGGTATTAAGGTCAACTAGCAAGAAATCAATTACATTTGCGTGTGTCTATCTTTAACCAGGGTAACCATAATCAGCTGGTAGGAATAGCTTCTGGAACAGGCTTCTTTCTGAAATGTTTTCAGAATTGTACTAGCTGTATCTCGTTTTTAAAATTTACTTGCATACATATGTAAACATAAGATCTTGAAAACTCTTGGTACAGTGTGTTGTATATTTGGTATAGTAGATCACTTAAGAAGATAAAGGCCAAAGCAGCTGTTTGTTCTTACTTCATGGCTTAATAAGAACAAATGCAAAAGATTTGAGTAGTATAGGAATGGATTTAAGTCTTTCTTAATTTCCAGAAATGTGACTGGATCATCAAGATATTGGATGAACTCATATCCCTGAAGTCAATAAACTGACACAAATTAAAACACTTTGAAGTCAGAAGGGGAGGAGGAAAAAAACGAGAACTGGTATTTCTGACTTTGGACTGCTTAAGTGAATGAGGTGGTAGTGGGAATAGCAAGGGCAGAACATACAAAGTTAGTTTATAGTTGTGATGCTGGAGTCAAGAAACAGATAACTAGAGTTCATATTTTACTTTTAGTTTAATTTCTTAGAAGTGTTAGCAGTGTTTAAAATAAAGATGATAACATAAGAAATAAATACACTACAGAATGTGGTATTATCCAGATGTACTTCAGATGTAGTCTGATCTAGTCTAGCTTTAGATCTAGTCCAGACTATTCCATCTAGCAGACTACGGCATTTCTAATTGTAGCTGCTGTTTAGGGACAATACACTATCCTCATCCTTTCAGATATTCATTCGTCTCTTACTACATCCACATTTTGTATATTAAAAAGCACCTTCTTGCTTGGATCAACATACTGAATGAAATCTTGCTCATTTCTAATTTCTACTCCTTTTTTTGGAACATGAAAAATAGTATGGAATGGTTTGGAGAAACTTTTCTGTTAGTTCAGTACCTGGTTAGCCAGTTGATAAGAAACAATGCTAGGAACAATCATATAGAAAGAAGAATTATGGAGAGGTGCCTGCGTATAATGTGAAATTTTTTATATTGATGTCTCTGTATGTCTTCTTAACTCTCCTCTTGCTATGTTACCCTTGCTGAACAGGCAGCCTATAAACAGATGTCTTGCTTGCATTACTGAATGTTAATTGCACTATTGGACTCATTAGTTTATGATTACAGACATGGAAATCGCAAACAAGAAAGTTCTTGAATATCTCTTTCAATCTGTATAAATTCGTAGATTTACATTCTTTTAAAACTTCTGGCAGAAATCAGCACTGCCTGTAAATATACAACAGATGCACCAATATGTCTTGAGATGAATACGTTATGGAAAAAATCTTATTTATTCCATCACAGTAACAGTTTGTTTAGATCACCTGCTCTTTGTGGTTGCACCTGTGGCTTGTTCATTTAGCTGAACACGGAGAAAAAGCTGGGATCAATACAAGCTGTGAATTCTTGCTCCCTTATGTGGGTTGTTTTTGTTTTTTTTTTAGTTGTTGCTCAAATGATTGCTCTTTACAAACGTTAGGTTTAGTAATAATAATAATAATAATAATAATAATAATAATAATAATAATAATAATAATAATAATAATAATAATAGACATTAATGTTAAGGCTCCAGAACGGAAGCAATCAAAAACCAGATGATTCCAAAATTCTGAGTAATGTCTGAACATATCTCCATTGTGAGATAATTGTGTTCATCTCAATGATGAACAACTCAGTTTTCTTTGAAACAAAATGTAGTCGAACAGTATTTAAAATATAATAAAATGATAAGAACAAATAAATGCATTGATATTTTGTAGTTGTAAAAGGATTATATTTACATTTCTTAAACATATGAATGTTCTCAAGCTCCCATACGGCATCTGTGTTTATGTCATTTCACATTTTTAGCTGCCTATGAATGTGACCTGTACAGGTAAAACCATTGTATCATTGGATAGGCTGCCACAACAGGAAGGCAACCTCTGTGTTTTCCCTTTCAGAGAATTATGCAAAGTATAAACTGTGCTTCCTGAAAAAAAGCTATAATTTAACACCTGTATTTTGGGATAGTGACTATTCTTTGTCTTCAAGAGAAGTCCTTCCTTAAAAAAAAGCACAAGAGCCTAAGGTATTTGAAGTAGGAATGACATCAGATGAGGTTTAGGTAAGATGGTATAAAGTAATGGGAACTTTAAAGTGCCTTTTAAATGAATTCTTTATTCAGTATAGTGAAAGCTCACAGTGGCTATATTTCAGTCTAGAACTGCTTTGTAATACAGTTGCACTTGCAAAGTGATTAAAATGATTTTCAGATGTCTAAATGACCTAATTTTTAATTGTTTGGAATATTCAGTGGATTGAGTAGCTTACAAACTTAGTTGCTGTGTGATCACATTTGGTTCATAACACCAGCTTGTTACTGAAAATGTTATCAGTTCAGGTGAAATACTATAATAGTGGGAATGTTTTGCCATCT
The DNA here is from genome assembly GCF_054131305.1 of Coturnix japonica. Taxonomy (NCBI): domain Eukaryota; kingdom Metazoa; phylum Chordata; class Aves; order Galliformes; family Phasianidae; genus Coturnix; species Coturnix japonica. The sequence goes on from NC_140663.1 coordinate 143,971,377, forward strand.
TTATGTTGGAGCTTTATTCCCACCTTTATGTCAGAACTGATTCGTATTTGTGTAAATGAAGGTTCAACATGATGCACAAAGCTTTTACATAAAATCCACTAACGAGTGTTGCACCAGTGTTTTCAAACTGCAGACTGTATCATCAAAACTGTGAGCCCATTTCTTATTTATAAGACATCATTCTTCTAAAAAAGTGGAACACAGTCTTATTGATTAAAATAGACAGGATGTCTGAAACCAAATCTGAATCACTGGACCTGTTTTCATCTAGCATTACTAAACAAAAGAACACGTCCTCTGTTCTGTAAAATACTTGGATTTATACACATTAAAGATTTCCGCTGTGGGAAACCTGGGAGCAGAGAATCATGCTTCACTATCAGAAAAAATAGTGAAAAGGGATAACACTGTTTGTGATTTCCTTCTGCCATGCTACTAAGCTTTACTGTGAAGAGAAAGTTATAAGACTGTACTGATGATACAGTACACAATTCATTCAGAATGCTAATATGATAGCATAAACTCATAGAAAATGTTACAAATTTCATAAAAAATTGCACAAGAAACGAGATATACTTTGAATATGGACTTACAGTAACTTCCCATTTTATAATTGTCTCTTCGGTATTTACTAGTCACTGGAACTTTTCCCCAGATGGGTTACTCCTCTAACCTGTTGCCATTTTGTCAAAAACTGTGACTTACTCTTTGTCAGCAGTATTTTCCAATATAAGTTTTACAGTAATGTTCAAAGGCCAACACATTCCAGTCCCCAAAACAAATGTACTTTTACACATCTCTTGTATTACATTTTTCAGTAAATTTCCAAATACATTGACCTCAGCCAAAATCCAACAGCAACAGCAATAACAACAACAAAGAAATAGATAAATAAAACTTAAGAATAGAAGATAAAATAGATAAGTATAGAGATTAATTTAGGATGAACAAACATATAACTACCACAAACAGCTAATCAATATATGGCTTTGCATTTTCTTTAAAATTCACAGCACTAAGATCTACATAAGGGTTTTTGTTTGCTTGTTTTGTTCTTTGTTGGTGTTTTGTTTTTGCTTTTTCCCCGTTGTTTAAAATAAGGAATCATTTTTTTCTGTCCATCTCAAGATAATCAGCTCAAGCTTCCTGTTGTTCTTGTTCAGATTCAAATTGGATGTTACATAAAATCCAAAAGTTAACTGAGAGGTTGACCAAATAAAGAAGAGTAGAAAATGAGTTAATAGCTTTCCAACTATTTTTTTCTAGTATTCTTGTGTACGTTAACAAACCATTCCTCCAAAGAGTTTATGTGACTTGTTAACTGTGAAACATAATTCCAAATTTAATTGCTTTGTACTCACAAAATCTTATATTTTACTGCTTTTGTTTGTGAAGTAAAGTATTCAACCTACTGTTCAGACTGTAGAACCATTTCCAGACTGAGTCATGCTTTAAATGTCTGTCAGTGTTTAAGAGGCAGTTTACCTAACAACCTTAATAATAGGCTTTAACTTTTGGTTAGCCCTGAAGTGGTCAGGCAGTTGTACTCAGTGATCTTTGTAGGTCCTTTCCAACTGAGCTATTCTATTCTATTCTATTCTATTCTATTCTATTCTATTCTATTCTATTCTATTCTATTCTATTCTATTCTATTCTATTCTATTCTATTCTATTCTGTCAAAAGATACTGAATAACAAGTTTTTGATTGCCATACATGTTTTTTCTCCAGTGAGGTAGAAGTTATGTTACAGAAAGTCCTCTGCTGCAGATTATTAACCAATAATAGAAAAAAGGGGGAATAAGTTTCAGTAATTTGTGCGTGTTTGTTGAGTCACCCAGTTGAACTATTTCTGTATTAATCCATCATTTAGCACTGCGGAATGCAATCCCACTTTGCTGGAAGGCTGACGCCTCTCCTGTATGGGTGGATCAGTGGCCTCTTCCCTTTGAGAAATTAGCAGCGCTCAAACAGCTTGTGTCATGGGAGTTGGCAGCAGGCCATATTGAACCCTCACTTAGTAATTGGAACATGCCTGTATTTGTTATCCGCAAGGCTTCAGGTGCCTTCTGCCTGTTACATGACCTTAGGGCGGTTAATGCACAGATTGTTCCCTTTGGTGCTGTTCAGCAGGGAGGACCTTTGTTATCGGCAATACCTCAAGGATGGCTGCTGATGGTCATTGATCTTAAATATTGTTTCTTTTCTATCCCTCTCGCTGAGCAGGACCGGGAAGCTTTTGCGTTTACGGTCCCGGTGGTGAATAACTTGGAGCCAGTCCAGAGATATCAGTGGAAGGTTTTGCCTCAGGGGATGGTCTGCTCACCTACTATTTGCCAGCTTGTGGTGAGCAGGGTCATTGAGCCTGTTAGGCAGGCGACACCGGGCTGCCAGATTGCTCATTATATGGACGATTTGTTACTTGCAGCGCCTGATCAGAGTTTGTTGGAGGGCCTAGCCTCTCAGATTATGAGTACTTTGACTTCTGCTGGCTTTGTCATCTCCCAAGACAAAATACAGAGGGAACCAGGTATTGAATTCTTGGGACATAAGATTGGTCCCTCCACGGTTCTTCCTGAAGGATTAGAGATCGAGCCCTGTATTACAGCCCTATGGGATGTGCAGAAACTTGTGGGAGCATTACAGTGGGTAAGGAATGCTATACGTATTCCCCCCAGACTCATGAAGCCCTTTTATGATCGGTTGAAAGGATCTGATCCTCAGGAGCCTAGAGAGTGGACACCTGAAATGAAGGAAACCCGGAGAGAAATTCTATTTGCTAGCGCCAGCAGTGCTCTCTCCAGATGGCAACCAGACTGTCCGCTGGAGGTTGCCGTTACTAAATGTCAGAATGGGTCCACTGCAGTTATTGGGCACACACTTAATTCTAAGGCCCGCCTATTGTTTTGGTTGTTCTCAGCACAGCCGACAAGAGCATTTACTCCATGGTTGGAGCAGTTTTCAATCTTATTGTGAAAGGCGCGTCTCGCTGCGGTTAGAGCTTTTGTAAAGATTTAGATGTTATATATCTGCCTTCTATTTTTCGGAATGTTCAACCTCTTCTGGATGAAGTTTCTCTAGCTGTGCATGATTTTTCAGGGAAGTTTTGTTATTCGGGCTCTCTGCCTATTTTTGATTTGGCCCAACCCCTTCAGATTTCTTTGCGGGTGCGGGTACTAGACACTCCTGTTGAGGGTCCAACTTTGTTTACCGATGCCTCCTCTAGTACGGGACAAGGGGTGGTGGTCTGGCGGACCTCCGATGGGTCATGGGACCGCAAAGTTATCTCTGATCCTACCCTAAGCGTTCAGATGCTAGAGGCCAGGGCTGTTGCCGTGGCCCTGGTCTGTTGCCTTCAGTTTCCTGCGATGTTGTCACAGACTCTGCATTCATGGCAAGGTTGCTATTACGAATGGGTAAAGAGGGATTACCAAGTACTAGGGCAGCGATCTTATTAGAGGATGCTCTAGCACTTTGGACAGCCCCTGTAGCTATCCTCCATGTCCGGAGTCATTCTGATGTGCCGGGTTTCTTTACTGCGGGCAATGATGTAGCTGATAATGTGGCTGGGGGTCAGGTTCTTACTCTTCGAGAAGCGCAGGAGCTTCACGATGCTCTGCATCTGGGAGCCAGAGCGTTGGCTCAAGCTTGCTCTATTCCGATCACCTTGGCAAGAGAGGTCATCCAGATTTGTCCGCACTGTAACACTGCACCAGCCCTGGGGGCTGGAGTTAACACGCGTGGTCTAGCCCCGTTAGAAATCTGGCAGACGGACTTCACGCTAGAGCCACGAATGGTCCCTCGCCAATGGCTAGCAGTTACAATTGACACTGCATCATCTGTTATTGTAGCCACACAACATAGCCGCGCTAACTTGACGGCGGCTCAACATCACTGGGCTACAGCTATTGCTGCTATGGGAATGCCACGCCACATTAAGACAGATAATGGGTCTTGCTTTATATCACGGTCAACCAAGGAGTGGCTGGCTCATTGGAACATCACGCATACAACAGGCATCCCAGGGAATAGCCAGGGCCAGGCTATTGTGGAAAAAGCCAACCGCCTCCTCAAAGAGAAGATTCATGTGCTTGGGGAGGGGGAAGGGTACTCAGGCAGAATCCCAGTATTACAACAGGTTGAAATTTTAGCTCGTGCATTATATGCTCTGAATCATTTTGAGCGAGGAGAAAGCATGAGAACCCCTACCCAGAAACATTGGCAACCAAGGGTCCTTCAGGAGGGCCCACCGGTAAAAGTTAAAGGTGACAGTGGGTCCTGGGAATCAGGATGGACTGTATTAGTGTGGGGCAGGGGGTTTGCAGCAGTAAAGAGTAATGAGACTGGGGATATTCAATGGGTACCGTCGTGTCGAGTTAAACCAGAATTGGCTAAACAAAACAAGAAGGCTAAGAAAGTAACAAGAGCTGAGTGTTTCTTCATAGGATTTGCCGATTGGATGCCCGAAGAGACCGGAGAACCCAGAACAAAAGAAGCCGAGGAAGACGCTCCTGTGGATACCAAAGAAGAAGAAGGGACGTGAATCCCCTGACAAAGAATCTTTGCTGCCTACGAGAATTACTATGTTGACATTTATATACCTCATGTGTTTATTGTGGTCACCAGTGGGGGGCATTCACCTGCTTAAACAGCCAGGAAACCTTTGGGTTACATGGGCTAATCAGACAGGGAATATGCATTTTTGCCTTGCTTTACAGTCTGCCGCCTCACCCTTTCAAACATGCCTTATTGGGATTCCAGAATGGGATGACTCGGTGTTTACGGGATATCTTGGGAAGGGCCCACCTTATTACCGGGATCACCGTTGTTACCGTGACTGTTTGAACTTGAACTCTACCCTAAGGGCGTTAGGAAATGATACCATGGATTATTTGGGAAAAAAGATGGCATGTACTATCTGTAGGTTAAATGTCACTCTTCCAGGGGACCCCGAGGAAGTGGAGCTGCTTGGCTCTCAGGCAGTGCAGAATGACACTTGGGACACCAATAGCTTGTCGTGGCTGAGCCCTAGATGCTTATTTTTTGGCACACAAAGGAAACCTCTAGATATACTGCAATTCCTGGGGCAGGGAGGCCCTTATAGGGATCACAAAACTAACCAATCTGCTCCATTTACTCTTGTATATCCCCGGAATAGCCGGACCTTTAACGGAGATGGGGAATATTGCGGTTTCACCCCTAACGTAACAAGGGCATACAGTCCACTGAATCCATTGAATGGGTCCTGGATTCCACCAGTAACGACTTTTAATGTTAGCAGACCGGATGGATCGGTTAGAGAGGTATATTGCGGGAATTATTCCAGGTACAATGTCTGTGTCGTTGCCTCTTTTCCCAAAGGCTCAGGCATATATGCGATTTCCATCTGGAATAATAATACCGCTAAAGCCTTACCCCCAGGAATTTTCCTTATCTGTGGGGATCGCGCCTGGCAAGGGATTCCAAGAAATGCAGTAGGGGGATCCTGTTATCTAGGAAGGTTAACTATTTTATCACCCAACATTACAGAGGTATATAAGGCACTCAATCACACTCGACCTAAGAGAGGAATTCACGCCTTGGATTCTGAATGTGGCGATGATGTTAAATTGTGGGGACCCACGGCAAGGATCTTTGCTTCGATCCTTGACCCTGGGGTAGCGGCTGCACATGCTTTGAAAGAAATTGGAAGATTGGCTTGTTGGACTGCAAAACAGGCTAATGTTACTTCTCAACTTCTTTCGGACCTGCTTGTAGACGTAAGCAGCATTAGACATGCTGTACTTCAGAACAGAGCAGCAATAGATTTCTTGCTTCTGGCCCAAGGGCATGGTTGTCAAGATGTCGAAGGGATGTGTTGTTTTAACCTGAGTGATCATAGTGAATCGATGTATAAGCAGTTAGCTTGGTTGCAAGATCATACCAAGAAGATTGGCATCCAGGATGATCCATTTGGGAACTGGCTGGGTAGTATATTTGGAGGTATTGGACCTTGGATTAAGCAATTATTAAAGGTGATAGTAATAGGGCTCATTATATTTCTCGCACTGCTGATCTGCATACTGTGTATCATCCAGTGCCTCCAAGGATGCATCAGACGGATGGTGACAGGAATCTTCGAAGAGAAACGTGAGCAAGAACGAATGTATGAGAGGCTCTAAAGAAGCATGAAGAGTAAAAGCGATCAGGTTGTCACAGGTTAAGCTACTTTATCATAGGGAGGGGGAAATATAGTGTATTAGGCGAAAGGCGGGGCTTCGGGTTGTTACGGGAAAGGTTCCAGCTCCCTAGTTAATATGCATGATGCAAGCATATGGGCGCGATAAGCCATGCCTACTCTCTAGAAGGCTCTGTGCCAAGGGTATATAAGGATGTGTAAACTTGAATGAAACGCCATTTGCCATGTGCTCTCTTGTTGCTGTCTCGGCATTTGGCCCAGCCGCGGACAGTCAGGGATGAACACGGGACAATTCAGAGCTACATGTTACTATTTCATAAAGTTTCCAGAAGAATTATAAGCTTGACTGAATCCCAGCCACTAAAAGTTCTTTATTATATTTTTAAAACTCTTATTTGGCACATGAATAGCAAAATCCAAATGCTTATTTGTTTCTTTTTCTTAATTTCGATGAGTCAAATAATTTTAAACATAGTAGTGGGAAAGTCACTTTGAAATTCGGGTTTTTCTTCATTCTTTTCAGTCAGTCCATTGCTGAATCATATCTTTTGAGTTATTATCAGTGGATTATTGGACTCCAAAATCAACTCTTAATTTAATAAGTATGATAGCAAGAGGTACAACAGGGCTTTCTTTCTAATCCCTGAACTACTTTCTAGTTTTACAAAGTAAATAAACTTGGAAAATCACTGTTTTAATTGTATTATTTGTCCAGTTATTGTTCATCTCAGGCAACCATAAAAATATGCAGAAGAGGTTTTATGACTTCCTTCTTTTTTTAAAAGAAGAAAAAAAAATATTTATTTATTTATTTATTTATTTATTTATTTAATGTTTCCATCATTAACTATCCTATCACAGAAAAATCATCTCCTTGTTTAGTTGTTATTCATTCTCCCTTTCCTACTCCTCCCCACTCTGGTATATGTTTTAAGTTTGATAATTACTTTCAGATACAGCAGAGATCATTCAAACTACATTAACAAAATTATTACAGTATATAAAGGGACAATACTAATTTATCCTGAATATTTTAAGATTGCATCTCCACTGTGATCTTTGCATTTGTATTGCATTAAAGTACCAAGAAATGGGCATATTTTAAATATTGTGCTTTTACAAACTAGTGTAGTGATGAATGCTCTTATAGCCACTGGTGGGACAGATTGTGTTGCCATTAGACAGATGACAAGCAGCACCTAGATGTAACACCTTAGCTAATTTATTACTTTTAAGTAGTAAACTAAGTCTTCAGGAGCTAAGCCTGATTAAAATGAGAATGATGTACAGTATTTCTTTCTCTGTATACTTTCTATTGTTGGTTGATTTTGCTTTTGTTTTTTAAAACACTATTTCAGAATTGTGTGCTGAGACAAGGAATTCTAATCTTGCCTTTTTTGAACAAGATATATGTCTCTTTGCATTTGGCAGCTTAAGAAGTTTTTTGAATGGTACTTGGAATAAAAAAGAAAATAGCTACTTGTTTTGAAGTGTTTATACCTAATGAAAAAAAAAGTAAATAATGACTTGAATTTTAATTCTCTTTGGAGCAAACTTTGGTAAACTGAGTATGGTTAGCATGAAGTCTGAGTTAAGGAGATGCTTGATGAAGCTCCTGACAAAGAACACCTAGTGTTATTTAAAGATACTTGATGCTTTATCAGTAAGTAATTAAAAGAATTTTTTTCATGAACAACTGCTTATTTCACAGAAGTTAGTGAATATGTTATTTCCTAAAAATATAATCTTTCTACTTCTTTCAAATTTTAGCATCAGCTGATTGTAGCATACTTGGCAGCGCTACCAAATATTGGAAGAATTAGTTAAACTCAGGCATGTAGAGACCAGTAGATATCAGAGCACATCATATTTCTGTAAATGAGTAATAGATCAGTTTCTCTGCCTAATAAAGACAAACTGTTTGCCTGTTGTTACTTTACTGGAGTAAGATGCTCTAGTTAAGTCACATGAAGGACAAATGTTGAGCTATAAATCCCCTAGGAAATTTTCTTTGCAGGTTTTATCTGCTGTACATCATACTGTTCATACATAGTCAAAAATCAGTGAACAGTGTTGGAACAGTTACTTTGTAAATATAGAAAACATGACTCAGAGATATAAAAGGGAAAATGTTTCAACCCAAATACTTATACTTGCTGCTTTTAGTCTTAACTGGGGAATAATTCCAATAAACGGCAACAGGCAGAAAGAAAACAAAAGACACCTTATAAGAAGACAAAATGATATAAAACAGAATACATAAAAGTTCTTCTGATCACCCCAAGCAGAACTCAAATTAATACCTGTAGCAGCTGTCCTGATCCCTGTGTTTAAGCTTTTAACTAACTTTAATTAAATAGAATCTTTGGTGTAACAGGATTCATGTGACTGGGATATGAATAAAAGAAATAAACAGCAGAGACCAGCATATGGTTGATGGTACATGCATCATATGACTTTTGTAATACTATTTTTTAATCTATTTTAACATTCATGAGAAGTAAATGAGCTTAAAACAGAAATAGAACTGTCTCACTGGATTTGGAACCTTGACTATCAGTGAAGGTTTTCTTTTTCCACTGTTTCTTTTTCTATTGCAGAAAGTATATTAAAAAACCTAACCACTATAGGTCTTAATTGTCATACGCGCAATCTGCAGTGTATAAGTGGACCCTGTGGATTTTGGTCTAAAACCAAACCAATCAGTTACAAGCTATTTTTCTTTTCTGTTAGATGTTCTTGTGCAATATTTGCATAAATGTAACCATGCTGTCCATCTTTTAACTTTCACTCAATTAATTATACTTCCAGCCCCCTGCTGATGGACAAAAATGAGACTTCATCTGCAAATAGCTTCAGCAGTTTACAGCTTATTAAATGCCAAAATCTAGTTAAGACAGTTTGAGAATTCTCATGTCAGGCATTTCAACATGCCAGTTTTAACACAAAAATCTTATTAACAGGAAAAAAAAGTGAGCTCGCTATCCCAAGATGTGGGGAAGAAAATGCAGTAGAATAAAGGTAATGGACAGATAAGATTTTTCTACAAATTATGTACTTAGCATATGTGGCACAGTCTGAGTATGTTTTAATTAGTTCCTCTAATAATGAAAAACATTGGAAAAGACTACCGGTTGACAACAAAATGGTCACTGCAAATTGCAAACAGCTTTAGTCTACAGTGTCACCTTTTGTAATTTATGTAACAATCTGTAAAAACCTTGGAATTAGCAGATTGCATACTAAAATTTTCTTAACAAATTGTGTGACTCTTTGTCCAGTTTTACATTTTGCATTAAGCATCTGGTGCTTTCATTTTTAGTACATAGCATTCTGGTATACTTTATGCCATGCTGTGCTGATTTTTGATTTAAAACAGAAATAGAGAAGCATCATGGTATTCAGGGAAAGACTATAAACACTCCTTTAGCTGTCATTTGTGAAACGTATGCAAACATGACAGTCAAAATAACAAACAAAAACTAATAAACTAATTTTAGTTTCAGTTGCGAAGTATTTAATTTCAATTCTTTTCCTTTTTTTTTTTTTTTTTTTTTTTTTTTTTTGGTAAGGGTCAGTGGGTTGAAGAGGTGGCAGGAGGAGAGTGGAAGGAAAATGTCCAAGCTGAAAGATTTTTTTTCTTCCCTAAATATCTCCTAAAAATTTCTGACATATTAACTGGGTTATTGTGACATATTGTGTCATGTTTGTAGTCTAATAAACCAATGTGACTTAAGCTGAACATGACATGACAATTAATGACAGAAATGTCAGGAATTAAGAAAAATAAATATAATTTGTGTCCAGTCATATAGCAATTACCAGCTCTATTAGGAAGTGCTTAGATTTTTCATATTAAATGAAATGGAAAAAAAAAAATTACAGTGCATAATATTATATTAGTTCCTTAATTTATCATTAATGGTCATATTACCCATTCTTTAACACCATATTTAATTTCTGAAATTATATTCCAAAATAGTATACACTAATGACTGTATGTGGAAGAACAGAGAAATTTGGTGATCTATATTAAGAGATGTATTCCTCAACAAGGAGACCCAGTACTCAGGCTGTTCCACATGAAATGCCTCTTGGGCTTCTGCTGCCTATAGTCTGAATTCTCACTGGTAGCAGTGAGAAAATATCATATTTGAATATGTAAGCACACTTCTAAGTAAACTCAGAATAAAGGGCACACATGGAATATGTTCCTATTTTGCACAATGCTGTTGTTAAATTTCTATTTTTGTCGTTTATTTGTATGGACAACATACTCAGTAGTTTCTCAGTGTCTTGTCCAAAACAGGTTAGTTTTTTTAAAAAATAGACATGAATAAATGACATCACAGAGAAGTCTTTTCTATTATATCACCTTCATTATGTCTCTTTTGTTAGCTAGCTTCTTGTAAATATAACAGTGGTACTGAGGAAATTTTTTAGAGATAGACAACCTGTAGGAGGATGATTGATCACCATTGCTTCTAAACATTGTAGGAAGTACAGACTAATTGCAAGAGATGTGGATAAAAGGAGTTGAGTCTAACATGGTTGGTGGAGTATCTTCAGGCAACAAAAAGACCAGAGTGTGGATGTAATCAAGAATGACAGGAAAAGAGTGGGGGTGGGGGCACTGTTGCGGGGGCTCCAAAGGAAAGATGAAGTGGTCATTTTCCTGACATCTGTATTAACTCACAATTGGCATACAGAGGAAAATTATATTTTTTATGTTTTCAAGTTTACTGTTTTAGCATCCTGACAAGCAGTTCACCCTGGAGACCAAAGTCTTATCCTCTCTCTCCGGGTAGTGACAGTGAGTTTTGTTGCATGTGTTCCATTTTTTTCCCTGCAATACTGACACTGGTGGACCACTTCTAGGCATGATATGGTAGGTTACACTGTGCTAGTCAGTGTGCCAGTTAGTGCCAACTACATAAATAAGTTTTGCGAATATTGCTGATACTTCGAATGGCTGACAATATTGGAAGACGGTACAAGAAAGTGTAAAAAATATGATTATTTTGGATGCACACTAACCTGTTTAAAAAATATGTCAAGGAAGTGGTTTCTGTTTAAATTTCTTTGGATTTTGACCAAATTTTCTATTAGAAAAATTGTTGTGAATGAGATTCACTGAGGTCCATGATGAGGAATGAATACTGAAATATTATAAGTACTCTGCTATTGCCAAATATTGATGCCCAGTTGTAATTTATGTCAGATATAGTGGAAAAGATTTATTCAGTCATGAATGAATGTAATCTTTTTGAGACAGGACTGAGGCAATCCTTAGATTGGGAATGTAGGAAGGATAACATGCAATATATACCAAATGCCTATTTAAAAGCAAAAGTCCAAAGGAAAACTGAGAGCTTATTAACATTTTCCTTTTATATAATCAAACAATGTGTGAAATTACATGATATGAGTACTAGCCTCGTCTCAAACTGGAAACAGTTTTCCTATACCTCACTCTTTCCAATTAGTATCTGGACATATATTGTTTCATTTCAGTGATAATTTCCTTTGACTTACTCAAGCCTGTTTGGATTTATGATAAGAATTATGTGTTTTGGCTTTTTTGTTTGTTTTGTTTTGTTTTGTTTTGTTTTTGTGTAGTGATATAACCCAAACAAACAGCTTGCTCGCTCTTCCCAGATGGGATGGGTGAGAGAATCAGAAAAGTAAAAGATAAAAACCCATCCATTAACACATAGGTTGAGATACAGCCAGTTTACTGGGTAAAGCAGAAGTGTCACGGGCAAAACAAATAATTAATTTGGAATCCCATGGGAGGCAGCCAATTCCAGGAAAGCAGGACTCCATCAGAGGTAATGTTTCTTGAGCAAGCAAACATCATAATTCTGAATGTCTGTTCCTTCCTTCTTTGCTGCAGCTCTTACTGTTGGGGAATGATGTCATATGACATCATATGGTATGGAATATTTCTTTGGTCAATCTGGATCATCTGTCCTGTCTGTGTTCCCTCTAAGCTGCTTTTGCTCCCCCAGCATGACAGTACGAGAAGCAGAAAAGTCGATGACTGTGTAAGCACAGCTCTGTGTCTAAAAATACTGATATGTCTCTACTATTTTTCATCAGAAATCCAAAAGAAGGTGAGACCCATCCAAAATTATTACATTTTTTTTTTTTTCTCAGTCCAAGTTTATAGGCAACCTCACCTTTTCACAGTATTTTTGTTTGCTTCACACAGAGATTGTGTGAAAGGAAATAGCTATTACAAGTATTTTTGTATATTTTTGAATTCTTTTCTGCATGGGTTGATGCTGCAAAATGCACTAATATTTTTTCAGCCCTGTCAATTTTTCTTCTATAGTGAAAATTTTAATTTAAATGTATCAGTAAGAAGAATTCGATAAAGTGAAATCTTTAGGGAGATGGCACAGTAGGATTTATTTCATATTTATTTCTCTTTTTTTTCCCCCAGTATATTTCATGATTTTGAGGATCGTGCAAGTCCTAGAATACATGAATTGTGCATTTTCTTTCATATGTTTATTTATTTAAAAGTTATTCTCCCCTGTATTTCAATAAGTCATAGTACTGTAGAATTATATGAACTAGAAAAACATTTCCACCTGTAGCATGAATATTACAAACCTGATTGTTATTACAGAGGCAGCAAAGTTAAAACAGATTAGGAGAGCAACATAGGCTGCATTGTTATTAAAAGTTCCCCAAATGCTCTTTGTTTAGTGCTATAATATATTCTAAGCCAAGATATATGCTTCATTAGTTGTGAAGGTGTTGGCACTTGCTGCTTTATTGCCAGAAAGAAATAATAGATCATAAAGAACAAGAATGTGTAAAGGAAGGAAAAACAGTAATCAAATAGATACATTCATATGCAAACACAAAACATAATAAGGATACGTATACACCTGGTTTTAAACATATATTTAAATATAGGAGTATGCATCCTTTCCACAAAAAGCTGGTGAGTAAATGTGCATATGTTTATTTTCAAATGTTTGAATTTCATGAGAATGTTGGACATTCTTAATAATATAAGTTACTTACAGTTTTATTACGGTATTTCAAATGGCAAAGCTGATTATCTAATCAAACTGATTAACTATGAGGAAATGAAATTGCTTAGACGTTTACTATGCAGTAAGTTCTTAACAAGGAAACATTCCTTCTACGACAACTGTAAACTATTTAACTGATAGAATAAAATATTTTGATTCTGCCTTTCTTGTTGCAGAAATTGAAAGAACATATTTTTAGGCACTGAATGACAGTCTTTATATTAACTTACTTACACCATTAGAACACAGAATGGCTGACTAAACCATCTAGATATCTGGACAACAAGCATTATTTCTTAAGTTAAGTAGTTAACAGGCAATTGTAGTACAAAAAAAGTACTCAATTCGTACTCCAAATATTCTGATTTTACACCTGTGTCTTAAGTACAAGAAAGCTGATGACCCAGGAAAAAAAAAAAACATTAAAAAAAAAAACAAAAAAAAACTTACAACCAGTGAGAAAAAATAAATAAATAAATCATAGCTGATCATAAGTAGAATAGTAGAAATGTTAAAGCTTAAAATGGCCCTCCATCAATTTTTTACCCTGTGAAGAGTACACCTGCTCTGACTGTGGGCTGCCAGCCTTTCCAGGAGAATGCTGTGGAGGACAAAGTCAAACGCTTTAAATGACCAAACTGCAATTGCATTTCAACAACCATTGCAGGCTTCTCTATCTTTAGTCCAAAATTAACATAGCTCTAACTTTCTAGCTTTATTTTATATATATATATATATTTCTCTAGTGATTTTCAAATAAAGACTATTTGCTAGGCATTGTAACTTTTAATCTCAAAGTCCCTGCTGACACGAACAGAAGAATGTTTAGAAAGTAAACCTTGGCTGGAATACTGTGGGATTGAAACTTTAGGATAAAGGTAATTTTCAGAGATACTGAGTATGACCAAAACAAATTAGTCAGTATTGAAGAGAATTAAGTAGGTGAAAACTACCTAAAGTTTTTCATGAGCTCAACAGGAGAGGCCAGTGTAGCAAAGTAAGAAGTTTAAGCCTTGCAGCTCTGTGGTAGATATCTGGAAATGAAGAATCTTGAATAAATCTAGTCTCAAGTTGAAACTAAGTGTTCAAAATCCTAATAACTAAACATGTTGCTGAATGTGCATTCAAATATTACTGAATAATGCTTCTTCCTAATATATCTGATGGATATACTTTTGCTTACTGTATCCAAGGAAAGGAAAATTGAAATTTAGTTACTTACAGATATTTTAATAAATTCTGCTAATAATCTTAAAATTTATGTATATTTTTCATATTGGAAAGAGAGATTTGATTTTATAATAACATTTTATTACACCATGAGATCAAAATGAGAATCAGATGCTGCTGACTTTCTACAACATTTTTTTTGTTGATAACACATAAATTGTTACAGGCATACCTTGGCTGAAGTTGAAGGTGTTAAGTTCTACCTGTATGTTGCTATGCAGGAATCACTTGAAGGAATGGAAAATTTGTAGGTCATTCTGAAAGTAATGCCTTATTTTTATGGAAATGACAACAAATGCAAATGGCAAAATCACGCTATTTGATAGAGAAAATTCTTAGCTACAAATACTGTTTCCCAATATGTATTTGCTACCACTAGCTATGCATTTGTGCTGGGAATGAAGTACTGCATGCTGCTCTCATACAAATCTGCAACGGTGGAGGTGACCTACCGTTACTATCATCAGTGCTTAAAATTGCCACCCAGTGCCTCACTGTGTTCACATCCCCTGCTTAGTCCTTTGTTCAGCAAACATTAATGAATATCAGTGGCTGCAACTTTTTCTACATGGAGAAATTCAATGATGCACTCCTGCTTCATATGCACTTCCATATCAGTTGCTGATTTGTCAGACTGCCCCTCTGCTGCCATATTGCACACAGCAACAAAATGTAATGGAATATTGGTAGAAAGTTCAACCCTCGCTGCTGTACTGGCAATATCGGTCCCCGATGTCATGGGCTGACATAACAAAATACGAGATATTTCTTTTGGAGAAGAAGTCAGTTAAAGCAGTGGACAGCTTTGCCCAGGATTTAATTTCAGATCTTCTCCATAAGTCATAAGTGTTCTTCTGTTTGTATATGAGAATTCCTTGAGCTTTGGTGCTCCAGGAGCTTGTTTCTTTCTTCAGTTTAATCCCATATTTGCAGCAACTTCAAAAGGCATTTTTTCTAGGAGATTTTTAAGTCTGATTTTTCTAACTACATGTTTGCCTATTGGTTAAGAAATGTTAAATGTAAAATTACTACATTTTAATTAGTAAAAAGTAATATCTCTGTACTAGACACAGGATGCCCTTATTCTACTTATTTTCATCATAAAATGTAGTTTTTCAAGAACACATAATTAGATTGTTTTAATCTTACATTTTCAGAGGCATAGTACAGTAATTGGCTTTCTTTCCTCTTCTTTTTAGTTGGAAGTTTGCTAAAGGATCAATGGAGAATACATTTTTCTATTCTGCAGCATCAATTACGATGACCCTGGGTGTAAATTTATTGATTTTTCTTATTAGAACATTATCACCAGTTATTCACAGCATGATGTTTATTAATTAGTAAGGAAAATAACGCATCATTTGTGAAAAATATTCCTTTTAAGTTCTCTACCTAACAAATTCATAGCTATATGAAATCTACTAATTGTATTCTGCCTTTATGAACCACCATGAAGTATTTCATTCTCAGTTCTGTTTGTTTTTCAAATAGTCCTGAAATAAGTTAGAACTATGTCAGCTACAGATATCAGGTAATAGAAATTGCTATCTTTGACTACTGACTTGCAGAAGCTAGACAGACTTTCTATATATTATACTTATGGTAGCTTCTTTATTTTGAGAAGAATAATTGGGTGGAATGGAATTATGAAACAAAAAACATATGCCACTACCCCTCACACCCCGAGAAGAAGAAGAAAAAGAAGTGAGATAAGTAGTGATTACAACTAACATCTGTATTCTCCATTTTAGTTGAAAGATGAGTGGAATCTGATGAAATATTTGGAATATTTATATATTATAATTTTTTTCCTCTAAATTATATTATTCATAACATGTTTAAGATGAGTGAATATCATGTGGTCACCCCCATATGAGGGTCTCTTGACCTACTACATATGTTCTTCATTGTGATGTACCTGTAAGAGTTTACAACTAAAATACAGTGAGAGTCCTCTGATATATAAAACACCATAATATGTATGAGGCTTCTACTTTAATATCAGAAAAATAAAAGAAAATTTGATAGTTATCTTTCTGAGAGCTGTAAACAAATATTGGTGTAAAAGTCTGGGGAAAAAAAAAAAAAAAAAAAAAAAAAAAAGGTTACTCCAAGTGCTCTGAATGTTAATCTTTTAATAGCCAGAACATGAAGTGATGCAGAATTGCTATACAGAATGCATTATTAGCTTCAGATTAGGAAACTGAACTGTTTTAATTAAAAAATGAGTTGTTCTCAAAATAATAAAGGCAAAAATAGAACCAAAACCACCAAAACTAATTACTAAACTATATAGCTGTTATTAGTTACATTGAAAAGTTATATTTGTAATCATAAAATCATAGAATTATTCAGGTTGGAAAAGACCTCAAAGACCATCAAGTCCAACCTCAGCCTAACCATAGTACCCTAACTCTAACAACCCTCTGCTAAATCATATCTCTGAGCACCACATCCAAATGGCTCTTAAACATATCCAGGGACAGTGACTCAACCACCAACCTGGGGAGTCTATTCCAGTATTTAACTACCCTTTCTGTAAAGAAGTGTTTCCTAATGTCCAACCTAAACTTACCTTGACACAACTTGAGGCCATTTCCCCTCGTCCTGTCACCTATCACCACTGAGAAGAGACCAGTCCCACTCTCACTGTAAGCACCTTTAAGATACTGGAAGAGGGCAATAAAGTCTCCCCTCAGCCTCCTTTTCCTCAGACTAAACAACCCCAGCTCCCTCAGCCTCTCCTTATAGGGCTGATTTTCCAAGCCCTTCAAAAGCCTCATTGCCCTTCTCTGGACCTGCTCCAGTACCTCCATGCACTTTTTCTACTGAGGTGCCCAAAACTGAACACAGTACTAGAGGTGAGGCCTCACCAGTGCCAAGTACAGGGGCAGGATGACTTCCCTAGTCCTGCTCACCACACCATTCCTGATACAAGCCAGGATGCCATTGGCCTCCTTGGCCATCTGGGCACACTGCTGGCTCGTATTCAGCCAACTGTCCATCAGCACACCAAGGTCCCTTTCCATCAGGCAGCTTTCCAGCCACACCTCATCAAGCCTATAGGGTTACCTGGGGTTGTTGTGACCAAAATGAAGGACTCAACATTTGGCCCTATTGAAACTCATGCTGTTAACTTTGGCCCATTCATCCAGTCTGTGCAGGTCCCTCTATAGTGCCCTTCTTCCCTTTGGCAGATCAACACTCCCTCCCAACTTGGTGTCATCTGCAAACTTACTGAGGGTGCACTCAATCACATCACCAAGATCATCAATGAAGATGTTAAACAGAAGCAGCTCCAGCACTGAGCCCTGGGGGATGCCACTCGTAACCAGCCACCAACTGGATTCAACTCCATTGACCACAACTCTTTGGGCCTGGCCATCCAGCCAGTGCTTCACCCAGCGGAGCGTGCGCCCATCCAAACCGTGGGCAGCCAGCTTCTGCACGAGTATGTTATAGGGGACAGTGTCAAAGGCCTTACTGAAGTCCAGGTAGGCCTTTGTAATTGAATGATAATGAATTGTATAAAATAAATAATTAAATATATGAGAACTACTTTGGAAGCAATACTTCCCATCTTATTATGCTGACACATGTCAGAGGCAGATGTTGGTGATACGGAAGTAAAGTTTGAACTTTCCTATCAATATTCCATAAAATTTTGCTGCCCTGCAACAGATGGCAGTAGAAAGACAGTCTGACATAGAACTGCATATGAACCAAATGCATGTAAACTGATTTCTCCCTATTGAAAAAATGGCGACCATTGCCATTCATCAATGCTTGCTGAACATTTGTGGGGACCAAACTAGTGGATGTGGTGGGTGGTGACTTTCAGAACAGATGACAGCAACAGTATCTTGCTTGTCTGACTGGGGCAGATTTGTATGAGAGCTGCAGGGAGGCTCTTGTTCATATCTGGCAAAAATACATAACTAGTGGTGGCAAATATGTTGAAAGGTAGTGTTTGTAGCTGAGAGGTTTCTCTATCCAATAGTGTGAATTTGCTCTTTGTATTTATTGTAGTTTCCATGAAATTAAATAGAAGGCATTACTTTCAGAGAAACCTATGAATAAAAATAAATTGATCTTCATTTTGAATACTTGTGAAACCCACTTAAATGTGCTTTTTAAAATTGCAATATAATGAAGATAAAAATCAGACCTTAACTAGAAACATAGGACCTTACATTCAGCAGTGATAGTGGACACTTCTGTCCCCTGGGATCATCATTCTTTTTATCAAGTACTTGTAGCTCTGAATTGTCCCGTGTTCATCCCTGACTATCTGCGGCTGGGCCAAATGCTGAGACAGCGACAAGAGAGTGCATGGCAAATGGTGTTTTATTCAAGTTTACACATCCTTATATACCCTTGGCACAGAGCCTTCTAGAGAGTAGGCATGGCTTATCGCGCCCATATGCTTGCATCACGCATATTAACTAGGGAGGTGGAACCTTTCCCATAACAACCCGAAGCCCCACCTTTCGCCTAATACACTACAAGTACTGACACTGTAATTCAGTCCTGAAGGCAATTTATGGTATCATCACAATCCTCTGATGAATCAAATTCCATATATGATTGGACATGTTAACATTAGAGTTACTACTGTCTATGTAATTTCCACATTCATATAGAATACATATGTATTCTTGCCTCAGTTGTGTATCAGACTTTATTATGTGCATGGGCTATACATGTTTAAAATATGTGTATTATAAACAATGGTTTATTTCAGTTAAGACTCTAAGGATAAATATTTTTTTAAGTTACTGTACATATCTCAATCTTCTGGAGCACTTTCATGTCCAGGCTGGGTTACATGGGGAGGGTCTTTGGAATTCCTGACTTAGAAGACAATAAAAAGTAAAGAAAAGAGCTTTTCAAAATTACTGTATTTTACCAGAAACACTTATACTCTTACTCTCGTATTAAAGTAAAATCATCATTGAAATTAAAACAACAACAAAACTTTTTCCTGTGTTAAGATGGATGCTGCACTACCTGAACATTTAGTAGAATATATTGTGGTAATCTGCACACTTTTCCTTAGAATTACCAAATTCGGAGCAGTTTGATGGCTCTGCCAAACATACCAGTTTTTAGAAATTAACAAGTGCCTAAAGAACTCATACAATTATGGAATACAACACCAATCAGAAAAACAGATGAGGAATCATGAACATGAGAGGTGATCAACTCTATCACTTTCCTTGGAAATATAGATGCAATATTCTATTATTGTTTAATGTACAGTAAGTCTTTTACAATTAAAGCTCTCCTAAACATGAATGAAGTAGACTGCAGCTATACACATTTTACTATATACTATATACTATATACTCAAATATATATATACTATATATTTGACTATATACTATATACTCAGAATTTCTGAGAAGCCTTACCTAGCTATTCTATGTCAGTTATCCATATCAGTTCTGTAGGAACATTTGAATGATGTTTTGGGATTTTTGTTGATAAAGTTCCTGTTCTGTTCATATCACTACCTTAAAAAGATTGGGAGTGAGATAAGCCTTACATATATAGAATATGTATACATATATATATGTATGTATGTATGTATGTATGTATGTATTTAAGGAATAAAGCAGTTTAGGGGAGTATTCTTTTTTTATCAATAATAAAACATAATGATTTTAGAGAAGAAACTCTTCTGTACAAAAAAAATTGCTCTAATAAATACCTGTTGTTTTTCTTTTGACAAGTGGAATGCTCTCAGCTGGCAAAGTAGTGACATTTCCAGAAAGATGTTGAAAATTGATTGCCTGACTTGGGAGAAAGTGGTGAATGTTCCCTTACTTTTGTTCCAGACAGGAATGTAAGTGTCCTCATTATGCCATCCTTCAGGTATATTCCAATCTTGTATAAATGGACAGAAAGTAGTTAATGCAATGAATAAACTGAAGGCAATCACTGAATTAATGAGGTAGTTGCAAATTAATTACAATAATAGAGTTAGACCATTCAAAGAAAATCTGAATTTAGTCTATTTTGTTCAAAGGAATTATAGAAAGATATTGAATCCAAACCAAATAAACATACCTCCCCCCCCCCACCCCCCCTGCAAAAAAATAAAAATAAAAAAAATAAAAAATAAAATAAGAATCAATAAACAAAACCACCACCCCCAACAAATATACCTATATATGTTATATATACCTATAAATATATAGAGTAACTTTGATAATAATATATATTTATGACATGACCACATGCTTACTTAATCATTAAGTGACTACTTTCACTATTTGTACTTTTTACACTATCATTTCCAGAATCAATCCGCTTGAACTGACTCAGAATGCCTCTGAACTTAATTGAACCATTTGTTTAAAAAACAAAAGAGTAAAACTTTTTATTTTACTCACCTTAAGTGTTCATTTTTTCTTCTAACAAAACAAAACAAATGTTTAAAGTAGGATCTGTACATTCCCTCAGAGGGAAATAACATGAAAATGAACTACAGAAACTGAGGCACAAAGGAGAAGAACAATTTATAAATACATGCAAGAGCTTTTCTTTTTTCCAAGTAAATTTCACAATATTTAAATGTGCCTTTCAGCATTAGCAGTAGACTAATTCCATTATCATAATTTATTAACCAGATCTTTTGTTCTGTGTAGTAATACACTGTGTTTCCATGCTGTGTATATTTTATCCTGTGACCTAATTTGCGTAAAAGGAAACTCTTATAACTCCCTTGTTGAAATGAATAAAATGTTAATGAAGAACTACAGAGAAATCCCCTTTGCTTTAGTTCCTTATTCCCAGGAACATCATCATAAATTTGTTTGCCTGGTTCTGACAATGGTAGCGATGTTCAAGCTGTAGAGTAGCAATAGTAACGCTAAGTGGTTCTGATGGAAAAGTTAAAGATATTCATGGCATTGTCATTAGGGATGGACTACGAGAAGTTATCTTTTAGAAGAGAAACCTGATGGATTTGGCCACAATCCAGTATTTATTTATTTATTTATTTATTTATTAACATTTCTTATCTGCACTCATAAATTCAATATGAAGTATCATTTCAGTATATGTAAATTGTATATATATTTGTATACATAATGTTGTAAAAAATATATTTTCTCTTCATTGCATGTAAAACTCTATAGTAGTGCACTCCTTCCTTAACTTCTGGCAATTGTGTAATGATAGAAGTTTAAATTTAAAGAATATGTATCATTGCATGTTTGAAGTGATCATATTTTACTTGTTAGTACTTCATTAGAAATTACCAGATATTGTTAGCTTTTAAGAAATTTAAGAATTAATGGAGTGTTAAATAAGATAAGATGACCATATTTGTTCCTTCAGCTTTTACTAAGAAACTATATATACACTGGTTAAAACTGTATTCTGACTACTTTGTCAATATTTGTATGAAAATGAAAATACGAATGTTCACTGTAAATTTAATTAATGATCTCACTATCTGACACTTTAGGTCTTGCTTTAGACAGTCCTGAGGCTCTTATATCACTAAATATTAGATAATTTGTCATTTCCCCTTCCCTCTAGATTAACAAACTCATTCTAAAACCAAAGAGTTATTTCTTTAGAAAGACCTGACCTAAAGATCATGTCACTCACAATTCTGAAATAATAATAAAAATATGTTTGCAACTGACTTAGCAGATTATAAGTTTGTCTGATTTGCAAACAATTATTCCTTCTATATTTCTGAGATAGATTATTATGATCATTAAAATTAAGAGTTCAGGCAGATTAAAAAAAAAATCTAGGAGAAAATGTGGATATTTGTTGTGCAAAATATTTTCATGTTCTTGGTCTTAGGCTGTGATACATGTATAGTACAGTAAGCAAAACAAGTCACGGAATGAATCAGCTGTTTGCCTGTTTCTGTTTCTACTGGCATGACTACAGTGGATCATGGGATTATTAGCATAATTGACTGGCCCCATTCATCTACAATGACTACCTTTCTTCAGAAGAAGTGGAATTGTTTAAAAACCTGTATTTTAAGTGACAAGAAGTGCTCATTGTGCTCAGAAAGGAGAGGAAATTGCACTGATATGAACCCCAAATCTGCTAAATCTGTAACTTAATATGTACTTTGCAATAGCTCTCCAGATAAATCCTTCAATTGTTAGGACTGGTGTATTAAAACAAACAAATAAAAAAGTTAAGAATCTTAGCTAACTATCTGCACTGAAATCAGCAAAAACTTTTGCATGAAAGTCTAATGGCAGAGGCAAACTAAAGTTTAATTTCAGGAAAAATGGCAGTTGTAAGGCCCTAACTCACTATTTTATTGTCCTAAATACTCCAGGACTTTGAAAGACACAAAGGAAATTTCCTGTTGTTCTTATTGTAAAATCATAAAATCACAAAATCACCAAAGCTGGAAAAGATTTCCAAGATCATCCAGTCCAACCATCCACCTACCACCACTATTTCCCCATCAAGTCATATCATCACAACAGCACAACATCAAAACATTCCACAGAACCACAGAATCACAGAATCATAGAAGCAGGGGTTGGAAGGGACCTCTAAAGATTCCAACCATTCAGGGACAGCCTGTTTTTGTGCCTTTAAGATTTCCATCTTGAGGAGTGTGAAGGCTTCCTGGATCTCTTTACCTTTAAGGAGCAGCTCCCACGTGATCTGTGCTACAAGCATTCTGAACAGGTCAAAGTCCTCCCTCTGGAAGTTCAAGAGAGCAGTAATCCTGTGGGTCTTTTCTAACCTTGTTGAATCTATGATTGTGCTCCTCATCCAAGACTTCCAAGTTATGGGGTAGAGTACCCTAAGGATAACTTATCTAACTTTTAAAGACAAATGTAAAGGAGGCACTGAGAACTTAACCCTTTTCCTTACCCTCAGTGGTCACATTCCCCACTGCATCCAGTAAAGAGTGGAGATCCTCTTCAGCCCTTCTCTTCCTATTATTACATTTGTTAAAAAGCTTTTCTTTGCTTTTACCCCAACAGCCCAATGAGTTCAGGCTGGGCTTTTACTCTTTTTTACTCTCCTCGAGTTGCCTGTCCCTTCTTCCACAGGAGGAAGATTATCTTTTTCTCCTGGTGCCTCCTTGTTCACCCATGCTGGTCTTCTTCCCCTCTGCCTCATCTTGTAGCACAGGGGGATAGCCTGCTCCTTCACCTTTAGTACTTGCTTCTTGAGGAATGACCAGCTTTCCTGGACCTCTTTACCCTTCAGGATTGAATCCCAAGGGACTGTTCTTACCAGGGTCCTGAACAGTTCTAAATCTGCACTTTGAAAGTCAGAGGTAGCAGTTTTGCTTCCCCCTCTCCTGACTTCACCAAGAATTGAGAACGTTACCACTCTGTGATCACTCTTTCCAAGTCAGTTCCTGACCTTCACCATCTCCCACCAGTCGTTCTCTGTGTACAGCAGGTCTATCAAGACACTTCCCCTGGTATGCTCTCTTACCAGCTGTGTCAGAAGTTATCATCTTCTATATACTCTAGAAACAATATAGACTGTTTCTTCTGTGCTGCATTGTGTTTCAACATATATCAGAGAAGTTGAGGTCCCCCATGAAAACAAGGGCTGGTGATAATGCAACTTCTGCTAGCTGTTTGTAGAATGCCTAATCTGTCTCTTTGTCCTGGTTAGGTAGCCTATAAAGGTCTTCCATCAGGAAGGATACTTTGTTGGTTCTCCCCCTGGTCCTTACGCATAGAGACTCAATCTTTTTCCCAGCCTCAAGATCAATAATTTCAAAGCATTCTCTAACACAGTCACCCTAACACAGACATGCCTGTCCCTTCTGAAGAGCTTATAGCCAGTCGTGGGAGTGATCCCACCATGTTTCCATAATGACAACTAAATGTGTCTGCCACACTGTGGCTTTGGGCTCCTGTCTGTTGCCCATGCTGCATGTATTGGTGTAGGTGCACTTCAGCTGAGCCTCTTGCTTCACTCCCAGTCCCACCATTGGTCTACTAGGCTCATCTCTAGCAGGCCTGGTTTTATCCCCTTCTCCCTTCATATCTAGTCTATAGCCCTCTCAACAAGCCCTGCCAGCTCCTGGGCTGGGATCTGTTTCGGTCTTTGAGACAGGTGAAACCCATCCTCAGCCATCAGGCCAGGTTCTGAATAAAGTGCCCCATGGTCAAAGATTAAAAACATATTTGTATTTGCATCAGCTTCTGAGCCGTGCACTTATGAAATGGGTTTTCCTGCTCTTTTCATTATCCTTCCCCACCACTGAAGGGACAGAAGAAAATACAACCTGTTCACCCACTTCATCCACTAACTGCTCTGAAGTCCTTTTTGATAAGCCTCAGGCTTCTCTCTGCAACTTCATCACTGCAGGCCTGAACTATCAATAAAGGATAATAATCTGAAGGGAGAATCAAACTAGGAAGTTTCCTTGAAATATCCCTGACCTGGGCCCCAGGGAGGCAGCACAGTGCCCTGTGTGTAGGGTCAGGCTGACATACAGGGCACCCCATTCCTCTCAGAAGGGAGCTGCCTACAACAGTTGCCTTTCTGTCCTTGGCAGGGGCAGCCTTGAGGTGTGGACTAGACTGCGTCACCCTGGACAACCTCAAGGGTGGACCTCCCACCACATTGTCACTTATCTCTTGCCCAAGTTCCAGAGCCTCGAACCTATTATGCAGGGAGACCTGGGAGCACAGGATGGGGGTTGCCCCTTATGACAATCTGGGACCTATTTCCACTCTTCCCCATCCCTTAAATTGTGTTCCTCTGCTCAACAATGGCTGGGAGAAGGTCTACCACTGTCTGGAGGGCATAAACCCCCATGTCTTGCAAGTTCAGCAGATTGTTACTCCACCAATCTATCTCCTGTTCACTCTTTGATACTCCTTAATCTCTTCACCTTCACCTTGAGCTTCACTACAACTCTGACCAGATCATCCAGCTGCTCGCACCTCACGCAGATAGAATCCCTGTTGCCCTTCACTGGAAGCAACAGGCTCAGGCACTTGCTGCAGCCAAAGATGTGAATCAACCCATTTTTAGGCAGGCACTCCATCTGAGTTGACTTATTCTTTCTTGTCAGAGCTCTCTGACCAGTGGAGACAACAGTTAGATTTCTTGTCTGGGAAGCAAGCCGGTGAGTCAGTCTCCTGAGTTCACAGAGATACCCTGCTCTCCTCATCCTCCTTGCTTGAAATGCCCATGCAAACTGCTGTGCTATACCCTTCTGACCCTCCATTCCATGTTTGCTCATCCTGTTCATGCCTCTCCCTACTGGCAGGGCTTATACATGCAGGGAGTGATCCTGCTGCTGCTCTTGGCTCCACCCTCATGATGTCAGAATGTCACTGCTATACAGAGGACAGTGTGTGGTACCTGGCAGCTGCTTCCTGACAGGGCTACCCACCAACCAGCTGAGGTAATTGCCTCCTTTGGCATGGAATGTGTATGCTCCAGAGTTGGGTACTTCACACACACACACACACGCACACACACACACACACACACACACACACAAAGATATGAATCCAAGTTTGCCTTAAAGATAGAGACAAGAACTTTCAGGCGTGTGTCTTCTTGAGTTCTGATCTCGGTAGGATCAGTTACGCAAGTGCTACCTGAACAAAGTAATATTGAATTTATAGAACTGCAGTTGAATTAATGTAATTGCTGCGAAATACCTGAAGTGATGACATTAAAAATAATAATAATAATTAAAAAAATCAGTAGTATTTTATTTTTAAAAAGGAAAATAAATCCATTAGATAATTTTTATCATTTAAGTTAGTTACAATAAACGCTCTGTAATATGAGACTTCATTTCCTTTTTTGTTAATGCTAATGCTGCTTCTTCAAGAAATAAATAATCTGTAGTTGAATCCATTCTAGACTGGATTTGATGCATTCACACTGATCACATTGATCACTGATGGGTAGTGTGGGAGTATTTTTTTAGCACTGAAGTACTAGTAATTAGGGTGATGTCATAGTAAATAAGATTAATGGTTTTAAAAATTGATACTGAAGTCATGCTACATACCTGAAGACCTGATATGTAGGCGAATAGAGTGCTTGAATAAACGGAATTTGGTAGTCTTACTCTGTAACAGTTCCAGAGAATTGCCTCTGGGATGAGCTGAAAATATCTCTTTACTGTTCAGATCCATTCCTTTTTTAGGCAAGTCCTTCTTTAAGCCACAAGCAAGATATTTTGAAAAGCAAGCGAGCTTTTCAAGTTATTCTTACTATTAGTAATTAAGTTATTCTTACAATTAGTTCCTAATCACTTTGAACTCTTCCATTCCATGCTATTTCTCCAATCACTTTTGTCATTTTTTTTTCCTGCCATATGATAGTCTGATTTTGTATTGGCAACATTTCCCAGCTTTATACCATTTGCACATCTCATTTGGAAGCTCTTAGTTTTTATTCCAATGAAATGTATTTCAAAGCATATGCCAGCCTGTCTGCAGACCTGTATTTTAAAAGCTCATTCTCCAGTTCTTTAAAAGCTCACAGGAAAGATGTTCTGTTTCATGGCCAGGTTTATATTGCCATGATGATCCCTCTAGTATTTCTGGCTTTGAGCTGAGGTAATGTATTTCTCTTTGCACCATACTTAATGTCAACTCATCTCTGCAAATTGACCACACATTTTTCCTTTGTGTGTTTTATTATACAATATTATTTCTTTTCTCCTCAAATTTAACTCAGTTTGCCTCATGTAAATCCCTTTTATCCTTTTATATTCTGACATTTGAAAATTTTATTTATTTATCTTCCTTTTAGAGATGATTTATCATGTGATTATATCTAAAAGCTTTCACTACACACTTTTCTTCATGATAACTATTAGAACTTTCATAGAACAGTTTCTTTCTTTCTAATTGAAACTTTACTTTTAAAACCATGCATGTGTTAGTTTAACCTTGGTACATATGCTTAGCTAGAGGCTAAGAAAAGAAAGGTTCATTACTAGATGACTCTTATTAATCAGCTGTAAATCAGATGAATAATACTTTACAACCTCTTTGACATATGGTACGGTCTGCAGCAAGTTTGGCATAATAGTTTCACTTAATAAACACCTGATTAGCATTGTTTAACAGGTTTGGATTTCATGAAAACAGTAAAATGGCCACATTCTGTCTAGTTAATTCCTCATTAGCAGCCTTATATTCACCATGTTTGACAGACTGTATACCAGCTTTGACACAAGGTGACCTCTTGCAAGGGCCCGTTCATCACCCTCAGTCTGTCATAAATGGAGTCAGTATAAATGTCAATATGAATGTGCCATCACCAGAGATTTTTGAGAATTAGAATCCATCTGGTATCATAAAGGTTATTTTTTCAACCTTATCATTACAGACATGATGAAATTTTGTTGAGTAGCAGGTAAAAATGTAAGGAGATAAAGCTGCAGTAAAATGTCTGGGTGGAGATTTTTATTTAACAGATGTTGTAAAAGCTTAAAGATTGCAGTATGTAAGCCTTTTGAGAAAGTAGAAAAAAAGTAATTCTAATTTCTACATGCTTTGCTCTTAAATATTAAACAAAAATGAAATATTTATTCAGTTAAAAGCTGTGGGAAAATTTTCACTAGCATAATTTGGATAAATGCTTTTCTAAAATATGTTCCTTTTTCTCTTTGAACAGAGATAAGAGCTTGACAGCTTATTCACTTTATTTTCTCCCAATGAGTTCTATCCAGGAGCAAATCACACCTAATCCTAATATGGTTATGGGCAGACAATTTTGTCCACTTTCTTTCATAGGGACCTGGACTGGCTTGGGAGGCGGGCCCATGCCAAAATCATGAACTTAAACAAGGCCAAGTGTAAGGTCCTGCACCTGGGTTGGGGCAATCCTAACCACAGAAACAGGTTGGGTGGAGAATGGCTTGAGAATGGCGTTCCCTTCCAACCCGGGTGATTCTGTGATTCTGTGATGAAGAGCTGCCCTGAGGAGAAGGATTTAGAAGTGCTGGGTGATGAATATGAACCAGCAGCACATGCTTGCAGCCCAAAAGACAAACTTTATCCTGGATTGCATCAAGAGAAGTGTGATCAGCAGGTTGAGGGATGTGATTCTGCTTCTCTGCTCTCATGAGACCCCACCTTGATTACTGCGTCCAGCTCTGGGTCCCCCAACAAAAGAAGGACATGGAGTTGTTGGGGTAGGTCCAGAGGAAGGCCATGAGGGATGGAGTACTTCTTCTGTGGGGACAGGCTGAGAGAGTTGTGGCTTTTCAGCCTGGAGAAGAGAAGACTGAGGGGATGTTATAGTGGCCTTCCAGAACTGGAAGGCTGGGAGGAAAGTGTTTATAAGGGCAGGTAGTGACAGAACAAGGGGAAATAACTTTCAACTGAAAGAAAGTAGATTGAGACTAGAGTAGATACTAGGAATAAATTCTTCACTGTGAGGGTGGTTAGACACTGGAAGAGGTTACCCAGCAAGGTTGTGAATGGCCCCTCCCTGGAAACATTCAAGGCTGCATGGGGCCTTGAGTAACCTGGTCTAGAGTGAGCTATCCCTGCCTATAGCAATGGAGTTGGAACTAGGTAATCCTAAAGGTCCCTTCCAACATAAACCATTCTATGGTTTTGTGATTTTAACTAAAATAAGTGGGGAATCTGGTGGGGAAACTTGGATTAAAAATTGCCATATTTGATTAAATGATTTCCAAATTAACCACAGAGGGAAATAAAATGTTTAACATTTTGTGATAGAAAGATTAATCCTTTCTTCTGAAAAATTGATACAAAATTTTAATTATTTGCAAAATATAATGTTACTACTGTAAAGTTGCTAATGTAGGTACTATTTTACAGGTTAATAAAATAGAATGTAGAGAATGATAGTGTTTGCCTACAGTCTCAGAATAAATTTCACACCATTGTTATTACTTCTTCAACTCAGAATTTCAGAAAAGTTTCTTGAGGGATGCTAATCCATAAAACAATAGCTGTGGTTGAGTTCAGACATGATTTTTTCAAAAATACCACTGATGAGAAATATCTTTCAGAACTCTTATTTTAAAGATCACTTATCTGTTTTCCACAATTGGTGTCATAAATGTCTTTAACATAGTGGGATAAATCCACTACCAGTTTCAGAAGATTCTGGTGATAGTTCAGTTAGGTTTTTTTGGATGTTGTGCGCCTCTTGCAGCAGAACAAGTCAAATTAAAACTACACAGCAGCTACTTGGGAAATGGTGTAACAACTTCAGCTGAAACAAGATTAAGATAATGGAAAGCTCTTCAAATTTTATAAGTACAAGTCCTTTGGATTACAAAATCACTTTCTTTAAAAAGTACCTCAAATATATCTTAGAGTGTCTCTGGAAATAGCTATTCCATTGCCATAGTCTGACAACCTAGATGGGCACTTAAACATACTTTTACAGAAGCACATTGGTATGAGCTCAAGAAGTGTTATTTAGAAGTCATAAAAGCTCAGTCTCCATCAATTCAGATGGCAAAGATGAAAACTATTTGAATTTTTCTTTTTATACTTTTGAATTCAGTGTGATTAAAGTAATTGATTCATCACATAATAAGATTGTGAACATTACCAATAGTGTTTTTACTGAATTGCCAGTTAATAGAAATAAATTATAATATTAAAATGCATAATATTATGCTGCATGGAGCTATTTTTTATGCAAAGCTATCTAACTCTCTAGGTGAAACTTAAAGTCTCTGTTCATTTTAATTCTAATATTGTATCAAGAAGTAACAAAAAATCAGTTATTCTTGGGTGAAATTTCCAATATGATATTTATTATTTATCATGAAGTATCATTGCTATAAGTAAAGATAATTTTCAAACTCTACAAATATCCAAAGTTATTCAAAAACTAGCATGATTTTTCTTCAGTCTGTGTATGTTGTGAAGTGCTTCAGTCTCCTGGTTCTGAAGCATTGAGGTCTGTCCTTTTGAACAGTGCATTGAAAAATGCACTTCTAATGTGCAATTTTGAGTCCTGCAGAATAAAAAGTAGGGGAAGGGTCCTGCTGCCATCTACTCACTCTCCAAGCATGAGGAGAGAAAAATAGTCAGAATTTGTACTTGAATCCAGGAGTCAGATGTGCTACTACAGCCACTAAGATAAAAAAAGCCTGCACAGAACATTTCTGTTCTTCAGCAATTCACTTGCAGAATTTAATGTTGTTACAGGAGTAGAAAAGAGCATGTGACAACAACTTTGTCATATCTAGAACTTGATGTTAATACAGTAGATCTTCTGCACAGTGCACCTCTAGAATTATTTCAGCTTTGAGCTGTAATTTGTGTGGATTTCTGGATTTCTCAGATATACTCTGAAAAAAATAAGGGAAATTCTGAAAAGCTTAAACAGAACTTAAAACTTTAAAATTTAAATAATCTGTACTTTCTCCTCTGCTGTTTGACTGCTGTAAGAAAATACTAGAAATAGCTTTTTAACTTGCTCAATGAACTCATTCTATCTCCAGTGCCAGGAGTATCTTTTTACTAATTCTGAAGGTCAGAAATGCTTCCAGACATCTACTCCATTGCTAAGTGATACAAATTCCAGGAAATGACCAGCTACAATTGAAGAAATATCTCATTAGTGTTAATAATAATGAGAGCCTCAACCCATCTTAAAAAAAATGCTGCTTATCACATAATGAGGCAAGCATATATTTTATTTTAGGTTGTATATTCATCCATATCTAATACAGATGTAATGGTTACCTTCAAATCACTACTAACAGTTCCATCCACACATATTTAAATATCAGAATAGAGAAGTGTTTATTTTCTCAATTATATATATATATATATAATTTTCATACATGTATAGATTTCTTGAGCTTCTTCTACAAAACTTAAATAGAAAAAAAAAAAAAAAAGAGATAAACTTTGTAATAAACAGCCATTCTTACCAGCAACATAGTCTTTCCTTTCCTTTTGAAAGTTCAGTTTCCATTATCATCTTGATAAGTAGCTAATGCTTTGTCAGAGGGTCTGCTATCTATCTATCTGTCTATCTGTCTGTGTGTCTGTCTATTTATCTATCTATCTAATCTATCTATCTATCTACTTGTGTACTAGAAAAACACAGGGCAGCATGAGAAGCTGAAAATTCCTTGACTTAGCGTAATCACTGCTCTGAAACAGCTAAAGCATCAGTGTACTTAGCAAACTGAGTAATGGATTATATTTTCAGTTGTTCTTTCACTTGTATTAGCTAACTAGTGACCCAGAATACTTCTTAGAGAAGTCTTTAAAGTAACATAAAAAGAAAAAGTGTATTTGCTTGGATCAGTCACAGAACTGAGTATGCTTGTAGTGAGGTGGTGGTTGTGTTCTCTGGATTGCCTTGTATTTTCTGTGTAAGCCCACATATTTATATGTTATGCATATTAGCTCATGATGTCCTTGAAATGTTGGACTCTGAAATGTTGGTCCCTGAAATAGTTCTCATTATACACTAATTCCTCATGCACATTTTATGGTTAAATTAGCCTTTGACAAAACCTGTTGTCTTGAATTATGTGTCACACATTAATTGGTCTAACTATTAGTTAATGAAGCTTTTGTTATACTGTCAATTATGTACTTACTTCAGTGGTATAAATCACTTTTTTATTTTTATTCAAATTATAAACACAAAAGTGTTCTAGATTCAACTTTTTTTTTTATTCGTATTTGTCACTTGGTGGACTTTTCACAATGTCAATACGGTTTTGTCTTTGTAATTCACATAATCACCTTTATGCTGATAATTATTAATAGTGACTTAATCACTCATTATTTTATAATTATCACACATCACATATGTATTATATACTGTAATATTATTATATTTAAACTTCTTAATAGTTATCACTTCTATGTGTCTCTTTTTTTAATGTTAGATATGTATTCAGTCATTTAGCGCAGTATGATGAATACTTTTTTTTCTTGCATTTTTCTTCTGACAGTCAGAATTTCAAAATACTGTTCAAATTTACTTGGAGTTTTGGTGTTTGTATCAAAGAGCATATATATAAGTTAAGCCTTGGAGGTTTAGGGTTGTTGAATTAAAAACCTCCCTGGGCATGAAAGAAAAGCTTTCCCCCTTAAAATATACCTCCCTTGACCTGCTGGACATGCTCATTTTAATGCACCCCAGTATGCCATTGGCCTTTTTGGCCATGAGGGCACACTGCTGGCTCATGGCCATCCTGTTGTCCACTAGGATGCCCACGTCCCTCTCTGCAGAACTCAAGCCCACATCAGCAGCCTACATGTTTCTTGTACTGTGATCCCCAAACCTGGTTGCAGTGCTCCAAATGGAGAAAAGTGTAGAGGGGAACATTCACTTCTCTCAGCCTTCTTGCCATCCCTGTTTTGATGCAGGGCACAGCTGGTATTCTGGGCTGCAAGATGCCCTTCCAGCTTTTCTATCAGAACTCCCAAGGGCTTCTCTGTGGTGCTCCTCTGAATGAGTTCTTCTCCAATTCCATACTCACATTTGGGATTACCTTTAACCCAACCCTGCACTTAGATTTGTTGTAACTCATTAGGTTCCCATGGTCCAACTGCAGTTTTTCATGTTTGTCCAGGTGCCTCTGGATGTCATCCTTCTGTTGTATCAACTACACCATTCAGATTGGTGTCATCAGCATTAAATACTGCTATGTTCAGACTCGTCCTCACAAAAGTGTGTAACTATATACTCTCACCTTTCTTAAATTTCTGTGTAGAAATTTCTAGCAGCCACTCATAAATTAAAATGGTGGGAAAAATTTATCCACAGCAGAAAATGAATATGCATTTCATATTATCTTACAAGGATTTCCATGCGTTCTCTGATGAGGTGCTGTGTATTTCAGAAAAAGGCTAGGAGATTCAGTGTGCAATATCTTGTCCAAACAGCATATATGGTTAATTAAAATCACACCAGTGATTTTCTTAGCCCCAAGGAACCTCAGTATCATCAATAATTTTCAGAAATTCAGTCTAACTCAGAGAGACAGTGTCAAGAATGGTCACTAAATCTTGCTTATCTTTGTCCACATAATTATTTCAATTAACTTGATTGAGATTAATTGTCTAACTAAGGTAGATATCATGGCCCAGTACTTATACCATTTTTCTACAGCATTTTACTTTAAAATCTCCTTTAAAATTTCTTCTTCTTTTGACTATCCATACCAATCCACAATTATTATTTCCAACTAATAGATCTAATATCAGAGTCAATATGTACAAGAAGAAAATGTTCAATTTCTACAAAAAAAAATCAGAGAAGTGTTACCTAAGAATAATCACTACTGAAATGTATGAAACTGGGTAAATACAGCTTAAATCTGTGATAAAAATTTAAGTATAGAGTATGGTGTTCAATACCATTTTTTTTTTAATGCTACTTTAATTCCCAAATAATGAGCCACAAATTTAGGAAAGGAAAATAAGTCCAATTAGACTTAATCTAATGAGCTTTTTCACGGTGCTAGCCTTGCAATTTAGCAGTTACATTTATGATATTTATTATTATTAAGCAATTAATGTGTAATTAGTCACATTCTCAAATGTAGGCAGCTACAA
Organism: Coturnix japonica; assembly: GCF_054131305.1. Taxonomy (NCBI): domain Eukaryota; kingdom Metazoa; phylum Chordata; class Aves; order Galliformes; family Phasianidae; genus Coturnix; species Coturnix japonica. The sequence continues at coordinate 144,005,368 of NC_140663.1, forward strand.
AACGCTTTAGCAAATTTAGAACAATATAATTTGGATCATTAAGGCAAGTATGCCTCTGGAAGTATTCCTGGAGACAACTTTTCCTGCAGAGCTAGCAGGACTACAGAGGAAGTTGCGATGCCTACAGAAATGTTGCTGAACACAAACTTATACTTAAAGCAATTGTTTCTGACAGGTCATAGTAATATAGAACAGTCACTTGAGGCATAAGTTCATTTAATCATGTCCAGTTTATACATATCAGACAAGAAGCTGACCTATAAAAACATATTTTCAATGGGGCTTTTCTAATTTCCACTATCTGAGGACTACACTTCAGATGGCTTCTGAATTTAGAAATGACAATGGTGAACAGAGATGTAATTTTAAGGGCAGATATTTATTCTGCATTAGTATAAAAAATATATATTAAAGGAGATACACTGTTTATCATAATTACTGTATCTTCTATTGTTGTCAGTGAATTCTGAGATCCTTATAAGTTTTGCCTATAGGAGACATTATAGTGTACTATTTCATTTTCATTGTCTAGAATTTAAACTTGCCCAAAACCTGAATGTTCAGTTCAGTGTTATTTTTATGGTATTACTTTGCACTTCTCAGAGCTGCCAGAGTATATTTTCTCCACCCCAAGAATTCTGATGAAAACAATAAAATGGAGCTTCCAGAACTGTGTAGAACTGTTTCCATCTACACTAATAAATCACTAGATTAGTTAGCAACATTTTCCCATTTACACCAATACTGAATTTTAAAGTTGGTTATGGGGATGGAGTTGCTTGCTTGATAGTGGGGACTACTTAAATATCTCACTATTCACAGTAGTCTTAAAATCACCTGTTAAAGGGAAATACAGGATTATGACTATGGTTGAAAACTTGCATCAGTGACTGTCATTGTAAGAAGCTGAAATTAGTCTCTTTGTACATGTACATTTTATATGACTTTTCTAGAATTTCTAGTTTCTTAGAACAAAAAGTCATATTTTTTTTACAATTAAAAATATTCAGTATTTAGATAGTAATGTTTTATCCACCACGTGTGTATGTAAATATTAATTTTATCTACATTTTTCTTCTTACTTTCCGTTCTTTAGCAGTCATCCCAGATAGAGATGTATAACACAAAGTGAAGAAAAATCTTTGGTTTAATGAGCCAGATACATTTAACATTTAAATTCACTTTGGTCATGCACTTTGACTTCTCTGAGATGCAGTTGTCCTATAAAAGCACATTTGTAAAAAGGGAAATTCTAATGGTCCATTGTTTCTTCAACCAAGCATGTATAGAATGCAGAGAAGGTATTAAAAAATACGGGTATGAATAAAAACACTGCCTGTTATCATTAATCACACAACGAAATATAATAATTCTTTGCATAAACTTTTTTTTTTTTTTTTATTCTGACATTTTGGTATGTCAGCTGTTTTATATCATTAGTTCATGTAATACCCTCTTTCCACTACTGCTTATTTCAGTTTCTCTTTAGATTTTTATTCTAGCAAACTTTTATTTTAAATGTTCTTGTTTTAACCATATTCTTTAAAGGTAATGTCTTACTAAACATTCAGAATACTTGCTGTTACAGCACATATCAAGTACATTTTAAAAGCTTTATTTATTTGTTTGTTTATATCTCAATGTTCTTTGAAAGTGCAAAAAGTAAAATAGATTGTAATATGAACAGTATTCTAAGTTAAAGCTAATTGTTCTGATGTTAAACTTCAGAAGAATAATACCTATCAATCTAGCGCTTTAAGAAAATACGGATATCCAGTTTTACAAAATCTATATTCTGTCATTTTTTAAGTACCAGCATTAACTGTGTGCAGAAATTAGTTCTTAAAGTGAAACTTACTGTACTGTTAATTTTCACACAGTTTACCAATTATTGATATTTTTCTATGAATTTTAGAATGAAACAATAAATATAATCAACTTCTTATAAAAATAGAATTCAATTTCTTACTAATGAGATATCTTTTTTTACGTGAAGCATGTAGTCATCTATCTTGAACCCAAAGCATGTAGGAAGACATAGGTAGAAGTATATTAAATCTGACAAATGACCTCCCATGTGCAAAGAAGGAAATAAAGATTCATTCTCCGTGTTTGTGAGATCATTTTGATGAAGGGAAGGCTAATTGAGGATGACATATATTCTAAATCTAATTCAAATCAGCATTTTTACGTGAAGACTCATCACATTTCCAATGGTACACTCCACCATAAAACAGCTTAGTAAAGACATTCTGAATTTGATTCTTGAAATTTTTTTAAATGCTTCATCAGAACTGACATTTTTAGTGGTAATGAGTTTTCAATCTTAGTATTAGTACAAATGAGATAGCTGTGGTATTTTACATCTCTTATAAGAAGAAGCATTTCTTCTTACCACAATTAAGCTTCATATTTTTGAGAAAATTGCAACTAATATGTGATTATGTTTAGAAAACATGCATTAAACCTACAATCACAGGATTTCTTACCTCAAAAGCAAATCATATTTAAATCAATATATTTCTGAAGTGTAAACTTTTAATCTGGCATTCACAAAATAATTCTATTTAAGTACAAATATTATTATAATTATTTTAAAAATAACAAAAAATGATATGAAATGCTGTTTCTCCTCAATTTAAATGACACAAATTCTTTTTTGAGTTCACTGTTATATTTTTAACATAAACCTAAGAGCTCAGCTCCATCAGAAGACTGATATCATTCTGCACTACTAGATTTGGTTTGCTAATAAAGCATTTTACATCTTGTGAGTATAATACCTACATGAAAAATCATGACCAGATCTCACAGAAAGATCTGTGTGCTGCATACCGGTCTGACACCCCCAGTACAAGAAGGATGTGGAGCTGCTGAAGTGGGTCCTGAGCTCATCTCCTGTGAAGAAAGGCTGAGGGAGCTGGGCTTGTTTTGCTGAGAAGAGAAAGCCCTGGAAGGCCCTCACTGTGATTTTTCAGTACTTGAAGAAAACATATAAGCAGAAGGGGGAGAATAAAAGCCAAAATAATTATTAAATATATTAGATTTTTAAAATATAAAACAAAATGTTGTGACTTACATAAAACTATCTGTGAAATTAAGATAATTAATGTCTCTTTCTTGCTAATGATGTTGGAAGATCATGCTTGCTTGCTATTAATCTTTGACAAAGCACTGGTCTTTGGGCTAGAAAGTAAAATCTTTAAGTTACATTATTTCTCACTACAAAATTTCAGTTTCCTTTATAAAAAAAGAAAAATATTCCTTAAACCATTGGTCCTTTTTTGAAACTTAACTCACAAACATTGAACTGTATTTTAATGTGGTGCTTTACACAATCTTAAAAAATAAAAATAAAAATTATAACTAGATCATCCCTTGCAGAATGAAACAATATGAAGGAAATGAGTTTTTGCAGTATGTAGTTCAGATGTATGTGTTTCTGGCGGTAAGATTTTTAATTCCCCCTACTTGATACAGTGTCAGAGGGCTTAATGTCTGTTATAATCTTCCCATAGTTTTTAGACTCACTACCTTCTCAGTTTTACAGTTTGAACACTCTCCCATAAATCACTGCAGTGGGAAAGTTTGTTGTACTTTTTAATTAGCCTTGCATCTTCTGGGTTTTTTTATTAACCATTTGGGAAAATGTACTAAAGACAAAAAACTTTAGACTATGCAAAATTTAAGTAACGCTAGAATTTTGAAGAGATGGTTTGAATCATAAGGGTAATACTGATGAATTCATGTTTGCATTGTGTTTTCTAAGGAGCTTAATGCATGGTTATATCTACATGATATGTTCATACAATAAATAATTTTAAATTCTATCTGCTTCCAACGCTTGTAATAAATTAAGATGTTTCACAATGTAGTAGAATATTTCATAGAATTTCATAGAAATAAATACTATTTTTAATAATAAATAATATTGCCTACAGGTAGCCAAGCATCACACAGTCACTGTCACCTCCTCTCCTCAACAGAAGATGGGGAGAAAATATGATGAAAACACTCAAACATAGAAATTAGGACTGGGAGATCACTAACCAGTTACTGTCACTTGCAAAACAGACTCAACTTGAAGAATATTAGTGTATTTTACTTCCTATTGATATCAGACTAGATGAGTGAGACCTAAAAGCAAATTAAAACCACCTTCTTTCCATTCACCCTCTTCTACCTCCTTTCCCTTAGTAAAGTAGGGGAATGGGGAATGCAAGTTGTGGTCATTTTATAATGCTTAATTTTCTGCTACTCCTTCATCTTTTCTCTCTTTCCCTTCTCCCCTTGGAAGCCATCCTTCATGAACTAATCCTGCATGGGCTTCCTACAGGCTGCAGCTCTTAAAGAACTGCTGCAACATGAGTGTGTAACAGGGTCCATCCTTCAGGAGTGAACTGTTCCACCACAGATGGCAGCTCCCACCAGATCATCTACTCCAGCATGGGCTCCTCTCCACAAGCTGCACTTGAAAATCTGCTCTGCATGGTGTCCCATAGGCTGAAGTGGAACAACCTGCTTCACCATGAGTGTCTTCTGGACTCTGAGCCTGGAGCATCTCCTGCCCTCACTCTGCACTGACCTGTGGGAATGTAGTTTTGTTTCTCTCTACATTTTCTCTGTCTTCTCTTTCTGTTTCATAGTTTCATAGTTTCGTGCGGGTTGGAAGGGACCTTAGAGATCATCGAGTCCAGCCCCCGGGATTCGAGCCTCCTGTGTAGCAGAGCGGCACTTCTACCACTTGCGCCACAGGGGGGATTCGAACTCCGGGCCCCAGTGTTGCAAAGCGGCGTCTTTAACCACTGCGCCACCGGGGCACACACTGGGTTGCCACTGCACAGTGTTTTTTCCCTTTCTTAAATCTGCTCTCCCAGAGGCACGCCCAGCATCATCATGCATGGCTCAGTTCTGGTAGGAGTGAGCCCCTTTTGGAACAGCTGAAGCTGGCTCTGATCTGATGTGAAGAAGCTGCAGTCTTCTACTTCCAAATGCTTGCCATGTAAACTCCATATACTGAATGACATTTTTGACCATTTCCATTTTACTTTTCCAAAATCTTTTTAATTTTAAACTCTATGATGTGCTTTCCTGAATAACAAAACACATTAGAGTACACTTCAACTTTATAAAACTGCTAATCTACAGAAGTATTACATTCATCCTGTTTTGAACAACACTGTTCTTTTTTCAAGCTATTTCCTATCTAAACATATTCAATGTAAGTTTTTATATTGTAGTGGCATTTAAAATTTGGTAGTAACTGCATAAACAATTGAATATTCACTTCATATTTAATAACATATTTTGCCATTATTACAGGTGCAGATCAGATCAATGGCAGTGAGTAGTTTCTTAGTTCTATGGGGAATTATGTTACAGCAAAGTGCTAATTTCTTAACATTGTAATTAAAGTTTCTGAGTGACAAACTTTCAAAATTAGATGCATGTCTCCAGTGTTTAAGAATGTCTGGATCATTTGCCACCATGATTGAGTACCTTTTCTCCTCAAAGTATTCACAGAACTGACTTGGGGTAGAGAGGAGAAATTACTTGTTCATATTAATTTTATTTGCTTTTGGTGACTTAAAGGTAAGTACATCATACATCATGAAAGCAGAAAATTGACTGGTGTCTCCCGCAAATACTACTGAAAGTACAACATTTAGATATGTGTTAATTACAGGAGGTACTGGGGTGGATAACAGTGAGAGCAAGTGGGGTTTTGACACCTCTGAATGTTTTCATGAAAGTCCTGCTACATTATTTCCAAGAATTTTTAAGCTTTGATCTTTTTAAACTTTTTTTTTTTTTTTTTTTTTTTTCTTTTTTTCACTCTGGTCAGTATTAAAGAGGAGGAAGCTTCCACGGCTGAACCTCCATAGAATGAGTCTGGCCAGGGCCCTGCTGGTGAGGCTATATCATCTCTTTTAGAAAACCCCAGCAAATGTGAAACTCCTTCATCCTTTAGCAATGCTTTATGCTTCATGATATAAAATACATGTAGCAGTAAAATACTCTAAGGGAACTTATTATGAAAGAAAACTATATTTATGGTCCATTAATAAAGGTTTCAGACTGCCTTCTGTATAAGCAGAAACTATGATTTTGTTTTCCAAAATAATTTTTTTTATCTTAGTTACTTTATGTTAGGAACACAGACTATCCCGATACATGAAAAGCACCATTTTCCACCTTTCTGCTTGGTTTGGAGAATTTTGTATTTTCTGAATGAGACATCATTTAATGTTGTTTAAACTTAAAAGTGATGGGGAAAGTGTTTCTTTCTTGCTCAGTTCTTTTTTATGACTGTTGTGTGAAGGAAGGAATTGAAAATACGAATGATGTACATTCTTAGAAGAGCAATTTTGATTTCCATTCTAAAAATAAGGTATATCTAAACAGATGGTCATTCATCTAATTTTAACATAGGTCACTGTATTGCCATCCAGAAGTGCTTATGAAAGACATCAAAATAAGTAAATCCCTAACCTAGGGCAGATGAACCTCACCATTTATTCCAGAAAGAAATATTTGAATACATTCCATTTAGCTCAGCTAATTTCTCTCAGTCTGCTTCAAATACTAACTGCACTTTCATTGGGTTTCAACTTAGAACAGTTTTCCTTAAATTATATTAATGATGAAGTGCTACGTTTCTGAAGTTTTTATGTACCCTAATATTTTTTCAAACATTCTGAAGAAACTTCTGCGTACCTGTTCTTCTGCATTTGCTATTCTAAAAACAGACACTGTCCCTACAAAACTTTTCTTCATGTGATTCAGTTAAAAATGTGGAACGAACATTAAAAAAAATAAGAAAGATCCTGTTAATTAAAGCCAAAAATCTACCTATCTAGCCTAGTGCTTTTTTATTAGCAGTACTCGAAAGAACAAGGAGGAAGTAGAAACTAAATGTATTAAAATATTAGATATCCCTCTCTCTGAGGTGTAAACCTACACATGTCCAGCCTCCCATTTTAGCCACTTCTGCTTTTGCCAGAAAGTGAAGCCCAAATTCTTAAGAGATATCTAATACACTGAGTACAGTGACATGAAAATTAGCCTTTTTTTTTTTGGTCACCTGTGTGCAAAACTTAGATTTGAGGCATTGCAAGTTTGAGGAATATTTGAATTAAAACGCCCAACTGGAATTAGTAGCTTCAGGAAAATGTAGGGGAAATAAATGTATTTAGAAACTTTTTCCTGTTAAAGCTCTAGAGCAGACTCTCACACCTTTCTTAATCTTTCAAATCTCCTGTTAAGGTTAACTCTACTTGTTAGACAAATGAATCTGGCTGAATGCTTTACCTGAAGACAGTTGTATATGCAAATCTAACAATTTTATTATTTTTTCATAAATTAAATTTGTTGATGGGCTTTCACCTGATGTGAACCAATTCTGCAAGACCTTCTTTACCTGAAATGAATCATTTGAATTTGGTTACTTCAGATTGCATAGTTTCCTGAAAAAAATTAAAAAAAAAATAAAAAAATGCAGAGAGACAGTTGTAGGAGCGTACAAGATTTTAAACACAAGTTTTTTTTTCTAGAGTTCTGATTTGTTTGCTTTATACTCTGTATCCAGTGAACACGAGTGGCATTTACAGTATCTCACAACTGAACATAGGACTAAGCGAGGAAGAAAAAGAGTGAAATAACAAAAACAAGTTATTTGCACTGGGAAGAAAAGATCAATAACAGTCTCTATTGAAGAAAAGGGCAATTAAGATAAATCATATGCTATGCTGCTTAGCATGTTTTCAACCAAATATTTTGCACACAATCTTATACACATTTTTTCTTCTTTTTGAGTTTGTAACTGATAACTTTGTAAAGTCTTGAACACTGCTGGCACAGATTCTCTGAATCTCCCCTGGGTTTTTCCTTGTTTTTTTTTATCACATTGCTACTAAACCACTCAAACTAAATGCTGAGTATATAACTTGTTTCTAATTAGATAACCTCTGTTTGCAAAATCTGTGACCAAAAAGAAAAGAAAAAGAAAAAAAAAAAAAGAGTGGTTTTCTAAATCTAATCTGGATAAAGGCAGCTCATTATAAATAGATTGTGATATGTCAAAAGGTTCTATCAAACAAAAGGAGGTGTTTTCTTGCATTCCCCTGGAGCCCTGCTATCCTGATGGTAATTTTAAATTTGAAATATATTATCATTTAAAGAGCCTGGAAGACGTAAAGAATTAATTCTCTCTACTAAAGTCAACAAATAATTATGAGTGCAGGATTAGATTGATAGATTAGTGGCATGGTAAATTAAAGTAAAAGAGGAAGGGGTATATTGAATCAATCTAGCTACTTTGGAATTCTTTATTAATTCTCTATTTGGGGATTTTAAGGAGCTAATATTGATGACACAGCCTCGGTGCCTGTGGGGATCCAACTTTAAGAGATTTAAAAATATAGCCATATGTGTGTGTGTGTGTGTGTGTGTGTGTATATATATGTACATATATATATATATATGTATACTTTCTAACTTCATGAACACTGTGGTATTAAGCTCACTAGGTTTTTAGTATCGAACAGGGTTACACTTTCTGATCCAAATCTTACAGTTCCTGCTCTGGTTCAAACCTGATGAAAATTTTTGGATGAAAATGAACCAAGAGATATATCTGCTAGAGAGGAACCTAACATGACACAAACACAAATGGGTATTCATTCTTCCAGACCATATTAGTGTTAACCGGAAGTAAAATCTCTTAAGATATGTACAGCATGGATTACAAGTCCTCAGCAGAGGCTGTTTTGTTTAGAGATATATTTCTATTGAGATTCCTATTGAGCTAGCTAATTAAACATAGCATATGTTCCTGGAACAACTAGAGACATCAAGGAAGGCAAGATGAGTCCAGGTCCCAACAGTACTTCAGCCAAGGTCATTTCCTGCACTTCTTGTTTTAGTATTTAAACTTTCTATAGCATACTACAAACAAACGAACAAAAAAGAACCATGACTAGCATAGCTGACCATACACATTCATTAACCGCTAGCTGTCTTTGCATATTCTTGCATTGAACTTTCCTCTCTTCATGTCTCTACCAAAGCAACAAATGAAAAAAAGAAACTAAACATCCTGATTTTGTCCCCATGTTTGCTGCAATGTTTATGAGTTGTGAACTTGTACAAGAATTGAAACCTAAATCCTAACTTTTATATTTGTGTACACTTTTTAAATATATTCATAATATGTGTAAGCTGTAGAATTGACAGAGCAATGTCTCATTTTACTCAGTCAGCTGGAATCTTCATTCATTCCTCTGACATGCTGTTGGCAGCTGCTAAAAGAGACATTATCACTTTGCCCTTTTAGAAGTTAGAGACAAACTAGAGCTGGTTATGGTGTGGATTAGCAAAATATGTGGGATGAAGTACAGCAATACTCAACAAAGGCCTTTCTTTTAAACTCCTGGATGCTAGAAAAAGACTGTGACAAAGAGGGTGCGCCTGAAAGGGCTGCTGAACGCTTGAGTGGCAGCTCTCTGTATGACGAGTCTTGTGGGATTGGATACTTAAATCTTAATTACAAAAAACAATCATCATCAGGTATTAAAACCCCATAGGGAAATTGAAAGGCTCAGAGAAGAAAATCCCAATAGCAGAGATCTGCTCTACACAAATTTAATTGACTCATATTATACAAATAAACCTGATTTTTTTTTTTTTTTTTTTCCAAGTCTGTAAGAAATTGTCGAGTGATTCTCTTTAGAGCAGATGCTGTGAAAAAGGCAGGGGGGTAGGGTTTTAAACCTGAAGACACTCAGTGACTGTGTAACAAAAAGTCTAATGCCACAGCTGATCAACTTTTTTATAACAATCTGTAATGCAACTGAAAGCAGGAAATCTTTTGATCACTAAATGCAAAGCATTTGCAAAACACACAATGAAAATATATAATTTAGTTTTTAAAATGTTTTTCTGCTTTAAGCATGTCATAGAAATATTAGAAAAAACACTCTGGTGGACACGAGAGTTTCTTTAAGTATAGAAAAAGTGTGTCATTTCAGAAGTGTTATAAAAAGAATGGATTATATTTTCATTCCTTGGAAATGAAGAAAATTGACAACAATGTATTTTGTGGTAGTTGTGTGCAGGAATGTAAACAGGAGTCAATTTGGAATTTCTAGTAAAAGGGTGGCCAATTCTAGATTTCATAATAGTTAAATAGTTATGTCACATTCAGTTAAAAGTCTAATTAACAATGACATTTCTTACTCTTTCATAAATATTAGCCATTTCTATTATTGCATGTGACTGATCTTATAGGAAAAGTAAAGTTCGTATACTAATGGCATCAAACATTCTTCTTAGTAAATACTACTTTTATTCTCTACTTTATGAACTCTCTTTACATCACCAATAGTCATGGTGACAGAAAGACAGCTGTCCACTTCTTCATAGTCTTTAAAGAGATTTCTTTTTTCCCTAGAAAAAATTATCCAGCACAGACAGCCATTACACTTGAAATTCCTTTCTCCCTCTTTTTTTTTTTTTTTTTTTTTCCAAGTGTGATAGCTGCAAGATGAGAAGGACTGGACCTAATATATCTTTTTATCTTCATACACATGAGGAAGGAAGTGATCTAAATTTGAGATACCTACAGTATCAGAAAGAATATAAAATTAGCATTCAGAGTATTAATCTACTAAAAATCTATGTTAATGATTAAAGAGAATGCCCCATTTCAATGGTTTTTATCCATTAATGTAGTAAAAATTATCAGATATTTTATTTTTAGTTCTAAATTATTGAAAAAGATTGTTTATTCCTTTTGAAATAGGATTTCTTTAATTATTCTTGTTGACAGCTCTCTTACTGGCATCCTCAGTAACAGACTGAGACTACATGAACAATAAATTGCATTTGTGGGATCTGGCTGCAAAATAGATAGTTGTCTAATTTGAGTTGATTTAAATATATATACTTGATTTTTTTTTTCATATCTATATTTTTCCTTGAATATTTTTTTCTGGTTCTCCTAATGTCAGGCAACTAAAATCTGACATTTAAATAAAACCTGTTTATTTTCATAGTTTCTTCAAAATTTCAATCATGCTATTTCATCAATTCATTTATTTTTATTTCATAGTTTTCAGTTTTAGTCATATAAATTTTTACTGAGTCTGTCTGAGATGGAGTGATTAATCTTCAGAAGAGACAGAATAATGCTGTGTTTTACACCGATGACCAAAACAGTGTTGATAATAGTGGAGTTCCAAGTCCTCAGGTGTCAAGCTTCCTACTCTGTACTTTAGGAGTGCAAAGAACTTGACAGGGGGACATGGCAGAAAGCCCTAGAGGGTAGAGGGGCCCAAGAAAGATGGTTGGTATTCAGATATCGTCTCCTCCAAGCCCAGAAGCAAGTGTGCCAGGAGGTCTCCATGGATCAGCAAGGAGCTCCTTCTCATCACAGTGATGAGATGGAACAAGTTGCCCTGAAAAGTTGTGAATGCCCCCTCCCTGGAAGCATTCAAGGCCAGGCTTAAAGGGACTTTGAGCAGCCTGGTCTAGAGGGAGATATCCCGGCCAATAACACAGGCGTTGGAACTAAATGATCTTAAAGGACCCTTCCAACCCAAACTATTTTATGATTCTGTGACAGTACTTACACTTTTTTGGCTTCTTACTCTGGTAGCCCATTGAGTAGGCTGACATGGGCAAGAATTGAAGTAGATACAGCTGGAGAAGTTGGCCCAGACTGAATCAGGTTAACCAAAGAAATATTGCATTCTGTACAGTCATTCTGACTGAACATCAGTTTACTGGTGTGTGGTTGCTGAGTTATAGCATTTGTATCACTGTTCTCTTACATTCACTTACCAGACTGTTTTTATCTTGGTGTCAAGAGTGTTGGGTTGGTTGGGTTTTTTTAGGGCTTTTTCTCATCCAGTTTTTCCTCCTGTTCTCTTGTGTGGTGCAGAGTGAGTTAGGTGCTGCTGCTTCTCAGCTGCAAAAGACAACTCACCAGAACCACTCATCCCTCACCTCTTCCCTTTCTACTAACATCTGCCTGCTTCATATGTACCTAGATAAATTTCAGTTCCACAAGTCATGAAAAAGGCACTATTGGTCCCCAGGCTTCATGGACTGTCCCAGCAATTCCAACATAGTTCACAACTTTATCTGTGGTAAACTGTCTAAGCATGATGTAAACTATACTAGGAATGCTGAAAGTTCACAAAACAAAACCAAACAACAAACAAAAAACCTTCCCTAAATGTTCTCTAACATTTAACTAAGCACTATAACTGGCTGTGTGAAAACCAGGAACACGTGTTGGCATGTGACATTAATAACATTATAGTTCAGCTTTGAAATTAGAAAAATAATTTACTATTGTACTACATTCTTGGTCTTTGCTAATTTATTAGCTTTTCTAAAGTCATTTTATAATGGGGGTATTCCGTCTCTGGAAATACTTATTTCCTCTTTCCCCAGAAAGAAATTTAGATGAGAAATTTAGATTACATGGCTAATATTTGGACATCTAGAGGCTGGAGAATGGGATGACTAATGCGTGAACTTTGAAATACTCTGTGTTTAATGTGTGTCATGTTTCCTCTAAGATATTAGCTGCAGTTGTCTTCCTACCCTTTTATGTAGATCACAGGCTTCAGGAATGTTTGACTTCAGCTGTAGACTCTGAGTATAGAATTTCTTTTAAACTCAGTGGGAATTCAAATTGTATATTCTGTCAAATCGAATCCTCTCTTTTTCAGAAATGGATAAGAAAAGGCACAATTGAATATGGGATAGAGTAAAGTATTTAGCCAGGAAATATTGGTAATGGTTGGACTAGATGATCTTCTAGGTCTTTTCCAACCTTGATAATTCTGTGATTCTGTGATTATCAGTCCTAATCAATTTCTCTTCTTGTCTCTAACATTTACCTTGTTTAAAATGGCTCTGGCACTCATAAGCTCTATAACACGAAAAATAAAGAATACATTTGTCTAAAGAAAAACATTTCTATTTAAAAGACATTGTGTAATCTAAGTACCATAGGCCAAAGCTTTTGAACAGTGGAAGAAGTTTCAAAGAGAAAGTAATGAAACAAAGTCCCAAATACTTTTTTTATAATAATAAATTATATATTATATATATATTTTTTTATATATATATATATAATTCTTATATATATTATATCACATATATTATTTATATATTTATTATATACATTGTTTATATAATATTTATATATTATATAATTACTTATAATAAATTGTTGTTATTATTATTATTATTATTATTATTATTATTATTATTATTGCACTTTAACCTCTTTTTAAAAGAAGCAGAAGCAATTCTTGTTTAGCTGTAATTACTCAACATTTGCTTCATAGTATGATGTTTATTTAACAAAAGAACATTCAGTTCTTGGAAGCATCCAGTAGATTTGTGTTAAAAAAATAATTTTATTTTTTACTTAAATAATACAAATTAATAGGGATGGGTAGTGGCTTTAGAAATAGTTAGATCTATTTTCTACAAAAATCTCCTGTCAACTTTTAACAATAAACATATGTATGTTATGTCTGTTCTCTACTGAAGAATAGATAGAACTCTGATACTGTCAGAAACATAAGTGTGCATCTGTGATATTTATTTTAAAATATCTCTAGAATTTTTTGTAGACTTCCTTAATCTGATAAATACTGCCCTGATAAATACTTATAGATATGTTTGCAGTAAGTTGGCAGGTGATACCAAGTTTGGAGCAGGTGTTGATCTGCCTGAGGGTAGGAAAGCCCAATAGAGGGACCTGGACTGAGTGGCTGGAAGACTGTGTGGAGGAAATGGACCTGGCGACATTGGTTAGTACTTGGCTGGATATGAGCCAGCAGTGTGCCCAGGTAGCCAAGAAGGCCAATGGCAACCTGGCTTGTATCAGAAATAGTGTTGGTAGCAGGAGTGGGAAAGTGATCTTCCCTCTATACTCAACTCTGGTGAGGCCATATCTTCAGTACTGTGCTCATTTTTGGGGCCCCTCACTACAAGAGAGAGACTGAGGCGCTGGAGAGTGTCCATACAAAGCTGGTGAGGGGTCTTAAACTCAGGTCTTATGAGAAGAGGCTGAGGGAGCTGGAATTGTTCAGTTTGAAGAGGAGGAAGTTCAGGACAGACCTTATAACTCTCTGCCTGAAAGAAGGTTGTGGTGAGATGGGGGTTGCCCCCTTCTCTTGTGTAACTAGGACAAAGGAGAATGACCTCAAGTTGCACTAGGGGAGTTAAGACTGGATAAAAGGAAAAATTTACTCTCTGAAAGAGTGGTGAAGTGTTGGAACAGGATGCCTAGGGAGGTGGTTGAGTCACTCTCCCTAAAGGTGTTCAAGAAACGTGTAGATTTGATACTAAAGAACATGGTTTAGTGGGATAATATTGGTGGTAGGTGGATGGTTGGACTAGATAATCTTGGAGGTCTTTTCCAGCCATTAAGATTCTATAATTTTATATTCTTGTTGTCTTTTCAAATCGGTGTCATAATACATGGATGAGAGCACAAGGAATTCAGTTATTGAAAATTATCTCATTTAGGGAATTTTTGTGCCGTTACAATTCATACAAGAAATTCAAAATCAATAATTCAGTCTTCCTGAATAGGAAGACACAAGCATTAAAGTTGCCCAGAAGACAGTATACTAGAAAAGAAAATCTAAGACATCCTACAGCTAACTTCTGCAGAATACAAAAGAGGAATTTAAGTAAGAATAGTTCATATTGCTCTTTCACTGTTAGCTTATGTTCACTTATTCTTGACACCTCCAATCCAATAATAAAAGGTTCTGCTAAGTGCTTGTTTAACCACATGGTGCTTCCTCTTTGCTAGTTGTGCTTGATAACATTTTTTATGGAAATCTTTCTCAAGAGGAGTTAAACAATACATGTGGAGTCACTTGCAAAGCCCAATCAAAATGTGATATTTTGATATCATGTCAAAATGCTTCCTTTTTTTCAGTTCCATTTTTATTTATTTCATTATGATGAATATATTTGAAATTATGTTACTAAAACTTAATACTGATTTTTCAATATTAAACAGTTACATATCTATAACTGCATGAATGAAAATGATATGGAAAATAAAAATTGACTCAATCAAAACTCTGTAGTTTCACATCAGAAGAAAAAAAAAAAAATCACCTGAATTGGAAGAAAAATCTTCCAGTGTTGAAATTTTACATAGAATAGTAATTTTTCTGCTGTCTTGATTACACCAGAATACTTAAATACCTTTTCTCAAACACATTATAGTTTAATTGTGAAACTTTCAACAAAAACCTTTACCATTGTTCTACAGTATATTATATCTATTCAACAAAAGAAAGAAGGCAGGTTTACAATGATTTTCAGCTTCAAAATGAACTGATAAAATTCTGTAATGTGACTTTGTAAGAAAAACAGAAAAATTCATTGGATTTCCACATATAACAATAAGAGCAATCAAGGTAGAGATTTGTTCAGTTAATTTTTATTATTATTTTGTTTTGTTACCTCTCTGTAACTACTTTTTGTTTGTTTGTTTGTTTTTCCTCTGTGCAGAGGGGGTGGGGGAACTTGTTTAAAAAAAACTGTTTGCAGTCATAATTTTTTTTTTTTTTTTTTTAAAGTTAAATGTTAAGTCTGTTGTCAATTAATTTAACTGATTTTAAAAGCTGATGGGCACCTGGTACAGAAGAATTTTGCCTGCAGCTGAATTGGATACAAGAGCAATTTATTTTAATAATGAATGATGGGGGGAAAAAAATGAACAACAGTTCTATGCAGGGAAGCCTTCAGAGATTATAATAAACATTCACAGTGGTTAATGCTAATGTTTTTGATATTGGACTGAGGTATTTCAAACTGTTTAATATTAGTTTGGCAGCAGTAGTTTCAAAGTAATATGCTTTAGAGGGATCATCTTCCTTGAAACTATCTGAGTGAAACTTAGCAGTGAAGTGGAGAATGGGAGCAGTGGCAAAGTCAATTAAGCAATAAAATACTATTTAATATGAAAAAATAACCTAACTGGCACATGATGTTTTATGATTATGCAAATTCTAAATTGAATATAATTCACTTGTCTTGAGACTATATGGCAGTGTTAAGTTAGTTCTTCCAATCCCTAATTTTTTTTACAAGTGATTAAAGATAGTGTTTTGAATACCTAGTGCCTCATATTTCAAATAATAGTGACCGGGTTAATGATAGAGTTGTTTTTATTTGAAGATTAACTATAAGTAACATGTTTCTAAGATTGTCTCAAATTTCTGCTAAATGTTGAATTAATGTACAGCAGACCTTTTTCCTGTTTCACTGAGTAACCTTTTTATATCCAGTACACTGCCATATTTTTTCCTTACGAGAAATTAACTAGTTGAAAATAAGGAAAGCCTTCAATATTACATTGCTATGTCAAGCTGATATTTCCATAAAGTCATAAAATATTTTCAGTAGGAAGGGACCATAAAGATTATCTAGTCGCACTCCCCCTTTCCACAAACAGGGACACCTTCCACTAGACCACATTTCTCAAAGCCCCATCCAACCTGGTTTTCAGAGCACTTCAAGGGATGGGGCATCCACTGCTTATCTGGACTGTCTGTTCCAGTGCTTCACCAACCTGATAGTAAAGAATTTCTTCCTAATATCTAATAAAAATGCACCCTTTTTTAGCTTAAAATCATTGTTCCCTGTTTTGTTACTACACCCTCTGACAGAATCTCTCTCCCTTTAGGTGCTGGAAGACTGCTATAAAGTCTCCCTGGAGCCATCACTGTTCCAGACTGAACATTCTCAACTACCTCAATCTATCTAAACTTGTGTTTTCAAACCTGTCCTCTATAAAAGAGAAGTGCTCTATCTCTGTGGCCTTCTTCTGGGAATTCCTTAACAGATCTGTCTTCTTTATTTTCGGAACACCAGAGGTGAACACAGTACTCAAGTTGGGATATCATGAGAGTGGTGTAGAGAGGGATAATCACCTCCCTTGGCCTGCCAGCCATGCTTCCTTTGATGAAACTCAGGATATGGTTGGCTTTCTGAGATGCACATTGGCAGCTCATCCATCAGAATCTGCATGTCCTTGTGAGCAGAGATACTCTCAATCCACTTAGCGTCCAGTCCATTTTTGATTTCCCCAACTCAGGTGCAGGACCTTGCATTTGGCCTTGTTGAAATCATGAGGCTCTCATGGGCCCACTTCTCCAGCCTGACTAGTCCCTCTGGATGGCATCCCTTCCCTGCATATTGTCAGCCTCCCTACTCACTTTGGTGTCATTCTCAAACTTGCTGAGAATGCATGCAATCCCACTGTCTGTGTCAGAGGAAAAGATGTTAAACAATTATCTGGTAAATTCTACAGGTATTTAATGACAGAAGTTTTCCCCAGATATTATAAAAGAGTAAGCTTGATTAAAAAGAAAACATAGAACAATACCATGCAATGATATGATCACTGTATTTCTCTGGTCCAATTACCTGACAGAAAAGGACCTGTGTTTTCAAATGTGTGGTTTCTGCTTTAGTCAGTTACATCATAATGTATGATAAATTCAGATTGATATGTTCAGAGGAAGACATTTAAGAAAATGTTTTGCGTTCAGTACTTTTGAAATATATTAGCTCACTAAGTTTAAGTGTTTTCTGTTTTAATGCAATAGGGAGACTTCAATAGAGAATTCTCATTATTCATGGTGAATTTGATGACAGTACAAAAATAAAAGCGTATTTCGGCAGCAACTACTTAAAAATGCAGTGTAATCGTTTATATATCTGGAGTACTCCTTTACATTTTCTATGTGAATCAACTATTTGGTTTTAGAAACAGAAACATAAGGTCCCGACCATGTTAAACACTGACTTTTTACCATTTCTTCCTCTTCAGCTGATATATGCGTCCCATCCAAAAATCCACTGAGGCTTTTTGATTTCACAGCTGTAATCAGCATTGTACCATATCCAAGCTGCAATGTTTTTAATAGTAAAAAGAAGCAAATACATTCTTAAGAAATTGAATGAAATTACTAATATAAGTCCTTCTTGAATTAAAAAAAAAAAAATAAAAAGCAACATTTTCAATCTTTTAACAAAACCAATTAGGCCCATCATGAAAAGTAGTTTAGCCAAACTATAACTAAGTGTAATGATGCAAAATGCACTGACAGAAGGGAGCATTACCAGGCCAAATGGATTGGTTTAAACATTTTCGACACATGTCACAAGTTCACATAATCAGCCTGAGGCAGCAGGAAACTTAAAAGCTAGTCTGGTAGTGTTTTCTACAAATATTCTTTGAATTTTATTACTTGTCTCCCACATGAGGCGTAATAGTTTCAATGTTCTAATTAGTACTTGTGTATATTGCTATTACTTTGTCTCTTTAATCACATTATTAAGTCTGTTATGGAGATTCCTTATAGAATCACACTTTATAATAGTGTTTCTAATTTGAATATGTCCTTTTTTATGTTGTCTGAATCTGAAACATCATAAACTCTTTTTTATGGGTCCTTTGATAGTAGTCACTTTCCTGTTTTATGCTTGATTAGAACACACAGTACTAAGTAATAAAGAAACTTCCTGAAGCCTTGGAGTTATAGTACCAGAAGACATCTCAGATTCCTCAGACTTTCTTTTCCTCTCTGACATTATGTCAAACAAATATATTCCTTCATCCATTTTAAAGTATTGATCAGGAAATACATATAAAAGAAAGCGTTTTTATGACTCGTAATTATTTTCATACACCACCAGAGACTATCTTTCAGTCTGTTTTCGAACAAGGTGGATGATAAAAAACTGTATGGAAATGTTAAAGAATTATGATAATTTTCACAAATTGAAAATACAGTTAAAATTTAATTTACAATGAACAAATATATTTAAATGCCAATGAGAAATAAGAAGTAGTATGCATTTCTTTCTCTGTTTCTCTCTTTTTTTCTGAAGAGACATGCCATTAAAGCGAAGGAAATTAGTTCATTTTAAAGTGATTTCATTTAATCTTTTCTTAGACCAATAATTAATTTGATAAAACGGGAAATTAATCAGGATTTTGTAAAAGTAAAACAGAAATTAATATATTTGACATGACATTACAGAAATTGTATAAATCAGAAGTTGCAAAAGATGTGCACAAATAACAACCATTAAAACTAGATAAAAGACTTCTTAAGAGCTAAGTATGGTTGAAATAAAGTACTTCTTGTTTACATAACAAGAAGCAACAGAGAATAAGCAGTAATCCCATCAGGTGTCCTCATTGAAAGCCTCTGAAACTGTAGTGAAACTGTTTCTGCAGTTAAGTTTGGATCAGAAACTAATTGTCAGCAGTCTTCACAGAGACGTTACCATCAATTCCTGTGAGTTTACTTCAGGAGGAGAATGTGAAGAAATTTGTGGAATTCCATATTTATTTTCTTAAGAAGTGATGAAGGCTGCAGATAGATGCAAATATTTACAGTTGCTTTCAATCATCTGCAAATTAGAAAGGGAGTAGTAACTCAAAACTAAAATCCGATCAAAGGAAAATAATAAGGAAGAATCCCTTTCATTATATCTTCAGCATTCTACTATTTCCTTCTCAAGCAGAGGAAATGGATTTCTGATCAAGTATAGTCATGCAGAAAAATAATCCTTTTTCCCATGTAGCTACAAAACATTATTCTTGGCAAATACTTATATGCAGAATCTAAATTTCCAGGAGTAATTTAATGTCAAAATTATGAATCTCAAATTTCCATGCTTTAGAATTTCTATTAGAACATCATAATTAAATTTTTGCTGTCTAGTAACATTTAACATACAGTGTATGTGTATATATATATATATATATATATATATATATACATATATATATATATGCATGTATATATGTGTGTGTATATATATATATAAATTTATCGCCATGTTTTTTCTTTAGTGGAATTTATTCACACATTATGTTCTTCAAGTTTTGATGAACAATAACGAAATATTTTAACTTGCAAGTTTTGATACATACAAGAGTTGAAACATTTGAATTATTTAAAGTATTTATATGAAGCCTTTTTACTTGCTCTATCAAGTTATTTATTTGTTTATTAATCCAGGTGAGATCAAGACTGTCATTGCCATTTGATGGTCACTGAGTATGAATAATCTTAGCATAACTTCATAAAACATAAACTACATTATGACAATTGTTGGTAGTTGTCAACTTTTTTTGCATGCTCAGGAGAGAGATGTTGTAGTAGGTGTTAATGGGGTATCGGGTTGTGACGTGATAGGACCTCCCCTGCTCTGTGAGTAACGTGTGTTGCATGCTTAAGGGGCACAGACAAAACGGGATATGTATTTAAGGAGTTGTCGTGCCTTAATAAACACCATTTTGCTTCACCATCATATTGATGTCAGTGTTGCTATGGCCCTGGCAAATTTGGATCGCTAGCCCCTGGCGGTGTGGCCTTGGACATGGTGGTTGCCAGAGGTAACAGAGAGAGGAACTGAATAAAGAGAGATTTTATGATTTAAGTACTGAGGCAAGGTTCAAAAAACCTCTGCCTGCTATACAGATTTAAATTAATTTCTAGGTTTATAAATGCAGAGATTTAAAAAAAATTTATTTTTTTTTTAATATACTCACCACCATTAGTAATACATTTTTTTTGCCAGAGATGGAGAAGAGTTTGTATTCTATGCTCCTAAAAATCTCTACCAGAAGAAGTGGCCTATTGCTGCTGTTGCCACAGCTGAAATGCACCATGCACTGCCTCAGTGTGTTCCACTATTTCATCTCCATAAACATTCAGTGAATATCAGTGGACCCCATTTTTTTCTACATGCAGGAATTCAATGGCATATCTTTGTTTCATACACACTTTGATGCCAGATGCTATTCTGTGAGACTGGCCCTCCACTGCCATCCCTCATATGGCAACAGAATGCAATAGAATACTGCTAGGAAGGTTTAACCTCTAATACCATACCACCACCACATGCCTCTGACATGAGAGGGCAACAAGCCCTCAAGTTACAATGTAGTAGCAGAAGCAGAAAGTTTAACATATGCATAAATAACTTGAATTAAGCATACTACACATAATAAGAAAGTGAAATACTTTTCAGTCTATTCAGAGGGGAGGGGGAATAGAGGGACTGGAAAGAATACTTTATACTTATGTTTTCTTCAGTATGTAGCAGCTAAAAGAAAAGCTTCCTAGACCAACTGAGAGTTGTGTGAAAACAGATTAACAGTAATGAAAAAGAAAACATTAAAATAAGGCACTGTATTTTGCTGTACTTAAGGCCTGTCTACTTTCAAACCATAAATTACAATTAATTCTGTTATCTACAGAACTGCAGTGAAAGAGAAATCAGAATCAGAATTATGTACTGTAAAGGATAAAACAAAGATCAAAAGAGAATAATTTCAACAACTGTACATATTCTTCAGTAACTGGTAAATTAAAACAAGTGTAGAAAGACAAGGCTATCTGAGTAACCATTTGGGTTAAAATTTAAAATTTAAAAATTTTTAAAAAATTTTAAAATTTAAAATTCAAGCCATAAATTTAGATAGCAACAAGTGAGGTAGGTGTCTAAACTCCCATGATGGAAAGTGAAGACCTCATATTTAGTTTGCAGATATAAACACAGACTTACAGTGACCACTGAGATGTCCAAGATATCTCACAACAGATGGTATATTTGACTTTATATTTAGATAGTCTTGGCTTCAATTAGATAGTTAAGAAGCTAGCTGATTCTATACCCATATAAAAGAAGAACTCAAGAGAAGAACCAGGAAGCTATACACCCATTAGTCTTACTTAAATCTCTGGAAAAAAAGTGATGGAACAGAGTGTTCAGGAGGGACATTTAATGACATTTAAAGAACAGATCTGTTATCAAGAGCAGTCAATATGGATTCATGATGGGAAATTCCTGTCTTAGTCTCCTCCTATGATAAAGTCACACATTTGGTAGATGAAGAGAAGGAGGTGAAAGTAGCGTTTCTGGAGTTTACTTAGGCCTTTGATGCTGTCCCTCAGGACATTCTTCTGGACAAATTGTCCAATTATGAGATGATCAGATTCATGCTATTCTGAATGATGAAACAATACAAGGGTAGGGATCCAAGTGTTGTAGTGAATGGGGATACATCTTGCTGGTGAACATTCTCTTGTGATGTTCCCTAGGGCTCGATTCTAGGGCCAGCCTTGTTCAACATTTTTATTAATTGTCTGGATACAGGAGTGGAATGCAAGCTTGCTGATGATACTAAAATGGGAGATGCCATTAAGTTTCTGGAGGAATGAGAGGCATAGCAGATGGATCTAGACAATTTGAAGCATTGGGCAGCAACATGACGTTCAACAAAAGAAAATGCTGGGTTGTGCATCTGGGATGGAGTAATGATAGACAACTGGGAAATGAGTGCCTGGATGAGAAGGATCTGGAGGTACTGGCTGACAGCAGGCTTAATATGTGACAGCAGCATGTCTTGGCAGTCATGAGGATAAACTGTTTAGAGCTGCATTAGACACAGTATAGCCAGCTGGTCAGAAAAGGTGATTCTTCAATTATATTTAGCATACTAAATATATATTATATATATATAGCATACTGTATTTAGTTCTGGTCTTTGCAATATAGAAAGGATATTAAGATCTTCAAAGTGTTCAGAGGACAGCAAAAAAACAGGTAAAAGTGCTAGAAGACATGTCTAATGAGGAGAGGCTTAGAACACTCACATTGTCTAGTCTGGAGGAAAGAAAGCAAAGCAATCTCATTGCTCTCTACAGATTTGTGAGATGGAAAAGTGGAGGAGGTTGTAGTCTCTTCTCCTTGATAATTGGTAATAGGACTCACAGGAATGGCAAAGAGCTATGCCAGGGGAGGCTCAGACTGGACATTAGGAATTTTTTTTATTTTTTTTTTACCATGAGAATGGTCAAACACTGAAATAGTCTTCCAGGAGAGGTGTCTGGTTCCCAGTGCCTGTGATTGTGTACTTGGAGAAAAATCAAGCTGAAGGAAACTAGAGGTTCAACATGAAGCAGAACCACCATGAGAACTATTAGAAAATCCTGTAAGATTTAGTCACACAGTTCATTTTATGTCTCCATAGTATTTATCTTTGGAACACCAGAATAGAGTACACAATGCATGACTAATTATTATAAACATTAATTCATATAAAACATCCAGTAAAAGAGCAGTTATGCTTCAGTTATTTAGGTACTGATAGTTAACCATTTTGCATTATGGAATTTTACAGATTCTGGATTTCTTTGAACACATGGGCTCAAAACACTACTCTATCTGCTGGAATAATATTTTTACCATTTGTATTCCATGAGTGGATTTGTTTTTCAAATGTTCTTCAGGAATGCATCGTGTATATGACTGCTAGGAAACAAGTAAAACAGACACAACATGTCCTAGGGCATCTCTGTCAGAGGTTACAGAGATTAAATGCTTCTTGTTTCGGCTAGTAATAAAGTAATAAGGCCAGCAGATCAGTTTGGTGCAAGACCATGTCCTAAGGAGGAAAGGATAGCTCCACCAAACATAGCAAAGTATAATCAAATATTAATAGTTATTTTCTTCTTGTGTATATATATACATATATTCACACAATTTCTCAACATGAATAACAGACATGGATTTCTTTAACTGTGCTGTAAAGTACAAAAGACTAATTCAAGCTACCAAATATGCATGTACAGTGCAAATAAATAAACATAAATAAATAGAATGATTTAATGGTTAAGCTTTACTGTATATCTTAATGGATAATTGGAAGATATTAATTCAAAATTTACCTCTCAGCTAATCAGATAAATCACCATAACACTTTTTAAGCCTTCGAGCAAACATAGTTGATAGTAATAACTGTTAACATAGGTAGTCAAAACAGGTAACATGAGTTGTATTCTAGAGGTGCCTCTAGGTTTTCTCTAAGCACCAGATTAGCTCACTGAAAAACTTATTCCACTTAGAATGGTAATAAGAGAAGTTGCCATTTTAACAAACTCAATTTTAAATAGATATTTCTTCCTCTGTAACTTATTATACATAACAATAATTTGTAACACTATCTCCAAAATACCTTTTTGAATTCCCTGTATACAAACAGCGTTTCACTACTTTGCTGTACATATATTGCAACCAAATGTCTAAAAGTGTTTGACATTAGCTCTGAATTAAAAATACAAATAATGAAAAGTGTGCAGTGCATCTCACATAACCAGTGTTAATTCTAAATTTCATACCATCTTATCTATCATGGTTACCGTGATAATTTATTTTCAAGTCCCAGGTTCATCACAACTGGGGAACAGATCTGTTGCCTTATATCTTATAGATTAAATATATTTAATTTTAATCAATTAAGCAAAGGCTAAACAATCATTATAGATCTTTAACAGCAGCAGAGAAGAAGTGAAAAGAGAGCTCAAGAGGAGAATGTTTGTGGGATAGCACATTTCATAGAAATTTACATAATCTGGAATTAATTCAGTTGTTACTCCTCTGCTGACTGCAGAAACAGCATTCAGCACTGGTAATCCTGTCACTAATCATAGCAGAACTCTGTCTCCTGCATACCTCTTATTCCCTCTGGCAAATTAGATATCTAAGAAAAACTCAGTTGGAGGGGTCAGCTGAAGGGGTACAGATTCAGTTTCTGTATACTGCTCAGATACACTGTCAAATATATTTTTAAAACATCTTGAAATTGTGACATTTACAACTTGTAGTGTGTATGTTGACATTGCTACTATAGAATAACTGATATAATCCTCATTTAGCACTTACAGTTCATGCAATTACATTAGATTTATATGAAGTTCAGGCTTTACATTGGTTCTTTGACAATGCATAAATCACTCAAAGTGCAAAGTTACAGCTGACCAATGACTGGTCCAGATCTTTGGAGATTCTAGAAGCAGCAGATCTTTTACAAGTTTTTCTTCAATACAGCAACCATGATTTGGCCATGAGAATTTATTCATATAGCTCTTGTTTGTATGTTCACTTTATTGAACATGTAAAATGTTGGATTAATCCGTAACAGGGGTAAATTATTAGAACATGAGCTAGCCACAGAGGTTAATGAAAATATAATTAGCACTGCTTGTGATACACGCAGTTGAAAAGAGGGTCATAAATCCTATTAATCCTTCTCAGTTCGGGAATTATTGACCTGAAAGACCATAATGGATATGATCTATAGTGTCAGTGAAGTTGAAGTTGAAGTGGATGATATGTTATGTCTTCATTCACTTGATTCATTTTGAATATGGAAAATACTTTTGAATATGAAGCAGTTTTGCATCACCATGATGCAGGATAAACAGAGGAAACGGTGAACGACAAATGTTTAGTATTCAGTGTAATGCGTGTGATTCATATGCAGATAGGACTGTAACTAAATGTCACTCATATTACTCAGACAGGCACATACTTAAGATTTATATTTATATAGTGTAGTGTGAGGATAATACTATTACAAAATCTTACCCCACCCGAGAAAAAACAACACAACAGCATTTCATGTTGTGAGAAGAAAGTATACTAGATAAATTTGAAGATGTTTGCCATAGAAAGTTACTTGAATAAAGTAAAAAAAAACCAAAAAAACAACAAAAAAACCCAAGTTATCTAAAATAAATTACATGTAAAAAAAAGGAAGTAAATGAAAAACTAACACATAAACAAGCAAAAAGAAACAACACAGCTCTGTCTGTAATTAAAGTGTACATTAATTAAAACCATATTAGTGAATTTTATGAATTAATTTTATAATTTTATGAATTAATATTATATTAGTGCTTGCAGGTTTCCTGCATGCCTAATTCACAGCTAAATAGTATTAAGGTTCTTCTCTCTTTAGACTTCTGCTGACTACTTGCACTCACAGCATTTGTCTGGAGCAAAGGCCTTATGAAGAGAGGCTGAGGGAGCTGGGATTGTTCAGCCTGGAGAAGAGGAGGCTCAGGGGAGATCTCATTGCTCTCTATAACTACCAGAAGGGAGGTTGTAGTGAGCTGGGGTCAGCTTCTTCTCTCATGTAACTGGTGACGGGACTAGAGAGAATGGCTTCAAACTGTGCCAGGGGAGGTTCAAGCTGGATGTTAGGAAATACTACTTCTCTGAAAGAGTGGCCAGGCAGTGGAATGGGCTGCCCAGGGAGGTGCTGGAGTCACCAACCCTGGAGGTGTTCAAGGAATATTTGGACATTGTGTTAAAGGACACAGTTTAGTGAGAACTGTTGGTGATTGGTGATGCAACTGGCTATAGATTTTTTTAGAGTTCACATTCTTTTTGCAAGTGTGTTATTTACTGAGAAGTGAAAATGATTTTTTTTAGTTCTTTCCCATAGGTAAGAAAAATATTGCTGATTTAAAGCAATGTCCCACTCTGGAGTTTCATGTGTATTTTAGAAGCCATACGATTTTCTTGTGTGAAGTGTTATAGGTATTTTATTCACCTTGTGAAACTTTGCATCATTCCTAGAAATAAAGGATTCTCATGTAGCTCCCAAAAAGCACATGCTAATTTTTTAAAAAACAAATTAGACATCAATAAGTCATGGGATTTATGTTAGGAAATGTGTTATACAACACATTCAACTACCACACAAAATCCTGGCATAGAGTGGATTTGTGCTTTTAAATATGTTTGCTTGTTGTGGTCAGCCCAAGGGAGAAGTAAATAGTTACTGAATAAAATCATCCCTATGAAATGTAATAAAGGTTAAATACATCCCCAGATAGTAGTAAAGTGCTAAGTTAAAAGTTAATGCCTTGCTATATTACACTCCTCAGCAGGACAAGAGCAGTATTATGACAAAACAAATCACAGCAAGATGGAATACTGTTTGCATTAGAAACAATTCCCTTTTCCAGACCTATATTCTTCAATGCTTTGCATAGAATAAGAAGTGGCATAATTGCTTAAATGTTATCTTTCACATACAGATTTTTCTGAAGGTCATATGATGATTAAGCCAAATATACCCATTCTTTCTTGCACCTTCAGCCCTACTACCAATGAAAATTATCAAGAACACACATTCCAGTAAGTAAAAGAAATTTGCCAATTTAATTTTCTACTATATATGTCTGTCATTATGAAGTATATGTTCAGTCTTCTTGTAATAAAAAGAAACAAGTATGGTTTGATTCTATCTGCACACATAGAATGCTTGACTGGAATTGCAACAGATGTGTTCTACAGTCAAAGGAATGAGAATCATCTCTACAGTCTGAATTTGCAAAAATAATTAGTCAACACTTTTAGATGCTTGACTCTTAATAAAAATGATGATCAATAATATTTGAAAACTGAGTTTTCAGCCAAAAAATTGCAATCTGATACTGGTCATTAAAAATAAAAGTTAGTGTGTCTTTCAAGTTACTAAAAGTAAACAAATTCATTAAGTAGGAACATAAAGAATAGGGTAAGGACAAGCATAGAGTATTTCTAAATGACTTCAGAGAAAACTTAGCTCACTATAATGTCACTTTGTATGAACTCCATTCATCCCAGAAGGGATGCAGAGAACTTGCATGTGAGAATATGGACAAAAGACTGAGTCTTTCTGCTAGGAATTTTATCATCATTCATGCTATGGAATGATGTCACTTAAGGAAAGTGACACTGGTAAGAAATGAAAAGAAAAGCTTAGAACCTGACAGAAACTGGCACACTGCTTTCCAAATACAAAGCTCTCATTTGTTTAAATTAGAATTACTTGAACTAATTCTCAGTTTGAAATCAAAGCGTAAGCTTAAAAACACTATAGAGTACAAGAAATAAACTGCTTTTCTTTGTTATTTTTCATTCTGGTTCTAATATAATTAATCATTTCTAATTCCTCTATTTTTTCCCAATTTTCATTATCATTCTAATATTATATATGTGAAAATGGCCTTCTGAGTGGGAACTGAATATCCATCACCTGTGTTTTATCTAAAAATTATAACAATACTTTTTATACCTGTGTATTATGAACTTATGTTTATTATAATGCCTGAATATTAAGAAAAAAAGAAAGGAAAAAAAGAAAGGAAAAATTACTTAATTTAGAATTGAATTTTATGCCTGAATGTGCTTCAAAAATTTCAGAGAGAACTTTAATGGTCTTGTTAGATGATCTCTGTCAAAGAAATAGATTGTGGGCAAGTACACAAAATTTCACTTATCAGAGAACAGTTTCAGTAGGTAATGAAATATAGTTAATTCTTTTAACAAGAAAAAAAAAAGAAAAAAAATGTTATACTAAGATGTGCTTTATAAGTAGCTCAAGATAAATGAAAAAAAAAATACAGAATAGAACATAGTGATAGTTCTGACTTCTGGCCAGGCCTAAGAATTTCAATGTCAAACTTTTTTTTTTTCTTTCTTTTTTTTTTTTCTTTTTTTTTTTTTTTTCTCTTATGATATTAATCTCTTCATCTTGTTTTAACAAGTTTTCTTTGAAGTCTTCAAAAACATAATCTTCTACATACTCTGAGGTTCTGTGGAATCAAAGAGAGTTTCAAAGTTCTACTAGCTATTCTAATTCACAAAATTTCACAGAATCACAGAATGATTGAGTTTGGAAGAAATATCTGGTCATCTAGTGAAACCTCTCTACCCAAGTAGGGGCATCCAGTTGTCTATTTCTTTCTATTCATCTAATACATACCAGAAATTATTCTTGATAGACAACAGCACATTTTCAACACTCAATAACTTTCATTATGATTATTGCATCTTGCAGAGATCTTGCAAAGATGTAAATGTCTTTACAGATATATTTGCTTTAATGCAGTGTAGAATGTCATTTATAGGGAACTTAGCAGGAGATTGATTTCTTACACTGAATCACAGAAACACAAAATTGTAGGGCTTGGAAGGAATCTCTGGAGATTGTCTAGTCCAGTCCCCCTGCTAAAGCAGCTTCCCTACAGAAGCTTAAACAGGAAAGCAGGAAAGTTCTGAATATTTCCAGAGGAGTCTCCACAAACTCTCTAGAGCACAACTGTTCTTATGCTGTCACCCTTTAGATACTTATAAGCATTGATAAGATCCTCTCTCAGCCTTCTTTTCTCCTGGCTGAACAGTCCCAGACCTCTCAGCCTTTCCTTGTATATAACACTCCAGGTCCCTAAGCATCTTTGTGCCCCATAACTGGACTCTCTGAAAGTTTCCTGTCATTCTTGAGCTAAGGAGCCCAAAACTGGACACAGTACTCCAGATACGGTCTCAAAAGGGCAGAGTAGAGAGGAGGATCAGCTCCCTCAGTCTGCTGTCCACACTGTTTTTAATGTACTCCAGGATACCATTGGTTTTCCTGGCCATGAGGGTACGCTGTTGACTCATAGTCAACCTGTGATCCAACAGGACACCCAGGTCATTCTCTGCCTCTAACCTGCACTGATGCATGCAGTCATTCCTCCCAGATGCAGGACATCATTTGGTGAATCCATGTTAACTGCTCCTGAAAACTTATTTTCTTCCACTTGCAGATGACAGCCAGAATAAGCTGTTCCATCATCTTTCCAGAGATGAAGTCAGCTGGCTTGTATTTTCCCAGGTCCTTCTTGTCCTTTTTGAGTATTGGAGTGACATTGGCTTTCCTCCAGTACTCAAACATCTCTCCTGCTCTCCGTGACCTTTCAAAGATGATAGAGTGGCTTGGCAGTAACATTTGCCAGCTCCCTTAGCACTCATGGGTGCATCCCTTTAGAAACCATGGATCTGTGTGCATTGAGTTTGTACAGACAATCTCTGACCAGATCCTTCTTGACCAAGGGGAAATCATCCTTTTCCTAGACACAGAATCATACCAGACACTACGAAGAAAGTAACTCTGACCCAGCTGAAGCTATGACAAGACCAAAGCAAAGAAGTTATTCAATAACATTATCTTCACATTGTCCTCCATTACCAATGGATCCAACTCACTCAGCGGCAGATTCACACTTTCCCTAGTCTTCCTTTTCCTTAGAAGGAAGAATGTGCTTACTGATATACCAAAATAAGCCTTTCTTCTTGTCCTTGATCTCCTTCATCAAATTTCATTCCAAATGATCCTTAGAATTTCCTGTGGCAACCCTGCAGTCAGTCACTGATAACTGTTTTATATTCCTCTGATGTGGCCTGTTTTGTTCTGAGATGCAATTTGTATCCTAGGCCAACTGTACTGTAGCATCTTCAAAGGCACTAGACAGTATGTTTAGTGGGCTAAATTGTTCCATATACATCACCTGAAGTGGATGCTGAGATATCCATCTCATATATAAACAGATACATGCAGATAGCTCAACCTAATGACTGCACTATTGAGGTGACTGAATTCCTTGAAATGATAATTCTGTGCTGTAGGATGCTGCTTATTTCCAGTTGCCACTCAGAAGTTTGTGTGGAACACTCCTCGATGTCATATCATATGTACTAGCTCCTGACATATAAATGGCATTACGCGGACATTTTTAGGTATACTGATTGATGACTCATGTTGTATTTCAGTTTTAGAGGATTTTTGTATTCTAAAAATCTGGACACAATTTTTTCTCCTGAAATGATTACAACAATCTGAAAGCTCTGAGGTGAAATTACAATCACTTCCTATTTCCATTGCTAACCACATCCCATAAGTTCAATTTTCTGCTTTTATATCTGGAACTCAGTACAAATGCTCTGAATTATCATGGAAAGATCTATAGTAGTTTCTTCCTTTAGTTATAACATGGAAGAAGCAATTGTGTACATAGGGACAAATACTGCAGCATATGAAAACTGCCATATTCAAGCCCAAAACAGCTAGATACAAAACTCCCTATACTCATCATAGGAACTTTCAGCATTTTGAGCAGAGCTAGTAAGGAAAGAGCTAGTAATTTTTGTTTGTTTTGTTTTCTCATGCTATTATTTTCAGTGTTTTTGTTGTTGTTGTTGTTTGTTTGTTTTTGTTTTTCCTCCTTATTTCATGTCAGATGAATTCTTAGAGAAATCTTGTAGGTGATCTATGAAGCAGTTATATATAAATACATGAGAGACACACATACATATGCAATATATTTAGGAATATGCAAAATAAATTCATGGGTATCTAGATAAGATGTGTGTAATATGTTAAAATGGACTAGTTGCTTATTGATGACAGACTTACTCATAGAGTTATTTTGTTATATTTTGTATAGTCATGATGTTTATACAGGCCCAAGTTCAGTTTACAGCATTCAGAATAGGAACAGAATATTTCATCCACTGTGAAAATACCTAATTCAATTATGTTTCCTCTTCTATTTATTTATTTATTTATTTATTTATTTATTTTAATGTTGTGTATTTATTTAGCTATTGAAATTATTCTACCCATTATTACTAAAAGTATAGTTGATGTTCAGAACTTTCAAATGAAATCTTTAAAACCAAAAGTGTGCCGTGAGCTGATGTTTAAATCTGATTAAACCCAAGGTTGCAAGGAATCAAAGACGGAAGTAGTATAATATGCTTACTGATTCTCATAATCTGCAGCTAGTTTAATACATCAGTTTTTGAGCTCTCCGGAGATAATGAACTGTAATGTTCTGGTGTGAAGAACAGACTAAGTGTGAAGCATGGGCTATATGTTGTGGAAGACTGAGGAACCAGCAGGTTGCTTCAAATTTTTAGGAGAAATTGCATTCTTATTTTTGTTAATGCAAAATGCTCGTGCTTGTCCTAGTGTCTTATTAATTCTACACAACTAACTTTTTGGCTGTCTACTGGTAAATAAACACAACAACCGCCTTTTATCTTCTAACTCCAAAGATGAAAAAATGAGAAAAAAGAGAAAAAATGCCTATTTGCTACTAATTGTAAGTAAACTTTCATCCTTTCTGTAATCATCAATTAGAAAGCAACATAATCATGCACTACGAGAAACAAGGTATCACATTAAATAAAATCAGAACAAATAAATCAGACAAATAGTAGTTTCTAAGCAACTAGAATCTATAACAATTTTGATATCGTTTTGACTAGTATGCACTTGCAGTTAGCAATTTACCTGAAAAAAATATATGGAGAAAAACAGCAGCTTTCAACTAACACTTTCATTAGATGGAAGGAGGTGTCTCTATACGTGTTTTGTGGTGTGAAATATTCTTATTTCTTTTGAATTAAAGCACTGCCTTAATCCAGTTATTCGGCAATTAGAACCCAGTTGCTATATATTATTCATATAGTGAACATATTCTTTTTCTCTGTATTGTCACATGTGATTATTAAAAAAAAAAAAAAAAAAAAAAAAAAGGTGCTTAAAATGGTTAAATGCACTTGCAGTTATAAATTATATTAGAATTAAGTATCTTTCTAAAAAGTTAACCTTTAATTCACTTCAGATTTTAAGAGTATTATCAGAATTTCCAAGGAAGTTCACGGAGCCTGGAAATGGAAAAAAAGTTTAGAGAAGATTACTGTGTGATTCAGTGTGTTGATGCAAAACTGTAATTTAGAGCAATTGCAAGGTCATTAAGGGTTGTTTGTCAGTCTTCCCTAATGAGCTTCTTAGCCTTTTCAGCATTCAACTACCTAGTTGCTGACACAGGTCTCCCAGATCATTGTTTGTCACAATTGGTAGTGACAATTATTCAACAAAGTGCTCACATTTATCAGTTCCATGGTTTCAACTTTGTACAGTTAGCATATGCTTATAAGAGTTTTTACATTCTGACTTTCACTGGGCAGAATTTCTCTCTTTGTACATTACTATACTTAGTGCTTATACTGCCTTTTATAATATTAAGTTCAATAGCATCCACATGGCTTCTTTAGACACCCTCAAAAGCTGTGAAGGTATGAAAATAAAATCCTGAAACCAGTTAGCACTGAACTCACTGAAAAGAATTTTTTTTTCCTCATTTAAATGTTAGAAGGCATATGATACTCAGTGAATTTGGATTGATCTGTTATCAGGTTCAGATAATAGAGCTGTTACTGAAAAAATCTGGAAAATTTAATGATTTATGAATGTCTGTATTCTTCAGCTGCAGATGCTCAGAGCTCAGAAAATTTACTCAAATAGGACAGCATGTTTGCTAGCCTTTTGTGCTCTTTAACCTCTGCTTTTCATCTGGAACATAATTCTGAGGTATGTGGTGCAATTACTGTCTACTTACTGCATTCTTATACACCTGCTTTGTGGAAGTTGACCATCACAATAACTCTAAACTAAAATTAATGTGAAAAAGAAACACGTATGAGGTTTTAGTTAATATTTTGTGGATGGGGAAAAGAATCAAAAGGTTCTTAAAAGTCATATATATAAGAAAATAAGGAAAAACATCTGTGTAGAACTGACAGGCTGGAAATAAAGAATCATACAAAAGGTAACAAACCCTCTAAGCAAAAATAAGAGAAAGAGGAGGGAGAACTCATCTATACAATATGGAAGAGTTCAGAGAAACTGTTGTTAGAACTCACCCCGTGAATGTGCCCTTTCTGTTCTTAATGGTATATATGAAGAAAAACATATTTGTAGTCTGATTAGTGAAAACCGAACAGATTCTTTATTTCCAGGAGATGTACATTATCAATAATATATACATCTATTACCAAAATATTAAGAAAATAATATTGATAAAATTAAATAACAACATAACAACAAAAAGCATATATGCCAACTCTGTTAAATGCCTGCATCAAGAGAACCAGAAACATAGATATTTGTATATGATTCCACAACTGTATGCTGTTTTGATTTGTATGCATTCCTTTAACAGTATAACCCAAATACATTTTACTTGATAAGTTTTTATGCAGATCTTACAACACATTTTTCTACCACATGTTGGAACATTTGTGCAAGAAAAAAAATCCCATCTTTATGTTTGAAATTTATGGGAACACAATTAAAATGAGAGAGGTCCAAAGGTATCAAGATAATTACATTTTTCTAATCTTACTAAACAAGATAAATTACCTGCAGGCCCTCTTATAAAAGATGAAATCTTCATAATAAGTGAATTAATCAAGCAGCAGCTTGCTACTGCACATGCATTTATAACAGGAGTGATTCAAAGACTTATTTTATGGGGAAATTAATGGAAACAGGCTTTTCATTCTTCTGCACCAATTGAAAACCTCAGCAACCAGCTGCCCACTTGTCAAGAAAACAGAAAGAAGCTGAAAACAAAGATAAATAAAAACACCTTTTTCCTGGCACTTTTGAAGAGAAAAGGCAGCTCTCATTTACAGCAGCCATCTGTTTGTTATTTAATATGGGTGAATTACATGCTGTAATGAGTTTGTTTCTGCATCACTCAGTGCAATGGAACACAAGTTCACTCTCATAATGTGCAGCAGTTTTTAAAAGCTAATCATTTAATTGGACACAATAGTCAATGACAAATGGAGATGTAAAAACTCAGCCAGCTGTAGAGTGAATATGTAATCATTGTGAAATCATATTATTTTACATGCATGAAGACACTTTAATAGTAGCTGATATTGGTCAGCACTACAGACTCTGAAGAATGGAAGAAACACGATGAAAAGCAGCGTGTTTCAAATTTCAAATTCATTTTGATTTCAATCAAAATCATTTCAATTTCAAAATCATTCTTAATATAATTGGGCTACATTCAGGCACATGCTGTAGCTGACACTGGGCTTAGGCACTAAATCTTTTCCAAACTGTTCAGTGGCTTCTCCCAAATTTTGTTTACATTTGCTTTCAACATTTATGGTCCAGTAGACATGATCTACAGTTTGTTGGGACTCATCTGATTAGTTTCTGTTCAGGCTGCCTCATAGTTCCCATTGATTTGCTGCTTGTTTTATTTGCAAAGCTACATAAAAATAAAGGGACAGAAAACAGAAAGAGTGAATCTCAGGGACAAAAATTGACTCGTTTTGTTTAGGAACTTATTTACCTTGTCATGGGGGATTTCTCTGTTTTCAGGACTTCTCAAAACAGAAAATGTATTCTAATGTGTTTTTCTTGATACTCTTTGCATATTTACGTTGTTTATATGCTTTAGCCAATTTCAGAAAAAGGTAGGTTTTTTTCTTCCGTACTAATTCTAGGAATTCTTTGTGAAAACTAAGTATCCTTTACATTGGCTCGAAAATAAAGCCAGAAAAGCAAGGTCAATGTTCATATCATACATCTGTGGATAAGGTAGGACAAGTCTTTCTTTTGGGTAAGTAGTGAAAGCAGCCAACTTGAATTAGGACACAATTATGTTATAAGATTCAAAGGCCTAGAGATTAGATGGAGCACTTCAGATTTCTGATAGCATGTTTAAATGTGTATTTACATTCCATTTCTCATTGTTATTTAAAGGCCTCTGTACTGGAAAGCAATAGAGGCATTCATTTCCAGTAAGTTTTAAAATACTTTCACGTAGCATATTAACTTAAAAAAAAAAGAGGTAAAAAGTAAGAATCAATATTAACGGGTAAAACTGATCAAAGTTTATTTACTCTTTCAGAATTTTAAAGAATGCCTAAGACAGAGGTAAGATAAGTAAATAAATTATGATAATGGTCTCCCAGAGCTCAATGGCTTTGGAAGTTTGTATTTAAAATGCTACCAGGGCTTGAAGAAAATAGAGAAAAAAAGAGAAAGTAAAGCTATGAAGTATATTCTCTTTTAGATATAAAGAAAAAAAAATGTGGAAAATGATTTGTTCATGCCAAAACCATCCACCCAGGAGACAAACTAGAGAGAAATGCACTGAAAACTGAAAAACAACAACAAAAAAACCCAACAAACAACAACAAAAAAAACTTTTCAAACACTTATAAGAAACAAAATGTATAAGAAAAATAAAACAAGCACAATTTCTTTTGGATGATCAACAGCTAAAGTTTGGAGGAGCTGAACCATATATCAAACTTACTCACATGTTATGGAAAATAAAAATTTGTTTGGAGCAAGCACCCGTTGAAGTGGCAATATCCAAAGGAAAGCTGAATCAATTATGAGCTCCTATATGGTTGACTGTTAAAGGCATCAATGTGAAGTTTTCCAATTAGAACAGAGAAACTGAACAGGTACACCACTTCTCCTTTACCTATTGTAACCTGTCATAGTACTACACAGCTTCTGCTACACCAAAGGCCCCATCCTTTCTTCAATAATTCTACTGTCCCCAGTAGCAACAGTAACAAGACATTAAGTTGAACACTTTTACTGTTAGGTGGATAGAGGAATAGAGGAAAAAAAATAAAATAAAAAAATTATTTGTATTAAAGGAATACAGAGTTGAAATTTAATCATTGAAAGAGAAAGAACAGCAACACCATCAATACAGGCAGAAGGAAAGACTGAAATTTTCATGCAGTGCAGCCTGCAAGATGATCTCTGTGAAGAGCAGTTTATTCACTATTGCAATAATGGGTGCACACCCCCTACTGACAAGGGATAAATTGTGCAACTAGTCAGTGAAATACATTCCAATATATGCCCTGGGTCCAATGCAGGTAAAGCCCCTCCTGCCACCCATTGTTTGAGCATCTCAGGCTCACAGTCTCCCAACTCTGTTGCTATATTATGCTTCCATAGCTACATTACACTTCTATAGCTAAGTTATAATCCCATAGCTATGTTATGCTTCCATAGCTATGTTGCACTTCCATACAATGTCTATTATCAATCCATCGTCTTTGGGTATGTTTAGTACCTTTTACGATGATAAGAGTCCTGTACCGGACTCTCCCCTCCCCTGCATAATTACCTTACCTAGTGCCTATGTCAGTTTTACCTAGGTCAGAATGCCCCAGTCTCAACTTTACACTGTTCAGCAACTTCCTTTGTGAAAGCCTACTTATCCTATGTTACATACAGAAATACTGGAAATTTCCACTGCAAAAACACAATCTACCTCTCACATCATCTTGCTCAGATACTCGTGTAAGACTTTTTAAAACAATGTCATTTGTAAGAGAACAAATTAGTTTAGTAGATTAAAACAGACATTATCAGAATAATTTAAATTTGAACTTTTTCACTGGAGATAATATCCTATATAAATATTATGAATTCAGTATATTAAGATTCTCATTTCTTTTTAAATTATTTTAAAATCAAAACACATAATTCAGACATTTAAGCTTTTGTCTTTTTCATGCCTCCATTTCTCCCTTTTGCCCTCTATTTTGTCACTTTCAAGGAGTAAGTAATAAATTTACTCCCACATGCTTCCTATTTGTTACTAGAAACTATTATATCAAAGAATGAAGAAATGAAGGTAATCTCCTTTGATGCCTTATAATACCAAGATGTAACAACCTCATTTAAAATTGAGGGAGCTGAGCACCAGTGATTCTCAAATATTTCAACACTCTCCACATAAATAAGATCTAAATATGATTTCCTGGGGCAATATAGGGCATTGAGATTCCCTTTAAAATTATTATGGAATTTCATCACAGTAACAATACAGATTCTTTCACTGTTTGATCATACTCATACTGAAATAAGTGATAAGACTTCCACTGGGTTCACTTCTGAAGAAAGAGCTGTTTTTAATCAATCACTTTGTTTAGAACAAGACTGTCAATAAGTTTCTGAAATTACTTGGGGATAGTACAGTACAAATGTATATAGATGGTTGTGAGAATCTGCCCCCAATGATTGACTTACATCTTCCAGTATCTACTTAAAGATTTAACTTCTGCCTCAGTTACCCAACCTCAGCACACGTGCATGAGTGGAATGAAAAGGCTATTAGAAAGCTCAGATTTCCACTTCCTTTCAATTTAATATCTAATAGTCTGACATACCTAATTGGTCTATAAAAAGAATTTTCTTCTGAGAATTAGTTTCTTACATAAACTTTATATTACATATGTAGTTCACAAAATCATTTTAGTTTCTTAATAGTGGTTAACTGCATTGCTTGATTAAAAGTTTTATTCAAGTTCTTCTAAGATATTACTTTAAAACGAAACAAAACAAAACAAAACAACAAATGTTCTGTTTCCATGCATGGGGTTTTTAGTTCTTATTTATGGACTAAAATGTTGAATGAATTTTTTCTTCTGAAATTAAAAAGGTTTTCAACGCAATCTTTTTCTAGACTGGGGTTCAGACGGTGCATGGAGGAGCACCTAAATTACTTTTGTAGGAACACTGAAACAGAATAAATTGCCTAACCAATACTAAGCATATAATTTTTAATAAACTCACCTAGATATTATCTTAGTGACTGTGATGATGCATCAGAGACACGTGACAGTTCTCTGAAATTTAAAATTAGAGGATTCAGTGCCATCTAATATTTTAGTAGATCAAGTTGGTCAAAATTTCACATTACAAAAATAACTGTGCCAGTCTTAACATATTCAAGAAATAAAATTTTATTTGCAGAGATTAATAATTCTACAAATACGTTCATTTATTTTTTGTGGCAAAGGAGAAAACAGATATCCTATTATGTTCACACAAATCTAACATTAAAAAAAAAAACCAACAATAATTGAGTAATCAATTTGAAATTTAAAATAAATTGACTAGAATGTCAGCAGTATCCTTCCCTACATTGGAGCATCTCAGGCCATAAAGAAGTAACTACAGATGAGCCCACATAGTTAATTCCTTGTAAGCAGAGTAGTTTTTTTATTTGATTTTCATTTGTGTTTTGCTTTCACTTCTTTATCTCATAGAAATAACAAATTGAATAGGAGTAATTTATAAAATTTATTATATTTTATCTTCTTTATAAAAATAAGAGAAAAATAGTTGATTTTTGGAGAAGAGAAAGACAAAACTAAAACCAAAATGTGATTCAGAAAAGATGGAACATTTATTACTAGAATTTGGAAACATTTTTCCTGCAAGCATTTTTACCATACACCTAAGTATTGGAAATGATCAGGTACATTATTTTTAAGAATTTCTGAAATATGGTCATTGACACTGCAGACAAGGACATCACAGCACAGCTAGTTTTTTTTTACAGTCAGAGTGATTACTGTTTGCCATTGCTACTTGCTTTTGAAGAACCTTGAAGATCTACACAAATACCAAAAAAAAAAAAAAAAAAAAAAAAAAAAAAAGCTTTTTTAAAATTGGCACTGGCTCATCCTCTTCCACAATACACTGAAATTGGTTTCATTCAACCAAAAGTGGGAGTGTAATCTCTAGGCAGTGACAACCAGTTATGTGGTCAGTGAAGAGGAACACACACTGCTAAGGAGTGATTTCTCATGAGCTAATCCAAGAACCTAAGATGTCTCAGAAGAATTGACACAAGAAGTGTCTGTTTCTCTTACCTGTCTATAAAAAACAGTTTAGACTGGCTTAGAGGTACATGTGTCCCCTGTAGATGTCAAAACTTGTATTTATAGAATTTCATACCACAGAAATGATGTTTCCCAGCTTTTAGCATTATGGCAGTGATACAAGCACTCAAGAAAAGGTGTCAAACAAGTTCAGTTGTCTCATCAGTGTGGATTCATGTTCAAATCTGAAATCTCCAAAGAAAGTGCGTTGACTGCCAGGATATAAGCAAAGGTTAAAAATTAACTGTAAGGAATATTCACTGCTTACTCTTCACCAGCTACATAGCTGTCAATATTCACTGCAATCAAAATCAGAAAAAGACGTGACTGACACAACTCAATACAAGGTGGATGAAGGCAAAGATGACAGTGATGGGAATCTGAGCTTTTGTAGCCTCTGTGGGTTTATCAATTTTGCATTTTATGAGATAAGAAAAACTGAGAGACTAATAACAGGACACTTGTTTAGAAACACCTTTGCTTCCTAAGAATTGTTTGAGTAAAAACCTCAAAAAAATGAATCACATTCATGTTATAGTTGATCTTACTGTGTATTATGAATCTGTAAAAAAATAAAGCAAGGATGCTCTAGATAAGTCAGCAGTAATGTTTTATGGTATTTGAAATGACATTTTGCAGGCACCAGAGATTCAATTAGATTAGCTATTTCGGTGTCTGTTGAAAATTGTAAACACTTCCCAAAAATGGGCTCTATATATTGTACTTTATGTGACATAATGTTATGTTATGAAGTCTGATAAAATGCTGAACAAAAATGAAATTTTGTTTAGGTACCAGTGTGTGCTGCCTATAAAGTTTCATGCCACCTGAATAAATCTGAGAGCAGAATTTGTAATGACATAGACACTGTCTAATCTAGGGTAAATCTCTTACTCCCTTCTAGTGGGATCTTTATCAGCAGTGACCCAGAATGACAACCAGTCATTGAAACAAAAAGCTCATGCACAAAGACTGAAATGTTCAGCAAGTCTGTCCTCCTCCCACTTGATGGGTATGTCTCTGTTTTCAGAATGTTTCCAGCTGAATGTTTGGACATACAATGTTTAGATCTTACACAGATGGAAAGAAAAGGGAGGCAATGTTTTTTTCCATTTTCTTTATCTCTGTCTTTCACTCCTTAAAATTACATGGACAGATTCCTAGCTGATATGAATCCTGCAACTCTATGAAGCCAACTGGAAGCATGTTTCCCACTGTTGTCTACTCAGTAGAGCTCCTATGGCTGAGAGTTTTTCTCATCCTAGTTATTCTTTAACAGTATAACTCACTCCTTATTTTTTATTTTTTTATTATTATTATTTTTCCATAAAACAGACTGTCATGGATATACATCTAGTTGTATTCTTGACATAACATGTATTATAAAACACTTTCAGTTCTCTAGCAGAAAATTGTCATGAGATTACTCCACAGTATTTTATTTCAATGTTATTTATAGCTCTGGTCTTTGCCTGCAAATAGTGTTCATCTATTATAAATTTGTTTTAAGATCTTTATCTCTTAGTGTGTTGCAAAAACATCTTGAATTACACTGTAATGATTTGTCTTCTTTCTTGCAATTGTATGTTACACGTAAAATTGTGAATGACGTTAAATAAAGGTACAGGAATGAATGTATAACTAAAGACCAGCTGTCTTTATGTGCTAGTAAAATGAATCTCACAATAAGAGGAATGAGGAGTAGAAAACATTTTCCCCTGGAGTGGGCAGTTCTAGAGGGAAATTAAAAGATATGCACGAGGTAAATATGGAACCCCAAGTCTGCCTTCTGTAATATGCCAAGCAGAACAATTCACAAGAGACAAGATAAGCTATGTATTTTAACAGGATGCAGCAAAATGATTTCTCCCTACTGCAAAGGGGAAAAAAAGAAAATAATTGCTTCTCTGGTCAACCTGTTCCAGCCCCTAACCACCCAATGACTAAATCATTTCCTCCTAACATCTACCCTAAGTCTCTCCTCTCTGAGTTTAAAGTCATTCCCTCTTGTTCTATCACTATCAGATGGTGTAAAAAGTCAGCCTCCCTCCTGCTTGTAAAGCTCCCTTCAAGTACTGGAAGACCACAGTGAGGTTTCCTTGGAACCTTCTCCAAGCAAAACAAGCCCAACTCCTTCAACCTTTCTTCATAGGAAAGATGCTCCAGTCCTTTGATCTTCTTAGTGGCCCTCCTCTGGACATCCTCCAATCACTCCACATCCTTCCTGTACTGAAGGCCCCAGGCCTGCAAACTGTATTTCAGATGGGACCTTACAAGGGCAGAGTAGAGGGGGACAAACACCTGCATTATCCTGCTGGCCACCCCTTCATGTAGCCCAGGACACAGATGGCTTTGTGGGTTGCAAATGCACACTTATGTCCAGCTTTTTGTCCACCAGGCCCTCAAGTCCTTCTTTGCAGGTCTGCTCTCAGTCTGCATCCATATCTGTGATTGCCTTGACTTAAGTTTTCCACCTTTCTCTGTGTAGTCAGGAAATTATTTCTGTTTGTCTTCAGTTCATTTTCATCTCCAAGTAAGAAACTCCAGAATTGTCAAGGCCTATTCTTAAAATCATACAATTTTCAAAACACAATGTATCTACTGGTTCTCAGTAGCTTTTGAAAGCCCTGGATAGTGGTCTGAAAACAAGAACCAGCCTTCATTCTGTAAGTTTAATTACTCTTTTTTTTTTTTTTTAAACTCTAACTAAAGTACTTTGAAGGCAACATTTGAATACAATGAAGCAGAGTGGTATATTATGAAAATTACTATCTAAAAATGGTGTTGTAACCTTAATTATAGGGAAATCTGATATTTTGAATGCCATTGCATGTCTTTAGCTACATCACCTAATAGTGAATAACCTCAAAAATAAAATGGAATTGTGACCTGTAATTTCAGCTTTTTGAGTATCCTGTGTAAGCAAACCAGCATTTCTTCTCATACTACATTCATTGTGTGTGTGTGTGTTTGTGTGTGTTCTGAGTGACAAGCAATGCCGGTTATGTCTTTGGGAAAGCAAATATAGGAAAGGGAAGAGATATTGCATGCCAGCAGCTAGGAGAGAAGAATGAGAAAACATAGAGAGAATAGCCCTGCAGCCACTCAG
Source organism: Coturnix japonica (assembly GCF_054131305.1). NCBI lineage: Eukaryota > Metazoa > Chordata > Aves > Galliformes > Phasianidae > Coturnix > Coturnix japonica. The sequence goes on from NC_140663.1 coordinate 144,047,732, forward strand.
ATCAGTGCAGAAAGAGGGCAGGAGGTGCGCCTACTACAGAGCAGAAGCTCCCTGCAGCCCATGAAAGGCCCATGGAGGAGCAGTGTGTTGCCCTGTGGCCCACGGGAACTACACAGAATAGACGTCCATGTGCAGCCAGGGGGCAGCAGTGGATGAGGCCTGAAGGAGGCACAACCCGTGGATACCCCAGAAGGTATATGGGGACCCATGTGGAGCAGTGCCTGAGAGGTGAGCCCTGTGGCACAGAGCCATGTTCTAGCAGTGCTTGGAGAACTGCAACATGTGGGAAGGCAATGCAAGATCAGGTCAGGAAGGACAGCATCCCATGAGAGGGTCTACAAGCTGGACCAGGGACAGAGAAAAACCACAAAAGAGCAGTAGAGACAAAGAGTTATGGACTGACTGCAATCCCCATTCCTATTTCTCCTGCACCACTCAGCAGAAGGAGGTAAAAGAGGGTGGATAGGATAAAGGTTTTTTTGGTTTTAGTATCTTACTTCTCCAAACTGTTACTAGTAGTCAATAATCATGTTAATTTCCCTGTTCTGAGTCTGTTTTGCCCATGTAGGCAATTGGTAGAGGATATCCCTGTCCTAATCTCAACCTATTTTTATTTTTTAATAATTTTCTCCCCTTGTACCTTTGAGGAGGAGGAGTGTGAGAGCAGCATAGTGGAACTGAGCTTCAGTTCAGTGTGAAATCGCCACACTGCAACAAAAATTCCACATTCCCCTGCACTCCTTAGGGAGAGGAAGTAGTTAGCTGGGGGAAAGGTTTTTTTAGTTTCTCACCGCTCTCATGTTGTAGTAGTTAGCAATAAATAAATCTCTATAAGCTGAATCTGATTTGTCCGTGTTGATTACTGGTGAGTTATTTCCCTGTCCTAATCTCTGTTCCCTGAAGTCATTCTTTTTTTATTGTATTTTCTCTCCCCATTCTGTTGAGGAGGGGAAGAGAGAGTGGCGTGGAAGAATTTAGCTAGCCATCAACATGAAATCATCACATTACCACATTTCAAAGGATTTTCATTTACATTTAAGCTAGCTAAACCATGGAAAGGTGTGTGAAAAAACCATATCATAGGTGCCAGTGACACAGAATCATAGAATCACTCAGGTTGGAATAGACCTTAAAGATCATCCACACATCCAACCACAACCTAAACAAACTACCCCAACTCTAATAACCCTCCACTAAATCATGTCCCTGAGCACCACATCCGAATGGGTTTTAAACACATCTAGCGATGGTGACTCAACCATCTCCCTGGGAAGCCTATTCCAGTGCTTAACAACCCTTTCTGTACAGAAGTGTTTACTGATATCCAACCTAAACTTACTCTGGCACCTAAGGCCATTTCCCCTTGTCCTGTCACCTGCCACCAGTGAGAAGAGACCAACACTGCCGCAGCAGTGAGAAGAGTGGCCGGTTACAGTGAGAACTGTAAGCACCTTTCAGGTACTGGAAGAGAGTAATAAGGTCTCGCCTCAGCCTCCTTTTCCTCAGACTAAAAGCCCCTTCAGCCCCCCTTCAGCCTCTCCTTGTAGGGTTGGTTTTCCAAGCCCTTCATGAGCCTTGTTGCCCTTCTTTGGATTTGCTCCAGTACCTCTATGTCCTTTTTGTAATGAGGTGCCCCAAACTGAACACAGTAGCTGAGGTGAGGCCTCACCAGTGCCGAATATAGGTGCAGGATTACCTCCCTAGTCCTGCTCATCTCTCATTCCTGATACAAGCCTGGATGCCGTTAGCCTTCTTGGCTACCTGGGCACACTGCTGGCTCATATTCAGCTGACTCTTCCTTCAGGACACCAAGGTTCCTTTCCCTCAGACACCTTTCCAGCCTCTCCTTCCCAAGCCTGTTAGGGTTGCCTACCCACCACCAATCAGTCTCCCTCTCAAAATCCCTTATGCTCCCCAGCTCCTCCTTCAGGTCAACCACAAGGCTGATCAAGTAATTGAGCTGGTCACATCTTACACAAGTGCTGTCCCCATCACCTAGCACTAAAAAGGCCAGGCTCTGGCATTCACTACAGCCGGAGATCAGTACACAAGCATCTTGTATCAGGACCTCTGTCTGAGTCTCCACATTTTTCCTGGCAGTAGCCTTCTGCCAGGGTGCAGCCGTGGCAAACGAGCAGATTCACCAGAACTATTAGGGTAGCCTTAACGGGGTGTGACTGATCAGCTCTGCTCTGTGTTATCAGGTGCCCCCGCACTTAACACTCTCTTCACAGTGATAAAAACCTTCCTCACTGTGTAGTCCTGTGAATGGGTGACTTAACGACTTCTCCACGTTTGAACAGCCCATGTAATTCTCACACACACACGCACACACACCCAGATCCTCCTCTCCGAGACCTGCCGAGCTGCTCTGTTATCTCGGGGCTCCATCAATGAAGGAACAAACCGAAACCGCCCTATACCTCGTGGTCAGTCGCTGCGGTTCTGGCCGGGGCAGCTCCGAAGCAAAGAACCTTGGCGATCAAGGGCTTCATCTGGGTTTGTGCCGCTTTAAATATCCCGCTGGAAACTGCTGGACATCCAACGGTTTCTCCTCTGTTCTTCAGCAAACATTTCGAGCAGAATTGCAACTCCTTTGTTTTAGAGTAAATATGAAATTTGAATATGCAAGAACCAGCTTCCTTAGAATTTGTATTTGCACATGTAAGTATATTATTATTATTATAACATTTCTGTGGTAAAAAACACAATTGTAAGTCAGTCTGTTTCTACCACTTATATTGTTTTTGACTGTTACCGATAACTGTTAACACAAGACATGAACTGAAGTAAAGCAGTTGTTCTACAGTGAAAAATCTGAGGTCATCTTCCTGGATGTGTCAATATATATGTGCATACAAAGCTTGCCAAACCTTTGAGCCATGATGAAGGAGCTTAATTAAAGTTCATGGACAAATTAAAAGTGAGGAAAAAATAGAGCAGCAAGAAATGCATTAATTAAGAAAACCTGTATCTTAAAAAGAGCAGACCCAAGGGGATCAGTACAGTAATAAGTAACAGCAGGGGTGACCATCAGGCAGAAGATAAAATGGAGTAATATGGGGTAGAGAGCAAGCTGTCCAGGTGTAAAATTTTTATAATGTCCATTACACTGTGGCTCAAGAGTGGCACTGAAGATCTCCAACTGAGCTGTTTGGGTAAGGATATCCTTCACCTATGTCAGGTCCCATGACAGTACCTCATGTCTGATACCAGAATGATTTTTGTTCATCTTTCTCACACCAGTGCTATAGTTTTATTCTTGTATGTCTTTTCCTAGGCTTTCAGATTTATTTAATAAACTGAAGTCATGGTGTATCCTTAATATAAAACAACTAATGAGTATTTTGTTCAAGTGAAGATAACAGATTTTTGATTTTCTGAGTTACTTTAGCATTTTTATGACTGAATTTTCAAGAAGGCAATATACTTTTCAGAATACTTTTAACCTCTAGTCTTTGCAACAAACAAACTAACTAACAAAAAAAACATCACCACCACCACCAAAAAGTGGTCTGATTTCTATTTCCGGTATTATCTAACGTTTCTTATAATTCCTTTTTCAGTTTTTCTTCTGTTCTTTTAACCTTGCTTTACAGGTTTATGAAGCAAGACCTGAATACTGGTCCATCACTGTGGGTAGGATGCAGTCATAGTCTGGTCAACTTCCCTGTAGAGAAGAAGTAGATATTTCTTGAGGTTATTTCATTTAATTTTTGTGTATATGTGTTTCTGTTTGCAATAGGTAGTTCATCAGAAACTTTTATACTGCATCTGAGGCTCACTGGGTAGAATCTGTAGCTGTCTCACGCTAATGGGAAAAAAAATAAATCCTGTTTCAAACTACTTACAATTTTTGTATCACAACTACAGTTGTTCTGCTGTGGTAACATCAGCTGTAGCAAGGCTTCAGTAAAGGCAAAATAGTCAGTGGACCACAGACCACTTTTATAGCGCCTATGAATTTCTTGCCTTGACAACCTCTTTGTTTATGCATAAAGATAGATACAATTTAAGACATTGGCTATATTTTCAGAAAACACTTGAAATATTTATTATCAAATCAGGACAAGAACTCAGTTTTAATTGTAGTACTTTTAATAAGTTGTTTGATCTTAAACTACTAGCTTTGTTACTAGTTAAAAAATCTTAATGGGATAGTTAACATAAAAATGTTCTTTTCCTCACCTTCTCCCATGAGAGACACAGGACTGGGAAAGATAGCAAATGTCTGTCAGTACCAGCATTATTATGTTCTGGGTCTTTTACTATTTACAGTGTTAATCTTTCTCTCCTTTCTCTGATCATCCTTTCACTTTTCTCTATTTCTAGGAATAAAGTATTATGAGGAGAAAATTAGAACTGTGAAATAGGGAAACTTTAAATAAATGAAAAAAAATCATAAGAAAAATTAATTTTCATTTTTATGTATTATTAATGTAAAACTCATCGTTATTGTCACTATGATCAGCAGTTGTCACATAAAACAGCTTTATATTCACAGTTCTAAACCAAGTGAAAATCCAGTTACTGTGATGGTGTAAGCACAATGTTCCTGTCAGGTTTTCAGGGTGTCATGGAATTCTGCCCATTTTCTCATGGGCAGAATACACAACAAGCACTCATTTTTTGGCCATCATGTGATATTTCAATAAACTTACCTAAGTAAGTAATTTATATATCAAATTGTTTCTCAATATTTTACTCACATAACTTAAATTCAGTATTGATTTCAACTCCTAGCTTCTTAAGACATGAAGTTGAAAGCTTCAAATGTTTTAGAAACCACATCCTTTTTAACTCTTACTCATCTGAATGCTGGTGTATTAGAAGCTCAAACAATGTTGGTTGTTTATAATGCCTTAGATATTCAAATTGGCTTTATGTCTTCTATTTGCTTTGCAAATTTATAAACTTCATATATTACATGGTTTATCTACATTAATAGAGATTTCACTAACAAGACTTTTAGGAATAAACATTTACTCTAAAGATGCACATTTTTAGTACCTTAAATTATCATAAAAACATAAAAATAGTGTGTACTGCTTTGCTTTAATCAGACCCGTTTTTATGTGGTTGTTGAAAAGCCTTTTTACATTCCATTCTGTGTCTGGAGGTCTGTGTATAAAACTGATTCAGGAAAAAAAACAAAGTGAAGACACCTGCTGGCTTATAACACAAATACTAAAATATCTTAGAGCCTGCTGAAAGGAGAATTGGAACAATATGTCATTACTGAAGGCTCACTTGCAAGTTCTAATGTATTATAATGAAAACAGTATGACAAACCTAATGAGACAGTGAAGATTTGGGTAATTGTTCCTACAATGTATGGTAACTTTTCCAGCCGTTATTGGCAAACATAAAACCTAATGAGATTTTATTAATTTAAATGCAGTACATCTGCAAAACATTTCCTTAGTTGCAGTCTCCTCTGATAATCTTCTTTCCCACATGTACTTGTGCCTTTTAAGTTAATTGTTCTTCATAGTATACTTTCTAAACAAAATATACAAAACACTTACTATAAATGTGCATTAATTCATTTTGCCAGGCTTACTTCTTCTGGGTATGGTATCCAGTGCTTTTTGGATAGACTACAATTTCTTGTCGCCATGTGAAAATGCATATAATATAACCTGCATTTTCACTTTGAATATGAATAAGGCAGTATGTTCATTTAGATCCCACTTTTGCCACTGTTCTTCACATTTTTCTTCTGAGAGTCCTGCAGAAATGAATCAGTTTATTTGTAAGAGTAATATTTACTGTAACTGAGTAATGTGAATACAGCCATGATTCAGAACTTAAATTATTATCTCTATACAAGCTTGTCAATAATTACTCTCATATAAACTATCTCTTTCTTTTCTCAGCTTAATAAAGCCAAAATGTTTTGAGGAAGATTTCATAAATGATCTACCATGTGATGTGCATTTTCACTGTTTGACATCTCTAACTCTAACCAAGTACGATAACAGCAATAATCAAGTTATTGTAGCATAATTTCTTTACATAACTAGTGATTAAACTTCCCTATTAAACTGTGATATTCATCAGGGCTTTCACAGAACTGTTGATTCTGGATCAGTCTGTAAGTTTTGTTTTTGAATTCAGGCATCTCCTTACGACTACCTAATTAACAGCTCAGGTTCAGTGTGTCTGAAAAGGAGGTATATTTTATTCCTTCTATATCACTATTCTGCCCTACTTTAGCCACATAAATGTTTCAGGTCTGACTGAATATAGTCTTTGATCTGAAACTCCTTCCAAATTCTCATATTTGGTTTATATATACAGTTTTTGCATATTAGTTCCAAGATGAGACCATTTTCATGCAGCCACAACTGAATTCATTTTTTAAATGTCCAGATAAAATTTCTAAATACTTGTACTCATGCTTTTGCTAGGACTACACAAGTCACCAACAAAATAACTGAGATGCTGCTCTTTCATTTTTTTGCTAATTTATTATTATTAATCTTAATTCACTAATCTTTTATCTAATTTAGAAGTCTCAATTTCTTGGGGGTAGAAGATATTCTGCTTGGGTCAAGGGTGTACTGAAGGGATACAGGTAGATTCATTTGTGATAAATAAGCAAGATGTAGATCTACAAATCAAAACTAGTTATGCTGTATACTCTGAGGAAAGATACAGGCACCTCATAAGAGAAACATCTAGGAAAGATCACATAAATTGCCTTCTGAAAGCACTATTTCTCTCCACTACCTATAGAAGAGAAAATGGTAGCTAGCTGAGACCTTGATGCTACATTTCATATATACATATATTTCAGGTATGATGAGTTCCAAAAATTACACTGCAAAAAACTTTACTCCCTTCTCTTCATAATTTTATACCTTCCTCTCTAGTCTAAGAGATCTCTCAAATTGTTCTGTTCCATTTTTAATATACAGTCTTATGACAAATATATGTAAAACACAGTCTCATTGTAATTATTTTCATGAAAATAAATATATACAATAGTGCTGCCCTTGCCATAGCGATGAATCTGTTACTCAGTTGCTCAGAAGTAAATGTACTTCTGATAGTGCTGATTTCTGGTTTGTTCTCTCCATCCATTGTATTTAGTGTTGTATCTTTTTCAAGTTACAATGTCATAAAAGTATGACAAGAAAAGTCTTGACTTTGCAGTCTTGGATGAAAGAGCATTTCTGGATGAAGGTACTCATAATACACTGCCAAATCATGGCACAAAAAGCAATAGAGCTGTCATGAAGTTCAAAAATTATATTGTCTCTGTTAGAATAACTCTGAAGAGATCATATTCACTTTTCCCTTGAGTTTTGCAGGTCATTTCGGATTTATAGCATAGCTTTTTATTACAGTTTGTAAAAGTTCAGAGAATGCAGTCATCCTTATCAAGTATTCTTGCACTTGTTCGGGTAGTTCTGCAGCACAATAACAAATGTGTGCTGAAATTAATTGAATGATTTCTCTTAATTGCACATCATACTTTGCAATTCATGCACACCTTCTGAGAGATAGGACACAGGCCTCAAATTCAAAGAGAGTTGCACACTTAGAAGGCACACAGCAACTGTGTCTGCAGGAGGCACTATTAACAAGAACCAGTGCTCCTATGGCTTAATTTTTATTGGAACTACACTTGGCAACAGTAATACTCTGATCTTAATCTTTCACTCACTTTGTGAAATGATGGAATGTGAACCCTGACTAATTGAAACTCGCTCCCAGAATATACGAAAACCGAATTTTCTACAACATTCTGAATTCCTTATGAAAGAACTCTATACACTTTACAGTTTGCATTGGGAATGTTTGGTGATATGACAAAGATGAAATAGGAAATGTCTCTCATCCTAAAATAGTCTAATTCACAACTGCTGGGAAATTACACAGGCTAGAAATTTACTGCAGACATTAACTTCCTAATAGAGGTGAGAGTATCTGAAAGCAGTTACAGTGTTCTATGAACACTCTTAACCAGTTTCCAATAGCAGATGAATGCTACCAACTATGTTGTGATATCTGCAACCTAGATATTAATATTTAATTTCTTAATTTCCATGTCTGAATGTGAAAACATTAAATCTTTTTGCAAGCATTATAATAATACAGTTTAGTAATAATAATTCTTCTTAGTTCTAGCAACACTCAGTATATCTGAAAAGACAGAAGAACAGCTTTAGATTAAAGCCTGAGTATAACCTCTTATGCAAATCTTACCAGCAAAGTACTTTGGATTCTTCAGTTTCTGATCCAGTACCATTTGTATGACTGCACACATCCAAAATAGGATGAAAGGACTGTCTGCATTTTTCAGGCCCCTGTGGGCTAATTGTAGAGTAAATTATATTAAATAACCAGTCAGGAAGAAGAATTAAAAATGGAGGCTAGTCTGCCAGTCAGCACAGCAGCCAAGGGAAACTTTAATAAGCAACTGTCAGTCGCCTTTTTACCCCAATGACTGCATAAAATAAAAACGATCTTGGAGGCCTGCCAGGGAAAGGAAGCTCTAAGGTTAGTAGATGTATGACAGGTTTTTTTTTGTTTGTTTTTGTTTTTTTGTTTTGTTTTTTCTTAACAAACAGTAAGTTTCACAAGATTTCCCTCATATATTATGTGTCGGCACTCAGTCCAGTTAGAGAGCTCTCTTAGTTTCTTCTAGCATCAGGGTAGTGTCTTTGTTGTGGTCAGCATGCATCTTTTTATACCATTTACGTACAAACAAGACATTCCTGTTTCTCTAACAGTTTTTCTAATCAGTTAATTGGTCCCAGCTTCTCCCAAACAAAGGTGATAGGGGATGAATGGTTTCTTAAGAATAACAGGATTAGCAGGAGCAAACAGACACTGATTGCTCTTGGTCTCACACTCCAGTCGACCAGGGTTTCACTGTGATAAGGTACATCAGAGAGCCTGATAAGCTCTCTGGCGACTTAATCACAGATACATCTTCCCCACAGTTATGCTACATTTAAGATTTATTATTATTATTATTTTTTCTCAATACAGAAGGGAAGTAGAGCTAAGTGCCACCTGAAATTTTTGGTTCCCCAGACCTATGAAAAGTGAAATTTTACAGGCATGTTTCTGCTGAAAATATTTTTACTCATTATTTCCATACCTACATTAGGCCATTATAAGTTGATTGAGACCTCTGGAGGTCTCCAAAACTAGATAAAGTTCATTTTTAGGTCAGACTGCTCAAGACCCTTATTCCTGATTTTATTTCTGTTCTTGTTTTTTTTTTAAGTGAAACTCCCATAGATTCCTTCACCTGAGAAATGAATCTTACTTTCTAAACCTGTTAGGCCTCAGATGAACCCTTTATTGAACATTACTTATTATTTTGATGACAGTATATGCATTATGCATTTGCATTACTAAGGCCTTTGGTTAACTTTGGACTTAGCCTTCATACAAACACTATTCACACACTCCTGAAAATCTAAGCTCCCATCCTCATTTGTTTGGCAAGTTTGGGTCATCTGTCCTGGTTCTATTCCCTCCCAGCTGTTGCTGTGTGACATATGGCAGCAGAGGGGCAGTCTGAAAAAATGGTGTCTGACCTGGAAGTGTGTACAAAGCAGAAGTGTGTGTCACTGAATTCCTCCATGAGGAAAAAGTGGCGCCCATATCAATGCTTGCTGAACATTTATGGAGACCAAAAAGTGTAAGTACAGTGAAGTGGTGGGTAGTGAATTACCTACCGTTCTGGCAGCAGTGACAGTGGGTCACCTCCACTGGCATAGATATTTATGAGCATGGCATGCAGGCTCTTGTTCATTGCTTGTGAAAATACATTGCTAATAGTGATGACTGTTGAAAAATAATGTTTGGTAGGTGAGTATTTGCACTATCAAATAGTGTTATTGTGCTCTTTGTATTTCTCATATTTTCCATGGAAATGAACAGGAGGCAAGACTTTCAGACTCACCTACGTAATATGTGCCTTTCTACAGGTATTCCCATTTTATTTTAATCTGATTAAAGTTGTATATTTTACTGTGTTGTAATATCACTCAAACTTGATTTACTTTTCCACACAAAATCTCTGCTAGCTAAACCTGTAAAACACAACCTTTACTCTCCACATCTTGAATTCTTGTTTTTTTAACAGGTGATATTTTGCATCTCTTACTACTTAAAAATCTGACCTTTATTAAAAAGTAATATAGCCTTGTCCAGGTGTAACAGGAATAACCTTCCAAATCAAGAGCAGATGATCACATACTACAACCAAGACTTAAAGGGTAAACTAAGTTTTAGTCCATTTTCTCCGAGACACGTAATACCTAATTCAGATGATGTTTTTATAGTTGAATATTGTGCAGTAAGTTCATTGATTAATCACCACTGTAACCCAAAATAAGCAATGAAAATTGACAGCTGATGGATTTCTTAAAAAATAAAATAAAATAAAATTAAATTAAAATAGTTGAGTATTTACTTGTTATTTAAATTATTCTAATATTCTTCAAATGATAATTTGAAATTCATATCTTATTCATATGTTTAAAGGAATTTTATTTACTGAGCAAATGTATTTTTTAATGAAAATGGATGCCTTATTTTGACTGTTAGAATCACTCCTTTCTTTGACAATTTCAAAATGACAGTTTACTGCACACCCAGTGAAGATGCTACTGCAATTACAGCACTTATCAAGAGCATTCAATTTAAAAAAATTTGAAACCTTTTCCTGTTGACTACAACTTCTTAACTTCAGTTGAAATATTTCTTCTGAATGAGCTAGTGAACGCCTGGTAGATGATGAAGAAAAAATAGGTGGAAGTCTCCCTTGAGACTTATGAATGTAAAACTTAGGTACTATAACTAGCAAGAAAACAGATGGCTCCATAGCACTGAAGCATTTTAAAATAAACATTAATACAAGTTGGGATAAAATTCTTATTAAGAATGCAGTTTTAATCATGTTAACTGTTGTTGACATTGGTACTTAAAACTGTTTCATAGATCTTTATGAAACAAACAAAAAAAAAATCTAATTAATACAAGATATGACGAATGCATGCCATTAACTGTATTATTTACAGTAAATAGTCATCTCCTGAAAAAATGAGTATTATTTTGGTTTCATGAAACATAGTCTATAAATATTTTTAATTGCTTTCATGATATTTTCAGTCTGCTTGCTACTAATGTCTAGTCATTTGCTTGTTCTAAAATATGTTTGCTGATTTATATGTCATTCTAAACTTAAGTATCTTCTGTTAGGAATGCTGTGATTCTTCAGCTCTGTAATCATAAGTGTTTAATTGACCATTAAAAAAGGCAGCCATTTCTTTATAGTCAACTTGACTAGACACAAGAAAACCAGAATTTGTTTTTATTATTACATTCTAATAACTATGCTATGGTGGTAGAGTGCAATACCATAAGGGATGTAATTGGAGCACCACCTAGAAGGTCAGCTTTGAAATAAGCTTTCTGTCTGAGGTTTTGCTGCTTCCTCTGAATGTAATTCAGAGAGAGAGTAATTCTCTCTACAATATAGATGTCCAAATCTCAGGTAACAGTAGAGACATTAATGATTTAGGTTGAAGGCACCTTAAAGATCATCTAGTTCCAAACCTGTTGCTACAATCAGGGTTGCAAAGTACTAGATCAGACTGCCTGGGGCCCCATACAACCTGGCCTTGACAGCCTCCAGGGATGGGACCTACAGAGCTTCTCTGGACAACCTGTTTCAGCCCCTAACCACTCTATGACTACATTATTTCTTCCTAACATCTACCCTAAGTCTCCCCTCTCTTAAAGTCATTCCTTCTTGTTCTATCACTATCAGATAATGTAAAAAGTCAGTTTCCCTCCTGCTTGTAAAGCTCCCTTCAAGTACTGGAAGACCACAGTGAAGTCTCCTTGGAGCCTTCTCCAAGCAAAACAAGCCCAACTCCCTCAACTTCTCTTCATAGGAAAGGTTCTCCAGACCTCTGGTCATCTTAGTGGCCCTCCTCTGGACATCCTCCAGTCACTCCACATCATTCCTGTACTGGAGGCCCCAGGCCTACAAACAGTACTTCAAATGGGACCTTACAAGGGCAGAGTAGAGGGGGACAATCACCTATGTTATCCTGCTGGCCACCTGTGTTATCGTGCTGGCCACCCCCCTTTAGGATGCCACCCTGGACACAGTTGAGCTGCAAGTGCGCATTTATGTCCAGCTTTCTGTCCACCAAGACCCTAAGTCCTTTTCCTCAGGGCTGCGCTCAATGAGTACTTCTCCCATTCTGTACTCATATCTGGGATTGCCTTGACCTAAGTGAAACACCTTACACTTGGCCTTGTTAAACTTTATTAGTTCTCATGTGCCTACTTTCCAAGCATTTCCATGTTTCTCTGGAAGAAGTCCTTCCTTTTTATTGTGTCACCTGCACCACTCACATTGGTGACATCACCAAACTCAATGATACTCCTGATCACACTATGTTGTTGATAAAGATGCACCTATCACCAGTATTTCCCACTGAACCATGTCCCTCAGTGCAATATCTAAATGTTTCTTGAACTCCTCCAGGGACAGTGAATCCAGCACCTCCCTGGGCAGCCCATCTAGTGCCAAAACACTCTTTCAGAGAAGTTGTTTTTCCTTAACTTTCAACCTGAATCACTCCTGGTGCAAACTGAAGCCATTCCCACAGCAGTAGGTAACCTGTTCCAGTGCCTCACCACCATCATTGTAAAAGATCTTTTCTTTATATACAATGTAAATCTACCGTCCCTGAGCTTGAAGCTATTTCCCCTTGTTCTGTTGCCACAGACCCTGATAAAGAGCCTGTCACCTTCTTTCCTGTAGCTCCCTTTTAGATACTGAAAGCCTGCTATAAGGTCACCTCGCAGCCTTCTCTTCTCCAAGCTGAAGAGCCCCAGCTTTCTTGACCTGTTCTTATAGGAGAGGTGTTCCATTCTCTGGATCATTTTTGTGTCCCTCCTCTGGATGTTCTGCAACAGGTCTATGTCTCTCCTGTACTGAGGACTCCACATCTGAATGCATTACTCCAGGTGAGGCCTCACCAGAGCAGAGGGGCAGAATCACCTCTTTTGATCTGCTGGTCATACATCTTTTGATGCAGCCCAGGATATGGATGGCTTTCTGGACTGCAAGAGCATATTGCTGACTCATGTCCAGCTTGCCATCCACCAGCACCTCCAAGTCTCCTCCACAAATTCATCTTCGCCTTGATTTTCCTGATCCGCTCTCTGCAAATCTGGATGGCATCCCAACATCCTTTCTAGGCCACCCTCCCTGCTTCCACTGCTTATACTTATCCTTCTTTTCCCTCAGTTTTACCAGCAGGTACTTGCTTAGCCATGCTGATTTCCTAACTGGACTGGCTGATTTCCTGTTCCAGGGGATGGAGAGCTCTTGCGTTCTCAGAAAGGCATCCTTAAAGTGCTGCCAACTCTGTTTTGTTTCTCTGTCCTCAAGGACAGTTTTGCAGGGTATCACACCCAGCAATTCTTTAAACAGTCTGAAGTTTACTCTCCACGTCAGTGTCCTGACTCCAATCCTTGTCAGGCCCATGCTCCTCAAGACCCCAACCTCGACCAGGGTATGGTTGTTGAAGCCCAGGCTGCCTCCAATGTTAACATCTATAATGATCTCTGCATTGGTGAGTACCATAATGTTATCACATTAGATACCTTTATATTTTTAAAGACATCTTTAGGTCACGGTTTGTCTCATCCAAGAATGAACACATATAACACATATATTCAGTCAATCCTTAAATACTGATTTCTTTCTATTAATTAATAAGTGACCCTGTCATGACTAGCTAAAATGTGAAATTCTATATTGTTGGTCTACATGAGATGAATCTCTTATTAAGGATAAATTTTAGCTTCCTAATCATAGTGACATATGAGATGTCTTATGTTTGTATGAGATACCATAAACTGTTGTCCAATTTGAAATAAGATGGCCTAAAAATAGTATTAAGTAACCTCCAAACTTCTTAAATCAGCTAATAAAGTCTGTAGATGGACTTACAGTCTACAGAAAAATAAACAAACATTTAGACAGCTATATTCTAATTGAATGACTTTTGAATGCCAGGAAAATAAAAGCAGTATTTTTTTATCTGGCAGTTGTCAATTTTTGATCTGGCAAATGGTTTCTAAACAAAAAGTTGAGGTTTTCCTGATGCTATATTTTGGTCTAGGAAAAAAAGATGTTCTGTTATTTATCAACTAAAGTCATTTCAAAGTCTCAACATGTACAACCACTTATAGCAAAACTGCTTACAGATTTGTCTCAAATTTCGTGTTGTAAAATATTTTCAGTGCATCCACAGCCTGTAACTCAAGGCTTATTCAACTGTTTTCTATCTTAGATTCTAGAAAGCATTTCAGGCAATTTACTTTACAGGATCATTTCAGCCCTTTGACTGTAATACAGATTAAGCTAGATATCTCACTGAGAAGCCAGCAGTGGAGGTAGTAGTTGAACCATTATTTATAGAGACATATTACTGCAGGGAGTTTAAATCTGGATTCCATCTTCTTCTAAGTTTGTAAATGAATCAACCATTTACACAGTTATTCACTGTAGGACTACAGAGAGAGAACAAAAAATCATAAAAAATGACATTAATATAATAGTAAGGGCACCCAGACTTGACTGAGAGACTCTGTTTTACATAGGCAGTTTTTGTTTCAATCCTGAAGCAGTCACTATGAATTTCATTATATTCCAGCAAATGAGGAAACTTGTTTGTCACTTTCGGTGAATCAGATTTTGGTGGAACATTCCAGCCATCTAGGGGAAAGAAGCTGTTTCGTTTTTTGTTATTTCCATTTTTTTTTTTTCCCAAATACAGACAAAATAATAAAAATAATAAATAATAAATAAAATAATAAATAATAAATAAAATAATAAATTCATGTGAATAATAAATAGCTTTTGTGGGAAAAATAAGAAAAAATGTCAACAGGAGATCTGACAGAGTATAGTTCAAGACAGTTAACTATGTTATTTTGAATACAAGTTCATCATGGAAGAGACCTTATATTCTTTGGAGATCCAGCAGAGACTTAGTCCCACATAATGATATTAGCAGGAACAAGTTAAGAATGGTTATGTGGATAATTGGTATAGATAGGTGTGGAAAAGGAATAATGACATAGTTCCAGTTTGAATTAGAAATCGTTTAGTAGGAAAACCAATATCGGTATGTAGAATGAAATGGAAAAAAGACAAAAAAACCCAAACAAATAAACAAAAAAAACTTTTAGAAGTTTTGAAGAGTATAACATTAAATTTGAACAAAAAGCTATTCTAAGAAAGACAAAAGCTGAGACTTGATGGGAAAAAAAAAAGGACAAAAATACAAGCTGAGTAAGAATAAATTTTAGGAGATACAGATCAAATAAAAAGGTGTCATGGAAAAGCTCATGACTGCCTAGGAAAAAGTACTATGAGAAGAGTAAGGCTACTGAAAAGGGGACAATGAGCTAACCCAAAGTTTCTGCGTTTCTGGAGAAGCAAATGAAATCAGTATGATTTCACTGTCATAGCTAGAATTTCAAACTCAAAGTGACTTCACTCCTAAAACATAATACAGACAGACCCATCTGCATGAAAGGAACATCATTATATCTGCAAAGTTGAGCAGTAAAATTTAAGAAAACATCATAACTAACATGCTGCCTAATGTCCCACAGCTGCCTTCTTACAGGCAGCAATGCTTCTAACTATATGACACAGTTTAAATGCAATGGAAGTTTGTGTTGACTTATTTTATTAGATTAAATGGCACAGATAAGGTCTAGGACATGGATTTCCTGTTTACCTGATGTAAGAAGCCATGCTTTTTACATTACTGTCTCAAAGTTTGCTGAAATGGACAATTTCAGGCAAGTCCTGGCCAAGGTTCCAGGACTGCCTTTGTCTGAGACACACAGGAACCAAGGTTCGAGAAATCCCTTTGTTTAGGAGATGGACAAGTCCGGGAGCTACGAAAGGGAGATAAGATGCAGATTAATGGCCCTTAAGTGGTCTTTTGTGTTGGCCCATCTCAAGGAAGATTGACATCTCTGAGGAAATGGAACAGGACTCTGACCGGAGCCTTCCCGAAATGTCTCGAAGGCTGGAAAGAAGGATAAAAAGGGCATGTACAAACCCCGAATTTGTGGTTTTCTGACACCAGATGCCTCACTACGGAAACAAGGAGGCTTTCTGTCATCAGATGCCTCTCTACGTGAACGCCTGCATGCTGAAGAAGATGCCTGCATGCTGAAGAACCTTTTGGGCATCTAGGTATCTGACCTCAGATTCCTCCACCGTTGTCCTACTGCTGCCTATTATCTCTTCTGGGATTGCTGCTCGAGTCTCTGCTTCGTGGGACCTCGCTGCCCGCGACTCCACTTCCTGAGACCTCACTATTCTGACCATCTTCTCTGTGTTTCATCAATCTGCGGCCTGCTACTTCGCTGCTGCTCTCCCCTACACTTCTTTTGCCCCGGACCAACGTTAACAACATGCTACAGGACGCTGCTGCATTCAGGAGGTGACTATTCCCCGCTTTAACGTAATTCTTGCTCTTTTCTACCTTTTCTATCGCCTACTTTCCCTTCCCCATCACCCTAATTTTGATATTCATCGCTCTCCCTTCCCCATCCCCTCAGTTGTCTATCATTTCTAATAAACTGGTCGGATCAACATTTGAATGCTCTTCTTCTTAATCTCACGCCGGGCATAACATATCAAAAGAACCTTTGCCTGATCACATTGTATCATTGAAGATTACAGGTTTTATCAATTATCATAGAAATGTATTGTTTCATTCATTCTACTGAAAATGTCCAGAGGGATAAAGGCAATTCATTTATATCAATAACTTAGTTATTAATTACCACTAATTAAGTTATCACTTGTTTTGGAGTATTTGAATTCTGAACTGGGGCTTGTATTCTTTACAGAGGTAAAGACTATGGATTCTGGCTGATGATATAGGAAATGCACCTTAGACATTTAATAACCAACATGACATTTAAAATCTGTCTTTTAAGAAGAGGAATACACAAAACAGAAAGATACCTTTTCCTCTTCAGTTTGAAATCACATGGTGCCCTGAAGGCAAACATATCAGTTTCCTGGAAATGCCATCTTTAAAATATCACGGAAAAATGTAATTGAAAATCCATAATATTGTCTTCAGAGCAAAATATGCAGTAAGTCCTAAGGCCTGAGACCACACCTAGAAAGACGTAAAGAAACAAAATGTTGAGTAGGTGTTAATGACTGAATGACTGTTATCTGCAGTAAATGAGGGAAGGACAAATTGAAAAAGCAGAAGAAGGTCATATGTGACTGTTTCAGATTGTGTATGTAAGAAAAAGTAAAAGATTTAAGAAATCATAGATCATTATTGTTGAGATTGCACATGGCTGCATGTGGAGATCTGCTCCATGTGGTACCCATAGGCTGCAGGGGGATATCCTGCCCCACTATGTGCTTGTCCTGGGCTGCAGGGAGCCTTTGCTCCATGTCTGGAGCAACTTCTGCCCTCCTTCTGCACTGATCTATTTTCTCATCCCTCCCTCCCAGCTGCTGCTACACAGCATATTTTACCCTTTCTTTTGTACCGGGGAATCCAGATATGGATATAGTACTCCCAGTGAGGCCTGACCAGCTCAGAGCAGAGGGGGAGGATCACTTCCCTTGATCTGCTGGCCACGCTCCTTTTTATGCACCCCAGGATGCCACTGGCCTTCTTGGCCACCTGGGCACACTGCTGGCTCATTGCCAACCTGTCATCCATGAGGACCCCCATGTCCTTCTCCACAGAGCTCCTCTCCAGCAGGTACTTGCAGTTATCCCTTCCCTGGTGCTAGAGTGCACTTGCTTTTGTTAAACCTCATCTGGTTTTTTGCTGCCAAGCTCTCCAGTCTGTCCAGATCTTGCTGAATGGCAGCACAGTATTCAGGTGTGTCAGCCACTCCTCCCAGCTTTGTATCATTGGTGTACTTACTGAGAGTGGACACTACCATCTCCTCATCAGTATCATCCATGAAGATACTGAACAAGATCTGACCCAGCACCAACACCTGGGGAACACAGATCTCCAACCAAACTCTGCACCACCAATCACAGCCCTCTTGAGCTTGGCCAATCAGCCAGTTCTCAACCCACCTTACCATCCTCTCATCTTTCTCAGCTTCAGTATCAGGATGTCATGGGAGAAAGTATCAAAAGCCTTGCCGTAGAGAAAGTAGATGACAGCCACTGCTCTTCCCAACATACCCAGCTGGTGATGCCATCATAAAAGGGTATGAGGTTGGTCAAGTGTGATTTTCCCTTTTTGAATCCATGCTGACTATTCCCGATGACTTTCTTCTCTTCCAATTGCTTAGAGATTGCATCTAGAACAAACTGCTCCATCACCCTTCCAGGGACAGAGGTGAAACTGACTGGCCTGTAGTTTCTCAGCTCCTCTTTCTTGCCCTTTTTGAAGACCAGAGTGACACTGACTATCCTCCAGTCTTCAGGCACCTCTTCTACTCTCTAAGACCTGCCAAAGCTGATAGAGAGTGGTTTGGCAGTCATCTCTGCCAGACCCCTCAGCACACATAGATGCATCCTATCAGGGGCCATGGATTTGTGCATATTGATCCCACCTAGACACTCCCTGACCACCTCCTCCTCAACTAGTGAGAAGCTCACCATTTCCTGGACTCACTCTCTTCACTCCAGAGTCCAGGAGTCCCAAGGGGGTATCTTTGTAGTGAAGACCAAAGCAAAGAAGGTGTTCGGCATCTCCACCTTACCAGAACCCCCTAGTACCAGGACACCTCCCCTGTTCAGCAGCAGACCCACATTATCCTCAGTCTTCCTTTTAGTGTTAACATACTTTAAAAATATCCCTTCTTATTTTCCTTTATCTCCTTGGCCAGCTTCAGCTCCAGGTGAGCTGACCCAAAGCTATATTGCTGGCATTGGATTGTTGTGACACTGGTGTAGCATGAAGCATTCAGCTTTGCTGAATGGAATACAACTGTAAGTGGTCCATCAACCAAGCCTATCCAGGTCCCTCTGCAGATCCTTTCTCCCCTCAAGCAGATTTACAGTTCTACATAGCATGGTATCATCTGTAAATTTATTGGGGGGCGCACTCAATTGCCTCATCCAGTTCACTGATAAAAGTGTTAAACAAAACTGGCCCTAAGAATGAGCCCTGTGTGATGACACTGATGACTGACCAACAACTGGATTGAACTCCATTCATCATGACAGAGCCTTGCCATCCAACCAGTTCTTCACCCAGCAAACTGTACATGTGCCCAAGCCACCAGCAGCCATTTTCTCCAGGTTACTGTGGGAGACCATGTCAAACATTTTACTGAGAATGAGGTAAACAAAATTTACAGTCTTTCCCTTATGTACCAGGCATGTCATTTTGTCATAAAAGATATCAGGTAGGAATGTTATCCCTTGAAATATTCTTTTCTAATTTTCAGAAACAATGGGAAAAGTGAACTAGGAGGGAAAGTCAGGAGATACCATTATTTGCTTCTCTGCACTTCCTCTTAGTTTATCAATTGTTGATAACCCCCAGAAGTTGAAAACGGTGAAATCTTGCAAAACAAAACAAAACAAAAAAAAAAAAAAAAAAAAAAAGTTGGCATATTCAGACATTTATTTTGATTCATTGTATGAATTATCTTCTTATGAGAAAATGATAAAATCTGAGCTTTCAACAATGCTGTCATTTATTGCAATATTGAGGAGCGCTATAGTTTCTCATAAATTTTTATTGAAAACACATCAAATAATACAGAATTATAATCAGAAGAACATTAAATATTTAATAAAACTAGTAGTTTTAGTAAAAACAAACAAACAAAAAAACAACAACCTTGATTTGTACCACAGGTCATCCTGATAACTAAGTTCTTGTCTCATCATGAATGTACAGGAATTCTTCATGAAATAAGTTCCTTCAGTCAAATATTTGTAGAAGTATTGTATATGCAGAAAAAAAAAATGGAGAGTATATGAAAATCAAATCTTCAGTTCATATTCAGATCATACTTTGCATTGAGCATTAATTTATAAAAAATATGTATGTATAGAAATCACCTGGTATAGCTTTATTGTATCAATACACTTAAGGTAGTCCTGTGTTCTTGAAAATGAACTCACATTCCTAACAAAATTTTCAGCTTGATTCAGTTTAAAATGGTGAAAAATATTTCAAGTTAATTGCCAATGGAAGTAAGTACTCTGAAGTCATTCTGTAGATTTTTCAATACAATATAGAAGTAAGAACTATTCAACTGTAAACATTAACAGATTTGTCACTAAAAGCTTCTATATATTTATAGTAGCTGGAACTAGAATATAACAGGTTATGCTTGTGATGCTTCATATTGAACATGAAATGAAGCTAGATATCAAACCTAGGCCATAAGATTTAGAAGAAAATATTATCTGTCAATCTATTTCTTTAAGAAAAAGATTAAGATTTTAATTTTTCTTTTAGTCAATCTTGGGCAGAGTAAAAAATTATTTTAATATTATTATTATTATTATTTTAAAATTCTATGTACATCTCAGGATGATAGATATGCTTATACTCTGCAGAAATGTTCTCCAGAGTGACAGAAGCCTTGAAATGTTGTTTATGTGTTTAGCTTCAAATATCAAGGGCATGATTTAGTAGTAAGCCATCATGTTAACACGATTAATGGCCTTTTCACCAACATTTATAATTCCATACTTTATAAAACTACTTACTTCTAAATAGACTGTACATTGTTTCCATATCCCCGTTAGTACTTCTTTACATTTTCAGAAGGTAAAAATTTCCCATTAAAACAGTCGTTCTCTAGTAAAAATGCACATTAATTGATGAGAGTTCTGTGCTGTAAACATGAAGGAATATAATTTTCGTTGTTGTTGTTGTCATTGCCAGAAATTCTGCTTGCATTTTCTATTATTAAAATGAACGTCAACACAGAGGAAAGTATGTTCCTGCTGTCATAGTGTGTATGCGTAGACTACATCTGAACAATGTTTTTCAGGGAAAAATGTTCAGTGATTTGATCACCTGTCAGACGTGTCTCTGTGAAATGTCTTGCAGAGCTTTCAGTTCTCTTTCTGTTACCATCTGTGAGGTAAAGAACAAAGCCCTTTTCTCTATGAACTATGCTGGCACAGAAAAAAAACACCAACGACATCCATTTGGGGCTTTTGTTGTCCAGGTGAATTGTTTGTTTTTTCAGCCACAGAAATACACCGAAATAGTATCACAATTTTTTATTTTTTTTATTTTTTAAATTGTTATCTAAAAATATATTCTGATATGATTCTGATAATCTGCCAAACTGACATGATTAGTTAGTTTTGTTTGTTTTGGTTTTTTTTCCCCCACAAGGTTCTTTGCATGGATATGTCACTACAGTAACATATACTTTTCTGTAATGTAATGTTTAATATTATCTGTGAGATTCTTGAATTGCTCTTCCAGCAGAAGAGGTTTTTGCATTTTAAAACTAACAATGACTGTGGTTTATTTTCATAATACATTACTATGAGTCATCTTGACACTCCTTAAATCTGTATCACTGTAAAGGACGGAACTGTTTTTCTTTTATTGTCTCAAAGCTTGCTTCGTGAGGCCTTTCTGATTTTAAGACTCTGACTGGCGACTGCTAACTATCTAGGAGGGTGAATGGTGGGTGTTGTTGTGCCACAGTACCTCTGCTTATGATTGCAAAGATAAGCAGAAGCAGGACTAGCAGTCTTCTTCAGGGGTGCTGCTCGAAGGAGCTGACCACTGCAGAAGGCGATAATGCTTGTGTCTGGCAACAGAGCCCCCCCCCTCCTTGCTGGCTTATCTGTGGGCCAGGAATGTCACAAAAGCTGGTTTTAAACCCTATTACAAAGTCTGTTTACCTGCTTGTTTGGAAGTTCAGTGTTTGCTCGAGATACGTTCCCAAAAATGCTGAGTCAAACTTCAAAGAAGAAGAAAAACCCCCACCAAAATGGGGGATAAAAGGCCCTCGCTAAACTGGGGACTTTGGAGACAAACTCCCAAAGACACCTTTGACGGAGAATTCCCTGAGGGGAAAACTTTGTCAGAAGAACCCCAGGACCGGCTTGCTGCGGAACTCCCTGGCTGTCTCCCATCCCCTGCGGCGATCAGACGAGTTCCTGAGATCATCGGACCTACTGTGTACCTCGCTGGACCCACGGTGGTGACTATCTCTTTCGCTCTCTGCAAAGACTCCTTGCGTACATTTCCTACTTTTTCTATCGCCTACCTTCCCTTCCCCATCTCCCTAAAAATAGCTAGGACTTTAATAAACTGGTTGGACCAACATTTGAACCGTTGCTTCTTAACCTCATGACGGGTATACACATATCAAAGAACCTTGCCTCCCTCCTACAAATTGGATCGAGACAATCACATCACATTTTGTCCAGTTTTCTGGCCAGGAGAAAATATTATAACTGTAACTTTTTCTGGCTTACAAAGGTATCTCGTATTCTCTACAGCAGGAGCAAAGAAGCATAAACCTATGTTGTACTAAATCTGAAAATACCTTCAAGTTTCAGAATCACGTTTGCTTTGAAATGATTAAAATGTCACCTTGTGTACATTAGTCAAGGCTAGTAACAGATTTCAATAATTATTGTGATTATTATCATGTTAACATGTATGATTTATTGAAATATCAAAATGATTAGCAGTAGTGCTCTACAACCAATATTCATTCCATTTTGTACACTTTCAGGCAAATACTTCGAAAATACACTGTCTTCTGGCTAGAGGTTCACTTTTCCTGACTCTGTTGGTATAGAATCATAGAATCACACAGGTTGGAACGGACCTTAAAGATCATCAAACTAAACTTACTCTGGCACAATCTAAGGCCATTTCCCCTCGTCCTGTCACCTGCCACCAGTGAGAAGAGACCAACACTGCTCTCACTGTAAACACCTTTCAGATATTGGAAGAGAGCAATAAGGTCTTCCCTCAACATCCTTTTCCTCAGACTAAACAGACCCAGTATGCCATTGGCCTTCTTGGCCACCTAGGCACACTGCTGGCTCATATTTAGCCAACTGTCAATCAGGACACCAAGGTTTCTTTCCTTCAGAAACCTTTCTAGCCACTCCTCCCCAAGCCTGTAGGGTTGCCTGGGGTTGTTGTGACCAAAATGCAAGACCAAACACTTGTCTCAATTAAAACTCATACAGTTAACCTTGGCCCATTGATCCAGTCTATCCAGGTTCCTCTTGTCGCCTCTCGATCTGGCGACAAATTAAGGCTGGCTGCCATGTGAAAGTACCGTGCCTCCACGCATGGGGAACAGGCAGGACTCACACACAGTGTGTAATGCCGAAAGTACAAGTTTAATGCCATGCCACAAACCCTATATACTGGTACATGTGACTGCCCCTATCAGATACCTGTGACCTCCCTGACTCCACCTCTGGTGCACGCAGGCACCACCTACCCAATACCCAACACCTCTGTTGTGCCTTTCTTCACTCTAGCAGATCAACACTCCCTCCCACCTTTGTGTCACCTGCAAACTTACTGAGGGTGCACTAAATTCCCTTACCAAGACAGTTAATAAAGATGTTTTATAGAAGTGTACCCATACCGAGCCCTGGGGGACACCACTCATGACTGGCTGCCAACTGGATTTTACTCCACTGACCACAACTCTTTGGGTTTAGCCATCTAGCAAGTATTTCATGCAGCAGAGTGTACACCCATCCAAACCATGAACAGCCAGCTTCTCCGTGAAAATGTTGTGAGGGACAGCGTCAAAGGCTTTACTGAAACCCAGTTAGACCATGCTGACAGCCTTATCTTCATCCTCTAGGCGGGTTACCTTGTCATAGAATGAAATCAGATTTTTCAAACAGGATCTACTATTCGTAAGCCCATGTTGACTGGGCTTGATCCCTTGGTTGTTCTTTACCTGGTCCATGATGGCTACTGAGATTATCCATTCCATAACCTTCCCTGGCACCAAGGTGAGACTGACAGGTCTGTAGCTACCAGGATTGTCTTTCTGATCCTTTCTGAAGAAAGGCATCAAATCCACTAGTCTCCAGTTTGCCAGGACATCCCTGGTTAGCCAGGACTGCCAAAGAATGATGGAGTGTGGCTTGGCAACCACGTCTGCCAACTCCCTCTCCACTCTGGGTGTATATCATGGACTCTTGAGCATCCAGCTGAGCAGGTCCAAAACCACCTCACCATGGATCATGCAGGGCCTATACTGTTCTTCATCCCTGTCTACCAGCATATGGGGCTGTGTGCCCAGGGAGTAACAAGTCTTACTAGTAAAGACTAAGGCAAGGAATGCATTAATTACCTCTGCCTTATCCTGATCCTTGCTCACCAACTTGCCCTCAGCATCCAGCAAGGGATGGAGATTCTCCCTAGCCCTCCACTTCCTGTTGATGTATTTATAGAAATATTTATTACTTTCCTTTACCTTAGTGGCCAAGTTCAGTTCTAGCTGGGCTTTGGCTTTTCTAATTTTCTCCCTGCACAGCTTTACTACATACCTGTAATCATCATAAGCAGATTGTCCACTCTTCCAGACACCATAAACTTTCTTTTTGCTCTTGAGTTCCAGCCTCTGTTCAGCCAGTCCTGCCTCTTTGCCCATTAGCTCGTCTTCTGTGACTTGGGGATGGTCAGCTCCTGCATCTTTAAAACAATTTCCTTAAAGTATTCCCAGCCTTCCTGGGCTCCCATGATCTCCAAAACTACCTCCCAAGGGACACTCTCAACCACAGTCCTAAAGAGGGTAAAATCTGCCCTCTGGAAGTCCAAGGTAGCAGTTCTGCAGACACCCCTCCATGGTTCAACAAGGATTGAGAAATCTAGCATCTCATGATCACTATGCCCCAGATGGCCTCCAACGTTTGCTTTTCCCACAAGACCTTCTCTTCAAACCAACATCAGGTCCAGGATTTTGCTTCCCCTTGTTGGCTTCTTCACCAGCTATGTCAGGAATTTATCACCCACACATGCTAGGAACCTCTGGGACTGTTCCCTATCTGCTATATTGTAAATCCAGCAGATGTCTGGGAAGTTGAAGTCCTCCACAAGAACAAGGGGGAGAGACCTTGAGACCTCACTCAACTGTCTATAAAGTGTTTTGTCCACCTCTTCATGCTGGTTGGGTGGCTTGAAGTAGACTCCTCTACTGCCATACCAACTTCCACCTTTGACACTGTGGGCCAAAATAATAAATTATTTTTGGAGCAGCCCTATTTTGAAGACTTGAGTAACTGTCATATAGGCAAGGACACTTGATCATTAAGGTATTTTAAACAGAAGCTGACTGTTTTTGTAATCTTGCCTTATCTGTGCAAGATTACATTTCTATTTTCTTCATGAAATCAAATATAAGGAGGTAAATATGACTGGAAGAAGAGAGAGATATATTGAACTGAATTGGGGTGGTAGCAGTGGTGGTAAAGAATGCAAGAATGAAACTTTGTGGAAAACTCTACTGTCTCCAGGAGGACATACAGTAGATTAAGTAGATTGTAGAGCAGTAGTCAGTCCTACAGCCCTTGAAATACTAACCACAAACATGTAGATTTTTAAGTTACACTAGTTACGTTTTAAAATGAAGACAACACAAAAGGATGTCTTTTAAGAGAAATTTATGTGGAATTCTCAGTTTTTTACAAGAGATGCTGCACTTAAAAAAACAAGCTTTATGCCTTTACTTTCTGAATACAGATTTTCAAATGTGAAATCAGCATTCAGGTAGTATGCTTTTTATTTAAATAGACATAAGAAATTTAAAGCAGATGGTTTCCATGATATTAATAAATAATTAAGGCAAATCTGTATACTTGTCAAAAACTCCACATTAAGAGTTAAGAGAAAGTAGACAGCCTTCTGACAGATCCATCCCTTTTTTATAGCAAAGGTAAAGGTTTTTTTTTTTTATTCTTCTTCTTATTTTTTTTTTTTTATATATATATATTTTTAGTGCTTGATATTCTTTTCAAGTTTACCTGATCAAAACAGAAGTTAAAAAATCCTGCCAGGTAACTTACACTGGTAATAATCATAACCTATAATCACAGATAAAAAGGATGATAGAATGCTGTTTAATTAAAATATGCAGGCTCAGTCTATGAGGAAATTTATTGTGTTTCAGGGAATTTCATACACTGATTTCATTTTGAAATAAAATAACAAATTGAACTTTGCTAACTGGTCACTAGGAGTGCATTGTCAGCAGACCTAGACAATAATCCGTAAGTGTTGTAATACTGCTATTGTTAATAAATGAACTGGTTAGCTAAGATCTGGCAAAAACTCAAGTATTTAAGAGTATTACTGCAATAAACCATATTAATTTTAAAAATAAATAAATAAATAAAACCAGAGCTGTACTCAGTAAGGGTTTTTGCAACAGAAATAGCTACATCTGAATCTGATTGTGTTTTGACAAATGACTAAGACCTTGACCAGGCTAAAACTTACAGTGAGATCTTTGAAAGTACTTAAGGAAATCTGATAGTCAACTTCCATAAACACAGTCAAAGGAAATTTAGAATCATTTTGTAAATCCCACTAGCATTACTTATCTTAAATATATATAATTATATAACTATATATATAAATGTAAACTTTTTAGAACTGTAAATTGACAAAGCAATTAACCTGTTTCATTAAAAAATATAAATTAATTTAGAAATATTTTAATTATGATGGAAATTAGAATCACAGAATTATTTGGGTTGAAAGGGATCTTTAAAGATCTAATCCAATCCCTGCAGTGAACACAGATATCCACGGCTAGATCTGATTGTTCAGAGCCTTGTGCAGCTTGACTTTGAATGTCTCTAGGTGTGAGACTTTCACCACATCAATGGGGGACCTGTTTTAATGTCTTACTGCACTTACTGTAAAAAAAAAGTATTTATTTGTTACTTATAATCTAAATCACTCCTTTTTAAGTCTGAAAGCATTTCCATTTGCCTTCTCACAACAGAACATACTAAACAGATTCGTTCCCCTTCTTTGTTACAGTGCCCCTTTAGATACTGAATGACTGCTATCAGGTCTCCCTGGAGCCTTCTCTTCTCCAAGCCAAACAAGCCTAGTTCCCTCAACCTTTCTTCATAGGAGAGGTGCTCTAGCCCTCTGATCATCTTAGCGGCCCTCCTCTGGACCCGTTCCAAGAGCTCCCTGCCTTTCTTGTGCTGGAGGCCCCATGCCTGCACACAGTACTCCAGATGGGGACACACAGGAGCTGAGTAGAGTGGCACAATCAACTCCTTCTCCCATCTGGCCACTCCTCTTTTATTGTAGCCCAGAACATAGATGGTGGGAAATTTGCTTTATCTTCATTGCTTATCCAAGAGAGATGACCAATAGATAGCTGAATGAATAACTTTGTGCAATTTTAAATCTGACTTACTTCATTAATTCATTGAGAAAAAATAAGTGTGAACACAATGAAAAAGTTCAGAAAAGATGCTGTGGTAATCCCAGGTTTATATTATACATCAGCCATTTCTAAACTTAAATCGAGGATATGCTTTTTGTTGGCAGAATTTTCAAGTCAAACTTCATAATGAGTAAACAGCAGTCAGAGATGTTTGTGATACTTTTAAACTTTTCTGAGTTGCTCACTGAAGTTCTAATCCCTTTTCTCAAGAAGAAAATGTTTATGTAAAGCTAATCCTTGAAATCAATCTTCATTAATAACTGTGTGATAGAAAGATTCATAAAGCACTTTTTTCATTCACCTGCAAAATCAAATCTATCACAATATATTGATAAATATACTCAAATGTGCATTACAAATGCAATTGTTTTTTGTTTCAAAATCTAATTTCAAAAATTATTGATAACTCCATTTAAAACAATATTACATTCAGTTGGAGCAAAAAAGTAAGGTAAATAGTGTGAATGAGGAGAGACTGTGGATTAATAACATGACCTTTCACTTCTTTTGATTGAGGTCAAAACTGACTGAATCAATACTTAAAGAAGATGGATGGCTACCATCCAATTTCATCTAAAATGATAATTTTCGTACATAATTTGTAAAAGCAGAAATCACATTCTCATGTAATTGGCTTACCTTTTTGCGATGGTTCAAAAATATGTTTTCTTACATTATAGTAGATACACAAAACAATGGATACAGTATTTTCCATTTAGAAAATTCTAATAGTAATATAAGATTAGCATATCATTATGAAGTAGAATAGAAATAAAAAGTTTTAACAGAGCAGTGAAGTTCTCTTTTTCCTTTTTGCTTCATCATGGAGACAAAAGTTATGAGTGTGAAAAGTTTCCAAAATCAAAAGTCTTCTCATGTCCTTAACATCCATAAATAATGATCCTTCAGTTTATGAGTTCTTTGACAGGAAGCAACCTTATCAGCAATTTCTCTTAACAGTGGGTCTGAAACAAAAGTCACTGAAATTGTTATGGTTTTGTTGTTGTTATTTCATTGGTTGGTTGGTTGGTTTGGTTTGGTTTTGTCTTGGCTGGCTGCACTGCTCAACATGATAAAATCCAGTAGGACAGGAAGAGGAATTAAAGAATACATAAGTTAAACAGTTTGACATTGCAAAGTCAGTTCTGATGCAATACGGGGCCACCAGAATAACAATGTGGAATACTGTTGAAAGTTTCCCATTTAAACTATTGACAGAAGTCAATTTTGCAGACTATAAAATATGACAAAATCAAAGGACTAGGCAATATTGCTGCAAGCTGAAAGACATGAACATACATGAATACTAACTGGAAAAGAACAACAATCTTTAAAAGTGGTAAGCATTTTTAGGACTTCACTGGCATATTCAGTAGCTAATATCTCAAAATTTAATTTTCAGGATGTAAACTTATTTTTTGAAATACGCATAGAAGAAATAATGTGGTATATTTTCCTGGTTTCAGAATATAACGGTAAACTTCATAATTTCTTCTTCATTTTCCTGTTCAGTATTCAACAGAAGTTGCTGCTGTTTCATTGATAGCCATGCATACAAACAACCATACACCCTCACAAAATTAAAACATATATCTAAAGTGTTGAAGTATTTCATGGGTTGGCTTTAGTGACAACAAAAGTTTCACCACAAAGATCTTACCATTTATTTGCCTAAATTCCTGAGAAATATTTAAGAAATGTACATAGTGAAAAATCTGCAGACAGTAGACAGATCAGGAAAAATAAATAAAAAGGAAACACACTGCTCAAGAGTGCTTAAACACTAACAAACGGCACAGAAATAGACTTTGGTAAAGGAAGAAAAGTAAATTTTTGTTAGTTTGTTTTCTTGTTAAGCTCTTCATCAACAAAACAAACAAAACAACAAAATCTCACAAACATCTGCTATCACTAAAATAAAATCAGTGATAACTGACATATGTTCTATACTCCTCAGCTGTGGGTCTCTTCCAGGTTGTAATATTCTATGATTCTATGAGTTTGTCTGAACTGTTTTCCTCTATTACTGACCAGATAGCTTGCCCTATACTGTTTTTGCATTCTTTGCTACTGAAACTTTTTCCTTCCCATTTGTGGTCCTTGAATGTTGAATATCTCACATAATTAGTAAGTGTTGTCAAGCAAGAGCAGAGCCGTGCAGTAGCTGGCTGGCAGCCCAGAAATAGAAACAGAATAGTAAAATCCTGCAAACAGGACAGGAAGAGAAGTTAAACAAGAGAAAAATCCTTCACTTTTGGCATTTATTCAACTTGGCAAACTGGGAAGTTACAGATGGAAAGGAAAAAAAGAAAAAAAAAAGTTTTGTTTTTTTTTTTTATAATAATATTACACAGTCTGATAATTTTGACTCTGTTCATCATTCCATAATCATTCCAGCATAAGTCATAGAATACAGCAATGAAATGAATCCCTTCAAAGTAGAAGTTCTAAGATAAGCAAGCCAGACAGACCATAGAAGACGTTATGTAGCATTTGTACTAAAACAACATACTCATACTAAAACAACTAAAACAAATCCACCTGATTCCATGTTGACTGGGTAACAAAAACAAAACAAAACAAAAAAGTAAAAAGTTATGTGAGCTTAAAACTATACATATACAAACTGTTAAATCCAGTAGTGTCAAGACCTTATATTTGCATTCTGCCATCTTGTGTTTTCTTTTCCTTTCAATTACTCCTAATGCTTCCTTGTAGGTTTAGAGACTTTTGGTAGTATATAACAAATCTCTATCAAGAGTTTTAAAACACTGAAGATTCTAGTTCTTAGTGTTTCTTTTTTGGACTATTCTAGATGTCCAAAGAACAAACATGGACTGCGGTGGCTCATGAAAGAATTTTCTTCATGCAAAGGCAGTATGGGATCAAGAAAAATTTTTCTCTCATGGTTTATATGACCCAAACTTTGGTATATGCTGCAAGTAAGAGCCAGTGTGTTTTCAACAGGAGTGTTCTTAGTTCACATTAAATGATGCTTCTGTGAATGTCAGCAATATAGCTTTCGCAACTGCATGAAACAGATCAAGACATTTACAATTTGCTAAACTGAACATGAAAGATATACGCTCTCTTCCTTAATTCCCCCCCCCCCCCCATACCAATATTTTAACCTTGCAATAGATATCATCTAAAAAT
This sequence comes from Coturnix japonica, assembly GCF_054131305.1. Taxonomy (NCBI): domain Eukaryota; kingdom Metazoa; phylum Chordata; class Aves; order Galliformes; family Phasianidae; genus Coturnix; species Coturnix japonica. The sequence continues at coordinate 144,078,359 of NC_140663.1, forward strand.
TCACATGCACCCATCTCAGCAGCAGCGTGAAATTATGCTCGATTACTCGGAGTAGTCATGAATGTAGGTTACTTACATAAGTATACTTGATATATATTACATAAACTTATTTATGTCATATTTTTAAGGAGATTGCTGATAAAAAACATGATGCTTTAAATAAGTAGCAGGGTTGTCTGCTCGTAGTGAGTGCATAGAGTTCAGAATTTATGTTTGCCTGGTCTTTTCTGTGTGCGCTCATGCTACTAGAGACCTCCTTCTCAATGCTTCAGTTTCTTGATTTCAAACTTCTTTTGGTAGCTACTTTTGTGTATATACAGTTTAAAGCCATCTGTAGCACAAATGTTGCAATGAATTATCTCATTTTAATCAGAACTTACTCGTAGCACCTGACAATTTATTGAAAAATTCCATCTGTATGTTGAATTTTGAGTTAATTAGACCATCCGTATTGTAACTTTATGTAGTTTCCTGTAGTGTAAAGTGGATATTATAGGATTAGACAAACAACAAGCAGATACAGCAAATGAAGGGTTGATCATAAAGTTCACTAACAGCTACAATTAGTTGTGAAAATAGTACTTCTTTTTAATTAAAGTACAATATTTTCCATGACCAAAAGAAACTTCAAAGTATTACTGAAACACTTTCAGAATCTTGGCATATGTTTTGATTCTCCTCTGTCTGGTTACATTAGACTGTGTAATAGGGTGAAGGTTTTACCTACTATCACACTCAGGAGATTAAGCACAATATGGTCCTTCCATATGGTATTTGTGCCTAAAAACCAATGAGATTAGAATGCCTATGCTGAACATCACTCCATATGTTCATCAGAATGGCCCATAGGTCTTGATAGAGCTCGTGATTTTCTAGAGAATTAAATTATTATCTTTAACAGTGCCTTGGAAACACCTTGAGCACTGCCAATAATTAGTTTCATTTCTCCCCTCCCCATAAATTATGCTATTGTAAGTTATGATTATTTTGCTTGTTTCCACTATGTATTTTGCTCTGTTAAATTAATAGAATTTATTCACTTCTATACAATTCTGTTTTAGTGTTTACTTTGCACAGTACCCAAAAAGAAGACTAAGAATGCTGAAAAAAGTCAACAGTACACACTGATTCTTTTGCTGGATATTTCAGTTGTTAGTCACATGTAATTTCCTGTGAAATACTCATTGCATTTAATACCAAAGTCATACAACACTGTCAACATCATAATTTATAGAATTAGATGAAAAATCACTGCTTTCGAAAACATCCAGTAGTAGTATTCACAGCTTCCCAAAGGTGAAAATTCTTTCTCATGTTCCCAAGCTTGAATACCCTGAAACCTGAACCTATTTTCTTAAAGTTTTTGATTGTCCACTTATTAAAAACGATCTCTTCTTTCTTCTGACTTAGTTGAGACTCATTCTTAGATTACATTCCAATGGGACCAGAGGCTCTGGTAAGGATTGTATCCTAGAAGGCCAGCAGTGTCTTGGCCTGCACAAAAAGAAGAGTGTCCAGCAGAGCAGGGGAGGTGATTGTCTCCTCCTGCTCTGCCCTTGTGAGGTTTCATCTGGAGTACTGCATCCAGGTCTGGGGCCCCCAGCATGAGAAGGATGCAGAACTATTGAAGAAAGTCCAGAAGAGAGCAAGTAGATGATCAGAGGGCTGGAGCACCTCTCTTACAAAGATAGGCTGAGGGAGCTGGGCTAATTTTCCCTGGAGAAGCTAGCACTCCAAGTAGATCTTCTTACAGCCTTTCAGTACTTAAAAGGAGTTTGTAAACAGGAGGGAGATGTACTTTTTACACAGTCTCATAGTGATAGGATGAGGGAGAATGGTTCAAAACAAAAAGAGGAGAGATTTAGATTAGATAGTGGAAGGAAATTATTCATTCATTCAGAGGATGGTGAGGTGCTGAAATAGGCTGCCAATTTGTGCCTGAAGGTGTTCAAGGCCAGGTTGGATGAGGCACTGCACAGCCTAATATAGTGTCCAACATAGTGGATTAGAACTATATCATCTTTAATGCCCATTCCAACCCAAGCCATTCTATGATTTTATGATTGTATGAATACTGAAATAATAACCTAAAGAAAGGACTCTAGTCTATCCAGTGTCCAACCACCTTCCTGGTGAGGAGATTTTCCTAATGCCCAACCTGACCCTCACCTGATTTCCTGCAAAAGCTGGCAGCCCGTGGCTTGGATGAGTACATTCTCAACTGGGTAAGAAGCTGGCTGGAAGTCTGGGCCCAGAGAGTGGTGGTAAATGGAGTTAAATCCAGTTGGAGACCAGTCCTGAGTGGTGTTCCCCAGGAGTTGGTGCTGGGACCTGTCCTCTTCAACATCTTTATTGATGACTTGGATGAGGGCATTGAGTGCGCCCTCAGTAAGTTCGTGGATGACACCAAATTGGCAGGGAGTGTCGATCTGCCTGAGGGTAGAGAGGCCCTGCAGAGAGATCTGGATAGGCTGGAGAACTGGGCCAAAGCCAAGGGGATGAGGTTCAACAAGACCAAATGTCGGGTTCTGCACTTTGGCCACAAAAACCCCAGGCAGTGCTATAGGCTTGGGTCGGAGTGGCTGGAGGACTGTGTTGAGGAAACGGATCTGGGGGTACTGATTGATGCTCGGCTGAACATGAGCCAACAGTGTGCCCGGGTGGCCAAGAAGGTCAACGGCATCCTGGCTTGCATCAAAGCAGTGTTACTAGCAGGAACAGGGAGGTAATTGTCCCCCTGTACTCGGCATTGGTGTGGGCGCACCTCGAGTACTGTGTTCAGTTTTGGGCCCCTCACTGCAAGAAAGACATTGCGGCCCTGGAACGTGTTCAGAGGAGGTCTACGAAGCTGGTGAGGGGTCTGGAGCACAGGTCTTACAAGGAGCGGCTGAGGGAGCTAGGATTGTTCAGCCTGAAGAGGAGGCTCAGGGGAGACCTTATTGCTCTATATAACTTCCTGAAGGGAGGCTGTAGTGAGCTGGGTGTTGGCCTCTCTTCTTGTGTAATCAGTGATAGAACTAGAAGCAATGTTTTTAAGCTGCACCAGGGGAGATTCAGGCTGGACATTAGGAAGTATTACTTCTCAGAAAGGGTAGTCAGGCACTGGAATGCACTGTCCAGGGAGGTGGTGGAGTCACCATCCATGGGAGTGTTCAAGAAACGTTTAGATGTTGTGTTGAGGAATATGATTTAGCTGGGAAGTATTGCTAATGATTGGACTAGATGATCTTCTAGGTCTTTTCCAACCTTGATAATTCTGTGATTCTGTGATTCTGATGCAGCTCTATGATGTTCCCTCAGGTCATATCTCTGTCACCAGAGAAAAAATAGCGAAAACAATATGAAAAGATGAAATGAAAAACCAATGTGAATAATGTCTCTCCATTCTCAATTAGAAAGTTTTTATTCCTGCTCTCATCAAGTTAGAGAAATATTCTAAATCCAGCAATGAAATTCATTTGTTTTGTATTTACTGTTATACTTGTTAATTTGTGTAGGTCAACTTTTAAAATGTTTTAATACAATCTAAAGAATCATTATTTGAAATCATAGACAACACGTATGTTCAGGTTTTTACTTTCTAACTGTGATACATTTCAATACTCACGTCATTTTCACAAAGTTTGTTTATGATACACTTCATTAATATTCTGTCATCTCATTTAGCAAGGAGTAAAAATGTGAATGCAAGGAGACACTGATTTTAATAATGGTGGCTATCACTCAAATTGCCTTCAAGTCTTTTAAATAAGATATTTAATAGTTATTTGATAGACATAAAAGTCTAATATTTAAATTGAATTATGTTTTTCTGAATTATTATATCGCAGAACAAAATATCTCCAGTTCATTGGCTTAAGGTATTTTTACTTTGCACAACTAATCTTACATAAAAAGGAATTATTTTACACACCATTGCAATCTTTATAACAACCTAATCGGACTTGCTCTCAATGCTGCTTGCAGCTATTATTTAGGAGTAATAACAGTGTAGGTTTAAAAGAGAATATTCCATCATACATTATCTATCCAGTAATTTTCCTCTTCTCTCTTGAATTTTAAGAAGGATTTTGGTTTTCAATTCACTGCTTCAATCATAAGAATTCAAACTTAAGTTTCTTTTATTCATTTTAGCACAATGAAATAAAATTGAAGCTATCCATGTTTCTGTTCAGCAGTTTGGTCATTTTAGGATAGTTTTCTAGCTCTGATGTATTTTAATAACAGTATCAGTACAATGAGATTGAAAGTAGAACAAAATAACAGGGAGGTGGAAGAAAAATGCAAAATCAATAACAGATTCTCACAGAGTATCTGAGAAGACAGTTATCTCCATAAGTAGGTAAACAAGCAAACAAGGAAAACAAGCAATCAAATCACTGTTTTACAATTCCAGTTTTTCTCCTCTCCTCTCCTCTCCTCTCCTCTCCTCTCCTCTCCTCTCCTCTCCTCTCCTCTCCTCTCCTCTCCTCTCCTCTCCTCTCCTCTCCTCTCCTCTCCTCTCCTCTCCTCTCCTCTCCTCTCCTCTCCTCTCCTCTCCTCTCCTCTCCTCTCCTCTCCTCTCCTCTCCTCTCCTCTCCTCTCCTCTCCTCTCCTCCATTTTTTCTTTTTCTTTTTCTTTTTCTTTTTCTTTTTCTTTTTCTTTTTCTTTTTCTTTTTCTTTTTCTTTTTCTTTTTCTTTTTCTTTTTCTTTTTCTTTTTCTTTTTCTTTTTCTTTTCCTCTTTCTTTCTTTCTTTCTTTCTTTCTTTCTTTCTTTCTTTCTTTCTTTCTTTCTTTCTTTCTTTCTTTCTTTCTTTCTTTCTTTCTTTCTTTCTCTCTTTCTTTCTTTCTCTCTTTCTTTCTTTCTCTCTTTCTTTCTTTCTTTCTTTCTTTCTTTCTTTCTTTCTTTCTTTCTTTCTTTCTTTCTTTCTTTCTTTCTTTCTTTCTTTCTTTCTTTCTTTCTTTCTTTCTTTCTTTCTTCTCTCCTTGTTTTCTTCCTCTTTTTCATTTTTTTCTCTCTCTATTTATTATTATTAAAAAAGAAAAGACACGTAGTCCTTCTGTAGCATGAACAAACTATGATAATTCTCTTATTTAAGACAGTTGTAGTGAAAAAAAAAAAAGGTTAACTAGTTACTCTTGCTTACTAATTTAAGTTTGTATAATTTCAGACTCTTCAAATTATAACCATAGTTTTAGGGGCCTAATATCTGAAACACTGGTGTTAAAATAGATTTCTGAATATGATAAATTTTTTGTAGTATGCACTTTTTGAACCAAAAATTATTTTTACAGCATCACTCTGTGTATACACTAAGTAATATATGCCATTAATTGACTGTTCCACTGCAGTGATTACTAGTATCAACCAGATCTAAGAATTTTGCATGAAGTAAAATTTTCTTTTTACGTTGGTTTACTTATGTGAGTAGTGGAAATGGCATTTTAAACTGTTACAACTGAGATTTACAGATCTAGAGTCTTAGTTAAGGTATAAGGATTAGGATGTTAGCTTAATTCATCAAAAACTTTAATCACATTTTTGTTCTAGAGACTTTGAGGCTTCCCTAGTTCTGCATGTCTACACTTTTTATGCACATTCTTTTCAATAAAGACTGTGATTGAATTTAAAGACAAAAGTGGTGAGTCTTCCAAAGTTTGGCTTCATTATCTACTTGTGAGCCAAACAGGAAGTTTACTGAAGGCATAAACCAAACAGTAAGAACTTGTTTATATCTTACACAAATGGCACATCACCATAAAGTACAAGGAGTGTAGTAAAGAGAAGTTAGTCATTTTAAATGGTGAACTTACAGTTTCCTTTCAAAGAAATACAGTATCTCATCTGAAGTGTTTAGTAACATATGCTTAGAACAGGGCTTTTTGACTTATCATATGAGGTAAGTCCTGGGTACATTTTCATAACTACAGAGAATGAGAAAATATACTGAATTTAACGAAAAGCAATGAAAATTAAATCCTTGCAGATAAATCCTCATTGAGTCATCTCTGACAACATCAATGCTATACATAGGAGCCTAATAGAGGAGAATAGTATATTTACATGGTATGAGTGTTCACTAACAGTGACAGGAATTACTGTTTGTATAGAATACATTTGGGTATTAGATTCACAACAACAACAACAACAACAAACAACAACAACAGTGAAAACATCTATTCTGGCCTTCTGCAAAGGATCACAGGAAGATGACAAATTTCAAAATTAAATTGGGCTGCTGGGGGTTTTGTCCATCTGAGTTGTGATTTATCTCTAAGGACTGGGATAGTGCAGCCTGACTATACAACCCTTCTCCTGTGTCTAACTATTTTTACAGAGAAGCTTCTTTTCTGATACTTGAAGCTTTGACTATTGCCCCTTGCCTTTCCTCAGTGCAGTGTTCTCATTCTGGCTTTGCTATATATCCCATTTAAAAACTATAAAACTGCAAATAAAACGGCCTTTGCCTTCTCCTGCCTAGACCACACAATTGTCTTTGTCTCTTCTCATATGCTACATTTTTCAGTTCCCAATGTTTCCCAAAGTTTTTGCATGGTCCACTGAACTTACTTTTTGACATATAGTCCCTCTCTTTATTCCTGCAGTAAGAATGTTTCTGAATTCTTTCTTTTTATGTAGTCAGCTTCAAAACAGAAAAGGCCTTTCATGTTACCAGAGGAATCAAGTAAGGGATGCTCACTCACACATCCACTCACATACCTCTCTCCCTACCAGTACATGCATTCACACAGGCACACATAGATATACAACTCCATTGGCTTGGGTCCAGCGCTTTTCATGGGCGATTACATACAGAAACTTGACAAGTTGTGATCCAAACTGTTTCTTGGGGGGAAGGGAATTCATCTGTTTACTTAAACAATTTCCTTTGAAATAAATGAAAAGTAATTTGTTTTCAAGTGAAACTAAGTATTTTGGTCAATTCACAGCACAGTTACTCCCTTTCCTCTGCCAGATTTATTGAGATAATGTATTTCAATATCTAATGTAAAGGAAACACCGTCCTCTAAAGGTTACAAAACTGCAGTTCTAAGATCTGTTGAAATTTTATGGCCCAAGTGGTAACTTTCAACCTTATGTACATAAAAAAAGCAGGACTATAAAGAAAAAAAAAAATAGTTACTTTGTAATCTGGTGGATCTTTCTGCCACATCCACAGAATTTTGTTTTATACTTTGATTCCTATAGCCAAAATAGCAAAAGTTTAGATTTAATCTATTCTTCATGGGGCAGAGTAGAAGCCAGGACTTCTTTCTGGACTGTTATGCATAGTAGCATACACAACATTTGTCAAAAACTATAAAGATCTTCTGTAATGAAAAGTTCCTGTCAGAAAGCCTTGGAAAACTTACATCTATAGGAACTTTGTGTTTTTATCACAGTTTTAAATTAATTAGTGAGACTACTTCAAAAGCTTTAATCTAGGCTATGGTATTAAGAAACATGCATTAGACATTTCCTGTTTGCATTTCTACATCATTGGTTTAAAGAGTTGTTTTACTCTCATTGAAGACTGTTGAAGGCCTTAATGTACAATATTGACAGAGTAATAAAAATAGCAAATTATGTTTCTGGCCATGTGCCAACTTAATTAAATTCTCAGTCATATTAAAAATAATATAGAGGACAAAAGAAAAACAGCCTCATTCAAGCGTAATCAGGATTGCAGCTGAAATTAAATGAGGAATGAGCAGTATGTTTCTCTAGTTCCTGTACCACTAAAAATCTGCCCCCATAAATTATATCCTGAATCATGTTAATATTTTGTACTTCTCTTTTCCTGTATTCATGATAAAATCACATCCAAAAACAGTCTGCATTCTTTGAATTTGGCAGCCTAAATACTTACAGTTCTGAGATAATACAGTACAGTTCCCCTTTCAATTAGAGTATCACAAGATCATATACTCCATGGTATTTACTATTAACTCTTTAAGAAGGCTTTAATATTGAACCTGTTGTACATGACATTCTAAGCAACTGCAGATATGGCTTATTCCATCTAAAGAACATTTTGAAGTATGAAAATATGAAAGCACCTGAAAAAAGAAATCTTTCAAATGTCACAACTTAATGTAGAACTGTATGTCAGATGAGGATAACTTTCAGAGGAAATATTTACCTATCATTAAGGACTTCAGTTGACAGATTCATGCACTAACAGCTGTAAATATTGAATGAGCAAAATAAGAACATATTCAACAGATATGAAACACAGAAGAAATACTAGTACACCATTAAAATTTCAGAAACTTCTAAGTAAAAATATGTTCCCCGTAGATAAGCACTCTGGCTATAAAGGAATATGTATTGTTTAATTGTCAGCAGTTATTTATTTTATTGCATATCAGCCATGCATAAGTACAACAAATGTACTTTGCTTAATGAAAGTGCTCTAGAAATAAGATTGATATTAAGATTTACAATTAATTTGGTGAGTTGGCCCTTACAATATTATCCATAGATTATACTCAGTTCTCATGATTTCTTTACAATATCTTATGCTTTACAAAGAAACCTGGAAAAATACTAAGTTAACTTAAATCATCCAGTAGATATTTCGAAAGAAAGTATGCATCCTTCATTCTTTAACTAAGCTTTATAAAGCCGCCTTATGTCTTACTGATTTGACAGTCCTCAGATTCCTTATACTATACTTACGCTTTTCCAAAACTTTACTCATTTCCTTGTTTCAGATTTACCATCATAGGATCATAAAACAGGTTGAGTTTGAAGGGAACTTAAAGTCCATCTATTTCCAAACTCCTGCCATGAGCAGAGTTACTGCACACTAGATCAGGTTGTCAGGGGTCCCATAGGACTTGGCCTTAAATACCTTCTACCACTGAGACTATTTATCCTAAATTTTGGAAAACTTTTTAAAATTCTTTTGAAGGTTTTATTGGAATTCAAAATTTATGAAAAGCTTAAAGACAATAACCATTCTTGACAAAAATATTCACACCATCAATCTGATATCCTAGTTTTCATTTCATTAGATTCATTAGATAAGAAGAATAAGGAAATTTTATGAATGTCCCTTACTCACACCAGGGTTTGAATTTCAAGTGTCACAGTTTTGTGGTTTAACCCAGAAAGTGACACAGCACCACACAGTCCTTTACTCCCTCCCCTGCTTCCCATTAAGGAGGGGGAGAGAATAATAATAATTTAAAAAAAAAAAAAAAAAAAAAAAAAAGTTTTAAAAAAAAAAAAGTAGAACTCATGGATTGAGAAAAAACTATTTACTAAGACGGAGAAAAGAAAAATATATAGTTATGACTATATATATATATACACACACATATATATATGAATGTATATAACAAATGATGCACAAGCAAATGCTGACCACACTCCAACCAATCACCAATTAGCCCCCTGAGCAGCAGAGAAGAGAGCAAGATGAACTCCTAGCCACTGCAACTCCTACTTCAAAACTCCTTCCACATAATGTCATTTGGTACAGAGTATCTCTTCAGCCAGTTTAAGTATGCTGTCCTAATTCTGTTGCTTCCCAACTCCTTGGGCCCTCACTGAGAAGGCTTAGCTGCAGCTATAAACACTGGTATGCTATCCACATTGATTTTCTCCAAGAACCAACATCACAGCATCACACCAGACACTCTTAGAAAACAGTTCCATCCCAGCTAAAATTAGCAAACACAGGTTTGTTCTTTTAGAACAGAGACTGGGAATCTTGCCATATTGTGATATGGTTTAAAATCCTTTCAGAAAAAAAGAAAAATAAATAAAAAAATAAAAAATGGTGGAGTGCGCATGTACTTGAATCTCATTCTGATAGGGATTGGCAAAATACTTAGGGACTGGAGTAATTACTGGGTTCATTTTGCAAAAGACTCCTTGAAAGTTCCATAGCAGTTGAGTAGGAGTTCAATGTAGGGACTTGTGCATTTAAATATCCTTTTCAATCTTGTTCTTTTTCTAGACAGCCTTTTCAGTTCCAGGATAGTATGTTTTATTTAATGTTAATTGCTGTAATCACATTGCAATACTATTATTAAAAATGTTTTTGAGTTTAAATTATACTTAATTATATTTTAGGACATTAATTATATATTTTTATATCAAAATGTTTGATCATTTTTCATAGCTGGGATGAAAGTTGATTGAAAAGAACTAGTTAATTGGCTCATTAAAAGATAGATTCTCTCCCATGTCTAAGGGAGTAGGTACAAAAGGCACGTACATACTCCTTGGAGAATAGAAAAGAAAGATATAAGAAACACATCTGCATAGAGTGAAAAGATTCAGGGCAGAAAGACTGCAGAGGAGTACACAAGATCAGGACTGCACATAGCTTCAAAGCTGAAACAGGGTTTTAATTTCATTCACAAGACTAGCAAAAACAAAACTATATCATTGTTAATCACAAGGAAAGAAATTGTGAGAGAGGAAGACAAGAAAGAAGAAAAGAAAATAGCAGACAGAACAGTTTCCTGAAGCTGAGATAAGAAAGATATTATCTTTAATAATTGGGAAAAAAGGAGCAGTTGCATAGAAATGTAAGCCAAAAAATAAATCTGTGTGAGCCAAAACATTACACAGTGAGACAGAAGAGAAGCTGTATACATCTGTATAAATACAATATATATTTGGAAGACAAAATTTTCTTTTCAAGAGACAGAATTATTTACTCATGATTGCAAAAATTAGGTGATGGCTTTGATTGCATAAGGATCTTTACTAGTTCATTTCAATGAAGAAAAGTATTTTTGAGGGAATATTCTTTTTAGAAGACTCAATAAATTCAGAGTTTTGAAGAACCATTTCCCATTCCTTCTGTTACTATCATCTGACTGTCTCTGATTAAAATTTAGGATCATTTCTGAAGCTCTACTCCAGCACTGTTGCCTAGAAAAAATAGTAGAAGTAAATTCAAAAACTCATGTACTACTCACACACTCACTTTTTAGAGAATATATTGTAATATATTGTAATGATGGCAGTTTTAGGATTATTGCCAAATATAAATATGTATATTTTGAATAGATAGACCCTAATCAGAAGATGGAGTCAAGAGGAAGTGATTTAGGTCCAAACTGCAAGCACTAAAAGTGACTAATCTTATCAGAAAAATTCCTGTCCTACAGAACAGGAAAAGTGGCAACTCTCTTAGAACATGCAATTCCCTATTATACTTTTACTAATGAATGAGCTCATTACTATACAATATTCCTGAAAAATATTAAAACACTGTCCAATTCAACTCAGATGCAAAGAATATTTTCACCTAGTATTTACATATGCATCACTTCTTAAGTACATATAAAATGGCATCCAGATGAGGAGTAAGTGTTTATGCATTTTTATGATTCGATAAATGCATCAGCAAGTATATTTTTTCTCTAAGGAAGAAAAGGAAGGGAAGGGAAGGGAAGGGAAGGGAAGGGAAGGGAAGGGAAGGGAAGGGAAGGGAAGGGAAGGGAAGGGAAGGGAAGGGAAGGGAAGGGAAGGGAAGGGAAGGGAAGGGAAGGGAAGGGAAGGGAAGGGAAGGGAAGGGAAGGGAAGGGAAGGGAAGGGAAGGGAAGGGAAGGGAAGGGAAGGGAAGGGAAGGGAAGGGAAGGGAAGGGAAGGGAAGGGAAGGGAAGGGAGGGGAAGGGAAGGGAGGGGAAGGGAGGGGAGGGGAGGGGAGGGGAGGGGAGGGGAGGGGAGGGGAGGGGAGGGGAGGGGAGGGGAGGGGAGGGGAGGGGAGGGGAGGGGAGGAAGAAGGGGAGGAAGGAAGGAAAGAAGGGGAGGAAGGAAGGAAAGAAGGAAGGAAGGAAGGAAGGAAGGAAGGAAGGAAGGAAGGAAGGAAGGAAGGAAGGAAGGAAGGAAGGAAGGAAGGAAGGAAGGAAGGAAGGAAGGAAGGAAGGAAGGAAGGAAGGAAGGAAGGAAGGAAGGAAGGAAGGAAGGAAGGAAGGAAGGAAGGAAGGAAGGAAGGAAGGAAGGAAGGAAGGAAGGAAGGAAGGAAGGAAGGAAGGAAGGAAGGAAGGAAGGAAGGAAGGAAGGAAGGAAGGAAGGAAAAGTTTTTTTTTAAAAAAAAAAGAAAGAAGAAAGGAAGGAAAAAAAGAATATGAAAGAAAAATAATAAGCATGTCAAAAATTTTTTCAAGAAATATGAGCATGAAGTTTTCTATAAAACCTGATCTGTCACCAGCAGATTTTTCTTGAAGACTATATCTTCATTAATATAGAAAACAAACAAACAAGAAAAAAGAATCGTGAAGTTCTGTGTTCCTGCATATATGCCTGATTATATTTGAGTCAAGACTTATTTAAATTATGTTGTTTTTTATGCATTACTGAAGAGCATTTTTTTTTTTTTTGTGCCTAGAAAAGACGGAGATTTTTATAAAGTTCTCAAATTATTTTTATCCCAAGGAATGCTGTGAAAGAATGAAAGTAACTATCTGAATATTAGTTATAATAATGTACAATAAGCTATGTCATATATTTCATTATGGCCTCTGTCTATGCAGTTAAGCTATTCGGTGGATTTTTCAGTCAAGTAATAATTTCTGCTGGAGATGAGTGAATTGGGCTTGGATTTTATTTCTGAAGTCTCAAATTATTTAGAAAGATCACTCATTGACTCCTTAAAATGATAGGCATAGAATAACAACCATGTATCAAATCACCTATATGCATAGCTTCAGAATGAAAATGTTACTGAAGTGTTTGGTGAATTGATTTTACCATTTACTATGAGTTTCCAGCATGCATTTCTTTCATTCGATAGGTAGCACTGACCCATATAAAGACTATTATCTTTATCCTAGATATTTATCTTTGATACATTTCTTTTTCTTAACATTTTAGAATTCCACAACAGGAGCACACATCATCACCTATAAAGACCAGTGATGTCAAATACGTCTCAATACAGGCAGATAAGCGATGTTGCAGACAGGTTCTGAGCACGCAGCTATTAAATTTGCATTCAAATGACCAGCTATGCCAATAATTTGGAGCCCTTGTTCCTGTGTCTCTGAAAAGCCAGGAAATGAACATCACAGTGCTTTTGGGAGGTCAAGAAGTATTGCTGTAGGACAGAGTAAACCGAGACTCAGCATTTTAATGTATTTCTCCATGTTCTTTGAATTCTTGATAGAAAGTAGTGAAGTTTGACAGTTTATTCATGAAGCACCTGTTACACACTGGTTAATGTCAAAATGGGATCACTAGGTCTATCCTGACCACTAACCTACCAGAAAAATCTCCATTTTACTTGGCTATGTTCACATCAGGCTTTGTGAATTGTTTTAAGATAACACACATAACTGCTGAGGAAAGAAATTGCTGTATATTGTGGGAATTAGTAGGAAGCAATGAAATTACATTCAAACTAACAAATTAAATTGCTCCTGAGCACCAGTACCAAAGTTCTTTTGCTTGCCCTTGTCAAAATGGTCCATATTTGCTCCAGGACACTCAGCAACAATACAACAAGATTTCCAAACATTTTCCGGAAGGTAGTCCTTTGTTCTGAGAGAGAATTGTATGGATTTGGATCAATCAGAGAGTCATAGAATGCTGCCAGCCGCATTTGGTTTCCTAAGACACCCACATAACATTTTGTATACTACTACAGATGAAAAGTACAGATGAAGAAACAGCCTATGCAGTTCTGTAATTTGTATTTAAATATGGTTTTCATAGAAAACCAAAGAATCATTGTTGTTGTTGTCATTGATGTTGTAGTCATTAGCAGGGATTCGGGATGTGATGTGGCAGGACCCCTCCCCCCTGCTCTGTCCCCTGCTCTGTGATGTAAATTTGGTGCACGCTTTTCACGCACGCTTAAGGGGGCGTAGATGAAGTAATTAGTGTATTTAAGGTGCTAATTGCGCTGCAATAAACGCCATTTGCTACATCCCCATATTGGTGTCAGTGTCGCTATGGTCCTAGCGAGGGGAGATCACTAGTTCCCCGGCGTTATGTGCTTCGGACATGGGTTTGACTGATGCAACAGTATGAATCTTCTTTTCTGTGCTTTCCTTTAAATACCTGCCTCTTGAAATAGCACTATATCTTGTAAGGTGGATATTAAGCATGTTATTTTGGTAACTATATTAACAGTCCTCCAAAATTTACCAGGAGTTTCAAGTCACTAGGGAAAAATAAATAGTTAAATGAGGCTGATAATATGATGCAATGTTATACAAACCAGTGAGAATTGAAAAATCCTGTGTTGATTATCTGCCACTAAAAAACAAACTTTTTTTTGTCTCTTCTAATTCAAATTCAGTATTTATGTGTAATGTGACCATTGTTCTGGTAAGATATTACTCCAAACCACAGGCAAGAAGAGCATGGCAGAAATATATAAATTTATAATGGCTTGGAAGCAATGTAAACTTATATAACACTAAATAGTGTAACTGATAACAACATGCTTTATTGTGGAAGCAGTCAATTCAAAAACAATTTTATTTTTTTTTTCTTTTTCTGGAAACAATTCTTGTATGAAAGGTAGGACAAGCCGATAATGTTTTCATTAGATCACAATAAATAATTTGTTTCCGAAAGATCAAAAAAAATAAATAAATATTATTATTCTGATTAATCTGCACCTATTATGAGTGACAAGGTGAACAAAAATGAGATGCCTTTTTGATAGCTTATGTTATTGGAGGATTCGGAGAACCTGACTTTATAGTATTTACCTACACAAATTTACAGTTTGCCCAAACTAAATGGAGTTCAGTCTTAGCTACCTGGAATAGTTCCACAAGTATTCAACTGTATTAACAATGAGGGGAAAAATTATAATTATCTGAATTAGTAAGATTTCCTTGTTTATTTGTTATGGAAGCTTTCATTTGGTATGTAAGGAAAGAAGGGGAAGGCTAGGAGGAAGGTGTTTCTGACCATCAGAATCAACTGGCTTTTCTTAAATGCACTTTCCCTAATGCACAGACATCTTGGCTGCTGGACTCAGCTGCAAACAGCTGGAATTGTCTGTGTCCAGCCCAGGATAGCCCTGGCCCCTCCTCATCCAGGCAATATCTGCAGCTGCTTCTCCATCTGGCACTTGTATATATGTAAGTATATAGAAGTACTGTATACAAATATAAATTACATTATTTAAGTTATGAATTATAATGGAGAAAAGTATATATATGTAATATGTACATTATAACACATTAGTATGTGTGTGCATTCTCATGTGTAGAAACAGATAACTAGGGAAAGGCTTAAAGGAAGTATGAATGTTACTTTAATGCAGCAAGTGCCATGAAACTGTGGATTTAAAAGTATGATTGATACTATCATATGTCTTTACTTAAGGGAGATCATGTGCTTTATCTACGAGTATCATGAACAGTTCCTATGGTTGAAAATTTGACTTCTTGGTGCAGTCACTACCAGGAAGATGGATTCGTTTTCAGGTAAATAAAGTAAGTAAGTTCCAACTTATTTGAAGTGTTTGAGCAACCTGATGGCTATTCTACTTACCATTTGATTCAGATTTTTCAAAGGAAAAAACTAATTTGCTTCAAGTAAATGCTTACATATGATTTCATTAGGTTGTTTTTTGTCATCAGCATGGCTAAGGTTCAGAGGTGTTCTCCAGCCACCAGTCATTATCTGTTCATCACTCCTGCCATAAACAGTGCACATATAAGACACCTCTGATTACAGCTCAGAGAATGAATTATTCTACAGAAAATTTACTTAAGTATTAGCAACCTTACCTGAAGAAATCCATCATAGAACAGAGAATTCTCAGGAATGCCAAGATAAATCATAAAATAATAAATCCCTTATGAAGAATAACTAACTTTATCCCTATTCAACCACGTGTATTGAAACTTCAGTGAAAGAATATTTTAGCACAGTCATGAAGAAGATTTATAATATTTCTCCTAACTTTTAATCATTAAATTAAAGTTGACTGATCATTAGCAAATATATTACATCTATCTATACATTATCTATAATCTATATCAGCATTTGGCAATTTTGAGAGATTGGATCAATTTGCACAAACCAAAATGCCTTAGAAGGGCTTAATTTTCAGAGTGGGATATTCAGAATTTTCTGCAGGAACTCTTAAATGATGTCTTAAGCCAAGCCCCCAGTGGTGAAAGATCATAATAACTAATTATTAAAAATAACTTTTAAAACTCTTACATTTGTTTTTTGCAGATATTTCTATATCTAGATTTAGCTCTCTATCTATGTCAGCTACACTGTAGTTAGAAATATTTTCATCTACCCATTCACTCTTGTTATCTTCCAACAAGTTATGTTCCTTAACCTGAAAAGGAAGGTAAGTGGAAAGGTACTTAATCACTCAAGGCTCTTTATAAGGAAATTCTTCCCACTGTTTTAATGCAAATAATGCAGGATAAAAATTTGATTAATGTGATGTATTTCAATTAATTTGATCTTATGCATGCTATGCAGTATCTGATTAATGGTGAATAAAGCTCTTTTGATATCAGTTAAAGGTAACATTTCAAAGCAGTGCTAAGATGTTTTACTTCTACTGATGTCTACAAAAGTTGTCTGTCCAAAGTCACGCATATTACATCCAAAATTCACACTACTAATTAGTTAAGAAACTAAACTTCATGAATACTACTTACAAGTTGAGTTAGGGTGGATCAGAGTAAAATATCTATTTTTATGCAGTTGCTATACTCTCTGAGGTGTACTTGGTATATTACAAGCTTTGCCCTTTACATTTGTGCATCTTTTAAACTACATAAATAAAGATGTCAGTGCAGTAATTCTGCATGGAAAATGACAGTATTTATAAAGAAATATAATTAAACAGACGAAAAATCCTTTTCAATGTATATTTTGAAAGCATGCATACACAACACAATAAATTATTCACATACTTTATCAGCAGGATGCCTATCTTCAACTAAAATTATTAACAACATATCACTTTAAAAGGCTTTCTGTGCAAAACTAAAATATTTAAGTTTATTGTATATATAAAATCAGTATTTTTTGTTGTTGTTCTTTTTTTACATCAGAAACTGTAATTTTTCTTATTGTTACATTTACACTGGTGTGTAAAAACAAAGATATGTAAGCATGCTGCTATAACTTTTCAAGTTTTTTCATATGGTAAATAATCTCCCCAAGAACACTCCCCCCCCATCCCCCTCCGATAAAAACACCACAAGTACTACCACCAAGCATTAAAGTCCTATTCAAAAGTGTACTGCAAGTTAGGAGATTAATTCAGATTGATATGACTGATGCTTCCTTTGAAATTATATCAAAGGTTAAAAATTGCACAAAAAAAAAGTAAAAAAGTGAATCATTTGTTTGTTTGTTTGCTTGCTTGCTTGCTTGCATTCTCTCTTTTTTTTTTTTTTTTTCTTTCTTTTTCTTTTTTTTCCCATTTTCTGTTTCTGGAAACAGAATGCATGGATTTTCTGAGATAAAAATAAAATGAAATAAGCTTGAACATATAATTCCTAATTACCTCCCTGCTCAGCTGTGAGCTCACTGATTGCTTTCATCTTGAACTGGTCCCTTTCAGTGGAAATTTTTTGCACAAAACCTGGCTAATATAGTGAAGCAATGAGTGCCAATGAATCTGAAGGATTCAATCCATTATATATATTAACTACCATGTTCACACAAGAAATTATCAGTATAATTCCAGTCTTTTATTTCAGGCCTATGTAACAAAGTTTTGACTGGATCTTTTGTGCACTGTGTCCTTTCATAATTTTTAAGTGATTTAACATTTGAATTTACTCTTTTAATGAATAAACAGTTCCTTACTGAAGTGAATGGAAATAAGATGGAAATTGAAGTTTGATTTATATTATTAGGAAAATTGAATTACGTTGTATGATACCTGAGGAAACTTAGTAAAGAATGAGAGAATTATAGAGGGAATGATAAAAAGGGAAGCACTATAGCTGTAGAGTTCATGTGGAAATGAAAATATAGAGAAAGTAGTTTTGGGGGTAGAAACCTAAGAAAAAAGAAGCCAAAACATATATTAAATATCAGAAAAAGTAAAGGCTTTTTTAAAATAGGATGCAAACTTAATAGCAGCCATTTCTTTTTTATGTGACATAAGATCATTCTTAATGATTATTTTATTAACTGATATGATCCTCAGCTTTTTTTCTTTTGTAATCACTTCAGATTTTCATGTTTCTCTACTACTTTGCACTTTTTTGCACCGTGACCTTTTATTCCATCATATTTTATTTCAGTCTGCTGTTTATCCTCTTTCTGCCTATTCTGTGATCATTTCAGAAGTGTCCTTACTAGATTTTTTCTATTATTTATGCTATAAAAATAAACTACAGAGAAAAACAAATTGAGTGTTTGAAGTTATGCAAAGAAAGCAATACACAACATGTACACCTGCAGACACCTACAAGGTGAGTTTCAAATACTAATGCATTTACCATAATCTGAATATTATTTTAATAAGCATGTATATAGTTAGCCATTAAAAGAAAGTCTCTCTCATTTCTTGACAGTTTAACTTACTCAACTTTTATATTTTCCCTCTGTTCTCCTACGTCTTTCCTAATGGGAGGTGAACAACTGACAATTACTCAATCTTCTTCACAAAACTAAAATTTTATTATTTTGTCATTTGTGTTTTGATATCATTCTTAAGTAAAAATCAGTTTTGTTTAATAAAATACAAAAACAAAGATTTAGAGTTCCCAGAAATAACATTTCTCTTCTAGAATCCAGTGAGCTTACTCCCTGATGGACAGTATAGGAATTGTATACTGCAAGAGAATTAACATGATAGCTTTGTCCTTCAAATTTTTGCTTTTACTACCTGTTTAGGTAATCAGTACAGCCTGAATGCTGTTGCTTATATCAATTAAATCAGGTCAAAAGCATAACAGCAGGAAAAAGAGATCAGTCAGTTACCATATGAAAACCCAAGACGCTGGGGCACCTTATGGTATGTGCAAACAATTCACTATACAATTTCTGGAGAGAGGAAACTGGCATACTGTTGAATGCTGTTTTCCTATGGGTAAAACTTTAATTAAAAAAGCAGCATGGATACAGGTTTTAGATCCTCACTATTCAAATAGCTGAGATAGCTGTTCTGAATTTTAAAATCTTGTAAACTATTAAAAAAAAAAAAAAAAAGACTTATGTTACTTCAGTGTTAGAACTGTTTATAATAGGATTGACCAGAATTTCTGAGCCAAGGGAATCCTGATGTACATCACAACAAAACTTACTGAAAAAGTTCAGTGACTCCTTCTGGATAAAACATGAAAAACAAACACTTGTTATCATATCTGAAGGATGACAAAAAGCAGCTCCTGTTTCATACATCTGCTGTAATTCACAATGATTAATGGTATCCGAAGTCCTGCGGTTCTTTTTTACCATTCATTTGAGGGTGGACAAATGCACTTCTATCATACCGAGGATATGGACTTTACTCTCTTCATAAAGTTCTGTCATACAATGAGAAGAGGAAAAATGGTCAGAAAAGAACCATATCTGACCCTTAAGTGGTGTGTCAACGTAAGCAGTTCTGTATGTCCTTTCATCACTTCTGGTCTGCATTCTAGGATGATCATATTAGTATTCATGTGATACATTTGCATAAACAAAGTTCCATCAAGATATATACTAGCCAAGGACAAATATTAATAGAAAAGAAGTGTATATTTTCTGTACAGATTATTATTCCTTTCTCAGTTTAATGTGATTACTAGAGGCATATAAGCACTTAATAGACATCCTCTCAGTTTGTGACTCACTATGTATTTGTGCAAATGAGTAAAAGCAGTGATTTCTAAAGCCTGGAGTTAAATGTTAAGATTAAATATGCATATATATACACTATGTATACACACACACACACACACATATATATATATATATATATTTGTACAAATGATCAATTTGTACTCATCTTTGAATGTAAGAAGTACAGAATCTAGTTAAAAACCACACAGAAGAAAATACACTGCTAGGATAGTCACAGCAGTAAGGTCAAACATTTAAAAGTGTCAATATAATTACAGCAAATGGAAGGAAAAATTAAAGACTAACTTATCACTTCTAAAAATCTATAGAAATGGAAACAAAAATATACATGGGTTACAGATAAAGAATTAAATAACTTTAAAAAGTTATAACTCCCTGCATTTTCCAAGTATATTTCTGACATAAATTACGAACTTAGGATATATTAATTAATCATATATTTTCCATTTAAAAGTTAGACTTCTAATTCTGAACTAGTCATGCATACTGTTTTTATAGTAGGCACAGGCACAAACAGGTCAGCAGGAAAGTTTTTTCATCCTAACTAGGTGTCTAAACTTATCCTTAAACTTCAGATTCTGG
Source organism: Coturnix japonica (assembly GCF_054131305.1). Taxonomy (NCBI): domain Eukaryota; kingdom Metazoa; phylum Chordata; class Aves; order Galliformes; family Phasianidae; genus Coturnix; species Coturnix japonica. The sequence goes on from NC_140663.1 coordinate 144,098,692, forward strand.
TAACACCTGATACCTTGTGTTTGCCTAAGTTGTGGCCCCATGTTACAATTATGTCTGATTTCTCCCTCAGTTCCTTACTTTCTTTTAAACAAACAAACAAGTGACAAATTCATTGATTTGAAGGGAGTTATGGAAGGAACCAGGAACCTCACCTGGCCGGTTAGTGGGCCAGGAAATCAAGTTTCACAGGGCTGTTCTTGCACTGGGAGCTCAAGGCCTTTACGGAGTACTTCATATGGGGCTTCACGAACCCTTTTTGTGATGAAGCCCCGGCTTCCCAGGCTGGAAGAATACACTGTGGACTCATGTCCAACTTTTTGTCCACCGGAACTCCCAAGCATATCACTTCATGTTTTCTCTCAATAAGTTCTTCTCCCATTTTTATGTAGATCTTGGATTGTCACAACTAAGATGCAACACCTTCTACTTGGCCTTCTTGAACCTCATTAGGCTCTCGTGGGCCCACTTTTCAAGCCTGTCCAGGTGCCTCTGGGTTGCATTGGTTCCTTCCATTGTATCAACTTCAATATTCTGCTTGATATGGGCTGCAAAATTGCTGAGGGTGCACTTGATCCCTTTATCTATGTCACTGAAGAAGATTTTGAAGAGCACCAGCCACAAGACGGGCCACTGGGGGACCTCCATCAGCCTCTACCTGGATATAGATCTATTGGTCATAATCCTCTGAATGTGAACATTCAACTAATTCTTTATCCACCACAACATTTTCTGTATGACTACTTTCTGGGTCACATGCGTTATTCACAATTTATTTTGGTCTAAAAAGGCTGTTGGTTCTATGAGACTATTTTGTACTTCTTATACAACCTATAAAAGCTCTGATTAGTGGAAGATATGAATTGTCCTGTTAGAGAAGTCTTTTTCTTAGTGCAGGTAAATATGTTTAACATCTACAATCAGAATGTAGGTGGGTTGGTTTTCAGAGGCGCTATAAAACTCATTTTCTTCTATTGTGTAGCTACAAAAACAGAGAAGAAAGAGTTTTCACTGATAGTCTTGATACGGGTTTATATATATAACTCTGTATTTAAAAGTTTGATCTTTTAGTTTCTCTGGTTTTTGAAACACTTAGCAGTAATTTGCACTATGATGCTTCTCAGTAAAAGGCTGATAATAATTTTCCTCAGAGAAATTATTCTGATTTAAGAAGTGGTTTTAAAGGAATTATTTCTAACATACAGCAACTCACACTATCTTCTAATGTGTCACATGCCTCCACCAATTGATAGAGCTAGATACTTCAGAAGACTACATGTAAAATACTTCTCGGCTGATAATGCTGACAGATTTTTTTCATGTAATGAAGTTTAGCATGAGAATATACCAACATCAAATAAAAGTAGACTCTAATTTTATTTTAGAAATAACTTAGGTATGATTTCTGGTTAAATTTTCTCACTGTTATGTAAAACAATTTTAGAGATAAATGAAAAATTTATATGGAACATAGTACAGATATCCCTTGTTACTCTTTCGGGTAGTGCAGTTAACAAAAGATTTTTCCATGATGGAAAGTGTACCTAGTCATAATTTTCTTTATATAAATTATATACACACATACAAACTAAGCATACAGATTTATGTTTCCTGTGACCCTTTTAACTCTCTGTACTTGCTGTTAAGCTGTATATTTTTCCACAGAAGCACTGTAACTCAGAAGAAAATGACTAAAGTAGAAAACTCAGCTAAGTCTCAAAAATAAGCATTAGTTCTGAGTCTTGGCACTCCTTTTGGGAAATCAAAGATTTTATTGCCAGATAAATTAGTGTTTCAAATGTATGATTACAGATGCTGTTTGCAAATTTGTCACAGTCTGCCTTCCAGCAGAAAGAATTTATATTGTATATAGTAATGGAAAACAGAAAACTGCATATTTCACTAAATTGCAGCTGTGTATGGTAAGATTTATATGGCTGTTTTGTGTCAGTAAAACATGTAGGTCTACAGTATTTCAGTTCAGTATTCCACACAGAACTGTTGTATTCTGAAGTTATTTTATATTTTTAATAGAATAAATGAAATGTTGTATTTGTTGTAGAAAAAAAAAAAACAAAACCCAACCATATATAATAACTACATTTATCAGTGTTTACTGTAGAATATGACAGTGGTAAAAAAAAATGTTCCAGACATCTAGGTAGACCATACCTGACAATTTCCAGCTTGTAAGCCATTTTCCTAAGTGTAAGCTTAAGGCCTAATTCCTAAGTGTCTACTCAGTACAGTACTAAATGTTTTAGAGGACTAGTATGACCTGCTAGGTGGAAAGTACTAAAAGAAATTCCTTGAATAAGTGACAAAATCATATTTTTATTTTTATTATGATAAAGTTCATTTAGAGACTGAATATTCTTAAATAACAAAAAGCTTCACCCAGATGACCAGCTTCATAGTGCTTGCAGGCTTTCACTTAATGAAATCCTACATTTTATTTTTTCCTACTGTCAATTGTCTTACAGCAACCAGCCTTTAAAATAGAAGTCATGCCTTTTTTTTTTTTTTTTTTTTTTTTTTTTTTTTTTTTTTTAATCTGTTAGGTATTGGATCCAATTACTCCCAGCAACTAGAAACAGAGTTTATTTTAATAGGATTTGCAGTAAAACAAGGCATATAAAAATCAGATGCATAGGCAAAGAATTTTTCATCTTTAATCATTAAGCTACCCATACAAATTGAGCCCTGCAGTTATTTCACTCCCAAAGGAGATCAGAGGTATAAAGAATTCAGAGGATTAAATATTTGTGTTTGAATGAACATGCTAAGTGTTTTTGTGGTTACTATCATTAAAACTGTATTTCAATGCTATGTTTTAAATGCATACAATGTAGATTCTCTCTAAATGATAACTTGTAACTCTTACTAGATCTGGAGCATGAAGAGTATTTGTGTTATAAAACCATCCTTCCCAAATGCCTAGTTTATCTGGTTCCTGATATATTACTACTATTTCACAATATAAGCAATTTAAACAGCCTTTTTTCTTCAGTGGCAAAGAGCTACAAAAAGATATATTGCTTGGTAAAAGTGTGGTCTTTCTCTGGAATACATGAACTCAAAATCAAAATATGTTCTATCAAAATTATTCAAAATATTTCCAAATGCCAACAATTTGCTTTCTTGTGGAAATGAGAAGGTGGAACAGGTGAAATTAATCTTACATTGCATTTGAAAAAGACAAATTAATAATAACAACTAGATATGAAGCTAGCTAACTATTGTGAGAGAATTAGGCAAGGATTTCAAATACAAATAACTCACAAGCAATGGGCCAAATGCAAGTCTTGCACAAAGGAATTCATATTGCTTCCAAGATAAGTGCTCACTGATGATGCATGCCCAATAAATTTTTGATTCCAGCATAATTAATCTATTTCTGTATTCAACAAAGTTGTTCCAGGGTTTGAAACAGGTTATTAGCTCCTGTTAGCTGCAGCACCTTGTGGTCTGCTAATCTAATGTTTTAATTTATGTTAAATCCCTTTCTCAAAGTAAAAAATAAATATATCTTTTTCCTTATAAATGTTTCATTTATTTCTGTGATTTATGTTGCACTTCTTGTTACAGATGAAATGTGACAAAGAAAATATTTTTTCACGGTCCTGCCTGATCTTCCCTATTATTTCCTTTTATTAAATCCATCGTGATAGAGAAGAATGTTCAGAAATTCTTCACATTTAAAGATTTCCCTAGTGAACATAGAATGGATTTTTGGAAATGAGCATGATGGATGTGAATCTTCCTAGTTTCAGTATTTTCATCTTATTCAGAAACCTTCTAAGGATGCATTTTTGACTCAAGCTGTGGGTCTGTCACCCAGTAAACATTCACTCTCATCCTTAAATGTATTAACTTATGAAGATGTAGGCTAGATAGTAAATAGATGAATATTTTCTGTGTCAAGTATATGTTTTCTACACTTTATACGCCTCTTTAATTGTAATGTATTCATAGTATTTAAAAACAAAAATTCCATGTTTAAATGAATATTATATTTTTAATGTTTATTATGCTAAACATTTATTTTTTTTTTATCTTGTTGACAACACATGTAATTACAGTTCTTTCACAGGCAACATGTTGATATAGCCATCTCTCAAAAGCCTGTGGCACAGGCTGAGCTGTACGTAATGTTTATATTTGAACAAGTGACAGTAGCCATACAGATTAATTGATTAATTCACTCTATTTTAATATAGTAACTTAAAATGAGAAAACCAAATAATATCCTAATTTTTCCAGTTCTGCCCAATGATTATAATGGCAGGCTAAATATGCTAGAAATAGTATATTTCAAAGCCAAATGTTTTGTATGTATGAAGAATTTCCTCACCCTGACCCACAAATTTGCACATTCAGTATTCCACATCCAATTCAGTTGTTCCAGTATCCCCAGCAAGGAAAATACGGTAATATTCAGCTTTAAATCTTAATTTCTATTTTGGAAGCTTAGTAGCTGTTTTGGAAAATACTCCTGTAAATGTTCACACTGTCATCTCAGCTATCATCGAGGTATCATGGACAAGAATCTCTAATTAGCAGATCCCGTGGAAAGCCTGAATAATGAACTCTTGCAGTGGTATCATCTCTTCATGAATAGAATGGAACAGATAGGGTTATCCCAATTCATGAGTATGAGTTTTGTATAAAGAAATCCAGATGGACTGGAATATGTACATGTGTAGGAGGGCAAGTGCAGGGTGTGCCTGAGAGAGAGGCTGCAGATGGTGTTTGACTGTTGAACTGAGAATATCTATCTGTAATTTATCTGGAAGATGAGGTAAACAGCACATTAATTAATTTTTCCGATTATACCAAATTGGAATGTGCTGCAAACACCATTGAGAAAAGATATATACCAAAGTGACCTACAAAAGTTTAGAAACATAAGCATGACTTTACACTATGAGGCATAGTCTTGAGAATGAAAATTAGTATAATAAAAAATCAGTAATTAAATAGCACAGAGATAATTTGAAAGCAGAAATGTCAGGCCAATTTAAAACATAATAGTGGTCGTACTATGAGACAGGAATTTTTCTGTTCCCTTGCCTTGTAAAGATTTTGTGTATGTTCACAAAGTGCCTCTCATATCTTGGCTGATTTTATTAAATAAAGAGTTTTCTTAAAAAGCAGAAAATTCATATTAAAAACTGACCAACAGTGCTTTCTCAGTTGCTCAGGAAGTTACTGCTAAATCTATAAGAACCAGAATGACAGAGGCTAAAAACTGTAATTACCTTAGGAACTATTTCTAAAAGAAAGATTGAATTGACTACGGGTATCAGAGCTGCATGGAAGGTGTGTATTCCAGTAATACAAGGAAATCTGGGAACTCAGAACTGATCTTGAATCTTTTCATAACTACATACCTTTAGGTTTCTCACTCCTAGAACAACAAAGAAATCATGAAAGGAAACAAACTGACTGACTAACTAACCAAACCAAATCAAAACCAAACCAAATTATTTTAAAACCTCACTTGCTCTCAAAGTTGATTGATTTATTTATTTATAACTGCTGTCAGAGTTATTTTCTATTACCCCCTTTCTGGCTGCACATGACGTAGTTGCTCACAAACCTGAGAGCTGGACCATTGAAGATCACAACAATCAGCAGGTATATCAGGCTAGGACTGAAGTGGCTCAGGTAAATTTGGACAGGCAACATAGGGTGACTATTTCTACCCTGATGGGTCCACATGTCACTTCATGTTATCAAGGAAGAGATGCAGCATATAGAATGGTTTGTGATCAAGGAGTGGATGTAACCATGGACAACACTGCATAGGTTGTCCATGAATGTGAAATGTGCTGCAGGCATGTAAACTAAGCAGTTCAAGCCTCTCAAGTGTGGAGAACAGTACCTGAAATATTGATATGGAGAAGCCTGGCAGCTTGATTATATGACAGTCCCACAGATCTGGCATGGTAACTGCCATTTGCTTACAATGGTGAAAATAAAAACTGGATTGTTGGAAACATGTCCTGTGCTTCACATCACTTCCAGGAACACTATCCTGCCCTTTGAAAAGCAAGTCTTATCATGACATGACACTTCAGAGAGAACTGAGTCAGTAAATAGGATTCATTTTCAAAACAACCTCATAAACATATGAGCCAAAGAGCCATTTGGTTACTTAGCCATTCAGATTGGGCTCTGTCTAATAGAAACCCCCATGTACTGTAGAAGGGAATAGGGTCTTTGTAATGTATGTAAAAATATGCTGAGTAAGACAGGTTATTCCTGCCTTGGGCAAAGGTAAACCCATCCATGCCATTGCTTTTGCTCATGGACTTGAGTATACTCGGTGGGTAATGTGAGAAGATGGGGAAATAAATTTTGTACCTCAATGGAATTTGATGTGGGGATTTGAATTACTTTATTTCAATTGTTACATGTCTGCTATACATCGTGTCAATGGTATTACAGTTAGGAATATACAAACTAATGAAGAATTAATCATGTTAGGAACTGGACAAGTGCAGTGGTGATGCAAACAGAGCTGGCTACTGAAAATAATAATTCAACACCAAACACTCTTTTCTGTCCAAAAAGACAATTAGGGCAAATGGATCCCAAACACAAAGGAGATTTTAGAAGGATGGTCCATAGACTATGTTAACAATATCTCTCTATATATATGGAGGGAAAAAAAAAAGGTTGTTGTGATCACTGAGGATGTATGGAGAAGCGTAGGATCTGAGCACGACACAAATTGGTGGACAACAGGTTGGCCATGAGCTAGCAGTGTGCCCTCGTGGCCAAAAAGGCCAATGGCATTCTGGGGTGTATTAAAAAGAGCATGGCCAGCAGGTCGAGGGAGGTGATTCTCCCCCTCTACTCTGCCCTGGTAAGGCCTCCTCAGGCGTATTGTGTACAGTTCTGGACACCCCAGTACAAAAAAGACAGGGATCTCTTGGAAAGAGTCCAGCGTTGGGCCACAAAGATGGTGAAGGGACTGGAGCAATTCCCTTATGGCAAAAAGCTAAGTGAACTGGGTCTGTTTAGCCTTGAGAAAAGAAGACTGAGAGGGGACTTGATCCAGGTCTACAAATATCTAAGGTGTAGGGGGCAAAGTGACAAGGCCAGACTCTTTTCAGCAGTGTGTGGAGACAGGACAAGGAGAAACAGCCAGAAACTGGAGCATAGGAAATTCCTCACTAAGACCCGCCTGGACACCTACATGTGCGACCTGGTGTAGGGAACCTGCTTTTGCAGGGGTGTTGGACTTGGTGATCTCTGGAGGTCCCTTCCAACCCCTACGATTCTGTGATTCTGTGAAACCACAAGGAAGAAACACTGTCATTGTAAGGAGTGACTCTGCTGTGGGAGACAGAGGTGCTCATCTGTAGACCTGATCTATCAGCTAGAAAAGTGCCTTGAGACCTAGATTCAGGTCTATTGCTGAGGGACTGCCAAAGCTCATCTGACTCTAACTATTACTTGCTTCCATGAAGGCACAAATGATAATTCTGCTGAGGATATACCTGGGCAGTATCAAAAGTAACAGAAGAGATGCAGGGGTCAGACAACTTCCAATCTCAACCATTCCAATCTCAACCATGCCATGATTCTACATTCCTCCAATCTGCAGATTGGATGTATATCCAGATGCTGCTGGATATTTTTTCATATTCTTATTATAGTCCTTAGGCAATCAACAGTTTTCCCTAAGACTAAGATGGCGCCTAGTTCTTTTATCCCTCTAACAAAGGGAACATACTGACTTCTATTTGTCCACTGAACATTATCAGTTCTTAAGCTGAGCTTCTCTTAAATAGAACAAGGCACATAGACACAGAGAAATACAATGTACCCAAAGTCCTTTTCTACATCTGCCTGCAAAAGACATACTCTAAAAATTCTAACTAAATGCTCATACCATTTACACTGAGTAAAACTAATGTAACAAAATCTCAGTAACAAAACTAAAGATCATTTAAAGACTGGAAAATATTGAAAAAAATATCCCTGAATTACTAGCAAATTGATTACAGCCTCTTCAGTAAGTAGTGGAAATGTGTGTATTCATAGCTCAAAATATTCGGATTGCTTCCTAGCTGGTAGGAAGACAGAGCTTTTAAAATCTATTTATATTGACCTTTAATTTTATTTTTTTTTCTTAGAATATATATTGAGATTTTCCTGTTGCACATGCTGAGAAAATCCACTTGAAAGAATAAGCAAGCAACCAGTCACATCAGGAGACCATGCTTTCATCTTCCAGTTACAGAGACTAAAATCAACTATTCTAGTTATAACTAAATAGCCATTTACTATCCTTTACACATTTCTGGTTGATTCCTTTAACATGGAGAGGGAATTTGATCACAGAATCCTGTGACTAATCAGGCTATAATTAGTATTAATTTGCTTTAATCCATTTGCCTTGAAAAGCATACTAAAGTAATGAAACTAACAAGAGCATATACCTATAATGTAATACTGCTGTAGCCTATGGCCCACCTACAACCCAGCATGGCTGCCAATGCAGTCATTCTCCTGCCTCACTGACAGCTCTTCATGGCATCGTGACCCAGGGCATGCACTCATCACTCAACAACAACCAAAATATCAGTGCACTATTAACAGTGTTGACTGAAATGAGGGCATGGGGAGGGCAGTGCTGTGCAGTGCTGACTTAAGTGATGGCAAAGCATGCATGTTGATACACTGGCTAACCACAGTGCTCTGAACAGCAAAGAATGCTCAGTCATGCTATACGTTTTGATAAAGCTTGAGAATAGGTATCAAGATTGAATAAATAAGTAAATAAATCACTTTATATGTTTGCAACACCATTTTCAGCTGATATAAATTTATTGTCTGCAAATTTTCAAAGAGAATGTACTGATTTAAGGTCAGATATTAAACTCAAATTCTGATCAAGTCTCTTTAACAGACCTCTGTAAGACCTCTGTTACCAGATAAAAGTCCCCTTTGCTTCACATCTACACCTCATTCATTTTGTCACTTTTTGGAAGTATGCACATTTGTGAACAATTGTCAAGGATGAAGTACAAAGTACAGCAAGAGCAAAATGTCATCAAAAATCTCTGATGAATACCTTGAGAGCTTACTAAGAATTGCAACCACTTCCACTGAGCAAGACTGATGCATTAGTTCCACAAAATCAAGGTTGAATATCTTACTAGTTTTATGGTTCTGTTCCTTCCTTTCTTTTTTTTTAATGTTTGAAGAAATATATGCAAGTTCATGGGACAGGATGGGCTCCACCCTAGGTTGCTGAGGGAGGTGGTGGGTGTGATTGCTGAGCCACTCTCTGCCATCTACCAGTGCTCCTGGTTATCTGGAGAGGCCCCAGAGTAGTGGAGGCTTGCTGATGTGACTCCCATCTACAAGAAAGGCCATAAGGAGGTTCTGGGGAACTACTGGCCAGTCTGCCTGACCTCGGTATCAGGAAAAGTTATGGAGCAAATCATCTTGGGTGAGATCACACGGCACATGCGCAGCATCCAGGATCAGGCCCAAACAGCATGACTTCTTGAAAGGCAGATCATACTTGACCAACCTCATCTCCTTCTATGACTGTATGACCATACTGGTAGGCAAGGGAAAGGCCATTGATATATTCTACCTAGACTTCAGCAAAGCCTTTGACATGGTCTCCTACAATATTCTCCTGGGAAAACTGGCTGCCCTTATCCTAGACATGTATTCCCTTCTTTGGGTAAGGAACTGGCTAGAGTATTAAATAGTATTAAATATGGAGGTTGGTGGCTCTGCCTGCAGCAGGGGTACTGGAGCTTGATGATCCTTGAGGTCCCTTCCAACCCAAGTCATTCTATGATTCTATGATGACATTGATGCTTTCTGAATGTTTATGGAGACCTAATAGTGTATGTGAGCACAGTGAGGTGGTAGGTGATGTGTTTCAGCAGTAGTGACAGTGAATCACCTTTTCTGGTGCACATTCTCATGAGTGCAGCATGTTCATCAAGCAGCTCTTGTTCATCGCTATCAAAAATTCAGAGGTTGATGAGAATTTGCTCTATCCAGTAGTGTTCTTGAGGTCTTTGTATCTGTTGTTGTTTAAATGAAAAACATGAGGCATTGCTTCCAGGGCAACTTAGGTGTATATGGCACGAGACAATTCCTCTTAACAAAGACCAGACAAGGCAGAAGGGTGGACAACGATGAGGTACATCATACAGACATTTTAAATAAGTAACTTATCAGTGTTAACATGTCATAGCAGATATCTGGGTAGTAAAATCCTGCCCAGCAAAAGTCATTGTAAATCCAAAGGATTACAAACTGACAGAACCTCCTGCTGAATTCATAGGAAAGATGAATAACAAAACCAAAACCAATGTAAGTGACACTGGGGACAGAAGGAATTCTCTTTTTTGAAGGAAGCAGATTTAATTGCACAAAAATATGAGGCATAAGAGAAGAAAACAGGAGAAGAAACAAGTTAATACATCTTTGCCTGCAACTTGCCTTTTTTAAGAGCTTTGAAGCCTGATCATAATCCCTTCAGTTATCCACTAAAGACTACAGACATTAGTGCTAGCTAGCTAAACAGTATGAACTCCACAATATTGTACATTCACATTCAATTTAACAAGTGTGAAAGACATAAGATTTTATATACATAACTGATTGGTAAGATATAAGGATTAATCAAAATTATTTTAATTAATGAATTAATATAGTAAAATGTAGACTGTCCTGATTCATCATTCTTATGATATCATTTCCATTTTCTAATGTGTTGATATATATATATATATATATGCATATACATATATACATCTTTACCTAATGGCAACACTTCTTTGTCAGTTAACAAACTCAATCAATAAAGATTGAACAATTTTACTTGAGACCCTGAGATTTCATTAGGCAGTACGGCTTTCTGTAGTGTAGCCCCACTATAACTCTTGTGGAAATTGTGCCCTGAGCTTTCTATTACCATGTATCATGCCCTTTTTTGTAAGCATGTGCAAGTTGGTTTATAACAGTGATAAAGTCTAGAAAAAAGAAAGCCAAGATAATATTGCAGAGATGTATGACTAAACCCAAATCTTTCTTTTCTAAATGAATATCTGGTTTACAGTAACTGTAAGATAAGTGTTGAAAAACAAATCATTATCAGTAATTTCTAATCACAATCAGAACTTCACTATCAGTCTTTACTGTTAAATGATTTAAAATTATTTTGTTTTGAGCAGTTATTGTCTCATGAGTTTTCCACAGTGTCTGATGGCAATTTTTTGGAAAAGAAATATTTTTTTCTTTCAAGAGACAAAACATAGGCAGATTTTTATCAGATGACAGCTTACATAATTATTAAAATAATAATAATAATAATAAAATGGTTTTCAAAGATCCTTAAGCTTATGTTTAGAACAAATATATTTATGTACCTAAGCTACCTATCTAGCTATCTATTTATTATCTCTGTACTTTGACCCTCTGCTGGTGTCCTGAATAGAGTTATGCCATTTTACATTATCAGTGTTGACGCATATTTGGCTGTGGATTAAACTAAGGCATTTTTCATCTCAGATATCTGCCCCAGAGTTATGTTTGAGGCTTTTGTCACTATGACAAGGGCAGATGAACGAAAATCTATTTCTTAAATAAGCCTAACATTAAAAAATCTGAATTCAGCATTAGCGTCCTTTAATGTGACTGTCCCAAGAAAATGCTCAAAAACAATTCAGTTCTTTCTGATTGGACAGTGGCAACTCCCACAGTGGAAATTAGCAGGTAGAGAATGGAGATGCGCTTAACTGTTCTAACTTAGCATGCTATGGTTCTTTCTTTTAGGAGGAGTTCTACTTAGGGCTGTTGCCATGGATGAAAGGTTACTGTTTCATAATTTATCTATGATTTATTTTTTACCTGAAAATGGTGAAAGCAGACTGAGAAGTGAAAGAAATAAGACAACAAAACACACTGATACTGGAAAAGTGTCAACATTACGGTAATGGAGAAGTTGATAATGAAGGATGAATTCCATTCTCATAAGTAGAGCTACAACAGTTTATTATTTATGAGTTTGTAAAATGTAGTTTATTTTAAGTTTGCACTTTCAGAAGCTTATCCCTGTTTGATACCAGGTGTTCATTCTGCTATATAAACTTCACTATGATATTTAATAAGTAAGACACTTCAGAAATCCTTCAGATTATTAAAATACTTTAAAATACTTTAAAAAATAAAAAATAGTTTAAAAAAAAAGATAATATGGATTTATATCAAATTTCCACAATCAAGGCATAGGAAGTTGGTTTGAGCCCTTGACAAATTCAGGCCCTGATTCTGAAATACTGCTTCCAGTACTTATACTAATGTAAAACTCATTAAGACCTGACTAGATCTGCAGAACCAGCCCTTACAGTGTTCTAAATGGAACATACTTAACTATGCGAGAATAAAAGAGGAATCTGAATCATCTCCTAGATAGTAAAAATACACTTTCAATACACTTTCCATGTTCAATTCTCAAAAATATCTCAAAAGAATTTTAGCAATTTTTCCAAAATAGTCAGTATTAAAAGAACAGACATGAGAAATGTCTTCCTGACAGGTAGTGAAATGAAAAGCATCTTAAAAATGCTGTTTTGAATGAAACTGCCATTCCACTCAAAGCTATAACATCGCATTACTAGATCTACAGTCACTTCCTTCCTTCTGAATATCTCTCTGCCTTTGAACATAAGCCCTTTATTAGACATCCAGCAGCCTTCCCTTGTGTTCGCTAAAACACAAAGGACAATAAGGATTTTAAACAATAAATAAGTCACCTCAATGCCGCTTGGTGGTACATTAAGCACAGAGATCACTGAAATTAAAGAGGATTTGACCTTCACTGTCAGTACAAAGCTCAGAAGACTAGAGAGCAGAGCATGTGAGTGTACAGTTTGCCTGTGCAGATGTTAGTCTGACAAGTTGTAAACAGTAGAAAAAGGCACCTGTGACTTAGCCATCTTCAGCTCTACTACACTGAAGTAGTATGAATATTTTCAAAATAAATTTTCATATTATGCTTCATGAATTATCTTGATGTATGATACTGAGTACTGGGATCACTGAAGAATGGAAATAAGGTTTAGTGCTTCTTTGTTATTTGTGGTGGTGGTGATCTTGTCTTTCATACATATGGCATTATCTGCCATTTCTGCTAACATGGTACACATAGTACAATCTCATCTGTTATTTTAAGGAGTGTCCAAAACCCAGACTAAAATTTCTCTTTCATTGTCACAACTGCATTATCATCTGAAGAGTGAGTAAACATAGCTGGTGAAAGAATTTTTATTTCCTTATCAAAATAAATTGTTTTGTTGTTGATGCTTGTTTGTTTTCAATGCAGATAAATGGTACTTGAAAAAAGATTATTCTTCCCTCACCTCAAATAAAAATTTTATCAACTAGAAATATTGTAAATTTAAGCAAGAGTTGTCTAGTGTCTGAAGTTAGAGGGAATAAAACAGAGGAATATGAAACTGAAAAAAAAAAAAAAAAAAATTATATCTTTATCTTTTTGAAAGAAATAGTTGAACACCTCAATTAAATTGATCTTCAGAATCCTCAGTCCTTAATTAGTAGATAGAGGATGTGGAAAGATTAGTAAATTCATCCCTATTAATATCACAGAATCACAGAATCTTAGGGGTTGGAAGGGACATCCAGAGATCACCGAGTCCAATCCCCCTGCCAAAGCAGGCTCCCTACACCAGGTTGCACAGGTAGGTGTCCAGGTGGGTCTTGAATATCTCCAGAGAAGGAGACTCCACAACCACCCTGGACAGCCTGTTCCAGTGCTCTGTCACCCTCACCGTAAAGAAGTTATTGTGCACATTCATGCAGAATTTCCTATGCTCTTTTTAATGCACCCCGGAATGCCATTGGCCTTTTTGGCCACGAGGGCACACTGCTGGCTCATGGCCAACCTGTTCGTCCACCAGGACACCCATGTCTCTCTCTGCAGAGCTCCTCTCAAATAGGTCATTCACCAACTTGTACTGGTACATGCAATTATTCCTCCCTAGGTGCAAGACTCCACACTTGCTTTTGTTAAATATGCTTTTTACACAAGTATAAATACCGAGAATTAAATTTATTTGTTTTTATGATTGTAGTTCACTTCCACAGACATTCTGTATACTTTCAGGGGCATATTATTGTGTTGCAGAAATGGTGAATGGAATATTTACCCTAAAAGAGTGAGTGGTTAGTGTTTCTTAATCATGCTTATATACAGATTTAGATTTACAGCAAAGGCTACATTTGCCTGGAAAAGAATGCTTTGTTCTCTCACTTTTTCTCTAACTTTTTTTGTGTTTGTCACATCAAACCTTAAATATATATTAAATATATATATGAATATGTAAAGGAAAACTGTTACCCAGAGCACTCTTTATATAAATTTTTATGCACAGATTATTATAGCTATCAGAATTTGGAGTGCAGTACATTTTAAAACAAATATTTGTTCTGTAGTTTATCTTTCTAGGCTACAGAACACACAATATATGCTTCTTCTTATTATTACACCCACAACTTCAGAACACCGTAACAACCTGGATTATTCAAGATAAAGAAGTTTAATTTTGATCTGAATGTCCTTTGCAGTAGTTCATTACTCTTATTTCTTAAGATATATATATATATATATAAAATTGTATTGGTTTTGTATAATTTGAAGAACAAGGGTTTTAAACATCTCTTTCATTGGCAAAAATATGCTTCTCTAAATCACTATTTTTTTAAACACTCAATCTCATAGGAGACATATATACACCCCAGTGTGCTAGAAAGCAAAAGCTACTGCATACCTTCATTCCGTAAAAATATAAATAAATAAATAAATGAGCAGATTATTGTGTGTTATGTAACTGCTTAGCTGGAAAAATATAGTATTTTCTATAAAAATGTACCTTCTCATAATTAAGCAGGAAGTTTTGGTTGCTTGGTGAAAGCTGGATATTATGAAAATTCAGAAGAGTCTTCCCATCGCCATGGAGTCTGGTTTGCCAATATGTCTTATCTGCTCCATAACAGCTGTCATCACTGGGAAGTGAATACATTCAATTTTTTTATGTAAAAAAATAATATTAAATTTTATAATTAAATTGGATAAGGGCTTACAATGTAATTGTGTATTTTAAATCCGTGAGGTACACCGTGTCACCTTGCTAGTTGTTCACAACAATTTTAAAATGTGAAAAGAAATTCATAGCAAAACCAAATCCCAGTATGACAATAACTGCTGAATTTAAATCCACCAGTGTACACAAATCCATGTAAGTTTTCTTTTATAAGGTATGGCTATATCTGCCCTTTCTGTGGGAAACCAACCAAAGGAAAACCATCAAAACATTCAGTGAGAAAGAAGTTTAATACAGCAGTTTGTCTCATTTGAGATTCCTTACAGAAAAAAAATTACTCTCTTAGAAACAACTGAGAAATAAGACAGTCTCATTAAACTTAGAATGTCTGTGTATTTGTTTTGTCATCTGTGTGTACCACCTAAACTGATTCTCAAAATTTGCACTCTCTTATAAACTTATCCTTATGGATGATAAAAAACTCATAGTAACATTTCTGGTCTTCACCAACAATGCCTGATGGCTGATGCTTCCTTTTCCTTTATTTCTGGCTTCTCCCTTAAATCTGAGATAAAAATGGCTGCCTGGTCAGGGGCAAATGAGACCTTCTTACTTCAACTGCAAGAAGCATTGTACTTGCAGGTACTCATTCTGATGGGGATTTCAACAACCCAAATATCTCCTGAGAAGGCAACACAGAGGGCTGGCAGTAATCAAGGAGACTCCTGAAGTATTTCAAGGTTAACTTTCTGGTCCAGGGAGTAGATGAACAGACCAGAGAAGAAGTGTTGCTATATGTAGTACTCACTAACAGTGAAGAACTCATTAAAGATGTTAAGAGAAGAGACAGTCTGGAATGTAATGTCCATGCCCTGGTTGAGTTAGTAGGCATGGCGAAAAGCACTGTAAAGAGCCTGAACTTTTGGCTATTTAAGAAATTACTGAATGAGATCCCCTGGGAGACCATAATTAGGGACAAAGGAGCAAAACAAAGATAGCAGCTCTTTATGTAAGCCCTTCTGAGAGCAAAAGACTGCTGTATACCCAGTATAAGAAATCAAACATATCTGACAAGGACCTGCTGGTTAAAATCAAAGCAGGGATGTGTGTCCTGGGAAGAATATAGGGATGCCATCCAGACATGGGGTCAGGAAAGACATCTGAAGGAATTGAAATAGATGAGGGTTATGGAAAACAACAAGAAGGGATACAACAGATGCTGTGGACAGAAAAGACAGACCAAGAAATGTGTACCCAGTCTTACAAAGGTGAAGGGAGAATGGGATACAGTAGATGTGGAGAAGGTGGAGGTATTTGAGATGTTATTTACCTCAGTCTTCACTGGCAATCAGGATCTCATGTTCCTCATGTTCCTTAAATTTTGAATGGGGGATGAGAGAGTGGAAACTATCCTACTATAAAATCAGATTAAGTCTGAAACTGCTTCATGAGACTGAATGCATTGAAGCCTATGGGGCTAGATAACATGCATCCCAGAGTCATAAAGGAACAGGCTGATGTGGTTGCCAATCCACTTTCTAACATTATTTGAAAATTCATGGGTGACAGACCAGCTCTCTAGTGGCTGCAAAACAGAATCCTGTTTTTAAGACAGTGAGAAAGAAAGCCCAGAAAACTGCAGGCTAGGGATCCTCGCCTATGTGCCTTTAACAGATCTTCCTGGAAGCTGTGTTAAGATACATGTGAAATAAGGTGGTGATCTGAAAAAGTCAGCATGACTACAACGAGGGCAAATCCTTCCTTACTAATCTGTTTGCCTTCTATAATGGAGTGACAGCATGGACAAAGGAAGGGAAATTGATGTCATCTACCTGGACTTCTGCAAGGTCTTTGACATGGTCCCACACCACGTCATTATCTATTAATTGGAGAGATACGGATTTGAAAGGGGGATTCTGATCAATAAATAATTGGTTGGATGGTTTCAGCCAGAAAGTTGTTGCCACCAGCTCTATCCAGGTGGTGACTGTAAGTTTATTCTCTTGCACCTTTGTACCACAGTTTGCTGAGGACAAGTCCAGGCAACTCCTGGTCAAGAGTTGAGAAATACTTTGTTTAAAGGACACAGATGGACAAGTCCAGGGAAGTCCTAGTCAAAGTTGGAGGAATCTTTTGTCTGAAGATTTGCGGGCCAGGGGAAAGGAGAGATAAGCCACAGCTTTATGGCCAGGAAGCAGTCTTTTGTGTGGGCTTATCTTGAGGGAGACAGCCATCTCAGGAAGCACTGACCCAAGCTCCCAGGAATGTTATATTGGCAGAAGAAGGAGGATAAAAAAGGGACCTAAAACCATGAGGGTAGGTGTCTGACATCAAATGCCTCACAATGTGATGCCTACCTGCTGACAGACTGCTACCTAAGACCTGCCTCTTCCTCCTGGACTCACTGTTGCTGTACCTGCTTATTGCCTATGGCTGTGCTTTTGTCTTGGACCATCCAAAGGGTGCGCAGAGGGACACCACTGGATCTTGGTGGTGACTATACCTGCTTTATGTAATTCTTGCTTCTTTCCTATCTTTCCTGTCACTCACTTTCCCTTCCCCATCACCCTAATTCATAATAGTCTCTGGCCTCCCCTTCCCCATCTCCCTGATTGATCAAGATTTGTAATAAAGTGGTTGGACCAACATTTAAACTGCTGTTTCTTAATCTCATGACAGGTATACTTATATCAAATAACCTCCTCTCCCTTCTACAAATTGGACTGAGACAGTGGCCAGTGACTTCTTTGTGGCCTTCCACTGCTTTAGAGGAACTTCTAGACAGGAGGGAGACTGAGTTTTTATACAGACTGGTAGTGATAAGACAAGGACGAATGGTTTTAAACTTAAAGAGAGATTTAGATTAGACTCCAGTAGAAAACTGTTTACTCAGAGGATGAGGTATTAGCACAGGCTGCCTGTGGAAGCTGTAGATGCCCCATCACTGCATGTGTTCAAAGCAGGTTTGGATGGGGACATGGGCAGCCTGATTTGGTGTTTTATAACACTGCCCATGGCAGGAGCGTTGGAATTAAATAATGTAAACCAAGCTGTTCTATGATAAACCTGGGGATCAACAGTCTGAAGCTGGATTCCATCCTTATACTCAATGTTGTTACCTATATTTATCTCTTGTCATGGGTTACTGGATCTACCGCTATATAATGGCACAGAATATACAGGAAATGCACATGACTCCAGCAGTTACAAGTCAGATACCCTAGAATGTTTCAAATAGCTGAACATTTGCTGTTTCAGCAACTAAATTCAGACCTGAACACTGAGTAACATAAATCTCTCTGCACAGCAGACTTCTTCACTGACAGAATTTTGCAACAGTTTGTAATTATAGACAAATATTGTTAACCTCTAAAATCATTTTGGAAACATATATATGATAAGATTCCGTATAGTAATTTTATTAATAGTATCCATTCTGAAATTAATTTACCCTTAAAAATTTTCTAAATAGACATTCAAACTATTATTAACACTCCATGAATTTCAACAGTTGAAATGCCATGTTGCATTTGTATTATTAATAATTTAGAACATCATTATTTTGTTTACCTTTGTTGTTGTTGTCACCACAGTCTTTGTTGTAGATAAATGTTTTGGGGTAATTTTGTCTTTTGAGTGTCATAAACAGTAACAAATTCTTTTTGATTCCCTTACAAATTATAAGAGAAGAGCCATGAAATTTTCCTAACCTTTTCTGCAGCTCAATAAATCACAAACAGACAAGAAAGTTAAGCACTGCTTCAGTGGAAAATCAGCAGACAGATGTAGCACACATTCCCCTCAAAATAATTCAGAACCTGTGCCAATTTATCAAATGCCTACTTTATCTGTCAAAACAATGTCCTTTCTCAAATAAAGGGCATTGTTTCTGCAGCAAGAAAAAGGTTCTGATGTATTGTTATCTGCAAATGGATGGTGGAATAATGGAACAACAGGCAGTGTTTCAAGCTAAGAGATCAAAGGGCAGAATACATTGCAATTCTTGTTAAAATAAATTAGGCTGAAATAATAATTTCAATAAAGACATTTATAACCTTAAACAATTTCTGTAGTTTACAAATGGGCAGAAACAATAAGAAAATCCTTCTTAACATATCTTAAGGCATTTCTTTGCATTGATAGAACTTCAAATGTCAGAGAAATAAAAATGTAAAGCTGTAATGCCCATCATATCTTTGCTGACAGTACACTGTCTTACATTTGCAGAGGAAATATTTGCAATTGCTTTGTTCATTTTCATATATGTTCATAGTATCATCATACACTAAAAATATTCACAGATTTTTAGATTATAAATTTTCATAAGCAAAATGTATTAGTTTGAAATATTCCAGGATAATTCTGTGAAATATTATACGATATACAACAGCTGCTCCAAAAGTAATGCCTCCTGTTTTATGATGCTGGCCCATCATGTCAGAGATGGGTGTTGGTGGCATGGCAGTAGAAGCTGAACCTTCCCAACAATATTCCGTTCAATTTTGTTGCCATGAGAGAAGTGTCAGCAGAGGACTGTCTAAAAAAATGGTGTTTGACATGGAAGTGTGTATGATGCAAAGGTGTGTCACTGAAATTCACCATGAGTAAAAATCAGTACTCGTCAACACTTACTGTATGTTTATGGAGGCCAAATAGTAGATGCAAGCAGAGTGAGGCAGTGAGTGGTGCAGTTCAGCAGTGGAGGCAGTAACATGAAAGACAAGCTATGTAGGCATGTAATGCAGGACCTTTTTCATTGCTTTAAAAAAAAAAAAAAAAAAGCATAGTGAATGTTGGTGACTGTAATGAAAAGTCATGCTTTGTAGCTGAGAATTTGCTCAGTGTTCCTTTGTACTTGGTATCAATTGTAGTTTCCATGCAAATAAATTCCCAACTTCCATTAAAAAAAAATCTTAGGTTGAAATAATTTCATCCTTCTCTGATGTAAATTAGAAAATAAAACAAACAAGGAGAACAAAAACTTCTAATAATTAACAGTTAAGTGAAAAACACCACGTGTATTCATCAACTCTGTGCACTCAAAGCTTGTTCTAATACCATCACTGTAATGCTCATATACTTTCTTTAACCTCAGCATGTCAGACAGTTATAATGACTCCTGCAGCCAGCTTGATCCCAAGCTGAACTGTGACAACTTTGCACTGATGTATCTGTCTCCTCCATGACAGCATGTGACTCTTTCTTTCTTATATTCTTTCATTTTTCAATTCCTTTTTATATAACTGTGACCTCTGTCAGTTATTATTTTTTTCTCCATTATGATACATTTTTGATATCACAAAATCCTCTGAAAATTTGACTAAATCAGCTGCTTGAGAAATGCATTCATTTATGATTGGCTAACGATATCTTCAAAAGTTACTGATTTTTATATTTTATTTTTTTTACTTACATCTCATATGTATGGAAAATAAGTTCTCAAAAACATTTTCTTAAAGAAATTTCGTTAGTTTAATCATAGTAATGTAAAAAGAGAACATTTTGCTAAATATTCTGAGATTATAAGGCCAGATCTATTTCTAGTTTAACTGTCTTTTATTTCAACAAGACTCCAGTGTAAGGCAAAAATTATGCCTAGCATCATGAAATTCATGACATCTGTTAAAGCTCAGTTATGTCAGTTTTTACTTAACTGCATAAATGTCTGCACTTGCAAGATGTGTATCTGGAATCATTTAGATTTTATGTGGTACAGTATTGATCAGCAATTCTAGAATTAAGACTAAGCAATATCAGAAATATTAGTCACATTAAAGCAAGCTCTAGACAATGTGAAACAAGATAGAATAACAGAAAAAAATATCACAGACTTATGTGCATATTATCAGCCCATTGCTGGGGGTAGTCCCACATGTGTTTTGGCTAGCATCACTGTGTGAGAGAGAAATTTGCATGAATACAACTGGATTAGTCTTTGCTGAATTAGAGAACACTCAAGTGAACAATGTCTGTAACTGTAAAGCTGCAGAATGACTGCTAGTTAGTGGGTATTGAAAAACAACTGAGTCATAAAAATATTCTCCTCAGTGTGACCAAAATAAGAACACAGTGTGCATTTAAGTCTCAGATATGTAGAGGGATAGACTAGCACACGGTCTAAAATTTGTTGGAAGAAAATCAAATATATTCTTTTACTGTCCTTTACCAACAGAACAATTCAGAACAATTCAGTTTGTCCTAGCTAAGCAAGAGGGAAATACTTGAAATACTTTTATTAGAATCATTAAGAGAAATAGAAATCAACAAAGAATCCAACTAGCAGAGCAAAAGTACATTAATATTCCAAGTGAGTACTAGACACACATTGTTTTAGCAAATAGTCAGACATCACTTCAAAATCTTCTTATCCCTGATTTTTTCAAGAAATAGTTGACACTAATTACCATTATTTTATGCAGACAGAGCAGAACATAGTTTTAAAAGTAATTTCACATAAAAACTTATGAATATATGCATTTTATGAAAGTTATGAAAAGTGAGAAGTGAGAAACTACTACAAACATCATTTTAATTTAAAAAAATGTTTTGTACCTATTAACAAAATTAAATTGTTATTAAATACAGATTAATAAGGAAAAGTATATAATTAAAGAATGTAAGATAAATAATGCATCTGGAGAAAACAAACCTTCCTTTTCAATATTTTCTTAATCAAAATCAAACACAAAATCTAAATTGGAATAATTAATTAGGATGCAGGCCTAAACCTCTAGGTAACCCAAATACCAGATGAAATTATAGAGGTTTTCAGATATCCAGATTAGGAATAGGATGACTCCAGCTCAATGCAATTCATACAGAGGACTAGAATCTCTGACTTTGGCTTGTTCTGGAAGTAAGCTAGAAGAATAAAAAGCACCCACTTTGAATATTTTCCATAAATGCTATCTAAAATGAAAATTTAATAAAGTTACATCCATGAAAATGTTCAGCAAAGAAAAAATATTGTACTACAGTTCTCTGTGAAGCTTCACCAGAAATGTTTCCTGACTGCTTTGTGATGCTGAAAAAGCAAATTTCTGCTGCCTTGCATATTACATCCTCACTGTCCTCCACAAAACAAATGTAGAGAGGTATTACTACAAATGAATGGATAATTCTGATGTAATAGCACATCTCCCAGGGGAAAATGACAAACAAAGTATAAGAAACTGGAGACTTGACCTTTCATATTTAGAACGTGGAAAAGATTCCTCATCAAGTGAAAAAATGTCCATAAAACAACTATTGCCGTCTGTGGAACAGTTTCGTATTCATTTTGCAAATGAAATTTTACAGGATTTTTGTTTTCAGGCTGTTTATTGCAACTGCAACTTTGTTTTTCTGATCAGGGAACTTACTAATACTTCAATGAATAGTATGTAAATGCAACAAAGTAAAGATATAAAGACTTTTTTTTTGTTTGTTTTTTGTTTTGTTTTTTTTTTTTCTTTTTTCCTTAAAAGAACATCCAGTGAGAGGCAGAAAAAAATAAAAATAAAAAAAGATAGGTACAAAAGATTACCTTAAGGAAGTTACCGTTTTCAGGAAGTGTTTTATTCACTGATAGCCAAAAAAACAGGATCTTGCTGTTTTTCAATATGAAGAAATGGAAGAAAAAAAGATAAATTATATACGACTAATTTGACAAAGTTCTTCCTAACTGTGGTGGAATTTCAAAAGGTGGCAAAAAACCACATTGTTATCAACACTTCCCACCAATGTAATTCTGTAATTCTGCTCAGTTACCATTGTTGCTTTGAAAACTAGATTCGTTTTGCAAAGATGAAAGGAAAATCAGGCCATGTGTGTCCCTCTCTGTTTTTTGTTTGTATGTTTTTTGTTTTTTAAATTAAAAAAAAAAAAAAAAAGTTGATCAAATCTTCGTCATCTTTAAGAGAATTTTATGGCAAATAGATTTTGAAGCTCAATAGATACTTATCCTTATTTTCAAATTTATATTCACATGTTGATGTATAAATTAGGGAAGGGAAAGCAGTAAAACAGTTTGATGTTACTTCTCTCAGGGAAGTTACATGAAGAATACAAAAACTGCACACAGTTACTAATTTAGGAGTTAAGTATGACTAATAAACTCTCAGGTTTATGAAAACTTCAACTCTTTTGCTAAATAGCTTTATAAAATGTGGTCATAAATCGAGTTCCTTTTCCATATATTATTCAGTTGAAGAAGAAAAAACATTTCATTGAAATTTCAACAAATTATGTTGACTCTAGTACAGCATAGTATCAAATTAAATTACTCACACCATATTTTACTCCAAAGTCAAAATTAATTGTGGCATTGAGTTGATACTTAAACATACAGTAAAAATGACAATTTTAAAATGAAATATTTCATGCTTAATTAAAAAAGGTTATGAATAGCTTCCCGTTTGGAGTGTTTTACAGTTATTCATCATTTGATCTACACATCTAAACATGGAAATACAAACTATGGATCTTCCAGTCCAATACACAGCTTACAGTAAAGGGAACTTTGAATATCCCCTTAGAGATTTCGGCAATGATTTTCCACCCCATTACACCAATTTCATACTGGGGTAAGTCCATTGATGTCAGTGGTGTTACATCAGCTTAGAAACAATATGACAGAATAGAAGATCAAGGTTATTCAAGCTCTTATTTATGGTTATGGAAAATTACACATACCTGATGTACATATAGATAACAAGACTCTGGGTTGTTTTGTATTTCTTTGGTAATGAAAATGTCCTCCTATACAGAAAGAAGGAAACTGAAGTTTAAACATAACAGGTATTTACTAGCTAAACATACATAGAGACAGAAAATGCTGGTTATAAAATAACTACACAGGGTGACAGCTGTTCAACTACACTAAAATTAAATATGAAAAAAAAGTTTGAATAGCCTGACTGTTCGTAAGTGAAAAAGGAAACTATTGAAACAGGAATCCAGTAGGTTTAGAGTTGTATTTACTCCTGCATTATCTTAGTAATTTTTTTTCTTTTAATTCATTTTCTGTTTCCAGATTGAAACCAAACACATTATTGAGAATTTCCAAAATATATTGCTCTTGAAACAGTGTTAAAATGCCGTTGGTCATAAAATAACTACAAAGATAAATTCCTGTCAGGATCATAAAATCGGTCTAACTTTCTGCATTCTCATGTGCTGAGACTGCACCAGAGACACTGCTGCTTGCAGTGCACAGTTCTAGCCAAATACAATAACCAAGTTCAAGCTGTTTATACATCTCATCTTCCCTGTGGCGGATTTTGTCTGAGACTTCTGTGAAGAACTTTAGAGTCTCTGCAGAGTGACATCAACTTGTCTCTTTGCAGATTCTGTTGTTTACCATAAGCAAAAATGAAGTAGCTGAAGACATAAATAAAGCTCAGACCATAAATGTATGCAGGAAGGACTATAGCCCTAAGAGACTAATAGAAATGCCCCCAAAACATAACAAGGAACATATGCAGACGGGCAATGTGAGTGGGTAGTTATCCACAGGCAGGCCTGGGTATTACTGGTTCACTGAAACCTGTGCTTACTCATTTTGATTTTTATTCATGCTACACCCAGAAATATTTTCCGTTATTTTGTATTGACATAGTAATTTCTGTCTAAGGAAAGCACTTTGCATTTGCATTCACTGGACTGCATGCTTCTTCCTTGAGTCATTTTATATAATTTGCTTAAATTCTTTTATTTGTAATCCCTGAAGTTGTTTTGGTCCCTTTCCTCTGCAGTTATCACCTTGTCTTGATTATCAGAATGAGAGGAGGAATTCTTTGATATACCTGATGTGAGACTGAGTCATAAGCAAGATGGAATGTTGTCCAATCAGTTTATCATCAATTAAAGTGATGGCTGGTGATTATTATGAACTAGTGTGATGGGGAAGGGAAGGTAGGTGATAGGAAAGATAGGAAAAGAGCAAGAATCATGTAAAGCAGGGATAGACACCACTGAAGATCCAGTGATGTCCCTTGTGCATCATTCTGATTCCAAGGCTAATGAAAGAGTAAGGGTGAAGGGGGAGGTGGTGGCAGAATGGCTGGCCTCAAGAAGCAACCAAGCAGGTAACCAAGAACATGTCCAAAAGAAACAGACAGGTCTCAGGTAGCAGGCCCAGGAGAACCAGGCAGCAGGTAAGCTTCATACCACAAGGAGTCCAATATTGGGCACAACCCTCTTGGTTGTGCATCCCTTTTTTTATCCTCTTTGCTCCTGTTTCCCAGACAAATAAGACAAGATCCTCTGTCAAATCTTTCCTTCTGTTAGAAGATTATTCCAGAATGATCTGAGTCACCTTCTGGAAACATCTATCCTTCTTCTTTGATATGGAGGGAGAGTGGCCAAGTATCTTCTACTTTTATGTCTAGAATTAAGTAAGATGAATTCCATTCTGTACTCCTAGTATCAATTGTTTAATAGAATTATAATCATCTTTTGCTTCATGATTTGGATCAGTGGAGTAACTGTCATTTTCCATGAAACAAATTCAGTACTTCTTGGAGTAGTTCATAAAACAGCATTTTTATCAATGGTATATCAACACATACCCAAGCATTTCCAAAAAGATTTTTTCTTAGTGAGCAGTTTAACATCTTCAGAAGTTGTCCAGATTTTTTTCAGTTGCTGTTTTGTTTTTATTTCTGGAGAAATGGCATTTTGAACATCATTTTTCAATGAATACATGTTTTTACATTGTGGTAATTTGACTTTGGCAGGCTGCCAGACAACTACACATGCATCCTGAACAGGACAAGAAAAGACAAGATAGCATAAAGACATAAAGACTGGAAGATCACAGTTGACTTGAGAAAAAAAAAATAAATAAAAAAAATTATCAGTTTGCTATGGTATTTCTAATCAGAAAAAAAAATATTTTATTATTTAAAAGATATATTTTATTATATAAAAGAGGACAAAATTAAAAATAAGTTCTCCCATCCTCTTTATCCCAGTCTCAACTTCACTCCCAGCTTCTCAACCTCCTCCAACCTGGAGTGGCACAGGGTGGGTTGGAATTGGGGATTTCAGTCAAGTCATAAGAGTTTGTCTGTGCCAGTTCTTCCTTCTCACACGTTTTCCCTGTTATAGCCTGGGTCATCTTGATGAGTTGAGGTACTTCAGAGTAAACCTGCTCCAGCATGTGTTCTCCAAGGACCAATGTTTCTGTCTGCATAAGAGGATGTAATTTCTTCAGTAATTATCCACTTGCTCCAGTGTGACATCCTCTGTGGACTGTCATGTCAATATCTGTTCCACCACGGACTGCCAGGAGATACTTGCTCCTCTGTGGTCATCTCTAGAGGCTACCAGAGAAATCTCTGCTCTGGCACTTAGAATACTTCCTCCTTCTCCTCCTTTTCTGACATTGGTGTGTACCTGATTGTTTCTCACACTTCTTTCTGGCTTTGGTCCCCTCCTACACTGCTGCAAAGAGTTTTGTCTTTTCTTTTGCTTTCACTGAGATGCCACCAGCACGGATGCTAGGCTCAGCATGGATGGGCTGAGTGGCCATGGAGCCACTGGATAAGGCTAGAACTGGCTATGTCTGGCATGGGGCACCCCTGGCACCTCCTCACAAAGGACGTGTCAGCCTAGCTGCTACAAAAACCTTGCTGTCTACACTGATTACATGCTTCTTCCAAGAACAGATTACTTCCTGTAAACAATATCCCACTTCCTTAGCAGCTAAGGATTTTTTTTTTCTTTAATTTTCAGATAATTTATTTTGGGGCTCAATAAGTTTTTTTATCCCTATAGAATTGCTCTTACTAAAGAGTGTGTCCACTTTCACTGTTCTTAGGTGCTTTCTGCAGCTGTAATGTTAGCTAGTTTTAGACTGTATTGGATTCATCTTAAATTTGTTTTTTGTCTTTGAAAAGTTTGGATATGTCAGTGGTTAACTGTCAAGATATGGACCACATTCCTAAATATTACTGAGGTAGCTTAGTTGGTACAGGTATTCTGTAACATCTGAATGTTTGTTGACTTTAATGTGAGGATCAAAGGAGTGGTGCAAAACTTCTGAGAATGCTAGTAACTTACAGAAATCAAATCTAATGCTACTGGCTAGGTATGACGACTTTGCAGTCTTAGAAATTGACAAATGCTGACAAAATGGCAATTAAGAGAGGTCAACAAATGAGCTTAGACTTAGCTCTCTTTGTGAGTTTTCAGGATAACTATACAAAAAAATTACAGTACATTTTCCAGAAGAGAAGGAAAAGTGACCACTTGACTCTCATAGTGGCTTAAGCATCAGATGTAGTTATTTTAAGATGGATAGGAGCATTTTTTACTGTTAGCAAAGGAAAGTAACTAATCTTTAATATGATGGTATGTAAAATATGAGATCAAGTGAAATTTAATTAAAATACACAACAGATATGAGGGCTACCATTACTCTAAACAAAAGAATGTCAGTACATGGATACAGGTGCATAGAATCATAGAATCACGAGGTTGGAAAGGACCTACAAGATCATCTAGTCCTACCATCCTCCCACTACCATAGGTACAGCAAACTACTAAACCATATCTCATAGCTCCTCATCCAGACACCTCTTGAACGCTTCCAGGGACGGCAAGTCCACCACCTCCCTGGGCAGCCATTCCATTACCTGACCACTCTCTGAGAGAAAAAGTTCTTTTTCATGTCTAATCTAAACCTCTTCTGGTACAAATGATCCCCCAACTTTAGGGATTACAAATAAAAGAATTTAAGCAAATTATATAAGATAACTCAAGGAAGAAGCATGACTGTCTAGATTAATTAGATGTCAAAATTTTATAACTGTGAGAATAGTATTAAGCCACGGCACCTAGCATTCTCACAAACATTACTGAGATACATCTCTGAAAATAATGTGCTAGTGACCACTAACATCAGACAGTTTCAGTACAGACATTGTGTTTTACTTGGAAGAGAATTTATCCTTGGACCATGTCATGTCTCTTGATTTCAGAGCTAATAGATGGATTCTAAATTGTTTTATTTAGTAGTAAATGGACACTGATAGCAGTAAAGAGATTTACACTGTAGATTAACACAAGATTCCAGAGTTTTGCAATGTTTTAACTGAAAATGTCTTTTTTTGTGTGTATGTAAACTTAACTTCCTTTAGAATAAAATATAGATTTAAATACTGAACACAAACTAAGTTGATTAGTCAAATTCAAATTGTTCCTCAAACCAAGCACTTTCTTTTCAACTAGAAAACTGAAAACTTTGAAACAGTCCATATTAAGTAGATATACTCGTTAACCTGTAAGCACAAATTTATATTTTAATAAAAAATTTTTTAAAAAATAACCTATATTTTTATAATTTAAAATCACACCACCAGCTACAGTGGTGAAAGATAATATTGTTTAAGTTTTTATAAAATTTATATATTAGTATTTGTACATCCTAAACTATTTAAAAGTTTCTAAAGTTTCTTGAATGCTTTTTTTTTTTTTTTTTCCAGTAGTAGTTCTTTGAAGACAACAGGAATACTGATGTTAATGGCATCAGTTAAAATGCAAACACAGTACACACACTATAAGCTAAGTGAATGGGTTGGCTTGGGATTGGATAGCCCATGGCTGGGCTTTTCATTTCATAGTGACTGCTGTTCCAAAGCAATTGGAATTTACTTACCTAGAAGGGGATATACTATGAACAGGTGATAAATGATGTATAGCCTAATTGTTGGCCTGTAACTAGCAGTGCTCTCCAGGTGTCAGTACCAGGGCTGATCTTGTTCAGTATCTTCATCAGTGATATGGATGAAGGTACAGAATGCACCGTCAGCAAGTATGCCGATAGTTCAAAGCTAGAGGAGTGGCTCACACACAAGAAGGCTGTGCTGCCATTCAATAATACCTACAGAGTTTAGAGAGCTGGGTGGACAGGAATCTGATGAGGTTCAATAAGTACAAGTGTAAAGTCCTGCACCTATGGAGGAATAACCACTTGCATCAGTGCAGGTGGTTCACACACTTATCCGAGGAGTCATGCTTTGATTATTATGAAGCTTTCATCTTGCCCACAGATTCAAGGGAAGCAAAATGGTCACCATGCTACACATCTTCACCTCTGTAATTCCTGCTTTGTGTTCTGGTAGGTAGGACACTATCTTACACTGTTAGATTGGTTTTAAATCCTACAAGTTGAGCAGCAACCTGTCTCACTTTTGAGAAGCATTATCTTCAGGTAGCCTACAGGTGTGATGTGGTGCTCCACATTACATTAAATGATTTTAATACTATATTTATTTCCATATTTCACCTTATATACACATTCACTATTTATCCTCACATGCTTCGCTACACAGAAGCATTCCTACAGATTGCAGTCTACTTCTTTACACATACAGTAAGTAGTTTACCTCAATTTATTGACAGTTATTAGCCTATCTACTATGTTCTTTACACACACAATTCTAAGTGAATTGTGGGACAAACTAGATACTTGCAGTTCTTTTTCATATTCTACTGCTTCAGATTATTCAATTCCAATATCTTCAGTCTATGCGATCTTTTTTTATTATTATTTTATTTTTTTTTATTTTTCTTTCTCTGGAAGATGAAATAAAACAGTTTTTAATCTAGTAATGGATTAATTCATTCATTCATAGTTACTTCACACAGTTACAGATTATAAGCTTGCCGTTTCCTTATATACCAAGATGTGTATTTCCTTAGTGGAGACTCATAGAAGGAAAAATATTACTTCAGTTGAGATCAGGTGAGAATGTTTTTAATTATCTGTTTTACAGAACAGAAACTAGAATAATTACTTTGGATAAATTACATTTCACATAATACGTTTCTGAGTTCTTAGTGCTTTTAATTTTATTCTTGACTTTAACACTCAGATTTATTTTATTTCTAGTTAAAAGGCTTTTAAAATTTCAAATTCAGAATTACCATAAATGCAAATAAAAGTTTAGCTGTGTGCCTTGGTAACCATCATAATATTTGTTTGTTTGATTTTCCTCCATAGAAATTATTTTTTTCACAGAATGTTGCCAAATTCACATGAATAGAGAGAAACTGGTAACCACAATATATATATATTTTTAACTGGTGTTACAATACTGCAGATAAATAGAAAGTGATGAATTTTACCTAATATTTTTAACATGACTATTTAATGCCAACTTCACATTAATTTTGTATTCACAATCCAGCTATATTTTGTGATAGTTTTAAAGATTTAATCTGACCTACTGTTGCAGTTGTCATCGTTATTTTAGATCTCTATCATTTATTTCTCAATCCCTCAGAATTTCAACATCCTTTGTTCTTGAACATATTGTACTATTTCAACATTTCTGGCTTTTTTTTTTTTTTTTTCCCCATCTAATTAAAGCCATATTATTTGTTACATTTTGCTTTGAAAAGCACTGCATAGAATCATAAAATGGATCCTTGGAAGGGATCTCAAGGATCTTCAGGTTCTAATCCCCTTGTTGCAGGTAGGGCTGACAACTGCTAGATCATGTACTAGACCAGTCTCTCCAGGGCCCCATCCACCCTGGCCTTGAACAACTCCAGGGAAAGGGCATCCAAAACCTCTCTGAGCAGACTGCTCCAGTACTTCACTGCTCTCTTCCCTCTCTTTTTCGTTTAGGAATACAGATTTCTTTGGATTCCTTTAGCTCATTTAATTAAATTCTGTTCAAATATTCCACTGTTCTTATTTTCAAAATATATTTTATTAAATCTTCTCTTTGACAGACCTCCACTATTTTTGTTTGTTTGAAAAGTGAAATGTTTTCTAAATGTTTTCCCATTATTCTGTTCATGAAGTAACTACTTATTATGTCTCAAGGTATTTTTCTTAATTTACTGTATGCTAAGTACTATGTCTCAAAATTTACTCAAGCCAGAAATACTTACAGAGGTCTAGTAGATTACTCCACTACAGAGTAACAGAGCACTCCTAAGGACAGTTCACCCTCGTATAAAATGTTTTTCAGCTAGGTGAGATAAATGTTCTTTTGTAATGGCATTTAAAAAAAAATAAAAATAAAAAAATATTATTTCAATTGACAGCACAGGTATCAATGCTTAGGGTCTGATAAAATTTTTCACGTGTCAGCATGCATTCCCATTTGAAATCTCCAGAAAGCGTCCTGTGTGGGCCCTTGCTATTCATGTAACTCTTTTGTCGTACTTTCAATCACGGTTGTCTCAGACATTTTAGCATGTTTCCAGTGGCACTAGATACATATTTTAGGCAATTTTATAAAGACTGTGTTCCAATCAGCTGTTCCAAAATTCCATCTGCAGTTGGTCAGACTACTTTGCACTGGAGGCTGGATACAGAATGGAGTCTCATTCTTGATCTTTTATTTTACCACTGACTTTTTAGTTGTCACTTAAATGATAACATTTAGTAAATTTTCTTCAAGTTTACTTATAAATAATAAGAACCTCTCACAAACTGATAGTAACACCTGACCCCACAAAGTCAACTGGGTTCAGAATTATATTTACTAAATTTATCACTGCAGTCAGTTGTTTAAATTAATTAGACAATGATATGTGAGATATCTGAGGGTATCCAACATGGCTTGCAGTTCCTACCCATGGTCCTATGTTTTTCCTATAGATCCTATGTAGTATTTACCTGCTGTGGACAGACATGTCTACTGCCTTATTTCATCTTGGATGGTTCTTAATATGTATATTTTGGCACCTAAATTGCACCACTGAAGATATGGAGGTGAAATCCACCCTCTATGTTTTTGTTCAAGCTCACATATATAAACATATATAAGAAAAAATTCTTAAAAATTAATTCCAAAAAGTTTCTGTGATATCTTTTATAAGTACTTTCCCATAGTTCAAGTATTTGTTTTATAATGAAGGTATAAGATGGTTTGGTCTATATCAGAATGTGATCATAATCCTCACACTTCCTCAATAAGAAGTTATTACCTAGATGGGATTTTTTATTTTTTATTTTTTATTTTTCCTCATCTTTTGTTAAAGTTGTTACTTTTAATATGCACTTAGAAAGTGACTTGAAACAATGGAAAGAAGTCATGATTGCCTTCTAGTATTAGTAGTATTCTATTTTCTTAGAAATCTGATGGATTCAGCATGCCTGTACATTAAGGGAGGGTCTGAATCATATCAGTTAATAAACCATCTATTTTCTTTAGAAGTTAAAAGTTTCTAAGTTTCCTTGGCCAGTGGGAGAGACTGTGCTTTTATTTAATTATTTAGAAAGATGCATATATCACTTAATCATGTGTAATGTTCTGAATCATTATTTATTTATTTATTTAGTTAGTTAGTTAGTTAGTTATTTAATTGTGTTTTGTTTAAAACTCTACTTCTAAGAAAGAGAGGCTTCAACTACTTTAATGTGTGGCTTTGGATAAAAATGGTTTGAAAACAAATAACTGCTTCAATCCAAACGTTACAATTATACAGCTAATAAAAAGAACAAGAGACCAATCCCTGCCCTGTTGGGCCCACTGGCATCCCTGCCTACATTCTCCCTGATTAAGGATAGCAACTGTTGCAGATTTATCTTGGAGACAGCTTGCTGAAGTAATTCAGAGCTGACAGTTCAATGGGGTGAACAAGAAAGAGTTTTACTGTTTGAGCTTACTTTGTGGCCATCTTTTATGTAGTGGTGTGGGCTGTTACTGAAAGGACATTTTCTGAATTTCCTTCTGTTTGTATTAGAGAGAAATGAAGAAAATGAGATTCTCTTTTTCTATTTGGTGTTTTGTTTCTGTTTGTTTTTATGTTAGTAGAAATTATTTATTGATCTGGTACTTTTTTCAGTGTTTCTTCCTTGGCTCTTTATTTCCACAGCTGATTATCACACATAACATTGCAACACTCTCTTACTGTACTGCAATAGTGTAATCTGGAGAAGAGGGAATTTGAACATTATTAGTGATATTTAAGTGAAATATTACCTCTAATTAACAACTTAATCTATAAGCTATGATTTTATTGTTGGATTTTCTTTTGCCTGTCCTGTGGAAAGTGGAAATAAACTGTGGTTAAATAATCTCTTTTGTTCCTTTACAAACTTCTTCATTTTAGAAGAATGAGGCCTTGCACCTTAGAGGCACTGAATAGGTGGCTTCAGAAGATCATAAACACATTTGCTGTTGAAGTAAAAAGCTTTGTATGCTGAGTACTACAGATTAGATTCTCTCCCAGTGTTAGCGCATTCATTTTGCTGAGAGGTTTCATCATTTCCTCTAACGAATAGCAGACTCTTTACACATTTGTTCTGTCATAATTTCTGTGGTCTTATCCACACTAACTGGAGTGCAAGGACATTTGGTTGGATATACTCCTGAAACATTCTTTGTAGTGTGTGCTATTATTCATTAAATGGGAAAGGATATAATTTTTTTTTTTTTTTTTCATTTAATGGGGTGATAAAATAAAACACTTATATTTGGGGGTTGAATTACACAGTCACAGATACCACACAAAAGTAATTACCATTGGGTAGCTATGCCACTGAGGGTCCACTGTGATGAACAATGCACTTTAAGAGTACACTTCTGTCTTTTAAGTTGGGCTTCTTCCGTAAGCCATCTGGAGAAGATTTTTAAACAAGTTATTAAGGTCAGGGTTGTTCTGAAGAATGTTCCAGTGTTTCCCTGATAATTGCTTGGATTCCACCTACCTATTCTTTAACCTAGTTACATGGCTAATAGAAAGTTATTTATGCTTTGATGCCGTGTTGTTTCAATAAGAGCTCCACTCATGCTTACCTAACTTAAGGTTTATTCTTGGCATGAGGAAATTGTTCTTAAGAAAAGAACCTATAAAATAAATAAAACTTCTTACTCAGCCTATTAGACCTTTTCAGTAAGGGCCTTTATGTTAGAGAATCTCTTGAATATAAAATGTTATTTAATCAGTAAGACCTGGCTTTTATTAAA
This sequence comes from Coturnix japonica, assembly GCF_054131305.1. NCBI lineage: Eukaryota > Metazoa > Chordata > Aves > Galliformes > Phasianidae > Coturnix > Coturnix japonica. The sequence goes on from NC_140663.1 coordinate 144,132,716, forward strand.
CTCAACAATTTTTGTATTATTATTATTTTTTGCTTGTGAATAGGTGTATTTTCTGTGATAGCCAATATTTCATCTTGAAACTTATTAGTAAAACCATGTATCAAAATAATATCTCTATTTCCCATTATGCTCAACATGAAAATGATATATTTTATGAATATTTCTTTGCACCTGTCAAAATAAACAAAATATAATTTCCAGGATAATTTGTAATGAATTGTAAACTTCAGATTTTTCTTAGTAAATTGTGTTTTCATCATTTCACTGTGGAAATAAATAAGATTCATGCATGTTTTTCTTTGCACATAAAACATGTCCGTTTGAAATTGACTGGAATAAATGAGAAAGCTTATGGAGTAAAGTACCATTTTGTACCCAGGTGAAGTATCACAGTACAGACTACTCTGAATTTTGCTACAGCAAAGTAGAGGAGATCTACTTGGTATCATAAAAATTATACTGTGTTTCATTTTGTTAATGTTATTATTATCACTTACAGGACTAGCAGAAACAGAAGTGTTCATGAGGAAGGAATGAAGGATGTACTCTTCATTCTCATGATACTGCAAATAAATAAATAAATATTAAAGGGCACTAGTAATTAAAATAAATAACAGTTCTGACAAAACTGCCTGTTGAAAATTTAAATTAATGAAAAAAAAAAAGAAAAGAAAAAGAAAAAGAAAAGTCTTATTTCCTGAATTCTAAACTCCTCATGAAATCTGAGATTGTCCAAGATCTTTGGACACAAGCCAGAGACTCAAATGGTAAATGTGGTTATCCTAACAACAATCTGATGATAAAGAAAATATGCACTCTAATATATATAACTGGAAGAGAGTTTATCATCTGAAACTCAGAGCACAAATTAATCATTCATGAATTCGAATGAAGTCAGTTGGAATTATCCCAGGAATGAATATAGCCCAATTTGTTAAAGATATTATACTGTAAATACTGCACTGTGTCAGAGATGCATCTGTTCAGCAACTACCACAGCTAAATAGCTAAAAGACTCTTTGCCATTCACTGAAAACAACTTAAACACTGAACTCAGGTCATCTGGGTGGAAAAGTGGCCTTCAGGTGAAGTGCCTTGGTATTTTTCACTTGGAGTCATGAAAGACATCTAAAAATATTACACAGAAGGAAAAGGAGAAGGAAATAGAAAAGGGGAAGGGGAAGGGGAAGGGGAAAGGGAAAGGGAAAGGGTGAGGAGAGGTGAGGGGAGGTGAGGGGAGGTGAGGGGAGGTGAGGGGAGGTGAGGGGAGGTGAGGAGAGGTGAGGAGAGGTGAGGAGAGGAGAGGAGAGGAGAGGAGAGGAGAGGAGAGGAGAGGAGAGGAGAGGAGAGGAGAGGAGAGGAGAGGAGAGGAGAGGAGAGGAGAGGAGAGGAGAGGAGAGGAGAGGAGAGGAGAGGAGAGGAGAGGAGAGGAGAGGAGAGGAGAGGAGAGGAGAGGAGAGATAACCAAAACATAGAAAGCAATAAACAGGCAGCATGATGGGTTATTCAGAATACAGCAGAACAGAGTACAGTCACTAACAGTCAGATCTTCAAAGGATTTCAACAAAGTCATTAAAATAGGAGGTTAGTTTTTAATGAGAAGGTATACAAGATGCCCAGTGTAATTAGACAGTGGGCTCTGAGGATTTACAAGAATTTCGAATTTTTGAAAGAAAAGAAATAGCTGAGCAAACTGAGTTCAGCAGGAACTGTCCCTAGTACTTTGCACAACTACATCTGCAAGTTGTTTTAATATGTATGCTTTGAACCTTGTGAGACACTGTAAAACAACAGTTCCTTCCTTGCTAGCTGTTTCATCAGAAAATCTTGCCGTGGATTGCACTGACTCCTTTCATCTTTTCTCCCCACCATTCTCCCACAGTGAAAGCTGTCCTTTTTGTTTACCAGACAATCTGGCATGTATACTTCACTTATGTACAAAATAGTTCAAAAAGGTCAATAAGTGAAAAGACGTCAACACTTCCACGGAGGACTGTTTTTCCCTTTGTTTACTACCATGATCTTAGAAGATTCATAGCTTTGCACAAATACATGAAATACTGATAATTCTTCATAATGAAGGGCATTTTATTAATTCTAGAAAGCAATTAACATTCAGAATGGCAAAAAAGCAACTGAGATTTTTTACAGATTACAGACAGAAACATATATATACATATTTTAGTCACACATATATAAAGCCTATTATATTGTCTGGATTTATTATTATTTTTTTTCTTTCTGGCTTAATCTAGTCACTGAGCCTTTTTTTTTTTTTTCCTGTGTGCCTTTTTTTTTTTTCTCCCATGTCTGGATCTGTTGGATTCCTTCTTGAGCTTCCTGTGTCACTTTCTTTTCTTATAAGAACGTTTTGCATGTAACTGCTTACCAGTCTTATTATTATTAGGAAATGAAAGAACAGAATGCATGTTTTAGTACACTTTTAATGGCCATTACAAGACACTCGGTTGATATTGTCTTGCATTGCTATTATGTTAAAAGATTTTTATTTTTACCAATATCTATTGTACCATGCAGTTAAAATGATAAAGACACTTACACTGAGCAAATTGAACAAACTTTTAACTCCATCACATCATTGGAGAAAAGGACTAGTTCTGAATCCACTGGTTTTGTTGGCTTTTTGTTTCTTTGTTAGTTTTGTTTTGTTTAGAGAAGGGGGAGGGGAGATATTGTTCGTATTCTATTGACTATACAGTTCCTGTTAAATACTATCCATGTATTATTAAGAGAATATTCATCCTTAGTTTACAGTTAACTTTCTTTAAAGTTATTTATTCACAAGATTTAGTCTTTTGCTGCCATCTATAGACAAAACAAATTATTGCCGAACAGTGTGCTTGTTACATAAGACAGTGTGGTATGCCTTCCTTACGCAGTTTCAGAGGCATTTATCCAGTTTTATGTACTAGCATCATTCATGCCATAAGGTATCTCAAGGAAAAAAATCACTTAGGATATAAGTTAAATTTTAGAACCGGACAAAACTGTTCTCATTGTTTACTGTTTAAGATAGACATATTAATGAAAAAGAATTTCTTCAAATAGCAAGCATCTGCCAGTTCTACTTTGTGTTTGATCCACTCTTTTTAGTGCCTCTTGTGTTCAGTGCAGAACTTAGTGATTTGGCTTTCCTGCATTTCACTCCAAAATGGTGAAATATGCTTCCATGTATTTTTCATACTCGTTGTTCTATTGATGTATCCACTCAAAAGGAAAAAAGAGAACTAGCTTTCTTCTTTCATTTGTAGCACACAGTACAGAAAAGAAAACAAAACAAAACAAAAACAGTACAGGAAACAGAATATTGCCATTTACTTAAACATGGTTATCCTCCATCTACTTTAGTCTTGCGATCAAAATGCATATTCCTTATGTGTTCTATCTGTGGGGTGTTGTGTATGCAATTGCCACAAACAAGCTCCTGATAGTCGTACAGATTGTGGCACACTGTAGTGAAATAGCTGCACTATATCCTGGAGTGAACTTTTGCCTATGCAAAAGAAAAAGAAATATTGGAAAAATGCTGACAGACAGCATCTGATTGCGTGTGAGTGTGTGACAAGGAGTGACAAAAGATGAACTTCTGAATTCTCAAGTAGAAGCTTCCTACATGCTAGCTGTAACTGATACAGCCCAGTTGTAAATTTTGATAACACCTGGGCTAAACAAAAGCATCACATACTGAGTTTTCCAGTTAATAAAGAGACATGAGCCAGAATAAACAGCAAGGAAACTGAGGAAACACTGTGCTTCTGCATAGACTGTTAAGATTGAGAGAAACAGAGGTTTTAGTTTCAGGAGAGAAAAGGAAACAAAATTAAAATGGAGTTGTCAAGAAGTCATCTTGGAGACAAGAGGAGGGCCTGGAAAGAGGTAGTAAAAGTCTACTGGGCGAAAGCTGTAAGAAGTGTATCAAGGGATATTCATGGAGAATAGAGTGGCTGTGGAATGCCTTGCAACTTTGACTTGTGATGTCCCACAACTGATAATTCTATGCCTTGCAGCAGCACAGCTTGAACCAACAGGAATTCCTCCTGCATGACCTTCTCAGACAAGCAGAATCTTCTTTGTGGGGAAGGGAAGCTGGGACATAACGAGTAGCATTAAACGGAGCCAGTGACTGTATGAAATGATCAGCGTGAAAACTCAAACCTTGATGGTTCTTAAAGAAACTTCAGAATCCATATCCATTGTTGTTACGGTTTATTCTGTCTGGCATCAGCAATATGACAGGCCTGCTAGAGCTGAGTGTCATCTGCTGCCCAGGAACAACACAGAAGTTCACAAAATCCCCGGTGAAGTCCATACTTGCATAGAAGACCAGAACAATGGCTTTTTTTTTTTTTTTTCCTTCTTTTTTTCCAAATGATAAAGAACAAACACATTTAAAAGATGTTTTATACTTAGAACAATCTCTACAAATGAAATCAATCCAGACATTGTGATGTTGGACTGTGCAGTTTCCAAGGAATCTAGAGCTGAAGAATCTTACAAGATTGTATATCTGCACTTGATATGAGAGATATATGAAGTAAAACTAATTTATAAATACTGTGATAAAGGTATTTGTTTATTTTCTGATGAAATGTAATTGTTCAGATAATTTTCCTGCTAAGCCAAAAGATTTTATTCGCCAAGTAGACCAAAATTAAAAACAAACCTAAATCCTACTTTCAACTTCTTTTTCTTATCTACTCACCTCCTTGCCTTTTTAGTTTTCAGGGCCAGAAGGACCCACGCAATTTCTGACTGACCTCCTGCTTAGCGCAGTTTTTAGCCCTATTGAGTGCTTTCTCACAGTAATACATTTGCATAACTGTGTTTATCAGCTATTGGGATATTCCTCTTGCTTTCCATCAGTCACTGCAATTTATCACAAGATATTTCATGTATAACAGGTTTTAACAAAGATTTTGCTCAAGAAGGGCTCAGTCATAAATACAGCTGGAATACAAGTTTTTCGGTGAAATTTACACATGAATTTGAAGCTTGTCTAACGTTACTAAAATATTTCTTTTTGGTGATTTTAATTTCAATAAAATTGTTCCAATTAGTAACTATCCTTTATTTTAGCAGTAAAGTTCAAGAAAAAAAAAAAAGTTTTCAAAAAAGAAGAAAAAGAAAAACAAAACAAAACAAAACAGAGTTGATAAAGCAAGGTTTTATAAAAGTATTTCTTGATCTACTGTTTTCTGATTAAATGTGTGCTAAAAGAATATGAAAGGTTATGCAGTCTCAAAGCAGAAAAAAATGACACAATATTAAATATATGAATATTATATATAATATATCAATATTAAATATATGACATATATTAAAGATTTTGTTTTTTACCAAAGTGCTCATTTATTACATACTTCTCAGTTATCTCCTATGCTTGATAACTAGTGTCTTTATTCATCTTAATGAAGGAGTTAGTAGTATTTCATTGGCTCAGACTGAAGTACTCCAAGCTACCATGAATAAAGTCTGAAAAATCAATCCAGAAATAAGTAAGAACTGAAGGATTTGTCCCAGTATCTATACAATATGAGAAGATAATTCTTTCAGAAAGAAGAAGAATTATCACTTATTGTCTGTTGATGAACTCTGAGATGACTGCATTACATAGCACTCTGGATAGCAGTAAAAGGCTATTGTACTTGAGAAGTCAGATTTATTTTGCACATGTAACACATTATTTTCATTCTTGGTCTTCAAGGACTCTTCATTCAGACTTTAAACTGTTTCATCAAACAATGTAGCATCTGTTAAAATGATAATCACTCACATCAAGAATCTATATCAGAAGATATACTGTACTTTATTTCCGTTGTATTTATTGCCCTCAAAATAGGTGTCTCAACAATTTGGAAGATATACAGCAGGCTAATGAGGCAGGAAAAAAAAAAAGTATTCTGGTATATTTTTAGTTTTAGCTAACATCCTAAGTGCAGTAATGTTAATTTAGGTATAGAAGTAGATTTTAACTATTTTTATGGGCAATTCAAAGACCAATAAAGGAAGCATTTGGACTTTATTCATCTATTATGAATAGTGTTATTATCATGAGATATATTATGCAGCCATCAGTCAATTCTGATTTTGATTTGTAAGAAATGAAACCCCTGCTTGTTACTGTGAAGATGAAGAAAGATCTTAAATTCTACTGGAGCTAACATTTGCATCCTTACTCTACGTAAAAGATGCATGAGATGAAAGATGATCAAAGAATGCCAAAGATGTCCATATGGCAGTTGCCATTTTGGCAGTCAGTAACCACTATCTTTTAAAAATCACACTGAAGACATGAACACATTGATAATACATTAAGACTATAAGACTAATCATTTTCTTCTTTTAAAGCTCTGAGTCTCTTTTATTTCATTTTTTATTTGATCATTCTGCTCATATTTATTGCTAACTCTGGAGCACGCTAATAAATGACACAGTAAGAAATCAAAACCTACTCTATTTTCACACTATTTTCTGTTTCCTATGTGTTTGTTCTTTTCATTTTCTCAGAGGATCATGAAGTTCTTTTAAGTTACTATTTATTTCTGGATACTTAATATAAACTGGAAACATTCTAACTTTTAGACTGATTTCTCCCTGCACAGTAGGAAATATTGTCTTAAATGGAGTTCGCTGAAGTATTTCAGCCAACAAGTGTAAAAGAAGAAGAAAATATGGTTTTGTGGTTTGAAACTCAGTGCTCTATGTAAACAATCACAAACATGAAATACGAAAACTTCTAATGGCTTTTTGTCCTTTTTAGTTATTACACAAACCAAATTAAATCATTCAGTTTGGAACCAGCATAAGTATGGTACAACTACACTCTATACAATGTTATGAACTTATGTGTTTATTTCCATGTTTTTCCAGAACAAAATTTTGATTTTTGAAACAAATACAAAATACTTAAAAAAAAATTAGAAAAAGCACATTTCAAAAATCAAACCATAACTGGTTTGTGGTATGTGTTTCATATTAAAAAGACTTCAAAATTCATCTCATGAGGAAAAAGAAATCACAAAAGATTAGGAACATATTTGGAAAAACATCACTGAAACAAATCTACAGTCATTAAAACAAATAACATAACACCATAGGGAGCCCTGAATTAAAAATCCTTCATACTTCAGAAGTCAGTATAGCTAGTGCTGCCAATTGTACACTTGGGACTATTTTAATATACTATAGGATTCAGCTGTTCAGTTGATATGCATAGTTACCCCTTTGATCAGTTATCATTTGGAATTTCCTCTTTTTTATTTTGCAGATAATGTTTCCTGTGATTTATATTCAGTTCTTTATTTTTTTTTTTTAATGCAGAGATAATTACTTATCACACACACAAGCACACATAAAATCTTAGCTCTTAGAAAGAAATATTACTTTATTAATTTTAATTTTAATTTCATTTTATTTGTTTGGAGGGAAGGAGGAAAGCCAGTTTGTCATATTTTATTGTTGTGCAATGATGGTGACAGAATGAACAGTATGTTCATTTACTAGAATAGAGTTTTTTTGTTACTTTTAAGCAGTGAGGATAGAAGAGAATGAAAGCTTGATCCATAATTATATTCTGGGTGTTTGAGTATGAATATATGGAAATATGAAAGTCATTCAGCCCTTACTTTACTAAGTTCAAAGGAAATGCTCATCAGTAGATTAGGGATTTAATCTCAGTGCCTCTATCATAGGTTCTATTTTAATTCCCACCTCATATGTTTTTGCTATAATCGTGACTACAGTGGAGCATATCATATTGAAAGCATCCAGAAACCCATAAAATTTCTAGGACAGGTTCTGTACTTAGTTTGACTACATCTGTAAACAATAAAGACTAACATTTCAAAGATGTATTCAAAACAACAAAAATCTACATCATAACTGATTCTTGCTTAAAGAAAAAAAGAAAAAATAGACGTGGGTAAGGGCTATAATAATGAGATAGATTTGTTTACAAAAGTAAGTAAATAAATAAATAAATAAAAATAGCAAGGTTAAAGGAAAATGTTTCCAAATGTTATTGCTTCACTGTGGTCATAATAGGCAAGTAGTGCTGAAACAGTTTCTTGGAAGATGATAGCCAATCTTTGGTGTGAAAATTGAGACTGTCACAGACCAAGCTACAGTTATTTCATGTCATCAGTGATATATTGATGTTGGCATATAAACATCTATGTGCTATTATTGAACTATTAAATTTTACAGAAGAAATATTAGAGCTGGAAGATTTTTCTGCTTGTGCTTACGTTTTGAGCTGATGAGATTCATTCTGTGAAGAGCAGGACTGCACTTACCGATATGTACAACTAAAAAAAAAAAACCACTTAATTCTGGCCTCCTCTGAAAAGAGCAACAATGATCTCTAGTGGTAGAACATTTTAGTTCAAGCTTAGTCAAAAACAAAAATAACATGGTGAGGATTTTCTGCACCATCATTTAGCGTAAACTTGATTTATCAAAAAAAAAGTAAAAGTATTTGAGCAATAGCAGTTGCTCAATGAAACCTCATTCCCCTGATTCATTGTTTCTCTCCTCTCTGCATGGACTCATGTTTGCAAATTTATCAGTCCCTCTGGTAATAGCCCAGTTTTACATATGCAATTGTCTGCTATATATTTTTTCTATATCCGTTTCAGATATATTACTTTCATAATTGCTTTCCGCTGAGGCGCTTAAATCTCTAAGTTACTGATAACATTAAGGAAAAACAAAAACAAAAACAACAACAACAAAAGACTAAATTCTTCTTGCCTTATACACAGTGTAATTTTAAGCTGTTCTTATGTATTTTTATTTTTAATCTATTTTATTTATTATTTTTATTTATTATTTTTATTTATTTATTTATTTATAATCTATTTTATTTATTTTTAATCTATTTTCTATTAAATATATTGAGGTTATGCTGTTATATATGTACGCTATAGAGTTGTTACTTGTTTTAATGGAGTTAATATTGCATTTCCTTCCATAAAAAGCATTTATTTAGCTGAAGACATTCTGATCATTTAATCTCAGTTTCCCATGACACACAGTTACAATGATACTAGTATGCTGAAAAAAAAAAAAAAAAAGTATCTTGATCATACTTTCCTTTACTGACAGCATTTGTAAGATAAATTTGTATTTTGCAAGAGAAATTTGCAGCATTAAGATTCTTCTTACTGCTTGATGATTCTATTTAGATCTGTATTTATGTGTATTTGACACAAATTATAATAACTAGTCATTATATAAAGATGTATACAAGCGCTGATTTTATTCCAGCTTTCATACTTCATGAATACACAAATGTTGCTACTTTGAAAAAAGATGGAGAATCTGCAGCTGGTAAAACAGCTGTTCTCTTGCTTAGAAGTTGTAGTCAAAACAAGCATATTACCGGAGGACTTCTAAAATTGCATTATCAATATATTTTCTTCTGGGTGTAATTCAAGGTGGTAACGTTTAATTGCACCTTAAGAAACTGCATACTTTACTCTTAATTTCTTGAGTGACTGCTTCCTTTAAATTAATGCGGAAGTAGCAGTGTCTCTGGGGACTGTATTTCCAGATGCCTTGATCTGCATATTTGGTGATCCAACACTAGAACAGGCTCCCCAGAGAAGAAGAGCCTGATAGAACTCAATAAGCATTTATACAACAGTGTCATATGATTTAAATTTTAGTTAGTCCTGTGTAGAGCCAGGATTTGGACTTGACAGTTCTCATGAGTTCCTTCTAACTCAGAATGTTTAATGATCCTGTGATTTTCCATAAAGATTCTTGGACCAGGTTTAAATTTACCTGATGAGTCTTCCAGTCAGCCATTTTTATTAAGCATTTTACCCCAAAGCAGATCAAGACCTTCATCTGTACAGTGATACACTAAAGACTAGTTTGGAATGCACTCTTATCTTCCACCCTAATTACTTGCTCTCATCTGCAGTGCCATGTGAATTTCTCTCTTGCAGGAAAGAACCTTCAGTCCCCTCTTAAGTTTTCTCACCAACTTCACTTCAGACCCAATAAAGTCCTTCCAGCCTTCCTCATCCACCACCCATTCTGCCGTCACTGCTTATATTGTTCAAAAGTAGCAACCTGGCTCTGCCAACAGCCTTTTGGCTGAAACTGCCCTGCTTAATCATAGAATTATAGAATCATAGAATCACAGTTTGGGAAAGACCTTAAGATCATTGGGTCCAATCATCTGTCTTTCACCATTATTTCCCACTAAACCATGTACCTCAGTACAGAATCTAAATGGTTCTTGAACACCTCCAGGGTCAATGACTCCACCACCTCCATGGGCAGACCACTCCAGTGCCTGACCATTCTTTTTGAGAAGAATTTTTTCCTAACGCCTAACCTGAATCCCACCTGGTCCAACTTGAGGCCATTCCCCCTAGTCCTATCACTAGTTACAAAGGAGAAGAGGTTGTCTCCTGTCTCACCACAGCCTATCTTCAGAGAGAGTAATAATGTCTCTCCTGAGCCTCCTCTTCTCCTGACTGAGTAATCCCAGTTCCCTCAGGTAATCCTCATCAGACCTGTGCTCTAGACTCCTCACCCACCAGCTTGGCTGCCCTTCTCTGAACACAAAGCCTCAAGTTTATGACAAAACTTTGTCATTCTTTCCAGCATCATTACTTACAATAGAAGGTAGTATAGGCACTACATATGTGTGCAGGAATTTAATTACACATATTTGTCAAGTATTATTTAGATCCCCAAAGAAGAATATTTGAACATAGGCAGCATACTACCATCCAAGAGAGCAATGTGGAATGTAAAATAGTCATTTCCCACTGGAGGAGAGTCTAAAGGCCTAAAGGGTTGCTCATATTTCAGTTTGAAAAAGCAATAATGTAAAATCCAAGTTTAAACAAATAGAGATGCCCAAACTCAAAATTTAACAGATAATAAATTTATTTACACCACCGTAATTCTGGAGCTACAAATCTGTTTTCTACATCCACGAACAGGCCTACAGGTATGAGTGTCAAGTTCAAGGGAAGAACTTTTTATCTCAGAGCACTCTGAGCTTCACATCTGCATGGACCCTACAGACTGGGAGTTTGATGTGCATGATTTCATTAACACTTATAGAAATTGATTAGAACAACAACAACAAAAAGCTCAAAATTGCAATAATCCAGTAAGAGCTCAATCTGAGACTAGTTGGTTGTTACCTCTGTCAGCCACTGTGTCCAAGGCCTCACTGACAGGGACTATCAATCTGTATTCACTAGGGCCATAGCATCACAGACACCAATATGGTGGAGAAACAAATGGCAATTTATTAAGGCACAACAACTCCTTAAATACACTCTCTCAGTTACGTAGTGTAGTATCCAAAGTTTTACTGTTGGAACTTGGGCAAAACAAAAATAGCAAACTCAGGAGAGCTCTTAAAGAAACCTCACCACCTAACTTAGAAAGATCAAATACATTCCTAGATGTATAATATTCATAAGTAATTTATTATTGTTATTATTAATTATTATTTTTGTGATAGTTATGATACTATGCTTGGCCAAATTTTTATTCTGCTACTTACTCACATCTATTTTTGGACCAAACTCCTTTAAAGAGCCTCATTTGTTGTATGTTCTGATTTTGTTACCATCAAACTGAGCTGAATGTGTGACATTCCACTCAGGGCAGTTTCAGAATCTAAACCTAAGCCTAATCAAGTAGCTGGATTTGACTGTGTTTTTCCCCGTTTTTTTTTTTGTTTTGTTTTGTTTTGTTTTTTTTGTTTTTTGTTTGTTTTTTTAATAACAATAACAGTATTATTATTATTTTAAGCGTGTATAATTTTTCCTTTGGGTGGCTAAAGCACTGTAATGTACTGCTCCAGAGCATCCTGTGTCCATCTTGTTCAAGTATTTTTACACCGTAAGAGTGTAGTTGCCCCATATGACCTATTAAGACTGGCCCCTGATCTCTGTTATCTGTAGAGAGGAATTAGATGATAAAAAAAAGTATTTGCACTAGCTGAAGACATGCCAAGCAACACCCCAACCACTTAATGAACTAAATTTCTGAATTTCAGAACCCGAGAACATAACCTAGGAGCATGAAATTTTTCTGTAGAGATGTATCCACTGAGGATCACAGGTATTAAAATGAAATCTAGTAAGTCTTAATATACATGTGAATACAACTTTGAAGTGAACTAGATATTTGATCTTTGAATATGGCAAGTTTGCAGTGTAGGAATGTCAGACCAAGACATTGTGAATAATGATTTTTTTTTTCATTAGCTCTAACTGAGTGTGCTTAATTTCTGGCTTCTGCTCATTTTCCATTTTCCATTTTCATTCCATGCTCATTTTCCCCTTCACATCCCCCATTGGGTTGCAGAACTCAACAGTTTCCCGCACCTCTCCCAGTCTGGGCTACCTCTCTGTATCACAGTCTTATCAATTGCCAAGTCCAGACTGATCTTCTGTGAAGTGGTTCGTGTCATTTCTCTATCTCACCAATTAGTGTGACCATGAAGTTTGTTGCCATTGTCCCTATGTTTATTTTGCCTATGCCTCTCTTTAGTTGGATTTTGTTTTTCTGCTTTTGACTTAGTTTCCCAGTTGGCAAGGTACCCTATGAAATAATTTTGTTGAAGTATACACTCTCACTCTTCCACCCACCTTCATCAAGTAGTGTGACTGAACAGTTTTAGTTCTTGTCTTGGCCTCCTTGATTTGTCAGACAGGTTTATGTCCCTGTATGCTCTTGCTTATGGCTTCTTCCCTTTCTTATTATCCCTCATTGAGTTACAAAAGGTCCTTAACTAGAAATATGCCTTTCAAGGAGCAGACACTCTCCTTCCACAAACCCTTACAAATTTAGATGATTCTCTGAAGATAAAGATCTAAGGAGGAGGTTGGTCTAAAATCAAGAAAACTGCTGTAGCGTAAAACATTCAAAAACTACTTTTCTCAGAAACTAATTACATGCTGAAACTAAACCATTTATGCTTCAAAAGTCAGATATAAATACGGATTCAGCCAATACTATGAAATCTGTACTTTGGAAATAGCGATAAAATCCCTACTTAAGAATGATGTAAATGCAGAAGGTTAAGTTTAGAAAACTGAGGTAGAAAAACAACAACAACAACAACATGAAAAATATTTTTTATTGAGATTGAAGTATGGAAATACATAGTTGTCATTTTAAATCTAATTATTATTTATTTTCTTGCAGAAGTGTATTCATTATCCATCCAGGAGATGGCACCAGAAGCCTGGATAAAGTTTAATACAGCCTCACATCAAGTTTTTTCTGCATCTCTTCCTGAAAAAAAAAGTTGGCAGAAATTCAATTATCATAGAACAAATCCAGAAATTCATAATCCATGTCTGTCAAACACTTTGAAATGATACATACTTTATAATTACATATAAAGTTAAAAATTGAATTACTTTTTTGGGGGGGGGAGTGGGTTGGGGGGGGGGGGGGCGGGAGGGGAGGAGGAGTGGGTAGAGGAACCCTTATGCCTAAAGTTTATTTCAGGAGATCTAGAAAACACCTTTTCAGACAGTGAACAATGTTCAAAATTTAACCAATTTGGTTTTAGTCTTCAACTAGGCACAACATTATTATTTGCTTGATGCACAGCTTCGGTGTTGTGACATTGTTTTTTAAAGAGAAGTTGTTAAGCAATTTTCATCTTATTTTCTGGTGTCTAGATGTGTGGAATAATATTCTGAGTCAGGTACTAATTTGATTTTAATATTTCGAATCTTTGAATTTCAGGCAATTTCACTGAAGTGAAAGAGGAATGCAAGTTACAATCAGAACTCATACCATCACAGCGGAACACCCTGTTAGAGTTAACATTCTTCATTGTATACATGGCTCTATTTTTTGGATTTGTGATGAAAAGTGAATTAACAAAACACTAATGTTTACTTCATAGAATCATGCAATGGTTTGGGCTGGAATGGACATTTCTTAAAGTTATTGCTGAGCAGCTCTCACACAGAATTAAGGACTTTTCAGTTTTGCTTATTCCTCTGACAGCAAGGAGGCTGAAGTTGCACAAGAAGTTTAAAGGGAACACAATCAGGATGGCTGACCCAAATGTGCCAAAGAGATGTTCTGTACCATATGATGTTGTCATGTGCAACAATGAAAGTTGGGGGGGAATTAAAAAAAAAAAAAAAAAAAAAAAAAAAAAGGGAGGAGGGGAGGAGGGAACATCTGATGTCATAGGGTTTGTCATCCCAAGTAACCATTAGGCATGATAAGCCCTGACTCTGTCATCTATCCCTCTGCAGAGAATGTTTTGTAGAAAATATTAACTGTGTCCCTAAAAGTTCCTGCTGACTTAAAAAGGGGAAATCTCACATGTACTGCACTAAACATCCTTGTCTCTAAAATGTAAAGATACGAATCTGATGGATTGATCACACAGTGGATAAGGAATTGGGTGATTGGTTGCACTCAAAGAATTCAGATTATATATTAGGAAGATTTTCTTTGCTGTGAGGGCAGTGAGTCAATAGAACAAGCTACCCAGACAATTTGTGGATACCCTATCTCTGGAACCATTCAATGCTAAGTTAGACAAAGCTTTGAGCAGTCAAGTATAGTAGAACATGTCTCTGCCTCCCAGCAGAGGGATTGCAACTGGACAGTCTTTAATGTCTTTACCCACCCAACATATTCTATGATACATAGTCAGAGGAAAATGTATTATTCTGTGCTCTTTTTCCCCCTCACCCTCATGGTCTCATGGTTCATATTATGATAGCATTTAAATGTTTCATAATCATTTACAGGCATAATTATCCATTACTTTTGTAGTGCTGCAAGAAGAGGTACTCAGTCTTCATCAGGAAACTGAGAAATCTGGAAATATGATTCACTGTAAAGTGCTGTAGAAGGAGACACTGAGATACTGCTGTTAATGTTGGAGAATTTGCATTTATTCTCTCTTTTTAAAATACAGAAAACCTTTTTCTTTTTTTTTTTTTTTTTAAATATATGACAGAAGCTAACATTTCAGTACTGTCTACACATTTTTCAGTTACCAGTCATTAAACTGTTTTTCCATCAGTTCTCTTTGAGCACTTCAGAAACTCGCAAAAAATGTTTCCTTTAAACAACAGGTACCAGATGTCACAGCAAATAGACTATACCTCAGCTGGCTGCAAGTTAGCAAATTCCCTGTTCAACATTTCTTAGATTAATTGGCAGGTCATTTGCTTTTGACGAGCAGCTATTTGCACCACAGGACTGGTGTCGCATTTGGATACTAAATCTCAGCACACTTCATTGTAAGAGGAAGGCAGAAATACATTTATTTATATAAAATATATATAATGTGATAGTTTGTACTATGAGACAGCAACTTAACAAGATTCAAAATGGCTAGATATTCTTGGCTATTTTCTACGCAGAGGATAGGTGGTATATAAATCTTGGCAAAGCTAGCATAGTTTAAAAACAGTAAGTTGCTTACCTAGGATCTGCTGGCAAGGTTTCACCACATCGTGTTTGAGTCTCTGCATGGGCATTAAGTAATCTCAATAGATGTCTATACTCAAGGGGATATTGTATACCAGCAACTTGCAAGAACTCACTAAGTTTCCTTAGGTTGCTTGCAATTTATGGGGTAAAATGACTGAGTAACTGTCACGTAACTTAGAACTGGTTCTATTGAACCAGGTGTCTGTTACAGTTCTCTGAGTACCAAGTTTGAGATGGTAGAGAACCAGTCTCAGATGAGCAGTTCCACCAAAGACTACTAAAATTAAAGCTTCAGCTTTAAAAACTATATTAAGATGTAAATATATGTGTATACACATACACATATATTTATATAGTTAAAAAAATGCATATTTGTGATTGATTCTTCAAATATATGCATCTAATCCACTAAAAGAAACAAAGTAAATGATGATATATTGGGATATTTTAACAACTAGAAACATTTTCTCAACATCTCACTGTTTATTAAAGAGGCCAAATTAATAAAAGAGGAAAATGTGAACCATGAATGCTCTGGCATTCATATTGCCCCTGGCAATATAAATCAACTAATGAAGTTTCAAACCATTCAGTTTATTCTGTGTTAGATTGTACAAGGTGCGGAGGACTCACGATCCCTTTATTTCTAGCATCAGTTTTAAAATGGCCTTGCAAAACTGTACTCCGTATACCTATAGGGCATTAAATTGTTTATTTTTGCTAATAAAGGTGTATCCTCCTGTTTGATTGCATCACAAAGTAAATATTACTTCATTATTCTATAGAAATCTAGGAAAACAGTCTATTCTTCTGTGGATCTCAGCAAGTGTATAACTTGAAATGCTATTTGACATCCATCCCTTAGACTCAGGATAAACAGCTGCCTGAAACAGAAATTTCTCAGAAAAACTGAAGCTTTTCTTTATGTTTTTTTAAGACAGACATTTCTCAGACTCCCCTTCTCCTAGTGTCTTGAAGCAAAGGTCACACACACACACACAATCACAGAATGACCCGGGTTGGAAGTGACCTCAAGGATCATGTAGTTCCAACCCCCTTGCCTAGCAGGGCCACCAAACATACACCTTTACTAGATCAAGTTGCCCAGGGCCCCGTCCAACCTGGTCTTGAACACCTCCAAGGACAGGGCATCCACAACCTCCCTGGGCAGCCTGTTCCAGGGCCTAACCACTCTCCTAGTGAAGAACTTCCCCCTAACATCCAACCTAAATCTTCCCTCTTTTAACTTAAAACCATTTCCCCTAGTCCTGCCATTGTCAGCCCTTTCAAAGAGTTTACTCCCCTCCTGGGAGTAAGTTCCCTTCAGGTATTGAAAGGCTGCAATGAGGTCACCCCGCAACCTTCTCTTCCCCAGGCTGAACAAACCCAGCTCCCTCAGCCTGTCCTCATAGGGGAGGTGCTCCAGCCCCCTGATCATCTTTGTGGCCCTCCTCTGGACCCTTTCCAAAATCTCCATATCTTTTTTGTACTGAGGGCTCCACACCTGGACACAGTACTCTAGATGGGGCCTCACAAGAGCAGAGTAGAGAGGGACAATCACCTCCCTATCCCTGCTGACCACCCCTCTCCTGATGGAGCCCAGGATCCCATTTGCTTTCCGGGCCACCAGAGCGCACTGCTGGCTCATGTTGAGTCTTTCGTCCATCAGGACCCCCAGGTCCTTCTCTGCCAAGCTGCTCTCAAGGACCACTCCTCCCAGCCTGTACAGGTGCCTGGGGCTCTTCCGGCCCAAGTGCAAAACCTTGCACTTTGCTGTGTTGAACCTCATTAGGTTCACGTGAAAGTAAATGTTATGGCCACTATAGTTCATTCTGGTAATGGTGAAAAACTGAGTTTAAAAGCTTCCAACAGACTTCCAGATTCCTGTCAGCCACTGCTATTTTCACTCTGCTGCAGGGTTCTGGATCAAGCCCAGCTGGGTGGCTTTGGTCTAGGATGGTCTCTTCCAAAGCCAGCTTTACTCCATCAACATAAAGCCCTCAGTCCAGCTGATGGTGGTGGACATTGTTTGGTGTTCAGAGGGCCATATAGGAGGTAATCTTGGTGTTGCTGGTAATGTGCATCTTATCAGCCAGAGGCCCTGTCTGCTACGTCAGTAATTCTGTAGCCTCTTCTGTTCTAGTCAGTTGTGCTTCGGAGCTCTGGTTTGTTTGTTGGCATGTGCCTGTCTTGACATTTAAACAGTTATTTGGGCCAAGTTAGCCACACATGGTAGGCATATGGATGTTATATCTTTTTTTTTTTTTCTGCAAAAAGACGTGTTTTATGGGGAGACACAGGAAAGATATAGGGCAGAGATAAGTCAAAGTTACGGAAGTAAGTGAGGATATCCATTCTCCTAAGACCCTCAACCTATGGAAGAAAATATGTAGGATGTTGTCAGTAGGATGTCCTTTGAACCGTTCAAATAGCATGATTAATTCAGTCCTGCGAAGTGGAGGGCCTTTCATTTCAGTGATGCTAAGACTGTCAGATGAGGAGGAGAGTTACTGCTGTCTGACATCTGAGTGTTGCAAAAGAAAAGCTCAGCTAGGTGTGTCCTCACACTGTTGTATTTTTTTTCCCAAGTCTATTGCACACTTTTGTAGAATCAGAATTGCTTATATTTTCAAGGTGTGGGATAGTCAGCTGACAGTGTTATACTGGCATGTATTTTGTCCCCCCTTTTTCTAATGTTCCCTAAAATTTTATTTTTTATTTTTCTAGCCCCTGTTGTTATTAAACTGGCATTTCAAATAACTATTTATTATTATTATTATTATTATTATTATTATTATTATTATTATTATTATTATTATTATTATTATTGCTAAGGTATCTCTCCTGGGAGATAATAGTTTGGGGACTTTTATATAAGAAATGAGGTTTGTTTTTCTTTATCACTGTACATCACTTTACATTAATTTACACTGAATTTCATTTGTCACTGTATTGCCCTTTCAGTCTACCACAGACTTCTTTAAAATCCTTACAGTCAGCTTTCATCCCTAATGTCCTGAAAAATACAGTATTGTCAGCAGACTTTCTTTCTTTTTACCAGTCTTCCACTTTCCAGGCCAATGATAATATATCTTACAGTACAGATCTCTGCTTATCAGCATTCATGACCTTTCTCTGCTTCAAAAACTGTTAAATTACTCTTGTGTGTATTGTCTTCCTCTTAACCAATTTATACATGCAACAAATGGCTTTGTTCATGCTACCTAAATTACTTAAAAGCTTTGTGTGAGAGACTGTCCAAAGGCTTTCTGAAATCTAAATAATTTCTCCCTCCTCTTTTTGAACCTGTTAACAATACTGGAGTCAAATTTTCAACCTCTCAATACTCAGAATCTAATGCTCTTTGAAATGAAAAGCTACATGAAAGTTAGTAATCCATATATTTCATCCTTGAGTTCCTCTGGACCTCATGTGTGAATAACAACTAGTCCTGGAAATTCAGTATTGCTCGTTTAACATTTTTTTTTTTTTTCCCATAAAGTCTACTATAATCATGCAGTTTCAAACAGAT
Organism: Coturnix japonica; assembly: GCF_054131305.1. Lineage (NCBI taxonomy): Eukaryota > Metazoa > Chordata > Aves > Galliformes > Phasianidae > Coturnix > Coturnix japonica. Next base: position 144,151,731 of record NC_140663.1, read on the forward strand.
TCTTGATAAGTCTCCCATAGAGCATGGGTCTTATTAGGGACTCTCCTTTCTTCTTTTTTCTTCTGCAATTATTACCACTGCAATGTCTCAACAATCACACACAGAATCACACAGAATGACCTGGGTTGGAAGGGACCTCATGTAGTTCCAACCCCCAGTGATCCTGTTTGTTTTTAATATTCCTTTAATTTTCTAATCCTTGATGAGCTGTGCAGACAACTTGATCATGACGTATGAAGAAAGGAATTATAGTAATTTTTTCTTTTATAATTTTTTTCCTTACCAATTTATGCTTTCACACCTTATAATTCTTTATATTTTCTTTATGAAGATAAGAATACGACTTCTGTTTTCTGAAGAATGCTTCTAATAACCTCCATTGTTTTATTGTTAGAGCATTCAACTTCCTTTTCTTCTATCGTCTTCTGTTAGCAGGTAATCTTACATGGATCTCTGTTATCCATTGCTATTTTTCAGTAATACTCGCGTTTCATAGAGTCACCAAGTCACAGAAATGTAGGGGCTGGAAGGGGTCTCCATAGATCATCAAATCCAACCCCACTGCAAAGCAGGCCCCCTTCAGCAGGTTACACAGGTAGGTGTCCAGGCTGGTCTTGAATATCTCCAGAGAAGGAGAATCCACAACCCCCTGGACAGCCTGTTCCAGTGCTCTGTCACCCTTACTGTGAAGTTCCTTCTCATCTTATTCTTATGCTCCAGTTTATTGCTGTTTCCTGTGGAGATGTTTTTGATGGAGAGGAGATGTGATCTGCTGCAGCTGAAGTTGAGTCACTCAGTATACCAAGAGGCTACTTGAACTGACTGAGCCACATGTGAGTTAATGAGGAAGTCTGGCAACAGCCAATCCGAACTGGATGCTGAGGGGAGTAATCGGGTTTCAGCTGTGTTTGTTTAGCACTATAAGAATGTACACCTTGATGTAGGGGGGTGGGTTTTATCCCTTCCCTTCCCTTCCCTTCCCTTCCCTTCCCTTCCCTTCCCTTCCCTTCCCTTCCCTTCCCTTCCCTTCCCTTCCCTTCCCTTCCCTTCCCTTCCCTTCCCTTCCCTTCCCTTCCCTTCCCTTCCCTTCCCTTCCCTTCCCTTCCCTTCCCTTCCCTTCCCTTCCCTTCCCTTCCCTTCCCTTCCCTTCCCTTCCCTTCCCTTCCCTTCCCTTCCCTTCCCTTCCCTTCCCTTCCCTTCCCTTCCCTTCCCTTCCCTTCCCTTCCCTTCCCTTCCCTTCCCTTCCCTTTCCTCTTTTTGTCATGGTTTAATAATTTTGTAATTTTACTATCAGTATTCCACATCATAACATCATATAAAGCATGAATAATTTTACTGAATCTGCAACTTACAGAGGAGTACTGCATCTCCCAGAGAACAACACGAGCAGAGAGATGGGTCACGGGACCTGGACACTATATTAACTCTGTCTCAGAACAGACTGACGTCTTTCGAGTTCTGGCTTTCAGGAAAGTGTGTGGGAGCCTTCACCGTTTCGCCTAGATTCACAGTAGGCCTCTTGGTTTCGGGACTCATTCTCTCTCCTATTTTGCTTGATTAGTTAAATCAATTTCAATTATATTGTAGTATATTGTGTTATTCTGTATTTCGATATAGTATTTAGTAAATAAGTGTGCCTCCTTAGATCGTTGCCGCTGTTTTCTTTTCCTAATTAACTTTTTTTCCTTTTGGCCAAGGGTCCCTGTGGGGCCCACGGCCCCCTGTCATGGATGCAGGTGGATTTTCGTTTAAAACCCTGACACTTCTTTACTTTCCTTCCTTTCCTTCCTTTCCTTCCTTTCCTTCCTTTCCTTCCTTTCCTTCCTTTCCTTCCTTTCCTTCCTTTCCTTCCATTCCTTCCTTTCCTTCCATTCCTTCCTTTCCTTCCATTCCTTCCTTTCCTTCCATTCCTTCCTTTCCTTCCATTCCTTCCTTTCCTTCCATTCCTTCCTTTCCTTCCATTCCTTCCTTTCCTTCCATTCCTTCCTTTCCTTCCATTCCTTCCTTTCCTTTCATTCCTTCCTTTCCTTCCTTCATTCCGAAGCGTTTCCCAGAGACATCAATGATTTTCAGTCCCAGTGAGTGGCACGAGCTTGGTGACACCCTCTGGCAAGTGTCCATCAACTCTGAGCTTAGAGGGAAAGTGGTATGGGCCGGCCTGACCACCTCCAGAAAACTCCACAGCACCAGAATGGAGGGTGGTGCAGGGCAGCGATGGTGGTGGCATGGGGCAGGGGCCCAGGTGGGACCGTTGGAGAGGGATTGTGTGGGAGGCGTTGCTGGCAGGAGATTGGGATGTGGCAGCTGTGGTCACCTGCCCCTCGTTGATGGAGTAGCAGAGCACTAATGCTAAGTGGGGAGCTCATTACTGGAAACAGCAACTGAGTACAGGCTGCAGTCAGAAGCCAGTCAGCAGATACTTCACTGGATTTTCTAGGCAGACCTCATGAGCCCGAATATGACCTCGAGCAGACCTTACTGTCAGCTTTTGTTAATTATGAGACCCGAACCTTCATGCTCATTTGTCAGTAGCAAAAAGAAAAAGGGGGAAAAGTAGCCCTCGGTTCGGGAGGTGCCACTGATGATGAAATCGGATTTCAAGCAAAGGGGCAGTTTCCCAGTTCTCCATGTTTCAGGTTTTCAGGTTTTGGCCCTGCAGCAGGTATCATGGTTGCTCCTCACGCACCAGCAGAGTGCCTTCCAGCAGTTTTGGAATGTGTTTTCCCACAGATACAGCCTTGTAGTAGTGTGTAAGCCTGAATGGAGTCATTAGGAGAGTTGATACGTAAAGGCCAGACCAGAATAGTGGATATTAGCGGCAGGGAGCCCAACTCTATTAGTATACTGATAGCACAGGAGGACTTTGAGTGGTGCCTTTGAAATTCCACCCCTTTGCAGATGAGCTTATTAGGCTATATGGAACAGGTGAACTCACAGCAGTTGAAGGGTGTGCTGTGGCAGGTTTTCTCAGGACTCACGTGAGTGGCCAGGCCAAAGGTCAGGGAGAAACCAGTAAAAGGGATCACGGTGTTCACAGATGCAGGCAGATGGTCTCATAGGGTCGCTTGCACTTGTCAAGAAGGGGGTTGCTGGTGTTCTCATGTGACTGGGGGGCAGCTGGGAGACTCACTGCAGGTACTGGAATTGGCTGCTGTTCATTGAGCGTTGCTAACTTGGCTTGAATGCCCAGTCAATATAGTCACAGATTCGCTATATGCGGCTGGGTTATGCAAATAATTGAAAACACCCTCCTTAGGCAGGTGAAAAACACACAGCTTCAGGAGTTGTTTTGTGCTGTTTGCTCAGCAAGCATTGTTGTACAATGGAGTGTTGCATTATCCATATCCGAAGTCACCAAGGGATAGAGGGCTAGGTGAACAAAATGCATTGGTCAGTGCTGCAGTACAGCCCCCTGTTTGTTAGTGATTTTGCAAAGGCACAACATTCCCATGAGATGTTTCACCAGATCGATTGAGCGCTTTGGCGGTAATTCAACCTGACACAGGCAGAGGATGTGGGGATAATTAAGGTGTGTGGTGGATGTAGTCATCATGATCCCTGGATTGGTATCAGGATAAACCCACAGGGGCCTTTAGGCTCTAGAAGTATGGGAGACAGATGTCACGCATGTACTGTCTTTTGGTCACCTAATGTATGTACGTATCTCTATAGACACATATTCAGGGCTTCTGTGGGCCACCACTCTTTCTGGAGAAAGAGGGCTGTATGTGTGCAAACATCTCACAACATGCTTTGCTATAATGGGGGTGCCACAACGAATAAAGACCAGTCCTGGATACACTGGGGAAAGAACAAGACGGTTCCTTAAAACCCAGGGGGTAGAACATTTTACAGGGGTACACCACTCTCCAACTGGGCAAACTATTATAGAAAGAGCTCTAATCTTCCTACAGAAACACTGAATCTTTTTTTTCCCTGTAAGTGTACAATGAACTCAATCTTCTGCTTCCTAGTCTGAATGGAAATGCTTTAGTCTTTAAGAGGCTGTGTAGTCTGACTCCTAATGAAATTAATGGCAAACTTGAAAGGATGCATTTCATATAACATCCTGAATGGACTGATACACTGGAGCTTATGCAGAATGTGTTACAGACTTGACTTACTACAAAACATTTTGAGGCAACATTTAATTATAGTATTGTCTGTGCAGTACCCATTAGTGCAGTAAAGAATGAGAGAAACTCCTACATTTTTTTTGTCTGCCTCAGGAAACTGGAACCTACAACAGTACTTGAAAATATATTTTTTTAATATTTTGTATATCCTGAAGTCATGTTAAAAGCCAGGAAAATTCTTTATTTCTTCTTTTTAAGATGTATTTTTCAGGAAGTGTGAGTAGTAAATCAAGGTATAATATACCAAAATAGGAATGGAGGAGACAAAAAAGAGTGACAAAAAACGCAAAAATTGCACTTAGACTGGGATTTTTTATTTTTTTCCCCCCACATTATAATATTTTGATTTTGAAAGTATGAATTTTCAGTGGTGAAATTTTAATTCTATCGTGAGAATCAAAGAAGCTCCAGCAAGATAGTTGAGTACATCTCTCAGTTTTTAGGCTGAATTTTTAAGGTCATGTAATTTGAATTTACAGTAGAATTGTTCCTAGGTTCTTCTGTGAAATACATAAGGTCTGGTAGAACTACACTATACTTATTTGTGGAAGATATATTCCCCAAAATGAATGTGAAGCCACTTCATTTTCAAGTTAATTAGTCCATTAGCTAATTATCCTTGTCTTTTTATCTTCTTTCTGCATTCATCTATCCGTGGCTTCTAACTTTGGATCTCATTATGACTACAGAAACAGTGTTAGTGGAAATATACCCTTTCTATAAATTCATGAATGTCATAAATATGTCATTCCTAGATGAATTACAGAGTTCAGGCCACATCTGTCTCTCAGTGGAGATTTCTACATACTGAAATACTGCAAATCATTTAATGATTGTGAACATTTATCTAAAACAAAACCACTAGAACTCTGCACAATATTCCAATATTGCTTTTATTTATTCCTTTAATGGCAAGAGTATCATCTGATTGTCTTCTATTCCATATTCCCTGACTGGGATACACATTTTAATACTCTGAGAAGATTTACCATACTGGTGGCTGACATTAAAATAGTTTTTCAGAAATGAAAGAGAAAAAGAATTAGTAGACTATGCAAAATCTCTATTCATGGTCAGCTATTCTGGATTGTATTACTGACCGCATATTACAGCATGCAATGGGGTATGTATCATCTAATCTTTAAACTACACTTCTAATAAAAACATTTCTTATTTTTCTTCCAGAAAGATAAACTTCTTTCTAAGCCACAACTTCAAAACATTCATATATCACAAGGATTTACAGGGTTCACATTGAGCCAGCTGCTTCTGTAAGCTGCTTCAGCCTTGGAAAACAAACAGTTTATACTACAGAACACTGATTCATTAAAGGCTGAAGAATGTGAACATCTGCAGATGAATGGGACACATTAGCCAAAACAGACTGACTGTGTATTTTTTGTGTGTTTCTTTTTGGATACTGCATATTTTGAATGTGCATTTTTATATTTCATTCAAAGACAAAAAGTTAGAAAGTTTCAGGTATAACTTGGCTAATTCAATTTTTGTTAATTCACAGATGTCAAAAGAGTCATCCCTTAAAAAGCATCTGGAGATAAATGTCTCACAGCTGTCTTTCTTGTGACACTCTGTAACATAAGTGCTTCACACTTCAGCAAGGCTAAATATAAATAGTTGTGGCTTTATTTTAACATAGGTTGAAACTGCCTTAAATGCTCCATTGGCCTCATGATGTACATTTGACTCTACTGCTCTATGCCAGGCAGTTTGTATTAATTTTCTGGCTTGCTTTAGCTGTCATGAGTGAAAGCGTAAGGAAAAGAATGTGTTATGAACATTTCATAATCAAGTCTGGAATTTTAATATTTTTCATGGTAAAATTTTAACGATCACCTTCCTTGAACTACTGTAATTTACCTGGGCTTGAACTGAATTAATACAATTCTTAATATGCCCTCACAGAGAAAAAGCAGTTTAGCACTGTAGATAAATATGGCTATGCTGGAATCACATTCAATTTAATTAAAAAAATACAGTTATAATATTTTGCCTTTTCTCCTCTATCAAATCATTAATTTCATTTTTAAATGTCAGTGCCGCTTATATCATCTTGTAGTATGACTAATGTAACAAATACAAAGTAATTTATTAATTCAAGTTATGGGTTTCTTCTGCACATCAATTGTTGGCATGAGTAAACAGAGAGTAGTAGTTCCCCTAAGCAACTTTTTTTAACATTTCAGCATTTTTGTGTGTTGGGTTTTTTTTTTTGATGTTGTTGTTTTTTGTTATTTTTTTTTCAGTTAAAAAATTAATATGATAGTGATTTAAATTTTATATTTAAATATTCTTCTAAAGTGTGCTTATGATGGAAATCACAGAAGTCTTATTTTGTACTCTGCTTGAACATGACCCAGACAGTGAGACCTTTCTGTTTGTTATCTTTTTGTAGTGCAAAGAAGTGCCACTTTCTTGTGGCAATGTCGCATTATGGCCTAAGAAAATGTTAAATTCCAAATTCCAAATTAACTGTAAAGAGTTACCACAGAGTTAGGTGATGGAATTCACTAGGTCAGGTTAATTGTGGAACTTAGTGATCATAAAAGTCTTTGCTAATCTAGGTGATTCTATGATTCTGTCACTGATATGATCAATTGGATACAAAATTTGCTGTGTTTGGATAAAAGGCGCAGTCAGCACCACAGTTAACCACTCACTGTTCCATCTGCTGATTTTGCATATGTCTCATGTACAGTTATGGGAAGTACTTAACATTTAAATTACAAGAAAAAATATATTTGCATTACAGTAGAATCCTGAATAATTAACTGATTCATAGATCTATTCTGTTTTGTCATATCCAGTAAAAATTATACTTGAAGAATTATTGCATTATGAAAACTAGGATAAGACCTCCTAAAGGTGTTACAAATTAGGAAACTTCTTACAGTAGATAGTTCTGGTATTCCTTGAAGGTTTGTTTACTGCTATGGATAAAGTACAGGATGCAATGAAAAAAACAAGAGTGCTGATTTTATACTGTATCACCATTTTTGTACCATATCTTGCAGGTATTTCTAAATTCAATTAAAATTAGATGACCATTGGAATAATACGAAGAGAACATGTATCTAAGTATGTGTTTATTTAAGTTTCAGACAGTCTTTGCAATTCTTAGTTTTTGAATGTCCCATGATGACTTGCTGTTATTAGTTCAGTTTCAGAGGACAAGACCTGCTTAAGTCATTTTTGTTTCTGTCATTATTTTTCCATTTCAATAAAATGGACTCCAAAAAAAATTGACTGTTTCAAAACAACTTATAACTTGATGCACAGTCAAATATAGTAAGTCAACATTTGTCTCTTTTTTTCTTTTTTTTCAGTCATATCTTGATATGCTTAATTATATCTTAAATTTGTTATGCGAAATTAAGCATGTAGGCCCGGTCTAGACTATTTCAGACAGTTACAAAGAAATATTTATAAGTATTTGATAATCTGAGTTAGGATTTAGATTCATATATCAACTAGTCAGACATGACTGATGAAACTGCATTAAAATTTAATTTTTGCTTCTTTACACATTACTTTTAAATTATTACTTGACAAAAAATATTCACATAAATTATTTTTGGGATGATATGAAATGATTAATACATCTGAAAGCACTCAAATTTGAACACAAAGAATTTAAAAACAGGGAGAGATGAGATTTAATGAATAAATTAGAAAAAAAAAAAAAAAAAGAGGAAAAAAAAACCAAAACAACACACTCTCCCACCTTCAGTTAAACTGCATAGATCAGCAGACTTAGGGGTTTCTTTTCAGTTGTGATATAGATTAGCTTTAATACATCATCACAGCATTTTCTTTAACTAGAGATCCATTGTATGTTTTTGATTTTCATACTGTTTAGTCATTAAAAGAGGATATAAATATTAAATTATATTTTTATTTTTCAGATCTTCTTCATATCATGTAACATATTCTTCATGATATGTCATTTTTAGTGGATAAAGCCTTATGCTGACTCACTACACAGATTATACCTTTTCTAAAAGAAGCAGTCTAATTCCACTAAAACAAGATTGATTTCCAGTCACTTTAGTTTCTCTGGGTTGTTTGGAAGATCTGTACATAAGAATACATTTGTGAAAAAGAACACAATTGTTTCTAAGTATGCAAATTTTATGAGAAGCTCTACAGTAATTTTGCTCACAAGTAATTTTGATCAATTAGCAGGCACAGGTACAAGAATAAGTATGCAAAGAGGGAATCATCTTTCATTGTATTAGGACCTCCTGAAGAGAGCTAGTGAGAATCCAGCCTTTTAAAATATGTTTGAAACTCTCTTAAGGAATAATAATTACTGGCAAATGAAATTAGCATAGATGAGATGTCTGAATAATCTCAAAACTCAGTTTGTGGGAATTTTCTACAACATCTCATTAACTCATGAGTATAAATTTAGCTGAAGGTCAAGAGACATTAAGTGAAGGAACAATTTTGAAAATCTTAGAAGACTTATTCTATAAGAGCTTGGTAGTGCAAATGGATCTTCACAATATGTGTTTAAATAGCTGTGGGAGAGAAGCTGGAACTTGGTGATATTTAAAGAAGGATATCAAGCTATTCTCGAAACTATTAAGATCACAATAATTCAACATTTAGACATACTCTTATGAAATGTAGGGCCAAAAGAACAAAACTAAATGAGTCTAATCTGAAAATGCATGAATGCACATTTAATGACAAAAACATTGCACAGAAATGTCTTTACTATCTTGTGTAGTTTAGGTATGTTTTATAGCAGTAGCTTCTTGAGAATTGTTTGTGTGAGGTTTACGAAATCTCTCAACCTGAAAGACTGGAAGTCATATGGATTTAAGGAGTTGAATGATTAAGTTACTTTGTGTGACCTCTATCAGAGAGATACCAAACTCCTGTCTACTAGAGTGCCAAACTAACTTCTTAAAGTACTGAAGGATTTCAAGGACTAAAACATGACTGATTTTTAGGCAAAAAATGTTTTTTCCTAGTTTTCCTTCTTTTTTACTATTTATAAAACATTTTCAATGAGAAATTCACTTTTACAGCTTAGGCAAAAAATGCCATTTTTACGTTCTGTATAAAAAGAAAAAAACAAACAATCAAACAAACAGAAAAAACCACACACACAAAAAAATAGGTCATTCCTTAAGAGAGGTGATGTCTTTAGAAAGATCTTCCAGCTTGGAGTTCTCCTTTAAACTGTGGAACCAAGATGCAATATTCTTGTAGCAGATGTGTTTCACAGTCTGGGAATTACTTTTGCAAGCTGCAATTGCTATTTGGCATGAAAATGTATTAAATGTCTCAAAAACATCTGAAAATTTTTCCTTTTGATTATTATTATTATTATTTTTTATTTTTATTTTAAGTTTTATGAAAGCATTAACAAAAGACAGAGAAAAGACAGTAGATTTGACCAGAACTGCTAGAACCCCCTGAGGTTTCTCTCATTGTATTTTCAATTTCATTGCACAGCTTTCAGATAATTATAACTGTCAGATTCTTCTTTTCTTGCAAGTTCTTCATATGAGGTGTGGCAATAATAACAGGATATCCTAACTTTTATGACTGGAAGGCAGAAAAGTAACTATGGATTTCAAATACTCATCACTCCAACAGTTCACAGGGGAAGTGGTTACTTTTTCCACAATGCTTTTTAATTCTAAGTTACAAACGTTTTAGAGTCCTGTTTAGATTACTTAAGGAGAACAAAATAAAACTGATATTTTTGCCTCCCTAAAGTTTCAAAACCCTTTTCCAGTGCTTGAAGTTTGAATAGTTTCAGATCCCCTGAGTACTGATTTAATACATTGTATTCCTGGGAAACCATTAAGAAAGAAGTGAAACTAAAAATTGAACTCAATAAGTTTTATAGATTGCTTATGACATTACCAGAACTTCAACAAATCATTACATATTACCTTTGATTGTTGTTGTTTTTCCAAGCCTAAAAGAATTTCAAAATACAAAGGAAGTATAGAAAGCTTGTGGGTATCAAAAGACACTGAATGCTTTGAAGGTATAATAGCTTTGCCAAATCTGAAGAAAATTCTGTAAAACTAGCTTTCATTATATTCAGATTAAGCTCGGAAAGTGTCATACATTTATTTATTTATTTATTTATTCCAGAAACTTCTAAAAACTACATTTATTCCATGTATGCAATTTGAAAAATAAAAAAATTATGCCATTAATTTAGATTATTATTACTATTATTACTATTTATTACTAAATTAACAAAATATAGGATTAAAGACCTCATTAATGGATTTCTAAACATTTTACATTCAGTAGAGCAAAAGAGTATGTAAAGGACAAACAGGACTTGGAGTGGTAGGAGGACCTTTAGTATCATCCATAGTACCTTATTCACTTTTTTCAGAATCTCTTACTGTTCATAGAATCACAGAATCACAAGGTTGGCAAGGACCTACAAGATTATCTAGTCCAACCATCCCCCCTCTACCATAGGTAACATAAACTACTAAACCATATCTTGTAGCTCCTCATCCAGACACTTCTTGAACACTGCCAGGGATGGTGACTCCACCACCTCCCTGGGCAGCCATTCCAGTGCCTGACCACTCTCTGAGAGAAAATCTGTCTTATCTATCTAATCTAAATCTCCTCTGGTACAACTTGTGGCCATTTCCTTGGTTCCTGTTTATTTCCTGGTAGAAGAGGCCAAGCCCCTCCTCATCACAACCTCCCTTCAGGAAGTTCTTGAGCATTATGAGGTCCCCCCCGAGCCTCCTCTTCTCCAGACTAAACAGTCACAGCTCCCTCAGCCACTCAGGAAGACAACATAACTTAAAAATCATTTCAGAATACTGATGTGCAGCCAGCACTTCTCCACACACACCAATAAACAAATAAATATATAAACAAGTAAAACTGGGGGGATGTATTGGGTTAATGTGGTTAAGTTTTGGTAGCTTGGGGGCTGGGCTGTAGGGTTGGCCTTTGTGAGAAGAGTCCAAAAGCTGCCCCATGTTAGATGAAAGCCATTTTCAGCCAGCTCCAAAAGAGTTCCACTGCTGGCCTGAACTGAGCCAATGAGTGATGGGAGTTGTGCTCTGAGAAAACAAATTTAAGACCAGGAACAAATGTTGCAAAACAGCAACTGAGGGAGAGAGATGTAAGGAAAATGCAGACAAAAACATCAAGACCAGTGCAGAAGGAGAGCAGAAGGTGCTTCAGGCACAGAGCAGAAGCTCCCTGCAGCCCAGGACTGGCCCACTGAGGAACAGACTGTCCCTTTGCAGCCCATGGGCACTGCACAGGACGGATCTCCATGCGTAGCCATGGAGGAGCCCATTAGGCAGTAGTGGATAAGGCCTGCAGGGAGCTCTGCCCGTGGAGAATCCCTGCAGAAGCAGCCCCAGGCTGCAGTCCCAGCAGGACTGGGGAGCTGCCTCCCATCAGGAATTGTGCTGGACCAGTCCTTCCATGTAGGACAGACCTTATGGTACAGATCTTTATTGGAGTCATTCTTGAAGAAATACAGTCTGTATGAAGCCAGTATAAGACAATTTCAGGAAAGCTGCATCCAGTGAAACGTTCCTCACACTGGCAGGAGGTGAACGTGAAGATGAAGGAGTGGAATATGATGAAGTGTTATGGACTGACCACAGCTGCTATTCCCTTTTGCTATTTGTGAGGAGGAAGTAGAAGAAAGTGGCATGGAGAAAGGTGGCTTTAGTTTTCATTCTCACTGCTCTCATCTGTTATCAATAGGCAATAAATTATATTAGTCTCCCTATGCTGAGTCTGTTTTGCCCTCTACAGCAATAAGTGAACAATCTCCTTGTACATATCTTAACCCTTCAGCACTTTTTATTTTCCACCCTTCTAGCTTTGAGAGAGTCATGGTTTTGTAATGTTGCTGTCAATATTCCACATCATAGCATCATGTGCAGTATAGATCATTAAAAAGTTCATACTCCAGTTCCGTGGAATAACAAGGTCCCAAATACTCAGCTCTCAGAAGAAAACTACATATCCCAGAGGACTTTGCTGTCAGAGATAAGTCATGGGAGGAGGACATATATAACCTCACTCCCAGGCTGGGGCTCTCTCTCTCTCTCGGACTCTTGGAGAGTGGGAAGCGTTCCAGCTATGTTGGCTAGAGTTCACAGTAGGCCTCTCGGTTTTCAGGGACTCTCTCTCTCTGTTATGTTCAATTTATTAGCCTCAATCATATTGTATTATACTGTGTTATCTTGTATTCCAATATCATATTTTGTAAAATAAGTTTTCCTCCTTAGATTGCTGCTGTTCTCTTTTTCCATTTCCCTTTTCCCTTCCCTTTCAGGCCGGAGGCCCTACGGGGCGGCTGCCCATTGTCACAGGCACAGGTAAATCTAGGTAACCCATGACAGAGAAGGAGTGAGTAAGTAAAGTGGAGTTTGGTTGTGCATCATGTTGAAACCACCACAGAGGATTAACAAGAATAATGGAGTATACACATAGTTGTTCTATAATTCTTTTTCTTTCACTCCTGAAAGCTCAACTTTTTGTCCCAACCCTTTCTTTTATTTTGCTGCTGCTGAAAAGATTCTGAAAGTGCCCATGAGATTGGAGTTCAGGGTAAGACCAGATGTATTTGCTAAACATGGTATTTTTGTGGGTGCGCATACTCTCCCACTGCAATCTGATTAGTAATTCATATTTCCTTATTATTTCAAAAATAATATCATCTGATTGACATTGTATTGTAGAATGTCATACAAACAGGCTGAGATTCTGCAGCTGCCTCCACAACCAGTTGTATGTAAGGATTAATGAGAGAGTTCCAAGTTGAGGAGTAAATTTCTCCTGTCATCAGCCTGATGACAGAGTGAAGGCTGTGACAGCTGGCGAGGAAGACAAGGAGGCTAGGTTCCAGGAAGCAGGCAGTTTAATGTTGCACATTTATACTGTTTGATACAAATGCCATAAATATTCTAACATTATTTTCACTATTTAAAATGCACAATAATTAATTCTGTTTCATTTAAATTGAACTTCGTCATTAACATTTGTATAAAACAAGGCTGTGAGTTATTAGTGCATCATATTTAAGTGAATAATGACTTACATTGGATGATTTAGCAGACATCTAGCCATAGTCATGAAATCTTCGTTCATGAGAAGATTAATTCCTAAGTTTTGCCAGTTCCACAGCAATCCAGTTTTAGGTAATTGTGCCACATATGCCCATCAGTATGTAGAAAAAAGAAAATAAAAAGTTCAGGGAATGGAGACATTTCATAAAGAAAGTGTAAAATGAAGATTCAGTCATAAAATAAGACAAATTCATAGTGGTTTTATGTTGACAAAGGAGTCTTTCTGTGTGGGAAGATGTCTCTCTGAATCAACTATAATGCTTATTAGACTGCATATTAAACTGTATCAATTCGCTAGTTATCTACCATTATGGCATAGTCACTAAAGAGGCAAGGCAGAAAACTTTTATTTCACTGTGTCAAAACCATATTAATTAAGCAAAAAATCTGATTACAAAAGCAGTTAATGATTTTATAGATCAGGTCACCACCACAAATTCTCCACCGGTTCAACACATTCTTCAGAATACTCAAATATGTATACATGATTTTGAAAGCTGCTTTATGAGGACAAAGAAAATTTTCTGGAGTGCAACAACAGAATGAGAGCTTATGTTAATTCCCCAAAAGATGAATTTTTCCCATCAGGCTCAAGAGATCCTGAAACTAATAGCCTTCTCAAGGATTCCTTGACTCACTGACCACTTAGCTTTTGAGAACTGCAAGAAGCAGCAAACAATTGCTAATGTTTACCGGAAAGCAAGCATCCATATGAAGCTGACTACCACTTGCATGAGTACTTGATTCCTTCTATGAAGTACTTAGAAATATATAGTTATGTAAAACAAAGTAGATCACAATTCATGTTTCAGAAATATTGACCTACTTTTCAGTAAGGTAACACTAAACTAGATGTAATGAACACTAGTTTTCATTAATTAGAAAGATGGGAAAAAAGGCATCCATTATATAATGAAAAGAATTCAAAATGTATGTATATCAGAATATTAACTAATGCAAGTCATCCAAAATTACAAAGAAGAGTATTCTGACTAATCTGAAGTGTTAGTACCAAAGTATATACATAATCTATATTTTTAATATAGTTTTAGCATTATGTGAGAATACAAGATGTATTATTCAAAGTCCCATTCTTGTAACTGTCCTCATTGGCTTCAAAACAAATGTAGATAGAATCATTTTGAGAATCAGAGACTTGGTAACTGAGAAAAAGAAAAAAGAAAAAAAAAAAAAACTTTAAAAAAAAATATATATATATAAAGGAAAAGAGTTTAAACAAAGTATTTTTTTTATAGCTACTGTACCTTGGTAAAATAAACTCTTCATTAATAGAGAAGTTAAATGAAGATAAAGATATTTGATAGGCTATATTTCATTATTTCTAGTACATTTTGAAGCAACTTTACCTTCATTCGTTCCTCTAACAGATTTCAATGTAGAATACAAACTAGTGTTTCTCTAAGATGTAATAACATCTCTAAGATGTTATATTGCACAAAGTCTGTATTGTCTCTGACATTTTCCACAACAAATTCCACAGAAACATGGTTATTATATTTTATGACATTACTGATTCCGACGTGTCATTTGCCTCACTCTGACAAAGTAGAAACAGTGAAGAGCACTTATGACATGGTTACAGGGAAGGATCCTGTAAAACAAAGAGAAATCTGTATGATCTATGGAAGACTCATTTCACATTTCCTTCTCTGTGTCATCTGTCACCTTGTGACTGGTGCGTATGTATGTGTAACATTAAAAAAAATGAGTACATTAACCTAATTAAAATCCACTAAATATATTATTTGTTAGTTAGGTGCATATTATCTCATTTATTTCAATCTGTGAATCCCTTACCTGCAAGCAGTGCAAATGAATACTGAAATAATTCAATTATTCAATTCATACTACCCATATTTATAAATTCCACAATGAAAAGATACTAGGTTTTTAACTCAGAACAAGAATTATATGGCGATGAGCATGCATATTAATATATCTCAAGAATTAATAGAAAAATATAGCACAGGTGTAAAATCTCAGAAACAGTGATGCGGCCACTTCTGTTACTGACTGCCAGTGATAACATTCTGAAATACTGTTACATAGAATTTACTATATCTTTGAAAGCATATGGAAGTTTATATAGCATTATTATGCATCACTTACATCAATAAGTTTTATTAAAATATTAATGTTATATATATTGAAAGAACCAAGATGAATTTGCAGATAAAGTGAGATTCACAGAATCACACAATCCACTTTTCTGAATTTGGAAGGGACCTTTGGAGGTTTTCAGGTCAAACCCAATCAGAGATCAAAAATACCATCTAGAGTACCTTCATAGAATAGTAGAATCTCAGAATGGTTTGGAAGATCATACAGACCAGGTAGTTCCATCCATCCTGCCATGGGCAGGATTGCCACCCATTAGATCAGGCTGTGCATCCAACCTGCCCTTGTATGCCTCCAGTGCTGGGGTATCTACAGCTTCTCTGATCAACCTGTTCCAGTGCTTCACCACCATCTGAGCAAAATATTTCTCGAAACATCTTTTTTTTTTTTTTTTAATCAGATAAATGACATTTTTTTTTCTACATATTCAAATTTTGTAGAACTATGATATAAATATCACAACTAACAATAAATGATAGAGAACTGAAACATCTTCAGAAGGTAAGGCTGTTCCTGATATGAGCTATATAAGAATAGCAATGCTTTGGCATTCTAAACATTAAGGTAAAAAAGCTTGCAATGAAGGAGAAAGTAAGAACAATGTATTAAAAATTCAACACACGAGAAATGAGAATGACAAGAAATTCCCAAAGAAGGATGTGCAAATACTAAATTGTATGAAGAACTCAGAGGAGAATTTGCATTTGGTAGGAGTGATGTTGCTATTTTTATTACGTCTATTGCATAGCAGGTGATTACTGTATGACAGAGAGGAATGATCCTTCTATTTTCCATCTCTCTAGGTAGTTACAGAGCTGTCAATACTTCAGTATATGAATGTGGTCTCCATTTCCTTCATTTATATTACACATCATTTATTTACTTTAAGTAGACCATTAAGAACTTGCAGTAAATCTCTATGATAATCTTTGGTTGTTACAGTTTATTTCAAAAATTATGCATAATACAAATTTATTTTGCATGTTCTCATGAACAGTTCCCTTTAAGATAGTAGGATAACAGAATCATAGAATGGTTTGGGTCCTTCAAGGGACTTTTAAGATCATCTACTTCTAACTCCCCTGCTATAAGGCAGGGACATCTCTTACTAGACCGTGTTGCTCAAAGCCCCACTCAGCCTGGCCTTGAATGCCTCCAGGGTGGGAGCACCACAGCCTTTCTAGGCAACCTTCTTCCAGTGTCTCATCATCATCACAGTAAAGAATTTCTTCCTAATATCTAGTATAAATCTACCCTCTTTCCATATAGAGCAATTTTCCCCTTTCCTGTGACTACATGTTCTCACTACTCTATTCTATAATCAGTAAGCAATAAATTATTTCAGTCTCCCTAAGTTAAGCCTTTTTTGGTGAATTACAAATACTATTCAGTGATTTTTATATACTTTTAAACCCCAGTGCTTTTTTGATCTTATTTTTTCTCCCTAATCTTTTGATGAGGGGGAAAGATAAAGTAGTGTGCTGGAACTTAGCTGCCCATCATTGGAAAAATAACACAGCTACTGAACTGAATAAGAATACTGGCAGATATCATTCTATTCACTCTTGAGAGTAATCAAACTAAGTACACTTTAGTTGTGTTTTTAACATTACACAATATTTTTTGGACCTTTTTCAGATTCTATTTCAATTTCACAACTTACGGAAATCCACAGATTTTTTCAGTGTGTAGTGCTTAAGTGAAAAAAATCTAATAGTAACAAAGGCACAAATACTTATGATTTTGATATTATAATTCTTAAACATGTAACTGAAATTTTTTTTGCCACTTAATATTATTGAAATTTTGCTTTCAATGAAGTAAGCTCCCATGAATTTTTCTAAACACTATTAAATCCTAGGTAATATATTTTCTACACTATTGTTAAAATTTACCACTTGCTGGGGCCAGGGAAAAATTACAATATTGAATAATTGAATTTTTTTCTCAAGGATAAGGGTTAGAGTAAGGGTTGATTGTTATACTCACAGTGTCATTTGGAAAGGAAAATTTCTGAACAGTGAACAGAGCAGCTGCTGCCTAGTGGGGAGGTAAAATAATGACTTGACATCTGGCAGCTCAAATGTGTATGCAGTTTAATATAAAGAGAATAATAATTAAAGTGTTAAATTTCTAACACTTTCAAGCTTTGTTCTACTTGTCAATCCTGGTAAAAACAAAAACAAATATAAAAACATGAACTTAATGAACTGTGAACACATAATTTATTAACACCTAGAAGCAGGATCCCTCATATAAATGAAAGTGTTTTGTGCCTTTGTTTTTAAGCATTTTCTATTTTATTAATTAATTGTTTCTTGAGCTTTGTTAAAATTACAGTAGATGTCATGATTTCATGAAAGCTTGTATCCTTCCAATGATGAAACATTCTTTTATACATCTTGTTTAAATTCTATCTACTTAAATAGGAATTTTGGTTTCTCAACAAAGTCAAAGCTAAAAAATATATAAATTTATGTACATATACATAGAATGTATATATCATAAATAATATCTGGCATTCTGTCATAGATTTATATCTATATCTATATCTATATATCTATATTTATATCTATATATCTATATAAATATCATAGATTTAAAACTAGAATTTGTGACTGTATAAGAAAAAAAAAAGCTTTCTTGTATTTACTATTATTAAAGTAGTACCACCTTTATTTGTTTGTTTGTTTGTTTGTTTGTTTATTAAGCCACAGTAATTTACAAAACCTAGGTGTGTTGGATCCAGGAGATGAACAGCCTACAGTTTTCTTATACACTGCCTTTCACCTATTAAACTCTATGTAGACTTAGAGCTGCCAAGTGTCAAGTCATTCATCTACCTCCCTACCAGGCAACAGCTGCTCTGTTTGCTCTTCAGAAATCCTTCCCTCCAAATGACATTGCAAGTGTAACAAGAGGCTTCGTCACTGATTAAATAAGTATTGGGCTACTCAAAGGATATATTTAAAGAATAAATTCTTAGTAGAATAGTACAGATGAAGCACAGGGAGGACCAGTGGGAGTAATTGTAGTGCTCTACATTATTGCATTATTTATTTATTTATTTATTTGAAAAAAAATGCAGTAACAGATACTGAAATATCACCATATGTTGGTAATAGCAGAGAATTGTAAAATTACCTGTTTTACAATTTTTGTCTGTAAATCTGTAAGCAAAATAGTACAAAACCTATCAATGTTTGTTATGTATTTATTCTTGGATGATCTCAGGTAATGTTTTCTGAAAACAGAATAAAAAAGGAGCTACCGATTTATTCAATTAAGTGATATTCTATGGGACCAATGATATGTTCTTACAAATTTAAATATGTGTTTTAGGAGAAAAGATTTTACAGGTGGAGAACGTGTTTAATGTTGATTTATAAATATATAAAACTTAAACTTAATTAGTCACAGATCAAAGATTTTTCTAACATATTATTCAAGGCTCCATTTTGACAGAATTCATGTTTTAATTATTAGCTTTATTTTGCAAAGAGATTACACAATTCCTATGGAAGAAAGTTGCTGCCTTCTAAGTTCTACTGTATACCTCGCTGGACCCATGGTGGTGACTATCTCTTTTGCTCTCTACAGAGACTAGTACAGAGGCTAGTATTTTAATAAACTGGTAGGACCAACATTTGAACCGTTGCTTCTTAATCTCACACCGGGTATACACCTATCAAAGAACCTTGCCTCCCTCCTATAAATTGGAGCGAGACACAAGGTCATTGATGAAGACACTGAACAAGACTGGACCCAGCACCGACCCCTGGGGAGCACCGCTAGTTGCAGGTCTCCAACTGGACTGCACTGCCAATGACAACCCTCTGTGCTCTGCCAGGCAGCCAGTTTTCAACCCACCTTACTGTCCACTATTTATCCCACACATCTGTTCATATAGAACTTGACAGAAGGACTAATCCTGACCCTCTCCACTTCAACAGATCTTCCATAAACAGAAACTCCTAGAAATTCTATTAAGATATTGACATTTACAATTATCTGAGATGGGCTTGGGCACAACTTTGGCACTAAGTTTAGTCAATTGTGTGGTCATCTTTGTTCTGTTCCTTCAGGTTCACTACAATATTCATCAGTAATTACTCAATACAAAGCTAAAATACAGTTGCTTTAGAGATATCATGAAACAAATTCATTTGAAGAGATCTCATTAGATACAAGCTTTATTCCAGTCAAGTGCCTACAATTTTCCTTAAAGGTTAAACAGTAGAATCTGAAATCTGCAAAAGAACAGAAAGTAAAAGACCATTTCTTTCTATTAAAACATCATTTTCTAAAATTCTGCTTGTGAGCACCAAGAGCTAAATCACAGGTCAATTTAAAGTCAGTAATGCTATGCTTTTAACATCTGACTTCAAGAACTAAACTTAGGTTGTCGCTTAAAAGATTAGATAGTGCTACATGTTTTATGTATATATCTTATGTATATATATAAGATCTAAATTAAGCAGGTGGAAGTCAAGATAACGCAGAATTAGCAGAGGCTAATGCAGAGAGAAAAGAAATTAAGACTATTTTTTTGTAAACAATCTAGGAATAGTATAAAGCATCAGCTGAAGTTATTACTATGTTGTCTATAAAACTTCAGTGTTATTAATCTGCTAATGAAGTTACCAGATACTTTATTACTTCAAAACTTGAAAAGATTTGCCTCCCCAAAGCATGTTAATTAAGGCAAATTTAGAGAACAACATGAAAATATTGCAGATCCCTAAAATATTAAACGATCGTGTTTATCACACTGAAATTAAACATAGAGAAAAATAAATAAATCAGTACTTCTGTAATTTCTTAATGTAGCCAATAGAATCTCACACAGGTTCCAGAAACAATAATGTGAAGAAACTCTTCATCTCTGATATACAAATAAGATAAAACTCAGTTCTTCGACTGTTATAGGAATAGAAAGATTTAGAAAGGACATTTTTATTATTATTATTTTAATTCTTTTAACCATGGGAGACTGAGCAACTTTACAGAATAATATGTTCTCTAATGAAACATTATCTAGATCTGTTTAATATAAAAAACACTTGGCTAAGCTTAGTCACAACTAGGTTTTAAATTGTGTAATTGTAGTATGTGTTCAGTAGGATGTGAGAGACTGGGATGCTATAAACACTGTATAAAGATGTTACTTCCACACCCGAAGTTATTAAAACAGTAAAAAGTAAAAATTCACACAAAAATCTCTATCAAATAAGATACTTTCCAGCTCTGTCTGTTTAGCAGTACCATGCAACAACAGCATCTTTTTTGATACTGATCATAAGTAATTACATACCAATTGCAAAAGCAGTGCCAGCTGTGAAGCATAAGGCCAGCAGCAAACAATGTGTGTTTTTCAGTTATTCAGATGAACGATAATGGCTGACAATGGACTCAGTTCACAAACATAAACTTTGGAATTGTGTGCTACTTTAGTAATTAGGTCGGAAATAAGAGTATAATCTCAGGAGTATAGCATTGTCTAACATTAACATCACAGGGGTGAAATAATCCTGTTTACATGCTGTCATTTAAGGCACATTTCAATTTTGAAGTACTTTGCTATAACAATATAGGTAGATATATTTCATTTTAATCCCCTCTGTTAGAAATTACTAGTACAAATATGCTCTGTTAGTAAAGTAATCCATTGAAGTAACAGGGTTAAAATTGCATATTTGCTTTCAATCCTGGTGTTCGAATCACAAAATCATAGAATGGTTTTGGTTGGAAGGGTTCTTTAAGATCATCTAGTTCCAACCCACCTGCAGGGACACCTCCCTCTAAACCAGGTTGCTCAAAGTCCCATCTAGCCTGGTCTTGAATGTTTCCAGGGAGGGGGCATTCACAACCCCTCTGGGCAACCTGTTCCACCCTGACAGTAAAGAATTTCTTCTTAGTATTTAGTCTAAATCTATCCTCTTCCCATTTAAAACCATTCCCTCTTGTCCTGGCAGTACATGACCTTATGAAAGGTTTTTCCTTAAATCTTTCCTTGTATATTTTAGCTTCCAACATTAAGAGTCGGATTTTAATGTGGTTTTGAAAGAGAGTTTGATAGAAATCAAAGCAAGAAATGCAAATTGCTAAACATAGACTGTGTTTTTTCTTTCTTTGAATGGCGCAGAATTCCTAAGGGTCTACAAATCTGTAAGAGTTAAAATCTTGTGTAAATAAGACATGGGTCTGAAAGGTTTTGCTTCTCTCCATGTTTAAAATTAAGCACAGTAAAAAAGGAAATAATGCATAACCTTTACTGCCTAAAACTAATTAAATAACATTTGTAATTAATAAGCATTACATTATTGTTAAATAACATCAAGGATGACTGTTTCATAGCTCTATTAATATTGATGGAAAATGTCAAAGTACCTAAATGTCAAGACATTCTCTTTTGGATTCAACTCTTCCTTCATTCTCATACACAATAAATAGGTCAAACAATAGCACTTAAATAGCAGAAAGGCTGTTGCAACTTGAATATGATCCTAATATTATTCACTTTGGTTAAATATTCATGGTGCTTTTAAATGACTGAGTCTTTTACTATATGTCAATGTTTTATAATTTATGCCTAAAATTTCATTACCATAGTAAGGTAATGTTGCAGTAACTGTTTTGTTGTGTAGCTAAACTGATAAACTTGTGTACAGATAAAATACAGGTTCTTTAAAGATGAGATGGAAATAGTATAGAACTGACTTGAATCAGGCCTTTCCTCATATTCAAATATTTTGAACTTGTTCAGCTCTCAAAGTTGTGCATAACTCTAGATAGCTTACCTGAGCAACTGTAGCTAACACAGTTGAACACAAAATGCATGAAGACCTCAGTTCAGAGCATTTGTACTTAGGATTTCAGTATCCACTGGAAAAGATCATCAGAGTTCAGTATGATATTGTACTGCAAATTAAAAGTAAAATGAAGGAAACCACTCATACTGGTCTGATTTCTTCCTTTGTAACATGGTACTGAAGAGATACAAACCTTTTTTTTTTTTTTTTTTTTAATCCCTGATTACTTTCTGTAAAATCTTCCTAAGGCCTTTCCATTTTTCCATTCACATTTTAGAATTCTCAATTTATTTTTCATTTGATGACTAAGTTTACTACATTTAGCTGTTCAAAGGAAGAAATACTGAAAAACATGATCAGGAGGGATTCCTCTGTCCATTTTCACTTGGTACAGAGTTTAATCCCTCAGCTTTTTAAAGCCTCTTAAAATTACAATTTATATAGACTTATTAATAGAAAGTACAATTATGAGTTCAAAAGTTGTCTCCTTCATCCTGACCATTCTTTTGAAGTTAACATCATAGGACAGAAGTATTTCAATAGTATTCTCCTCCAAATGATACATTTCTATATGTTTCTAATCCTGTAATGTAGCCATCTACAGTATTTGTCTTAAACTTAAGTGCAAAAAAAAAGATAATTGCGAAAAATATTAAGCTATTATGTGAATGTTAAGGGACTAAATAGTCTGAGAGGCATGCCAAGAGGGATTACTATGAATCTTGAGTCATTACCTCTTTGAATGTAAAGCAGAATTTTATGGCTAGTACAGTGCTTTTCTAATATTCTAACTTCCTTTTAATATTTGGAATATCTTTTTGCCACGTCACATATGTAAGAATCAATTGCAACTTTTCTTTTTGGTGAATATATTTCTAATTCTCATTGTACAGAATAAGTACATTATTTTCTTTTCTCACACATTTTGGAATTCTTCCAAAATGATGTGGGCTTTGAAAGACAGTATTTTCCAATATTTATAAATGTATCCCACCATACCAGTGTGCACCTGTGATACCTATTTATCCACTGGCAATAGACAAAAAAAGCAAGCAACTAAACATATGCTTCATCATTGTGATACATTCAATAGCTAACAGTTCTGTAAAAAAATATTTAAGAAAATGGATATCTATAAAAATCTTTATCCAGCAGATAATCTAGAGGAGAAATTAATGTATTTGTATGGTATTTCTTAGAATCATAGAATGGCCTGGGTTGAAAAGGACAACAAAGATCATCTACGCGTGGGGTTGCCAACCACTAGACCAAGATGCCAAGAGCCAAATCCAGCCTGGCCTTAAATGTCTTCAGGGATGGGGCTGTTCCAGTACGTCACCACGCTCAGAGTAAAACACTTACTCCCAATATCTAACCTAAACCTCCCTGGTCTCAGTTAAAAACTGTTCCCCCTTGTACTATCACTATTCACCATTTAAACAGCCATTTGCCCTCCTTTTTATATGCTCCCTTCAAGTACTGGAAGGCCACATGAGGTCTCCCAGGAGCCTTCTCCAAGCTAAATAAGCCCAGTTTCCTCAACATTTCCTCATAGAAGAGGTGTTCCAGCCTTCTGATCATCTTAGTGGTCCTCCTCTGGACTTGTTCCAAGTTTTCTGCATCTTTCTTGTGCTGGGGGCCCCAGGCCTGGATGCAGTACTCCAGATGGGGCCTCACAAGTTCAGGGTAGAGGAGGACCTCTACCCCATTAGCAGGATCACCTCCATTTCCCTGCTGGTCACCCCTTTTTTAATGCAGCCCAAAACGCAGTTGGCATTCCAGGCTGCAAGCGCACACTGCTGGCTCATGTCCAGCCTCTTATCTACCAGGACCCTCAAATCCTTCTCCACAGGGTTGCTCTCAAGGAGTTATTTGCCCAGTCTAAATAAATACATGGGATTGCCCTGGCCCAAATGTAACACCTTGCACTTGGTTTTGCATTAATGTATTTGAAATTCAACTCAGCTGCTTGTTTTCACAGATTTGCACAATTTTTACAGAGGGAAGTGAGATTTCCTTCTGTCTCACCAGTATAAAATTTCAGGCTGATACTAAGATATGATACCATCTTCTCATCACTTCTTTCAGGTGTTAAGAACTTGGCTTATTAAACAAAACACTTTCAGCGGAGACTACCAGAGTCTCAGTTGTCACCTTGTCACCTCATATGCCTTGGTTTTGGTGAAGAAAAAGAGATACTGCTTTTTCTTTCTGAGCTTCCACGAAATTGAAAATATTTTCTGAAACAGATAATCAAAGAAAAAAGAAATTCCTATGTATAACCCAGTACTGAATGAGTACATTCTAATCTGGTACTTATTATTTTTTTGTTTTCAGTGCTTATTATGTTTTTCGGGCAGCAAGATACTGATTGTTTACAGCAAAAAAAAGTCACTTTCTTGTCCTTAACAATCAAATGACCCTATCCTTTTGCCATTTTTCTTTTCCATTGATTGTGCAGTTCTCTTTGAAATGACTTGGTGCACAATATTTCTATTAAGGGCTGCTGACTCATCAAGAGTGTTCGCATTTGTAGATCAGAAGTGACTAATAGTAAGACAAATTGCCTGATGCATACTCAGATAGACCTCTGTGACACTGTGCAAGGTAATTTTTTGCTCAGTTGCTCCTAACTTTACCTTCAGTTAATGCTTTGCAGTATCCTAGCCTGATACATTCTCAGATATTTTTCTGTGCCAGTACTTTTTGAATTCTCTGTATAGCAATGAGACCTGTTTTCATTTTGAAGTTGTTAAGGGAAAAGTAAGAAGTAACAGAGAAGGGAAAGGAAGGAAAGGAAAGGACAACTTAAAAAAGAAAGCCACACACATATACATGCATATACAATTTTCTTTCTTTCTTTCTCTCTTTCTCTCTTTTCTTCCTTCCTTCCTTCCTTCCTTCCTTCCTTCCTTCCTTCCTTCCTTCCTTCCTTCCTTCCTTCCTTCCTTCCTTCCTTCCTTCCTTCCTTCCTTCCTTCCTTCCTTCCTTCCTTCCTTCCTTCCTTCCTTCCTTCCTTCCTTCCTTCCTTCCTTCCTTCC
The DNA here is from genome assembly GCF_054131305.1 of Coturnix japonica. Lineage (NCBI taxonomy): Eukaryota > Metazoa > Chordata > Aves > Galliformes > Phasianidae > Coturnix > Coturnix japonica. The sequence continues at coordinate 144,176,978 of NC_140663.1, forward strand.
TTCCTTCCTTCCTTCCTTCCTTCCTTCCTTCCTTCCTTCCTTCCTTCCTTCCTTCCTTCCTTCCTTCCTTCCTTCCTTCCTTCCTTCCTTCCTTCCTTCCTTCCTTCCTTCCTTCCTTCCTTCCTTCCTTCCTTCCTTTCTCTTTCTTTTTGTTTAATTGAGTAATAGTTATTAGAAAATGCAACTGACACATATAACTTTTAATTCTAAATCCAAAACACTTTGAAAAACCTGCATGCATTGCAACCTTACAAACTCCAGAGAGAAGCATGCATAAGCATCCAAAAAAATGCACAAATTTCGAATTGGGAAGACAGTAGGCATTTGAACTTGCTTTGAAAAATTAAGCATCACGTATGATTGGAAAAGTATTTTATGAACAGTGTCACTGCACTTTTTTTCCCATGCAAGCCTAAGTGTAACAAAGAAACTCTTAGAACTAGCTGGCAATATATTGTTTAAAGCAGAATACACAGGCCTTTCTTCATTTTTAAGCACTTTTTGAGAAGTGTGCCCCGGTGGTGCAGTGGTAGGAATGCTGCCTTGCAACACTGGGGCCCGGAGTTCAAATCCCCCCTGTGGCGCAAGTGGTAGAAGTGCTGCTCTGCTACACAGAGGCTCGAATCCCGGGGGTTGGACTCGATGATCTCTAAGGTCCCTTCCAACCCACACAAGACTATGATACTATGATGATATGATGAAGATATCTCTGGTAAGAGCTAAAAATATGTTTAAGCAGGCATTCAAGTAGAAGTCCTTAAGAAGACGACCCAGTCTGGAGTACTGTGTCCAGGCCTGGGACTTCCAGCACAAGAAAGATGCAGAGCTCTTGAAACATATCCAGAAGAGGACCACTAAGATGATCAGAGAGCTGGAGCACCACACCTATTAGGAAAGACTGAGGGAACTGGGCTTGTTTAGCTTGGAGAAGAGAAGGCTCCAGAGAGACGTCACTGTGGTCTTTCAATACTTGAAGGAAGCGTATAAAATAAAGGAGAACGGCTGTTTACATGGGTGGGTGGGTAGTGATAGGACAATAGTGATAGTTTTTCACTCTGAGGGTAGAGTTGCACTGGAACAGGCTACCCAGAGAGGTTGTGTATGTCATATGCCTATTTGCTGGCGACATTCAAGGCCAGGCTGGATGTGGCTCTGCGCAGCCTGGTGTAGTGACTCATGTCCTGGCCAGAGGTGGGAGGGTTGAAACTAGATGATCATTGTGGTCCTTTTCAACCCAGGCCATTCTACGATTCCATGATTAAACCTCACTGAAGTCAGGCTTTTGTCTTCCATCAACCAAGAAATCCTCATACAAACAAAAAGCCTCCTGATTTGAAAAAATAAGGGATGCTAGAATAAATAAGGAATTGCTACACAGAACACAACATCTACCCCAGTGTTACTCATGTACACTACCTGCATTGAGAAATAGTGCAGTAACGTCAAGCAGACCGGTTAGAAATCACCTGGATGACAAATGTTTTCAAAAATTGAGCTAATGATTCCAAGGAATCTTCTACTATCACTACTATCTTAATAAGTGATTTAGTTGTATCCCAGTGAGTAAGCATCCAGGGTTGTTAAGCACGGGAATAGGCTCCCCAGGGATGTGGCTGTCACCACTGCTGAATGTGTTTAAAAACTTTTTGGATGTTGTGCTCTGAGACATGATTTAGCAAAGGGCTGTTAGAATTAGGGTAGTTTGGTCAGGTTGCAATTGGATGACTTGATGATCTTTAAGGTCTTTTCCAACCTGAGCAATTCTATGATTCTATAGATCTGTGATTCTATGATTTTTGTGGTTTTTTGTTATTTTTGTTTGTTTGTTTGTTTGTTTTTTAACTATTCTTTTCCTTAAGTTATTGCCAAATGAATTAATATTTTAGGTTATTTTGGCTAACCTAATGGCAGAGGTTTTTTTTTTTTGTTGTTGTTGTTTTTTTTAATGCTAATTATTGCAACCCTAACATCCTCAACTAGAAAAAAATAGACTTCTCTTTTTCTTCCCTAGCACATCATGATATGTGATGACCTCAGAATCATTGCTTTGCTCTCTTTTACTGTCAGTGTTACTGTCTGTAACCCTAAGAAAGATTGGAACTTCGTAATTTAAGTTATTGATCCACTGTACAGTGGAGAATTAGGCCCAAAGCACATGACTCTGTTCTTTTAACACCTAGCTTTGCAGTGTCTTCTTTTTTAGACTTTAAGCTTACAATAATATTGTAAATGTGTCACTTTAGCCGATTATTCATCTTCCTTTATGCAGATGTGAATATGAAAATAAGTATCAGTTTAACGACTATGTAGTTTAAACAAAGCAAAGAATTTGTGTAATCTAAAATCTACCTGACTGGTAGTATTATAAACTAGCATACACAGAAGTAAAAGTAAATTCATATTATACAGACTTTGAGAAGTAATTGGGTTTGTGAAGAATAAAAATGTGTTTCTGATGGCCTATTAGGCAAGGGCATTCAAGGAAAAACACTGGAATCATTCAACAGGCAGTCATTGTACAGAACAATGAAGAAAGTGAAATACAAAGAAGGGGATGTGTTTTGACAGATTAAATGCCTGATACTGAGAAAAAAAAAAAAAAAAAAAAAAAGTTTTGTTCTTATTTATGTCTTTCCTTAGGGAAAATGTGTCCTTGTTGCATATTCCTTTTTAAATGCCCTGTAAAATTATTATGACACCTGCTGTAGAACAACTTGACTGGTTTATGCCCACACAGACAGGACTGTGGTGCTGTAAATCTAAGAGCTGCCAAAATGCCACACACACTGTTGTGGAATTGCCTGTGATCCTCTATTATTTGTCCTTAAATATTTTACATCCTGACACAAATCCAATATTGCTTGCTTAGCAGGATGATGTTTTCAGATTTCAAGGTCATTTGCTATGACCAGTAGTTCATGAACCCTGTGAACAAATATTTTCTAGTTCTATGTATAGTTGTACGCTGTTGTTTAAAATAAATAGACAAATAAATAAAAATTAAAAAATAAAAATAAGTATCTATTTTGAAAACATAATTCAGAGGTAACCATAAAAATGTCAACAAATGAATAAAATAGAAATAATAATGAATTTTCTGAGTCCCCTGAGAAAAGTTATTTCCTTTTTTGTCTGTCAAGTGGTTGCATAAAAAAACCTAAAGATCAGCAAATGATTGTTTAGCTTTCTATAAAGGACCCAAACAGATCACCTGCTTCATATGCCAGTTTTCATTCTGGCAGACCAGACTATGTTTTAATGAAACCCTGGCATCAAATTCTACACTTTCCAAAACTAAACTAAATTCTGTTTTGTCTCTAGAAGACTCGAGCCATTGGAAAACAGCTTCTTCACAGTGACTGAGCCCAAATATTTCTTACCTATTTTCCTATCTGTAAAACATTCAATAATAAAATCACAGAACAACTGACAATATTAATGACAATGGTAACGGTATGATTACAGTCATTATATCAATATCAGTGAACATATTTATTTAATCCATGCTATTTCTTGGGAAATTCTGCTGCTAGATTCTTGGACGATCAGAAAATCTTTTTTAGTTTCTTCAGCTTTTTTTCAAAATACTTCCTTCATGTTTCATCCTCTAACTTAACAAAATTCCCATGTACCATTTAATTAAAGTTTGGAATCTAAACAAAAGATATCTATTCTATTTCCCATATTTTCCAAAAAACTTACTGCAGATATTGGTTTGATTTAACATGATAAGTTTTCAGTGCACTCATAGATACATTGTGCCCTCATTTACAATTATTTTCTTTTTTTGGCAAAATTCTTCTAGTGCACATCAGTCGTAACCACACTGACTGACTTGAACTTTCTCACTCTTTTCTTATATAAAACTTCTAGATAGCCATTGTTCAATTTTATGTATGTCATTGTTAAATTACATGTTAAATAAGTAAGTCTGCTCATATTTGCTGGTATTCAATTTTAAGTTTCAGAATTATTAGGAGACATTCTGATTCCTGAATATGACTGGAGAAAATATATTGAGATATGCCTCCATTATGTCATTTTAATAGCAATCTTTTGTATATTTATTCTTAATGTTCTCACTCAAAATAACAATGTAATTTATTTTGTGACCATATCCTGATTAGCAAAAATGGTTCCTCCACAGAGCATAAAATCATCCTCTCCTTTTTTGATTTCTTTATCTAGAAAATTTAAATTTGCTGCCTGATATTTTCCATTAATAATTTAAATTTGACTAGGAGAAGTAATAATAACAATAAATGTATTTTCTTCTTTTCCTTTTCTTATTTCAGTGGGTTTTATCTATATTGATTTTTTGAATTTCTATTCTCCTTACACTAGTCCTTATCTTTACATATCCATGCATGTACTAATGTCAAGCCCCAGGACTATATTACAGTACTGACTCAGTATTTTGCTCTCCTATTTGTCTGACATGGATACTTGACCAGGATGTGCTACAGAATCTTTTTGACTTAGGAATCTGAGTCACTTTCTTGAATATTCATTTAATGTCCATGAAGATATTGAAACAGCAATGTTTTTGAGGTTCCTTATTAACTTGTGGATATTAACTCACCCAGAGATTTATTGTTCTTAATTTAGTATCTTGTTTTGCTATCTTCATTTTGATATAGTTTTGCTTCTCAAGCAAAATAGATCAGATGATGGTAACATAAAATCAAATACTTATTTTGTTTCTTTTGTAGTAGATCCTTGTCTTCAGTACATGAGTTTCTGTTGCAAGTTTCTCAGTTCTTATACAGTCAGTTAAATTTGATCTATCAGTCAATCTATCCATGCATCCTTCACACACCCTTATTTTCTCTAAATATATTTTTCACTCTCCTAAGTCCATTCAATATTTTACAGTAATAATTCTGATTGCTAGCCATCATCTCATGAAAACAACATTTTCAGTCTTAAAACATAAAATTGTGCGTCCTGAATGTCACATATATCATATAACATATATCAGCAAAAGCAGGGTAACTGTGGGTGATAATATGGCTGGCAGGAATACAGCTCCATGCTGTAACACCCAAACAGGGTAAGGATGCTGCCCTATTGAGCATAGTCCAGATCACCATCCAAGTTCCTACTGATGAGATAATTGTATGGTCAAATCTGGAAGTGGAGTCAGTGAGTCGCAGTAAGATTCAGAAGCACTGAAGAAGATCAGGTAGTCCAGTTGTCACCAGGCAAGTCTGAAATGCTGAGACTTTTCCAACCTGAGTGATTCTATGATTCTATGATTCCATGAATTAGTCTCCTGGATAAAGTGAGACTGCATGCTCTTTTCCAGAAGCAAACTGTTCTCCTGTCCCTGATGGAGAAAGATCTTTGAACCAACAATTGGGCTTCTGAATATTTTTGGCCCAAATGTTTTGGAGTTGCTCATTCCTAGGAGTCAGAGTAAATATAATGTAAAACTACAAAACTACAAATAGTGCTTATATAAACATCACTTAATAATTCAAAAGATGGATGACAAATACAGATTGAAATATTTTCCTTCAATTGTAGTATACTTCAGACTACTTTATATTCATATAAATGATTTTAGCATTCAATGAGTGGGAAAGTTTCACATGCCAGTCTAATAGAAATAAAACCAGTAACATCAATTCATTATTGGAATAGAAGTCTTTCTAGACATGTTGTTTTGGGGGGTTGCTTTTTTTGTTTGTTTGTTTTTGTGTTTTGTTTTTTGTTTGTTTTTGTTTGGAGAGTGAGTGGTTGAAGCACTGGAAACTGTATTAACTCTATTGAACATGCTCAACTGATAATCAGACATGACCAAGAAGATATACCTGTTGATACGCCATGGACATTGTCAAATAGACAAAGATTCAACCTGATGTACTTATTTTTGTAAACAGAGGTAAATAAAACAATGTTTTACTGTAACAAGAGGAAATAGCAGCTAGAAACAGGGAAAATGAAAAATTAATACCAGAGAATATACCATTCTTAAAATTAAAGTTTGTGTCAATAAAACATAATTACCAAAATTCAGTTGGTTTTTTTGTTTTGTTTTGTTTTGATTTTTTCCAGATCCATACATAGATTTAATTGTCAAATTCTGTAATTCTATAAAGGAATTTTGCTGGCATAATCATTTAAACTTAACTTTAGGACATGGTGACCATGTCCCACAGCTGCAAAATCTATTTAAAAACCTCCTGCTATCATTACATTGCATGTTTACAATTTTCTGTTGTTTTAAAAGCATTTCACTGGATTTTCTGAGGGTCTGAGTTCCTTCACTTAGCAGATGAAAAACTGACTTTAAATAAGTACAGTGAATTGTCCCAGGTCCCCTCTTTTCATTGAGTTTAGTTCAAACATCACTTGCCTTTATATTGAAAATAAACGTCTTTTACAATCACCTTTATGAAATGTAAATGTTCCATAAATTCTTATCCTTAGATCAATTATTTGTCCTTTTGTTTTTTTCCCAGACCATATATTTATATTATTTGGGAAACTGAGTGGAAAAGAAGATGAAGTAGATGCAAGTCAGAGCACACTTTTATCTTGTAATCACCTATGAGTCTGAAAGTAAAAATCTGTGTGTTGTTTCATGTATTCAACATATGACTGAAAAGTAGGTATAATGAAAGACAATAACTAACATAAATAAAAAATTCAAAAATTAAGTCAATGGGCAGTAGAAGCAGCTCTCAAAAGTGTCTGACAGGACCAAGCCTGTCAATCATGAAACCAGGCAGGTACCTTAAAGGTTTTAATTTAAAGACGGGAAATTCTGAAGCTCTTGCAGAAAGATTGGCTGCTAAATGGTCTGGATAATCCAAACCTTTTTATGTTCTATTTTATGTTCTTCTCTTCAAAATAACTATTGACAAGTTAATGCATCTAATTATTTTAGTCCACCCTAAGACTATTTTTAGTTTCTTAGATAATAAGCATACTTTGTTCAATTATACTGTCATAAATGATTTTACAGTTTACATAGTATTCAAAACAACTCTGAAATAATTTTAAGTGTTTCAGTCCTGAATATGATTGAATGTATCTACATGCAAATTTTTGCTGGCAATGTCAGCATACCTAGATCATATTTTTTTTGGAAAATACTTTTGGGTATAAACATTTTTCTTTCTAAAAAGAATAGTCACTATTTCCACTTCAACACCTTTCTTACTGCTTCTTTTCAATTTCAATTAGAATCTAAGTATATGAGATTCTCTTTACTGTCTTATCTAAATAATTTTGGCAAAAGTACAGAATTTATAACCATATAATCTATATTTACAGCTGTTCACAGTATTACAGCAGACATGAGCTTGCATAAAGGTAGATAATATACTAAATACATTTTTTTTTTTCTTTCTGAAAGGAGACAGTATTTCTTATAAGGTAATATTATTACACTGAGTTCAGCTATGCATGATTTTCTTGTTCAAATCTTAAATACCAAAATTCTATTGCATTTCATCCAGTTTGAAAAAGATGACTTGTAAAGGGGAAAAAAAAAAAAAAAAAGAGAGAGAGAGAGAGAAAGAGAAAGATAAATAGATACATGGAAAAGAAGGGCAAGGGCAAGGAATAGGAAAAAGAACTGCATATAAGAAGTACAAGTTAACAAGCTAACTGTAAAATGAACCAGATTTCATTTCTTCAAAGCTATTGAAGTCAGTACTATTCTTGGGAAGTTTTATCATTCACTCCGTAGGCAACTGTTAAGAATGCCTGACATAACAATTGCATTTCCCAAGCTGATTGACCACTGGAAACATTATAACAAATTACAAATTTTAATGCAACAGAATCTTGAATAGTAATTTAATTTTATATATAGCCTGCATTTAGAGGAATACTTTCTTTTTTTTGTTTGTTTGTTTTCTGTTGTTTTTTTTTTAATCGAAATTGAGTTATTTTTAATGCTCATGTATTTGCATATTTTCATTTTTATTGATTCATTTAGTGCTGAATATGTACACTAAAGATTTATATAATCTAATTTTACAAAAATATAACATTAGGATTTCTTTCATCTTCCTGACTTCCTGTATGTGCTCTACAACAAATGTTTATTCATTTTGTATTATCAGAAATATCTTTTTTTTTTTTTTTTTTTTTTTTTTTTTTTTTTTTTTGGCCATGTAAGAGTTAGCTTGAATTGACCTTGTTTTCTTTTACTTCCTTCCCTTCTTCCCTTATCTACATCAGTCACACTCTGTCATTACTTTCTCCTCCTTTCTTTGTACCCCACATCATAGAAATTTGCCCTGTCACTTACTGCTTCAAATTTGTAGCTTGCTAGGATGGTTAACAGTTTTGATTTGGTCTATAACTACACCACTCCACACTTCTTTTATATAGACTGTACTAATTTCTACTGACGTCACAATTATAGGAATCTTCTCCCCAAGATTCACTTTTCACTGATGATCACGACCATCATAATTTAACAACAATTTTTCAACTTTCTGCTTGTTCTTATCCTTATAGCACTGTGCACAGACACTTTTAAAAGGCATTTACCTTTTGATTATTCATGTTTCATTATTTTGACAAATGTCTGATTTATTACTGTGATACTAAATGTGTCAAAAGCTAAGCAGAAATAAAAAGAAGAATTTTGTATAGATAATATTTTATAGATAATATAATCCACAGTTATTTTGTATACAAAACAATCAACTGAATAAGCAAACAAAACAAAAGCCATCTTGCTTCAGATTTAAATAAACCTCTAACTATCTCTCATTAGAAATAAAATTGCCTTAACACAGAAATATCTCCAAAATCTCCACACCTTTCCTAAGTTGGAGACCTCAGATCTGGACACAGTACTTCAGATGTGGCCTTACTAAGGCAGAGGGGAAAAAAAACACCAAGTTTGCCCTGCTGTCCATCTCTCTTTTGATGTATCCTAGGATACTGTTGGCTTTCTGGTCCATGAGAGCTCACTGCAGGCTTGCGTTAAGTTTTTCATCCAACAGGACACCCAGCTCCTCAGCAGACTGTGCACAGTGAGTTCTTCTTGTAGTCTGGGATACCTGGGATTGCTTTGACCCAAGGACAACACCTTGCACTCAACATTGTTGAAATTTATTAGAACCACGTGGGCCCAATTTTCAAGACTGTCCAGGCCACTCTGGACGGTATCCTTTCTTTCCGTTGTGTCAACTGCAACACTCATGTCAACAGGCTGGTTTGGCCCAGTTCCATGATGAGCGGGTGGAGGGATTTCCCAGAATCTGTGACTCTGAAGATAGGAAAACAAAGGACGCCAAATTATTTGGGAAAAAAAAAAAAAAAAAAGGCAACAATGTGATAAGAAATTAACTTATTTACTAAATAGAGTATCAGAAAAAAATAAAAAAAGAAAAAAGAAAAAGATAAGACAGTAAGACAGTATAATACAATATAATTAGAATTGGGATTGATATCAGATATAATGAAATGGAGATTGTCTGAAAAAAGAAGGCCTTATGCTAATGCTGAGATGTAGACGTTGACAGTCAAGTCGAGCAGCAGGGAGGATTGCCAAATAAAGTTAAGAGACCGTCAGGTGACCCAACAACGCCTTATATACATTCCCCCGTGTTCAGGAGTAATATCAGTATAGCAAACAGTCTTCTGGGGAATGTAGTTTCTACTATTTGATATACGGAACTGGGGCATTAACACTTTAATTCTTAGTGCACTACATGTTGTTATGATGTGGAATACCTATGACCATAAAACCATGACAATTCAGTTTGATGTCATCTGCAAAATTACTGAGTATGCATTAAATCCTATAGCCTATGTCACTGATAAAGATGTTAAAGAATACCAGTCCCAGGTTGGACCCTTGGCAGACACTGCTTTTGACTGGCCTTCACCTAGACTTAAAGCTGTTAATCAGAACCCTCTGGCTATGACTTTCCAACCAGTTTATTATCCACCAAATAGTCTGTCTTTTGAACCCATAACTCTCAAATGTATAGGTGAGAATGTTATAACTGATTCTACGAAATAATCAAATGATAATAAGAAAATTCTGTGTTTTATTCTATCACTTTTATATAATATTTCTAAGCTGTGAAACATGTAGTTTTTATGTCTTTGGTTAAGTTAATATAATTCTAGCCAAATGCTTGGAAAGTTGTATTAAAATATATTTTAAATGTTATATCATCAAAATATTATGCTACTTTTTTTACACCAGAGCAACAATGTGGTATTATTATTTTTTATGGTTCAAACCTCTTATTATATGTTTTGCTTAAAATGTTGCTTCACCCTGTGAAGTACTACCCAGTTTACAAGAAATGTAATAAATCATATGCATATATGCAGTTGTGTACTAGCTAGAAAAAAATTCAAATCAGTTTTTCAGTATCAGTCACATATAGAGAGGTTGCTTACTTAATCCTCCATAGAATCACAGAATCACAGAATCACAGAATTTTAGGGGTTGGAAGGGACCTCTAGAGATCATCGAGTCCAAACCCCCTGCCAAAGCAGGCTCCCTACACCATGTCACACAGGAAGGCGTCCAGGCGGGTCTTAAATATCTCCAGAAAAGGAGTCTCCACCTCCCTGGGCAGCCTGTTCCAGTGCTCCATCACCCTCACTGTAAAGAAGTTCTTCCGCACATTCGTGCGGAACTTCCTATGCTGTACTTTCATCCCATTACCCCTAGTCCTATCCCCATGCACTACTGAAAAGAGACCAGACTCACCACTATGGCTCCCACACCTCAGGTATTTATAAACCTGGATCAAATCCCCTCTCAGCCTTCTTTTCTCAAGGCTAAACAGACCCAGTTCCCTAAGTCTCTCCTCATAGGGGAGATGCTCCAGGCCCTTCACCATCTTAGTGGCCCTCCGCTGGACTCTTTCCAAGAGATCCCTGTCTTTTTTGTACTGGGGAGCCCAGAACTGGACACAGTATTCCAGATGAGGCCTCACCAGGGCAGAGTAGAGGGGGAGGATCACCTCCCTCCACCTGCTGGACACGCTCTTTTTAATACACCCCAGTATGCCATTGGCTTTTTTGGCTACAAGGGCACACTGCTGGCTCATGGTTAATCTGTCATCCACCAGGATGCCCAGGTCCCTCTCAGCAGAGCTCCTCTCCAGCAGGTCTACCCCCAGCCTGTACTGGTGCATGCAATTATTTCTACCCAGATGCAAGACTCTGCGCTTGCTTTTGTTAAACCTCATCCGGTTTCTTACTGCCCAGCTCTCCAGCCTGTCCGGGTCTCACTGAATGGCAGCACAGCCTTCAGGCATGTCAGCCAATCCTCCCAACTTCGTGTCATCAGCAAACTTGCTGAGGGTGGTCACTATCCCCTCATCAAGGTCGCTGATGAAGATGTTTGAAGATGATTAAAGAAATTTGATGGCAACTGTATTTCCCTACTTTCCTAACTCTAAAAGGTACTTTTTCTATTTTAAGTTCAATTCCATTATTATTCAGGAAAATACAGGTGGAAGAAGAATTAACACAAGGAAATTATGTACAAAAAAATAAAAATTGACAGTGATAGTTATACCATAAGCATTGCAGGAAATGTAGGTTCCAGATGATTGCAGAAGAGACAGATTAATTTATACTGACAGAACATAGGAATTGTCTTTATGTGCTTTATTGTTACTGATAGCTTTCTTAGCTTGTGTTGAAATTAAAGGGCTCTCATTGAAAGAAGAAAAGAAGGGAAAAAATGGAATAGTTAGAAATTATTAGGAGTCTGGCCATACAGAATATTCCTGTAATGCTTCAGTTGATGATTTAATAAATAAGTAGTCAGTAAATAATATAACCTCAAATAATTAAATAATTCTTCCAGATACATACTGTTTAGAATTTAGAATGAAAAATTAGGATTAGGGTCTTGAAATATGAAATAAAAGGAGATAACACAGTTCCATTCACCACAATGTAACATGAAAAAGAGAACATTCTTTCAAGTAGTGTTCAACAATGACTTCAGTCATTCTAATCTTCTCTTTTAAAATATACGACTATTTTTGCAGGCAATTACACAATTCCAGGTTCACTGTTTTCCAGATCTACATATAGATCTATATATTCTTTTTGAAGATGCATATCATACTTGCTACTCTCTGAAATTCACGTAGCAGAGAAGTGTGAAGGTTTTCAGTAGCCATTAAGTATTTTATATATGAACTTTTAAAACATTCTTCTCTGGATACTATGTGTAGCCCTGGCAATTTGATAGCAATCATTTTGGGTTTTTGCACTATAATCTGTTCAATATTTTCTTCAGTTTGAGATGTGCTCGAAAAGCTTCTGTCCAAAGGTCTACTAAAGGTGTTTTATTTGACAGCAGAAACCAAACCAAAGATTTCATTTACCTTCTCTGGAATACTAGTGTCTTATCTGAGTACAACCTTTTAACTCTAGTCAGCAGCTGAATCTGACACTATCTGACAAAATTTGATCCCCTGATTAATTGAAAGGATTTATAGTATTGTCTATTACATCATTCCTATAGACTTAAGTCCTCCTATGGCAAAGTGTCTGCTGTTCCTCTCATACTGTTTTTACGACTTAAGAATAGATATTCCCATTCCTTTATACCTAATCCCTAGATTTTCATCATCATTATAGATCTACTGTCTGATGCCTTTCTTGTCACTATACATAATAGCACTCATTTTGGCCTCCTCTACATATTTTATTTCTTCTGTTTTCTGACTTTTCATTCTTTTGAGGATATCAAATTTTTAAATCTTTCTTGGCAGAAACAATTTTTCTGAAGTCATTCTTGTCCTTCACAGTGTCATGCAACTAGTAATGGTTGACTGTATTATAAGTTTCCATTTTCAGTAAGACATGTAATTCAAAGTAAACCACAGATTTTGAAGGGAATCTTCCACTTATATTGTCATAAATCAGTAGAACCAAGCTCTAAGAGTGAAAATTTTTTATTCTTAGCGGAAATTTGACTCAGTCACTCGTTCTATAATTTGACAGAAGGCACCTCTATCATATATCTCTATATCTTCTCAACCTCTTTAAAATGTTCATAGAGGCATTCTTCAGAAGGCAGAACATGCACATGAAATGTTACTGGATGTGTGGTAATCTGAGACTAGAAAGATGTGATATGACCAACAGTGTATGAAACTGAGACATACCATTTGCTTAAGAGTACTTAAATTGGATTGTAAGACAGAAGAATATAGAAAAGATTAAGGATCTCAGTAATTTGCCTGCTGAGTTGTTTTTAGGATAAAAACCCTTGTAAATGAAAATGTGATCCAGCTAGCCACCAGTTACAATGCTTAAAAAAGGAATGTTGGAGGTATCATGAATGCACTGCATTTTGCATGATGCCATGCTCTCTACCCTAAGGAAGTAAATAATTACTTACATTTAACCATGTAGTTTATTCATGGATGTAATTTATAACCTCCTTCAGCCTTTTTTACCTGTGAAGCACTACTTGTTAATTAAAAGATACCTTAGCATCCAAAAAGATGTCAGAATTAAAGAATTCAGTGCTTCTGTAATTACATCCTAAGCAGCATTTATTTTATTTTATTTTTTCTATTTTTTTTTTTTTTTTTAATTTTGCTGAAGAAGGGAAGGAATATTTACTAATTCACTTGTTTCAGGAGATTAGGTATTTTGAATCTTGACGAGAATGCCTGGACTAGTATATTGGGTGCAGCCTTGGCTGCAGTGACCATGAAGATGGCATTCAGGATCTGGAGAGAAGTCTTCAGGGGAAAAGCAGGACCACAACCTTGTAAATATCAGCCAGTTCAGGTATTTGCTTTTAAATATTAGGGCACATCATGACTGTGATATCACACAGTGTACTGGCTTTATGTTGCAAAGTTCTGTTACCAGGGGAGCTTCAGAAGTGAACTCTGTGAGTAGTCCAGAGTAGTTAAATGAGAGACAGTCATCTTTCAAAGGGACCCACTGCTTGTCAAAGATGAAAAATGAATAATGCTAATCACACCGTACCTAATGGACAATGGATATAGCCTAAAAAGAGATTGCAACCCCTGGAGAGTAGCCTACAGGAGCTACTCTCTGGAGATCTGTCAGATGTTGCCTCCTGTCATGGTGACGTGCAAGAGAACAGTCTGCTTGTGAGGGATGGATGCCCAGGTACAGACGCTTCTTGGAGCAGTTCTTGAAGAAACGCAGCCTGTGGGAAACTTATGTAGGATGAGCTTGGAAAGGACTGCATCTGACGAGAGGGACACCATGCTGGAGCTGGAGAAGAGAGTAAGGATGAACAAGCAGTAGTACAGAAGTGTTATGGACTGACCACCGCCCTCATTTCCATTCCCCTCTATTGCTTAGTAGAAGATAGATGGAATTAAGGTATTCTTAGTGTATTCTTATTTCTTACTACTCCAGTCTATTATGAACAGACAAAAAACTACATGATTGTTCTCTGTTTCCTTACTTCAAACAATAACCTTTATTTTTTTCCCTTTTTTTTAAAAAATAATATTTTCTCCCCCTATACTTCTGAGGAAGGGGAATGAGAAAATGGCACGGTGTTGCTTAGCTACCTACTTGTGTTAAACCACTACACACAGGCATAAGCAAGCAGTACAGCCCCAGCTCAAAAGCAGTTTCCAAGGAAAAGTAGGTGCAGGCTGTTGCTATTTTGACAATGACAGTTATTATCAAGGAAGCTGATCTTAGTTGTAGCTAGCTAAAATCTTTAATTTAGCCAATGGAATTCACCATGTTCATTGACAACAATAATCCCATGGGACATATTCCTGGAGAGAAGAGAAATTCAGGAGAATCATAGAATCATAGAATGGCCTGGGTGTAAAACAACCTTAAAGATTTTCTAGTTTCTACCCCCCTGCCATGGGCAGGGTTGCCAAGTACTAGACCAGGATACCCAAAGACACATCCAGCCTTGAATAGCTCCAGGGATGGGGCATCCAAAACCTCTCTGGACATCCAGTGCATCTATATATGTATTATTTATCTGTATTAGAAGTAGGCACTGGAAATACAATTTGCATTCATACTCCCATACACTCTTTAATACTTACAGATAAAAAATAAAAGGATTTGGAGATCTTAATGGTTTGGTCTGTAGGCAATCCTTAATTTTATAGAAAGCACTAGTACAAACAAATAAATCATTAGGGAAAAAGAGCTGTCAGCTACTGTAATCTACTTCTGGTCCAGGCAGCATTAGCACTGATTTCTATCAGGCTTATGTTTACTAAGTAGTCTCCACAAGAGGAGGAAATGTCATTGTGTTCTTGTGACCAAATTAGTTTGGGTGAGGAATTTCTGTTCTGAATACATCAGTGCTGAATTAATCACATCAACCTAATTCACACACATATATGTGTAATTTATAAAGTTAAATCAAAACAACTTTATCTACAAAATCATAAAGCAATGAGTGAACAACTGAATGACAGATTAGGCTCAGAGTTACATTATGCTCTGGCTCATCACTACTTGGCTTCCCAAGGCCTCAATTTTAGGGACAGTTCTCTAAATGCTTTCATAAGTGACTTCATTAAGGGACTTGAAGGTATATTCAGTAGGTTTGAAGGCAACACTAAATTGGGAGTAGCTATAGACTCCCTTGAGGTTGGAGTGGCCTTGCAGAGAGATCTTGTCAAATTAGAAGGCTAAACAAACAGAAACCACTTGAAATTTAACAGAACAAGTGCCAGATCTGCACCTGAGACCTCTGGGATCTGGACATGGGATCTGAAGGTTCTGATCCATGGCAAGTTGCATATGAGTCAGCAGTTTGTCCTGCCAGCCAAAAGGGACAGTGGCACCCTGAGGTGCATCGTGCAAAGTTCTGCCAGCTGAGGGAAGGAATTGTCCCGTTGTGCTCATCTGGCTTCTCTTCTAGAAGTGGGGGCTGTGTTGAGCACTACAGTAAGAACATAAAAGCTACTAGAAAGCATCCAAAGCAGGGCAACAAAAAGGGTGAAGTGCCTAGAAAATGTGGCTAGGGTCATTTACTTTGATCAGCCCAGACTGCAGGATGCTGAGGTGAGGACACATGGTGGCTTAGAACTCCTCACAATGGGAAGAGGGGCAGCACTGATCTCTGCTCCCTGGTGACAGCACCTCATGGAGCTATCTAGATCAATCTCTGTCTGTGACAGGGGGGCAATAGTCTGCCCCCCTAACTCTGAATAGAGTTCAAATTGCTCTAGTCACGAATGTTACAGCTAATCTTTGGATTAGTGAAATAAAGACTTCTAAAGACATGTGAACTTGAAGAAAAAATGTTCCTACCACACAATCGGCAACTTTTATATTTCATACTTTTAAACTACAACATCAGTACAACTGTTTAGATTAGGGTATGTATAATTCTGAGTAACTCTGAGTCTAAAGTACAAAAATAACTTCCCTCCAAACTATCATTAACTGTGATTTGTAACTTTATGTCAAATTATTGTCATACATAGTATTACTAAATTTCATAGGGAAAAAAAGTCACTTGACAGAGGCTAATATTTGAAATACAGGATTTTCTGAGTTATCTCATTATCATGGATTCAAGTAGTATAACATTCATAATAGGCTCCCCAGCCTATTTTCATGTCATATACAACAATGCAATAGATCATAGGATAATGCTTCTCACGTCATTCCTATTTACCTTATACCTGCATTGGCTCACAAAACACATTTCAGAGCACCAAAATGAAGTACACATCTTTTAAAAATCTATATATAATGACACTAAAAACACTATGAATTTAATTGGATGAATATATTGCTTTCTGTGCCACATAGATTTATATTGCTAAGTAGGTTATTTCTCACCAAGACAAGGCATTCATTTTCAGTCTACCTCTTGCTACTCAAATTCCTCAAAGTACACACAAACACAAAGAGCATTTATAGAAGGAAAAAAAAGAAAAGAAAAAAAAAAAAGTGTTTTAACCCAGCAATCAGCTAAATGCCACACAGTCATTTGCTTACTCCTTCCTCCTATTGGGATTGGGAAAGAACTGGGACAAAAACAACAGATTAGAACTCATGGGCTGAGTTCGAACACCGTTTACTAAGACAGAAAATGAAAATATTAGTATTAATGATAATATAATACGTATTTACAAAGCATGTGATGAACAACACACTCACCACCTTCCAAACAATGCCCAAACAGTCCGCAAAAAGTTACCCTTGCACTGTTTCCCGCTGTTTTTTCACACAATGTTGTATGATATACAATATCCCCTCAGGTAGTTTAGGTCAGCTTCTTGGTTCTGTGCCCTCCCAACTCCTTGTATCCCTTAGACAATGTTCCATGGTCAGCTTTTGAAGATCTCAAAGGAGGAATGCTCTACAGCCTCTCTGGTTAAACTGTTCTAGTGCTCAGTCACCTGTACAGTAATGAATTGCTTCCTGGAGTTCAGATGGAATTTCCACAGTTTGATTTTGCGTCCATTATCTCTCGTTCTAGTACTGGGAACCACTGAAAAGAGCCTGGCTCTCTCCTCTGCATCTTCTCCAGTCTGTTAATCATTTCTATGGCCCTTTGATGGACTCTTTCCAGTATGTCCATATTTCTTTTTTACTGGCAATTCTGGTGTCAGACACAATACTCTAGGTCAGCCTCATCATTGTGGCAAGTGTGCATGGTTAGTTCATGTTCCAGTTTGGTATCAATCCTTAGGTCTGCAAATCAATCCTTTTCTGCAAAGCTGCTCTCCAGAATCAAAATCTGGATGCCACTCAACACATGCATGGCATTATTCCTCCGATACAGCACTTTGTAATCCCTGTGAAACTACACTCAAGATGATCTGCTCCATGAACTTAATCAGCACTGAAGTCACGCTGACAGGCATGAAATTCCACAGATCATTCTCCTAGCTCTTCTTGTAGATGGGCATCCCATTTGCTAGCTTCCAGTCAACTTAGGACATCTGTGTGTGCACATACATTAAATCTCAAATTAGCAGTTTTTTCAATTAATTTACATCCTTGTGATTCTATTCATAACAAGAAAACTCTGTGTGTTACAGATCACAATAAATCTAGAAAATAACTGCAATGATATAGTTATTTACAGTAGAATATCGAAATGCCTTCTTGATTGCTCAGTAAAACACCATGCCATGCTCCAGAGGGTGCTCATTAAATTTGCTCTTAATTTTTAAAAAAGGTAATTATATTTTGTATACATGTTGGTTTAACTCTCAGAATATAAATTGGCTTTAATTGTTGAGTTGTGTTTTGTGTTACTTAGAGTTCCCTAGTAAAACATTTTTCATGTTCTGTATTGACATTATTAATATGCAAATGCTAGATTCCCTCTAAATAAAGGAAACTTTTACATTAATAAAAAAATTTTGGTGTACCATCTATATTCACCAGTAATAGATAATAAGCTTCAAATGGCACTGCTGCAATTGACTTATCAAGTAATTCATAAATTCATATTGAATATTAATTTACGGCCTCATATACTGATGTTGATATGCATATACTTATGTCCAAGTGCACATGCACACAAACACATACACACATGCACATCACATTTTGTGTTTATTTTACACTTTTCTTCTTCTTTATTTTTTATTTTTCAAACAGGAATGTGTCCAACACATCACAATCTACCTTTTACTCTTTGGGATTTAGTTTCAGAACTTTGATATTTAGTGATACTAACCAACACTAGGACTCAACAACAGACCTCAGGAGGTAAAATCACGTATCATTACAGGATGAAAAAGATTTTTCCTGAGGTAAACCCATAATTAGACTCACAGACTCCACTGACTGATTGCAGAAAAGTGTCCAGTGCCCTATATTTAGAGAAGTAGTTTAGGATTAATAACAGAGAATAAAAGTGCTCATTATCTGCAAACATAGTCTAAAAATTTGGAAATAAAATAAAGTAAAATTATCTATCACTTTAGTTTTCAAGAAAAATATTTTAGACTCGATTAATAAAAGCCATTTCAGTACTCTTGACAAATAACATGCAGTATAAGTAGATTCTAGAATATTCATAAATTTAGTATCCTTGCCAGGGACAGCGATTTGTTCATTAGAAAGGAGTCTTCTGTAGAAATCGGTTCATTTATGTACAGTAAATTTCTAGCTATGTTTTCTTGAAATAGATGACCATAATGAACAAGCACATACAGCCTGCAGGATAATACCTTCAGCAACCCTGAGGAAAGAGTATGATGAAAGAACTCTCTCTGGTTTGTACAAGGAAAACTTACTTAGTCAATATTATACTATATACTGATAAAGGTGAGTCTTAGGATGAAGAAAGGTAGAGTAGTGCAATGGTTATGTATTTCAAACTATACATTATTGCAGATTAAAAAATAAATATCACAGATTAAAGAACAAGAAGTCCTTGTCTACACAGAAGAAAAGGGAAGAGAGCTAATGACTCGATGAAAGATAATTCTTATATATTTGCCTACCAGAAACTAAACAAATGGGAATCTTTAGATTCTACACTAGCAGGAAGACTGAAAAACAGGCTAGGTGAATACACTGAAGTTTATGCTCTTGAGAACTTTTAAGACAGGCTCTGACATAGTGTTGATACCTTTCAACTAGCCATCTTCAAGCAATGACTAAACACAGACTAGAATTGTGCTTGAGCTAATGAGTGATTCCTATGGACAATAAAAGCAAAGCAGTTCTGCTGCCTGGGGAAAAGAGAGCTTAGTAATAAGCATGTAAAGTGTGCTGCAGCACTACTTTCAGAGCCCGGACTGATCCTTAGATTGTTCTACTTGCTACTGTAGCCAACATAGAAGAGTTCAGTCCTTCTAAACAATAAACATCTATTAGACACTAAGTGTTTTTAATTCTTTTTCTGGTCAACCCTAGCCTGCTCTGGTTCTGAAACTACTACTTTACCAAACCAGGTTTTCAAGGATCAGTACCATTTATAAACTGTCTACTCAGCTGTTGTGGATTAGCAGTGAAGAAGAGAGAAATCTTTCTGCCATAAATTTCTTTCCAGTTTTGCTACAAGGTTCAACTTTACCAGATAAGAACTCAGCAAATAGTAGGATCTTCAGTGAGTAAAACTGCTCACCTCTAAAACAAAACTTTTTGTCCTTCATTTTATAGTCATTTATAAGTAGCTTGAGAGAACAAGAAATTGAGATAATTTAACTTCATACTTTCTAAGTACATATAAGGTAATCCAGACTCCTTTTCCACCATCAAATGAAGAAAAACAATTTAATTAAACAAGCAAACAAAACGAAACAAAGAAAAAAACAAAACCTACTTGGCTAGTTTAAGCATGTGCTTCTACATTCAAAATTATTCGCTCCTCAAGTATTTCCATGATGTTTAATTGTTCCAGTAATTTTAAACAAAGTAAAAAGACCAAAAATTTTAAATCAACAACATTACAGTTAATGTTAACAAACACACTGAGAGGTTTTTTGTTTTTTTTTCCATTTCCACTTAAAGAGTCATGAGACATTTCTGCTATTTTATGCAATGTTATTATTAAGCTTTTATCATCTCCACTTAAGTATTATTGCCTATCTCTTGATTAGCATCGCAGAAAACTTTAAAGGTCAAATCATTTGCTTTATTTAAAGACAATAATAAACTGATAGTTTTAAATTTTCACAATTAAGATCGTATTATGACAATAGAACAGTTTTATATAGAGATGTCAATTCTTGAGACAATTGATTCTCTTGAGACAATATACTCTCTTTATAACAAATGGAGAAAAAATTGTAGATCTTGGAAACGTTTATCGGATCAATTTCAGACATGCTGTAGGATAAGATAAATCTTTACTTAGAACTGCTGATTTCTTTCTGTTGAGAGGACAGATGAATGGCTTTTGAAATATATATGATCCTTAGAGACACTTAAAATTGATACCGTCTGTTTACTGGTGTCATTTGCTCATTTTGTTACTCCACCATTAAGAAAAAAAAAGTTTCAGAATGTTTCATATTCTACACAGTCCTCTCACACTCACCATGATAACCGAATAACAATAGGATAATAATAGCTATAATCTACTGAAAAGTGTGATTGTCCATAAATGCCATAAGTTTTTGCTGCAAACTTTTATGTCCCTGCTTGTGACAAATTAGGCTTTTTCACCCACTAATATATTTCTGTGCCATTTTTTACTTGAAAGGCTGCGTTGGAAAAAGTAGACTAAACCATGTGCTTATTTTCCCAGAATTCAGACATGAACACCTACTTTATTTATGGATATGACTAAAAGTCAAATAAGCAATAAGGGATAGATGAAGTTTCAGTATTTAAAATTGTTTTACAGATTCCTGTCTAATAGTCAAATGTGTTTGTGTAACTGAAGTGTAATGATAAATCATCACTTTTGCACCTTACATGCACATTTTACTGCTCTTGTGCTTAGAAATAATAATGACACATATTGCCTAATATGCAGATGTCCAATCTTTTGGCTGGCCATGGCCTGATTGAGTGAAGAGAAGTTGCCTTGGGCTGCATATAAAATATATCATATAGTTAAAGAAAGTATACATGCATAATTCACTACTTCAGAAAACATTTGTAATTTGTGAGCACTACAAGAGAAGAGAAACACACAGGAGACATGAAAAACATGTACTTGGCATTCAGATTTTTTAAATTTTTTAATATTTTTATTGTAGAAATGGTAGCTATGTCCATGATATCAGCTACTACAATGTAAGGCTTTTTTGTTTATTTTTTTTTGTTTGTTTGTTTTGCTTTGTTTTTCCCTGGCTTTTTTTTTTTTTTTTTTTTCCTGGCTTTTTTTTTTTTTTTCTTCATAGTGTTGTTTGGCCCTATATTACCATGTGTTTTTGTATACACATGAGATTCTCTTGGTTACAAAAATAGTCTGAATCATTTCAGCACAAAGAAAACGTATAAGAATTTTTTTACTTTATAACATGGTATGGATATTCCTGTGTGTTTTCCTACTACATTTAATTTTTTATTTTTTTTTTTAATAGAGGATTATAGATATCCATCTGTCATTTATATGATAATATACTGTGTATTTGACATAACTTTCTTTCAAAAACAGACAATGTATAAACTAAAAAAATACTGAAATCTTACTTTTAATAATATAACAATATTGTATTTTCAGAACTACTGTTCCCACATGTTGATATGTCTGTATACATATATCTGCATATACACATTTGTACACACACATAAAATAACTGAAGAATTATTTTGCAATACATTTTACTTGTTTTTTATTAGAAACTAAACCCTGATCATGAACTAGCAAAAAGGAATACTGAACCATTATTTTTGTAGTATAAAAGAAAAACTTACCCCAAAATTTCTCTGTGCAGAATTATCAGTTTCATAGAGCAATGCAAACTTTAATGAAGTCTCACTAAACTGAGGCTATATTAATCCTGTAAGTATTCTGAAAATATGAAGAAAAAAAAAGTTATTGTATTTTTTATCTCAATATAGATTTATAAAAGCTCTATGCTACTGCATTGTAAAAGGTTATTTTAGACAGTACATTTATTTCAAAGTTCAGACTGAACTATTGGTCCTTGTGAATCTCAGCTGTGAAAAGCATGTGATTTATTTATAATAGCCAAATAACTGTAATGTTGCTTGCCTGTATGTTATTTATAGGCTATTAAAGTAACTCAGTAAAAAAGCAAAAGAAATTGAAATTATCCTGGGGGGAGATATTATAGTATCTGTGTGCAGTAATGCAAGCTTACTGGTGTCGGGAGAGATGTAAGGACACGGATAATCAGATTTCACAAGTTTCAGTGCTCTAGCAGCAAAATGTTCACTGTTTTTAGAGTGCTGCATATGATTTTAGAGCTAAACAACCTGTATAAATATACAGTTTAATAATATCAGGTTACAGTTACCGATATGTTCTGTAAACTGCCACTATTATTTATATTATCATTATTTATATTATTATTTATGTTATATTGCTTTAATTAAAAAAAAAAAACAACAAAAAACTTTGTTTTGATAGGCTTCTAAAAGAAATGCAAATTTCAAACTCCTATTTGCTTAAAGTATTAAAGAGTATGCCAAACTACAAGAAGAAATATAATTTGATTTACAGATAGGTAAGTTTTAAATTACTAGTGGGCTGAATTATTTTGTAGAAATCTCTCTCAGTTTGAAACTATGGTACAAATTTGAACTCTCAGAGAACTTGTCTGTTGGTATTGATGCGGTACTTTCATTGTCTGATTTCTGACATTGACAGGGGATAGTAATGTAATTAATGGAAAGGATAAATTAAGAAAAAACTCATAAAAACTTTTAAAATTAAGAATGGTTAATAAAAAAAAAAAGCAAAATAAATCAGAAATTGAAGTAAAAATCTGGAAAGCGCTTAGACATTTCCTTTAAGATCTATGGACATAGCCTATCTACATAGGCTCCTGTTTATTTCCATGGAAACTATAACAGATACAAAAAGCATAATGTTGCAATTTGGTTGACATTATCATGAGTGACAGAGACCTTCCTGGCCTCTTTTCCTTTCCTTTCCCACTTTTCAGAACAAACAAATGGAGACAATCTGACTGAAATAAGGACAGATAACTAGTTTAATACAAATGGTAAAAGAAGGTAAGGTAATATTATATAAAAGTGAGTTTAGAGTAATAAATAGGAGAAAGGGTTTCTAACCCTGCAGCTCACCATGGTACCCGGAAATGGAAGAGACCATTCTTTCCTGTTACTGTGTCTATTCCTTTTACCGAGAATGACATGGAGAGTACTGGAAACTACTAAGACTTGTAGTGTGTCTCTTGCCACTATATCTTCATCTCTGAGAGCTGGAACCCACATGAGAGTAGCCAAGAATGCTGGGATCTAGTACCCAGGAATTTTAGTTCCCCAGAGCTGTCTTCCAGTACTACTTGCTGCATGATGTCATGATGTCAAATATTTATAAAATCGGAACACATAACTGCAGTATTTGATATAAAAAAATCTCAGCTATGGAATTCAGTGTTGCAACACAGTCCCCACTATTAGCTATGCATTTTTGTATATTATGCACGTGGCATTGCAAGAGTAAATTTGTCTTCTTCTCTGGCCTTACTCTATATGTACGAGCCTTCAGCTTGTCATCTTTGTGATGTAGTGATCAGAGTTAATGATTTGTCTGGTGTCTCACTCCAATTTACAGGAGGGAGGCAAGGTTCTTTGATATGTGTATATACCTGGCGTGAGATTAATAAGCAACGGTTCAAATGTTGGTCCAACCAGTTTATTAAAGTCCAAGATGTTTTTAGGGAGATGGGGAAGGGAAGGTAGGCGATAGGAAAAGTAGGAAATATAAGCAAGGAGTCTTTGCAGAGAGCGAAAGAGATAGTCACCACCGTGGGTCCAGCGAGGTACACAGTAGGTCCACTGATCTCAGGAACTCGTCTGATCACCACAGGGGATGGGAGACAGACAGGGAGCTCCACAGCAAGCCAGACTTGGGGGTTCTTCCAATGAGGTTTTCCCCTCAGGGAATTCTCTGTCAAAGGTGTCTTTGGGAGTTTGTCTCCAAAGTCCCCAGTTTAGCGAGGGCCTTTTATCCCCCGTTTCTGTGGGGTTGTTTTTCTCCTTAGTTTGGTGTGACATTCCTGGCCCAACAGATAAGCCAGCAAGGAGGGGGGTCTCTGTTGCCAGACACAAGCATTATCGCCTTCTGCAGTGGTCAGCTCCTTCGAGCAGCACCCCTGAAGAAGACTGCTAGTCCTGCTTCTGCTTATCTTTGCAATCATAAGCAGAGGTACTGTGGCACAACAACACCCACCATTCATTCTCCTAGATAGTTAGCAGTTGCCAGTCAGAGTCTTATCACCAGAAAGGCCTCAGGAAGCAAGCTTTGAGACAATATAAGAAAAACAGTTCCGTCCTTTACATCTGGGTTCCAAGATATCAAAAAGAATCTCCTCTTTCTTTACCCAAAAGACAGTGCCTATCACTTTATGCTGTGAGCACTGTGTCTTGCAATTTTTCTCTGATGCGGAATTCACATTGCTTCTCAGCCTTTTGGCTAAGATCACGTGTAGTATCTGTTCAATGATTCACATGCTCCATGCTGCCACTCCATGGACTGCGGTTCATTATTTTTATACTCCAAAGTAGAATTTTAGTCACACGCAAAAATAGATTAAAAAAAGAAAAAAGAAAAGTACCATAATTGATCCAGTTATGTCACACCTGTAGATTAATGACTCACTGAGTGTAGAAATCACATCTATCAGATTTCTGTAGTACTCACACAGGTGAAATAATATGCTTGCAGCAGAAAGTATTTTGTGCATAAAAACAAAATAAGAAAAAACAACCTTCCCTTTGTCCCCTTCCCTTCCCTTCCCTTCCCTTCCCTTCCCTTCCCTTCCCTTCCCTTCCCTTCCCTTCCCTTCCCTTCCCTTCCCTTCCCTTCCCTTCCCTTCCCTTCCCTTCCCTTCCCTTCCCTTCCCTTCCCTTCCCTTCCCTTCCCTTCCCTTCCCTTCCCTTCCCTTCCCTTCCTTACCCTTACCCTTACCCTTACCCTTACCCTTACCCTTACCCTTACCCTTACCCTTACCCTTACCCTTACCCTTACCTTTTTGTTAAGCAACAGGCTGCTAACAACTAGAATAGGGAAAGCTAGTCATTAACCTTTAAGAAAACAAATTTTTGTACTCGGAGGAACTGTCTGATGTTTTGATCAGTCTGTTAAAATTAAATAATATTAAAAATAATGTTTGCTATCACAGAATTATATTTCCTACAAATTTAAAATACTACTTATAGTACTTTAACATGTTTAACATGTGCTAAAATAATGAACATCCAGAACAAATGCATGCTGGAGGCAAGACAGCCATGTTTTCTCTAGTCTGCTCTTGAAAACAGGGTAGGTAAACATGATAAATCATTGAAAACTTGCTCATTAATGACCAGGGAAAGGGATCAAAATAAATAGATCTCCAACTCCGCAATTACCACTAAGGTCAGCTGGATAGTTAAGTGTCATGCTGATGATGAGGAATTTCTTAACGATATCATAAAACTGAATAAGAAAAAAAAAAGATAGAAGATGAGCTTCAATTTAAATACATTATAAAATAAATGCAGGGGAAAAAAAATGTGTACTATTTCTAATAAGTCAACATTGTAATCAAGTTATGAATAGTATCAAAATTCGGTAAAGGTAAAAATAATTTCACTGTCTCTTGTACTGTAGAATGCAGCAGTACCTGAAATACAAAATATAGATCAGAAAAACTGATGGATCATAAGTTTAGAAAAAGATCATAGCAGGATCACTCAGGGTCCTAATGCAAAAATTCTCATGAGATCATGAAGCAAATATGCTGACTAAAGTATTCAGTCCATGCAGAATCTCTTCAAGAATTGTGGGACAGAGACAACAATGATTTGACATAGTAGAGTATTTCTTGTATTCTCACCTACTATCCTCGACACTAGCAAGTTTCCAGTTTTTAATACAAAATTCCTTCTTGGCTGTAATTCTTTTCAGTAAGTTTAAGAAATAGAGTAAGAAAGAAAATTGGCAAGAATATTGGTACAGACAATTCTAAATTTGTATCTACCATACCATTATTTTCCAGACAATTAAATATATTTAGTAATGAAAGGTTTGACATTACTTTTTTGTTTGCTTATTTGTTTGTTCATTAGCTTAATAAATATATTCTTTCTCTTCAGTATGGGTCATGGTATCGCCACAAGTGACAAATATTTCAGAAGAATAATTTCTTCCTGCTCTTAGATAAAACAGGAGGTATTCTAAAATGGTATTTAAACACAAAATCCAGAAATCTCCATTTGACAACTTGTCCTGAATATCTACTCATAGAGAAGGCAGTCAAAAAACTCTTGAGCCTGAGCCTGACTGACCCCTTGCACAACAAGCAAAGACTACAGCCATTAAAAATGTATAGCTATTATGGTAAACTGTATGTGCAGAATGCTTGTTAAAGACTAATCATTTTCTGTATGACATGATGATGAATATTTTATATGACTAGAGAATTCGCAAGAAGTGATCATTAGATATAGCGAAGTATGATTTTAAGTTTTGATACTATTTATTTGTTAGTCTTATAAATCAAATAATCTTATGAGCTGGAAAGAAACTTCAGAGATCATCTGGATTAATCCTCCAGCTAAAGCAGGTTGCCTGCCATAGGTTGCACAGGCATGTATTGAGGCAGGTTTAAAGATCTCCAGGTAAGGAGACTCCACAGCCTCTCTGAGCAGCCCGTTCCAGTGTTCTGTCACACCCTGAATAAAGTTTTTCCTCATGTTCATATGGAACTTTCTCTGTTCCAGTCTCTTCCCATTGCCCTTTGTTCTGTTGCAAAACACCACCAGAGAGTCTGATCTCATCAACTTGATACCTGCCCTTCAGATATGTGTGTTTAGAAGATCAGCTTTTAGTTTTCCTTTTTCCAGGTTGAACTGTCCCAGGTCTCTCTGTCCTTCCTCTTAAGGGAAGTGCTCTAGGCTCCTAATGATCCGTGACCCTCCACTGGACTCTCTCTAAAAGTTTCCTATGAATCTTGATTTGGGGAGCCCAGAATTGGCCACAGTACTCCAAATGTAGCCTCACTAGGGCAGAGCAGAGCGGAAGGATCATCTTCCTCAGCCTGCTGACCATGTTTTTTTAATGCACTGAAGGATAACATTGGCCTTCTTGAAAACAAAGGCTCACTGATGCGTGCAATTACTTCTCTCCATGAGGACTCTACACTTGCCCTGGTTGAACCTCATAAGGTTCTCTGCCAAACTCTCCAGCCTGACCCAGTCTCAGTGAAATGGAGCACAGAATACTGGTTTGTCAGGCACTCCTCCCAGCTTTGTATCACCAACAAACTTGCTGAAAGTATGCTTTATTCCTTCATCAGTGTCACTGATTAAGCTGTTAAACAAGGCCAGACACAGTATGGACCTCTGGGGAATCCCACTAGCTACAGGGAAATGCACTTATAAAAGGCATTCCCTGTTATATAGCACTGTGTTTACTTGTAGTAGTGGAGAGAAGAATGTATGAAAATGATGTATGTGTATTTGTTAAACATTTATTAATGACTGTCCAATATTTTGTTTAAAAATGACTTTTGAGTTGAATTGCTAAATCATCTCCATGTACTGCATTCTCTCTTTCTTTTATTGCTACATTTTTGAAAGTGACTTCTCCATCAACAACAAAGCCAGAATTCTTCCTGTCTTAGGTAAATATAATAACAATAATTTATTTTCATTATGAAGCATTCATGCTCTGTGCTTCCAAAAATCATTCTAGTTTTTCTATTCCATGACAGTAAGTGTTATCATCTATTGTGTTTGCTTATTTCTATATTGTAATTACAGGCAATGACAGACTGAGCAATAACTTACTAGGGACTGATCATCATCAAAATGATCTAAAGCTTTCTAGGCATTCCTAGCTTGACTCTATGTAAAATATGAGAAAAGCTAACATTGAGAAAATGTATCCAAAACAAAATTTTAAGAAAATACATTGCTATCAAGTTCAGTTTCTCATGTGTTTACAGAAACATGTGAATGTTCTTGCTTAATTGTACTACAGATTATTATTATTATTATTATTTCTAAAAAATATTTCTAAAAAAAAGAGCTATTGACAAGAAAACTTCTGACTAACAACTGCAAAAGTATCAGTTTTAAAATGACTTACAGGAGCTTTACATATAGACAGACTTTGGTCATGAGTTGCAGTTTCTTTGTTTGTTTGTACTAAAGCTCATCCCACCAAAGAAGAAATTAAAAAATGTTAACATTCCACAAAATGGCAAAGATTTTTTTAATTTTTTTAAAAGCCATAGGCTGTGAAAAATAGTGATATATCATCATGAATGTTTGTTTAAAAAGAAATATATTATAAAAAAATAAATAATATGGATAAATTTCAAATCTTATTATTAACAATAAGAAAACATAGATCTATGTTCAAGAGGACATTTCTTTATATTTGTGCAGGCTGTCTTCCCAGAAAATAGTACAATTGAGGCTTTAAAGCAGACAAATTTCCCAGATACTCTTGTGTAATGCATACTTTCTCTAGAGAGAAAAGCTTTGGCAAGAGCATGAACACAAAAGTCTGCCTCTTGTGGAAAAACACAGAAAATAATAAAGACCTAACTAAATTGCTAATGATGCTTTCCACTTCTTTCTTTCTTTCTTTTTTGTTTGTTTGTTTGTTTTTTCCTTAAATCAGTGTGGTATTCCTGAACAGTAATATTACAAACTATTAGCATATAGTAGTAACTGGAGAAATGTAACATCATTGAGGTATTAAACACTCTCTGAGCACTCACTGAGATCTCCCTCACCTACTGGCCTTCCACTGCTATGTATTCTGAAAGGCCAGGTGCTTAGGCCCTGTGTTAGCTAAATGCTTAACTACTGCAATTAAAATGATGATTGACTGTAACTGAGAAGAGGAATTAATCACCTCTTCAACTCCTTCATTCTTTTCTTTACAGCAAAAAAAATAACACATTTGACAGGGATGTGCCACTTCCTTTCTAGTCTACAAGTATACTTTTCCCTGCACATTACAGAACTTTGATACATAAACACTGAAATAGATCTTTATTTTATTTTGTTATTTTATTTTATTTTATTTGAAACTTCCCAATACCTTCTAACTATTCTAACTTGATAAACTGTTTATCAAGGTACAAATGATGTGCAAAATGTGAATTTCTGGCTCTCTAGAATACTATAATATGACACACACACACAGAACACTTTGAAATAACTGGGAAGTACAGGTCACATATCCAGAATCTAATAAGACTAATATATTTGGAAGAGAAGATTACATTTTAATTGATTTTGTTTTTCAGTTTCTTCATATTCCATTCTTATTATAAAAAACATCTTCACAATAAACATTCTGAACCTTTCATTCATGGTGAACAATACTTTATTATTGAGTAGTAAGTTTGTGCTTTGAAAAAGTAATCTCAGTGGAGCCAGTGGAGGATTTATGTGTAAACAATCCACATATCATGGTCTGGTGAACTGATCTGCATTTGAATGTAGGTGATTTTTGCAAGGGCACATTCCAGTTTTTAATATGTACTTGAAAAAGTTGTATTTGAAATAGTGAGGCTCAATTACAATAAATTCTGCATTTTGGCATTTCCTCAGTATTATTCCTGTAAGAAAAGCTGGAAGATAAAATTAGAAACTAAGAAATAGTCATTTGATGGGACAGATATAATGTTTTCAATTTTCAATGAGTTTTAATATTGTAGGTAGCAAATCAAATGTGTATACTGTAAGTAGAACACTTAGATTCCTCCCTCAGTTTTCAGGGAAAAAAAAAAAAAAAAAAAAAAAAAGAAAAATCTCAAGGTTATCAATGGTTCTCAGTTATGACATCTTTCTTAATCACATTATAATTAATACCACAGTACATGAGTCATGACGTCAGAAACTGCATAAGGAGGAGACTGGCTTCTCATGTAGGTGTGGAAAGGATATCCCAATAATGAATTTTCAAGATTTTTAAAAATTATTATTATTTTATCTAATTTAATTTCATTTCATTTTTATCCACAGTGTATTTCTTCTTGTAGGCAACAAAAGCTTCTCTTACTCCTTCTGAGGAGAATACTGTCACCAGTAACTTTTAGTGAAGCTTAATGTCATTCTGCAGATTTTGTATAGAATCAAATGATAAAAAAGACTTCTATTTAACAGTATAAGAAGTTACCTCGTTAGAAGTAATTAGATGATCAGAGCACTATATGAACACTTCAGGCTTATTTATGTTAAAGAAAAAGCTGGATTTCCTTGATACCTTTGATACCCTTGAGTACAGTGTAAGACATCACACTATTTAATCTGCCTAAGTCAGGAATCTATTCTCTCTCACTAGTGAAAAAAGTACATTGATTATATTCCTCATGTTATTTTTCCAGACTGTCTTAATTAAAAGACAATAATAGACAATGATTAGTGAGCATACCCTGTCAAATGTAAAAATAAATAAATAGATAAATAGATAGATAGATAGATAGATAGATAGATAGATAATCTATAGATAATCTATGTAAAATCTACAATATGGATTTTGGAGATCTTGCATTGAGAAAAGCAATTAATTTTTGCATCTTGCTTTAATGACCTCACAGAATGTAAATGTATATAATTAATGTGTTCTTTCAGAAATCTGTTTATCATTCACAAATTTTAACATATAGATGACATAATTTTGTTTGGTTTTTTTTTGTTGTTGTTGTTGTTTTTTCATTAACTTCAAAGAAAAATAATCTTTCTCTTTTTAGGTTATAGGGACACTGAGTTTTTCAAATTTGTTTTCCTGTCAAGACTGCTTTATCATGGAACAATCAATATAATTTTATGCTACTAAAGTAAGTATTTCATGATGACCTCTGTCTTCTCACAGTTCCTATCAATTCAGGCTCATTACAGTGAAAGAACAGGCAGAAAATGATTTCTCCGATTTACTACTGCATTTGTCTTGAGGCAATTTTCTGACTGAAACGACACAAATTCCACTGGGAAACAGGAGCTACGGACCTTATAAATATGCAGCCACCACTTCTCTGATCAAGCTTTTGACTGTGTTACTGTCTCTGTCATAATAAGTAGAAATGCTTTGTGAATAAAATAAAAAGGTTTTTATTTGAAATTCCTTGGTGCTTTCTCTAGCACCCACAAAATTGCTGTCTATTGCAGGCATCATGGAATCTCAGAAATTGTTACAGAGGCAGCAGCTGTCAGCTGAGATGGTAACTGTTACTTACTTCACAATGTCAGAGTCAATATTTAAAAAATCACTACAGCTATCTAGTCTTCTGCATATTATGTAAATGAAGGTGATTTGAGCAATTGTTTTTCTTTTGCTGCCTATTGGAATCTCTGTGTTCTCTTCAGCTTCCTCCTCTTTATTATTTCTCAAATAAAAGAAATCTATTGGAGGAATGACATAATAATGGTTTGTTTGGACAGCGTGCAGCCAGTATTATCTTCTGTCTGTAGGCTCATCACTACTACATTCTTATGTAACCAACCACAATTTCTGTAAGCCAGGAATCTCAGATTCCACCAGCAATGTGCTGCCACTAGCACAGTGCTTCCTCCTTAGCAACTGCATATTGCAGATAGATGCTATCTGAATGATAACATTCAGATCTGAGTTAGCAGGAATAAAATGTGGGGTTTTTTTGGTTGTTTTGTTGTTGTTGTTGTTGTTGTTTTGTTTGTTTGTTTTTAAGTAACAACAACAACAGCAAAACAATTGAGAACAGTGTTTTCTATTGGTAATGTACCTCAATCAGTCTGGAAACACATATGTGCTAATTATGAATAAACAGCTGTGTGGAGGTTTGTAACTATGGCTGTTGTCTACTGCATAAAGCATATGAAGAACTATGCAGTCCGAATAAAGCAGCATTTTGTTATTGCTGTCTGCATGGCCTAAGAGGAAGAGAAGATGGAATCAGGGAGAAGCTTAAGATATGAATACTAGATATGCAATTTTCTACAGGCCAGTAGGAAAAAGAAGTACACAAGGAAACCCTGAAGTCAACATGCAACATTATAAGATGAGCAAAATGTCTGAGAGAAAAATTCAAACTGTAGGCAGGTATGTGTAGGTATGATAGCTCCATAAACCCTAAGAAGCTCACCTATACATAGATAATTATTTTGTTTCTAGCTCCTGCAAGTGCTGAGCTTCACAGAATCAAAAAGGGCAGCATGGAGCTATCTTATCAGCTGAGCTGAATGAGAAATGATTCTTTATTTGTTTTCACTTAAACTGTTCCCTACAAAAAACTTTTTTTTTCTTTTTTTCTTTTTCTACGTGTATCTTTTAGAAACAAAAGTAAACTGCTGTTCCCAAAAGTGGAATTCATAATTCTAAAAAGTGCATTATAATTTTAGATTTAAGCAATTCAGTCTTTATAGCTGTGAAAGAAGAAAAGAATTGTGAGAGACAATCTGTCCAAGTAGGTAGAAAATCTTGTTTTGTTCCTGGTGCAAAGGATCAAACACTCTTCTTTCATTAGCCAATAGCTTTTCTTGGCCTCTCACATTAATAGAAAAATGCAGAAGGTGCGAAAAAACCACAATGTTTTTATTCTCATAGAGCTTCATTGTGCATGCTGAGTATCAGCTGAACAAAAACAGACTGAAAATAGTAACATAGTCTGCCCAAGTCACCCATCAAATAAGGGTCTGATGACAAGCCGGAGAAAACAAAGTATTATCTGACTTGCATATTCAATTGCAAATATGGAATTTTTTTAAATTCACCTCTTTTCCATGATGAACCATCTTTCAGCCTCTGATCCTGGTACTAGGTAAATTTCAGCAGTCTCATTTTTTATGTTCATAATTGCACTTTTGATTCCTATAAGATATTCCTTATTTTTCATTTATTTCTAGGCATACTAAGTGTAAAAAACCTCTGTGTTTTCTGTCCAGCATTTTTTTTTTTTTTTAATTTTCTTATTTTACATTTTCTGCATATAGTCCTGAATTTATTTTTCTTCTAGACAACCACAGTGATTTGTTTGGGTTTCTTTTTTCCCTGAGTGAAATGTCAGGAGCTTGCAGTTTCAGTAGCATTACCAATAAAACACTGTCAGTGCCTGCACTTTTTGAAGTGTTATCCCTACCTTCTATGAACATAATGTAGCATATATATTTAATATATATTTGATTTACTTCAGGTAGCCAGAGGGAATGTTTTCAGTTCATTAGAGGGTCCAAAAGCTGAAGGAGAGCTACAATAATAGAATTGTTGAAAGAAATACAGTGTTTTTGCTTCCTCAACTAAAATATTAAACCAAAAAAAAAAAAAAAAAGAAAAAAAAAGAGAAATGTCATTGTGTCATTGCTAAGATTTGATAGTTGTCTGGTTGTGTCTGGTTGTTTACTACAGATTTTATGAATTTTTCTGACACTTTTTGACATTACTTTACGTCCCATGATACAGCAAGCATATCCCAGTTTTGTATGGTATTTTCAGTATAAATAAGTAATCAAAAAAGAGGGAAATCAGTGTTAGTTGATCTTTGAGGTCCCTTCTAACCCAAGCCATTGTATGATTCTGTGGTTCTATGATTCTATGACTCTTTTTAATACAGTTTTTTTTTATGGCACATTGTTTTCTGACTTCTTTGACTGGTTTTAAAAATTGCTTACACGCTTGTTTGTTGCTGTTATTGTTTTGTTTTGTTTGTTCCTCCTAATTGAATTACCTAAGCACAAGAGAGATTTAGAAAACATTAATAATTCTTTTCCAGATGGGGAGTCTATGCTATCCATATATTTTCTTCTTTTGTTAATCAGTCCATGCTCCCTGAGATTAAATTAATGATATTACAACATAAAAAAAATAAACAAAACAAAACAAAAACCTGAAGTGTTCTTTCTTCTATTTATTGCCTTAACTAAATGAAGAAGCATTGTGCTTGCAGGCTCTCATCCTGGAATATCAAACACCTAGATAATAGATTTTTTGGGGGAATCAAAATAAAAGGCTGTAATCAACCAAGGTGCTTCTGGGAGTTCACTGAGCACATATTCCCAGTCTAGATATTAGACAAACCAACCAGAGGTGAAATGTTACTGGACCCAGTGCTCACTAATGAACTCATGTTAAGATGGGTTAAGATGGGTTAAGCTGTTAAGATGGGTTGCCTGACTGGACATGATCTGTTCTATCAGAACCCAGTTCGAACAGGGGGATTGAAACACGTGGTATCTGCTAGTCCCTTCTCACCTTAATCACTGCTTGATTCTGTGATTTAAAATAAAATAATGCCCTTTACTGACTTTTTTTCCTGCAATGTAGAAAGTATGATGAGGTTTGTCTTTTCTAGAATTGAGGTTGAAAACTGTTTTCTGGAGACGACAGAAGGTAGGCTGGAGAGCAGATCAGATTAGGTCTGACTTTTCAGCTTCACACAAGGTTTGAAATTAAGTGACTTAGAAGTTAAACCTGAAATTTGAATATGGATTACTAAATGTAGTTTAAATTTATTCTCCTGGCACCTAGGTGTCTGTTAGGATATAAGATTTAATCTTCATCTAATTTATCAATAATGTGCAGTGTAGAAAAAATAAATAAATAAATGTAAATATAGATGGAAATTGAATGCTGCAGTTAATTTGTATTATTAAGCTTTAGGAGTCTAGCATTCTAGCAATGCCAGTCACAGAATCATTGAACTATAGAATCATAGAATGGCTTGGATTGGAAAGTATCCCAAGGATCACCACATTCCAACTCCTTGTCACAGGCAGGGCCACCAACCTCCAAATCTGGTACTAGACCAGGCTGGCCAGGGCCCCATCCAAACTGGACTTGAACACCTCCATGGACAGAGTATTCTCTGGGCAATCTGCCTCAGTACTTCACCACTCTCTCTGTAAAGAACTTCTCTCTGACATCCAAAAACTTCCTCATGACATCCAGTACCAAGACTAGATTCCTCATATAAAAGTTTGTGTTTTATTCTATATAGCTTCACTGTATTATTTTTACTTCTATTGAATTTGCTCACTGGTCACCTATTTCACAAAGCCAAGCAGATTTCAAGCTGTCATGATATATTCAGCCACTACCTAGAATACACGTTCCCAAGGGACAGGAGCTCATTCCAGTCTGAGAATCAGATGTGTCTGTGAAGTTGAATACTAAGAATATAAGCTTGTAGTTATGGTTTTGAGGTTTCTCTGCTGCCAGACTTTTCTTAACTAAAATTTTGCACAGATTTGGATCTGTTTCCTTGACAACTAAAAAGTTCTAAACAAAAGAAACTGATTTTGACAGATAGGATAGAAAGAAGTCTAGGACTTTTAAACCCATTTTGTTGTTGTTATTGTTTGTGGGTTTCTTTACTCTTAATAAGATAATACTTTAAGATCATTTGGCAATTCTTTGAATTAATTCATGAAGACAACAATTATTTGTATGTTGGTAAATAAAGTGGCATATTTTTATATTCATCTCTGACTCCAAGACCAGGTGGCATAGTTTGGTAATGTTCTCAGTGCTTGGGAGTTTCTCCTTCCAGAGAAGGCTATCCTTCTGTTTGATCTCATGAAACATTACACAGACATAATATTTCTGTTCAAAGTGCAACAAACACTGAGGATACTACACTATTCCTTCAATGGGCCAGTGTATTTCATAAGTGATGAGTTTATTCCATGCTTTGGATGAAATGTGAAGACATTTACAGGTGAAAATCCTCGAGTGGAGGATTTGGAGGACTTTGTGGATAAAAGATACCTAAAATTGCAGCAGTTTTTCATCCATTCTGGCTTTGTGGGAAGAACCATCAATAAAGAAGCCACCCAAATTTTATCTGGAGTTTATCTTGTAAATAATTAGATATGAGGAAAGCCAGGGAGAAAACTAATAGTAGAAATACTACTGCTGCTTACTTTCCAGCCTTTTCTTCTTTATAGTATAGACATTCCCAAAACAGGTTAGTAAGGTAATAAACATTTTCTCAATGCTTTCAAGCAGAGAAAGCTCCATTTAAATTTTTTTTATTCCTTTATTCCTCTTATTTTTGCATCTTAATGAGAGGCAAACTGTCAAGTTCTCACTCATTTATTTTTATATTATAGAAAATAGAAAAAAGCAAGCTCATTAGACGTAGCTATGGCCAAAGCTCAGTGTATTCTGTTTGTAATTTAACACTAATAAGAAATGAGCTTATTCCGTATAATAGAAATGTCAACTGTTTCAGTTTAGTAATGCTAATAAAAAACACAAAGGAGCTAGAATCTCAAACAAGATAGAGATACATATTTTAGAAAGGAAAATAATCAGAAATACGGTTAATTGAAATGTCAGGCAATACAAATGACTTCATTTAGAAAAAAAAGATATTCACGCCTATTGCACCAAAGTTTGATTGAAAAGTGAGCCACGTATTTCTCTATGTCATTGTGACTACCAGCACACAAATTCTTTTTCCATTTTGCCTGTTTCTACCACTGAATATAGGGACAATCTATCAATGAAATGTTTCTTGTAATTTCTGTATTATAATTTTATCATAAATATAGTATGATAAATCTTTTCTTAAATGTTTCATTGTAGGTTGTTTTTGGTACAGTGGGTGGTTTTTTTGTAGTCGTAGGAAAAGCAAATGAAATTACCCAGGTAGTAACTAACCTAACAGCTTATTTATCTCTTGTAATCTTTCTTTTTGTCTTCAAAAGATTCCAGAATGCTGCAGAAAATTAGGTAATCTGTAGATATTTCCTGTGTCTATCATAACTCCAACCAAACAGGGCTTATATTTTATTTTAATTTTTTTCACATATATATATGAAAAATATATATGTATATACATTATATAAAATATATATATAGTGAAATTATATATATGTGGCGATGGATAGAGACAGGAGTAGGAGTTTTGG
The DNA here is from genome assembly GCF_054131305.1 of Coturnix japonica. Taxonomy (NCBI): domain Eukaryota; kingdom Metazoa; phylum Chordata; class Aves; order Galliformes; family Phasianidae; genus Coturnix; species Coturnix japonica. The sequence goes on from NC_140663.1 coordinate 144,214,391, forward strand.
GATCAGATTACCATGGGTTCTAAAGTTTACTAGGCGACTGTGTAGTCATTACAGGGTAAGTAAAAATATACAAACAAACAAATATTCCATGGTAATTTTATATCTTAAGTAAGTTTAAATATTTCAACATCATGTAATTAATATTTCTAATCAAAATAAAATGTTTAAAATATAAGCAAAGAAAAAGAAATAATGTATGGATGTGTTTTACTACAAGTATTCCAAAGTAATATCTGTAATAAGAACAGTCCCACAGCATTGTAGTCCCTGCATATTTTGACACAGGTTTTCATAAGCTTGCCTATGAGGGAATCTGCTTGTGAAAAAGAAATTCTTTCTTAAGTTTTTTTGTAAATGCAAGATGACAGCTGGAGGTGAAGCTTTTGACAGCAACAAGACATGCCTGTATGTAAACACACTGTAAGTAGATTTAGCTCCATATTGTCTGTGTACCTGTAAATTCAATCTCAAGACCTCTGTTGCCATCACCTTACTCACTATGTCAGTCTGTCAATTCATTTCAAACAGGACAATAAGTCCTTTAAAGTAATATGTTTCTTGAGACAGCATAAAACACTTGGATAATTATAAAATTAAATGCTTGTTTGGAAACAAAATTATCCTTTTCCATCTTGGAATAAAACATTCTAATGTGAAAGGAAAGGAGACATCTTGTGAAAAAAGATACATCTGTTCTCAATTATAGTTACCACAGACAATACAAAACTCTCGTCTTTCTAGAGCTGTCTTCTTCTCATTTTCCAGCTGCTTATTGTAACATAATGTCACAGGTATTCCCAAAGAACATCAGGTAGATGCCTGGAAAGTTGTTCAAAGACTAGTAAAATGCCTTACCACAAGGCCCATGTAAAGTATATGCAGTGGCATTTTCTATTACTACTTTTTTGTTTTTGTTTTTGTTTTTTTCCTGAATTTGCATCATAGCTTCTCTGTGTTATTAGCTGATGTATATTTTTCACAGTATATCTAGTATGCAGTTCTTATAATTAATGTATTGGAAAACCATGAATATGCAATAGTGAGAGATTCTGACATCAGGCTTCCTTAATTTAGTATCCTGTTTTTTTGATAGTGGCTTTTTGTCTTTCAGTTTATTCCTATCATCATTAGATATATATGATGAAAACCCTTATTTAAGTTTAATGCAGTGCAAAATATGCCACAATAAAGCCTGTTACACTGTTCAGAAGATAAAGCTCATGTATATATTTAAGACAGGTGTGATATCTAAGAGGTAATTTCTCTACTAAAACTTATCAGAACTGTTAGAGTATTTCAGTTGATCCATATTTCTTCCACTATTACTGCATTCAATAGTTTTCATCTTGTATGTCAAAAGTGACTCATTTAACATAATGAATGGCTAAATAGAGAAACATTCGTAAAATACAGAAAATACCCAGACAGAATATTTGGAATCTGAAATAAGAAATGTCTCTAAGCTATATTACTTTTGGTTTATGCAGGGAGGAATTTGTGTTCTAGATTTGATAAATACTATGAAAGAAGTTACATTTAATGTTAAAGTTTCACAAACTATAATTTTTTTTAAAAAGTATTTCTTAGTCCTTTCAAGAACTGTGATCAGCTGTCAAACTGTAGAAGTTATTATTGCTTTTGGCTAAAATCAGCTAAACAAGTAAGAAATGTGAACAGGAATACTATTAGATCAAAGGTCTAGCCAGTCTGATATCTGTTCTTCAAAAGCAGCAAAGATCAGATGTTTAAGGAAGAACACAGTAACAGACCAATCATAAAGTAACATTTCTTCAGTGATAGTATATATTTCTTAATTAATCTTTTTTTTTTTTTCCCCCCCTGTAGTTCATGATTCAACATGTCCTAAAACAAAAATAAAATTATCTTAGCTAGAATGATTTCATAGGTTTTGTTCCTATGTTTTTATCTTAACTCCATACTTTATTCCAGATCTTGCTGAAGAGAAAGTCTACAGTGTGATTACATGTTGTGGAAATAACTGACTCTGTTTTTTCTTTTGAATTTGCTTTCCATTAAACAATTTTCATTTATTTATTTTTATAACTCGATGTTATACTGGGGGATAGATGTATGATGAGATATCCTGCTAACTGGCGTTCTATTTTTGTAAAAGAAATTTAAATGAACATTTTCCACACTACTGATTTACACACTTATTAAACCTTCTTCAGTCAATCCTTTCTTTTTCCTTCAAATAGAAAATTTGTTATTATTAATAATTGAATGTTTTATTTATAAAAATATATATATTTTTTTACATTTCACCTTATTTTTTTTCTCTTTTTCCTAATAACTCCTGGTATACATATATATATGTGTGTGTATGTATACATTCTTTTTGAAATAGTTACTGAGTGCAGAGATATATTTTCTATAAAAACACCTGTGACTCCAGAATCTTGCTTCTGACATGTATTCTGACAAGCCAACTCAGAGCCTAATATATATGCATATAATTATTGTTTCAATATATGTCATTGTACATTTACCAGTGGTGAATTTCACTTGTCATTTATGTCAGGTCTATCCACAGTTCTCAACAGTCTTTATTAGATACCTGAATTATTTAATACCATCAGCAAAATTTATGATTTACTTCACAAGTTTTTATGAATAAACTGAAGGGCATAAATATCAACACAGATAACTGTGGAACTTAAGTATTAATGTTAAAAAGTATGAAAAACCTTTGTAGATAAGATTAGTCAAAGATCTTCTCAGACTCTTGTCAACAATTTACAGGCTGGTTCGGCCCGGTTCCATGACAAGTGGGGTGAATGGATTTTTGCAAAATCCGCACTTCTGGAAAAGGGAAATAGGGGACCCAAAAATCATTAAAAACATCAGCAAGAACCTGAGAGGAAACAAATTAATTCACTAAGTATGGTATCGGAATACATGATAACACACTACAAAAAAAAATATATAATTAGAGTTGAAGCTAATAAATCAAGTATAATGAGAGAATACCTGAAAGCTGTAGGCCTTACAGTAATACTGAAGTGATATGTGCAGTCGAGACAGGCAGCAGCGAGAAGATGCAAAGGAGAAAAGCTAACAGGAGAACGATCAGGTGACCTCACCAGGAGTTATATCTTGTCCATCTGTGCGTCTCAGACAAAGGATTTCTCAACCCCCTGTTCAGGACTTGCTTGGACTTGTCCATCCTCAGCAAACTTTGAGGCAATAGTTCAAAAGCATGGCCTCTTACAGTACTACATTTAATAATTACAATCTATCATTACAGCTTCTTTAGATTTTTATTTCATTTACAATAATTATGATGAGAACACAAGGCCTGTTCCAAAAGTAATGCCTCTTATTTATTATTTTGGAGGCAGATGTTGGTTATATGCCAGTAGAGGCTGAACCTTCCCAGAAACAATTACATTTTGTTGCTGTGCAAGAGATGGCAGCAGGGGGCAGACTGGCAAAGTGGAGTCTAGCTATGGGGCAAAGGGGTGATGTAAGTGAACTTTCCATGTGGAAAAAATGGTACCCTTGACACTCATTGACACTTAGTGAACATTTATGGACACTAAAGAGTGGAGGTGAGTGTAGTGAGACAGTGGGTGGTGCATTTCAGCTGTGGTGACAGTGATAGGAAAGACAAACCATGTGCTGAATGGCCGTGCTGATATTTACATGCACAGCATACAGGCTTTTGTTCGTCAAAAACAAAAAAAAGCATAGGTAATGGTGGTAACCATCTTGAAAAATAGTGTTTTGTAGCTGAGAATTTGCTTTATCAAATAGTGTTGTTCTGCTCTTTTAAGCTGTTACAGTTACTATGTAATTAAATTGGATGCATTGCTTTCATGGCAACCTATATAATAAAAATGGAATAAACAAAACAAATGATGCACAATACAGTTCCCTGCTACCCACAAGCAATGCCCAGCCTATTCTGAACCAATGCCATCCCTCCATGGCCAACTACCTACCCCCATTTTACTGCAGAGCATGTCAACATATAGTATGGGATATTCATTTGGTCAGTTTGGGTCAGCTCTCCTCTACTCTTTTCCAACTTTTAGTGCACCCCCCTTGCAGGCAGGCCAATATGATATTTGAAAAATACTTGACTAGGTGTAATAACTGCTCTGCAAAATCTAAAATATCCCTATGCTCTCAACATCATTATAATCCTAAATCCAAAACATGGCGCCATACCAGCATCTATGAAGAAAAGTAACTGTCTCAACTGAAAGTAGGACATTCACGTGTTTTTTAATAAATTGAGGTAACCTTTGCAAATAATCACAAGGCTAATATTTGGCAAAACTGCCTCTAGAACAACCTTGGAATGAAGTGGCATAAGCACCTGCATGCTGACACGGAATCTTATACCATGTGCTACAGTATGCAGGGTATCATTGTAGAGACCATGCCTTGAATGTGTCAGCATGAGCCTACTGGGTGTTTTCTGAACAGTGTGTGGATCAGTCAGATTTTGGGAGCAGCAGGGGTGCATTCAAAGCCAGAGAATGAACATGTCCCACAGGGACAGAGGGTGTGTATGCATAGAGGGAAGCCCCATATTCCCAGGGAGCTACTGATGTGTGTGACCTATATCTGTGTTTTGGCGTGAATAGGTAGGGAGTATCAGAAAGAGAGGGCTTAGCTACATTAGAGTATTTAGTAATATGTATTCTGCTTAGTATTGTGTTTTGTCTTCGCTATTACTGTTAGTGACTTGGAAATCATAGTTCACCAGTTGTTCATTAATTGTCATTATTATACCAATGAATCCATTTGACCTTGATTTTGTTTAAATGAATTGAATGGTTTTTCCTGTGACAGATATTCGGAGCTGTACAGGTCCTTGTTTTGAAGATGGAATACTAAATTGGTTTTTTTACATTTAGAAATGTACTTAGATTTCTTAGGACACAAATATATTCTGCTCTGTTAGACTTCAATATGTTGAAATTTGCCTCTTGATATTATCATTAAGCATTAGTTTAGTTAACAAGCATTAGTTCCACAGATCTGTATTTCATCATTGTTAAGAAATAATGTTATTCATGAGTGCTATTTCATTACAAGCTTTACTTACAGCCAGCCCTTTGCTATCTGCCCTGTCCTCTGACTGATCAAGGAGTGTCATAAATTACAGCCTTATTTATACCTCTTGGAAACACTGTGGTATATCAAATAACATTAAGTATCTCTGTTTGAACAACTATGTCACACACTCTGTCAGAGCTTAAAATTGGACCATTTCAACGCAATGAGAAAGCTTCCTGTGTAATGAGAACCCTCAGTGGGATATAGATCCATGGAAAGAAATCATTGTGAGATTGAGTCATAAATGCATTCCTGAAACAACAGAAAGAAAATCAACAAGACCAAATCAGCCTGGGGAACAAACTTCCTGCTTAAATGAAAGAAAATAATCAATGAAGTGAAATTAAATATTTCACTAAAATGCTATACAATAAACACTAAACAATTATTGGTGAAAGGAATGATTTTCTCTCTGTAGAGCTATACTTCATAAGCTTGTGTTGGTTTTCTTCATGTTTAAAAAATAATTAATTTGTGATAGAATTTGATGTTGAAAATATCAGAGTAATATTTAGTATTGCTTGTAAGAATAATATCAAAATTACTCTGTATTAAAAAAAAAAAAAATAAAAAAAAATAAAGCCACAGAAAATGTGATCATGCCAGAAAGTTTTACCCTTTGAGTCCAAACAAAATATTTTGTGTTGTCTGTTGTGGCTTATATTGCCTTTTGTACTTTAATAATACTTTGGTCAGGAGTCAGTTTACAATCTGAAACTTTGAAAATAGGTAGGAAGTGAGTTCTTTGCAGGCTCTAAGCAGACCTTCTACAAGTAGTGAATTTCACCTTTGCTACTTTTATCTAAATGATTTTGTCTGCTCCAAGACCCAATTTGCCAAATAATTTCCAGTACTGGAAAAAAAGTTATAAAGTTTGCCCAATTTAAATCAATGAAAGTGTAACATCAGTTGACAGAGATTCTCCGTTTCCTTCCACAGATATGTGACAGGAAAATAAAAACAAAATATATATATGTATATGCAGTTGTTTATTTGAGTTGTTTGTTTGCTGTCCAGCATCAAAAAAAGCATTTAAATTTTAAATATTTAAAATAAAATACTAATACAATAAAAATTGTGCTGTTTTCCGTTATTGAAATAATATTTAACGAAAGTAAACTAAAATCAAACAAGCGAAATCTTGGATTGTTTTTGTTCATGTTTTGATATTCTTGGAGATCTTTGGTCAAACTTTGATATCTAAATTAAAAAAAAAAAAAGTAACAGTTTAATTGTGTTTCAAAATGTATGCCAATATTTATATCAGTAGAAACATGAGATGGAAAGGATTAATAAAACCAGATAAAATTGGGAACGTACATATACGTACATACAGGTATTTATCTCACTATGACTACAAAATATTGCTATTCCAATTATTAAATCAGTTCTCAGACTGACAGAAATTTGAAGAACCATCTGAATATAAAGGCTCCATGGATAGTCATGTGAAGAGACTAACTCTCAGAATGAAAAATAACTTTTTTAAGAAAATTAATTCATAATGATTAAAAAAAAAAAAATTGTTTAGCAACTGTAAAACTTGTGACTGAGTATCAACTTACTCCTGATCCACAATAGATCAAGTAGTACTTACTATCTATTTAATCATCGGAATCCAGAAAACAACACTACAAGTCAAGTACTTTAAAATCCAAGTATTTAAGAGGACACACAACTCCCTGAGAATGTTTGAGACCTCATTCCTCTCTGTTTCATGTTTCCATTTACATCTTTCTTTCTTTGGAAGTATATACTGAATATGTTCGGTATATGCAGTAAAGGTAAGCCACATTTCAGTAAAAGCAAATAATTTTCTGCACTACTGGAAAAGACTTATAACCTGTGCTGGTAAAAGAACTCATACTAAACAGGAAAAATAAATAATGACATGGTAATATTGTTTATAATTTATCTGTAAACATTTTATATCGTTCTTGTTTGTTTGCTTGACAGATAATAAAATAACTAATTACTACAAGTAAGAATTTCTAATTGCACTAACAAAATTATTTTTGTGTAAACAAAACTAAATCTCCTAATACACCATTTCAGACATGTAATCATTTCATTTTTATCAACCTATAAATCTTTGTAGAGATTGCATGAAAATGCTTTTTACTAAATATGGCTTCCCACTGTGTGTTTTTAAGTGCCTCCATGTTTTCACTACATCACAGTGAAATTAAGTTAGGAATTAAGATGAATAACAAAAGGAATTAGGCGGTAACTCATAAACTAAGCAAGGAATCTGAACAGCTCACATTTTCTTGTATATAAATCTCATTTTCCTCTAAACATCTTTTCCATTTCAAGTACACAGCGCTCCTTGAATTCAGGGACTGGGATGATCTTTTTCTATTGAACAGTAATATGAACTTTACTTCTACAATAATTTCTTATCTGAAAATACTAATACACAAATTGGATCCAGATACTTTCTCTGTCTCTGAGATCAAGTGGCACAGACTATTTAGTTTCATCTATTTCATTTATTTGCCCCTCAATAGGTTTTACTATTCTGTAGCATGATTTGGTAAAGAACAATGGGAATACTGTATTCCCTGGACTGTATTAGAGCTGTTTAAGAAAGGGCTGCTTGGACTGTGGCAAAACTATATCACAGGCCAGTTTGATAGCACAAATCATAGTGATACTGGCTACCCTGGCTACAGGTTTTTTAATGGTATTAACATATTCTTGAGTATTGCTTCTTTTGCATTTTATCTGGTACATGTGTTTTGAATATAACTAGAATTCAGTGAAGAGTAAAAGGATGAAAAGTTATCTTATGTGATTTTAATGACTTCTCCCTGCAAGAAGAACAGGCTGAACTCAGAAGCAAAGATGCTCGTGATATTACTCCAACTGCATAGTTTTAATATTTAGGGCTAAAAGCAGAAACAATTGAATAAAATAAGTTAAGTTTTCTACATCTCTAGTGCTTATTCTTGACTAATCTGTTAAACACTTTTGTATAGCATGCACTAACTCATCTTCGGTGATATTGCAAGATTTTAAGGAGGCTTAATGTGAAAGTAACGGTATTAACTTACAAAGAATTTTCAACACAGATCTCAACAACACGTGACTATCTATGGCCAAATGACATCTGTCTGATGAAAATTAGGTGTATTTAGGTTTCTTCCCGATGAGGGAAACACACTATAGTTTGTTCACTTGTCTACTTTAATGGAAGTCTTTCTTTAAAAATATCAATATCTGAACAGCTCTGCTTTTAATAAGTGAGAGCCTTGACATTACTAGGGGAGCAAGGGACTTTAGTGTAGTCTAAATGACCCTGTCATTTCAGTTACTGAATCTGTTTCTATCAGCAGGCAAAATAAATAAATACATTCTGATTTCTGATAGAATGTGCAGCTATATATTTGACTAATTTAAACATTATTTTATATATTGCTATCTGTCTTTCTATTAAAAGCATAAAGCATTCTGAAACATGCTGTATGGCTCTTAGAGTTGCAGAGCAGCTGGGCTAAATTATCAGAGGAGGATGCACAATTAAGCATGATCTTTCTAGTACAATCAAGCTCTGTAATTAAGCCTCTGTCTCCATAGACACATCTGGTCTCTGCCTCTTTACTCTGCTCCGGAATCTGAGATTTACTGTTGTTTAGCAAAAACGTATATATTGGGGGATGGGAACTGGGTTTGTGTGTAAAATATAAACTGTACCACCCACAATATTCTACATGGTAAAATCTTAATGCTAATGAACTGAATTTCAGAAGGAGGCATCATTTATCTTCTTTAGTTAGCATTTTGCAAAATATCCACTGGTCATATATTTCCTTGTATCTATTTGCATATTTGTGGGGTAAAGAAAAGGATATCTGAAAACAATGTAATCATAGATTAGAGGATTAGAACACCTTTAACATATATAAAATTGAATATATGTAAAATTATATGTATGTGTTATGTACCATTGGTGAGGGATTAAATTCACACAAACGTAAATTAAAAGGAAACAGATCTTAAACTATCATCCCCATTCTGTTTTCATATTGTGTAATGTTACAAGAGATAATAATATATACATATTTAAATTAACTGTTGAATAATCTGTAGGAGTAAAATAAGAAAAATAAAAATCAGACAACACACAGGTTGCATTTGTAAATATGCTAACATACATCTTTCTAAAACATACATATTTCATGAAAAGAAAAAAAAAAATAAATAAAAATAAAGCTTACTTTCAGTCTTTGAAGAATATATGGATTTTACTGAGTCATTTCCTGATCATCACAGTTGTTACATGACTAACAAGAAGTTTTTGTACATATTGTCTGATATGTGAGAAATGATTATAATTTATGGAATACGGGTACTTGCTGATGAAATTCAGCTATCAGAAACAGTGGAGGATTTCTCAGTGATCTCAGTGTTGGTCCTATTGAGCTCCACATGAAGATTTTATCATATAATAAGTGGATAAATGTTTTCTTTTGTATTTAAATAAGAAATATTTTGTATTTATTGTAGTGGATTAATAAAAAATCAAATCAATTAGCTAAATCTCCTAAAATTAAAAAGATTGTACGTAAGCTTTTCTGGATCTCAATTGTGTGGTACTTATACATACATCACAGAATCACAGAATCAAAGAATTGGATGGTTTGGTAGGGGCCTCCAGAGATCATTGAGTCCAACCCCCCTGCAAAGCAGACTGTAGAGGTCGGTGTCCAGGAGGATCTTGAACATCTCCAGAAAAGGAGAATCCACAACCCCAGTTTTCCAGTGCTCTGTCACCCTTACCGTGAAGTTCTTTTGAATATTGGTGCAGACTTTCCTATGCTCCAGTTTATGGCCATTTCCCCTTGTCCTATCCTGACAGACTGCTGAGAAGAGGTTGGCCATGTCTCTTTGACTCCCACACTTAAGAGACTTTTAAACATTATTCAGATCCACTCCGAGTCTTCTTTTCTCAAGGCTGGACAGACCCAGGTCATTCAGCTTTTCCTCATGTGGAAGATGCTCCAGGCCCTTTATGATCTTTGTGGCACTGCACTGGACTCACTCCAGGAGACCCCTGTCTTTTTCATCCCGCAGAGCCCAGAACTGGATACTGCACTTCAGGTGAGGCCTGACCAGGCCGACATATGTACACTCATTTAGTTACAGGAAAAAAAAACATACAGGGGAAAAAAAAAAAAAAAAAAAAAAAAAAAAAAAGCTGAGTAAGTCTTCATAGTGCAGTCTAATATGCAGAAATTTGCTTATTCAGACCAGAAACACACTTCTGACTCTACAGCATTACATCATTGCTACAGGGAGTATAATAATTCCTTTCTGCATGGAAAGGAGACTTTATTAAATATTATATGTATGAAATTACCTGGTGTGTTTTTTCACCCACTCTGTTCTGTAGGTTTTATAAGAAATGTCTTCAGAAATGAAAATACGATAAATTGAAGAACAGAGACTATTTCTGAGAAAAATTTGAAGAAGAGGTTGTATACATGAAGAGGTTGTTATACATAACTTAAAGTTTTATTTATTTCTATATTGTCTTAACACATGAGGGATAGGTAGGATATACTAAAACACTGTTTCTTCTCAAGGAAATGGAAGAGGCTTTGAATGACTATTCTTACCCAGTGCTAAGCACTGAGATTTTTGAAAACTAAATCTTTGGAGCCAGTATCTCTGTCTTGAAGAGGGATATGTTTCTTGCCCGTGTCTCAAAAATTTTAAAATATGTGATATTGTCAATACTGAGAAAACATGCTCTAAGTGACCTACTGCTGTTACTTTCAAATGATGACGGTAGACTCTGCTATACAGAATGAAACTAATAAAAAGGAATGAAAACCAGAAACTAAAGCCATTGAATGCAGCAGATAGGAAACTGGTATTACAATCCTAGGATTAAATACTAGAATTATTAAAGCAACTGTACCTTGGATTTTTTTACTGGGAAAAGTCACAGAGAAAAATATATATATGAGTTTTGCTTTGCAATTTTGACAATTTTATTAAATTAACAAACACTAAGTCCTACTTTATTTTTATTATTTATGTCTGCTTCATGAACTCTCAATATGTGATGATCTCATATTCTGGTATCATCTCAGAGATATGGAAATGTAAGTAATATATACTTATTATATATTTATACATTTTGTTTTCAGAACTTTCTCTTAAGTCTGACTTCTGCTAGTAGCTGTTTGCTTACAGTGGAGGAGGTATCAACATCTGGAATTAATTAACTTCTTAACCTTCAGTCCAGTGTCTGCTACTGTGAGGGAAGATGGAAGATTTGAACAAGTTTGCACTTCATGAAGTGATATTAGCCATATCCTAACATGTTTGTCAAATATCTTGGGAATCTAAAGATGTTGCTTCACAGAGGAGGAAAATAGCTTTTTACTCTTTTTGTTCTAGCCTGCAGGAAATATATATATAGCTATATATACAGCCTGTGTCATATCATGTGATTGAATATAAAAGATATAATTTTAATTTCATTTTTTTTAAGAACAGTAAAGTAATTACATCTTCCTTGATTTCATAGGCTCACAAATTTTCAGCTGAGTGTCTTTTAGATAAAAAAACACTGATCCTGCATAGCAGACATGTAAGATGCACTTCAAAAGTGAAAACTAAAAACATAATTTCCTCCATTAGTAAATCTGTAGGGAGATTACAGTATATATCAGAACATATGAGCTTGTGAATATTATTGAGCATTCTAAGCAACCGAAATATCACATTTGACTTCAATATAAATTTCAAGGCAGACAAATTTTGTTTTCAATGTGGGTTGTGGTCCAACTGGCAGTATAATTTATCCTACTTACCTAATTGGATACTTGATACTCTGAAATACTAGGGAATTTATTCTAGCCTAAGAGCTGCAGTACAGAACAGCCTAAGACCTGCAGTAAGATAGTGCATTTGAATGACCACTTGGTTCATGGTTAAAAATACAGCAGCTGTTAAGGAATCAATTTTGGTCATCTACATGCTGCCTTCTACAAGTAAATATAGAAGCCCAGGGACATTTCTGTGGCCTTCAGGCTTAGGTGGCACAGCCTTTATTGCATCCTCTTTTACAAACTCTTTCATCCCCAGAGAGGATTTCCTCTTTTATACTGCCTAGTAGGATGTGCTGTTAAAGCCCAAACACTTCCTGGGGAACAGCTGGTGTATGGCAAGGAAACGTTATAGAAGGTGCCAGCAATTAAGCATAGAAAATGGTAACTCTCTTCCTGGTCCTCTGTTGTTTACAAATCTGGACATAGCCTTGTGACTTGTGGCTCTTTGTTAATAACATTGGTGTTAGCATCATCTTTTTTATAAATATGATGAATCATTCACATTTCTATTGTTACAAAAATGGAGGGACATGGCAAGCTTCTTCATTGTAAATGGAAATAAATCATGTTAGTTTATATTCCATAGCCAGAAGAAATCACATTGTATTGTACTGTATGATTAAAGTATACACTGGGGAACAAAGTCTCCTGTATTCTGGCCTGCAGGCAGGTGTTACCAATTCACAAGTCACTGAGCTGACTACACCTCACAATTCCCATCTGCAAAAAAGGCATAATCCACTAATTAACTCTAAAGAAATATTAATAGCCCGCAGTTAAAAAGTAAATACAATCAATCTAGAAGGCAATAAAGGTTAAAATATGGCTTTTCTTCTATATGTCCATGTATTCAGACATAGGTTAAAAACTAAAAAAAGATAAAATAGCAGAATTAGTCTATGATAGATGGAAGAGGCTTCTCCTGTCTAATATTTAATATGAAAGGACACATACGATTATATTATTTCATCTAACTGACAATCATAATTACATTTTAAGGTTAATGGGATGTGTTAATATTTAGCTGTCCTTAATCAGATCTTATAATGACTAGAGATTAATGGTATTTTTTTTTTTAAATGAACAAAATGGGGAACTGGAAATCATTTGTAATTCAGAAAGTGACATTGATCAACACATAGTTCTTCAGTAGTGGACTACTTTATTTCTATTCAAAGCCACTTAGTTTTTTTCTGCATGGTAAGTATCTACAGAAAGTTAAAAAAAGAACACAGGCAAGTTCAGTAAAGGTGAAAACAAACAAACAAAAACCTGTATGTAGAAAATACAAATCTAAGCAAACTTAGAACACTGTCTCTATCTAGTCTCCCCATAACATTTTCCACAGCCAGCATATACATGCTAACTCCTGACATTAATGGCGATTTTAGATATTTTACATAGAAGTGCAGCTACCCAACACTCCCGCGGTCAAGAAGAACTTGAAGACCATAATTCTGGGATGCTAGTTTATGTTCTCTGACAAAGACATCATGTCCATCATGATACAGTTTAAGTAGGAAAAAAATAAAAATACAACTCTTTCTTGTTAAGAACTTTTAAAAAAATTACATTCAGAATATCTCTTTATTTCTATTACACAGTGAAATAAAATGTGTGAAACATGAAAAGGAAGTTCAGAAATTTGATTTACTGTTTAAGAAAATCATATTTTCATTGTATCAGTGAATCCATGTTGCTTGAGAAGAATATAAACCGTTTCACATCAACACACCTTTAATTTTCCTGTTATTAACAATCAAAAGAACTTGGAGTTAAAGAAGCTTTGAGATCTTTGGTCTCATGAAGGAGTTTTTACAGCTGTATACCAGTAGGGGATGCCAAAAGAAAATGTAAGAAAATCTTGTCCCATGAGCATAGTTTCATAGTTTCATAGTTTCGTGCGGGTTGGAAGGGACCTTAGAGATCATCGAGTCCAGCCCCCAGAATTCGAGCCTCTGTGTAGCAGAGTGGCACTTCTACCACTTGCGCCACAGGGGGGATTCGACAGTTAAGTGAACTGTCAGTGGATTCTTGCACATTGGTCTTTTGGGTCTGTAGTCAGAAGGCCAGAAAAACAAAACAAACCAGAACAATTTTTACAGTGTGTTAAGATCAATCACTATACAATAAAACTCTGTAATGGAAGAAATAGGATACATAATAATTTACTGGGATTAAAGTAGTGTTATGAAATACACGAAGACTTCAGGACTGTTACACATAATAAACAATAGTGTGGTCTCTGACTTGCTTTGCTCTTACAGTGTAAGGGACGCTTTTTAGCATTTATGGCACATCACTTTTAATATATGTTGTTAATTTAAGTTAAGTTATATTTCTGTAGTGTGTGGTAATTTCAGTGATATATTACTTTTATTAAATAATGTATTTGGTTGAAATGTCATTATACTTAATGAATTTACATTGTTTTGCTTGTTGTTTTTAACACTTCTTTTCATTTGTAACTTTAGCAGATGCGTAGGTGTATTAAAATAACTGAGTCAAGCAGGCATTCATCTAATGGGCTTCAGTTACACGATTCTGTAAACTGCAAAGTGTAATTGCTTAGCTGCAGCAGCAGAAATTACATTGAAGATTACAAAATTCCCATAAACTGGGATTCCCATAAACTTTCTAGAACATTGGAGTACTCAAGGCAGGAAATATAAGACAAAGACAGAGCTGCCATTTGATACCCCCTAGGATTTATAAACAAAAATTAAGGTGCTGCTTAGATGGGTAAAGATAACCAGGTCTCTTGTTGCATCTGCCAAACGTGGACACGTCTCAGATAAATGCTCCATGTGGTGGTATATGTGTATGAGAGCATATGAGAGTAACATATTGTGGTTTGAAGTTCTTGTTTCAGTTTGGGTACTTACCATAGCCAGTATTACAAGACAGAATGAATAAATAAATAAATAAACACAATATATATATATATGTATTTTAGAAATTTTAACTGGCTTGGCTTTTTTTTTTTTTTTTTTTTTTTTAATCTTGCTCTTCCCAGTATTATTACAAACTAAGCACAGTCCCAATGTTGTTTTAGAGAGAGAGAGAGCAACACTGAGAGCTACTGCAGGAAAAATATCTCAGAGAATAAGCAAACTTGATCCTCTCATTCTAACAAGAGGTAGAGTTCAGATCACCATCTTCAGGATTAAGTAGATTTCTTATCTTTAAGTGCTTATGCAGAAAGTTGGAAGAAATCAACTGGAACAAGGAAAGATAGTTCTGAATATCCCTATCAAGTCAAATTCCTCTATCAAAATATAAGTTCATTTAAAATATTTCAATATGGGGGATGGATATATCTACAGCCTGAGTAAAAATAATACCAAGACAGATCTCAAATTACTTTTGTGAACCAAAGTTTTTGACTGAAGCATTCATTTGGCACTGTGCCTTAAGGTCCCAAAATAGGCCAGCTAAACTTTCCTTCAATTAATATCGTAATAAGGCAAGTTAAATAACACTCAGGTTGACAGAATTGTTGAGTATACACTCCATGAAGATCTCACAGATGAACAAAGCAAAGAATCTGAATTTGAATATAGGTTGAATGTCCACATTGCAGTCCAAGCAAACAGTAGCTTTTCCATACAAATATGCTGTATCTATGACATGCATGTTAAATGAATTGATAAACTGCAGCACCTATTTGTCATCCAAAAGGTTATTTTGAATAAATTTTGGTGTTTTTCTGAAAGATCTGCTGAGTTTATTTGTGAGTCATATACATACATAGATAATGGTAATCACTATGTGGTGGTGTGATTAAAGCCAGTGAAGCTTGCATCATCACAAGAGATAGTTAAGAACATCATTAAGTATTTTTAAATTCTTTAGTTGGATATTAAATTACTATTAGCAATAAAAAAATGAAAATCAACCTACTTTCCAGTCAAGCACATAAGTCTAATATTTATGCATCTAAAAATTATCAGAGAGAGAGAGCTGCAAGTGAGAGACAGGTTCAGAAAACAATCTTCAAATGAAGAAGGGGTATTCTATACACATCAGACAGCTATATTCACTATGGCTGAATTTGCTCGGTGGACAGCTTTTCTAGAGTTAGGTGACATTTCTTATGGCTTGTAGCTCAGTTTTCAGTGCTGTGCTAATCAAATCTTGGTGTCATAGGTACCTGGCAAAGTGTGACAAATCTGACTTTGACAGAATATATTACAGCTTGCCTTGACATTTCATCTCCCTATACATATGCCTAAAAATTAACAAATGTGTGAAAATTACAGTAAAATGTCAAATAGAGACAGCTAATATGACTATATAAGGGATGCAAATTTTTGTGTGCTATACATATACTATACTATACATACCATACATATTCAAAGCTTTTTAAAAACAATGTTATTAGTAATTATATTCCCTATTTGTTGTTAAACAGGTTACATTTAAATGGTCATTCTATTAAGTTCAAATTATATTCTATGACATTCTAATTTTATTTTAGGAAAAAAATATGTTGATTACTTTATAACTTCAGAAAACTATTTATTTAAAATTATCCATTTCAAAAATGTTTTCAGTTATATTATAGTATCACTTCAGTGAAATAATAATTCATTTTTAAAAAGACAACAAATCTACCAGCAGGGGAAAGAGAAGTTCACTACTTTGTTTCCCCTGACTTTTAGTTTGCTTCATTATTCTCTTCCTTTTCTTTCTAATTTTTTAGAAATTGGTGAAATAGAACACACCATTTAAATAACAATAGTGAAGAATGTTTGTTCTATATAAATGAGCCATTGAAAAGTTAAATAAATTGCAAGCTCAGTCCATAGTTTTCCTAGTAATGCAAACTAAATCATAATTTCCAAACAGACTCACCTTCAGGATATATCCATTTTCTTCCTTTCACTTTTATTTTCTGCTGTCAATCAATATACTTTCCCCAATTAGGAAGTTAAAGAGAACTTTGAAACATCTTTTCCCTGGACAGTAACATACTGAAAATATTGCCAATACTGTAGGAAATAAATAAGAAAAGATGCATTCCATCTCATTTGCATGACAGCGAAGTGCCTTTCACCAAAATAATGAGGTTATTTAGGTGAAAAAAGCAAGTTCTGGGAATGTCTTTTGACAAAGAATATTTATATTCATATTCATTGATTCCCTTTTGAGATACACTAAACTTACTTCTGCATTTAAAAGCCTATTTAACTGCTCCACAGTAAGCACAATTATACCTATGGCATTCCTGACAGACATCTGTTCTGTAAACCCTCCGCTGCTGCAGAAATGCATAGCATCCCTGTAGAATTTAGTAATTCATAGAGTTTCTTACATGGACTACAAACATCAGTAAATTGGAGAACTGGAATAGATTTCTAGGTGGCACCAAAAACTGAGTACATCTACATAAGACTAGAACAACCAGCCTCTAGACATATTGGAAAATAACAGGTTAGTGAATGATATATTTAGGGTTAATGGAAATTGAAATGAAAATTATTAAGGTACTGCAAAGAAATCTCTATTTTCAGAAGAACAAATTATCAAGAAAATTGAATAGACAAGTGAACACATTCTTGTAATTTACTCATTAGAATCATAAACTCCTCCAGATTATAGTATTTGTTTGGAGGTATGCTATATGGAAGAAGGCATGTATTGATTAAAAAACTTATAGTATTTCACATAGAATGATGCAACACAGGACTATGTAAGATACAATAGTATATAACATGAAAGGAATAAATATTCATTTCAATCTGTCATGGAGTTCATTAACTCTATTCTGCTGTTTAACTTAAGCTGCCAGAGTTTATTTTTAAAGCACAAGTAACATTTCAGATGTCCTTAAACCTGTACTGATCAATTTAGTAGCAGTGAGAAAAGCAATTAAACGGAACTTGGTATATATCCACTTTTGCATAGCTTCAGACCAGTGAGTGATTAGAAGCTGGGTACTTTGCTTTTGAGATGAACAGCTACGGCAAAAGGGGCTATTGTCCACCTTTTTTTTTTTCCTCTTGGAGCTGTCCCACTTTGTAGTAATGAAGTATTAATTCAGATGGTGTGAAAAAATCAGAAATTTTGAACATCAGATTTTACACATAATAGAATTGATTTATTACTGTTACAGCTATTAAAATATCAAATTAATAATTAGTATGTTTAATAGAAGATAATAGGGAACTGTACAAGAAAGTACAGTAAGTGAATAAAAACACAACAGAGTTTGAATTTCCAGTCTTATCTTGAGTTTTAGGTCAATAACTATTACTTACTTACATTAAAAAGAAACAAAACAAACCAAAACACAACAAAACAACAACAACAAAAAGAAGAAGAAAAAAACAAACAAAAAACTTAACTTCCAAAATTGACATTCAAGTAAAGTTACAGCTCAGAAAATTGACATTTTATTACATTTATTTCAGGAGAACAGAAGGAAGATGACAATTCATATTGATGCAATGCAACAAATAGTAACAAAATGAAGAAAATTTAAAGGAGATTAAGTACATTTCAGTATGTAAAGAGAAACAAATTATTTTGAAGATTAAATTACATTTCATATAAAATTACGTAATATTTATTTAAAAATAAGTGCATGTGTTTCAGTTTAGAGCTTTTGTCCGACCAAAGCTTGGGACAGTGAACATAA
Source organism: Coturnix japonica (assembly GCF_054131305.1). NCBI lineage: Eukaryota > Metazoa > Chordata > Aves > Galliformes > Phasianidae > Coturnix > Coturnix japonica. The sequence continues at coordinate 144,232,970 of NC_140663.1, forward strand.
TTCTAATTTGTTTTTATTTATACTGTATTATTTATATGAGATTAAAAAAAAAAAAAAGACCACTTAATCATCCTGTCTGTGAAAGATAAAGTATTTCAACACAGATGCATTCTTTAAGTCTCTCATTTAACAGACACAGCTATGAATTTGTTATTCCATTAACTAGATTAACAACATATGGTATGAACATATCAGTTATATTGCTTTGTACATCTTATGCATAGCTGCTGATAAATGGGATAATAACATGCCAGCAATACTCAAGCTCTCTATATAACATCACTTGAATGGCTTTTTCATCATTAATATTTAATAAATTAATTAATGTAGTGAAGTAATAAACTCAAAGCTTACTTTGTGATGCAGCAGTGGAGCAATATGTTTTGGCTACAATGACATCCCAGATAGATGTTTTTAGTACACAGCCTCAAATAATATTGCATACAGTATGCTTACATAGCATTTTAAGAAAAGATGCAAAAAATTCTCACTTAAGTATACTTTTATTTATGTAGCACAAATTCCTGTCTCTAAGAACAGCCAACAATGGATGATTAAGAAAGAATAGAAACAAAAGAAAAAGAAGATGCAGCAAATCTGATAAAATACCAATTTATATACTAAACACATTTTGTAGAGTACTGATATTGCAGAGTACTAACACAAGACCTATGGTCCTGACCGGGGATGACTTACGTACAAATAATAAGAAATAAGACAGATACTTAATTTTTTCTGAGTGTCAAGTGCATAAGAGTGCATGAATCACTCAATCACCTCAGCAGGTATTTGCATTCTGCATGGTCAGCAGATTATCTGACAATAGCAGAGCGAGTTGCAGTGCAAAAAAACAAAGACTGTGCAGAGTCCTTCACTACCAACCTTGAAATGTTCAGATGTTCTCTTGCTACGGGGGCATTTGACGTAGGCACTCTTGGAAGTGAGTGATAGAGCACCAAACAATCAAAATGTCAAATGTTTATTTATTTATTTATTCTGCCAGTTTAGGTTATAAATCTGGAAGTAAGCTTATTAAGAACCATTTTCACGTACATTATAATTTGCACTATTTTTTTTCTGATGAGATGTAACATATTTATTGATCATGGGTTGCCATTAAAAAAAAAAAAAAAGAAAGCAATCAAAATCAGTCTATCAATTATTAATCTATCGGGGCTGTTTTATTATAAAGTACTTTTATCCTCTTCAGCAGTTCTTGCAGTTCAGAGAGAAAATGGGCAATGACACTTGGAAATCTAGGACTTCTTGTTGGGGAGCACTGTGACTATTTTAGATAAAAACACTGTACACAGAACGTTCTTGTCTAGAAAGGAAGATGGTTCCGCAAGGCTGTATCAAAGAACTGCTAAGAACCAGTCCTTGGTCCTGTAGCCAGAAAAGCATCTCACAGAAGGAACTTTCCATTCCTAATAAAATAAAAAGGGCAGAAAATTAAACTGAAGGATACAAAGAAATGATCACCGGGATTTCCAGGACCATCAACACAAAAAGACTGAGTATGCATAAGGAGTTGGAACCCTATGTTAATGATTTTGGGCAAGTGTTGAATCACAGAATCATAGGGGTTGGAAGGGACCTCTAGAGATCATTAAGTTCAGTCCCCCTGCAAAGCAGGTTGCAGAGGCAGGTGTCCAGGAGGGTTTTGAATATCTTGAATATCTCCAGAGAAGGAGAACCCACAACCTCCCTGGTCAGCCTGTTCCAGTGTTCCATCACCCTTACTATTAAGAAATTTGTTTTATGGCCATTTCCCCTTGTCCTGTCCCCACAGACTACTGAGAAGAGATCAATCATGTCTCTTTGGCTCTCACTCTTGAGAGACTTACAAACATTAATCAGATCCACTCTGAGTCTTCTTTTCCCAAGGATGAACAGACCCAGGTCATTCAGCCTTTCCTCATGTGAGAGATGCTCCAGGCCCTTTATGATCTTTGTGGCCCTCCACTGGACTCTCTCCAGGAGATCCCTGTCTTTTCTTAGGAGAAATAAACTGATTTAATAGATAAGATACCAGAAGGCAACACACCATAATACAATATAATTAGAATTGAAACTAATAAATCAAATATAATGGGAGAGTATCTGAAAGCTGTAGGCCTTATAGCAATATTGAAGTGATGCGTGCAGTCGGGATGGGCAGCAGCCAAGGAGAGCCAAAGGAGAAAAGCAAAATGTGATCAGGTGACCTTGCCAGGAGTTCTATCTATCTCCTCTCTGACTGCAAAGCCTCGTGGGGAATGTAGTTCTTCTCTTCTGGACAGGTACCCAGAACTGGAACATTAACAATTTAACTCCCAATGTACTACATTATGTTATGATGTGGAATACCAGTAACCAAAAATCATAAAACCATGACACCTTCTCCACAGAGCTTTTCTCCAGCAGGTCATGCCCCAACCTGTACTGATACTTGTGGTTATTCCTTCCCAGGTGCAAGACTCTGCACTTGCTTTTGTTAAACCTCATCTGGTTTATTGCTGCCCAGCTCTCCAGTCTGTCCAGGTCTTGCTGAATGGCAGCACAGCCTTCAGGTATGTCAGCCACTCCTCCCAGCTTTGTATCATCAGTGTAATTGCTGAGGGAGGACACTATCCCCTCATCAAGATCCACCATAAAGATAGTAAACAAGATTGGACTCAGCACTGACCCCTGGGGAACTCTGCTAGTCACACAACTCCAACCAGACTCTGCATTACCGATCACAACCCTCTGAGCACAGCCAGTCAGCCAGTTCTCAACCCAACCTCACTGTCCACTCATCTATCCCACACTTCCTCTGCTTCTGTATCAGGATGTCATGGGAGACAGTGTCAAAAGTCTTGCTGAAGACAAGGAAGACTGTGAGGACCTGCTTCTGAGAAAAGGTGAAGAGCGGGTTGAGAGCCTGTGGGTTAGAATTAGGGATAGGATTAATAAAGGGAACCTGGTGGTAAGGGTTTAGTAAAGGCCACATAATCAAGGGGGAGCCTGCTGACAAGGTCTTCTTCCTTCATCTGCAGGATGTGTTATGCTTGCGGACATTCATCCTGATGGGGGATTTAAAGCACCTGGTTATCTGCTGGAAAGGAGATCAAGGAAACAAATCCTCCTAGAAGGCAAGCTAAGGCACGTGATGGATGAGCGGGTGATTAGAGACAGCTAACGTGCTTTTACCGTGGGAAGGTCTTGTCTGATCAATCTGGTTTAACAGTTCGCTATATACTGTGTTATATGTTCTTCCCCTCTTGCCAAAACTCTATCTCCCTGTCCTATTTTTTGAACTGTAATCTCTACTTTGAACATACATTACTAAACAAATTCAAAACCTAGGTAAAGCAATGCAATGCAAAAACATAGCAAGTGTATTATGACTATCAATAACAGTTATTCAGAGTCTGATGGATTCCACGTGAGACATGGCTTACTATGGAAATTCTCTTCCATTTGACATTTTACAGGCTGTGAGCTACATTTGAAAAACAATTAAGAAACATTAAAAACTAGGCAGTTTTTATAAAGCTTGTGAATTATGCATATTATTCAGTCTTTCCATTCATTTCATTCCTATGAAGTGATAACGGTAGACAAAATAACCTATAGTGTGTACTATGAATAGTTTGGTGCAGGGAAGGGGTGGGGGCACTCATGTTGTTGTTACTTCATTGTAGAGGCAGACTATTGCTAAACAGTCATTGAACCTGAAGGCATGCTATGCTGAAATTTAAAACGAACTGACACTGCTAGTTGAAGGGAGCTAGACAGGAACTATTTATAAAGTGAACAGGGATGGGAACAAAACAAAACAAAAAAGAATAAAAATCACTGTGAATTTGTTTCCCACTAACTGTTTTGGTGAACACTGACACTTTAGAAATCTTACTGTACAGTTTGAAATTCATATTGGTTTGCATACTTATCACAGAATCCCAGAATCATTTAGATTGGTATGCACCTCTTGAGAAGATCTTGTCTAAACTCCTGCACAAGCCAGGTGATCTAGAACAAGTTGCCCAGAGTTGTATCTTCACACATGGATTCTGAACCCGACCATCTCATGATCACAAAATAACTGAATGTGACGTGGACTTGGAAGGGATCTCTGAAGACCATCTAGTTTAGTCCCACTGCAGCGAAGACAGCTGCCAGCTTTCACGTTCATGACTAGTTCTTTGTTTCTAAATGTCAGGACATTTCATTGTTCATTCTTCAGTAATCTCTGTCAGGAGGTTGTTGTTAATGCACTCTAGAAATCTGGCCTACTTGAGTTGCAGTTATGATGTCCTTTGAACAGACATCAGGGTCACTAAAATCTACCACTGTCTGCAAATATGAGGCTTCTTCCAGTTGTTTCCCTTATCAATACATCTCTTTCCAATATAGACAAATTATAAGAAATCGCTAAAGTAGAAAAATAATGTTTATTGAATTAAGGACTTGTATGCTACAAGATATTTTCTTATAATTTAATGTAGAAAGTAGAAACTAATACAATAGATGAAGTTTTCTTCCCTAATGAAGTTTAAGTATTATTCCTAATGTGTTTCAAAACTCAGATGAAATTTCTTAGTGAATGATTATAGTTAGATTAGCAATTCAAAGTTGCTATTTGTATAAGTCAACATAAAATTGAAGTTTCTGAGTTAACATCTGAAGGAAAAAACTTGCTATATTATCACAAAATTATGTAGATCATATTAATGTGATATTGAATATAGACTAATACAATAAAAATATAATATTTTAATAAAATTAACATATTAAGTAGTGAAGGTGCAGAGGGTTCAGTTGAAAGTGATGAACACCCATAGTTCTTCATGAAATCAGTAGCTGAAATTACCTTATGCATTCCAATTCACACTTAGTTAATATTAATACTTCCTGGATACCTAGGAGGGGCACAGAAAGGCAAAACTGTATGCATACTTCCCACTTCTTATCCTTGTGAAGAGCAGAAAAAGGACACTTCAGAAAATCCTTCTGGTTCTATTTCTCTTTTCACTACCCTATTCTGTATCTGAAAAACAATTCATCTACTCTCTGATCTCTGACAGATACAATTAATGATTGAATAGGAGAATAGAAGTTAAATCATATTTTCTTTCACTTCAATACAGTAGTGTTAGCTTATATCACTGAGACACAAAGAATTATTTGCTAGACATCAACAAAACTTTGTGTAACCCATGCCACGAATTTTTCTTACATTCTACACAATTTTCTTGACCTAAAAGCTATAGATCAGTTGTGATATACTTAATATCAGATCTTTGTATTTTAAAATGTAGTATGTATATTAGTTTGTACTCCATAAGCAACAATTTAATGCAGAAAAGGAACTTAACTAAGTAAAAAAATCTTTTTTACTGGTTTTCACCTACCACCCTGAAGTTTATTTATTTGCTTTTTTTTTATTTATTAAATTACTGTCATCAATATTTAACCATTTTCTAATGTTTTCTGGTCCCTGACTGCTGGTCTGTTGACTATGGCTACTTACTACCTCCATAATGATCTTGTTCAAGCTTCTGTCAAAGTAATGTAAAACAGAAAATAATGCTCAGTCCAGAATAGCTGTGTCATTAGCACAAAAACAGGAGCAGAGAAATATATGAAACATATTAACTTATTTACTATACTTCACAGTGCTTTGGTAATGTGTTTAACTGACCAATTCCCTTCTCTGTTTCATTACTTAATTTACTTTTATTCTGCTTAATGTGTGATAAAAAAGGATGACTTCATGATGTAAGATGCTGAATGTGATCTACTGTTTCTCTTGCCCACTTCCAGCTGCCTGTCATAACAACAGGAACTTCTCAATAGATTACCTCAAGTTCTGGGAAACACAATGTGAAAAGGTACATCTAATGCTTCTTACAAGAATACAAATGCAATTGCCTTTTAGAGTATGGATATTAGGCCTCATTGTCATCTTCAGGTAAGCCTCCCAACTCATTTTTCAGTGTTTTGTTGTTGGTGGTGGTGGTGGTGGTTGGTTGCTTGTTTTCTTTCATGTATGAGAAGAAAATCCTTCCTTTGGATTATTACAAATATCTTTGGTTTTACCTTCGCCACAGTTAAATTTGTTAGTCATTTTCCTTTCAAATTGCCCCCCCCCCTCCACTCTGAATCATTTGTTACATAAGATTACACTTTTTTACTTCCATTCTTTAGTCTGATTGTGCCATCTTTTATCCATGGTTACTCCATTTAAAGCAATCTCACTGCCTGAATTTTTAGTTTAGTCTTTTGTACACTAAGCTTTTGTCTGGCTGTAAGGACTAGCAGAACAACTTACTTGGCTCCTTCTTCATTTCAACTCTCCCCAGACATCTAATTGCCTAATAAAAGGTGTATTATAAAAGTTACAAGTAATCAATATGAATGCAGCTATAAAAGGAACCATGCATGACACCCTGCAATTTATTTCTCTCCTTACTACTGCTGAGTTCCACTTTTATATTTATAGCATGCGTAACAAATGTACACATTATAGAATTCATATAAGAGGTGAAAATCTCTTTTTCACATATTCTGAAATAACTACTATTTTTTTTTTCCTTTTTTTCTTTCTTTTTTTTTCCCCTTAAATCCAAATTAAAATATAATTCATTCTGGATGAGCGGAGGAGGATTTCACTTTAAGTAGTGAAGAAGAGTCCATGTGAAGAACATAACTAATTAAAGAAACAAATATCAGAAATGCAAACAAAAAGTCAAATGGGGAGAATAATGAACAAATTAGCATCAGTACCCAGTAAGAATTTACTGGGAATTTATTTTCCATCTTGTAATGGTGTCCTGGACGTCTTCATACTCTGCGTTCAGACCTTCTCCTGCATTACATCTAGTGAGAAAAAATATCTAATAGCTTATATAATGCCTATGGAAATCAGTGAGAATTTCTGAAAGAGACTCAATGATTTATCATTATTATTATTAATTTAAAAAAAAAAAAAAGAGCTTGTTACTGACATTAACCTTATTATCATCCAAGTCATAAGAACTCTGTTTTCACAGTAAAGGCAGAAAAATCTTGTTATTATAGTGTTGGTTTTGTTTTGTTGTTTGTACAACAAATGGGTAAGAATTGATGTGTTCTCGTTCATGAATCTTTCTTACCAGGAAAATCATGAAGAAGCAAGTGTTTCATGTGGTCATTTTCTTCATGTTGAAGAGTGCAATAGTGCACACTGAACCAGCAGAAGAGGTGGTTTTGCTTTATGGCCAATGCCTACAATTAGATCCCTGGTCACTGAATGGGTCTTGTTGAAGCTACACAGGAGACCTAATAAATACACATCAGATGCTGTGTGTTTTTCTATTGTTTATGGATGTGCTGTTGTATGTGTGTGTGCTGCAGTACTGTACATAGCAGCTATGCCCATATTATTATCCATGTAACACAAATAAATGATCATTGCATATAGACTGAGTTATCCATGTTGACATGGATCCTGGGGTAACCTTGGAAAATTATATTCTTTTTCTTTCATTACCATTGTAAAATACTATGTATACTCATTTTCATAGTCTTTGGCAGATTTTTCCATGCCTCATCTGCTGCTCTGATATAGCTGCCATTATAACAGAGATTGGACTATGCGTTCAGAACTTTGCTGTTCAGTCACCTTGATTTTCTTCTGAAAAACTGCTTCCTGTCCTTGTGTTCGAGCTTGTACATGAAGTCATGCTAACTAGAGGACCTGTCTTTTTCATATATTTGTAAAGTGTCATCAACTCTTGCAGACTTCATAAAATCAGCATAAAGATATCACCTCCAACATGGCCAAAGGGTGGCTTATTCAAATTCAGAGCTCCTGAGCTCTAATTTGATCTGCCATTGATTTCTTCTGTAATCTCTGACATCTCTCTCACTTAACATGTTCAGTTTTACTCCTTGTTATTATCAAAGTCTGTAAGAATTCTGAACTTATTAGTCTAGTTAGTGATTTGAACAGAAAAATGTTACATAAATATATTTCCTTTAGCTTGCTTTGCATCAGCCTGCTGTTCACTGATGTTACCTATAAAAACAAATTATATTTGACAGGAATGTCTTCAGCAATCACTAGAAGTAATGCTATGGGTGTAGTAAAAACTAATGACATTGTCATTGTACTCAGGTTGATAGGCTTTGCTAAGAGGTAAGGAGTGATAATCTAGATCTAGGTCTGTAATAATGCTGTTTTCTGGATTTAGCTTTTTTCTGTCTCTTTTGGTAGGCCAGCAGAATGAATATGTGATAATCTGAAGCTTCTTAAGCCAGTGACCTCAAATATGTTGGGTTTTAAGAGCAAATGAAATTTATTTGGCTACTGACAATGCCACGTTTCCCTATTAAGTACTCTATAACAAGCAGCATTCATCCAAAACTGTCAATGCAGAAAGCTTTATTGATTCACCATTTTACAAAATCTAGAGGATTTTTTTTAATAGTGTATAGAAGTATACACTATTAAAGTATAACATATAGGTTATAAAGAAGTATTATTATTATTATTAGATGACAAACTCACTTTACTTAAAATCTTTTGTCAGGCTGGTTATTTTAAACATTTATTTTATTGGAGTAATAAAAAGAAGTAATTTATATTCTGTCCATTAACAACAACAACAGCAACAAAACAACAAAAAAGGAAAACATTTCTGTTTTGCAAGCTTTTAACTTGAAATTCTACATCTGCTTTTCTTCAAAGTAAGTAAATATGTGTAAGACGTGCACATTTTAGATTCTTACATAAGACTGCATATTTTGAGCACTTCACCATGATTAGCCAGTTCTCCACTAACTCCTACGGTGCAGTTGTCTGAGTGCTATAAAATTTGAACTTCATTTTGATATTTCTATGTTACAGTGTCTTGTAGTACTTTGAGACAGCTGGCTGTATTATCTGAACTGTATGTTCAAGGCAATACTTACATCTTCCAAAATTTCTTCAGACATTTCTTTATTCTTGGTCCAATGGGTCCTGACAAACTCGCTCCATGGACAGTTCTGTGTGGCTATCTGGAATGTGGCTTGTCTTTCATAGCATTGTCACCACTGCTGAAACTCACCTCTCTTGCCTCGGCAAGTGTCAATGAAGGTGCAATTTCTATCTGCGTGGAAGAATTCAGTGACACATATTTGCCTCATACCTACATATCAGATGCCATCTTGTCAGACTATCCCTCTACTGTCATCTGCTGCACAGCAACAAAATGTAATAGCATATTGGCAGGAAAATTCAACTTCTACAGCCATACTACCAATATTTGCCTCTGATATCATGGGCCAACATAATAAACCAGAGGCAATACTTCACAGCAACCCCCATAATAAAACTTCTGATTATTATTTTTCCAGAGTTAAAGTGCTTGTTCACTGTGTATTGGTTTGCAGTTTCATATGTTCTTGAGAACAGAACAAGTTGAGAATCCAAAACAAAAAATAAGATTAATTAAATTGTAAAGAAAAAAAAAATGTTAAATGAAATGAACTGATAAAAAAATAATAAAAAAAAAAAAACAACAAAAAACAGGCAATTAAAGAAATTAGGTGACAGAACAGAAAATTTTACTTAAAGTCTCTTTTAAAGGATAAGAACTGCTGCAATGTAGTCATTAATAAAGAACAAAATTTGCTTCTCCATCTGCACCACAGTTCTTAATGATATATTTGGCAGCTGCCTTGTGTACAGGACTCCCACTGATGTTAAGAATTGCTCTGTTCATAGAACTACTGAAAAATGTGAATAGAAATCAAGTAGAGAAAAATTCTACTGTGTTGTGCACAGAACACAGAATCATTTCCATTCTGATCACTGATGACTCAGTCTTTCATTCTTTGATCACTTTCATCTGTGTGAGCTTGACCTTTGTCTTGTGATTTTATATAGGTTATGTTCTTTGGGGCATCTTCCTATTAGTTTTCAGCCCCTATGCACTCACATTTTTCTCCATGACAACTCTGAAATATAATTACAGTAAAATACAGAGAAACAGCCAAATTATCACATTTTTCATGCATTTGAAGAAGGCAAAAAAATGTCTTAAAATAGCTACTAGAATATTTTTGTTTTCTCAACTTCCTTCAATTCACTCTTTTTTAACCAACATGATTTGTATATCATAGAATTGCAGAAGAGTTGAGATTGCAAGGGACCTTTGGAGGTCATCTGATCCAGCCATCTGACTCAAGATGGGACACTCCAAGCAGCTTACCTGGAACCACATGCAAACAAATTTTGAAGATATCAAAGGAAGGAGACTCCACATTGTTTTTGGGCACCCTTTCCCAGTGCTCAGTCTTCTCAAAGAAAAACACATCCCGATGTTTGGAGAGAACCTCATATGTGAGGGGTCTGGACCACAGGCCTTGTGAGGAGTGACTGAGAGAGCTAGGATTATTTATTTATTGTTGCCGTTGTTTTAATATTAAAGCCCTTTTCAGCAACATAAGGATCTTCTTCCATGGCAACTGTGACTATTTATTCAGTACTGCAGCATCAGTATACATTTTAGGGCTATTTTAATTTTTGATGGAGCCCCAAACATTTCTGAGATTTAGATAGTGGCGTTTAGTAGCAGTGAACAGGAATAACTTTTGAACAATTTCAGAAGGCTTTTTAGAAGTGGTTGTTTTCTGTCACTGTAAATATTGCCTGAGATATATTGCCTGTAAAACAGTGGCAAAAGAGGAGTATTTTGCAAAAGGCTTGAGTCAAGTTCCATCTCCAGAGTGAAGGCTGTGCATTACACCCCTATGAGCACTTTCTAAGTCAGAATAGAGACCACAAATAAGTGTCATTTCATGTGTCCTTCTCTGGGAGTCATTTTAGTGCCTGAAGGGCAAGGTGGATTTGTTGCTCGCTAAACCAGGACAAGGAAAAAAAATTGTATGTTTACCAAGTATGGTCTGAATAAAATATAGCCTGTTCAAGGTTTGGCATGGTGATTCTCTACACCAAAAATAGCATCACAGTATCAGATAATTATGTAACAACTTTTGTATATGTGCCTAAGTTTTAGATATTTATTTTATTTTTGAAGTGCTCATTCTAATATGCATTACATTTCACATTTATAAAAGAGTCATAATAATAATACTAGAAATGAATATCTTCTGTTATTTCCAGGCAAAAAAAAATTTCTGCAGCAATCCAATTCATTGGACATCAGGAAATAGACACTAACTGTTTTCCCAAAGGCTGTCTTTGTGCTTGAGGAACAGTAGAAAGCTTTAAGTACTAAAGATCCAATTCCGCATTTCACAGACAAATGGGAAACTTACAATTGATTTCAATAGGAATTCATGAATCAATTTTTCCATTGACCCTAAACAGCCTTACTTTCTCTGTTTCTGGGACGAGCAAGGGGTACTTTTGTTCAGTTGTTTTCTTTCTTGAGGTCAGACTTTCTAATTGCCTTATGACTGAGAATAAATTATATCTGACATACTACCACACACCATTTTTGTGGCACATATTCTGGTGCATATTTACAGGCTACCTAGAAAGAGAAAGGAGCTTAAAAGTCTTGCATAGTTTTGACTTTCCTGACAAATGATTTCTTAGAGGAGAAACACTTAGTTGACTCTTCAGCTATATTTTCTCCCATTTTAGAGAGATATATCTTTTTTTTTTCTTTTTTTTTTCCTTTTTTTCTTTTTTTTTTTTTTCAAGTTGCATCTGAGTGATAAGAGGAATGTTTTATAATAAAATTGGGAATTCAGGCAGGCAGAATTAAAATTAAAAGGACTTAGGAAACAACACACACCATGTTTGGTAGTTCACAGATTTAATAGAATTATTTAGGTAAGGTTTTGTTTTTTAACTTCTGCTATCAGTGTTTCTGATGCCAGTGAGAATGTTTTAATTTAAAAATAAATAAATAAATAAAACCAAACAACCGTTGAAAAAGAGCTTTAATAAAGCACAGACAAGTGTTATTTCTAGGGGTTCTGCATTTATTTTATATAATCCTTTAAAAGGTATTCTTTGGAAAAGAGATTTTAAAAAATGTAGCATCTCTGGAGAATAAACGGTATGTTACAAAAATGTAATGAAGTCTGCAAAGAGTAAAAACCTGTAATAAAAACAGCATGCTAGGTATCACCTGTCAAAAATAAACGAGAGGGAGGGAAGGGGGTGAGGGGTGGGGGGACAAAAGAGAAAACAAACAATAACAACAAAATAATAATAATAATAAAAATAAAAATAGAAAAATAGTAAGAAAAAGAAGAGGATAATAATAATAATAATTAATAAATAATAATAATAATAATAATAATAATAATAAAAAAATAAATACTCCTGAAACTACTTTTCTGTTCCAAGAGAAAACCATGTCTGTTTCACTTTAGAAAGCATACAGCATTTAATACTCCTCTAGATTCATTAAGCATCAGATTTAATTTCTATGCCCAGTTCACCAGGCTATCTTCAAAATACTCCTTAGCTATCAGTATCTGGACATATCCCCTTCTTTCTGTTTTCAGCTCCTTGTTCTTTCATTCACATGGCAACTATAGAATGATAACATACAGTATTATATAGGAGTTACTATCATATAATTATATAATTCAAATCATCACTTATTACTCAAAACCCTTAAGGTATGCATCAGACTTCCCATCTTCCTGTATCATCCAGCAAGAGCACTAGCGTCCTTGAGAAAATACATTCTTACACACAGGTTTGCCTTTGCTTGTTGCAGCACTAATCCAGATCATCATTCCCAGAATGTTCCTTATATCCACCACTGGATTTAAACTCTTTCTACATTATGTAAGAATTGGGTACAATCAGTGAGATCGGCAGATCCCTGAGTGTTGTCTAAACAGGTGAATTTTGCTAAATGCGTGTCTCAGTGTTTGAATGTCCCAACATCATTGTTCGAAATGTAGTCTTTAACAGTCCATTGTATTGTACAATTTTCCCAGAGGCTGGTGCATGATAGGGGATGTGATATACCCATTCAACGCCACACTCACTAGCCCAGGTGGTTACAAGGTTGTTTTGGACAAGAGTCCTGTTCTATGATTCAAATCATTCTTGGGTTTCATGTCAACACAAGATTTCGTTTTCAAAGCCCAAGGTAGTATTTCAGGCAGTGTCATGGGGCACGGGATATGTTTCCAGCCATCCAGTGATTGCTTGCACCACTGTAAACACATGGTGTTTGTCATGGCAGGTTTGAGGGACTGTGATATAATTCACTTGCCAGGTCTACCCATATTTATATTTCAGCCATCATAATACCACAGAGGTTTTACCCACTTTGCTTGCTTCACTGCAGTGCATGTTTTACACAGGACCATAACAGATGCCAGTAAAACAAATCTATCCCTGTTGAAACTAGGAAAGAAAACCCACTCCAATAAGAAAAGATACAGTCTTTCTAAAATACACACATCAGCTCTATATTCCATGCTGGCACTACATACTGCATACTACTGTTTGGAAGATTCTTATTTTTAAGATGTATTGCTGTGCATTTTAGTTTTTCCTTTATATTGTATAGTTTGAACTCAAATTACTGTGATGCCAACACTATTATCATGTGATCTGTAGGCTTGGATAGTAGACAGCAAAGTATTCTGTTCATGTGAGAACATTTTATTATTTTTATGAGAAATGCTCAGGGTTTGAATTTAGTTGTAAAGGTCACTGATTCACATAGATTGTCTAATAACAGCAAGAAATGTGTGCTGTTACTGTATGCTTAAATGTCAAGTCAACTGTGGCTAGCATAGAAAGCACAAATATAATTGAAGATCTCTGCATAAGCATAAAAGAATTTAATTAGAAGATATTTATTCTAATTTTCTTCACTAAAAAATTTTAACATGCAAGTGCTAATTTCAGTAACTAGTCAGTGTCTTGACTAGAGAAATTGCATTGCTCTTTCTCTCCAGCTTTTCATTTATTTTTTTGGTTTCAGATTTTTTCATTAGTGATGTTTTGTAGCATCATGAACTGTAGTATGTACACAAAGGGATAGTGACCCAACTAAGAAAAATGGTATTTCTAACATCCACATTCACCATCATCCTAAACAACATTTTCCTTGAAACAGTACTGTTTTACATTAACTATTATTCCATGTTCTTAAAAAATAAACAAACAAAAAACAACAAAACGCAATCAAACAAACAACAACAACTTAAAAGGAAGGCACAGTTTATAATGAGGTATTAGTGAATTTTCCAATTATTTAGCAATATGCTTTTTACTGCTACCACCCTTTCATAAAAATAATGTTGGTTTATAGCACTCTTTCCAGTAGAATGTATTTTACTACTGAGCCCATAAGGAAAGCTGCTGGCACCTCCATGAAAGGGCAAAACATTGGAAAGGCAATGAGGAATAAGAAAAAAACTGTAAAGAGCAGCTCAGCTAACACCATGGTCACAGAAGGAGAAGGATATGCACCAGCATAGGAGTGTAAATCCCCCTGCAGCACTCAGAGAACATCATGGTAAAGCAGATATCCACACTGTAGCCTGTGGAGGTCCTCATGGTGGAGCAGGTAGATAATTCCTGAAGTAATTGGGCCCTGAAAACCACCCATGACCTATTCCACAACCAGGAAGAGCAACATATCCAGTGGCTGCTAACTCTAATTTATATTTTTTCCCAGTTATTTTTATTGGTAGGTAAGAAGCTAAGCTAGTACAAAGTTCAGATGTCTAACTATTTTGTCAAACTTAGTTGAGGGTCACACCCAAAAAAAGAGGAAAAAAAATAAATAATGATATGAAGTTCTTAAGATCTGTTGCTTGCAAGCTTTCAACACTAAAAGGGAGCTTAGAAACAGAGGGAAACCAACTTTTTAATTGGGCAAATAGTGACAGGGCAAGGGGAGATGATTTTAAACCAAAAAAGGGGAGATTTAGATTAGATGTCGGAAAATTTTCACTGAGAGAATGATGATGTGCTGGAACAGGTTACCTAAAGATGATGGATGCCCCATCCCTGGAGGTGTTTAAAGTCAGATTGGACAGGGCTCGAACTTTTAAAAAGGATCAGGATGCAATGGCCAGTTTTGACAACATTTAGAATGTATAGTACATTCAGTGTTAGATACCTCTATCTGCCTTAAAGTTATGACTTATATTTTAGATTTTATTTGAAAAGCAGTTTTTAGGATTCAAATCATTGGCAATTCTGAAGCATTCTAGTTGCTGGCAGTTTTCACTGTCCCTCAGTGGCAGGAAGATAGTCTTTGCCCTAACAGTGAAATAAATTACTTGGGAAAAAAGGAAAGAAAAAAAAGAGAAAATATTCATTATTTTCTATCTATTCTCATAGCCACAGAAGTAACAACACTAAGGCTATGAGTCTGTTGTTACACTACAACTTATGGATGACAAACTTGTGGTGCTTGGTAGTTTGTGTACATTTCTGATGCTGGTTGTTAACTATTGTGCAAAAGTATCTGTAAACTATTTTCACAGGAGGACACTTCTGAATTGCTTCACTTGTTACTGAGCCAAAGAATGAAGCTGGTACTGAATTTCAGAGATCTTGCTGTGCTGTCCTCCAAGCTCACTACCTTCAATATGAATTTTGTTTTAAAACCAAAGCACTTAATTACTTTATAGGAATAATATATTCTTCCTAAAAATCAGAATATCATTTTATAACTACAATAACATATTCCACCACCCTAGCATAACATAACTTCTCTCCTAAGTAGTTAAAATTACTTTGCTTCAGTTCAGGGATTATAACATCTGCAAGGAGTATGATTTTCAATAAATGTACACAGTGAGTAAGAGGCCACAGTTTATGAGCTCTTTCTCAAATTTACTTTACTTTGGAGTTTAGTTATTGTTATTTCAAGTGTGTCTTTGTTAAAGCAATCACTATTTATTTCCTGTACCAAAATGAAGAAAATAAACAGTATCCTCTGGTTAATCATAACAGAGCTACTCCAGTGAGCTAAAGGGCATTTATTTGAGCAACTTACGTAGCATGTCATGACCACAATTAAGGCACAGTTCTTCAAAAAAAAACCAAACTCATACTGTTCAGTTGCAGTAAAAAATATAGTTAAAAAGTAATTTCAAACATTCCTGCATAAGGACAATTATCGTGGGAATGGATTAATGTTTTTCGTAGTGCTGTAAGTATTCCATGATACTGCTGGGTCTATGCATAGTTATTAAAAAAAGAAATAATATTAAGCCATTTTATGAGCTTTTGGGTTGCTTAAAAGCGGCTCAAAGACCCTGATTTCCTTTTGGTCTGCACTGTGTGTTACAATATAGCATACACAGAGAAAATCTGAGGGAGCTGGTCTTGTTCAGCCTGGGGAAGGCTTGGGGGAGACCTTATTGCAGCCTTTCAGTATTTAAAAGCAGCTTATAAACAACATGATGTTAGGAGGAGGATATTACTGAGAGGGTGGTGAGGCATCCATCCCTGGAGGTATTCAAGGCCAGTTTGGTTGGGGCCCTGAGCAGTCTACTCTAGTGGGTGGCAGCCTTGCCCATGTCAGGGGGATTGAAACCAGATATCTTTAAGGTCCCTTCCAAACTAATCCACTCTATGAATATATATATACCTATTGGAAAGCTACCTGCAGGGTTGCCTTTGCACTCATCTTTGCACACAGAACGTTAGAAAAAATAATTGGTTACAAATGAGTGTTATAAAGCCATGGGTTGATGTGTATTGCTTTATGATCTAACAGGAACAATCTTACCTAAAATAGGGAGAGAGATGTGGCTTATTTAGGCAAAGCCTATGTCATGGGCTATATGTTAACATAGGTTCAATGTCAAATATAATTTAGCAGAATTAAAGGAGGAAATATTTGCAATATCATTGCTCTTACTTAAATTGTGACAATATAGGAAAAATTTAAGATTTATTTATGAATGAAAGTCTTCATCTGTATTTTTCAATAATGTCCACATTTGGTCTGTTAAACCACTTAAAAACATAGAATCATAAAATATCTTGAGTTAGAAGGGACCCAAAAAGATCACTGAACCCAACTCCTGGCTCCACACTGGACCACTCAAAATTCAAATCATATGTCTGAGAGCATCGTCTTGTTCAAATGTTCCTTGAGCTCCAGGAGCTCATTGCCATGACCACTGCCCTGGGAACCTGCTCCAGTGCCCGACCACCATCTGGTGAAGAACCTTTCCCTAACACTCACCCTGACCCTCCTGGGACACAGCTCTATACCGTTCCTTTAGATTCTGCTTCTGTTATCAGAGTGCAGAGCTTAGTGCTGCCCCTCCTCTTCCCTCATGACAAGTGGTAGACTGTAATGAATTCACCCCTCGATCTCTTCTCTAAGAAGAAAAAAGACACCTCTTTAGACTTTTCACTGACTTTGTTGCTCTGCTTTGGGCAATCTTTCTTTCTTATGACATGGAATCCAAAAGTTCACACAGTAGTCAAGGTGAAGCTATGCCAGTGCAGAGTGAAGGACTACAATCATTTCCCTCAGTGAGATAGTTAAATTGAGCTTAACGCACCCCCAGGGTATAATTGGCCCTCTTGTCTATTAGGCCTCACTACTTGCTCATATACAATTTATCATCGACCAAAACTCCCCAGATCTAGATTGTTTATTGACTGCTCTCTATAGTTAAAAAAAATTTCAACTAGAGAAAAATAACTCCCCATATTTCTGTGTTGGTGAAGTGTGAGGAATAGAAAGACAAAAAACAACACAAAACAAAACAAAAGAACAACCCAAAAACCAGAAAATACTGTTACAAGCCACTAATTCTGAGTTCTTGCAAAGAGCAGTAAGTAAAACAATTTCCAAAATCTTCAGTTCTGGATATCAGAAATTATGGCTTAATAGCTTTCATCTCATATATGTCTAATTTAAGACTACAACACTGTAAATAGTATAAACTAGAAATACTCCTGGCACTTTAAGTTCAGGTATAGTAACACTTTTTAGTTTCTTTAGTATTCTTTTGTTTGGGAATTTTTGTTTGTTTGTTTGTTTCTATCTAATTTGGGTTCTTTTATAGAAGGGTGAAATAATTATTGTCTGGAAAATCTTTTAAAATAAAACAATCTTTTACAAGTTTACTAATAAAAGGCCATACATCTCCACACATATTTTCTGCCAGAAATTAATCATTTTATATTTGTTCTTCAGGGAGCAGACATTTTAATGTATGTGTTTATTTACTGTTCTGGCACATAGTTCTGTGTTTTTGTATCTCAATGAACAGACTTTCATTTTTCTGTTCAATACATATGAGTCCTCAAAGTTAAGAAATATTCTTCTTATTTCTCATGTTCATAAAATATTTGTTAAAGATAATTCAAATTATGCTTCCATATGAACTGCTCTTCTAAATTTGGAGATCCACACAGAATTCTGTCAGGAATATGACATAACAGCTTAAGAATATTGGTATCAGTGACAGGTGACCTTTGCAGAAGCACAAATATGGTACAATTATCACATATGTATGGTATGCAATTTTTACCACAGTGATTTTTTCAAGAAATCTTTCTTAAGAATTAAGAACATAGAAATATTAGGTTTTACATTTTTGCATATGTCATCCTTACATGAATATACTTTTGAAAATGAGTTAAACTAATTGCAAAAAAAAAAAAAAAAAAAAAAAAAAACCAAACAAACAAACAAGAAAAAAAGTTCTGATGCTTCAAATTGATTTCATATTCCATATCCAAGTTTATTGCATACATTTTGACTGCTAATTAGATAAGAAAGCTATTACTGAAATGTACTCAAACTAATTTATTTTAGGAGAGGCTTCTGAGAAATGGAATTCAGCCAACAACCCGGTGAGAAACTCACAGTGAAAATATCTCCTGATTGGCTTAGCAGGACTCGATCTGACAAACTTACATAATTCTTAAGTGGTGTTAGTAAAAACTTGGTCAAATAGTGCTTTTTAACAGAAGAAAGAACATGAGCATTCTTTGAATTTCAGGAGGTTAATGTCAGAAGCATAATCAATATGAATACATTGAAATACATTTATATTGATTCCTCAGGCCTGTAAAAATGTCCAGTAGAAGCCTTGCTTTATGAGAAATATGATAAATACACATTTAATTAAATTACAGACATATGGACAAATTGAAATTCAACCGTCTTGATAATCAGTACATAATTCATAATAAAAACTGTATAACTAATAGATGGAATTTCAAGCTGTCTTAATTAAAAATTAATAGTTCAAATGAGTGATGTATATTTTTCTGTTCATATTGCACTGTTTCATCCAACTAGAACTACCATCAGGTAAGATGAAATAAGTTCCTTTAAATCCACTTAGCTTGACTTTAGCAGTGTTCACAGTAAGCATTTAAATAATCATCAGTATATCAAAATTCATATCAAATCTTCTGGATTACTACTTATAAATTAAAAGTGTTTATGAACTATAGTCCAATTTAAGAAAATCTGGCATGAAAATATACTGAGAACATATGGTACTTGGCTAATAATTTATAATCTGCAAAGTAAAAAGAAAAGAAATAGAAATTTTTATAATCGTGTGAATTACAACATAGGAAATTTCTATGAAAGATGCACACCATAAACCATATGAGGGTACATAAATGAAAAAGCTGATAAGAGATCAGATCAGATTCTGTGGTACTTCTTTGCAATTCCTTTGTGTTTATCCACCAGAAGAACAAATATAACTACTGAGACAGAAGATCCAGTTTTGACTACAGTAGATACAAACAGATATGTATACATACATAAAGACATTTTACTTCTGTAACCAAACCACACTATGCAGTTTAATCAGGTTTTAACTCTATAAATGTTACTATCAGTAGTCATATTTTCGGTTATAACTTATAGGAGAAAGCAGTACCACTTACCTATTAGGAATGATTTTCAGACAAAAGTACTTTTAGAAATCACATTGTTTCAAACAGCTTTTAGTACTTTCTCCTCCTTAGAATGGAAAGGGCAACTTTTACATTATGGAAGGTGAGTGCAAAAGGTGCAAATTCATAAATACTAGGTGCTTTTTAATTTGTTTTAACATAAAAATATTTCATTTTTTATAACATTTAAGAAAATGTCTATCAGAAGAAATTTAGAATTGGGCTTGAAAAGTATATAAAAGTTAAAATAGTTATCAATGTTAGTGCTTAACCATGTAACACACAACAATTTTTGAAAACATTTGAGTTGGAAGGGAACCTTAAATGTCATCTAGTCCAACTCCCCTACAGTGAACAGAGACAACATTTAGATAGTGTTGCTCAGAGCCTGGTTCAGCTTGATCTTGAATGTTTTCAAGGACAGGGCATCAACATCTTTATTGTAAAAACCTTTTTTTATACCCAGTCTAATCTCCCTCTTTTAGTGTGGTTTCAGCTGTAAACTCTGATGCTCTCACACTCTCCAGTTCTGGATGATGAAGGTGATAGGCACTCCCAGGTTTCAGCAGAACAGCAAGCAGCACAGTCGTAGCTTTTCTTCTCTCTCCCATTTTACTTGATTTATTGTTAATATTATCTTACATTCTTTTAAAATTTGTAGCAAATTTATTATCTTACCTTATCTTTAATTGGGTTGTTTTTTCTCTTGCCCTCTTTTCCTGTCGTGCTTGAAACCTCAACACCATCTTAAGAATGAATGTGATAGTGCCTTTTCTCAAGTTAAAGGGGACTTCATCTGACCACCATGATTTTTCAAGTATCATCAAAAGAGACTTGGTATACATCAGCTAATTCCTTCAGGACTCTGGGATGCATCTCATTAGGACCCATAGACATTCAGATTCCTCAGGCAGTTGTGAACCTGATTTCTGCTTACTGTAAGAATGTCAGTGCTCCTGCTGTTCCCACGTTCTGAACCATCTGTTTGAGGGCTGTGTGTTGAACAGTTACTAGTTAAGGCAGAGGAAAAAAAAAAAAAAAAAAAAAAGGAAGTTATTGATACATTATGTATTTGTATATATGTTGATATATTATATATTTAATGCTCGATTTTAAGAAGTAAATTAATTCACAGAATAGCATATCTCTGTCTTAACCTGGAATATGGGATATTTTTGTTTGCATATCTTTAAAGTTGTTTTGATTAGGAGGAAATCTTAGTAAGGAGAATGATGTTCTGGGACACTTTGTTTAACTAGAAATAAAATAGCAGTAGTGATAAAGATCAGTAGGGCGAAAACTAATTGAAACTAATTCACCTTTTGCAGATATCATTAATGGTTTTAATGGTTAGTAATGACTTTATTTATTTATTTATTTATTTATTTATTTACCTTCTAGATATTTGGGACCAAGTATTTATTTACAGCACAATTCCTTACATTGCTTTGGAAATGTGACACATTTATGCTGACTCCTTCGTAAATACTTCATCTTTTTCTGAAGACTTATGGGAGCCGCAAAGTTCTGTGATCTGTGTCAGAGTGTTAGTAATGAATTATACAGAATAAAAAAAAACGGCAGTAGACAGAAGCTATATTCAAGGTCCATGTATAATGTGTATGCGAATTGCCTTTTCTGCCTTTTGAGCAAAGTTGTGGAAATAAATGTATTAACACGTTGGTCTTAAAATTCTGAATGAGAAGATATGCCTTGTTGAAAGGCAAATTTGTTCTAAGATGCTGGAAACAGTTCAAAACATTTTTTGATTGATAGCTGTAGAAACAGTGTAAACATAATAGAAAAACAATCAACTTTATGTTTTTGCCTCCTCTACACAATAAAAAAATGATTTATAACGATCCACAAATGATTAGATCAAGCAATTTAACCATTTCTGGAAATCTGCATAAAAATAAAAAAAAGCCACGTAGTTAAATACTGTAAAAAAACAAACAACCAAACAGAAAAAACAGTTTACTACAGAATCAATATGTTATAGATTTTATGTCCAAATAAAAGAGCAGAAATTGCCAATGAAAAATTAATAGGTGACTAGACAGGCATCCACAGGACATCTGCCTCTAAAGAAATCTTCTAAGGCTAAATGCATTCATTTTTTATATAACGTCTTGTCCATTTTAAATGTAAATGATAAATACAATTAAATGCTCTGTACTAATATTTGTATGTATATATATGTAAATATATACCACTGACTTCTTTTCTCACATATAAAGTAAGTATTCTTTCAGTGATCTTCTTTAAGCTCTTACTACTGCACAACACATATTCATTTGTGTATCTTTTTGGTTCTTCCTGTAGACAATTAAGCATACTTCATGTCATCCACAAAAAACATGATTGTCTTTGCTAACTTAAGGTAGTTAATCTTTACGGACACTTTATTAAAAGAAAAATAATTGATTGACCCTACTCAACATTTATTTCTTAAGTAGAAAAGACTACTTTTTATAGAATTACATTCTGTCCTGACAGTTAGTAGGCATGGAAAGCCTTTCAGCCTTTATAGGTATTTATCCATAAGATGATCAACTCCCTAAAATCCACTGGCTGTGCTCAACAGAATATCTCTGACTAATCCAGAGATTACTTCATATGTAGATACTTACATTAAAGAGGCATGGAAAGATAAATTCTACCTCCTATTCTTTGCAGATGCTTGTATTTCTACTGACCATCTCAGAAACTTAAATGATTTTTAGAGTTGTAAATTATCTGAGATGAAGACCATTCATACAACAAGAAAATTCTACACAAAAATTTAAATGCAGCACCTCTGGAAAATTTGCCAAAGCACTGACTATGTTACTTCATTCCAACTCTTCCTTCATGCAGAAAAATTTGAAAATGTATCTTTAATCTCTTCAATGAATAACAAAACACAACATGTTACATTTTTGCTTACTTCTCACTCCTTTATATTACAACTATTTAACTTGGTATGGCTTGCTTAAATGTAGATCAGACCAGAGAAAGACAGTACGAAGGCAGAGAACTTCAGCAGGCATTACAGAAAGACAGAAAAGGTATAAGGTATATCTAGAGAGTGTGGAGGAAGGCAGGAAATGAATTAGGCAATAAAAGAACTCACCTGAAACAGTGACAATGAAAGGCATCTTGTGAGTTTTTTTACTGGAATTATGTTATTTAATCAATGACAAAATTACATGAGCTTATACCTTTGATGTCTCATCATGGAAATTTTGCATATTCACAACTGTCAGAGCAATACTGCAAATAAAAAGAAATATACAGAGTAATAGAACTGACGAGTAAGACTTTTTAAATAATTGAAATGCTTCTGGTGAATTATTCAGGTAACCACTTTTACATTATAGAGTAGCAGATATAGGCAGTCTGGTAAAATGCACATATGTTTCACTTGGAAAATGATGTGCAGAAAATTATGGACTCTAGTTGTGATCAAAAGTTTCCAGATGTATTAAAGTAGTAAACTAAAAATGCAAATCACAATGTTTGGATAGAGTACCAGTATCTAGGAATCAAGAAAACTGCCCATGCTGAAAATGCACAAAATCTGAAAAGTAATGTGTATGATATCAAATAAACCATGACAGACTTCCTTACATCACTGAGACCAACTCTGCTATGAACCTGCTATGAAACTGCCTCGTGTCCAAAGCACAGAGGATAGATCCACAGTGCCTTCTGGAGTTGTCAGTGTTCAGTGCTAAGTCTTCGACTGTCCCAATATCTGCCTTGGAAGATGTTACTGGCAAAAGCCAAAACCTTTTAAGGGACCATTCTGACAGTCT
This sequence comes from Coturnix japonica, assembly GCF_054131305.1. NCBI lineage: Eukaryota > Metazoa > Chordata > Aves > Galliformes > Phasianidae > Coturnix > Coturnix japonica. The sequence goes on from NC_140663.1 coordinate 144,256,619, forward strand.
GATAGAATTTGCAGTAGAATCTAGGAGTATCTACAGCAAGTGTTTTATTTATTAATGAAGACAAAAGCAAGGGCTCCTTTATAGATATTTAATTTTCCCCTTGTGTTTTAATTGTATACTTCAGGCTTAGAAAGAAATAATTTGTTACATCATATGGCATAACTGTGCTTTCTGAGTCCTGTGCCAGTGATTGTGAATTGTCTTTTATGCATTCATTAATAACTTTCATTTTTGGCCTGAAACTTGTCTGTATATTAGAGAAGCATGTAGCTCTTACTAATCAATAGACCACTGCCTACTATATCAGCACATAATCCCAGATTTATTTTGCAAGGTATGGAGACAAAGGTGTGGTTTAAGAAGTCTCCATTGTAAAAGTCTGCTAGTCCAAAACATGATTTCCATTTTATGTTGCCTAGCAACCTATCTCTGGTATCCATCCCAGCGTACAGATTGGCAAAAGGTTATACAAAGGGAAAGCAGATAATGAAGACAGGAATGGGATATCTGAAAAGAAAAAATACACATAAAGGTGTCCATTTTATAAACTTATGCATGCATGTCCTTTTGGATATTGAGTATGAGTAAAGAAGCAAGGGTGTAATAGTAATCTGTGTATATTTGCACCATAAGGTGATATTGGGCCAGGGCAATCCCATGGATTTATACAGACTGGGGGAAGATCTTGTGGAGAGTAGCAATGCAGAAAAGGACTTGTGGGTCCTGGTAGATGAGAAAATGGAGATGAGCCAGCAGTGTGCACTTGCCGCCCAGAAAGCCAACTATATCCTGGGCTACATTAAAAAAGGAGAGGCCAGCTACTCACCTCTTGTGAAGCCCCATCTGGAGTCCAGGCTGGGGCAGACATGAAGCTCTTGGAATGGGTCCAGAGGAGGGTCACTAAGATGATCAGAGGGCTGGAGTATCTCTCCTATGAAGAAAGGTTGAGGGAACTGGGTTTGTTCAGCTTGGAGCAGAGAAGGCTCCAGGCAGAACTCATTGTGGCCTTAAAGTACTTGAAGGGAACATATATACAGTAGGGGGAACAACTGTTTACATGGGTGGATAGTGATAGGACAAGGGGGAATAGTTTTAAACTTAGGGGAGATTAAGGTTAGATATTAGGAGGAAGTTTTTCACTGTGAGGATGGTAACACATAGGTACAGGTTGCCTGGAGAGGTTGTGGATGCCCCATCCCTGAAGACATTCAAGACCAGGCTGGATGTGGCTCTGGGCAACCTGGTTTAGTGGTTGGTGACGCTGCCCAAGGCGTGGGGGTTAAAACTAGATGATCTTTGAGGTTCTTTTCAACCCAACATTCTATGATACGATTCCATGAGGAATAATAGATTAAAATTAATAATAAATTAAAAAAAGCCACAACAACCTCTTTCCTTCCTTCATGAAAACTGTAGTCTGTAGCAGAATCTAAATGCAGAAAACCATATGCTTTTTCCTAAAACATAGTTATGATATAGTTAATATATCATACTTATAAGGAAGAATATTTTTAACCTTTAATGATGGGCCCATCTGTAAAGCTGTACAGCTCTCTTTACAATGGTACAAGTTCCATAAATTAGATGCTTTGAAGTTCTGGTAACACCAGACACTGGAACTGCTCTGCAGCATGGACTCAAGCATATTCTGAACTCTTAAATGATAAGATATTTTTAACATATTCTGATTTATTCTTTGTGATTTCAAATATTGTGTTTTGTGATGCATCCTGGTCATAGACAGATAATGTAGCATATATATCTGCTTGCGGTGTTATACAGCATGCATTTTATCCTGGAATATTACTGAAATTATCTCTTTACACTGACCTCTATTAGCATTTGGAGTCTAGCAGCAGCACCAACAGAAGTACCATTTCACTGTCAGCGGCTTCCTAACAAAAGTTGGATGTGATACTTCTTTTCAGCTACCTTTTATTAACAGGCCATGTTTAGTTCCCTTATGCGTTCAGCTAGAGCCTTAATGATTTTAAATAAAATTTGCACAGATATGGGAATAGATCTCATCTGAATTAACAGCTCTAAGAGAGAGAGCTGCCATATGGCTTCAAACACTTCCCACTCAGTACATGACTCCTCTAGCTCTTCATCTTTGAGTTGTTTTCAGTGTATTCTGTGAGTGTGTGAGGAATTTTAATCTGATTCTTTTCTCTCTGCTTTTATCTTGTGTGAGATTGCATTTGACAGCTGAAGACAATGGTCAGAACAAAACACTGTGCTTTTCAACAACCACACTCCAAAATTTAGAGCAAATATGGAAAGAATTGTAAGAGGGAAGAGAAAATGTACATAAGTATTAAGCCTGTCAGAAAACTTTTTCATCATTATTCATTAGGTATTCCACATACTGGTTAGATAGATACTTGTAAGAGGCCATGCTTTTGCACTATTGCCTCAAAGTTTGCTGAAGATGGACAAGTCCAGACAAGTCCTGGGCAAGGATTGAGAAATCGATTTGTCTGAGGGACACAGATGGACAAGGCCAGACAAGCCCTGGTCAGACCTGGCTAAATCTTTTGCCTAAAGACTTGGTGACTTGGGGCAACAAGAGCAGCCTTTTGTGTTGGTTTATCTCAAGGAAAGTCAGCCACTGCTGTCAGGTTTGCAAAAGAACTGTGTCACTGCAGTAATCTGTCAGTAATGACCTCTTGCAATAAATGTCTTGCATAAAGCTTTTATTGCAAGCAGTATTCCTGGCTCCTCTATCTTACTCCTGTATAGACTTTGAAGACAAATGAGGAAAGTGGGGAACTGAGTCCATACAGCTTCCTAGATACACTCAGAGTGCTCTCTACATGTCCTTTGACAACTCTGCGCCTACTTAATCCTTCCTGACTGCTGTGGTTTAACTCAGCAGGTAGCTGAGCACCACACAGTCGGTTGCTTACTCTACCCCTTCCTGCTAATGGGGAAGAGAATCATAAAAAATGTAGAACTCATGGGTTGAGATATAACTATAACACAGAAAAGGAAAAGAATAATAGGTGTGACTATATATATGTATAAAGATATATGAATGTATATAAGAATTCATGCACAAGCAATTGCCCACCACTCCCCAATCAATGCCCAGCTAGTCCTCTGAGCTGCAGAAGAGAGAGAGAAATGAACACGTACCCCTTTCAAAACTCCTTCTGAATGATATCACATGGCATGGAATATCCCTTTGCCCAATTTAAGTCAGCTGTCTTAATTCTGTTCCCTCCCAGCTCCTTGGGTCTTTTAGTGAGAGTGGCCTTGGCTCTGTGCAATATTGCTTAGCTGCAACTACAAACATCAGTATGTTGTCAACATAGCTTTTTCCTAGTACTGTAACAGAGAATCATACCAGAGGCTTTGAATAATACAATCTCATCTCAGATTAAATTAAGATATCCACCACTTTTTCCATATACATCCTAACTAATGACCTTTTTTTCTTTAATTTTTATTATTATTTTTTTATATACGTATACACACAAATTATTTCCACAGTCTGTGGGCCACTCATTTAAATTGTCCAACACAGTAATTTAGTTCATAACTTTAAGCTCTGCCTATCACAAAAGTTCTTCATAGCAGAAGGGATGATTCACAGCTTCTGCATGCAAAAGCTAGTTCTGGTTCCTTCAGAGTTCATTTTTCTTTAACCTGGGTAGTTCTTACTGTAATACTGTTAACAAGACATATAAAAACCATAATAATGATGAGACACAGTATTATATAGCAATCTAATGTGCACAGTTTAAATTATTGTATCTTATAATCCAGCTGGAACTAAGACACCTACCCATCCATTCTGTCTTGTCCTATATTATATGAATTATTTCACCTGACTGGGTGAAATGGGAGAATTCTACCATCTGTTCCATCCAGGGAGAGGGAACATTCAAGCAACCTGTGTCTGTGTGCCCTTCTGAAGAAGAAGAAAAAAAAAAACAACAAAAAAACAACCTCACTGTACTACAGACAGCAACTGCAGTGTTTAATGACTGAATATATCTAATGATAACTACAAGCTTTAGCTGTGAAATGTTGCCCATGTGTGATGGCATTTGAAAACTAAATGTTTCTGTGAGACTAGAAGTTGTGGCCTTCCCGTCAGAGTAATCTAAGAGAGGCTACTTCATTTCATCCATGAAGACAGCCAAGACAGTTCACCTTTGGGAAGAGGTCTTAGTAGAGAAGAGAAAATAAAGGTTTTGTTGTGCTTTTCTCTGAAAAACAGAGTGATGATAAATTGGAGGAGTAAGATTGTGCAGAAATATGGAAAGAAAAAGCATGAGGAAATAATGGCGAAAATAATATTTTTGACTACCAATTAGCAATTGATGAGAACCTGATAGAAAAAAGCCTCATTGTTCTACCTAAATATTACATGTAAGAAATGTTAGAAGGCAATGCCTATTAATGCATTATAGATGCTGTACAGCCATCACATTTCTTACTATCACAGTTTCATGTGCTGCGTTTGGCTAGAGTCTGGGACATTGACATTTAAAACTAATCTGTTGGGAGAGGTGCCTCCAAGACTAAAATTAAAATTGCATGCATATTCTTCAGGAGTGCATTTGGAAGGAAGATATTTTCTAGCATCTAAATATGTGATTAAACAAAGTTTCCTTAATTATACTATACTCATTAACTCATCTCTATTATAAATGGCCATTTTTTGAATTATTTATCTGATTGAATTCATGTTGCTGAATAATGTAACTCAAATTATTCATTTTAAAACAAAACCATTACATGCATATTACTTTTACAAATTTAGTTCTGTGGTTATATTTTGATGGAACATAGGGCTGAATTTTTAAGAAGGATCACTACAAACCGTATTACTATGAAGCCAGAAGCTTTAGAAATACAACTTAATGTACATTCTTTTTCTTTTTAGTTGAAACAATGTATTTGTATATCAGAATTTTAATTGGATAAATACATAGAGACATTAATACACATATACGTACACGCATGCATACATACATACTTACCAGCATTTGCCCAAAAAATGATCTTTCAAGGTTGCTTCCCCAGAAATTCCCCATGTTAGAGTTACTCTATGTTACTTTTCCAGATCTACTTTTAGACAAAATATATCATTTTCTGAATATCTGAATATCTTAACACAGTTTCTCATTTTTTTTTTTTTTTTTTCCCCCTGGGTGATTTTGTTTTGTCGTATAATTCCCTCATGTTTATATTTGCTGATTGTTTTTAGTAATAGTAAGGGATATTTTCCTTACTTTGTTTCCTCCTTTCTGAGTATTACGGATTCTTTGTCTAGACTTCAGACTTCTTTTTATAATTTTCCTAGACATTTTTCTTTTTTTTTTTTTTTTAATTTTGGTTAAAAAAGTATTTCTTATCTACGTTCTATGAAACATTAGGTCAACAAATAAATGATTTATCAATCACCACTAAAATTATTTCAGCTTCTAAAACATAAATTTCTAGTAATAAAGCTAATGATGTTTGTCATTCATATTCTGAAATAGATATAGCTAGATGAGCTTCTTAAAGTTAATATTATAGGGTAAGATTTCAATTATGTCTGAATTATATAAGGCTGCTTGTATGCCATATTACTAAGTTAGTTATAAATTTGTGCAAATAGAGCCCACACAAAGTAGAAAACGGAATAGTAATCACTCAGCACAACCATATTTTCTCTCAAATGCATTCTCTAAAGTTACACATGGAATTAGAATGCATATTGATTTCAAAAGTCTATAAAAGTCTTCTTATTTTATCCTATGTCTCTTAGGTACAACGTGTCCATATTGCATTCATTATATCTCTCATAATAGCAATTCTGTCTCCCATTTAGACATAAATACAAGAAAATACGAAGCCAAAATACACTATCTGTTTTGTTTATCTGTTTACTGCCAGTGAAACAAAATACGGTGCTCTTAGTAGCAACAAACTGTTAATTGTATTTGGAGTTAGGTCTCAAAATACATGCCTAAAAACATAAAGAAGAAAAGAATATATCCAGAAGTAACATAATGACAATTTATGAGAAAGTAATGATATCAAAATAGCCAACATTCTAAGAAAAACAGTGCTGTACCATAATTACTGTGCAGGATGGAGAGGAATCATTTCAGTCATGAGTCCCTTCTCCTGACAATATAAGAAACCATGTAGTTTCCCCAAACATGGGAAATTATATTTCATCCTGTATCATTTTAAGGGAATCATATAATCATAGAATGGCTCAATCGTCATGTGTCTTAAAATGTCTTCTAAGAGAATCTGCTCCATGACCTTCCCAGACACTGAGGTGAGTTCACCAGCGTGTAGTTGCCTGGGTCCTACTTCCTCCCTTTTTTGTAAATGTGAGTGATACTTTGTTTTTTCTAGTCCCCAGTGACTTAGACCAACAGCCACAACTTTTCAAATATGATGATTGTATATCAAATATACAAGATGTGAGCAGCCTATGTTTCAGAATAAACTTCACAGGACTAAATTGTCCATGGATTCTTGGATTCTGAACTACAGAAGATGCTAAGAATTCACCATGAAGCCACAGAGGTGATAAAACTAACTTATCCACAGAGATACATGGTAGAGGAACTATAGAGCATATGAATATTGAAAGAAGAAAAGTTCAGATTCTTTTTCACATTTCACCAATAGAAAATGAAGTAGTTTTTCTAAGAGCCTTATTCATCATCAAGACAGACAGCCAGTGGAACAGGTTACTGTCATAGAGTAATCTAGATCAATCTATGTCCATGACAGGGGGGCAGTAGGCCCCTGGGTCCCTGGGCCCCCAAAAATGGGAATGGAAAAAGAGAAAGGGGTAGGAAGATGGGAGCTGGTCTCGAGGAAAAAAAAAACAGTCGAGTAAAATAAGACAGTGTTTTCTGAAAACCAGTAAGCTGACTTTGAAATTGAAAGTGCACAGCTTGGAAGCACACCGACACGTGCTGCCAGACAGTGAAAGAGGGAGAGAGTGAGCATCACTTCTATGATGTATTTTCCTCTCTGACCGTGAGGCCCTCAGACGTGATGTCACAATGTGGAATACCAATAGCAAAAATTACAGAACCATGACATTCCACCTCTTACTCTACATCACTACATCATGCTTAAAATATATATATATGTGTGTGTGTGTGTGTGTATGTATATGTATATATACAAACATATGTGTGTGTGTGTATTTGTATATATATATACAAATAAACAATAATCAAAATGCATTACACACACACGTCTATGTACATAGAATTACTGACTGCACTTCCTTAACATCAAATTCCCTTGTGGTACACATTGAACATCTTTTTACATCACCCACCAAGTACAACCAGATCCCTGGGCAAAATCAGTTCCATGGAGATGTTTACCCTTTCCAAGGCTGGAAGGCCCCAGAGTGCTTTTCCCAACATGTTTTTAACATGTACTACAGGGACTTTATCTCCCTCTACAGTATGTAGGGGGCTGGATTGGGTAGGACTATCACTATTGACAGTTCCTCTAGTATTGACCAACCAGGTGGCTTCTGCCAAATGCTTCTTCAGTGCTTTAATGTTCCCATTGCTTTCAACATAGTTTTCAACAACCCATTGTATCATTCAGTTTTACCAGAGCCTGGTGCATGGTAGGGGATATGATAAATCCACTCAGTGCCCATCTTTGGCCCAGGTATTTACAAGAGAATTTTTGAAATGAGTCCCGTTATCTGATTCAATTCTTTCTGGGGTTCCATGTCGCTACAGGATTTGCTTCTCCAGACTTAATATGGTGTTTCAGGCAGTAGCATGGGGTACTGAATATGTTTCAAGCCACCCAGTGGTTGCCTCCACCATGGCAAGCACATAACGCTTACCATCGCGAGATCGTGGCAAGGTGATATAATCGACCTGCCATACCTCCCCATATGTATACTTTTGCCATCGCCCTTCCCCCCAAAGAGCTTCCATCCTTTTGGCTTGTTTAGTCATGGCACATGTGTCACAGTCATGAATATCCTGTGCAATAGTGTCCATAGTTAAGTCCACCCTCGGTCTCTGGCCCACTTATATGTTGTGTCTCTTCCTTGATGGCCCGAGGTCTCATGGGCCCATTGAGCTAGTAATAATTCACCCTTGTTCTGCCAGTCCAAGTCTGTTTGAGCCACCTCAGTTCTGGCAGCTTGATCTACCTGATGGTTATTCTGCTGTTTTTCAGTAGCCCTACTCTTGGGCATATGAGCATCTACATGGCACACCTTTACAGCCATATCTTTTGTTCAGGCAGCAATGTCTTTCCACAGTTTAGCAGCTCAAAGAGGTTTACCCCTCCACTGCCAGTTATGTTGTTCCCACTTCTGTAACCACTCCCATAAGGCATTTGCCACCATCCATGAGTTAGTATAAAGACAAAGCATTGACTACCTCTCCTGTTCAGCAACATCTGAGGCCAGCTGGACAGCCTTTACGTCTATGAACTGACTTGATTCTCCTTTATCTTCAGTGGCCTCAGCAACCTGTCGTGTGGGGCTCCACACAGCAACTTTCCATTTGCGATGCTTCTCTACAATACGACATGATCCATCAGTGAACAGGGCATATTTCTTTTCCTTTTCTGGTAGTTCGTTGTATGGTAGGGCCTCTTTAGCACATGACGCCTCTTCTGCTGGTGATGTTCCAAACCTCTAAAATTCTTGTATGACTGAGGATCCCCATCTAAACAAGTTGTGCAGTCAGTGCAATCCACTTGCTTCAGGTGGTATCAGTAGCATGGTGGAGAGAACCTTTCCTTTAAACATCCAGTTCAGTACTGGCACCTTGATTAGGAAACAGCATGCAGTCTGTTAAGTATCCATTAAAAAGGGTAAATTCCCTATTGTGTTACAGGACCAGACTGAAGGAAAATCATCATAACCAATTGTGGTGTAGGGGACCTGCTTTGGCAGGGGGTTGGACTCGATGATCTCTAGAGGTCCCTTACAACCCCTACAATTCTGTGATTCTGTGAATCTTTATTAGAATCTCTCTCTGTCTCACGTATACATGCACAAATATTTACACAGTTAGAGCAACAGTCATGAGGTCAATCTCAGCTTAGAAGCAGGTAATCAAACTTAAACTCCAATGGCCTGTTCAGATGATACCTCCAGAAATTCCCTTGTTTCATCAGCTGTGTGTAAACAGTCCTTGTTTTTCTGCAGACAGTAGCCACCAACCTCTTAGATGTGCTCTAAGTTACTCAGATTGCTGTTGTGCTAGTGGTCATGCATAGCATACTTTGAGATTTATTTCTATAATATATATAATATGATTAATAATATTAGTGTTTAGTAAATACAGAATACAAAGTCTAATGCTATTAGAAAGCATGTATTTCCTTAATATATCCTTATATCTATTTTTAACTTTCTCCTTCCATTTATTTTCCTATTCTTTTCTCTCTAGTAGAATTAGGACTGTCATATAGCACTTCTAAGAATCATATAGCTTCCAATCATTCCATTCTGTGTTCTGTCAGAGGATATAGCATGATAATCCTTACCTGTTTTCTTCATTCCTTTTAAAATGATAAGTCACAGAGCAGCATGAGTTGAAAATTCACATCTGAAATAAGCTCTGTTCTTACAAAGGTAGATTTGGGAGCCTCTCCAGGATATATTCTGTGTAATCCTTTACAGTGAATGTGATAAATACAAGATAAAACAGAGTTTCTTAAAGGAATAACTGCTAGGATAAGCAGACTACAATTTGTTTAAAGCACACTCCATTTTCATTGCTGCCTAGGCATCTATCTTCCATTCCTTATGGGACAAAGAATAGTCAATAATAGAGTATGGGATGCGATAGAGCTAAGAGCTAGCAAATGCTGTTTTGCTAGCAGATTGCTTTAGCACACAACTGATGAATGAGCAGCATCCATATACATTGTTATTCAGTCTGAGGGCCTATGTTCAACAAATACTTACAAAAAGTCAAGATTTGAAAGTTTAGAAAATGTCAAAGTGAGCATATATTTGCTAGCTCTCATAATTTTTCTCCTTAAAATTCAGCAGGGTTAATGTGTTTGTAAAGCAGTGTCCCTAAAAACAGAATGTTCATATGATCTCTAAATGAATTATTTCTCTTTAAATAAGCTTTTCAGTAAAATCCAAGGTGGCATATGTCTGATATTTTCTTTGAACAAAAGCTGGCAAAAGTATTTATGTAGATTACCCCAAAAGGAATGCTTCCTATTTACTTCCAAAGAAACTGCAATAGATACAAAGAGCATACGTTTGCTTCATACTTACTTCCATGTCAGATGACATTCTACTGCCACCTGTCACACAGCAACAACATGCAATGGAATATTGGTGGGAAGGTTCAGCCTCTATTGCCATATCACTAGCATCTCCCTCTGACATCATGGGCCAACATAATAAGATGGAAAGGACTTCTGAAGCAGTCCCTTGTAAATTATTTCAACTTCTGCAGCACGGAAAAGGAGAATTTCTATAATGCGTGACTAATTTATTTCATCATTATTCAGAAAGAATGCAATTATTATCCTTGAATGTAATGAGAATTAAAATGTTTTCCATTCCCCCCCTGAAAAGGTATTAAGTAGAGCATACCAGTGTTTCTAGTAAATGCAAAAAGTAATATAAAGGTTTTGTAAAATATTATATGACAGATAATCAAGAACTTAAGATATATAGAGATACCAGTAAATTAAAGAGGATATGTAACTTTTCATTTTTTGTGAGTTGGATAGGATATGTTCATAATGTTTTTGTCTTTTGTTATTCTAAACACTTTTTTGTTTGTTTGTTTGTTTGTTCCACATATAACTCACAGTAAATAAATAAACAAATTACATGTTGTTATGGTTTATCAAACTTTATTTTACCAGGGTACTTGATATTCAACCAAAATTTGACATACCACCGCCACTTTCACATTGAGAGCCAACATAATAAAATGGGATCCATTACTTTCATTGCAGCACACATAAAATTTGTTGATTTGTAAACAAATCTGATGTGAAAGGGAAGGACTCTGGTGGGTTTTTGTTTTTTGTTGTTGTTGTTGCTTTTTCCCTCTCAAACATGCCTTCACAGGACTAAATTTTTACTTTTTAAAGAAGTGCTTTAGAGCAGAGTTAAGCAGCCAGAGCTGAACCAGAACAGGAGACTATTGACTGTAAAGGCATTTAGCAGCACTAACCATGTTGGAAATAATTGAGGGGATGTTTGAGCACTTTGCAGAGCCAGGTATGACCTGGACAGATGCAGTGCTAAATAACACTTTTGAATTTTATAAGTACGTAAAACACATGTACTTGCTTACAATGGTTTTGCTAGGATTTGATTGCAACTACACACTTCTAGTACAAGGAGGTCTATCTTAATCACTGTGTTCATGTATTTCTTGTTTATCATTTTAAGAACAAATCAAATCATAATAAACCCAGCAGAATAGTATGTGAGTTTCTCAAAAAGTCCTTGCTTGGACTTGATGGGCCATGAGAAGCATGAGAAGCAGAACAGTCATTGACTTTGTCTATGCACTGCTTAGCAAAAACATCAATGTGTTACTAACATTTCATCGAAAATCTGAGACACTATCATATGAGATTCTGTGAAGAAAATTAACTCTGTCCCATTCTAAAATCGTAATAAATATGTTTGCTTAGCATTAGATGCTTCCTTCTGAAGAGGAAAGGGACCTGGGGGTGTTGGTTGATGCTTGGCTGAACATGAGCCGACAGTGTGCCCAGGTGGCCAAGAAGGCCAACTGCATCTTGGCCTGTGTAAGAAATAGTGTGGCCAGAAGGAGCAGAGAGGCGATCATCCCTCTGTACTCAGCTCTGGTGAGGCCGCATCTTGAGTACTGTGTTCAGTTTTGGGCTCCTCACTACAAGAACGACACCAAAGCCCTGGAACATGTCCAGAGAAGGGCAACAAAACTTGTGAGGGGTCTGGAGCACAAGTCTTATGCGGAGCAGCTCAGGGAGCTGGGATTGTTTAGTATGAATGACTATCAGGGGAGACCTCATTGCACTTTACAACTTCCTGAAGGGAGGTTGTGATGAGGAGGAGCTTGGCCTCTTCTGCCAGGCAACAAACAGGACCCGAGGAAATGGCCACAAGTTGTATCAGAAGAGGTTTAGACTGGACATAAGAAGGAACTTTTTTTCTCAGAATGTGGTCAGGCACTGGAATATCCTGCCCAGGGAGGTGGTGGAGTCACCATCACTGGCAGTGTTCAAGAAGCGTCTGGATAGGGAGCTAGGAGATACAGTTTAGGGGTACTTCTGTAGGTATGGTAAAGGGAGGACAGTTGGACTAGATTATCTTATAGGTCATTTCCAACCTTGTGATTCTATAATTCTACAAAGGTTATACACATAGCCAATTAAATAGTTAAGAAGCTTTCTGTAAATGTGATGAATTTTAAGAAACAGTATTACTGTCAGATGCAGTGTCACATGCAGTGCATACAGTACTACTTAAAGAACTGTACTGCTCTATGTGAAGTGGTTTTGTGATGGCTACCTCTACTTCCCATCTTTCTGATGCAAAGAAAGGCTTAACAGAAGTGATAACATGGACTTTTCTTTGACTTTGTGTAAAACTTATTTATATCTTGAGGATTTGAGCTGTGAATTGAAGATGTTAATCTTACACATCCAAAAGCTCATTGATGCTAAAGAAAAGAGATTTGACAAATCCTCTCTACAGAGTGATTGTGACATTCTAGTTCTGAGGTTTTATTCAAAGTGAAAAAGTCAGGAAAATGTCTAATTTTTAATTAGTTTTCCCCTTTTGGGAGATCATTTGATTTTACTCGCAGAATTAGCAAGTGAAATCATTTAAGAACTGCCATGTAAATGTCCCTTACCCTAGTGCCCAAGTATATTTAGAAGAGTATAACGTTAACCTGGAAACTTTATTACCAATTTTAAATGAGAGCATTTCTGAAATTTGGAGGAAACGATTAAATTAAAATAATTATTTTGATTCCTTTCTTGATCACTACTAATGGAAATTAGACATGTAAATCTCTTTTTATGCATACAAGAGGACAATTTCTGACTCCTTTCCCATTCTACTAATTATAATAAATAATTTAAAATCATTCTAGATATTTTGTGTGGTGCTTTCTGACAAACAAGATGAGCAACTTGAAGGATATATCAAAAGAGAGAACAAACAAGGCTCTAGGACTTTTCATCCTCATCCTTCATCCTTTTCATTTTATAAATTCTTCACCCATGTGTACACAGTAAGTTGCTTTATTGAAATAATTTGGAAGAATGTTCTGAGGTTGTGTGTTGAATTTTTCAAGTACCATTTAGCTAAAATTCAACCATATTTCTGTGGCCCATTTGTGGCACTCAATTTAATTATAAACAAAGTAAAGCACCTTATTTACTGCAACACTATGTGTACAGTGTTATACCATATTTGATCTTTTTGATTTATATCGTTTTTTTCCAAATTGTGAATGCTCTGGAAGCTACCAGATGCTTAAACTACAAAAGTTCATGAAAAAACTTGCGCAGTCATAGAAGTGTCCTTACCTGCCCTGGCTTTTGTTGGAATAGAATTAACTGCCTTCCTAGCAGCTAGTATGGCACCATGTTTGTATTTACAGAATCACAGAATCACTGAATTGTATGGGTTGGAAGAGATCTCTTGAGATCATCTAGTCCAAAAACCAACTAAAGCAGGTTCCCTTATATTAGATTATACAGAGAAGCATACAGGTGGGTTTTGAATATCTCCATAGAAGGAGATTCTGCTACCTCTATGAGCAGCCTGTTCCAGTGCTCTGTCACCATCAAAGTAAAGAAGTTCTTTCTCATGTCCAGACAGAACTTCCTGTGTTCCAGTTTGTATTCACAGAATCACACAGAATCACAGAATGACCCAGGTTGGAAGGGACCTCAAGGATCATGTAGTTCCAACCCCCCCTGCCTAGCAGGGCCACCAAACATACACCTTTACTAGTTCAGGTTGCCGAGGGCCCCGTCCAACCTGGTCTTGAACACCTCCAAGGACGGTGCATCCACAACCTCCCTGGGCAGCCTGTTCCAGGGCCTAACCACTCTCCTAGTAAAGAACTTACCCCTAACATCCAACCTAAATCTTCCCTCTTTTAACTTAAAACCATTTCCCCTAGTCCTGCTATTGTCAGCCCTTTTGAAGAGTTTACTCCCCTCCTGGGAGTAAGCTCCCTTCAGGTATTGAAAGGCTGCAATGAGGTCACCCCGCAACCTTCTGTTCTCTAGGCTGAACAAACCCAACTCCCTCAGCCTGTCCTATTCATTGTCCTTTGTCACTGGGCACCGCCAAAAAGAGCCTGAGACTAGCACGAGAATAATGTTGATAGGACAGCAACATTTCAGTTGTTACTGAGCAGTAACTACTTACTTACACTAAGTCAAAGACTTTTCAGTTTCTTATAGGAGTGCACAAGAGACTGGGAAGGATCACAACCAGGACAACTCACACAACATGATGGGGATAGAGAAAGGAGCAGTGGCAGGGTCACCCCCTGCAGGAAGGGATAACATACAGAGGAACCTTGATAAACCTGAAAGGTGGGCCCTTGTGAACCTAATGAGGTTCAACATAGAAAAGTGCGACGTTTTGCACTTTGGTCAAGGTAATCCCAGATATGTATTCATACTAGGAGAAGATCTCCTTGAGAGCAGAGACTAGATCTCTGCAGAGACTAGATGGGGACCTGGTCAATACAATCTAGTACTTGATTGAGTGGCTGACAATCCTGCCTGTGTCAGGGGTGTTGAAACTTGATGATCCTTGAGGTCCCTTCCAACCCAAAGCCATTTTATTATTCTATGATTCTATGATTCTGGAAAGCTGAAAAGAATAGAAAACCTAGAAGAAACTCACAGAGTCAAATATATATTCCTGACTTAGTTATTAATGGTATTTAAAATAAATGTATAAGAGCAACATGGTTACAAAAGTGATACAGTAAAGCAAAACAAAACAAACAAACAAAAAAAAAAAGGATTCAGTTAGATCCTTAGCCAGCATAACTGGATATGGTCCTGAAAAATTTAAGAAAGCTGCCAGATTTTCATTGCAATGCACATTGGCCTACTATTAATAGAAAATTATTAATTCTATTAATATTAATGAAGTAAAACACAAGGGGCTATTCTATCAAGATAACTTTTTTTTTTTTTTTTTTTAAACTGTTTTCAGTAATGCATCTACTCTTAATTATCAAAATCCACACTTGTTAGATGAAAAACACTATATACAGAAATGGAAATTTCCTTTTAAGAACTGTCAAGAAGGATATGAAAATTCATTAAGAGCTGAAAGATTTAAACTAAAGCAGAGTACTTGACAAATGCTTAGAAATCAGTGTAACTGAATGAAGCCTGGGAAAATATGTGCATTAGACAGAACAAGATCCAGTCATGCAAATGTACAATAAGAATATAAATGATTATTTGTAAAACATACTATTTCTAAAAAAAAAAAATAAAAAAATTATGTATGAACACTCACGAATAAAGTCACTGGAATCCATTAATTTTGTTTTTTGTTTTGTTTTAAGTTTTTTGTTCTTCCTATCATTTTAGCCCCCTCTTTCAGGTGACAGTGGAGAAGAATGATTTTATATGGGGACCTGAGCAGCAGCAGGCTTTTGAACAGATTAAACAGGAGATAGCCTATGCCATGGCCCTGGGGCCAGTACATATGGGACAGGATGCAAAGAACATCTCTACACTGCTGCTGGAGAGAAAGGTCCTACTTGGAGTTTGTGGCAAAGAGCCTCAGGAGAGACCCGAGGCTGACCCCTGGGATTTTGGAGTTGAACGTACAGACAGTCCAAAGAGTGCTACACTTAGAAGGAGATCTTAGCTGCGTCTGAGAAATCTACATTTTCCATATATTTCTTTGACCTTTTTGCTGGTTCTGTTGGATTTGTTTTTGTGGTTCTGTCAGATTTGGAGTTTAAATAAATTGTAACATGGCCTTATAAAGGGGTGGGCAATGATTAGATGTCATGATCTTTCTGTCTTTTTTTCTTTTTTTTTTAAATATTTATTTATTTATTTTCAAAGTTTGCATTTACCATAACAAATTATTTCTAACCAAAACTTCTATCATTTGTCCATAGAAATATACAAATAAGGAAGTAATATCTTAATGTATGGAAACATTTAACCATAAAAGATCTTTTCTAATTTCCAGGCAGTAGAAACTCGTATCAGGGTATAATCACAGAAAAGTCTTGAACATAAGCTATTTTAAACACTTGAAATGGATAGCAGAATATGTCACAGTATGTTCTCCACCTTGCTATTTATTGGTTCCTTTCCTCTTTTGGGTTTACAGTTTTCATTCACTTGTGTCAGTTTTCAAGTATGATTTATGTGGCACATGTAAGGAAACATATCATACTCAACTTTACTACAGACTAATAAATTGATAAAAAGTATGTAGCTGATCTTGTAGGTACAACTCTTTTTGATTCACAAATACTATTGAGTAAATAATCTAAAATGACTAAGTGCCTCACTAGCTCTGAATTTCCCCAGGAGTGCTTTGATGTGAACACCTGATAATCTGTTGGTAGATGTATCCTTCAGACCTTATAAAAGGTATGCTTACATTGTTATTTCCAGGGCATTGGCAAGACTAGTGATTTATTTATTTATCTATTTATTATTTTAAGGAATAAACACAGGAAGACAAACTGATGTCTTGTTTGTATTTTGTATTATTTCCTTATGGCCAGAGGAATTTTCCAGGCTGTCAAATACTTTAATGCACACCTTACACTGACAGGGTAAGTTAAGCATTCTGGATTTCCCAGGACAATGCTTTACACAAAGAGATGCTGGCTTGGAGCAGATAATTTAATTTTCTTAGTTCTTCCTTTTGAAACAATGTTGCTATACAATATAGGAAAAACAATACTGTATGAGGGAATGTACCACAACTCCTGTATCTTCTGCAAGCTGGAATTTTGTCCCTGTTGAAGAAAAAAAAAAGTGGGATTTTTTCAGTTTCTTTCAGCATTTCAACTACTGCACTATTACAGTGGATTACTTAACTAATGTTTTACTGATAAAGTTTATGACAAGGAAAATTATTTATGAGGGACTTATATGGCAATAAAGTTTGCTTGTTGTTATTTAAGACTTCTATACATCCACTCAAAAGTCATAGGTAGAGGCAATGTATTCAGAATGTGGGATCTAGGTTCAAGACTCTGGTTATGCAGGCAGATCAGAATGAGACTCCCTAGATACATATACATAATCCAAACAAAGTGATACCAGTGACTTTTAAAGTCAAAGAGGGATGGGCTTTATAGGCTTTACATATTTCCCCAAGAAGGTAATACGGGTAGAAGCACAACTGAAGCACCTCTTCCAGCACACACAGCATAGGAAATAAGCAGGAGAAAATGGAAACTGTGATACAATTTGAAAGCTATAATCTTAGTGCTATCTCAGAATGATGGTGAGATGATTTACATATCTGAAACACCATGTTTCAGGGCTATGAGCTTTTTAGAAGGAAAAGGTAAGGTTGGAGGAATGAGGGAGCTGCCCTCTGTGTTAACAGGTGGCTAGACTGTAAAGAGCTGCCCCTGAGAAACAGTCATTTACAGGTTGAGAGCCTGTTGTTAAAATCAGGGACTGGACCAATAAAAAACATCAGGTGGTGAGGGCCTACTACAGGCTGCCTGATCAAGGGATGTCTGTCAATGAAGCCTTCTTGCTTCAGCTGCGAGAGGCATCGTGCTTATAGCCTCTCATCCTGATGGAGGATTTCACCCTCCTGGATTTCTGCTGGGAAAACATCATGGTGAGATACAAGCAACCCAGGAGTCTCCTGGAGTCCATTGATAACTTTCTGGTTCACATATTAGATGGACTGATCAGAGGCAAATTGCTGCTGGACCTGGTGCTCACCAACAATGAGGTGATCATGAAAGAGGTAAAGACTGGAGGCAGCCTGAGCTGAAGTGACTATGCCCTGTTCAAGTTCATGATTTGACGAATGTGGACCTGACAAGAGTCAGGACTCTGAACTTCAGGAGAGCAAACATCAGGTTATTTAAGGTATTGTTGGATGAGATCCCCTGGGAAACTGTCCTTAAGGACAAAGTAACAGAACAGACTGGCAGCACTTCAAGGATGCCTTTCAGAGAGCATTGGAGCTCTCCATTCCTCAGAATAGGAAATCAGGAAAGCCAAGGCACAGGTGGAATTAAACTTGGAAAGGGATGTGAAAAACAAGAGTTTCTTTAGACATACTGGGCAGAAGAGACAGGCAAAGGAGATTACAGCCCCCTCTGACAAATGAAAAGGAAGAACTGGTCTACTCAGACACGGAGAAAGCTAAGGTACTTAATGAATTATGTGCATGAATCTTCATTACCAGTTAGGCTTCCTATCCCTCTTGTGCCTCAGGTTCCAAGCTGGGGTCAGAGGAGAAAAATCCTTCACAGTGTAAGAGTGGAGCAAGTCTGAGACTTTATATGACTAAATGTACACAAACCTACGGGGGCAGCAATACACATCTCAAGGTTCTGGAGGAACTGGCTGATTTGGTTGCCAAGCCACTCTCCGTTATATTGGAAAAACTGTGGCTGTTAGGTGAGGTCTCTGGTGACTGAAAAAAGGGAAACATTACTTCCACTTTTAAGAAAAAGAAAAAAGGAAGACCCAGGGAACCGCATGTTTATGCCTGGGAAGATCATGGAACAGATCGGCCTGGAAGAGATATTAAGGTTTAAAAAGGATGAGTAGGTGAACCGAGACAGCACAGCTTAACCAAGAACAAACTGCACCCTCAGTAAGCTCGCAAATGACACCTAATTAGTTGGGAGTGTGGTTCTGCCTGGGGGTAGCGACGCCCTACAGAGGGATATGGATAGGCTGGAGAGCTGGGCTGAAGCCAATGGGATGAGGTTCAACAAGACCAAATGATGAGTCCTGCACTTCGGCTACAACAACCCAGGTCGACACTACAGGCTTGGGGCGGAGTGGCTGGGAGACTGCGTGGAGGAAATGGACCTGGGGCTGAACATGAACCGACAGTGTGCCCAGGTGGCCAAGAAGGCCAAGGGCATCCTGGCTTGCATCAAAAACAGTGTTACTAGCAGGAACAAAGGTGATTGTCACCCTGTACTCAGCACTGGTGAGGCCGCACCTCGAGTACTGTGTCCAGTTTTGGGCCCCTCACTGCAAGAAAGACATTGAGGCCCTGGAACGTGTTCAGAGGAGGGCTATGAAGCTGGTGAGGGGTCTGGAGTACAGGCTGAAGGAGCTAGGAATGATCAGCCTGGAGAAGAGGAGGCTCAGGGGAGACCTTATTGCTCTCTACAACTTCCTGAAAGGAGGTTGTAGTGAGCTGGGGGTTGGCCTCTTTTCTCATGTCATTAGTCATTAGTGATAGGACCAGAGGGAATGGTTTCAAGCTGCGCCAGGGGAGATTCAGGCTGGACATTAGGAAATATGATAATAGCAGGACTAGGGGAAATGGTTTTAAGTTGAAGGAGGGAAGATTTAGGTTGGATGTTAGGGGAAAGTTCTTTACTAGAAGGGTGGTTAGGTCCTGGAACAGGCTGCCCAGTGAGGTTGTGGATGCCCCGTCCTTGGAGGTGTTCAAGACCAGGTTGGACAGGGCCCTGGGCAACCTGATCTAGTAAATGTGTATGTTTGGTGGCCCTGCTAGGCAGGGGGGTTGGAACTACATGATCCTTGAGGTCCCTTCCAACCCGGGTAATTCTGAGATTCTGTGATTCTGTGAAATATTACTTCTCAGAAAAGGTGGTGAGGCACTGGAATGGACTTCCCAGGGAGGTGGTGGAGTCACCAACCCTGAGTGTGTTCAATGAGCGACTGGATATTGTGTTGAGGGACATGGTTTAGTGGGAGCTATTGGTAATAGGTGAACGGTTGGACCTGATGATCTCTTAGGTCTTTTCCAACCTTGGTGATACTACGATTCTAAGACATTCTATGATCCTGTGATTTGCATTGCCATTGCCATTGCATGACAAACACTGGATGTTAGCAAAGTCAGATTTACCGAGTCCAAATTTTGACTCTAAAGTTATCTATTGCATCTTGCTTGTAATTACATTTCAGAGGTAGAGATTGTTTCAGGTTGTGTAATACAGTTATTCATCCAACTTTTATTGTTTGGAGAAGGCCTCTGTAAAGTTATTTCCGGCTGAGATTCATGGACCTGTGTATCAGCTTATAAAAGTTAAATTTATATGTTAGCACTGCATCCAATAGGGTACGGTGTAGATAACTCTCAAATAGGACTTAGAGAAGCATAATTACACTGTATTCAGTATCACAAAATATGAACGTGTGAGAACATAACAAGAGTCTTACTTCTGCTATTGTAATGCTGAGAAAAGATATTTACTTAATTAAGGTGATCTAATTGTAATCTGGTGTAGAAACTCATTTATTAAGGATTAATTACAATAAACAAATGCTGTTTATACTTACAAGTACACTATTAAGCACAACACAGTATAAAATCCAATGAACATATGGCATTTGCAGAACCAGTAATGCCACCAAAAACATAACAGTTGTCAAATTTTATTAATCTTATTATAAACTACCCATGTACTGTAATTATATGATCAAGTTAGTCAGCCAGCTCCATTATCTGGCTTTTTTCCTTTTTGAGTCACTTGTATCTTGGAAGGCTTATTATTTATGAATCCTGCACTGTTTTACTCGATGTTAATTATTGTAGGAATAGGGAGTTGAGATATTCTCTTGTAATATTGCAATAGAGCAGTGATTTATGATGGGGATTAATTTTGTCATGTTTCAAATTGTATCTACTTATGTGTAGTTCTTAGCAAGAAAAAATAGCCCACTGCTCCTTACGTAATGAGCTATTAAGCTCAACATGTGAACTTACAGTGTCCCTAGAAATAAAGCATTTACATTTATTTCTCATTCATGTCAGAGGTTAATAATTTCAGAAGTTAGTAGCTTCCGTGTGACGCAAGTAATCAATATTATGTTGTTTTGCAAGTAGGAATTAACATGAAAGTTATCTCAGAAACAGATATTAGTAGCACCCAAATTAAATAAACATACAAATAAATAAGACCCACAACTTTTCAGTAACTGAGGAACAAAAAAATTCATAAGAATTAAAAATTACTTAAAATTACACTTAAAATTACAAAAAATTACACTTAAAATTACAAAGTTTTAGAAGACAGTTGTAATTATTTTTAGTATGTAAATATGGTCTGGAAACATAATACAAAACCTCCAAGTGAAAAGTTATAATAGCTGAAAGAACAATTTGCAGGTAATTCCTGGGAGGCTGAAAACATGCAGGAAAAGTCATGAAATACTGAACATACTACATTTGAGAGGGAGCCAAGCACAGTTGTGAGATTAGAAGATAGTTCTAAATGTTTTTCTTGCTCTCTGCTGTATCAACACAGGCCAAAATTATATCTCATAAAGTCCTCCATTCAAAGTTAAAGTCTCCAGTCTTCTTATGGAAATTAAGTTTCTTTAAATTACTTAACTTTACATATTTGTATCTGTTCAACTGACACAAGAAAACAGTTCTTATAGCAAAATTCTTTCTCAAAAGAGCTCTGCAAAAGTTCTGCCTGTAATTAAGTGACTGTAGTATTAGTAGCTACGGCACACATAAATAAACAAGAACAAATTACCTCACAGGAATTTATCAGATGAATTCCCATCAAAAGCAAGCAATCATTTTTTTTCTGAAACTGCATGGAAACTTGTACTGCAAAGGAATAAACACGAGTAATTTTTAAAGACACTTTTGGGTGCAGACAGAGAACTACATCTCCATAACTCTTCAGTTTATACCAGCAAATTAAGAAACTCTAAAGGATTGATGTACTGCATAGATGGAGAAAGTAGATATTGATCCAGTAGCTTATGAATGCTTTTATCTTTCTATGAAGAAAAACAAATATTTTAAATCCTGCTTTTCCTGGAGACATGGGATGATGGGATGGGGGGGGGGGGGGGGGGGGATGAATTGAGTTATACTTGTTATGGTCTACATATTAAGAATGAGGACTGTTAATTATGAATGGAGAAAGCAGCCTCCCTAGAGATCAGTACTGTCTGAGTGTAATTGCACTGAATAGATATTTCTTGCTATTGCCTGTCTAATTGGCTTCTCACTCAACATTCTAATCTTTGTCAATCTCAAATAAATAACCTTGTTTAGGAAACTAGAAGTCTAACAGAAATGGCTAGGATTTCAGTCTACAACAAACATATCTGAAAAATAGGCTTACAAATTAGGTACTGCAACAAATACGGCATCTAAATTCATTTCTAGAACTAATTCCATACTGTTAGTGGAGCAAGTAAATCTTACTGAAAGTGTTTATTATAACAATGCTTCTAAATAGTAAACTTTATCATTTCAAAATGAGTAATTCACCTGAAGGAATTATGATAAATTTCGAGCCTACAATACATTTCACTTTTATCATAATTATCCTAGTTTATTTCCTGAAATCAGATTGACATCTTTTTGAGTACATAGCTTTAATTGCTTTTGTCTAATAAGCAAGCAATCAAAGAATAAGAATTTTCAACCTATGTTTACTTCCCTAAACAGAGACCTAATAAATATGACTTATACAGATGACTTCATTAAAAAAAGATTTTTGCATATTCTGAGTTCTCATATGGATGACTCTGGATAAACCATCTTTAGTGGTCGTGATGTGTGACATAAAACAGTAATGTTATTATATGTTTTTTTATTAATTGAATTTGTGTACAGGCAGAGTAATTCTTCAGGCTGTTTAAATAAGAACTAAAACATAATAATAATTGTAGATCTTTTACATTTAAAATCACTACATTTTAAAAGATTATGGGTCTGGTCAAAAATTTCTGTAGGTTTACCTATACTTTCAAAATGTAATTAAAAATAGCATTCCATAAATCTTCATCAGTAAACTCACAACCAACTCTAATATTTTATGAAAAGGTTCCTTCTCTTCCCTAAAGTCTTTTGACATCTTTTGTTCTTCCATTTTCTTCTACTGCCTTGCCAGAGTAACAGTTCTAAAAATTCATCAAGACCAATATAACCCTTTAGAATAACAAAAGGAACAAAACCAAATCCAGTTTCTTCATTTGTCACTCTTTTTTTCTTTTTTTACTTTTTTCCTAACTCTTCCCCATCTCCAGAAGTTGAATGCACTACGTCAAGAATAATCTAGTATTATCGTATTATCTAAAATAATACAAATAGGTAATATCTAATTAAATAACTCTTTTTTTTTTTTTTTTTTTTTTTTTAAATAGAGTGCTACAGAAGGCAGATGTCTTCAGATATTCCAAGCAGTTGTCACCTGACTAAGGCACAGATCCTGTGTCACATCTGCTAGATCTCTTTCAACTCTGATGCAATTGATTGGTGCCCAGGAATACTATTGACTGTAATGTAAAATTTAGTATTTATATTAAAACTGTTATACTATATATTTAAAAGAAATAGATAAATAAATAAATAAATAAAGGGTAAATGCAAGTAATGTTAAGTGTGGAGGGAATTCCCACCTCATTTAACACAATGCCTACTTAGTCTTATGGTCTTACCAAACTGATTGAGATTGGACTTGATGATCTTTAAGGTGTTTTCCAACCTGAGTGATTCTATGATTCTAATCCTTCTGCCCGCAGCAATATAGTGAAAGATGGATCTTAACATCCAAAATCCAAGGATCAAAGTTCCTGACTGCACAGGAAGCAGAGGCCACAGTCTATGCTCCATGCATGGTCAGCAAGCCCCAAAAATTTCTCTGCAATTAAAACACATTCACAGGAGGATCAAGTCTGGAGCAACGTGTGTATCGGGTTCACCAATGTGTTACTTCCACACATTTTTTAATTTTATTTTTTTTTTTTAATTTAGTATACAAATTATGATAATTGAATTTGCAACTATATTTTATCTATGTTTTGTTTCAGAAAAAAATGAAAAGCATAGTGAACAGCTAAAATGTAGGTATTAATTGCAAGTTCTCGGGAGGAGAGCTGAAGGAAAGAAAGGGATATTAGGTGACCTTGCCAGGATTTATGTCTCCTCTCTTACCGCAAAGCCCCCTGGGGAATGTAGTTCTTCTCTTCCAGATAGATGCCCAGAATTAGAGCATTAACATTTTAACTCCTAGTGCCCTACATGATGTTATGATGTGGAATACCAATAAACAAAAATCTTAAAACCATGACACCTCTTTTTTTGTTTTGTTTTGCCTTTTTTTTAACAAGATAGATACTCAAGTACGCTTCTTAAGTATGGGTAAGTTTTAGTGAGATGATGATGTCACACTTCATAAAGAAACAAGCAACAAGCAGAACATGACGGATGATTATACCGATGCACCAGATACAGAATATATATATATAAAGTAATTCTTTTGATTTATTTGATAAAACGAATAAAAAATAGAGTGATATAATAGTTATCTAAGTAAGTCTCTCAATATGAAATATTACAAGTGGCGTTACTATAAAAGTTTGCTGACTACAGATAAAGCAGGAAGAGGTGCACAACAGTGATGAGCATTTAATCTCTTTTTCTAATACAGTTCTTTTATCACTGACATTTCATTCCTCCCAGTTATCTGTGTTAAAAATATAATAATACGCCTGTACTTAAAACAAGTGCTGGTAGAATGAAGGTTGTCTATAAATAGCTCTGAAGTTATGTAAAACTCAGAATCTTAGGACTGCAAGACAATGACAAGTCTGCTGGCTGGACCCTTCCCTGAGATTAGGTTAACTGAGCAGGACATGACATGACATGAAAAATTGTTGGATGTGACAAGTAACAGTGTGATGACATAAATTAGAGACAGCACCATGAGGCATGGAAAGTGTGTACAGGTGGTTAAGGCAGAGTCATCTGAGATGTGGCTGAGCTTCACAGGTAATTGGAAGGAGTACTGGGGACCTTTGGGATGGCAGTATATAGGCCAGCAGTGACTAGACAGCCACATCAATAATAACCTGCAAGGTTACACATGGAATGGTAGTAGAAATATCCAGTTTGGTTAAAGACAAAGCAAAACTGGGACCCACAGGGAAAAAAGAAAAAAAAAAAAGTAAAAAAAAAAAAAAGTAATTAAGAGTTGTTTGGATGTTTAACAATAACATTTTGACACAAATCTTGTTATGTTAATTCATGCAACTCAGATTTTAGCATTTCAGTTGTTGATATAAGTCAGCATAAGAAAGAGGAACACGCTGAAAACAGCGATATGAATCTTTATTGGTTCAGAGGTCAGATTAATAATTCTCTTAAATTATTTGAAAAAGGTACTACTATTCATGGTTCAGAATTCCTCCAAGCACAAGTAACAATTAGTATCAAGATACTTCTTTGTTTACTGCCAAACAGATGGAGATATGAAACAGGCAAAAGGATATAAAAAAACCAAAACAGTGCATATATACTAGATGGAGTAAAGTACTGGAAAAAGAAATTGCCTGAGATCTGAGCCACTTTATTTCACTTATCTAAGAAAGTACTAGAACTAGTTCTACTCAAATACTTACAATTTCTTTTCTCAACTAGAAACAATTAAAAGTGGATTTAATAAAATGAAAGTTCCCATATTTTCCAGCTTCTACAAGTTTTTCTATGCTTTCAGTATTACATTGGTCACTCTGAAAGTAATGTCTCCTATTTATTTGCATGAAAACTACGACGGATATGAATAGCACAATAACAGTACTGGTTAGAGAAAATTCTCAGCTAGAAAACATTATTTTTCATCAGTCACCACAATTAGCTATGCATTTTCCCCAAAAATGAACACAAGCCTGCATGCCATGCTCATAAAACTCAGTGCTAGCAAAGGTGATCAACTGTTGGCTGTCACCATTGCTAAAATGCAACACCCACCTCCTCCTCACTGTGCTCACATTCATTGTTTGATCTCCATAAATGTGAAGAAAACATCAGTGAATGTCAATGGATGCTTCTTTTTTTTTTTTCTTTTTCTTTTTCCACATCGAGAAATTCAGCGATACTCCTCTGTTTCATACACACTTCCATGTCAGACATCTTGTCTGACTGCCCCTCTGCTGCCATTTGTCTTATGGCAACAAAATATAACGGAATATTGTTGGGAAGTCTACTGTCATAGCACCAACATTAACCTCTGATATTGTGAGCAAACATCATAAAATAGGAGATACTGCTTTCAGAACATCCCTTGTATAAAGTACTATGAAGAATTTGTATGAATAATACATTTTTTCTATTGCCATAGATAAGTTGTGTTCAACAAAATGTAAATAATATCTGAAAGTCTTATTTGATTTTGATGCACATTTTATTAAGTATTAAAAGGTATGTGAGCCAGTTCATTAAAGACTGACATACAGTCTACTTAAATTGTTTAAATTTATGATTAATTCTTAGATTATTTGTGAATGAGAACACATTTAATTCCCACATTTTCTGGAAGTCTCTTGGGAATGCTAATAGGTAGGTACCTCTAAAGGTACTAACATAAATACTCGTGAATAAAAAAATTCTACTGACTGGTGTTAATTCAGAAGGATCATTGCTCCAGAGATCACACTCATCAGGGATCAGTCACTAGAGAAGGCAAACACACTGATACTTAGCATGGTAGCTCATTGGCTGTAACTATCTACAGCTATCTATTTAGTCATCTAAATAACAGTTTTCAAAAAAAAAAATAAAAATACCATGAAACTTATTGTAACTTTCATACATAGAAAGGTGAAAATATGGAGTTTCATGTATTTTATTTAATTCTTTTAATTGCTCAGGACATCTACAATATTCTTGATGCCAGTCAAAAACCTGCTAAAAGAAGGATATCCGAATGTAGTCTTTTTTTTTTTTCTTTTTTTTCCATTTTTCATTTTTACGTTAATGAGTGTCAACTATATACTGACTTCCATATAGTTGAAAAAACACAGACCCATAGCATAGGCAAAGTCTGCACAGTAACTTCCTCATGCATGACATGATAGGATAGAACAACTGGAATGAATCTTCAGAGATCATCAAGTCCAATTGTACAGAAAACAGAATACATCATTCAGTTGGCAGTGCACTTCAAACAGGCATAAGTTTCAGAAACTACATGAAAATTCAAATCTTTCAAAACCAAAACAATGCAAAACAACTGTCAGTAACAACCTGGTAGCTAGAATGAATATGAAAGATTGCTGTTGTCTCAATTTAAAAAGTACAGGCTAATTGTCAAATTGAGTATACACAGTTTTATCACAAATAATATTATAAATCAGAAGTTGATCAGCGTGATTCTATCAATTAGAGCTTACTTCAGTCAAAGGCCTCACCTTTAAATCATCAGATTCCAGTGTTTTGTAGGTTTCTTTATGATGGAATTCAAGCATGTCTAAAGATACTTCACTCCTACTGGACAGGTGGACCTGCTAGCCATCTAGGTATCTATAGATGTACACCTGCATCTACCCTAGCCATTGCAGAAGCCTAATCACTGCCTTTGTTACTCATACCTAATCATTAGTTATACACAGCTGCAATCCAACTATCAGACTTAGGCAGCATTTCTCCATCTTACATACTGATTTAATTCACAACTGATGTAACTAATAAAAATTATTGCAACAAATTATTTAGGGAAATTGTAGACTTTCTATCATAAGCATTTTTTTTTTTTTTTTAAAAAAAAGCAAAAAAGCATTTGTCAAAAACATTTACAGTTGATTCAGATGTCAGGAGAAAATAGATTAAGAAATGTTTGAGATTCATCTCTATTTCCTAATTCTACAGTAACATTTATGTACAGATTATAAGTGATTACCAATTATATCAAAGCGTGAAGTTAAACATATTCACTATGACAGAAATTGTGGTCTCGTGACACTGAAATCGATGACATCATCCCATGATAAATGATTTTGGCCAAAGGGTTAAAAATGTAACGCAGTTAATAAGGTAAAATTAGAGAAATCATAGTAGGAAAGCCATTCAGCATACAAAAATAACTGTAACTATGTGAAACCACACTATACTATAAGGTAATGTATTCAAAAGCATTAAAGAAATTACAATAACCTGGTTTGAATTAAAACTAATTAAAATGGGGATAAAAAACATGCACACAAGAATCACAGAGTCACAGAATGGATTTTATTGGAAGGGATTTTTGGTGGTCATCTGTCACCTAGAGTGGCTTTTTTTTTTTTTAAAAAAAAAAACTTGGTAGGACACAGGATATGAACAGATGAAATATCACATGTAAATATAATTACAAATACAAGACTTTACTTTTCAAGACGAAGGGCAACAGAAATAATTATTTCCTTAAAGAAACAACTTATTTCTAAAGGAAATATTGTAACTTATCCCCAAAGTCTGAAAAAGTTATTTGATTGTGGTATTCCAAGATGAAGCACAATGAGATGCATCGCAAATAAAGACTTCACTGTCATTAACAGATTCTTATAAATCAAAGTAGCATACAGAGATTCAGCACTGCTATGTATGAATTTCTTGATGATTTCCTGTAAATAAATGTTCCTCTATTTAATCACAAAGTCGGGAGCAGCCTGAGTATCCATCATGTCTCAAGAACAGAGGGTCTATCTGCAGATCTGAAATGTAAGAATTTATACTAATACTTCTACCATAATATGTCACTTGGTACAAAAATACAAGTTGCAGGTAGAAATTTTTATTTTTGTGTGGCAAAAACTTAACTTCCTAAACTGGAAATATATAACTTTGCACAGTCTACAATGCCATCTACTGCAACAGAAAATAAGTGAAGTGTAAGGCAGCATCATCTGATGCCAAATAACATTCCATGCAAAGGAAGAGACCTCTGTGAGAACACAATTCTTGAATGACTTGAAAACAGCCAAATGCTTCTCTGCTAAGAAGTGCACATATCCATTGACTAAAAGTGATACAGACAGGAAAACGCCTGCAATGGACAATGAGACTATGATACAGTGAGAAAGTGAGGAGACATCACAAACATCATATAACATTTAATGTATGTTTTCAAACACACATTTCAAGAGCAATATGATTTATTCCTTAAGTAATTCTGTGCAACTGAAATGTAGACGTATTTCTAATGGCTTTTCTTGATACAGCAAATAACATAAGTTTGCTTACACCTTTCAACTGAAAAGAAAGTAAAAATGTAATTGTTTACATTGAAAGAAGTTAACTGCTGCTCTGTACTTCAAGATTTTTCACATTAACTTTAGGCTGTAGAAGGAAAATATTCATTTAGAAATACATAGAACAATAACACTCAGATGACAGAATTTTGTACTTTATTTCTGAAATAGTGAAACGTCAGTACGCTAATATAAGGCTACCATATTTTTTACCGAAAGAATTTTTCTGAACAACTGTATTCTATAAACCATTTATTCCTCAAAATGAAACTATCAATATACTCATATTTTCTTCTTTCAATATCTTTTTTTTTTTTTACTTTCTACATATCTACTTTTCTACTCTGACTTAAAGCCATATGGAAGGCAAATAATACTATCGGACAGGATTCTGAAAACTAAAATAATGCCATGTTTCTTAGATCAAGAATCTTAATTTTCAATATTATCATTTATGAGGATAGTATTTATTTCTGTCAAACAAATCAGGAAATAAAAGTATGAATCAGATTTATAAAAAGAAACATTAATTTAAAAATAAAATAAGCACAGAGAAACATTATAAAATAACTAGTATCAGTTGTGGGTAAATATCAAAAATCCTGTTTGTTATTTAGCTCAACCAATCAGCTTCTTCATTTTGTATTCAGTGACTGTTGTATTCACATTACATCCCAGTATCTTCTGACATTAAGACTGTTGATTATTCAGACGCCAGCACCTTGAAAGCCATACCAGCTTGGAAAGTTGCTCAAAAGACAACTTCCCTGATGATACAGCTTTACAAATTTGCTTTTATTCTTACTGAATTTCTTAAGAGAACTCTAGAAATCGTTCATTTTCTGTCAAATGCTGAAAGGTTCTCAAGGGTGAAAACCCCTGAAAACGTATTTTTCTTCTTTACTTCACGGGAACCTTTAAGCAGAAATGTAAGTATCATAAGGTCACGTCTAAAACAGTAAATAAAATCTCCCAATGCCTGTTTTCTGCTCTGCTCAGGCTCTGGGACTCAGGCCAAGAAGCACGGCACAATTTACCTCCATATGGCTAACTGCTCTTACACTCTAAAACTCTGACTATATCTAAAGTGCCTTTTGAGTGTGTTTCCTATGCTAATTCCTGCACTAGTTTCTGAGAATTATAGTCTGCAAAAAACATTTCAGCGTTTCAGTGTATGTGATAATGCCTTAACAGTATTGGCCATCTTATGCCACATCCATTGGCTCTGTTTAATCTAGTTAATTCTAAATTAATTTATTGATACATGTGTAGTGGTAAACTCTAATTATTATTATTATTTATTTATTTTTCACTTTTTATTCTATTTTCAAACTTTATTATTGTTATATTCTAATATGTAATTTCAGAAGTTTTTACTTCAGATTGTAAATAGATGTTAAATAAATGATCAGCCAGAACTCAGAACTGCACCTTTTTTGAACAGAACATGAAAGCAAGTCCCTTCTTAGAGTTCAGAGTCATAGAAAAATATACAGCCATTTCCTGAAGCTAGCTAAGAAAAAAACATTTTGTTTGTATCACCAGAATTTCAGTTGATGACTCACAGATGCAATGTCAAACATGCAAGATTCAAATAAAGATTATGTATTAATTTTACAAAGATACTGAAATGCTATCACCTATAATTGACAGTAAGAACTTCCATGTGGATTAACAAATGGTACAGACAAATGACTTCCAAACGGTGGAGTAAGGCATAGAAGCGCAAAGGTGCAAGCTCTGTTAAACCTGCACTAGGGAATTGTTTGTAGGCATGCACAAACTAGGCATCCCTCACTAAAGTGATAATTATCACAGAGAAACTATGGGAACTAATTTTGGAATTGAAGAACTTCAATATTTTTGATTTCACTTGAAGGACAATGTCTTAAAGCCACTAAAAGTAATAGAAGTAAAAATAAGTAAGAAAAAAATAATTCAATTATTATTTCCACTATTTTACATTGCTATGTTTTCAAGACATAGTTTACTTGTGATTTTTTTATCCTTGACAAATCATGTAGCGTTTACTCTTCCTAAGTGAATTTTTTTGACTATAGAAATTGCTTTTTTAGGATGTGTTTCTACAACTTTAAGAAGCATCTGTTCCTCAATACACGGTAACTTGCAGTGTTTGTCTAGGCTCATGAGGTAAAGAATAAAATGTCTGTTCAAATCATCACTTAATTAATCATTTTTTTTACCCAGCACTACTAAGGGGGCAGTTAAGTAACTTCAGAGAACAAAACAGAATCATAGAACGACTCAGAATCATAAACCACAAGCAGACTGATCTAGTGGCTGGCAGCTCTTCCCATAGCAGGGGTGTTGGAAAGGGACTTTAAAGACCATTTAATTCCAACCCCCCTTCCATGGGCAGAGTTGCTAGCTACTAGATCAGACTGCCCAGAGCCTCATCCAACAGGGCCTTGAAAATTCTTGCTACTCTCTGAAATTATTGTAGCTGGTCATGTGACCACAGCTAGACGTCTATCCTGTACAATCCTAACTCCTGTTAAGTTTGTGAAATAACATGATGTAACTATTAAACTTATTTGAAAACAAACTCATTTTCTGAAATGAAATCTCAGTTGAAAACTCACTATGGATAAAACACACACAAGAGTTTATATGTTCTTGCTTACCATTTTTCTAGTTTTGTTCTTTCTTTCCATTAGAAAATAATCATAGTTACTAAGCGTGGCTGTCTTGCCTTGGCTTAGTCATTTCTGTTGAAATATTTACAGTATTTTGAGAGGAAAATCAGATCAACAACTTCAAAGCATTATAGGGATACATTATGCACAATTGCTTAGGTATTCATTACTGTCATCTTTACCCAGTTCTGCATTTTTATTATCTATACTGATTCAGAATTTCATAAAGCTTTATACATGACAGAAGTTTTAAAAATAAGTGTAATACAATATGTTTTTATCATGCATGATGCTCCCATTTTTTTCAGAAAATCTGGACCTCTTGGTGGACATCCAGTCCCATCAATTTCTTTAGCTTGAGTATTCTTATAGGTATGTTTTCATAGCAACTTTTTAACACTCTAAGATTTTAACACTTCTTGCTCCTGAATGCATGATTAACCACCTACAAAATCAGCATCTTTATAACTGAAGTACATGCTCATTCATTCATGTGAGAATTCTCACATTCAAGAGAGAACTATTTTAAAACTGCTCATTCTACTATCATTATTCTAAGCACAGTAACTTCTCCTTTTTCTGCTTTTTGTTCAGCAAGATCTACTCTCTTCTGGATTATAACTACATGACAAGTTAAAATTAAATCATAAAATTACCCTTAATGCTTTTAGTTTGCTGACAGCTACATCCTTTCTATCCTTTCTCTTATTAATCACGATTTCTCTTATTATGTATGCTGCTCTGTAAGTAATGCCTCCTATTTATTTTCACGGAAACTACAACAGATACAATAACACTATTTGATAGAGCAAGTTCTCAGCTACAGAACACAGTTTTTCAACAGCCACAGCCATTAGCTATGCATTTTTACCACAGATGAACAAGAACCTGCATGTCACACTAATAAAAGTCTTCACCAACAGAGCTATGCCACTGTTGCTGTCACCACTGAAGAAACACATCATCCACGGCCTCACTGTGCCAACATCCATTGTTTGGTCTCCACAAACATTCAGCAAATGCTGATGAATGTCAATGGGTGCAGTATTTTCCACACGGGAAGAATTCACTGACACATTTTTAGTTCACATTCAGTTCCTTGTCAGATGCCATTTTGTCAGACTTCCCCTCTGCTGCCATTTGTCACAGGGCAACCAAACATACTGGGATATTGGCAGGAAGTTCAGCTAGGGCCATCAACACTCCCATCTGAGGTTCTGGGCCAACATAACCAAATAGGAGATGCTGCTTTCAGAGCAGCCCTCATAATAATGATTAGTCCACAATGATAAGCATCACCACTCATCACCTTCAGACTTGCGTTTGGACTTCATGTTGAATGTGCAGACAGAGATAACTATTTAGAACCTTAACTCTATTGTTAGCAGATTATATTATACTAAGTTTCTTCTGTTTAGAATCTGCTGCCTATTTGAGCAATTGATAATACAACAATCTATCAGTACTTCCAATCCACCAATTCTTGTTGGGGCATGGGGAAGGACACATCAGTAACTTACTGTAAAACATGAAAAACAAAAAAAAAAGAATTAGTCCACTAACGGGAAGAAGAAAAAAAGGGGGTTAATCAAATTTGACCACCTTGGATATTGACTACAAAGTCCTTTTGACTGAACTGTTTTTATTGCTTGGAACATTTATTAAAAGAATATATATCTCTAGGCCATCTTTTCCTAAAAAGAATGAGCAGATTTTTTTTTTTTTCTATTTTCTTTTTTTCCAGATGTAACAGTGAATTTAATTAGTTAGCAAAGCATTAGAAACACGAAAAGAAACTTTCAGAAATATGATACACCAGAGATCTAAAAACTATCCTCTTTTATTTCTTAGCCTAACTAAACAGATTAAGAAGAAAAAGCCATGAGCACTTTCACGCAAGGTTACTTAAGTTATTCAAGCTCTGTGTGGTTATTATTCTGGAGAAGATGAAAGAGGTGAAGAGTTCAGAAATATGTCATTTAATAAACAAAACAAAAATGCAATACAGTATGTTCTAGCATGTAACAGACTTGACAGTAACAGACCTGACAATTTATCCACATCTGTTATTATCTTGGATACACTTGGTAAGGATGGGAACTTAAGATATCAAAATGTTTCCCTTCAGTAACTTAAGAGATGTCTATTTTCACATATTTGATTATATGTTTATGTTAACCCCTATATATAGTCTAAGACATCACTGACTAATAAACTAATGTTTTTGTTGTAAGTCCTTGTGCTCTGTACTGTATGTGAGCAAGGTGCCTAGACCTACAACAGAGAATCACTTTTATTTTTCCTGGGCAGAGGAGAAAGTTCAGATTTTACCACACTAAGTCTGGATAACCTATAGAATTAATCATATTATATAACAGAAATTTCAAGTGAAACTTAAAAGACATTTGTGTTCACCTTGTCATGCAGTAGTCTAGAAGATGTCCTTTGCCTCACTGGCATATGTCAAAAGCGCTTGCAGGGAAACATGAAGATAAGAAATTCTGAAAAACTAAGGAAAACAGTTTCATCTTTTTTTTTCTAGGAAAAACGATTT
Source organism: Coturnix japonica (assembly GCF_054131305.1). Lineage (NCBI taxonomy): Eukaryota > Metazoa > Chordata > Aves > Galliformes > Phasianidae > Coturnix > Coturnix japonica. The sequence goes on from NC_140663.1 coordinate 144,291,011, forward strand.
ATTCATGAAGTATATGTAGTGACAACAGATACTTCTCCAGTGTAGCTTTTTTTGGTGTAGCTACTGTTCACTGTACATTGACAAAATACTTTATTTATACTTGTGAATGTGCTCTGAATAAGATTAAGAGAGCTTTCTAGATTTCTTTTGATTGTAGAGAAATGTCCGTACATTTTCATACCTGAAATTACCTGTAAGATGCTTGTGAAAAATCAGGTGCATATACTAAATTAATGTATCATTTAGTTGCAAAAAATGCTTATATATACTAAAATGGGAGCAAAACAAGTACTGTTAACAATGCATACAAAACCCTACACAGAATACACTGAAGAGCTGAGACTTCAACTATTAAACAAAAATAACACAAGACTTTCAGTTACTGGTGTAGTGGAAGCAACAATCTGTAATATTTTTTTTTTTTTCATTATAATTTCTTGCTAGTCTGTAATGGAAAGCTGATAAAGAACTGAATCACTTTGTTGGGTGATCTGTCATATGTTCATTCAGTGACATCTAAAGTACATATAGAAAAAAAATAAAAAAGTTACAACATACTGTCATTTATATTTATCTAAGTAACAGAATAAAGAAAATCTATTCAACACAGTTTAGATGAAACTAAATAAAAATCTATTGACTACTCACATCAAATGATTAACTGAAGTGTTAATACATTAATCAAGTATTAATCTTATTTGAGAATTTCAACAGGATACGGAAAATAGGCAATTCTCTACAAGTCTTTCCCAATGAATTAAAGGTATTAAATATCATTTGATATTCTAGACATCTCTTATAGCTTGTAATCAGACATTAAGTAACCAGGTGTTTATTATGGATGATTTCACTTACCTTTTCATAAGATGTGCATTTCTGAAGTTTCTGAAATGATGAAAATTTAACCCTATTCTAGATGAAGATTTCTATGCTCTTCTTCCCATTGTTCTGCCAAGCAGTGCATACGTACATATTCATTCACATCAGTTCTCAGACAAAAACATTCTCTCCTGCTTTCTTTAAAAGGGTTTATTTATTTATTTATTTATTAGCACTGAATATTTGAAAGCAAAACTGAGAAACTATGGACTCTGAAGTCCAGTTGTGGAATAAATCAATATTTAAAATGCACAGTGGAACTTTTTCTTCCCTAGAAACCAGGAGTTTATGTCCTGAATTTCTTGTTCTGTTCGATATAGAACTTAAACAAAGTTAAAACAGGAAGCCTAATATTGATTTGCAACTAAAGTACAGCTGCACTGACAAACTAAATAGAACAGAAATAAAAGTGCTAATTAATGTTTGAATTCTGTTTCTCTGGAGGATTTTTAAAGGTATAGTGTTTTATGAATGAGGAGTCAGAATGTTCCAACTTGAGGAAAAAGTTGAGTTCCTTCAACTTTTATTCCTGAATTCATAATGAGGTAGTATAACAAACTTTTGGAAGCTCACAAGTGCATCAGTGAAGCAGTCTGAAGCAGAGAATACCTTGAGGAAACTTTTTTTCAGTACTTCCCAAGCAACACATCTTTTTTCTAAAATACTACTTTCTAAGGTACATGTGGATTTCAGGCATTCTGTATGTCATCTTATTTCTAGTAACTTTTCATGCACTGTGATTTATAAGCTTGCAGGTAATGATGTGTAGTGCAGTTTTGCAGTGTAGTATCCTTCTCCCACATTTCACCATGAAGCTTTTAATTCTACAATCATGTCCCAGATGCACAGAATACTTTGTGACATCCATCCCATGTGGGCAGATGTTCCCAAACAGATTTCTGTGTTGTGAAGGAACTTCCCTTGGGTTTAGCACTGTCAGACTGCATTAAGAGCACATATAAAAGGTAAGAAACAGATGTGTAGTACTATTTCAGTTTGACATGCTGTTTGTCTAGACTGTGTTTTCTACTGCTACTGCAACACTGAGCCAAGAGGCTAATGAATGGAGCCTGCAGAATAAATCGTTAACCTGTAACCTCATCCAGTCAGCATGCAGTCTATTAAGTTTGTACTCCTGTGATTCATGCTCTTGTGTTTACTGCTACTGCTGCATTTGTTTCCATATATTTTTCCCCCAGTTATTATATAGTGTAATCCAAACTAAAATAGCCCGGTGCTGGAGAGGGAGATGCAGGGGTTGTGAGAGACAATTAGCGACCTGCCGACTTACTTGTGTGAGGATGACTGAAGCATCCCTTTCCCTGTGTCTATTCACACTGATGGCCCCAGAGCACATCTGCGTCACATGGAGGGGAGGGGGCGGCTTGGCAAGAGGCACTGAGACACACAGAAAATTGCACAGTGAGGACCTTGACAGACTCACAGGCGTGATTCTCTCCCCAACCCCCCTCCTCCTACATACAGCATATATAAAGGAGCCCTGCTTTAACCCTGCACCAGCTCTCTGGCTTTGCTATCCCAGATAACTGCAGGCATGGGACTCCCCTGAGAAATGGGATGGGAAGGCGGGAGGTGGAGAGCGGCTTCCAGGTGACTTCTCCTCCTCCAACAACGCCCGGGAACGGAGCTCCAGGAGGCAGAGGAAGAACCACCTGCCTCCCGCTGTGGCTGCCGCTGCCGGTCCTCTCCGGCAGCCGGCTCCGCTCGCCCCTCTGTTCATCAAATTACCGTTTCTTTGCAATCTCTCTCACCCGCTCTTCTCTCGCAAGTGTCTGTCTCCCCTGAGAGGTGTCTCTCATTTCTGCCTCTCTCTCCACCCCTTTCTACTGATCACCGTGCAATTCTCGTCAGCTCTGGGCATTTCTTCCTCTCTCTTCCCTGTGCTGGGTGTCTCTACCTCCTCTCGGCTCTGTGCATCGCTCCATCCATTCATCCTCCCTCTATCTCCGCACTGGTGTGTGCGCGCATCTCCCTCCTGCCGGCGGTTGCCAGCCCTCGCCCTGCAGCGCTGCCCGGAGCAGTCGCCGCCGCCGCCGCCGCCCGGCCCTGCCCGGCCGCCGTGAGTCCCGCCTCAGCCCGCGTTCTCCGCCCGCCTCGGCACCATGTCCGGCTCTGGCAGGAAAGACTTCGACGTGAAGCATATCCTTCGGCTCCGCTGGAAACTGTTCAGCCACCCCTCGCCGGCGGGCGGCCCGGCGGGGGGGGGCTGCCTGCCGCCCGACAGCAGCTTCGAGCACTGGGGGCCCAGCCAGAGCCGCCTGCTGAAGAGCCAGGAGAGAGGAAACGGCGCCTTCTGGAAGAAATCCACCTCCTCCGCCTCCTCCTCAACGGCCACTACCGCCAGCCCGCCCAACGGGACGCTCCTGCCCGCCGGCGGCCGGCCCCGCGGGGGGCACGGCCCGGGGCCTCCGCCGCCCCGCACGGTCTTCTATGTGGAGTCCCTGGAGGAAGAAGAGGAGGAGGCGGACGCGGTGCCCGGCAGGATGGAGGTCGCCCGGGAGCCCGAGAAGCCCCTGGCGCCGCCGGAGCAGAAAGAAACGCCGAGGGGCTGCGCGGACGGCGGGGACCCCGCAACAGGTGACGGAGGCGGGCACAGGTAGGGAAGCGCGTTGGCTCACCCTGCGCGGGCCGGGGGCAGCGGGAGGCCGTGCCCCTGCCGTGCCCCTGCCGTGCGGCTGGGAGGAGCTACGGGAGCGGGGCAAGCGGAGGAAAGTTCGTTGGGAGCTGGGGTACAGAGCTCCTCCGTTTCAGGCGCCGCGGTTTGTGGGAGAGAAGCGGGAGGGCGGCTCTGGGGTCCCGGGGGAGCGTGGCCTGCTGCGCCGCCAGCTCTCGTCACCTCACTTACGGAGAAGTTCACCGAAATGCGAGTGTGAGGTTGGTGATGTTCTGCACTTTGAGGTGTCAGGTGACCGCTGAAATAGTCTCCTCGCTTGGAAGTCTCCCTCTAAATGGTGTTAAATAAAGGTAAGAATTAAAGAGTCGTGAACTGAGTAATACCTGAGAAGACCTAAGAACTGGCAAGTCACAGGCGGGTTGTAGTAGCTTCACATGGAATGTCTTTGAATGTTGAACCCTTTCTTCTCAGTCGCACTCCCCAGCACAAACAGAAATTAAAGTTATTAGGTGAGGGAAATGTAGCTCTGACAGAGCTTCCAGAAGTACTGTCATATGAGGATGAGAAACTCTTTCATTGGTTTGATTCTGACTGCTCAAGTTCCCAGTGGTTAAAGCAATTTTATTGCTAGCTCCCTTGTCACTTACTGCTTCTTCTGTGGAAAATAAACGTACATTTATATTTCTAAATAGAGAAGAGGCATCTAACATTCTTATGCCAATAAATTCTTATGAAAAGTAAAACATCAAAGACTTTATTTAGATAAAGAGGTAACTGCATTTTTTATTATTTATTTATTTATTTTTAGATTAACATAACTGAACATATACATCAAATTCTAGCTTTTTTTTTCTTTCTCATAGAGCAAATTTCTTAACTGGGGAATATCTCTGCTCTAAACTCTTAATTGTGTTAGCAGTGGGGTTCTTTTCTGAGTAACTGTATCATTTAAATGAAGGTGAAGTAGCTGTTGAATGACAGTTTATGTTATTGGGTAAAGGGTTGCTGTTGCTATAATTTCTGTAAAGACTGCAAGTTACTCTAAATAAGAATCAGAATGGCTTAGGTTGGAAGGGAATCATTAGATGCTTATAGGATTTGGTAGAAAAAAATTAAGATAAACAATGAAGAGAGGTAAGATAAAAGGTTCACTCTTCAGGGTTTCTGAACAAAATAGGTTAAAAACTGCTACAAATTCAATACCATTGTATAGATTGTATCGTCTGTGCACTGCTGGGCGTCTTCAGAGATATACATACTGGCAGATGCTTATAGAGTTTTGATGGCACCACTTGGTTTGTCCATAAGGGCTGACTTTCTAGAATGAACTCTCTTGTAGAATCATAGAATCACAAATGTTGGAAAAGACCCCCAAGATCATCCAGTCCAACCATCCACCTGTAACCAGTAAATCATCATGTCACATAAGTACATATCTGATTTACTCCTTGTGTGATTTCATAGACTTTTTTTTTTACATGTTTTTCATTAATGGCTAGCGAAACAATACATCTAATAATCAGTAGATACTAGACTTGTTGAAGTCATATGCTAAAGTTTGCCAAAAGTCCAAATAATGTAGATGCCATTGTATTATTAATGAAAATGCCACTTTGAAATATGAAAATGTTTAAGATATTTTATAGTCTGAGACTTCAGTTTTGTTTTTCCCTCCAAGACCTTTAAGTTTATCCATATCAGTTTTGAATGTTCTGAGATGATCAAATACTGCAAAAATGTTGATATGTTCTTGACTGCCCAGTGCCTACCTGATTCCATGTTCCAAAAATCTTCCTGTGCCTCAGCATCTGCTCTTTTTTGCAGAAGTTATCTTTTTATAAATGATGCCAATTTTTATACTTCATTATGGAGAAATATGATTGTATATATATAACTGCACTTCAATCCCGAATGATAGATGCTACCAGATATGTCATCAGGCATAATAACTCTCTGCAAGCCTTCTGACTAACGTCTGCATTTTTCTGGTACAGTGAGTATAAAATTGTTAGCTCATACCCTCCTTAGTATTTTGTCCTGAACATAGAATCACAGAATCATACAATAACTTGGATTGGAAAGGACATTAAAGATCATCCAGTTCTACCCCACTACTATGGGCAGGGCTTCCACCCACCAGATCAGGCCACCCAGGGCTTTATCCAGCTTGGCTCTAAATTCCTCTAGAGATGGGATACCCACAGCTTCTCTGTGCACCTGTTCCAGTGCCTCATCACCATCTGAGCAAAATGTTTTCTCCTAGTATCTAAATCTCCCTTTTTAGTTTCAAACCGTTCCCCCTGGTCCTTTCACTACATATTTTACAGCTACTTTAAAACATTTGAACTTTTGGGAAAGTAGCATTTTTGTTTTGTGAAAACAATGAAAATTCAACATGAAATGTACCCACAATATGTCAAATGTAGTAAACAGGATATCTCCAGGAGTGTGGCATTGGTAGTATGTAATGTGAGAAGAAATTCAACGAAGTTTTGGCTTTATGTCGTTACCTTTGCTCAGTACCCAAATTCTGTTCTGGAATTCTTTTTTCCAATAATATATGTATGCAGAACTCCCTTGTTGGGGCTATTTGCAGTTAAATACTTAATATTCTGGGAAATATGGAATTTATGTCATAGGATAGGAAGGTTGAGTTCTGTTTTATTAATTTGTTTTGGCATGCTTCTAAAGAACATCCTGTTGGGTTAATTGTACAGATATTTCATATGTAAATAGGGGTTTATGGATAGTTCCACTGGCCTTAGGAAGACCTTATATTATTATGCATGACACAGTATACTGAAGTAAGTGCTCTACATTCCATATGTATTTGTTAAAATATATATATACATATATACATATATATATGTTTTATAGTGAACAGTTAGTGTTAAAACACTGGTTGTTTGAAACTGCTCAAAAGGCTACGTATCAAATTGTTTTACAGCTTGCATGTCAAATTTCAAAATGACTGCATAAGAAATTTCATCAAAGATCCTGTTAATTATATAAGAAAAAGCTGTCAGGAAAAAAAATCTATACAATGGATTTGCAATTAACATTTAAAATCAACTCAGAAAAGCTTGAAAAATGCCAGTTCTAAGATTTCTTATATAGCCATCAGTTCCTGTGTATTTGTAATGGAGTTTTTTTGTGATCATGTTAGCTTTTTCTACATGACCTATTAACCAACTCACAAAATGAATAGTACTCACTTAATAAGCAGACGGACTTTTATTCTTTCTTTGCTCATTGAGTGACAGAATGCCTTATTTGCTTTTAACTAGTCAAACCTTCACTTTGATGACATAATTACTCAGGAGCTCCCACTACTGTTCCATTTATGGAATTTCCTAACTTTGAAGTCTTAGGCTTTGCTTACCACAAAAACTCCGTTTCTCCCCTCTCCCCAAATAGGTTTGATCACTTGGTTTTAGGGAAGAATGGAAATGGAAGAGAAGTCATGTGTTGTTATTTTGTCCTCCCTGGGATGCAAGTCTGAAACTTCAGGATTCACTGTCACTTGAATCAGTAGAACAACTGATGACAGAAGGGAATTCTTAGCTGTGTGGATAATTACAGTGGTGACTATGTATGGTCTATGCAAAAGATTTGGAGATATGGCAGCTGAAGGGATAGCACTCTGTAGAACCTTCTGCTTCATTTGAGATTGTCATGGCACACTTACATACTTCCCTTGTTCCCAAACTTAGCTCCATTAATTCCACCTTCTCTAAACTCTTTTTGTCCTAATTATTTGTTCTCCTTCTGGATCATGCTAGTCATGCTCTCCTTTGCGTAGTCTCAACCTTTCATGACTATATCATTAAAATCCTGGGCTCTTCTCACACGTGGTCTCACTTGTTCTTCCTGACTTCTCTTGTGATGTACTCTGCTATAGAACTGTCCATTCTTTCTTATATTTTGTCCTAGATGCTTACACAAACCAAGTCCAACTGTCCTCTAATTGTTTAAAAACTGTTCAGACCTCTCATTTTCTGCCACTATTTCTTTCTCTTAGTATTTCAGCGTCTTTCAGAGCTTCCTCCGGCTCCTCTGTCAGTTCTGATGGAATTCTTAGAGAATTTCCACTCCTGCGTTCCTTCTGGTGCTCACTTTTGCCCTGTTCTTCTAACTTCTTTCCTGGACTGCTGCCAGGTTGATGGTACCATTTGCTGTATCTAATGGTCAGTAAGGCCCTAAATGTCAGTAATTTGTTGATGCGGTTTATCCTATCTCTTTCTTAGATACTCACTTTAGAATAAGAGAAATTGTCATCCAGACATGTCTGCTTTCCTTCACAGAGTGTAACTGTAGTCTAGAGTGACTAATTCATATCTAAATTTTTAATCTGAATGTTTAGAATTCAAATAAATTTGACCAAAAAAAACCAAAGTAAAAATGACATAATCTGAAGTCTCCGTTGCAAATTCAAAGTGTTCTAAATAAAATCTTGGTAGATTTTTGTAGTATGAATAAAGAGCATACACCTCACCCTAATCCATGCAAAGGTGCCTCTCTAAAAAATGGGACAGTAAACACACAAGAAACCAAGACTTAAAAGTTATTTTTGTTGTTGCTATCCATATAATTTAAATATCAGATAAAATTATATTTTTCAGCCACAGAATGTTCCAAGCTTGAAGGAAACCTCAAAAATCACTGACTCCAGCTATCAGTTTCATGCATGACTATCCCAAAATTAAACCATGTGTCTGTATGTATTGTCAAAATGCTTCTTCAATTCTGTCAGTCTTTGACGCCATGACCATTATCCTGGGCAGCCTGTTCCACTGCTCAACCACTATGTCGCTGAAGAACTTTTTCCAGATATCTCACCTGAACATCCTCGCTCACAGAGTTTGCATGGCTCACATCTATGAGCTCAGAGAGCAGAGATAAGAGCCTCCACTTCTTTGAGGAAGCTGTACGCCACCATGAGTTCTTCCCTCAGTCTCCTCTGAACTGAACTGAATAAACCAAAGGACTTCAGGAACTCCTCATACATCATTAGGAAAAGGAAATGCTGTTTGCTCTTTCTGTAGCTGATGAGAAAGTGAGTACGGAGAAGAGTAGCATTTTAGAATTCTTGCAGTTAAATATGCAGAAACTCTGTAATCTGCTAAAAACAGTGTTTTTATTACTAGAAGTGCGATGTACATGTATACATGTAGACATCTAAATTTGTATTATCTGCATTCTTTTAAGTCATGATATGTAATAATGTAAAAAATGGATATGTATGCATATATGTATATATTTATGCATATGTTCATACTTTTTGCATTTCTATGTAGTTATTAATAAGTCAGTTATAGGATTTTTGTTGTTGTTCTTTGTTTTTTTCTGGGCTATTTTTGTGAGCAGTAAAATTCACTTAAACAAGATGAACAGAACAAAATGGAGAATATCATTGCAATCTGTTAAATTCGTAAGTATGGTGCATATAGGTTAATATACTCTTAGTACTTGATCTTTGCTTTCTAAAACCTACTTTTTATTCTGTTAACATTTTATTAGACATTGTTGCAAATGGCTTAAGAGATTGCTCTTTTATATCTCAGATTTGCATTTCTCAGGTGAAAACTTTTTCTTCTAAAACTTTTATTATAATCTCCACAGAATTTCCTAGTACATTAATTTCCCCACTCTTAGTTAGATACTGTCTGTCTTGTATGCTTTTTTTTAGCAATTAGGATCCACAATCCATTCTTCCACTTACGTAGGCATATCTCATCTTTACACTTCCAATTTTGCTACTTCATGTGGAGTTTTATGTATTGTACTTGTCCCAGCTGGATTTATATGCTTGTGTGCTTTAAAGTAGAAGTTAAGCCATAGGGGTAAACTTTGGTCTGCTCATACTCAGGATCTCAAAATCAGAGAACATCTAGCCTAGCCGAGTGTCTGTACAAAGATGCTTTTACCTTGGATTAGATAAATGAGTTCATGGGTTAAATATATATTTTACATGAAGCAGAATTTCTTAAATTGAATTGCTGAAATAAAATAGAAAAAAAAGCATGAACATGAGTATTTAAATATCAAAAACAAATCAAAATACACTTAGGGAATGAATTAAGACCTATTACAATGTCATATGTATGGGAATACAATTTGGAATTATTGCTCCAGTTTACTACATTAAAATGAATATTAGACATAAAACATTTGCTGTTAGATCTCATTGGAAATAAGGCACTTTCTCTTTCATTCTTTGGCACTGTTTCAGTGCTTGCTATTATCTAAAAATGAGTTTGGAAGACAGAAATGTCTTTTTCATAAGTCTGTTTCAAAATCATTTCCTGAATCTAAAACAGTAATCTTTATCACGCTGAATTGATTGTCAATTATGGCACTTTCTTATTGCCTAATAGTGACTGGCTTCACTATGTGGAATGCATCATTCGTCATTCTTTTCTCTCTGCATCAGTCAAGCCTTCTGTTTTACTGTGTATTATCAACACTAGAAAGATCTACCTTTTGTAATGCTTGGATTTGTCGTCTATTGCTATCCTCTTTCTGTTTCTAACCACAAAGGAAACACACCTTTTTTTTTACCCCATAGTATTGTTTTTTGCTGCTACTGTAGTAGAGCTTTGTGCAGTGCTCAAAAAAGAGGCCAAAACACAAATAGAGGGTGATGTTCATTCTGGACAGGTATAACCAGACATTTAAACCATCTTATCTTAATATCGTCCTAGGTCTGAATCCTTCTTTGGGTTCTAGTTGATACTCCTCAGCTTTGTAAATAGAGTGTTGTAGTATGTGGGGAGAAGAAATAAAGAATGCAAACATAATGTATATATATATATTTGTTGTGTTATTGTTGAAGCTGTCTCATAGAATATCTTAGAGTTTAGTGATGAAGAGGTTCTTTCAAGGCATAGAAATTCTCTTAAGCTTCTTGGGTAAGTGTTGTAAATGTGGAGAAGATATGCAAAAAAGTTCATCTGAATATACAATAATAACTTCAGATTTGCAGCTTTCTGTTCATAAAATTACATCTGCCTGTGGAAACAGAAGTTATTTTTATGTTGTAGACAGGTTAGATGTTTCACTATTCTGTGCCTTCAGACCGATCTGGTTGACCGTTTTTTCTCAAATTCCTTGTTTCTCTGCTTTTAAACTGGAAACGGGAGTGATTTTAGTGCATATCCATTCAGTATTCATAGCCACATATGCATGCATGCAATCAAATTATGAGTATTTGTGAATGACCAACAGGTTCCTTTTATAAAAAGATTTAGCACATAATTTAATAGTACTATGCCTCAAGAGTATCTTCCATGCCTGCTCTATTTTACTTACTTGAATTTTTGTTTAATTATTACTAATCCATTCTTTTGTCATAATCTTTGTTATTAATTAACTCCCAGTGATAGCCTGGTTTTTATACCAATTATCTGAATTGCAGAACGAAAAGATCTTAAAAGAAATAACAGCAAAAAACTAGTAATAGCATGCACAGCCACAGAATAGGATTATAACAAGAGAGAGAAGGAAAGAAAATGGAATGAACAGTCTTTAGTATTTTGATGGAAATACATTTTTGATTTATTTATTTGTTTATTTTATATTCTACTGGCAGATGTAGGATAAAAAATACTGTCACATTTCAGAAGATGTTTTAACTAAAGAAGTTTCAATAAATATTTGTTAAACAGTGTATTTGTTTACAGTTAAGCCTATCAATTTGAGTTGTTCATATCTTGTCATTTTATCATAAAAGATTAATGGATTTTGTTGAAAAATAAATTATTTGGGATGATCGACACATGGATGAAAGTATGTGCTTCATTTAGGGTGGAAATGGAATTTATCAAAACTACTATAAAAGGGAAGGAAGTGAAAATCTTCTTCACATTCAGATATAGAAACGATAGTTGCTTTTGTGTCAGAATCGTAGTATATATCAGTTGGAATTCTTTAGATTTTTCTTCTGGGGCAATTACTTTAATTATAGTCACTAATGATTAAATAATGAAATAAAGAATATACTTCTTTAAAATGAAAAAAAAGAATAAAAATAAAAAATCTTGGAAGTATCGTCAGTATGTGACAGTGCAGAATTAGAATCTAAAATAACCCTGAAGAAAAATAGAGACAGACTCTAAATAGTGAATATAGAACAGTTCAACTTAGTATTCTGCTGAAAGAATAATCAGGAAAAATACCCAATGGGATCAAATGACCGTTCAAAAATTCTGCAAAAAAATTTCAATTAGTAAAGAACAAGTAAAATATGAGTAAGCGATACCATGCTGCAGCTTAAAAAATAACCAAAGGAATGTACAGACAGATGCATAACCTGTGATACAAGCTGATTTGGAAGTTTCAGCCCCACTGTACTGTCTTTGGAGAAATTCCAAGTAAAAATCCTAGAATTTTAGGAAGTGTGGCATAAAAAAAAATTGCTGTACGAAACATATTTTCCTTTTTCATTTGATAAAAGTATTGATCTACTTCTCTTGTGAAGGGAATATTGGGAGAAGACTTAAAGGGCTTAAATTGCAATCAGACATTCAGCAGATAACAGAATCTATAGATAGTGAAGCACCAGAACAGATTCCTGGGAGCCTAGTGGACTGCTTAATGGAAGTGACTAAAAGAAAGGCCAGATGAACATCTACCAAACATGATGTGTCTAAGAAGGACAGCCCTTTTTCTTTAAAGCAGGAAGAGTATCAAGTAATCTTTCATGAAAAACCAGCCTGTATCTTTCTGTGAAAAGGTTTGCTCCAAATGCTGATAGTTTTTAAAAATGCAAACATTTTGTATGGGGATTAAAAGTTTATCATCTTTTTTATGTGCAAGACTCATAATTCTCTTACACTAAGAGAATACAGAACATTGGGACAGCAACTTGGAGAACTGAACATCTCTTCTAATCAAGGAGACTACTGTTTGACGTGTCCTGTTTTGTTTGTAGTGGTGATTGGGAATTGTGTCAGAAAAAAAGGAAGAGAAAGGGAAGGAAGGAATTTGTGTTGCCTTCTAAAAGTCTTCCTCCTAAAAGTGGAAATCATCAGAGGGTTTCCTTCCAAATCTCAGTGATGAAGAACTGATACAGATGCTTCTTAAATCTTTTCTCTGCCACTGAACTTAATTCCCTTATGCATTAAGACAAACATTTCTAAAACATTAATGGAAAAGTTTAAGCTACAGAAAAACTGAGAAATAACAAGATTATTTTATCACAAGTGTGAATTTTGGGAAGAATGGATTTTTAATTTTAATTTTATTATTATTATTAATTGCAAAGTAATTGTTATTTTACAACAGAGGATGGCTAGGCATATGTGAAGTCAAATATCTTCACTCTTCAGAGTCTTTTGTCCTAGCCTGTCCTAGTATTCTAAATAGAGCTTCCTGTAATTACTGTGCAGTAGGAAAAGCTCAAAAATACTTCAGGGTTTTTATTTTGGTTTGTTTTGGTTTTCATGTTAGCATGTGAAAACATCAGTTGAAAAAAAAAAATAAAAATAAATAACCAACAGATGGTTTGTGCATTCTGTTACAAGCAGATGATAAGTGCTTTGACTAGTATTGTGCAAATAATATTGTTTGCTAAAGGTTTTGAAGAAAAGTATGAAAGTGGCTTAAATGAAGCAGAAGAATATCAGCGTGTCTGTTTTTACGTGGGAAAAGGTGAAGAACCTACACATTTCAACATCTGCACTGTTTATATTTCTATCTGATAGAGACAGGATGGGAAACGAGAAACTACTAGTTTCAGAAGCCACAACATGGTTCTGTTCTACAAATTTCTAAATCTTTTTGTATGCAGTTATTTATCACAATGGAATCCTTCAGTTCACTGCATGATGCATAGTTTTTTTCTTGGCAGTGCTTCTCCCCTTCTGACCATATTGAAGATCAAATAGATAGTTTTTAACTGATACTTTATTAAATTATTTTTATTTCTTTTTATTTTTGGTGTTTGGTCATTACTTATTCCATTTTTTTTTTTCCTGAAAAAAAAACCAAACCAAACAAAAAACCCCACCAATATTGCTTTTTCCTTTTTCATAAAAATAGATTAGAGGATACTCTGATGGTACTTAGAGAAAGTACATTTTTCTTTTGGAGACTTGGAAAGATCAACATAACATATCACAACTCTGAAGCAAGGACTTCTGAAATATTTTTTATAGCAATTATTGATAGCATCTGCCAATTGTATTCTTGAAAACTGTAAAATTAAAGTAGTTGTCTACTTTTTTAGAGTCCTGTGTTTACACATACTTGGTATATCATTGCCATCACCTAGGATCTAATCTGCTTTACAACTTTACCATATTTCTTGTCCTTTTTACAAATATACTTAATTATTCGTAAATTAAAGCTTATAGATTATTATCAACATAATATTTCAAGCTTATTAGCCCTTCCTGCTACAGAATACTCAGTAAGATGTAGTCTCCAAAGGGAATGAGACATATTATTTTATATCAGAAAATACCATTTTAGTTAAAAGCTTAACAGGGCCAAAAGAGCTGTATTGTTCTTCCGTTCAGACTGTAGTTTCAAAATATCTATTGGCCCTGCTGTATGACCTTTTAAAATGGCATTTCTTCTTAAATCTCTACATTTCATCTCAAATTAATTTAACTAAGCATGATAAGAAAAGTTTCTGGGAATAGAACAATCTGTAGGTATTACATTATAGTTAGAACATTTTTGATAAATGAGATTCATGCTAGAGAAACTGTGCTAAATTGTTAGTATCCTGCTTGGATCTGCAAGAATTTTTCATTGTGGTATTACTGACTGTTGGATTATCAGAACCAAAACAGTTTGTCAACTTTGCCAAATTTTCTTGGATAAAGCTACTGGCAGTTAACATCAGTGCAGCTATTTTAGGCTTGTTTTTACAATGATGTATTCATTTGCTAATAGGATTTTGACCAATTTACTTTTGTTAATCTAAAAAAACAAGACATCTAGTCCAGTGGTCAACTTGCTAAAGGACTTAACAATTTTTTAATAGACCTACCAATTGTATGCCATTTGTTTGGGTAAAGAGAATGTGAGATCTGTTGCTCAGAAGGAGTTTTCTATCTGCATGATGAAATTATGTGCATTAGTTAAATAAGGAAAAGCATATTATTTTTAAGGAATAGCCCAGACAGAGCATCAGATAGTTATGCAAGTAACAGAAGATCCAAGTATTAACAGAGGGTTCAAGTATTTGGATGAACTTAAGTTACTTTTACTCAAGTAGTACTATCATTAACCTCCTTTAGATGCGCCACAGAATTAAAGCTGACAAGATACCTTTATGAAATTTAAAATAAATAAATAAAAAGGAGCATAATGTTTAATCACAGATAATATTTATTCGTTTGTTCATATTTCAGTACTTTGTCAGTAAAAAATTGTGTTGTACCTCCTGCAACCCATCCTTCACCAAATACCAAATTAATGAGATAAGTACTCAAATTATATTCCCACAGGTCTTAGAAAACACTTCATTTGTGCATGGCAGCTGGCATAAAAATAACAAAAAGTTATTTTTGAAAGGTTGGTATATATTTGTGAACAGATAACAGGGAATCTTGTTATCCTTCAACTAAGGGAACGAAAATGTATTAGGAATCAAGTACTGTTAGTTCTGATGAAGAGTACAAGTTTTAATTTTATAACAATGTAGTAATGTACAAATTGAAGTAGAATATTAACAACCAGGTCTTGGTTAAAAACTAGCGTGCTGAGACTGTTGGGAATCTTTTAAATATGAAATTGATTGGAAGTCAGAAGAATTATTTTTTAACTGAAGAATAAGGGAGCTGAGAAAGTATAGAATAAAGCAACATAAAAAATAGCTGTGAGGTAACGGTGAACTGCTGCTTCATGGCAGTTTAATTCATTTTGCTTCAAAGCTACATCAATTGAGGAGCATTTGCAGGGACAGTTATTGTATGTCAGTGGAGAGACAGTGATATCTTATGATAGGTCAGCTTGTTCACTTGCTACCATCTACCATCTGTCCACATCCAAATACTGAAAACTCTAAATGTTGAGTTTCATTTTATTCAATATAACTGAAAAGTGAAAAATGTTAGCTGTCTTGTTTTATCCAATATTTTTGATTTACGTCTAGCTTAGCATCCATGAACCTGAAAGGAGCTGGGATTGGAAGATATGGATGGTTCAGTTTGCTCTAAAACTTGTGAGGCGCTCCATGTTAGTTGTATTTGAAGAAGATAGAATGCTATATAGGGTTTATTGTTTTTTATTGTTTTGTTGCTTTGAAGAATGTGAGGTCTGAAAGAAACAGAATATTAATTTTGGTGAGGAACTAGAAGTTCAGTTCTATCTTATAGAGGCATTAGTAAGTTTTTGTTTTACAAGGGAAACAGTATCACTGTTCACTACAGAATACTGCATTTCATTTTGGTGACTTATTTTGCTGTATCTTCTTACACTCTTTATAGCTGATTGAGAAACACATGCTTATAAGTCAGCCACTGTCAAGCTGACATACATCGATGATTGAATGTCTGCTATGAAATTGAATGGATCATGCTTCAGAAGTGCCTGGATGTCTATAGTGCACATCCCTAGTTTCCATGAGAAAATTTATAGAATGTGTGTGTATGTATATATACATACATATATATATATATATACATACACATACATGTACATTTATACTCTATATGCATATGCAGTGTAGAATAGACAAGGGTGAAAGAGAATCTGAGTATTACCTTTCTGATGTGTTTCATGACAAGGAAGGAAGAATGAACTTAAGAAAAATGATAGGCAGAATTAAAAGAGATACACAGTTGAAGTAAAAATAAACTTTCACAGAGCTACTTGAAATTACAGCTACTACTACAGAGACTTAAGGATGAAAATGTAACTCAATTTGCAGAAGGGTCTAATTAAAAAGTGAAAGAGGACAAGAATTACACATCACAGATCATTATAATGAAAATTCTTATACCTGTAAATTTTCAATAAAAATTGAAAATCTCAGAAAATAAGTATGAAATTTTAAGCTACTTTTTCAATTGAAAGTGATAGTTACAATCCAGTAAACATTTATATTCTAGGACTAGAGGGAATGGTTTTAGGACTAGAGGGAATAGTTTCAAGCTGCGGCAGGGGAGATTCAGGCTGGACATTAGGAAATAATAATTCTCAGAAAGGGTGGTGAGGCACTGGAATGGACTGCCCAGGGGGGTGGTGGAGTCGCCAGCCGAGGGGGTGTTCAAGGAGTGACTGGATGTTGTGTTGAGGGACATGGTTTAGTGGGAGGTATTGGTAATAGGTGAATGATTAGACTAGATGATCTTTTAGGTCTTTTTCAACCTTGGTGTTTCTATGATTCTGTGATTCTATGATATGGAGAAGGTATCTTTTTTAAAATACTCCTTTTTTTTTTTTAAATAATATATATATTATATATTATTAAAATATATTATGAAATCACTTGCATTCATCTATTCATATTATGTTAGAAGTGCTTAAGAGATGTATGTAAAAATTTCATATGGAGGTATTGAGGATGAATGTTTCTGAATTTATACCAGCTGCACTGAAGTTAAACTTAGAATGTACTATAGCTATTGACAATTCAACTACTAATTGCAGCTAAAATATGTCTTACCTTTAGTGAGCAGAAGTGCCTTACCAGATTTTTGGCGCAGGTGGTAGGAATGCTGCATTGCAACACCGGGGCCCGGGTGTTCGAATCCCCTGTGGCGCAAGAGGTAGAAGTGCCGCTCTGCAGCACAGAGGCTCGAATCCCGGGGGTTGGACTTGATCTCTAAGGTCCCTTCCAACCCGCATGAGACTATTACTATTACTAAATTAATTGTAATTCTGGAGAAATATTTGTAATAATTTCATTTTGTTAGAACTTAAGTGTTATTTTTCTTTTTTTTTTTTCTTTTCTTTTCAAAAATGAAAATTTTTTTTTCTGCCAAAATTAAATACACTGACCAAAACAACAACAAAAACAACAAAACAAAACAAAAAAACAAACAAAAACCCAAACAAAACAACAACAACCAGAACACACGCAAAAAAGCCTGGTGAAACAGAAAAGCATTTCTGTAAAGCAGTAAGAAAAAGAAATGTGCTTTTCTCCCCTTTTTATTAGATGTACTTTCCTCCTTTAAGAAGAACATCTCACAAGCTCAACTCCTGTCTTAATATTTTATAACGTTAAACCTTATAAAAGTTTAACTCTGATATAAAAGTTTAATACACAGCAGAAGTTAGATGCTGAATAAGAATGTTTTGAAAGAGATTCTTTAGCACAAAGAAGAAAGCACTGAAATCATTTGTGAATTTTTCATGTTTGGAGAACCAGCTTCAACGTCACCCCTCAGGTTTTGGTTTTTTTTTTTTTTTTTTTGGAAAATTGGCCATCAAAAAGTTAGTTATAACGTTTGGAAAAAGTTACATTAGTAATTTATTGCACAGGAGTAATGGAAACATTTGAAGACTTTTATATTTTAAGTATGTATGTTTCCAATGTCAGTTAAAAGTATCATCATTCAGAGATAAATGAATTTTGAAATAAGCAACTCTAAAATTTTTGTCTTCCAGATAGTATTTTAAAAGAAAATGAGTAAGAGGAAGATGATTAATTTGTATTTCAGATTGAAGTCTTTGTGAGCCCCTCTCAATGTGCATTTAAATAGCATCATTTGGAATAGTTTCCACTTAACTGCAACTGTATATAACATGCTGGTTCACTGCAATGATTCCACTAAAATTGAACAACAGCAGCAAACCTTCTATGAAAGCTCAGGTGAAGGATTATCTGTGTGACAAGAAGTCTTTTAGGCATGGCTGGTTGGGGATAGCCACAAGTAAAGTGCTTAAAACTGTGTTTTATGTTCCCATATTAATAAAAGTTTTCTTAACTATATGATTAATGGTATTCAAAATTTTTAATTCTCATAAGTAGCGTCAGAGACTGAAATGAGAGAGATTTTATTTTGATCTGTCTTACTTCCTCTTCATGCTTCAATTACTCTGTAGATTGCAGTAGTGTGAAATACAGGTCACCTATCCACTGACTGTGCAAGCCAAGGAGAGCATTAATGTAAGACAGAATTCGTTCAGAACAAAGAAATCAGCTTCCCAAATGATCTTTCTTTCTTTCTGTCTGCCTGTCTTTCTCTGCCTTGCTTATTTCCTTTTCCTTCTCATTCCAGAGCATTGTGCTTTGTTGTTATTGTTGCCTCATGAAAACACTACTTTATAAACTGTGAGAACATACATAGTAAAATCTTTAGTCATGACAAATGACTCAAGTCAGTCTTTCCTATTATGTCCAATTAGTGGTTTCAGTATATACTGATCTGTAAGGAAGAACAGAGTGTAGCCTCTGCAGAAAATTATATTTTTAATTTTTCCTCAAGTAAGTCACATAACCACAAACTGTTTTAAATCTTTTAGGTTATTCATAAAATCTCTACTTTTGGTTTTCTGTAGAGGTAAAAGTTGCCTAGATTACTGAAAACCTACAGGGTTTTCTGTAATAATAGTTAGGTTCTAATTTGGTTGCATACAGATTTTCACAGAGAATTTCACACTCAGAGGATTTGATTAGAGAAAATTATAAAAAATTGACTCTTCATTTGGAAGGAGTGTAGTTAAAAGATATTACCAGTAACTGACTTCCTAAAGGAATAAACAATTCATTAAAGACAAAACTAGGAATGAGAAGCCAAGGCATCATCTTAAATCTATGGCATGTAATTCAAGAGATGATTGTAAGAAATATTTCTTTTAAATCCAATCAGTGTCATGGCATGCTGTGTATTATAGGGCACATTTAGACAAAGAGATTATTTTTCCATTCTTGCAGAAAACAGATGCTGAAAATCTGTTGGAAACAAACGACCAAACAACAAAAAAAAACAACCCCACAAAACTGTATTACTGTATTTTGTGATTAAGTACTCCCCCTGCCCCCCAAAAAAAACAAAACAAAAAAAAAGCAAGAAAAAAACCAACAACCTTTATGATAAGAGTAAAATGGACGTTGAACAAAAAGTATGATTAAGATTAAAGATTGTCATATCATCTTTTTCTTTTTTTGTGAAGTAAAATAAATGCTGGCGGTGTTGGCAGATTTTTGGCATTCTCTGCACATGTAATTTTGAAATATAGCTGGTTATAGACGTTAATCTTAGCAAAATTTTATGTTTGATTACAGGCTCCTTTCATAATAAAACCTAAAACTGAATTCCCCTCTTGTTTTCCCTTTGATATTTCAATGACGTTTTTGAGGAATTAGCTACAGTTAATTGAGATTTTTTTCTAAGTGATAAGAGATTGTGTAAAATTATTAATACTGAATTTCATCTAGTTTTTTAATATTGAATTATATTTTTAATGCATTAAATAATTTTACTTATACATATTCATGGTCATATTTATTCTCCTTAATAATTAAAATGAAAGAGTTTGCATTCTTATTTTTCTTAGGAAGATGCTTAACTACAAACCCAGCAATGCAGGTTCTTTAGGGGTGCCTCTCTCTCTAAATAAATTTTTTATTAAAAACGACCAATTATTCCAATCCTTTTTTCTATATTTTAGCTAATTATGAATTCATTAAAAATCTAATTTTTCCTTTATAACAAGACAGGTTCTTTCAGATACTTTGGTGGAAGAAGTTAGAAGATTTATCAGAAAACAGATTAACTACTGCTCATATCATATTCACAGACTTGATAATACCTTTAGGTAAAACTTGTAAAGGCATTATTGCTTCTATAGAAGCTACTTTGATACTTCCAAAGATACCTCATGTATACGTGTATATATTAATGATCATTATTTCATTTTTTTATCAGTTCCCTTAGAACAGAATACATATAGTGGGGTGAAGTTGCTTTGAAAGTTGGTGCCACATCAGTATCTCCTGTCCATTATTCCGATATCACAGCTGATTTAAATAACAGCTTATGCTACAGAACAAGCATTTTACTAAAATACTCCGCTCTGTTGCTAAATCTGAAGCTTCATTCAGGAAATATCTTGATGAAAACTTAATGTTCCAGTAATTTACATAAGAATGTATTTGTTTTCTTGAATAAGAGCTTACAGTAATGGCATTTTAATTAAAGGCTTTGTGACCAATCCGGAGTTACGACCAGTCCACTGTTGTGGGTTAACCTTGGTAGGCAGCTCAGCACTACACAGCCACTCACACATTCCCCTCCAGTGTGGTGGGAGAGTTAAGGGCAAAGGTAAGAAAACTCATGGGTTGAGGTGAAAACAGTTTAATAGGTAAAACAAAAGTTGCACTCACTGTCAAAAATAGAACAAGGAATTAATTCACTACTTCCAATACAGAAGCAGATGTTTAAGTCATTTCCAGGAAAGCACGGCTCTGTTGTATGTAGTAGTTTCCTACAAGACATACACCATTACTCTGAAAATGTCTCATCTCTCCAGCCCCTCATCTTTCATATTTCTATTGCTTTTATTGCTGAGCATGACATTGTATGGTATAGAAAATATATAGAATATATATATATTGTATTATATAATATAAAAGACAATAATCTATATATGGAATATATATATCTTTGCTCATTCGGGGTCAGCTGCCCAGTCTGTGAGTCCTTCTAGTTTCTTGTGCATCCCATGACTCCTTGTTATCCTGGCAGTGTGAGAAGCAGAAAAGACTTCAACTGTGTAAAACCAATGCATAGTAACAACCAACCAGCCAACCAAACAAACAAAGGTATATTGTCAGCTATTTTAGTTGAAATTTCATCATAAAAATGACAATGAAGAAAATGAATTCCATCTTAACCAAAAGAAATACAGAGGCTGAAAGCAGGGCTTCCCCATTCTCCTAAACGAGGTGAGAGTACAAGTTCCATGCCTGTTTGCCTTCATATTTATTCACAGTGAAGCCTATGGCTCTACCGACAACTGACCACACCAAGCTGAGGAATGAAGGTGAGGAACACAGGAACTTTTTATAGTAGCAGTGAGAAAATATGAGTATTTCTAGATCATCTTGCTTGTTTAAAATGTATTACAAAACTGTAATTCAGTATGATGAATCAAGCCTTTCCTCTCCAACTCCTTTAGCATTCTGTGTCCTTCAAAGGGAGATGGACAAAGAGAGAGAGGGGGAAATACATGGTAGTGCTATTAAAAAGTCGATTTTTTTGTGGAGATCTAGAAAGATTGAGAAATTATTCCCAGCACTTCCTTCAGACATTTCTTCTAACCTCTCTGGTGTAATCTATGTCTTTTCTTGTGTTTTATTGCTTGTCATCCAAGAAAAGAGACTGTCAACCACCTCACTACAATCTCCTTTCAGGCAGCTGGAGAGAGTGATGAACTCTGTACTCAGCCTTCCTTAGCCAAGCATTAGTTCTGCCTCCAGACTGACATAAAAATTAAAGGGAGGTGTAAGTACAATTCAATATTAGACAGATTAACTGTAAATGACATTTAGAAACAGCTTGGTTTTTATTACAGAAGAAAATACAAATCAGTATGGATTTTACTTTACTAGCGCAAAAGCTTAATTATGTTCACTTTAAATGAGACTGCAACTCATAGGATTTCAGACACTTTTTTGAAAGTCTGCAAGGTTTTGGATATTCAGGAAAAAAAAAAAAAGCAACTGATTTGACTGAACAAATTCAGCTTGTCAGCCATATTTAACTGATAGTATTCTGTATGCATGTAGTTTCAATAAGAAAAAGCAATGTAGCATTTATTCCTAGTGTAATACTAGAAAAAACTGAGCCTGTGTGCCTAATGTCAAAGGAAAAGATAGACAAAAGCAAAAGGGTATCTTTATGCATGAGTGTATGTAAAGTATTCCAAAGAACAACACTCTAAAAAGGCAGTTCCTGGAACTGTAGGGAAATAAATACAGGGTTATGTAGACTTTGCTGATTTGAGAATGTAAACTAAATAAAACTAAACCACCATGTTGGAAATCCTTGAATAAGAGCCATCCAATAATTTCTTAAAAATTTCTCTTTATACACTGAGGCAAATTAACTCTGCATTCACTAGCACTACCTTGTTTGCCTTAGAGACTCCTGATTGATAAGTACTGCAGATTTCTTCTTACAATAAAGTTTTTCACTAAGCTGACAAATCCTTGAGCATTGAGAATGTTGTGCTGTTGTATGTAGTTGGCTGCATGCTTCATCGCAACATGCTTTATCAGGCAGGCATTGATAGATATAAGTCAATACAGACAGGAGGTTTTAAAATCATATTACTAATATTTCATTCATCTAAATAAAATATTCAAAAGTTTATTTTTATATTTTGTGTTGGTTTTAAACAGTTTTGTGATTCTGAGACAGAGGTTAGAGTTTTAAAATATGGGTTTATTTGTCACTCCCACAGATTGATGCCTGGAAAATCATAATATTGTCATTGCCTGTTACTCAAACATCTTATGGTTTGTGGGCCACCATCTACCAAAATAAAAATGCAAATAACGATAGAAGATCACAGTAGCATTACTCCCACTTAGCAGCTTTGGTGGAATCCTTCTGGCTTCAGCAGAGGTTTAGCTTAAAGAATATTCATGAGATGAGAGCAGTTTGGAGAGTATTTATCCATTGATTGCACTGTATGCAGTTGTTGTAAACCCTATGCTCAGCACTTTTCATAGCTAAAAGGATAAATGCGGAATTTGTTTTTGTAGGCAGCACCCAAATTCAAAGCTGTGAGTTTATATTGCATTATATATAATTCATATTGTGCAGCTGGATACATGACCAATCTTCCTCAGTTCATTTTGGTTTTTAATTTTATTAAATATATGATTAAGATGCAGCAGTTTTAGGTAGTAAATTCAAAGAACATATAAACAAAATCTCTACTTTTTATTTTGCATTTTGTAGTCAAAATAATACCTACTCCAGCACCTTCTTTATCTTTAAATATTTCTGTAGTCTTTTTAGGATTCCTTATACCCGACTTCCATGCCTATAATGTAGCACATACTGCCATCTTAAGAGAAACATCTACGTTAAGGATATCCAGAGAGCTGAAAATCTCATTGCTGAAGTTCCTTTAAATATCCAGATAAGTAGTTCTCCAGCCTCCAGGAATTGCTTAATTCAGTTCCTCATTCATAGACATCTACTGTCATTTTAGAAGCCCTAAGATAGCAAAGATGCGTTGACAGATACTACACTGGATCTACTGGTGACTGTACTTTCTGTGTTGCCATCTGAAGACCAAGTGAGATGTGCGAGAACAAGTTAAATTGTTTCAGATGCCTGTATGTGGCATCTCTATGTGCAAGGTAAAAAAGCATGTCAGTGAGGAGTAATTTTCACAATAATGTTAGCGCAGTGAGCAGAGTTCACAAACTCTCTGTAAAAAAAAGTAGTTCATTTAGTTCTTCTGACTGCAGGATTATGTTTTACTTCACAGAATCACAGAATCGTAGGGGTGGAAGGGACCTTTAGAGATCATCCAGTCCAACAAAAACGAAACAAAAGCCTTCTTTTGTTCATAAACACATGCAGCAGCTTCTGTAACTAAAACAAAAGCCAATTTTTATATATTTTTTAAATAATATCAAAGAGAAACTGGAAGGTACTGCAACTTTATTTTTTTGATACTGTAATTTATTTTTGAAAAATAAATATGAGTCACATCATATTCTGGTTTTTGCTCATATGCCACAAGTGTAGCAGTAAAATTAATAGATTAGGTATGATTCAAAGAGAAAGACAAGTTCTTAAGGTGATGGTGAAAAGAAACATAAACATTAAAAAATATTTTTAAAAACTGTTTTGAAATATTTTCTTACAGTTCTACCTGAATCTCAGTATCTCTTCAGAAGTTCTGTGATGACACTGAAAAGCTATTTAATAATAAAGATATAAGTTTTGAGTTCTTAAAATCGTCTGGTTACGTTTTGAGTTAAGAAGTGTTTCAGATCTTGCTAACATCCGAGCATCAGTAAGATCCATAGAATGGGCACCAAGGGACAGAAGCACAGAGAGAAAACAACTTTTTATCTAAAAAATATAACTGAAATGAGACATTACAGTATCCAAATTATAAAAATGAAAGTTTTTTTCTGAGTAATTGAGAATCTATTCAGCTAAGTGTGCTATTTTGTTCGTAAGTAATTTTTCTAACTAATGTTTCCTCTGGCCATGAAATGTGATTGCCTTAAAATACATACACACTTTATAATAGAGGACTTATGTGATTTTGCTTTATAATAAGTTTAATTTCCATATTGATTAAGGCTATACTATTATTTATTATTTATTTAAAGTGTAGCTTTATTTATTTTGCAGCTTTAACAGTTACATTAAAATAACCAGATTTCTCTTTGGAATGGTAAGTAAATAACAATAAAAAACCCAAAAACCAACAAACTGATGTTTCAGGCAGCCTTCTAATCATAAAACACACAGTCATTGATACAGTATTTTGACTATTAAAAGACCTGAATGAACAATTCTACTTCAAATTGTTTGACAAAGTGTATTGCATGTTATTCATTCAGTACAGTCACTTTAGATGCCTTGAGACTGTAAACTTAAGAAACAAAATTTTTGTTGAATCCTTTGATGTTAAAGAGTAACTAGACTACTGAAGTTTACATAATGGAACATTCATTGAATTTGTTGCTTGAAAACACTACTGCCTCTTACTGTAGGTGTCTGAAAACAGTAAAGAAGTGATTTAGCAAGTAAATCTAGAAGGGATCATTGCATTGATGCAAGTCAGGTGTGTAGCATGTACACAGAATTTCACAGTAGTGAAAATAAACACTAATCTTCTAAGATTGGAATCAAGAGATAAAAACCTATAATCAGCAGGTGAAGAACAGATCATGTCTAATCAATCTCTTTGTTATATTTTACAGTCCTGATGAATTAAATGCATGATTCTTAAGCACACTTGTAAGTGAACTAATGGCATATAATGGAGGTATAATCAGCCTCTGGTGAGTGCTCAGCTGCTAAAAATCATGCATATAATAGTTGTTAAAGGCCTGTTGTCAAACTCAAATGACATTTAACACAGTCATGTCCTGAAGCCAGTTTCAATCCCTACTTTAATTCCATGAATAATATAATAATAATTAAAAAAAATAATACACACAGAATTCGTAGGTGAAACCATGAAAAACATCTGCTAGAAATATTTGAAAACATTGTCTCACCATAACCTTAGAACATTTGAGGGAGGAAAAAAAAAAAAAAAAAAGATCTGAAAGAAGTCCTTTTAGACTTAGACACAAATGAAAATTACCCATGGGTATTTATTTTTAGCAATCACAGATGAATATATCTCACAGCAAATGCACGGCAATTTGAATTAACTTCTTCCTGTTTCAACAAAGGGTAAACTAATCTAGATTTGTAATATCTGTGGTTGAGAATAGAAATTTAAATAGTTGTGCAGTGCCTTTTTAGGAATAAATTCAGCTAGATATTACCATGTTATCTGTAAATCTCATTCACTGAAAAGCTTTAAGTTCTGAGAATTAGTAAGGTGTTTCTGGTAATTGTCTAGATGCACTTAGTTATAAATAGGTAGATGGTGAAATAGTTTTTCAAGATTCATTTCAGTTTAGTAATTGCATCAATCTCTTGTTAGTTGTTCATCCAGTTCTCTTGAACTTCCCATGAACATAGAGAGCTGGAATCTCGCTATTTGCCTTTGCAGCAGGTCCTACAGCTGCACCTGTACAGGTCTTCTTGAGCTTTTCACCAGGCAACAATCTCCATTTCTGGAATTAGAATAGACTGGTTTGCCTGTGCTGAGGATGGCTGGCTTCTTCTGTAGCAAACAGCTAATTCATGCTGTAGAAACAATTATCAGAATTTATCCTGTAAACCTTAATGTGTACTTAGAGGTTCGGTGTTCTCATTGATACCTCTCAGGTAAATGTACACCAGCTATTACAGAATCACAGAATCACATAATTGTAGGGGTTGAAAGGGACCTCTAGAGATCATCGAGTCCAACCCCCCTGCCAAAGCAGGTCCCCTACACCACGTTGCACAGGTAGGCGTCCAGTCAGGTCTTGAATATCTCCAGAGAAGGAGACTCCACCACCTCCCTGGGCAGGCTATTTCAGTGCTCCATCACCCTCACCATAAAGAAGTTCTTGCGCACATTCGTGCGGAACTTCCTATGCTGTACTTTCATCCCATTGCCCCTAGTCCTGTCCCCACGCACTACTGAAAAGAGACCAGACTCACCACTATGGCTCCCACACCTCAGGTATTATAAACCTGGATCAAAACCAGGATGTTTTCAGCTTTAGTACCATAAAAGTAAATTTTGTGGTTTAATTCACATCTCTGAAACCCTAGCAAGAAGCAATCCTTTAATGAGGATATAGGTTTCTTCTGTTTAAGATACAGTTAGGTAGTTAAATAAATAACCTATGGATCAACTGTTCTCTCAGATCAGTATATTTTCTCAGGAATCAGCATGATTCCTGCCATAACTGCCGTTAATGAATCAGTACTTAAAAGATCATTTATTTATCATTATTTTGGACACTGCTAATTAGGCCATTTTAACTTAGACCTAACTGTGGCCAAATGTATCAAACTTAATAATAAACCCCCCTTAATAGATGTAGGTAGACTGCAGTGAGCTTTCTAGAAGCTTGTGGGGTTTTTTTGTTTGACTGTTTTTGTTTGTTTGTTTGTTTTTTCCCTGAAAAAAAGTCAGAGTGGAATAAACCTATAATTTTGTAGTTATTTCTTTACTAGAGCAATGTTGAATGTTGGACACTGGTTGAGAATGCAAATCTCAGCTGCAGTTTTAGATTAATCTAGCATAAATGCAGTTTTGTTTTAAAGTAGGTAACGGTTTTATAACAAGATCATGTTAACAACTGTAGTCATAAGTAATTTATGTTTCTACTTACTCTCATCAAAGTCATTAGTTGAAAAATCTTTCAATTTTCCCCCTAATCAGAAATATGAAAAATTC
Organism: Coturnix japonica; assembly: GCF_054131305.1. Lineage (NCBI taxonomy): Eukaryota > Metazoa > Chordata > Aves > Galliformes > Phasianidae > Coturnix > Coturnix japonica. The sequence continues at coordinate 144,318,483 of NC_140663.1, forward strand.
TCCCTAATGACTCTCTTCTCATCTGCTCCCTTCACAGCCCCCACTACTGAAATTTTCCTATAGAAAAGAAAATGAGAGTTTACCTTTTCCCTCACACTATAGCTCCAACACGGAGTACCCATTTCCTTCAAAGTAATGATTTTCTGAATGTCATGGCAGCATTTAAATATATGAAGTTCCCCACTGCACCAAAGAAAAGGGAAGAAAATAAAATTAGCCTTCATATCTTAGATCTTTTATAGAAATATCTTTCAATCCAAACAGAAAACAACTAATAGATTACCTTAAAATTCTTACCTTACTTAACTTCAGGTGTAGATTTTCACAAAGTGTGTTATGAATGTAGATCTTAACATTTTTAGGGAAAGGAGATAATGGATTTCACCCATGGGAATGTAAGGCAGGAGCCAAGGAAGAGCACAGCACATCACTTGCAGTGATGGAAGGTGGCCCTATAAGGTCTAAGCACAATAAGAGAAGCCAAAGGCTGGTAACTAGAGCTGTTTGACATCCCCAACATGGCAAGCCATGAGCTAGGGTCTCAATTCTCCCAGGTGTGTAGGAGCAAAATGAGGTATTGACAAAGGCAGGACTGGAGACAAACTGCAATATCCATCCAAGAACAGGTCCTGTTTTGGTCTGAGGGGCTCATCCAGGAGACTGGTTACTTGGACTGCAGGGCCAAGGTCAGTCCAGGAGTAGTGGCCAGAGCCTGGACTGAGCACAGGCACTACTAGCATAGCACAGAGGAGGGATGGTTGCTCAGACTTGAGCTTCAATGAGACCTTGGGCTTTGTGGGAGGCTCAGGGAGTTACTGAAAGTTGTATGAAAGCCAGAGCTGTGAGTGGATTGTCTACTGAAGACAGTATGAAACAGATTTTCCACCCACATTCAGTATGTGCGCTCTGGGATACGACAGTCTCCTTGAAAATGTTTAGAAACATTGACCGTAATAATTCCTCATAATGAGAATTTCATGCTGGGGAAAAAAGAAGAAGGAAAAAAAAAAAAAAAAGTGCAGTTTTCCATGTGAAACAGTTGCATTTCCCCCCTAGGTATTTTAAAATGTTTTAAAATATTTTAAATCTTTGTCATCCCTTTAAAATCCAAAGAAATTGAGGCTTATTTATCCTCAAATCAAACCCATGTGGACACCAGTCTCCACTGTATGTAGATTACTCCAAAAGTACTGCTTCCCATTTATTTCAGTGGAAACTACAACAGATACAAAGAGTACCATAACACTATGTAATCAAGCAGATTCTCAACTGAAGAACACTAATTTTCCGCATAGTCACCACCCCTAGTGAAGTAATCAATACAGTCTTCATTGCATGGTGTGACAGCTGTGCATGGCTGTTTGGAACATGGATTGTCTTTCATGTCACTGTCACCACTGCTGAAATGCACTGCCTCACTGTGCTTACACGAATCTTAGTATCATAGAATGGTTTAGGTTGGAAGGGACCTTTAAGATCACCAAGTTCCAACCCCCCTGCTACAGGCAGGGACACCTCCCCTTAGACCAGGTACTTAAATCCCATCCAGCCTGGCTTTGATTGCTCCTGGGGAGGGAGCATCCACTTCCTCACTGGATAGCCTGTTCCAGTGTCTTGTCACCCTCACAGTAAAGAATTTCTTTCTAATATCTAGTCTAACCTTACCCTTTTCCAGTTTAAAACTGTTTCCTCTTGTCCTGAAGCCACCTGTCCTTCCAAGAGAATCTTTTGAATACAAGCTTTTAAAATTTCATAGAATCATAGAGTTACCAAGGTTGGAAAAGACCTAAAGGATCACCCAGTCCATCTATCCACCCATCAGCAATAGTTCTTACTAGACCATGTCCCTCAACACAATGTCCAAATGTTCTTTGAACACCTCCTGGGTCAGTGACTCCACCACCTCCCTGGGCAGCCCATTCCACTGCCTGAGGGCTCTTTCTGAGAAGTAGTATTTCCTAACGTCTAGCCTGAACTTGCCCTGGTGCAGCTTGAAGCCATTCCCTCTAGTCTTATCACCAGTTGCACAAAAGATGAGGCCAACCCCCAAATTGCTACAACCTCCCTTCAGGTATATTCATAAGATAGGAGAAAACATTCCCGAGTGATGGCTAACTATTTTTGAAAGCAAGAAGAAAAGGGTGTTGTGATTTCTGTTGTCACTATTCCACAACAGAACATCATGCGGAACAGTGGCAGTTAAAGAGTTAATGTTCTGGTTCTGTGTTACCACCATTTTGGGCATTTTGGGTTCCTGGATGGGAGGGGCAGCATCCCTGGAGGACTTAACGCAGAGAGGAGGTGGGATGCAACTCTGGACTGGACCCCAGTTGCTCTCTGCCTCTGGCCATCTCAGCTCGTAGTGGAGAAAAGAATGCACTTCCCTTGATCTATAGTGGTTTGACTCCTACTTTGGGTATGCCTGTCTCTTGTTTTGTTTGATTTAGTTAAATGTAGTAAATTACCATTCCTCCTCAAATTGTTGTCATTGTTTTTTCTCTTTGATAAAACTATCATCTGTTCTCTCTCTCCCCTCTCCCCGAGTGTGTAGCTGGTGCTGGCAAGGCTGCTGCAAACCCCCCCCCCCCCCCTTTTTTTTTTCTTTTTTTTTTTTTTTTTCCCTGCACTCCTTGTCTCTTCTTTTTGTTTTCCTGGGGCCTCTAGTACAGTAACTAGTTACATGGGAGAAGAGACAGACTCTCAATTCACCACCACTTCCCTTCTGGTATTTGTAGAGAGCAATAATACATTGACTGCCAATATATTGAATGTTTGCTGCTTATGAGCTCTCCCAGTCAGAACCACAGTGACTGATTTTGGGGGTTTCAGTTGATTCCTTCATACAGGGTACCCTGAGGTAACAGTGAGAATGGCTGATGTGGTGGGGCTTTGCCAGGGCAATGGCTCTGTGTCCATGCCTCTTGCCTAGAAAAAGCCTCAGGGACTGAGAGGAGGAGTCAGGGTGTGTGAATCACGTGGGTCGTTCAAATGAGGAGAAATTGTAAGTCACCTATTTCCGTGACTACACAGTGAGGAGGGTTGTTATCTCACTGTGAAGCGAGTGATTTTCAGGGCAAAGTCAGAGCAGATCAGCGAGCAGGCAGAGCAGGGCACCTTGCTATATAGCAGGGGCCTTAGCACTTGGCACAACATTTCATTTCTGTCTAGACACACTGAAGTGCAACCATGGTCACCACACAGCAGCGAGCTGCTGCTAGAAGGGATGTGGAGACTCAGACTGAAGCGTGAAGGTCCATGCTGCAGTTCAGGTCTCAGGCTGCAGAGAATGCCTGGCCCTATCACTGCAACAGGAGGGCAGCCGGAATAACACCTGTGTGTGGTGTGAGCAGGTGGGTGATCTGCTCAGCATGGTGGTAGAACTAAAGGAGGAAGTAGAATGGCTGAGGAGCATCCAGGATTGTGGGAAGGGGATTGATGGGTGGAGTCACACTCTGCCATCCGTACAGGATGCAGGTGCAGAGAGATGCTCCTCAAGGAATATCTGCCATCTCACAGTCAGGTGGGAAGAGACAACTTTAAAGACAGTGAGGGATAGAAACAAGGCCCTGTTAAGGGCAACAAGTGGACTGCCCCTCAGCCTGTCTTACCTTCCCATGTGCCCTTACATAACAGGTGTGAGGCTCTGGAGCTGGAGGGACTGGGGGATGTGGGTAACAGTGGAAGTCCATCTCTGTAGTAGAGATTGCCTAAGGCTAGTCAGTCTGCTCCCTGTTTTGCTACATCAGTCAGGGAAAAAAGAAGGGCTGTCAACATAGGGGACTCCCTTCTGAGGGGAACTGAGGGCCTGATATGCCACTCAGACCCGTCATATAGGGCACAGAGCTCTTGCAGTGGGTCCAGAGAAGGGCCACTAAGATGATCAGAGGGCTGGAGCACCTCTCCTATGAGGAAAGGTTGAGGAAACTGGGATTGTTTAGCTTGGAGAAGAGAAGGCTCCAGGGAGACCTCATTGTGGCCTTAAAGTACTTGAAGGGAACATATAAACAGGATGGGGAACAGCTGTTTATGAGAGTGGGTAGTGATAGGACAAGGGGGGATGGTTTTAAACTGTGACAGGGGAGGTTTAGGTTAGATATTAGGAGAAAGCTTTTCACACAGAGGGTGGGTGACACACTGGAACAGGTTGTCCAAGGAGGTTGTGGATGCCTTATCCCTGGAGGTGTTCAAGGCCAGGCTGGATGTGGCTCTGGGCAGCCTGGTTTAGTGGTTAGCGACCCTGCACATAGCATGGGTGTTGAAACTAGATGATCATTTTGGTTCCTTTTAACCCAGACCATTCTATGATTCTTTCATAAGGTCACCCCTGAGCCTCCTCTTCTCCAGACTGAATAATCCCTGCTCCCTCAGCTGCTTCTCTTAAGGCTTCTGCTCCAAACGCCTCTCCAGCTTTGTTGCCCTTCTCTGTAAACATGCCAGGGCCTTGATGTCTTTCTTGTAGTGAGGGACCCAAAACTGAACACAGTACTTGAGATGCAGCTTCACCAGGGATGAATAGGGATGAATGATCACTTCCTTGCTCCTGCTGGCAACACTAGCCAGGATGCCATTGACATTCTTGGCTATCTGTTTACACTGCTGGCTCATGTTCAGTTGAGTGTCGACAAGTACCTTCAGGTCTGATTCCTCTGCAAGAGGAGTTGGAACACATGAACACATTCATAACCAAGGATGTTGGACTTAAACTCAGAAGGTCCTGAAAAGCTTTCACAACTACAGAAAGTGGGATTAATACATATTTTGGAGATAATAGAATTTTAATTAATTGTTTTATTTTCATAATGTAGCAATAATTGGATTGTTTAGTTTTTGTGTTTTACCCATGACTGCTGAGCAATATTTAGGTAGGCTTTTTTTTTTTCTTATTTGTCTTTAGTTATATTTGACAAGTAGAAGATACAGATGAACAGAAAATATGGTTCTGCATTGAAGAATAGCATTCACTCACAGCTGATTGAAGTTCAGATTTTTTGCTTCACCTTAAGTTTTCAGTGTAATTTAGTGGGCAAGTCACTTAATCTGAAAGCTTTTAAATTGTCTGGAATATAAAGGTACTACCATTTTCTTTGTATTATGCTTCAAAGAAGGTATTATTCTAATCATAAGTAACATTTGGCTCATTGAGAACAGTAAAAATCCTATATTCTCCTGGTGTTACCATTTTGATAAATTGCACTGTTAAAAAAAATAAAAAAATAAAAACAGAAAATAACTAGAAGTGGGTAGTTTTTTATGAAGCAAGGCTGAACAGATTGATCCTGCTTTTTTCATATCAGGATTTCCATAGGATGTTGCTTTGAATACTGATATGTATATGCTGTTAGGCATTCTTATTTATTCCCCAACTAATCTGTTAAAACTTTAGAGAGAGAGAAAACTCTATTCCCTGGAATGGTGACATCATGATTTTTGTGAAGTACTGGTGACAGTATTAATTATTCTGATAAAAGGCCTACCATTGAGAAAGATTAGGTCATTATGCAGTCAAAAGCAATTTCTCACCTTGAAGGTATCAGTTTAAATTGCGTTCTGTCATCCTCTACTTGTTTGAATGTATCAGTGCTCTTTATAACAGATAAATCAGCAAAGTAGAGTAATTTTAAAGTACAAAACAGAATGAAATTCTGTCACCACTGAAACTGTAGAATATAACTGGAGGCTACTCTGTCATATTTTTTAAGTGCTGTATGTTGATCTGCTTTTTGGCTGTATATTGAAGGAGTTTGTTTAATTAATGTTTGCCTGAAATAAAAGCAAGCAAGAAGAAGAAAAGCTAGTGCAATGCAAACTGCTGCTTTGCTCATGTTGGAGAAATAAACCAGAGCAATTCAAGACCCATCAAAAACCTTAGAAGGACAAGAAGAAATTGAAAAAAAAAAAGAAAATTAATATTAAAAAAAAAAAAAAAAAAAAAAAGAAGAAAAAAGAAAAAAGAAAAAAGAAAAAGAAAAAAAAGATTTGGGAGAAATAAAGCAGTCAACTTGGAAAGAGAAAGATGCTTGGAAGTATTTATAAAACCTCTTTTTTTTTATTAATATTGTGCAGTTTTGTTTGTTTTAGTTGTAAAATAGGTTTGGTGATTCAATTTTATTGTTTTGTTTCACAAAACTATTTTTGGTGCTTAAAATGCTAAGGGATTCTAATTGATGTGGAATACTACTCAAAAGTTAGCACCTTCAAGGAGCATGAAATCATATGCCATGAGGAATGCACCCAAAAAGAGGTAAAGAAAGAAATGCAGCAGTTCAGCTGTTACTTTCTAATGAATGCTTTATATTATCAAATATGCCTTTGATAGCATCTTGATACTAAACCGTGCCATTCAAACTCTGTGCCAAAGCATTATCGTGTATATTGTTTTTCTAGATTAACTATTAATGTAAAACAAATCAGAAACAAAACAAAACAAAAATACAAACCAAAACAAACAACAACAATAAAACCACAAAAAACAGAACTAACCAGAATTCTGGCAATGTTAGTTTTTGGCTTACTTATTTCTGTGGTAGTGAGGAAATTGGGGGAGGGGGAGAAAGGGGGGAATGAAGTATGTATCATAGTATCATAGTATCATAGTCTCGTGCAGGTTGGAAGGGACCTTAGAGATCATTGAGTCCAACCCCCGGGATTCGAGCCTCCTGTGTAGCAGAGTGGCACTTTTATCACTTGCGCCACAGGAGGGATTCGAACCCGGGCCTTCGGTGTTGCATAGCGGCATTCCTATCGCTGCGCCACCGGCAGTAATGTATCATATAAATAATCAAATAATAATGCTATATCTTCTGTTGAGCAGATAGCTGTGGAGTAAAATAATTAGAAAAAAATGTCCATGCTCGTGAGGAATAAAAATACATTTAAGTATGTACAGTACAATTAACAATAAACGTGTCTTTCCAACATTTGTAAAAGAAGTTGGATTGTTTCAGTGAGAGATTTTCAGCTATTGACAGGATGTTACTGAACAGCTTAAAGAGCTTTAAGAGATTTTTTGTGAATGCAAAACTGAATCCTTTGGAATGTACAGCTTATCAATAAAGTTAATATCCAAAGCAAACATCTGTTAAAAAATAAAAATAAAAAAATAAAGCCTTGGGCAAAATAAACCTGGTCGATAGCTGGTTAAGGCTTTACTTCTGTGCAGCTTAAAAATAGTATGTGGGTGGAAGGAACATGGTAGAATAGCAAACTATTTAGTATCTTTGATCTTGAAATTAGACATCCCAAAATCACGTAACTGTCATTATTATTATACATATATTTTTTGGCCAACACTGAGCTCAGTATTGAGTGCTAGACAAAAAGTCTGAAATCCAATCACACAAAAACTGACAAGGTCCCTTCCAACCCGCACTGTGATACTGTGATACTGTGAAAATGCAAACAAAGGTAAAGTTGGTGAAAATTTACTGGAATAATATTTTGATTTAGATACATTCAACAGTATTATTAAGAGGAAGGATTTATGTTAATGCAAGACAGGCTTTTGAAGTGATTATGGTTTGGAAATGTGTAGTGGGTAGATGAAGTTTGAAGTACACTGCAAGATTCTTTATACTGTATCCATGTATAATGTATGGTGATTATGAATGGCCATTAATGTGAGCTTTAAACTGAAAGAGAAGAAATGTAGGCTAGATGTTAGAAAGAAATTCTTTACTCAGATTGCGGTAAGACACTGGGACAGGTTGCCCAGAGAAATTCTGGATGCCCTATTTCAAGACCAAATCAGATAAGGCCCAAGGCAGCCTAATCTAGTGTTTGGCAACTCTGTCCATGGTAGGGGGGTAGAACTACATGGTCTTTAGTGTCTCTTCCAACATGAGCCGTTATATGATTCTCTGACTCTTATCCTTAGATCTTGATACTGCTGAGACAGGTTTTACCTGGCATTATTTTCTTCTCAGCTGTAGCCCCCTTCAACCAATCAAAATTATAGTATCTTCTGTCTTAGTTGTTAAATCCTACTAGCTCTGTGGTGTTACAGATTAATCAGCCTGCCTTGTGCACATTTGCAAATTTAATTAAGAGGGAAGACATTGCTGAGACAGTATTTCCAGGAGAAAATAGGATGTATTTATGTTTGTTTTCACTGTTGCCAGGGAATGGCAACAAACAACTGTTAAGATAATCAGGACACATTTCATATACCACATTTCATCTGTGAATTACTGTCCATTTGGACAGCGTAATAGAGCTTGATAAGAAGGTTATATTGGCACTCTCTGCATTTCATAGGTTTGAAGGGTTAAAAGCTATAAGTTAAAGAGTGTTACAACTTAGAGTTATAATTTATCAAGGTAAACTATAATTGAATTAAGATGCGTAGCTGAACTTAAAATATAGCAGAAATGTGTTATTCTGTTACGTTTGGATTCACCATTCCATTATCTGATGGTTAAAAGTTACTGTACAAAGGTCAATGTGAATATAGCAAACATTGTTAGGATAATAAGCACCTTTCCAAGGTAGCCAAATTTTTGTTGTTATTTTGTTTTTACTGCTGCTCTTTGCTTTAACTGGAACTAACATAGATTTGGCTGATGTTTTCTCAGGGTGTTTTTCTTTTTTTGTTTTTTTTTTTTTCCTTCTGTATGAAAAACAACATTGTACTTCGAAGGATTTTTTTTTCTTTTAGTATAAAACTCATAAACAATTGAATGCACACCAGTTTTGTCAACAAGTAGAGGTGTTTTGTGTTTGTTTTTCCATACCAGAATTTTCACATGGGTTAAATAACTCCATCATTCTTTAAAAAGGAAGTCAAATACTTTTCCAAAGATACACAATAAGTTATTTTTTAAAGTAAAATATACTTCATGTTAGTACAAAAATCTACGTGCCTTGCAAATTACTCTGCTGTGTTTACAGACCTGGAACATTTGAATTGTATTTGTATGCTCCTGTTATACAACAGTATATTCTAGAGAGGTGTGAACACTGAGATATCAAGTCAGTTTTACTAGGAGAGACTAATGTAAGTCTTTTAATGTGTCACAGAGTTATCTCTGGATCTGTCTGTGTCTGTGACAGGGGCAGAGGCCCACCAACCTGAAAAAAGGGAAGCGGGGGGGTATGGTGTTAAGAGTTTATGGGTTGTTTCATCTAGATTCTGTGACAAATAGGACAAGGAGACCCATGAACCCACTTCCTAGGAAAGGGAAAAAGGGTAGGGAAATGGGCCTACAAAACAGAAAAGTAGCAACAATCTGAAGAACATTAGTTTACTAAATATAACATCATAATGCAAGATAACACAATGTAACACAATAAATAATTGGAATTGAGGATGATAGATCACATAAAATGAGAGGGAGAGTGTGTCCAAAACTGAAGGCCTTACTCTAAAGCTGAAGGCGAAATTGCTGGGGAACACATACTCTGAGATGAACAGCAAAAAAGAGAGAACAGTCTCGTGACTTGTGTGCAGCTTTATCTTTCCCTCCAAATGCAGAGTCCTCTGTGGTATGTAGTTCTTTTCTTCTGAGAACCAGGTACCTGGAAAATTGGCAGTACACAGAACTGGAGCATTGACTCTTAAACTCCCAGTGCTTCACATGATGTTACGATGTGGATTATCAATAACAAAAAACATAAAACCATGACATACTGTCAATGAAATGTGTTGATTTTTTAAAATGTTGTTTTCCATAAGCTGCTGCTATTTCTCTTCTTTAAATTAGATCATTGGTTTAATGTAGTTAAACTTTTAAAAACTTGCTTGTAGCCTTTGCAACTAGTTTGTAACTCAGACTAAACTGCCTGTGTAATTCAGCACATGGGCTCTCAAGAATACACAACGTGACAGTTCAGACAAATCCATTTTCTTTCAGTAAAACACTTCCAAAGAATTTTTAAAATACAAACCATCTTGCTGTCAAAAAAACATGAATTCTGCTGCATCTCATGTCAAGCCATGCTGAAATATGAAGCAGAAGCCTCTGTTTTTATTGTTGCAAGGCACTGCAAGTCAGAACAAATACATTGATCCCAATACAATTAAGGCATATAAAAGTTTCATACTATGATTATTAAATTTGTTCATCAAAATAATGGAAATAAAAACTGTAACATGATATTGCTAAGGGAAATACCACTCAATTATTTTCTTAAAATCTGTTTTCAAATCTGTAACACACTAAGTTAATTACTTCATGGCTCTTTCATTCAATATGTTATATCAAAATTATTAAAAATAAATAGTTCAATAGATGCCTTTTTTTCTTTTTGTGTGATCTATCATGAAATGAGAATTAGGTGGGAAGTAATAGCAGTATAGCTCAGTCTATTGATAAACAAGCTGAAGCAGCCTCTTCTCACCTGTTGTTTTGTTGCTAGCAAGTTTTGTGATGTAAATTTGTCCTGGGGTCTGAGCATAATAGAATAAACTGCATAGTCCAGGGATACTTCCTTAAGAGGAAAAAGCATGCTTTCGAGCAAGATCATTTTAGTGCATTGGTTGCCAAGCAAGAACAGGACAGTGAGAATACTTTGCCATTCTCAGCTATGCCAAAAATGATTGTGACATACCATATTTACTACTGCAGATTAAGCTACTGTAGTTTATTTGATTACCTGCCTTGATTGTTTGCAGGGAAAAGTGCACTACCAGCTGGTTGCTTCCAGTTGCTGGACTATTGTTTCATCTTTTGTTGATGAGTTGATTTTTTGGATTTACTACTTCATATGCTGATGCCTCAGTTTCTCCACCACTGAAGTGTAGTTAATAATGACATCGTCCTTTTCAGAGCAGTGATGCTGACTGCAGAGAATATATTGAGACAATATTTGAGTTTAACAGGAAAATTAGGTTTATAAACTCCTTTTGAAATTTGAAGAAGTAGGAAGATATAAAATGGAAAAGTAAATTAGTAAAAAGGGTTCTATGTGCTACAGTGGTGCAAGTTTTATTACTTTGGTTTCAAGTTTAAGAAACTCAGACACATTTGACATTTTTCCTAAATGATTCACATATTAAAATACATTATATGAAATTATATGTGTTTTTTTTTTTATTTATTTTACTTTGAGATGAGCAAAAATGCGGTTGAAATTAGCTTGACATTAAACAACATCTGGATATTGCTGTGATTAGTTTCTTAGCTGATCTTGGCAGAAATGACATCTAGTGTATTACGTGTGTCTTGTGAGAACTAACCATACAATCCTTGAGATTGGTAACAGCATTTTGGACTGTACCAGTACAGGCAGCTAATGCAGTTCACAGAGCAATTAGCTCTGAATGTTCTGTGCATCCTTGAAAGTTCTTGCTTTCCCTTCAAAGCATCTTTAGGAAAAAAAATATTCAATCTAGAGATCACAAAGCCATTATCTTATCTGACCATTACAGACACAGTTATTTTGTAAAATGCATACAGGATAGGTGAACTTGGCAATGAATCATTTGAAGCTTCACAGATAACCACCAGCCTTGCAGAACTCCTCCTGCATGTAACACAGCACTACTGAGCAACAGATCTATTAACAGCAGTAGACAAAATTTTACTTTCCTTCTTTTTAGTTGTCTTTCCTTTTGATAACCTTTTGTCTAAAATTTAAATTTCCATTTAGCAGAATTATGTTCAACATCAGTGACAGCAGGGGAAAAAACAAAACACAAAAACCCCACAAAAATGTGATAAAACTGGTTAAGTGAGTTGTACAGGTGGTTCATACATAAAACCTTTGGGCACTGTATAAATAAGCTAACATCTGAGTGTGTTTATATTTTGTGTGGGTGTATATACACATACATATGCATATGTACATGTAAGCGATGACACACATATCAAATATATGATCTGTGTTATTTACACTCATACAATGATAATAATAAATTGGTGATGCTTTTTCTTCGCTAAGAATAAACTTCATTATGAAGAAATCTGGCTTGACCTAGTGATTAATTCATTTGTTCTTGAGGGAGAAGCATTCTAATTTGGTTCTTTTCCCACTGATAGCTGTTGATATATTTTTGCGATAATGTTTTGATACTTACTACATTTATAGTCTGTGGACTGAGGATAGAAATGAAGTTCGACCATTCACTCTTCCTTATTATTCTACAGGATAGTCAATAACCTGATAATTAAAGCCCCTCTGTGGTGTGTATAATGAGACCTTCATCTCAGCATATAGAAATACTGCTAAGAAGATGTGCGCATATTTTACTGGTTGATTTTTTTCACCATTGGGTTACTAAGTGTTAGGTTATGTGATGAAAGCTCACCTGCCCAGCTACGAAAGAACACAGATGAACAACATTCACGGCAAATGAAACCCAAATAATACTTTAACAGTTCCTAGGCCCAACACAGGAGCTGTTGCACATCATAATCTCATCTGCGTAAGCCTCACTCTTTGAAGTTGTACTCACCTATTTGTTCAGTTAGGGTATCTTTTTGTTTAATACTTCTTCACTTCTAAATTTTGAATACTCTTTAAGGTAAATGATATGGACACAAATAACTGTGGAATTTTCACACAGAATATTTTATTTTGACTTTAGATCAGATATTGCAAAGCTAATGTAATATGTAAACAATAGCAAAATAATCGCTCTGCTTTAGTTCACTAATCTAGAAAATTAATATATAAAATTTACCTATAGATAAACTGAAAATTAACAATAGAATGAAGAAGATACTTATTAAATAAGCAGTGATTGAACCATGAATTTAAATAACAAAACAAAACAACAACAACAAAAACAAAGAAAAAAAAAGTATTATTCATTCCAAACTTGATTGTCTTGTTTTTGTTTGCTTTACTTGTTATACAAATAATTCTTTGCTATATTAAAAAAAATAATTCTCTTAGCAGCAGATTAAAAAACTAAACTCATTTTTTTTTTCTAATTTTCAATAAATATAATAGATATAGTAGAGTGCTTCCAAAAATGTAGTGTACACTGATAGCTTTCCATCTAATTTTCATACTGATCATTTACTAGGGCTGCATTACAACACAGTAAAACAATTTTCCCAAATTCTTTGTTTTTCCAAAGAGTTTTCAACTCAGTTATCATTATCTTACCTTTAATTAACTGTCTTATTGTAGACTAACAACCTTCTACTAATTTTAATTGGTCAGGATTTTTTTTTTTTTTTTTTTCTGTGAAAGCTACATTATTAATTCAAGTCCTTTTAAACAGTGGGATTTCTTGTAACACAGCTTGCCAATTATTTAATCAAGGTTTGTGGATAAAGTCATGAAATAATACTTCAGTCATGTGTGCAATACCCACATTAATCTTGTAGCAAAAAAATAATCTCTTTGCCTTCCTTTCAACAAAAGCTTCACTTGTTTTCTATGCTTGCTTTCTTTGTGGTAAGAATTATTACCTTTCAGTCTAAAATTTTAAACATAGTTTAGTACTGTAATGAGACTATGTTCAGATACTGCAATTGTGTCATAAACAGAACAATATTGAGTTTGAATATATAGATGAAAAGCAGTTGACTGAAAGTGTTTAAGCATCAAAGTAGATTTGTGTTGTGTTATTTGTAACATAGGAATAATGTGAAAGATTTGCACAATTGAATTGATTGACTAGTTTAAACTTAATCTGTGTTTCAGCAACATTGCAGTTACAATAAAGATTTTATTTAATGTGTAAAGGAGAGTTCTTTCTAAATATGCTGAAAATGATTTCCTGATTACTTCTATTGTCTGAAATGCTTGTGAAAACAGGCACTAAATTCAGTTTTCTTAATTTCTATTTTTTGTCTGTTTTCTAAATGCCATCAGAAAAGGAGGAAAAGGCAAAACAAAACAAACACAATAACAAAAAATATCCTTTAGTCTTTTTATTTTATACATTATGATACTATGCATGCAGGGTTTTTTTTGTTATTTACTTGTGCTTACTCGTACATGTATATGATATAATAATAAAAATACATCAAACATGATGATAAAGATATTAGTATTTCTTTAAATAAGTTAATGTTATTAGAAAACTAAGGAACACAGTAATAAAGTGCTGTTTTAAGAAAATGAGATTTGATGCTGAGACAGAATATACCAAGTCTAAATATAACCATTGGAAGTTAGGATTTTTTGGATGTCAGGCATCCTGATTGTATTATAGGGATGAAATTCCTGCAGACAAGTTGACTAAGTGCAAGCTTTGAGGAAGAAGTGAGATGTACAAAATGGTTTGCTATTTCTTTAGTTACTCTTCCTAGTGTAACATATACCTTTGAAATAAGCTCTTATGTATTATCAATGGTATTATTTTAAATAGGCAAAGAGTTTTGCTAGGAGGACTAAGTAGGATTTTGCAGCACACTGCAGTTGAATGTTATGACTGAGAGACTTCATATCATTGAAAAATGCATGAATCTTTCTGACTGCAAGAATGTGATCACGTCAAGCAGAATGGAGATGATTCAATGAAATATTATTTCTTGGAAATCTGTCTGCAGACTGTCAATATTATAATACATATTTGACAAATGTCCAAATAAAACAGCTGAAAATCCCAGAAATTTGCATACATGCACATGTTAATATTGTTAATTGAATGCTCAATCACAACAAAGTTTGGCAGAAAGCAGGCGTAGTTCATTAATAAAAGTCAGTCACATATATGACTGTATTTAATTTCATGCTAAATTAAAAAGTATATATACAGGTGGTTATCCAGCACACACTTCTTATTAGCTATTTTGTTATGGCCACAGATAGTCTACTGGAAAGACATGCAGATTCACTGAATTCGCTGCTTTGTTTACTAATACTTCCTACTTCAGTTCCTAGGTATGAAAATGTGGTGGGAACTAGTATAAAGTTTGTCATAATACAGTGGTTTGGAGATGAATTGTAATCAGTGATAAGTCAAAAGATACAGGTGTGCTGCTTTAAAGGAAAATAAAAGAGTCCAATTAGTCTCAGTCAGAGTTTAGTGATGTGGAATTAACTAAGATTCCTGAATTCTCACTGAAAGTTGCAATCTTTTATTAAGAAACCATAAAGTAAATTCTTAATCAAGAAATTACCCCTAAAGTGGCCCAAAATTAAAAATTAAAAAAAAAATAAAAAATCATTTGGTGTAAAGTGGCAGAAAATCTATTTGCACTTTGGAATAAGAAGATTGAAGTAAATGTTTATGTTCATTTTGCAGCACAATTAATGAAGCCCAAGGCATGCTTGTAGTTATGAGTTCATCTGTTGTATGTAAAAGTTGTTCAGGTTTGGAAAAAAATGCTAATGATAAACCTCTCTCAGCCTGCCAACATCTAGGGACCAGAGACAAATATATAATATTGCCTAATTGTCACACTGCTCTGAAGAATGTGTACAACAGTTTGAAGTATTCAAGTTCTAAAACCTTTTTATACAAGTTGCATTTTTAAGTGACAAGTAAGCGAAATTAATTCTACAATTAAGATCTCTGAAACTATGTACTGTATAAACTACTACTCTTGGTCAGCAATTACACTGATGAAAAATTGTCACATCTGTATCATTCTGGAAGATAGGCTATTAATTTTGGCATTAATGCCTTCTTTGTGTCTTAGAGCTGCCAAAAATATGGAAGCATTCAGTCATGACTGGAAATATCTTCTCAGCAAGACAATCTCAGACAAATAATGATATATGAAAGCAGATGATGCATGCAGTAGATAAGAACATCAGCTAGTAAGCTGCTGCTAGGCTGTGTAGGGATGGGGGCAGGAAGACCAAGGCCCAGCTGGAACTGGTCTTCACAGGGGGTGCAAAGAAGAATAACAGAGGCTTCTATTTGTACATCAACTGGAAAAGGAAATACTGGGAGGGTGTAACCTCCCTAGTGAGAAACACAGGCAGTTTAGAAATAATGGGCAAGGAAAAAGCTGAGATATTCAATAATTGTTTTGTCTCAGTCTTCACTAACAATTGCGCAACACAGCATTTGAGCAGATGGTTGGGAAGGTAGGAAATAGGGGAGCATTGGCTCTCCTACTGTAAGCTAAGATCAGGTTCATGACAATGTGAGGAAATTGAACATTCATAAGTCTATGGGTCCTGATGAGTGGACCCTCAGCAGATTTGTGGATGACAGCAAGCTGTGTGGAACGGTCAACATGTCTGAGGGACAGGATGCCATCTAGAGAAACCTAGACAGGCTTGAGCAGTGGGTTCAGGTGAACCTCATGAAGTTCAGCAAAGCAAAGTGATAGGTCTTGCACCTGGGTCTTGGCAGCCCCTGCTATCAAGAAATGATGGGGGATGTAAGGATAGAGAAGAGCCCTGCCAGAAAGGACTTAGGGGTACTGGTGGATGGCAAGCTGGACATCAGCCAGTAATGTGCCCTCACAGCCCAGGAGGCCAAACATATCCCGTGGTGCATCAAAAGAAGAGTGGCTAGCAGGTCGAGAGACGTGATCCTGCCTCTCTACTCTGTGCTGGTGAGACCTCACCTTGAGTAATGTGTCCAAGTGCAGAGTCCTCAGAATAAGAGAGATGTGAATTTTTTAGAGTGTATCCAGAGAAAGGCCACAAAAATCAGCCAAGGGATAGAAGACACTGAGGACAGGCTGAGAGAGCTGTGGCTGCTCAGCTTGGAAAGTAGAAGGCTTCCAGGTGACCTGATAGTGGCCTTTCAATATCTAACGGGGACAGTAAGATAGAAGGGGACAGGCTCTATTGCAGGACAAGAAGAGAGAAATTCAAAATAAAGGTGGGGAGATTAAGACTGGACATAAGGAAGATGGTTTCTTACAATAAGCATTGTGAGGCACTTGAACAGGTTGCCCAGAGAGGTGTTGGATGCCCTATCCATGCCCTATCCTTGGAGACATTGGTCAGGCTGGACCAGGAGGCATGGAGACAACCTGACATAGCTGCAGATGTCCCTGTTAATTCACTGTAGGGGAGTTATACTAGATGACCTTCAAGGGTACCTTCCTACTCAAAAGCTTGTAATTCTGATATGAGCTATTTAAACTACTTGATACTTTAAACTCTGTTGAAGGCATTATTTATGATTAGGTTGTGTTTTGTTGTGTGATTTTAATTTTTATTTATTTATTTTTTCTTTTCATCGTTCTGTGTTGTTTTTTTCCCCTTCTTTTTTCCTCTTCTTCCCTTTCCCTTCCCTTCCCTTCCTTTCCCTTCCCTTCCCTTCCCTTCCCTTCCCTTCCCTTCCCTTCCCTTCCCTTCCCTTCCCTTCCCTTCCCTTCCCTTCCCTTCCCTTCCCTTCCCTTCCCTTCCCTTCCCTTCCCTTCCCTTCCCTTCCCTTCCCTTCCCTTCCCTTCCCTTCCCTTCCCTTCCCTTCCCTTCCCTTCCCTTCCCTTCCCTTTTTTTTTTTTTTTTTTTTCCTTTGGAGAATTTACATGGGGAATTTACCTGGTGGCAAAAATTTAAAAATGAGCAGTCTTAAATGGTTGCTCATAGATAACCTACCATAATGTAGCTGTCTGGGCTATACATGAAACATGTTAAAGTCGAAGGTAAAATTAGGACTGAATTTGTTTCTCTTACATACACATGGAGTTGAGTGTAGCTTTATAGTACCACTGTGTCTGTGACTTGTGTAGATTTAAAGGGATTGGAGAAAAATCTTAGTCAAACTTTAATAAATCTCTTCTTCAAACACAGATTACCAATGTTTGATTTGTTCAGAAAATAATTTAAATATAGTAATGTCTATCTTGTAAATGTAGAACATTGCTTTATAATCAGAACTTCTGAGTTTCAAATTTGGAGTAGGAATAGAAAACACATTCAAAGCCAATATATACAAGAAACTTCAATTTAAATTTACGTAGTCCAATTAAAATGAAGAAATCCAAACACACCTCTAAAAATCTACAGGACCTTTTTTTTCACATTGTTTCTGATTTTTCTTCTAGTATGAGACTTGAAAGCAATTGTGAATTTCTTTTTTAGGAAAGACTGACAAAGAAAAGGTGGAGAAAGCAAAATTTCTCATTTCTGGCTCATGTAGCTCTAATACATTCTAGAACTTCATTTATCTAAGTAAGATTACCTTTTTTTTTATCGACTTTAAAATGTCATTTTTCATTTAAATCAGATAATAGGTTTGCATTAATTTTTAGTTTATAAAATATATTATTTACCTGTGTACAATTTTATGCTAATAAACTAAGTTGTTTTCTGTTATAATGGCATTTTATGCAAAGAATGAGGAATAAATCAACAACTACAACAACAAATATATACATATATTTTCTAACATGGTGATGTAAATGCAGGCATTGTTACAGAGATTTTAAAGTAGCTTGATTAAAAATATGTTTCTTTACTCTAATATTAATTTTCAGCTTTTCAATGAATATTATATTTATCAAGAAAGATTAATAACTCAAAATATTTAAATGCTCTTTTATATTATATCATAGGATCATAGAATGATTTGGTTGGAAGGGACCTTTAAGACCACCTAATTCCAGCATCCTGCTATAGGCAGGGACTCCTCCATCTAGACTGGGTTACTCACAGCACCATCCAGGATGGCCTTGATTACTTCCAGGGAGGGAATGTCTACTGCCTCACTGGGTTACCTGTTCCAGTGTCTCACCACCCTCTAAAAATGTCTTTATTCTTTAAGGTGAGCAGTAATTACGCCACTTGCTGCCCCGTAGCTTTGTGTGACTGTGCTTACTGTTGTGGCTTTGGTTGGAGATTCTAGATCTACATGTGGGCAGATTAAGGGCAGTACTTAGCATGTGTGTAATTACATTTTGAATTCAGAGGCCTATCCCATCACTCTTACTGCCTGTTTTCAGACTCTACTAGTAGTTGCTTTTGCAAATACTATTAGACCAAAACAATATTAATGCCTACATTTTTTGGGCCAGCATGCAAGTATGAAAAATACGTTAAGTTTTTTAAAATCTTAATACATTATGGAGAGCATCACTTGAGCATGTACAGGGTGAGTAACTATTAGTTGTTATAGAATATAGAGTCCTAAACTACTTGCCAGTTCAATTTCTAAGGTTGAAGTAATCCTGTAGTGTAGAAGCTGAATTACTCAAATTCATTTTAGACTCCACCAAATTACCAGTCACTGTTTTCAAGATTATCAAAGAAATGTACTGACACTTCAGAACAGAGTGGTGAAACAGGATACATTTTATGCCTTTATCTCAGATAAATCCTTCCCACTGCTTTGCAAATGCAAGCATGCATGCTGGAATCATGATATTTGTGAGCATCGGTGAAAGATGTGACACCGTACACGGGGTTATTAAGTTTTCCAGCTCCGCACATAATACTGTTGCACTGAAATATATGCTAAATGCAATAATAATAGAATTCTTGCTTATTATTTTTTATGCCACTTCGATCATTCACACCTGTAATTTCTATTTGTATTAAGTACCTATATTATAATTTAAATACTAAATGAAAGTGTCTCAATAAATAAATAAATAAATAAATATGTATCCTTGTATTTCAGCATCCTTGTGCTGGCTAATTTATTTAGTTTATCCATACAGATATAATCATTTGTCATAACAGCGTAGTTAATACATGACACTAATGTAATGTCATAATTCTTTTAAATGTTGCATAATGTAAGAGATTCATTCAGAAAATACAGTGCTCTTGTCAGGAAGGAAGCAAAAGCAATTTTAGTGGAATCAGCTGCAGAGTACTTTGCACCTTTATTTTTTTTTTTTTTCCCCACCCTCTCACTCTATACCATTTCACTAGAAAATCTGGGACTAATTTTTTGGAATCTGAAGCTTAATTATTCCATAGTCCCAGTTATAGGACTAATGTAGAAGAGTGATACTCTATTGGTGTCACTCTGTCACTTTTATTAAGTTGCAAGTGTTGGAGAATTACACAACATTAACAAATTTACAGGCAAAGCTGCCTGAAAGATATGGGAGCTTCCTCTGCACAGAGTATTAGAGGAGACTCATGGGTAGTTTTTGCTTCAGCAGATTCGGAATGTGCAATTTTAAGTGCCTTTGTAAGATTCTAATTTTGTAGTGAAATATGTGTATAAATGATGGGTGGTAATAAAACTGTGAGTTATTTTATGAGCATAGCTTCTGAATTAAAATATTACCTGATATCCTTGTAATATTACCATTTCCTTGTAATTCTTGTCAGAAAATATGTTAGTTATTTGCTGTGGCTTGGACAGCACATAAGTTGAAGAAAGTTTTATCTTTGTATTTCATGTATCTGCATAGAATTAATTTAATGAATAACATTTTAATATTCATTTCATATTAATGTTCAATATTCATTATTTCAATGACAAAAATTATAAATTAATGTTAATACAATACAGTTGCATATATCATAATAATTTTGTGATTTGAAATAATGAAACTGTCATTGGACTTCATTTTGTCCAGACAGCAAAAGTTGGTAAGGCTCTGTTATCAGTTTGTCACTTTCAATTGTTTGCCTTACACACTTGTTATATTTTCTGTATTCGCTTTCTTGACTAAAAATCACACTTAGTGAAACTCTAAATGTTACTCATAACTGATTCTGAATAAGGAAAAAAAAAACGAAAAACAAAATATGCAAAAGTAGAATTCAATCATAATCATTATTTTTTAAGAACTGTTCTAAAATAGTAAAACTCTAAAGAGTTGAGAAAATAGAAGGAATTTCATTTGTGCAGCAGTACAGATTTGTGAAAGATTATATTATATTATGATTTTTGGTGGGACTGGGACAATTATGTCTTAAAAACCTAAGTCTGAGGCTAAGCTGATTGCTTGCAATAGGAATTCTGTCTGCTTCTCTTATATTAAAAGAAGAGAGAGGGGAGGAAAAGAGGGAGGAGAGGAGCCTGTGGCAGTCAGGAGGTCTGAAGGAGCTGCTGCCCTTGGGGACCTGTGCAGAGCAGTCTGCTTCAGAAGGTTGAACCTGGTGGAACAGAGCCTTGTTGGAGCAGTGCTTGGAGAACTGCAGCCTGCATGCAGGATCAGTTTGGGAAGGATGGCATCCCATGGCAGGGATATAGAATAGAGGTGGGGAGTGACCATGAAAGAGTGGCAGAGACAAAGTGCAATGGGTAGATCAGAGCCCACATTCCTTGCTTTGCTGCACCACTTGGGGGAAGAAAGTAGGAGAGAGTGGATGGAGAAAAGGTGTTCAGTTTGCTTCTAGTCACTCATTGCTCTAGTCTCTTAGTAATTGACCATAAATTACATTAATCTCACTATTCTAAGTCTGTTTTGCCCATAAAGGTAACATAAATGTTTTTTTTTCATTGCTTTCTCTCCCTGTGTTGTGAAGAAGGGGGGAGAGGCAAAGGTGTGATGGAATTGAGCTACCTACCAGTGTGAGATTACTGCAATTCACAGTTAATTAAAAAAAGGTAAAACTGTGGTCTGAACAAAATCTTTTAAGCCTACTTCTATTTTTTTTTAATATTTTTATTTATTTTTTTCCTGTCATGTACTACAGAAAAAAACATACATCGTTTTTTCTCCATAGAAACAGTTTCAGTAGAGCACAGTGATCCCTTTTTATTGTCCCGTTCTCAAAAAGAGCTGCTCAGACAACTCATTTGAGGTCATAACGGTGAACTGGTTGGTAACTAGTATTTTGTGTACTGAGGCTTGTTATACTCTCAAAATTAACCTACCAGCAGTAGGTTAACACATATTTTTGCTATTCATAGAGGTGCCCTGGTGTCTGTTTTTTTTTTCTTTCGGTGTTCAAAGAATAACTTACATTACCAGTAGTTTGATCTCCAAATTACATTTACAAGGAAACAATGTTATCTTCAGAATGACAAATCTGTCATCTGCAATGACTGTCAAATTTTTTTTTTTTTTTTTTTTTTTGCATAGATAGAGAAACTCTGAGACAGCAATAATGCATCTCTGAACCAAAATGGTACAAATAGTCTTATTTGATGTTCTGATTATTATTTTTTAACTGACACTTCTTTCCAGTATTGTCCTTTATAAAATACATTTTTACGAATCTCCTGAAACTCCAGGTAAAACCCTGTTGCAGATACAATTCCAGTCAGTGGAGTAAAAAGAATGCCTTTTGATAAGAAAAAAGGAAAAAAAAAAGGGGGAAAAAAAAAAAAAGAATTTAAAATTTTCTATTGTTATAAGAAAATGGTCTAAAAGACTTAAAAAATAAAAAACTTTGTCTTCTGCATTTTTGCAAGTAGTCACTAACTAAAGTCACAACTTCTGATAGTCCATCTCACTTTGTTAAGTACAATTCCACAATTTATAGGTGGGGTGCTCCAAAAGTAATACCTCCTATTTTATTTTATTGGTCCACCGTGTGAGAGGGAGATGGTGGTGGTATGTCAGTAGAGACCTTCCCGCCAGTATTCCATTACATTTTATTGCTGTGGGACAGACAGTAGCAGAGGGGCATCCCTACAAAATGGCATCAGACATGGAAGAGCAGATGAAGAAAAGGTGTGTCACTGCATTCCTCCATGCAGACAGAACTGGCACCCATTGACATTCACCAAACCATTTCTTTTCTGAAAACATCACAGCATACTGAAATCTGAAAATTAGTCTGTATGAAGTTGCTGGGGCAGATTTTTGTTCCTTTCCATTTTATTTGGTAATCTGTGGGAGGAGAGTCATGGACTCCGTTGCTGGTGCAGAACGGAGACCAACCCCTTGGTCACATGTACCAACCAGGCGCCTCAGGTGTGTTTACATATATAGCTACTAAGCTGCTTACTCATTTGCAAGGTAATGACTTTCTTAATCCCACAGTAAGCATTCTGGTTTGCCATTTTCTAAAGAATCACTTCAGCTTATTGATCATTTACAGTGTTGATTTTTATTTTTATTTTTGGCCCTTTTATTGTTTTCATCCTGTCATACTCAGTAGCATTGTTGTAAATGCCTGGACAGTTTTGTTTTCTTATTTATGTACTGTTCACTGAATTGCTTAAAGATAAAAAGTGCTCTAGACTAGGCATGTTTTGTGTCTGAAATTTCAAATTGGGAGTTTGAGATGCCCACAGTAAGTTCAGATTCTGCATGTATGTACTAAGAAAGATTACAGGAAAAGGCCATCAGGTGTCTTTCCTGTTCTTGTACTATAGAATAGGCCCTTCCATCCATACTGAGGTACAAAAGTGCTAAAAGTGTTTTGAAAATCAGGAGTTCTTCAGATTAATTTATGCTGAATTTCCTGCAGAACTCAGTCAGCATTCTCACTGAATTGTTCAGAGTGCCTGAACAAATTACAATATAGATAAACAGAAAATGTTACTTTTATATCACTTGTTGGTCATAAGTTCATGCTTTTCATGGACTGATACAAAACAAGTATTCTTTGCTCTCTGAAGGTCTTTAGCAGTTCTTATATTAACAAACTACTGACTGAATTTAAAGTATTGATTATGCGGAGAGAGCATTTATAATGAATAAGAGGTAGCTTCTCAGAGGATCAATAGCAGATTTTTCATCTGGGCTTTCTTAGAAAATAAATAAAAGATTAACTTACTGTCATCTACTAAATTTGTTAATTTTCAAGATAGATAGTAATTTAAAATGTGCTGTGCCTTTGGAGCTTGTTTTTGAGTAGCCATTTAATGACTCATTATGTGGCAGATAGACTGATGTTTTTAGAGGGTGAAAAATGTTTATAATTAACAAGCAGAAAAGAGGGCAAAATTTGTGGCAAACTCACTGTAGCTATTCAAAGACAAAAAGACAAGAAAGATTAAGTTCACTTAAGCTCAATCTAGGTTTATAGAACTAACATAAAAAAACAGAAGGATACATCTGTTTTTCTGACCTTAGAAGTGCAATGTGTTTTGAAAAGCCAGGAATAGGCAGGGTTAGTTTCTTATCTGTTACTTTCATTTTTCAGAATTGTTGATGTTGTAACTTTCATATTTCCTGGAGGAAGGGTAGAAGCAAGTCTATTTAACCCTACCTACCTCATTTATTAGGCACTGATTTCTTTACTGTGAATTACTTGTCATTCTAATTACTCAGCAATAAAACTGAAGAACTATGCACAGGGCCACATTAAACCTCAGGGAAGATAACTGAAAGAAAATATTGAAATCTCTTCCTGTTACCAATACTAATGAGCTTAGCTCCATCATTGCAGTTTTATGTGAAAGTTGACCATCCACAATGTGAAACTAAACTTGGATGTCTGTTTGATGTTGTTGGCAGTCCAGATAGAGGGTAAGAAGATGATGTCACTCATGGAAATATTACATTTATTTTAAAGTTTAGAAGGATCTTCTAAGAGCTGTATTGCACAGGCTCTTTGAACATATAAGATGAATACAACATATTTAAGGAAATGTCCTTTTCTTCATTACCAGTTCATAACTGTTTCTTGTAAGTATAGTCAATAGAATTTTTCCAGTTCAATTTCTTACATACTCTCAGTTTGTATGTAGTATAAATCACACAATCATCACATATATGGTAACCTTAACACAATACAAGTTGCAATCCCAATTAATTAAGAACAGATAATGATTTATCAGAATCCAGTTTAATTATATTTAGGTGACATTAATGTGGGTAATAGTTTCGAAAGTTAACATGCTAGTGCATGTATTTGGCACAGATCAGAAGGTGAGATAGAAATCGGGGTGAATTGGGTCTGTTTAAGATCATATACAGGCCACCTTGGCAGGCTTCTAACTACTTTAAAGGAGTGTTCTGAAGCAGAACTATTCTGTATGACAGAAGGATGGATCATTTTTTCCTCATCTCCCCTGTGTTTTCGCATACAGGATACCTTTGGAAAAAAATAACACAAAAAATAAATCACTGGTATATGTCAAAAGGATATACCCTATTTCTAAATTATATGATTGTTTATCAAAAGTATATATATATAATATATTTAAAAAATAAAAATTAAAAAAAAAAATGCACTTTTCAAATGTTTCCAGCACCAGAAGTGTGGGTTGCATTATATTATTATAGTAATATTATTCCCTAGAACATGGTACCCAACTAATGCAAAGTTTATATAACAAAACTGCTATCTTATTAGTGTAAATTATCAAAATTACTTACTCTATCTTGAATATTTTCCTTTCAATGGAATACGTAGTTTATGAGTTTGGTTTGAATTAAAAATGTCAATATAATTTAATTTGAGGGACTGAAGTATGTCAGTGGTTTATGAGCTGGTTTGGCCTGGTTCAATGACTAGTCGGGCAGAGTTGCGTTTTCCATTATTCTTCTGTTTTGTGAAGTCATGTTAAAGATTAAACAGAAAGATAGGCAATTTGTTTAATTCTATAGAATTCTAAATTCTAAATTGCTAGAAATAAGAAAGCAATCATATTTTGATAATGATGACCTAGCCGTTCTGTCATCTTTAACAATAATATACTGAACTTCTATTTATGTTGTATTGTATTTATGCCTTTATTTATGTTTCTATAACTAATCAAAGAGGAAGGAAATACACTATTCCTATGTCCATGCTAAAACAAACCAAAACCAAACCAAAACCAAAGCCAAACCAAAAACAAACAAATAAACAAACAAACAAAACAACACCAAAAATTTCACATATTTCAGTGTTAGAAGCCTTGTAACATATCCTTTCTTGTACTTCTTTCTGGTGATGAGAATTTTGAAGGATGCAATAATTGCGCTTATCAGCCTCAAGAAGTTTGAGATGGCATCTAGGCAACTGGTCACACCTTGCCAACATGGAACTTCTTTTGTGGTTTACAGGCTGTCATCAGCTAGCCATCCCTTATCACCTCACTGTGACATAGATTCAAGTACCTCTGAGGAATTCTACCAGGCTGTTCACCATGCTGAGCAAACCTTCAGAAAAATGGAGAGCTACCTGAAGCAACAGCAGCTCTGTGATGTTATCCTGATTGCTGGGAATCGCAAGATACCTGCTCACAGGTAGGATGTAAAGATATTACATAAAATATTTGGGATCTGCTTGTTTCAAAGAACAAGATTTTCTGTGGCTCCTTATCTTCCTTCTTGCTTCCCACCAAAAGTGTAAATGACTGTAAAAGGTGATATCCGAAGGTTCAGTCTTTGAAGATATTACTCAAGTTCTCTCAGACACATACAGTAGGATAATAATACTGAACACCAACTCCTCATAAATGGTTGCTTTGAATGTACTGAAAAATGTCTTAATAATTTACAGTAAGTATAAAAAAATAATTTCAGTAAATATAAAAAGTATGTATCATTATCATTTTCAAATTTCTTCAAGATGACCTATTATTAAAGCAGCTACTATGTATGAAATTATGCTTGATATTGGATTGTAACTAGAGCTTAAAATAGTTAATAGTAGGTTGAGATTTTTGTCTTTGGTATATCCTTTGACTTCGTACATACAAATGAAAATCCACTTCAAGAGTTTAGATTAAAATGCACAGAATGCTTTTTAATTTCCAGATTAGAGAGATAGTATTTTTTTATTTAAACTCTATGTAAGGCTACAGTCCAAGTGTGACCTCTTCCTTGCCTGTGCTCTGATTTATCTCTTGAGATAGTTAACGTAATAGATCTCTCCTGAGATAGTAGAAGTATTTAGATAAATAAATAAATAATTAAAATAAATGAGAAAAAATACCAGTAACAGATTGATCTAGGTAGCTTGCAGCACATGTGAAGAAGAGTCCCCATAGATTCAGATTAGTAGATGGAATAAACATAGAAATCTGTCTCCTTTCGGCATTTATCATTCTTAAGACTTTGTTTCCTTCTCCTATCTTTACCTAATACACTCAGATTTCTAGATGCCAGAAAAGTTGCCAGTAATTTCTACCTGCTGGGCTACTAACTAGCTTTGCTCACATTCCAGGCTTTTAGCCCCTATTAAACCTATTAAGCATCTGATGCTTTTTGCACCCCTGACAGTTGTCATCTGATGCTGTTTTTATCTAGAACACTACGGTCTTTTCTTTAGTAAAGTAAACAGACAATTATACTAAATTTCAATCTTTCTGTCAATTGGCATTTACGGTGTTCCAAGAAGAAGAAAACACAGGGGGTAAAGACATAAGGCCTTCTAATCTGTGTCCATTTTTATGAGAGCAGGTCTAAAAGTAATGTATCCTATTTTATGATGTTGGCTTGTAACATCAGAGGTGGATGGTGGTGACATGGCAGTGGAGGCTGAAACTTCCCTCTAATATTCCACTACGTTTTGTCGGTGTGTGATAGATGGCAGCAGAAGGGCAGTCTGACAAAATGTCGTCTGACATGCAAGTGCATATAAAGCAAAGATGTGTCATTGAATTCCTCCATGCAGAATAAATGGCACCCACTGACGTGCACTGATACTTGCTGAACGTTGATGGAGACCAAACAGCATATGTGAGCACACTGAGATGGTGGGGAGTGCATTTCCTCATTTTCTGACAGTGACTGTGTGTCACCTCCACTGATGCAGATATTTATGGGCACAGCGTGCCAGCTCTTGTTCATCGCTGGCAAAAATGCATAGCTAATGGTGATGACTGTGTTGAAAACTAGTATTTTGTAGCTGAGAACATGCTCTGTCTGTTAGTGTTACTGTGTTCTCTGTGCCAGTTGTAGTTTCCAAAGAAATAAATAGGAGACATTACATACCTTCCTGAACATTTCTGAATGAACAAAATTTTGTAGAAATAATGATAAATTGGTTGTTCCTCTATGACAGGTTTTTGGTCTATTTTTGCTTTTCACAGTTTCCAGAACAGATGAGGTAGAGAATAAAAAGAATGCAATGCCTGAATCTACACTCTTAAACTGTTAGGGAAACATACTTACTAGATACGTAGAAATATTATTAGTGCTTTGCCTTGTTGAATATAGGTTGCTTAAAATACACTACTTTTTTTTAGCTGTATATTTTTTGCCATCTTTAATTATTTTAGTAGAGTGCATAGTTCATAGAAAAGGAAACAGGAAACTGCAATATATATATATATAAATCAATTTAGTTCATTTTTCCCACTGTTCTTAAGACAGCTGTAAATGTTTGTATTCCTGCCTGTCAGTAGTAAATTTAATTTCACATTTGTCATATAAATTCTGCTGCATACCTAAATTCTTCTAGACTTGGGCAAATACTTTAATAAGGAGAGGTATGATCATAAAATAATGAGCAAAATCATATTTAGATTTTCTAGTAGATCTCTGACAACTTTCCACTGATATAGTCCTCTGCAGTCAAAAGACCGGGTATCAAAAATAGGTCAAAGAACTTTTGAATTATGTATAATTGATAAGATTCTGTTCTGAATAAATTGGAATTTTGTCCAATAAGGAAAAAAAAAAAAAAAAAAAAAAAGGTTTTCTGAATTTTCTCTTTATTTCTAAAATATAATTTAATTTGGAAGAGACCTTCTAGAGTCAGATTCAAAGCAGGCTTAAGTCCAAAGTTAGATTAGCCTGTTGAGGGTCATTAAATATTGGCACTTACGAAGGTTCCTCTCTTGGCAGCCTCTTCCTGTCTCTGATTATCCTCCCTGTCTTAGTGATCCACCATGTATATAGATGTTATGGAGATTTGCTTTGTGCTCTCTGTGACCAGAAAAACAAGAGTGTAGTTACATCTTTCTTAGGATAGATGGAAGTTACATATTTTTCTGGTCCCTAGAAACATCTCACAGTTGTCTCTGGTCCCATGGACTCTTCTGATTTATTTATATTGCTCCCTAAGTACTTGTTCCTCTGCTGTGAGAGATACTTCATACACCATAGATCTTGCCACTAGGCACAGGAACGTGGAAGTTCAGAAATCATGAAGAAAAAAGCAATAACAACAAAAAGACTGCTGTTGCTGGTGATGCTCCCATGTCTGAGGCGCGTTCCACCGGGGGCTAGCAATCTCCCCTCATGAGGACCACTGCAACACTGACACCAATATGGGGATGTAGCAAATGGTGTTGATTGCAGCGCAGTTAGCACCTTAAGTATTCTAACTACTTTATCTACACCCCTTAAGCGTAAGTGTGAAGCGTGTGCCAAATTTACATCACAGAGCAGGGGATGGAACAAGGAGGTCCTTCCACTTCACAGTCCGAATCCCCACTAATGCCTGCAACATCTCCTCTTCCCCATGCTCGGTAAAGCCTTGCCCCATTACAGCACGAAACTCGCATATTGCCTAACTATTCTAGTGTGAAATAAATGCAGGATTATATTTAGGGGATTCTAATTGAGCTATACGTCTAAGCATTCGCCAAACCTTAATATACAATACAATCAGTAGCATAAGACACAACAGTGTCAGGAAAAGCAGCACCATGACCGGATGGAGCATAGAATTAAATAGTCCTCTCACCGTCAGGGACCATCCAAGAAGCACTTCCACCGGTTATGTTCTCCATCTCTCTTCACTCTTTCTAGGACACGATGTATCTTCTCTGTATCATGGTGAATAGTGATCAAAGTTTTCCATCCATTGTCTTGGATACGTTTCAGCAGATAGTACAGGTAGTCATGTTGCAACAGCTTCCTTACTAAAGTGAGATTCATTCCAATAGGAACAGGTGATAGATCTTGAATCAATGTGTAATTAGACTATAATAGCTGATATGTAGTAACTGGAACTGAATAATTAAAATCTCACCCTGTAATGCTAGTAAAATTCCAAACACAGATATTAGAATGCTGTTACTAGTATCCCTTGTAACATTACCTATAAGTAGAGAATCACAAGGTGTCCTCATACACACACATCCCCATGTTCTCTTAAACTGTGTCATCTTATGGTCACTGCAGCTATGTTTGATATCACTAAGCATTACAGATCCAGCACTGTTTTCCCCAAGATTATTCAGAAACAGAACCAACAAAGTGCTTCCTACAGTTAATGTTTTACTCAAAGTAGGGTGAACATCATTGGTATTGTATTCCTGTAGTCCTGCTTGTAGGATGGTCAGTATTTGTGGAGTTTGTATATTCAGTAATATATATTAAGTGGAAGATTTTCCATGCAAAGTTTATAAAATTTTATCCTGGATAAAACAAACTCTTACAAAATCCACCTAAAATCCACCTAAAACTATTTTATTTGAGGTAAATTAAAACATTTTACAAATCATATTATAATGAAGATTGTGATCTGCTATCTGTAATCTCTGTCATATCCAGTTTCTTTCTATTTAGTCTTTTTTTTCTTTTCTTTCTTCTCCAGTCACTTTCTGAGGAAGAATATCAGATTAGCTCTGGCCATATCCTTAATGCTACCAAGTTACTTTTTATCACTTGTATTTATCTAATTTTCATTCTTTTATATATTTTAATTTCTCATAAGTAAAGGTGTAATGTCACACTGGGAGGTAGACCAAAAGACATTATCATGGAGGACTAGTTTTCCACTTGAAGGCATCATGCCAAATTCTTAGTCTTATTATAGTTGCTGTTCATTGTTCTGGTGACTCAAACAGCTTTAAAGTGACTTGAACTTTCTTGCTGGCTCATGAATTGCGATGATGAGAAGGCAACCAGAAGAGATTCTGAGAAAATAGGTAAATCTCTTTAACAGAGAGGAAAGTATTTGAAATTTAAATAAAGTTGGGAGGGAAAAAAAAAAGAAAAAAAAAAGGAAGTAAAATCTGGTTTTATTGCTGCTTTGCTATAGCTTGTAGAGACAGTAATCAAATGTAAATACGTAACATGTTTTGGAGAAGGGAAATGCTGAAATAATATTTTCACTATTCTTTTTCAGCTATATTATTATACTGTTAGCAGTCCAACTTCATTTTAAAACTTTATTGACATGGAATTCGTAATTTCTCCATTAATTCTGTGGGTGTTTTTTTTTTTTGTTTTTTCTTTTTTCTTTTCCCTTTTTTCTTTTTTCTTTTCCCTTTTTTCTTTTTTCTTTTTTTTTTTCTTTTCCCTTTTTTCTTTTTTCTTTTTTCTTTTTTCTTTTTTCTTTTTTCTTTTTTCTTTTTTCTTTTTTCTTTTCCCTTTTTTCTTTTTTCTTTTTTCTTTTTTCTTTTCCCTTTTTTCTTTTTTCTTTTTTCTTCTCCCTTTTTTCTACATTTCTTATTTGGACTATGACAGGAAACATATTATTACTTCAGTATGCTTGGAATAAAAAGAACTCGGGCGCTGCTGTTACAAAACAAACAAATGAAAAAAAAATCTCTATGGTTGGCACTTTCTTCCTGTTTACTGCTTGCAATCAACCAAATGCAGTTGCAGCTAGATGTCTGCCTAGATTGGATTTGAATCACACACACACACAAGTGAGTAAACATTATTCAAAACTGCAGTGATATAATCAAAGCAATCAAATGTAAAAGAAGATTCGTAATCAAGCCATAATCCCAGGGGTCAACATGAAAATAAAAATGGAGATTTGCCTAAAATAGTTTAGATGTGCTGAGTTTAGATGTGCTGCCTACATTAGTTCTGGAACATGCACCCCCACTTATGTAGGACAGACCCAGTCTAGCCCACTGCCACAGACATACTGGGCCAATGCTGCCTTGCTGTGCAATCGCGTGAATGGGCGGCGTATGGTTTCTCCACTGCTGAACGGCCCACGTGATATACACATGCTGACTCCTCCTCTCCACACCTGCTGAGCCTCAGGGCCCTCCCTGAGGCTTTTAGTGAGGGTGTGGGTGTGGAAGCCATTTCCTCGGCAACACCCATACAATGTAAGCATCTCGAGAACTGGTGGCCCATGCTGGGTCACTCTCCTCTCCTGGGTTTCAGGAAAACTGCCATATCCCCCTGTACCTCAAGATTCATTGTCATGGCTCTGAAAGCAGCAGACCTCAGTGACTGAGGTACATACATCTGATACTGTATACATGGCAAAGGTGTTAAAATTCGCAATGCAATTTTTAGTCAAAGTAACAGTTACCTGTCTGTAGAGTAGCTTCTTGTAGGGATTACAGTTATGCTTAGAAACCAAAATACAAGTCCTGAGAAAGAAATACAGGGACAATTTCAGGGGTTAAATGACACTGTTATTAACAAAATGCAGACTTACTAAACCAAACCCTTAATGGTGTTACTTTATGAAATGAAGTAGGTGCAATAACTGAAATTGTCTGACAGGCTACCACTAAAAAGTGATTGAAGATCACACACAAGGATATGACCAAATTGAGCTATATGCAGAAATGAGTTATGGAGATGAATTAATAACTATGCCATATTGTTTCATCTTTCTAAAATAGAGTTTGAGAATAAAAAAAGAGGATGACAAATAGACCTAAAAAAAAAAAAAAAAGAAAAAAAAAGCATTGAAACAGCCATTTATTCTAATGATTTCACAGATCTCTGTTCTTTCATAAAACCTAATCTTCATGTTTCTGTCATTTCTTCTGATAGTTCAAAGGAGCTAAAATTGGGCTCTTCTTTCTCCTGAAGGCCTTTTTACTCTTTTTCTTTTTGAGTTAATAGGGAACAAATAAAGTCATTAAGCCATTTAGTAGAGGATCATAGATGATTGTGTTGTCTTTCTTTGCTTGTGATTCTTCTGCTGGAGGAAAATACTGAGCTCTGCATTGTATTTGTGTCATAACAAATCTGCTCTTATCTTCATCACTGTGACACTTTGTCTCTCTTGCCCATTCCCAAATTTTGAGAAGTTGCTTGGATTCATATTTCTGTCTTCTCTCACTCTGTTCAAATGTCATAGAGTTCAAAGTGCTGACTGCAATAACCAATACCTTTTAAAATTGACACAAGGACATGAGCTGACACTTGCAAATAGTTTTGGACAATATATTTTGTTATCAAGTCTGGCAGCTGAGATTTGTGTATTACTTGAGCTCTCTGTTAAACAAGCAAACAAAAAAATAACTGAAGCTGTTATAGACTGTGTAGTTTGGTGGAAATACAAAAGTGAAAACACTCGTGAGAAACATGCCCAAGATCAAAAATTTCTAATCAGGCAAAGAGCTCTGTGAAGAGCAGTTTATTCATTATTGCAATAATGGGCGCACACCCCCTACTGACAAGAGAGAAATTGCTCCACTAGTCAGTGAAATCCATTCCAGTATATACCCTGGGTCCAGCATAGGTAAAGCCTCTCCTGATACTCATTGGTTGAGCGTCTCAGGCTCATAGTCTTCTGATGCTGTTGCTATGTTATGCTTCCATACCTATGCTACACTTCCATACAATGCCCGTTATCAGTCCACTGTCTTAGGATATGTTCTGTGCCTTCTACGATGATAAGAGGCCTGTACTGGACTGTCCCTTACCCTACATAATTACCTTAACTAGTGCCTGTGCCAATGTTACCTAGGCTGGGACACCCCAGACTCAACTGAGGCTCGACTTTGTTCAACTTTATTTGTGAAAAGCAATCCTATCCTATCTTGCATACAGAAATACTGGAAATCTCCACTGCAGAAACACAATCTAACTCTCACATACTGATGTCAGATTTGCATAAAAATTGTGAAAGTTTTATGGCAGCAATGGCTGCAAAATTGTGTTTCATTTTGTACCGTAAAAGAGAGAAGGAGCTTCCTACTATATTTACACTTGTATGTCTGACAAAAAAATGTTCTGGAAGTGTCAGACAGACAGTCTTTCTTTTTTTTGTCCTGAGATTTTTTTTTTTCAAGTGAATACTTTATGTTCTGTGAGCTTTAACATTTATGAAATTGTATATATATATACACACATATCTTGAGCAAATGTTTGGCTCCTTCAAGAATGACAGAGCATGATTATCAGCAAAGACAACCTATATCAGCTGGTATCCTATACATAGCAACAAATGATATTTAAAATCAATGAATCATCAGCTTCTGTATGAACCAGTGTTATATATGTGGGAGAAAGCTGTGCTTATGAATTTTTGAAGTACTGTCTGAGGTACTACTCAGCTGGCAGTAAAATATAATTAGAGCTCGCTTAAAGAATGCAAGTGACTTGGATTGGTTTTTCTTTCAATTAATAAATATGCCAACCAGTTTGAGGGAAATCTGTATCAGAAGCTGATCTGGAAACAGTGGT
Source organism: Coturnix japonica (assembly GCF_054131305.1). Taxonomy (NCBI): domain Eukaryota; kingdom Metazoa; phylum Chordata; class Aves; order Galliformes; family Phasianidae; genus Coturnix; species Coturnix japonica. The sequence continues at coordinate 144,352,376 of NC_140663.1, forward strand.
GAAAATTGAATTTAAGTATTTTGTAATAAAAGTAAAATGAAATCTGACATGGTAGGAAAAAATGCAACAACAGAAATAAATTACATATTATATCATAAAAGAAATCAAAAAAAAAAAAAAAAAGACTGGATGAATTCAGTTGTAGTAGAGGTCAAGAAACTCCTTAGTATAGAGAAAATCATTCCGAGTCTACAAATTCGTTTTGTAGCCATGAGTTGCCTGCTGTGATTCTCTAAGATGAAAGAGTGTATTATGTATTCTAACTGACAGACCATCAGTTGAAAACAGACGACATCCTCAGACATCTGATGAGTAGGTCAAAATGCCTTTAAGCCAAGATTTAGGAGTCTTACAGAACCTTCTAAGATACAAAAAGCAGCAGATCATTACAAATTAATTGTAAGTGCTTTGATTTTTTTTACTTTTCATTTTCCCTCTCAGCACTAGATATTCCTGGAGCACAAGATTTATAAAAAGTATCAACTTTCAGAATTAAGTGTAATTAGCAAGTTTCTTTCACTTCAGTTTAGCCTTTGAAGCAATTCCAAAGGAAAAACATTGTATCTAGAAATCAATTTACTCTTTGATTTTACTCCATTGATGAAATAGCTATTTTATTATTTATATGGACTAGTGAGTAATGTACAGAATAAACTAGAAAATAACTGTTCAAAAGCACGTCTTGCTTGTTTAGGTGAGCAGTTACCTCACAGGACATTTCTGTTCATCTAAACTGTTTTTCTTAACAAATGAGGTACTAAAAACTTGACATCTGTGTTATATATAAATTTTTTGGATTTTTCAGTTTGTTTGGAATCTTGTCTGGTCATGTGCTCATCTGGACTGAGTGCTCTTTTGCAGTGGCAGTCCATTAAGATAACTTAGAAAGTATTTACCCAGATGTCAGAGGTGGATGTTGGTGGTATGGCAGTAGACGTTGAACCTTCCTGCTAACATCTTGTTGCTGTGTGACAGATGGCAGTGGAGAGGCAGTCTGACAAAATCACACCTGACATGGAAGTGCGTATGAAGCAAAGGTGTGTTGTTGAATTTCTCCTTGTGGAAACAATGGCACTCACTTTGATTGTCTTTTGCTGGACATTTATGGAGTAAAAAATGTGGATGTGAGCACAGTGAGGCAGCAGATGGCACATTTTAGCAATAGCGACAAGAAAGATGAGCCACATTCCAGATGGCCATGCACATATGTCACACCATGAAATGAAGAGCATCTTGATCAGTGCATCCATATGAATTCGCTAATTGTGGTTACTGTGTTAAAAGTAGTGTTTTGTAGCTGAAAATTTGCTGTATAGTGTTATTGTGCTCTTCATAGCTGTTATAGTTTCCGTGGAAATATTATGTAAATTGGAGGTATTACTTTCAGAGTAACTTAGGTTAATATGAACTTCTTATGCATTAGAAGCTTCTAAAGTTCATGATTGCCAGAGTTGAGTATACCATCAGAAGGAATTAAACTATCAAAATTAGTCATTTCCCATCATTTGAGCCAAAGTAAAGATAATATATATGATCCGAAGCTTCCCAACTTGCAGGTAAAATATAGTAGCTTAAAGTACTGAAGCTAATTAAAACTGTCATGTTTCACTTTTCTAGTGAGATGATCTAAGAGAGCAAAAGCAATCAATTATTACACTGGCTGATGAGTGATAACTTGTTGTTCTTTTTTTTTTTTTTTTTTTTTTTTTACTTTTACTTTCACTTTCACTCATACAAAATAACTGCATACGGATGGGTAAATATTATCACTGCTTACAAGTCTTGTGGTTGTGATTCTTGTGTTGCTAATCAATGTTTTATATATTATAAGTTCAAGTTAAGGCAGAAAGCATGTAGTACACGATATATAGCTGTACTACATTTCTAATAATCTGTGAATATTCACTCCTAACAAAGAACCATATCTTTACTATATTACTATTTGAGCTTGTTTAGCTTGAAAAATTGAAGGCTCTGGGGGGACATTACTGCAGCCTTCCAGTACTTGCTGGGAACATAAGCAGGAGCAGGATCATCTTTTTAGACAGTCTAATAGTTATAGGACAAGGGGGGATGTTTTGGGGGAATCATAAACTAAAAGAGGGAAAACTGAGGTTAGATGCCCATGGATGATGCTGACAGGCTGCACAGAGAAGCTGTGGATGCCCCACCCCTGGAGCCATTCAATACCATGCTGAATGGGGCCCTGGGCAGACAGATCTTGTGGGCTGCAGCTTAGCTCTTGCAGGAGAGTTGGAGCTCAATAATCTCTAAGGCCCTTCCAATCTAAACCATTCTATGATTCTATAAATGCTGTTTAAAAGAATGTATGAATTTACAACTTTAAAAGGGAAAATAAACTGATTACTAGCCATGATTTTGACTAAGGTAAATCAGATATTCAAACAAGGTATGCATATTTTACCGGTATTGTGAAATTATTTTCATTTGGAAATGTTTGCTAACGTGAATAGAGAAGCAACATCTTTGTATTATCATGAAATTGTTTCTTTTAAATTTAGTGAATAGCAGCTATTAAAAATCTTTCTGAAGATTGAAGGCTCTTGTGAAGTTTCATGATGTTACTAAAATTTATCAAAACTAAGCCCAATATAGGGTACTAATGGAGTAAGAAATTTGTTTCTCTTTTAATTTTTCTTTGATACAGGGAGGTTATCTTGTTAACAATAAGTTCATCTGCATGATAGGAGACATCATAAAGATTGAAAGCTAACGTCTGTGTCTTTTTCATATGTATATGCTAATATGCCTCTTGATTCATATCACAGGAAGCAGAATCAAATTAGAATTATACGTCATTTTGTATTCTACTTCTTATATGCATTTATTATATCTTGATCCTGCTAATTTATAATTATGAAAGATTTTTAAGTGCTTGAAAATCTGGAATTTTAAGATGTGTATCAACACTGGCTTTCAACTTTATTTTCAGACTTGTCCTCAGTTCTGTCTCTGACTACTTTGCTGCCATGTTTACAAGTGATGTTTGTGAAGCCAAGCAAGAAGAGATCAAAATGGAAGGCATAGACCCTAATGCATTATGGGATCTTGTTCAGTTTGCATATACAGGTATTTCAGTGAATACATTATACTTCCTACAGTCAAAGATGCTGATAGTTTTATGTTGATGGTTTTATGTGCTGCATGCACCTTTTTTTTTTTTTTTTTTTTTTTTTCTTAAATGAATGTCAGTCATTCAAAACACGAGTTCTAGAGCTAAATTCTAAGATTCTCTTGTACCTGATCTGTTAAATATGTTGGGTGTATAAACACTCGCAAACAGTTTAGAAAATGATATCTATTTCTTGGTTTTGAAATACATAAAAATGAGTGCCTCATTATGTGTATAATTCAGATTTCATGAACTCAGTGCAGGAATTCTATGATCCTACTATAATACCTATATTTTTGAAGATTACGCTACACTGCTATTTTGGTCTAATTCCTGTTTACATACTCAGATAGAGCTTTTGAAAGTTTCTTGTTAAGACCTGGGTGTTTTCATTCTCTTTTCATATTATAAGCTCATACTTGGTTGTATAATATTTCTGAATAGCTCATAACTCAGAGTTAATAACTCAGAACTTCCTTCTGAATAGACGTTATGCTTTAATGCATAATATATATATATTTTTTTTATCCTTCTTAAACAAGCTTTTATGCACAATGTATCTGAAGTGAATTAATACTAAAAAATAATAAGGTCACAAAATAAAGTAATTAAAAGATAGGAAGTACCAACAAGATTTGTAGTCTGAATTTGTCTCCTCTTGCATATAAATCATGCTATTATAAAATGCAAGCTACTTTCTGTTTCCTGAAAGACATCCTTATATTGTTTAAATTAATAATATTTTGTCATAATTTTGCTATTAAGCATTTGATTTTAACTTCAATTTTAAATGGATAATATGTAACCTTTTTTTAAAACCTTGTTTTAATCCTGTCTAAATAATAATTTAATCATAAGATGCTCTTTGCCTTGAAATATTTGATCAGCGTATGTGCTGTGGTTTTTACTCTCTTTAATAGGAACCAAAAACAGCAAACAAACATAATTTAAGTTTAAAAATGTTCTTTTTTGGGTATAATGTTTCAGAAGCTCAGACAGTAGGAATGTCAGAGTATCTTCAAAGAACAGTGTCAACTCAAATTTAGATTTGCTGTTCAGGACAGTACATCATCCAGACATTCTCAAGCTAGGGACCCATGAAATGAACAAAATGTAAGTACTTGTTATCAAGCATGAGAAAGATGCAATCACATTGCTAGGTATGTGTGTGAAATGAATAGTAGAGGAATACTGGGGCAAAATCAAGAATACCGTTAGACAGAGTAGCAAAAGGCATTACAGGTAACAGTAAGTTCTGTAAATGCATTAGAGGTAGAGGAAAATGAGTGACAGCGTTGCTCCACAGGGAGCAAAACTCTGGAAATACTGAAGCGCAGCTTATTTCTTTTGCCTCAGCTTTCACTAACAGTGTCACAAATAAACACACAGCATAGTTACAGCAAATGATAAAATCTAGGTATAGATTAAGCTATCTCATAACTTTATTGATTACCTTTGTTAACTGTGAGGAATGGATGTTATAACAAAAATATATAGGAATAAGCTAAAATATAAAATATATTTAAAATATATATAGGAAAAAGCTAATATATTCTACTTCCTGCATAAGGTTTTCAGTTTCTTCACTCAGTTTGATTTCTCTCTGCAAAATGTTGAATTCTGTTTCTCATATGAGCTGTAAAACATGGAGGTTTCATATTGTGGTCAGGTGGTTAAGGACCAGCATTCACAAATAGATGAAAAAGGTTCTTCATAGTAATTTTAATGTTTTCTAATTTCCTTTGTGTGAATTTGCATATGTAATATTATTTCATTTAAAATGTCACAGAAAGCCCAAATTACCTTAAAAATGGCAGCATTATGTGCCTTTGTAATGTCACCTTGAAGAATTGGAAATTTAAGATGGTCACAAAGATCTCTAATTTCTAACACTTGCACTGGGAATATACCATTATCCTTTTGGTTCTAACACATTCTGGAGACAAAATAAACTCTAAAGGTGTCTTCTCAAATGTCCACTTTAAAAATAAATTTCACAAATAATTGTTGACCAGAAGGAGTGATGACATTTATCTTGCATGCTAAAAGAGAACATGTTTTGGATTCCATAGAACCTTCAGGTTTTATTAGTTTGTCTTCCATTCCTGATCCATCAGGTTCTTTGTTCTGACTTATTTTCAGCTTTTGCACTTATCTCTTGAAATTCTTGTTAGACTCTTTGTTTCTCTGTTCATTTCTCTTCACTGGGCATCTTGACCAACTCCTAAACTTCCTTGCTACTGTTACACAAGTAAAGCAAACAGCACTAGGAAAGGTTTGCAGACATCCGAACATGATTATTACATTATTATTTTTATTGATGCTAACACAGTTTTAGCCATATTCAACCAGCACTCGTTCTAGCATATCCTAAATGCATAGAATCATTGTGTATGTGGGCATCCTTGTGTCGAGGGTGAGAACATTTAAAAGCACTACCAACAGTTCAGTAGTGGTAACTCACAGCTGGTCAGGGAGTGCTTAGATCAGTGGGTTGGATTTACTGAAGTAAACAGTCTTTGATCCTTGGTTAATCATTCTACTTTCCAGTGTTCTTTGCCTGTCCCCTCAAACCTTATTCTTACATTTCCCCTTGCTTTTCCAATCTCTCTCATGATTTATCTAGATTCATAAATTTGGAACATCTTTTCTTGCCCTCTGGTTCTTTATTTATCCCCAGTCTAGTTCACGTCCCCTTTTCCTTACAGCCATATCATTTTATTCTCTGCTACATGGATGTCAGCAAGAACACTAAAAAATAAATAGCTGCTGAGCTGCTCCCCATGATTTTACAGCTACTACATTTTAGTTTTCATCTGTAATCTGTAGCCTAAATAGCCTAGATACCATATCTAGAGAATTCAGGTGTCCAATTCTAATTACTGACTGCATAGTGCATGAAAACAACAACAACAAAAACAAACAAACAAACAAACAAACAAAAACACACTACAAAGCATTTATTCGTGATAAGTTTAGTTAGCTCTTTCATCTTTATCCCAGAAAAAGCTGACCGTTTTGATACGTAGGTAATTCTTATGTTTTTCCATCTATTTCCCTTTTCTGGCAAATACTTCCTTCTCTCTAAGATTAAATAAATAAGCAAATAAAATTAATTAATTTTAAAAAGATAGGTGGAAGATAACATTTTTACAGATCTTTCAGAGCAATTACAATGTAAACGGAATACTTTATTCAGGTGAATTGGAGATCTAGCCTCTTGTATCTAAGACACAAAAACCATTCAAGGTAAAATGAATTGAATCATAAAATCATTGTTTGGAAAAGACCTTTACGATTACCAAATTCAAGGTCAACAACCTGACCTACCAGGTCACATCTCTAAACTAAATGTATTAAATTCTTTCAGAGATGCAAACTCCACTTATTTTTAAATGGAACAGAAGTCTGCTGTAAAGACTTCAGAAGATCAGTAATAATGTTCACTACTGCTAACTTCTAAATTCTTGTATTTTTCTTCTTTCTTGAAAGCTGATATTTTTTGTGCTAATGGGTACAGTTGAGAGTATTTGAACTCCTAGAGTGTCTGAACAAGAGAGTTCATCATCAGTTCATTAATTTTTGACTTTTTAACAAGTCTCACACCTATATAGCTATTTATTTTGGGTTAATTGTATTTAATATTATGAATTCTGTTTGGCCCAAGGAACTAGTTGTAATTGTCTTCATGAAGATTTGCATCCTGAAACATTTATTTCATGTATATGTGCTGCTGTTTTAGAGAAGTTTATTTTTTCTCAAGGGATGACTGAACACTTTACTAAAATATACATGAATGTGGGCTTGTTTGCAAAACCTCAGAAGCAGAGTGTTAATACACTGCAAATATTTTTAAAACATGATTTTAAAAAGTTAATTGTTTTATATTATATAACCTAACAGATACTAGTTTTAGCAAGTCTCTAAATTTATGATCTGTCCCAAAACAGAGGCTTTTTAGCTAATGGTTATGGAATGCATTTAGAGAGGGAGAAAACAAAGTTTTCAAATCCAGAACCAAAACAGTGTTAATAAAATGTGAAAGTGAACAGATTGTATGTATTCCAAAACCAAGGCTATTTCTCCTATACTTATTCAAAACTTGCACCGGAATTTAATTATATTTATGTAAACAAAATTCTGATCAGTTTAGAAATTCTTTACACCACTGTAATATAGATACTATTTTTGCTAAGGTAACACTAGCTTCTATAAGCATTTCTATCACTCTTGGCAGCTAATTTGTTAAATATTTTGAACAAATTATATTTTAAGCTTTTATTTTTAAGTAAAATTGTTCTCTGTTCATTCATCTTATAAGAAACTAACATAACAAAATACTGTACTATCTTTTTTTCTTATTTAATAATCTCAAGAAAGTTTTCCATTCCAGTAGATCCTAAACAATTTCACTTCTACATCTCTTTGCATTTATAAAATTATACATATGTATGAGATATTTGAAATATACATTTATATATGTATATTTTTGCATTAAAAATAATAATAATAATAATAATTAAAAAAAGAGACCATGACAGGAAAACAAACAACCTTCTCTGCTAGCCTACATAATAGAGGCTACATGAATTTTCAGAGTGCTTATTTTTCTTTTTCATGATGAAGCTGTGTGCCTTTAATTACTATCATTATATACAATGTCTTGTATGTATATATAGAGAAAAAAGGAATGAATTCTTTTTGCTAATTGTGTGAAGTCAGGATTATATCTAATTTGCAAAGGAAAGTGAATATTTTAAACTCAAATCAAATTCAGGAAGAGGTTACCATCTGTGATGAACTGGCATATTAAATAAAGCTATGGTTTCAAATTCAATCATGTTTTTGAGACTGTACATGTTAGTAAAGTTGGACAAATGCTCAAGATACAATGCCCATTTAATTTTACTTGCTTTGCTTATAGTTGTGTTGTTTATCTTTTAAAGTAGGCAGCGCTTGCAGACTTCTTTTTTTATCCTCTTCTTAAACAGATACTATTCTATTAAAGAAAGTGTGTTTAATAACATGAAATACTTTATACATTATGTTGCTCTCTGTCTACCCTGAATATGTAGAAGACAAAATCCTGACACTGTGGAACTGGACTGTGTTCACTCATGTATAAGCAAATAGACTTCTAAATAATTTGCAAGGTAAAATTACATGGCAGCCAGCAGAGTATTAAGTCCTGTACAGACTTGATAAGAGCTGCTCCTAAGTAAAGGCACATGTCCATCTAGAAGTATTAAAAAGAAAACAAGAAAATTGAACTGCCAAAAACGTATGGTAAGGAGTATTAAAGTTTCTATGAAGAAGCAACATTACTAATTATAAAAAAAAATGGTATATTAGACGCATCTATAAAACACAATTTGATTAAAACTGAAAACTTATGCTGTCTTAAAACACATGTTATAAAGGCTGTTAGATGGGTTTTGCATTTCTTTTTACAGTGTTTTTTGTTTTGCTTTGCATAAAAAAATTACAACTGAATAATTTGGTTTTATAAAAAGATAGCTCAATAGCTTTGTATTGTTTTGTCTGAAATAAGTAAAAGGCTAAGTGTATAATGATGTCCTTGCAATTTGTGTAATTAAAATTGTGTCTATTGTGTAGCTTCATTAGAACCACACTGTATAATTTCTTATGTCTTTCTCTTCATATCAGTTACTCATTGTTCAATATCATCATTAGGTTTTAGTTAGATAATTTTTATTTTTATTTTTATTTTTATTTTTATTTTTATTTTTATTTTTATTTATTTATTTATTTATTTAAGGTTCTTTAATGGAAAGCCTTTCAAATGTCATATCTGACAGTGTTAAATCTAATCACACACACAGGAGAGACAACAAGGATACCAAGAAAGAAACTACCTTTGAGCATGGTAGCCCTTAGGTTTCCCTAGAACAGAAGGCAGTTTAAGCAAATATCCCAAGAAAGTGGAGGTTTTTTTGGTCAGTGAAACTGCTTCCTAAATGACTAAAGGCTGTATAGGATACTTAGACTAGTTTTGACACATAACATTTTATAGTCTTCCAAGATACTTCTTCACACATTCCAGAAGTTGTCACAGCCACAGGATTGTTCTTCAACATGCAATTTGGATGTTACTGCCATGGCTTGGAGGACGGCAGATTTCAGTGTGAAACACAGGCCATTTCAATCCAGTTATCTTTAGAGGGAAGTTCCAGTCAAGTTTAACTTAATAGACATTATTTAAGACTGTATGTTTGTTATTGAAGGCATCTATAAGTAATTAGTGGTTTATAGGTGATAATAGCTTGCTTGCAGTGCTATAGGCTAATGCACTCTAAGAGAAACTCATTCCAATGAGATCTGGATTTATCCCTGATATTGTTAATATCCTGAAGATCACCGCCTTTAGTTATATGTCATACTGGACGGTGCAAACCTCTAATAAACATGTATATAGATGATCACCAGTGAAGTTATCTTTCGGGAACTAAATCTTGTCAATAACTAATTTTTAGGAGTCATTGACAGAAAAAAGAAAATTGCAAATATTCAGAGCAGCCTTGTTTATCAGAATTTCTTCAGTCCAGAAAGTGGAGTTCTGGTAATAACTTGGATAGGTGTGATTGATATTGTCTCTCCATAAATGTTCTGCATTGACTACATCCAAGGTCGTATGTACCTCTGTTCCAGTTACATTTCTTCCCAGCTCTGGAGCAATTGACAAGGTTCACATTTCCATATAGTGTTGCTCATTATGTTCTTACTTACGTATTACTCATGCCTAAGTGCAACACCAAGGAGCATTTCTGGATGGCATAATTAGCTATTCTTTTAATGTGTACAGTGACAGAAATTTACATAGTCCCATGCTATAGATGTAGGACTATACATCTTAAGGATGACTTAACTGTCATCCTCCTCTATCTGTGGATGTCAGCCTGCTGGTAATTCAGTACTTTCCCACACTTAATGTCATTCAAGTTAGGAGCTTTCACTTAGTTTAGGTCTGTGAGAAAGATCATTATAGAACTAATGAGGGCATGATTTTCTCCTTAATTTTTAATCTCCTTTTTCCTGCTCCATGGATTTTGTTTCCAGCTGGACCAGAGATGATTTTCCTGTAAATGAAAATTAAGTCCTTGCTCTGTATGTACACAATAAAACAAATAAAATACTCCATTAAGAAACAACATTTGTACATGTGTATAAGGAACTGGTTATATCCTCACTCTTTTGGCACAGTTCTTGCTTGGAAAAGAGCTCTGAACTGGATATTCATAAATTATGAGTATTTAGAATGATAGAGCTTGTTATAGGCAGCTGTAGCTATCACTAGTGTCTCTTTGTGCTGTGGCACAGCCTGCTACTCATAAGATGTCAGAATAAATTCAGACTATCCCTAGGGAAGCAATGAGAAGACTGCACAGAAGAGTTTGAGTACATTGCAACATCACTGTTTTACAAACTTTCCCTTGTTCTGTTCACAGTTCATCAATTGTGAAGTGAGAATAAATCAAGTACTGCACATTAGTACTGAGTGAATAATGAGATAGTTCCTTTCAGTCAAGTGGCATACCTCTTTTTTGTTACCTGTTGCATGCCATGCTTCTTACTAAACAGACTATGAAGTGAGCAGTCAAGTGTTATGTGAGGTGCTTCTTTCAAGTGCTTCTTTCTGAAGTTCTTGCAGAGGTGACATGAGCTCAAACCCATTCTTGTAAGGTCATCTTACTAGCTATGATTCCAAAGTTCTGAAGGAAAGCAAAAACTTCAAGAAAATCTTTCATGTATTTAGCTGCACCTGTCCCTGAGCTGTAAAATACACTTTCATTCCCTTTCCATTCTGTGCCCGTCACACAATCATTGTGTTAAAGTGTACCCACAGAATGTGATGCTACTATAAAATTCGCTTCTCCCAGCAATGGAATCCAGCTTAAAGCAAAGCAGGCCATATGATGTAGTCAAGCAAAAATCTCTTGTTGGCAGCTGATTCTTCCATCTCTGTTACCTTTTGTTCTTTAAATGTGTATTTGAACTGCTTTTTTTTTTTTTGAGACAGGTGGAGGATAAACTACTGTGCCCTTCAAATCTGCTAGTTGAACCCTGTTGCCCCTTGAGACCTTTTTTTTTTTTTTTTTTTTTTTTTTTTTTTTCCTCTCCAGAGCTCAGTGCTTGATTATGTAATTATGTAAAGAAAGGTTATATCTCACGGAGATACAAATATGAAAAGATATTGTTTCTTGTGTGGTTCTGCTTGTAGCAAAAGGACCAGTAGACCAGTTGGGATACTTCTGGAAAGGTCTGCAACAGACTGGAAGCCACGTGTTGTGTCGTAGTGTTCATAACTACATCCAGGAAGTGACCTTGATATATATAGGAAGAAGATTTTTTCATTTCCTTCCTTCCTTTTTTGTTTGTTTGTTTATTTTCTTTTGTTTTTGTTTTGTTTCTGTTTTGTTTTTTTGCATGGCACAATGAGCAGGACTTACAGTCTTAAAACAAACTTAAGTACTGAAGTTCACTGCCTTGAATTGAAATAAATTCTTTCTATCTGAAGTTAGATTCTGGGAATAATTCTCCTACCTTATTTGTTGCTTGAATGCAAAATTTGTTCTCTTGAAAATTTAGTTAATTTTGGAAATATTTTCTTTGGTTATTTGCTTCATAAGGAGAAAGTAGCAGCTTAATGCTGATCTCTAAAAAAATGGTATTTATATGCCAGGTGGCTACTTTTATTTAAAATGATATATGATATTTCAGTTTCACAACAGATTGTGTGTGTGTTTTTTTTGTTTGTTTGTTTTGTTGTTGTTGTTGTTGTTGTTGTTGTTGTTATTATTATTATTATTATTATTATTATTATTATTATTATTATTATTATTATTATTATTATTATTATTATTATTTTCTCAGACCAGGAAATGAAAAGGTACCACATCATATTTTGGCAAATACACTTCTCTGATATTCTGCTAGATGTTTTCAAGAAGGTTTCCACTCAGGGGAATTTTAATTTGTTAATAGGATTTGCTTATCACTATGTAATATCGTAATTTTCTGCACCATTGAAATAGAGTGGACTTTGGCAGTACATTCCAGTGGCCATATGATCTAGCCACTTTAATCAGCTTACTCAAACAAAGAGAGAGCAATGTTATGATGAAAATAACAACATAGTTTGTTAAAAGAGAGATGTTGTTATATTTATCATATTTATTTATTTTTATTTTTTATTTTTTTATATTCCAATGACTGGTGTATTAGCATTTTTTTGGAGATGACAAGATTTCCACCTGCAGATTCATCTATCAAAGTAGTTTATTACAAATACTATTTTTGAAGAATAAAGTGTTGATGAAAATGGTTGTTTGAAATGGCAAGTTCCCATAAATTCAAAGCCATGCTAGCATTGATTAGCTAAAAAACTGTTGTCAAAACTGACAATGTAGAAGTCCAAAGTGTTATTTATTTCTGATAGTAACTCTCTAGAGGGAGATTGCATAATTCCTTGATTGCTCTTCATGGATACACATAAGAGATAATTACTGCCTATTATATCAATGCCAGGAATTGACAGTGATAGAGGATATGAAAATCAGAATTGGACACAAAGAGTGTTGAGAAAGGTGATAAGCATTTCCAGACTTTTATTTATCTTATCCCTGATGATTCCATGATTCCGTCACTGTGTACTTGGAAGCAGATGGGCTGAATTTGTGTCATACAATATAAATACCAACAGTGACTCAGGAAGTCAAATGAAGGTGATTGATAGCAAGTAATAGCCACTCTTAAGGATCAAATAATCTTGTAAAGTGGAGCAGATGAATACTGCTCTAAAACCTGGTATTTCACTCAATTGACTATAAAATGAAATCTAAAATGTTTAGTTCTGAGGGCTACTTGGCTGATACATGAGATTTAGTAAGATTAATTCTAGGAAATGTCAAAAAGGTCTGTAATAGCAACTTGAAGTGTAGCATATTTTTCATAACCTCATTTTTCACTGAAATTTGATCCAGTTGCAAAAAAGCACCATTTGTAACTATAATTGAAAGCAATTTATCTACTGTTCAAAATCTTAGTAAAGTCCTATCTTGATGATAGTTTCTGTTTTTTCTTAACAATAACAATAACAATAACAATAACAATAACAATAACAATAACAATAACAATAACAATAACAATAACAATAACAATAACAATAACAAAAAAATATTTTGATCTAATAAGGAAGCCACCTTACCAAGACAGGACATTGTGGTTAACTGATGGAAATAATGCTATTCATTAATTTAAAAAATGCAACAAAACAAATGAAGTCACATGAAAATGAAAGGTTAAAATAAAAACAAATTAATTAGTTGTCACGGTTTAAACGAAAAATCTACCTGCGTCTGTGACAGGGGGCCGTGGGTCCCTCAGGGGCCCTAGGCCAAAAGGAAAAAGTTAATTAGGAAAAGAAAACAGCGGCAACAATCTAAGGAGGCACACTTATTTACTAAATACTATATCAAAATACAGGATAACACAATATAATACAATATAATTGAAAATTGAGATAACGAATCAAGCAAAATAGGAGAGAGAATGAGTCCCGTAACCGAGAGGCCTACTGTAAATCTAGGCGAAACGGTGAAGGCTCCCACACACTCCCCTGAACGCCAGAACTCGAAAGACGTCAGTCTAGCCTGAGACAGAGTTAATATAGTGTCCAGGTCCTGTGACCTATCTCTATGCTCGTGTTGTTCTCTGGGAGATGTAGTCTTCTTTTGTAAGTTGCAGATTCAGTAAAATTATTTATGCTTTATATGATGTTATGATGTGGAATACTGATAGCGAAATTACAAAATTATTAAACCATGACATTAGTTCTTACCTTTGTTTCAATTTTTTTTACATTTCCCATGTCTTCTGTATATCTTTACTCACAGGGTTTCTTAATGCATGAATGAATCAGTGTAGAGATTTATTATCATAGAATCAGAGAATCACAGAATGGTTTGTGTTGGAAGGGACCTTTAAGATCATCTAATTCTAACTCCCTAGACCAGACTGCTCAAAGTCCCATCCAGCCTTGAAGCATCTGAAGCATGGACTCAGATGTGAACAATCCATATTGTTTATTACTGAAACTGATGCTGTTTAATATCAGTGATATGGACAGTAGGATCAAGATCACCTTCAGCAAGTTTGTGGATTACACTAAGCTGTGTGGTATGTTCAACATGCTTGAGGGACAGGATGCCACCTAGAGAGAGCTAGGTAAGCTTGAGCAATGGGTCCAGGTAAACTTCATGAGGATCAGCAAATGCAAGTATAGGATCTTGTGCCTGAGTTGTGGAAGCCCCTGCTATTGGACAGACTGGGGGATGTGAGGATAGAGAACAGCTCTGCCAAAAAGGACTTGATTACTGGTGGATGGCAAGTGGGGCATGAGCCAGCAAAGTGCCCTCTCAGCCCAGAAAGCCAACCATGTCCTGGGCTGCATCAAAAGAAGTGTGATCATCAGGTTGAGAGAGGTGATTCTGCCCTTCTACTCTTTGCTGGTGAGACTTAACCTAGAGTACTGTGTCCAGGTGTGGAGTCCTCAGAACAGGAGAGACTTTTTGGAACATGTCCAGAGGTGGATCACAAAAATGATCCATGGAATGGAACACCTCTCCTGTGAGGACAGGCTGTTCAGCCTGGAGAAGAGAAGGGAAGGTTCTGGGGAGACCTGATAGCAGCCTTTCGGTATCTAAATGGAGACTGTAAGAAAAAAGGAGACAGACTCTTTGGCAGGGTCTATTGTGATAGAACAAGAGGAAATGGTTTCACACTATAATAGTGGAGATGTAAACTGGAGGTAAGGAAATTTTTTATAGGAAGGGTGGTGAGGCATCGGAACAGGTTGTCTAGAGAGGTGATAAATGCTTTGTCCTTGGAGATATTCAAGATCAGGCTAGACCAGGCTAGATGTAGATGTTCCTGTTCACTGCAGGGGAGTCGGACTAGATGACCTTTAAGGGTTCCTGCCAACTCAAGAAATTCTATGATTCTACGGTTCTCTGATTCATATTAACAAGATATTCAAAGTTTCCCTGTGCATGAAATTAGTTGTAAAAATGTAGCCTGAGGACCACAAGAAGGAAAAAGATTTAGCAAAAGAATAAAAATATCAGGGAAAATGATATGGTATCTCTGCTTCAAGTTTAATACTGAGGTAATAAATTTTATTTATTCATCATAAGAATGCATTCTAAATACAAGCATTTTAATCTCTGCATAAACAATGCACATAAAATTTGTCACAGATAGAACTTTAATATAGAATAATAATTATAATATATTAAAATTCTTATGATTGTTTTTTCTCCCTATTTTCATACTAATTAAAATAACACAAAATGAGATTTTAAGCTAATTTGTTCTTTTCATGCTTAAGTAGTAGAAACTGCTTATTCCATAGAAGTGTGAGGGTGAGGTGAAATGATGTAGCAGTAATGTTAATACACCCTTGTATAGTCTATTCAAATCTTCTGATTAGTTGCTTGAATATTCTGTCAATATGAAACTGTCTGAAGAGTTTGTGTTACATATAGTAAGACTCTTTAATGCTTCTTTTTTTTTTTTTTTTTTTTCCCCCGAACTCTGACCATGCTAAACCACTTAATATTACACAAGACTTCATATAGAAATGTCATACTGCCCTTCCGAAAAAGGGAATACAACATTTGTTACCAAACTTGTGAAGGTGCCTTAATGCTTAAAGGCAAAGTAAAGTAAGACATAGTGAAAATCATAATGGATTTGGTACATGCTCCATGCCATTGAAGTTAATGCTTTGTAAAGCAGGATCCTGGAGACATCTGTCCTTCTTCTTATCACGTTTACTTAAAAAGCAAAAACAAACAAACAAACAAAAACCACATCAACAGCAAAACAAAATCAACAAAACATACAAACAATAATAGATCAGAATAAAGTGGGACTGAAAGAAATAAGAAGCACAGTAAACTCCAATTTTTCATTAGCTGAGTATAATTTTCTAGCTTTTGTCCAATAAGTATTAAGTGGTACACTGGTGTTTCAGAATTTGGTTTACAATTTATCAGCTTACAATATATTCATGTACCTGTGGATCCCAGAAAACATTATATATGTTCTCTCTCAATTGATATGTAAGGCAGGAACTTTTGCACATTCTTTCATAAAATATCCTTCAAAATAGCAATGTTGATTACAAATAGAAAGATGTATTTTATAAAATAGATTATGATCATTATTAACATCGTTCTTTAAATCCTGTTAGTACTGAAGTTTTCTTTACACTTAACAAAATATTTTTAATTTGAATGTAAAGAGATTGACAGAGCTTCAGCTTTGAAACAGCTTCAGCTGTTTTGTTGAGGTTCTTCTCCTAATGCTACATTCAGTGATAAGAAACCTTTCTTTATAAAGGGTGATGATTCTTTCAATAATTATTTCTTCCTGTAAATATTATCCAGATCAGCTTTGTAAAGCCAGAGACTTCATTGAAATTGATGCTAAAAAGTAAATAATGAACAGGAAAAGGAGATTTATTTTTTTCTAATTTTGTTTTCTGTCATCACACTTCTCAGTCAGTCTAACTTTCACAACTGTTTTGCATATTTTTATTTCTCTGCCTTTTGCCTTTTGGATAATAATTATTAACCTGTATTTATTTATTTATTTATTTATTTATTTATTGGTCACTTCCACGTGGAATAGTGGGACTGTAGTCTAAGTAATGTGTTGGGCCATTGATTACCTGCGGTCATGTTGGAAATTTGGGAGCTTCACTGATAATTATTTGGGTTATCTGAGTGTCAGCTGCTTACTGTGCCTTCTGACCGTCCTGTATAAATGTGTGTGGGGGGGAGGGACAGCAATGGTAAGAAAAAGATAACATAAAAGTGAAACTCACATGACACTACAAGATTCTTTTATATTTTCCATCTTAAATTGAAAGCTGTATGTGACACAAAAATGGAGAAATGGTCAAATATTCATTATTATGGTTATTGTATTGTTTTGTTTTTTTCTGTGGCATTCTGTGGTGAAGTAGAGGATTTTGTGAGTCCTCAATCCCATGTGATAAACTATTAAGATGTGTAGATTTTTCTTGCTATGACAACAAACATTGCATGAAGAAAAGTGTGAGTTTATCTAACAGCTGATCTATATTACAGTGAACTGAAAGATCAGTCTAAACCTAATCCTCTTGTAGTCTGAAATTATATTCCAAGCACAGCAAAATAAAATCAAAAGGGTTTGTTTCTTAAAATTTATATCTTCACATTTTTGTATCTTGTTTTATTTTCCTGTACTCCAACTTATCCCTGTGATATTTAATTTATAGATATTTGAGTTATTGAGTCGACTGAGTTATTAGAGACTGAGATATGATAAAAAAGATTTCATTTAAAAATCACAGGTTTGTGGGCTATCCCTTATTGAAAAGGATGTTTAAATTCATATCATTTAATTTCACCTTTTATTTATTAAAAAGCTTATCAGTCAGCAAGAGTTATTAAAAAAAATAATAATAAAAAAAGAAAATGAAAGCCACAACTTTGTATAATGTAACAGTTAAAGGAAGGTTGCTATTGTTTATCCATAGATGCTTTTTTAGCAAATATGAAATTCTGCAGGAGAACTATAGGCTATGAGAAGAGTGATGCATATTAATTAGATAAATTATAGCCCAAAGTCTCATTACAAATAAGACCATGAAGTCTGAAGACTGTA
This sequence comes from Coturnix japonica, assembly GCF_054131305.1. NCBI lineage: Eukaryota > Metazoa > Chordata > Aves > Galliformes > Phasianidae > Coturnix > Coturnix japonica. The sequence continues at coordinate 144,370,242 of NC_140663.1, forward strand.
AGAACCACTTTGAATATATATAGTTTTTTTTGTAGTGATACTTTGATAGTCAATTGTTCAGCACTTTGCAAGGTGGTAAATGGCTCTGTACCACCAAAGATAATGCAAGTTTAATTGCCAAATTTAATGTAAATAAATAAATGAATAAATAAGACTCAGCCTACTTGATAATGATATATGTACTTAGATTTTAATCTCATTATAGAAACCAAAGCCTTTCCTTTATTTATTTATGTTCCAGCCTTCATCTGTTACACTCTTACATAGCTGAATTAATGTTTACACACCTGAAATATTCAGGTAATTGAGATGTCCAGTCAGAGACTAATGGTCTTTCTGCTTGCTTTTTCTGAATTGATTATTTAATTATTTATAAAACAATCTTTCAATGCTTCACAGAGTTTTGCTTTTTTTTTTTTTTTTCCTTCTAAACCAAGGATGCATATGTCTTTTTCTCAGGCTGCCTGGAACTGAAAGAGGACACTATTGAAAACCTTCTAGCAGCTGCCTGCCTCCTCCAGCTTCCACAAGTTGTAGAGGTTTGCTGCCATTTTCTAATGAAGCTTTTGCACCCGTCCAACTGTTTGGGAATACGAGCTTTTGCTGATGCGCAAGGATGCACTGAGCTTATGAAGGTGGCTCACAACTACACAATGGTAAGGCAGTTTTAGAACATCTAAATTGTGATCACATTAATTCTCTTTATCTTCTGTATGTAAAAATATCATACTAATTTTGGGCTTGAAATCCTTCTGTACTTGTCTCATACTTAGTATAACAAGTGGCCCTTTTGAAACGTTCTCAGCATTCTTTTAGTTATGAGAGCTTGCTTTCGGTAATGAATGTGCCATATGCCAAGATAGAAATGTATGTGACTTAATTAAATTCATACAGTTGATAACAGTAAGTAGTGTCTGTAAATCAGTTTTGTTTTGTTTTGTTTTGCTTTGCTTTGCTTTGTTTTGCTTTGTTTTGCTTTGAAATCACTGTTCCTTTTGTTTTACTTTAGGGAAGATTTGTCATTGTCATTGTACTTCAATGCAATATCAAGTTATTTATTTTTCTCAACCAATATCCCTCCTTTTATTTATTTTTGAAGTAGCTTAAGACAAAGCTGAACACAGAATTGTATGAAGAAAAGTTCAGTGATGAATTTTGTCTGACTATATATATATATATATATATATATATATATATATATATATATATATCCAATTTCACCTAGCAGAACTTGTATGACATAAAATTATAAATAATCAGAATCAGTGGAGGAAAAATATGTTACTTATTCAGAAAATAAATTATATCTGTAGCCACTTAATTCTGCATAGTTTGACAAAATTAAAAACATCTGGCTCATGAAATTAAGCTTACATAAAGAGTAGATTACCTATCATTTCTGAGAAATAATGGCCCTTAGGGTCTAGACTGAAATCATTATTAAAGTGATACAGCAGATTTTAGCAAATTTTCTTCGCTTGCCCAGCAGTTACATCTTTATTTTACTTAACTAATACCATGTTGTAGTTCATGGGTTTAACTGCTTTTTTGTTCCATCTGCAGCTAAGATAGTTATATCTGTTTTATACACATGGAGTTAGGTCTGTGGCTGGTTTTATCTCTGTCTTTAGACATATAAAGCTAGGCTTCCAAGTCAACTCTAGTGTGTTTAACATTCTGCTGTCAGTGGTGGGAAATAAGCTGTCAGAGCAGATTTCATCTGAGCTACTTTAGTAAAATTAGATTGTGTTAAAAAGTGAACAGGCGTGGGTATGTAAGAATAATTTCAACATTTTTAGCATTTTTTTTTTCTCAGTACATTTGTGTATTACATTGGTGTTTTTATTACAATTATTATTATTATTAATATTATTGTGGAAGGGAAAAATATGAGCAATAACAAAAAATAATAATAATTATAAAATAAAACAATAAAAAAACAAATAGGGAAAGGTCTTAGTTTTTAAAATGTTTTCATGATTCTTTAAAATCATTTTGAAATTTTCGGGGGTTGAATAACAGTTTGAAACACTGTAGTACATTTGAAGACTGGCAAACAGCTGATAGATAACAAAGACCTGTACCAATGTCCAAAATATTAGGTATATTCTGAAGTACAGTATAGCTTTTAATGCGCAGATTTAAAATCTGAATTATGTGCAATGAGAAGATTGCCAACAAATATGATAGATAAGAAAGGAATTTGTAAAGTCTATTAAGTTGTGATATAACAATATTTATTCTATACATCATTTAACTTTTAACTTATTAAAATGATAGTCATAAAAGTCTATCTGAACAGGACATGATATTTTCATAGGCATGATGTTATTACATTTAGTGAGTTCATATGGGAACAGACTTTTTAGCAGGGTCTGTTGAGATAGCATAAGGTGAGATAGTGTCAGACTAAAAGAGGAGAAATTTAAATTGGATGTAAGGAAGAAGGTTTTTTGTTTGTTTGGGTTTTTTTACAGTTTGTTTTTACAGTAAGGGTGGTGAGGCACTGAAACAAGTTGCTCAGAGAGGTGGTGGGTGCCGTGTCCTTGAGGATATTCAAGGACAGGCTGGACAGGGCTCTGACCAACCTGATGTAGCTGTTCATTACAGGGGAGCTGGACTAGGTGACCTTTAAGGATTTCTTTCAACTCAAGCAATTTTGTGATTCTATGATATCTGTTTTAATTAATCTTTTCTTTTAAAGCATATGAATGAGTAATTTGGTGAGGGGTATTAAAAAAAAAAAGATTACTTTGTACTCACACATAACAAGGAAGATACACTGGGAGTGGTGGATGGAAGATCAGAAAACAGAAGCTTTGTGGCATGAAGAAGGAGTAAAGAAGTGGGGAGCAGAATAAAGAGCAGATGCATAGTCACTGAGGTGACAAAAACACTATTTTGGCTGCAGACTCCAAGGAAATACTATGGACTGCAATGAGAGCAATTCTGAAAGTGTGATAAGGGTAGAGTTGTCGATAAACTCATTCTGTCTTATGCAGTGTATTTTAGGAGAAACGCTCTTTAAAAAAGGATAATTTTTTTTTTTTTTTTTTTTTTTCAAAAAAGGCATTTGTGCTCTCATGAGAACTTAAAAGCTCTTTCTTTTCAAGCTTTTCAAGGTGTTTTCTTTAAGTCTGCAAAATGTGGCTTTGTAGTTCTCCTCTTCCATGGTAACATTGAAAAGCTCTTTTGTTATGTATACAAAATAATGACATTCCCTTAACTCTGACATATCCCGCCAGCTGGCTTATAGAAATTTGCATTTCTCTGAAAGCTATATCAAGTAAATAGATTAAGAAGCTTCTGGAATGAAGACCAACTAATGGATTAATAAATGAAGCTTTCAAATTTTGTGTTCATGCTTTGTAAGGAAAAACAATTTTTCTCTACAAAAACACAAGACATGAAGTTAATTTTCCTTTGCCAATTGTCTAAAATATTTACTTAAATTATTTCTCATATAAATGTGTTAGAACATGAGTGTTTCTGATAGATTTATAAGGAGAAAATCCTTGAGGGGGGGGGGGGGGGGGGGGGGGGGTAATTGAACAGCATTGGAAAGAATTCTAAAAGCTTTTAAAATGTGAAATAATATTATGATGATATAATAATATTAATTATTATATTATAATATCATAATATTTATGATATTATTTATTTCTTATATATAGCCGATCATTGTCAAATAAAAACACAATATTTTTTTAACTAAGCTAATGACATTTCTATTTAAAAAAAAAAATGCAGTTAGACATGACTAGAAATGTTAGAAAAAAGTCCATCTCTTTAGCTCTTAACCTCTAATTGAGATAATTTAAGGTACTTGAACCTTAGCATTACTCCCTTAGGCTGTATCATTCCTTACAAACATCATAAAACATTCTTCCATCAATTATATTTGATTAGAAAGTCATTCTTTATCACAGTTATTTCACAATAGCACTTTCATGGAAATCAATGTATTTTCATGAAAATGATCTGCTTGATTGAATCTCCATAAATTCTTTAATCTTACTTTTTCAAAGGCAATTTCCATGACTAGGATCAGACTTGATTATTTCATAAGTTCTAAATGACACTGTAACTTTCAATTTGTATATATAAAACATTTCAGGACTGCACCAAAAGTAATGCCTCCTATTTCAAAGCCAGGCTGGATGTGTCTCTGGGCAGCCTTGTCTAGTGGTTGATGACCTTGCCCATAGCACAGGGGGTTGAAACTAGACGATATCTGAGGTCCTGTTCAACCCAGGCCTTTCTATGATTTTGTGATAGCATTCTGTGTTAGTATGCTGGCACATGACATCAAAGGCTGGTGTCATGGCAATAGAGACTGAACCTTGCTGCCAGCATTCCCTTTTATTATACTATATTTTATTATTTTATTGCTGTGCAACAGACGGCAGCAGAGAGGTAGTCTGACAAAATGGTGTCTGTCATGGAAGTGCATATGATGCAAAGGGGTGGAACTGAACTCCTCCATGTGGAAAAAAATGTACACTTTGACATTCGTCCACACTTTCTGAATACTTATGGAGATTAGGCAGTGGATGTGAGCACAGTGAAGTGGTGGGTGATACGTTTCAGCAGCGGTGACAGTGACATGAAATACACACCATCTTCCAAATGGCCTTGCAGATCTTTATGAACATGGAATGAGGGTTCTTTTTCACCACTCGCAAAAATGCATAGCTAATGGTGGTGACTATGTTGAAAATTAGTGCTTTGTAGCTGAGAATTGTCTGTATTGATTAGTGTTATTGTGCTCTTTGCATCTCTTTTCATTTCCGTGGGAGTAGGTAGAAGGCATTACTTTCAGAGCTGTGTACTTATGCTCGCATTATGCTTTTACATAACACCCTAAAAGGGCAAGATGGAGCTTTGGAAATTTCTTTACATAGAAGAAGAGCTGCTAAAGAGCAAACCACTAGTATTTTTGTATTCTTTTATCTTCAAAAGATAAGCAATTTCTATAATCTTTATTTGTCAAATTTGATTATAATTTAGTTCCCTTAAACCATGAAATCTAGAGAATTCCTGAATAGAATTTTTTCCACAATGCAAAAATCCATTTCTTAGCATGGAATAATAAGTTTGTGAGCAATGAAATTTGTACACTTCTTTCTTTGCACTCCTTGTTTTATTTATAAATGGATCTTGAATAGCCACATTTTAAATTAAAGATTTTGAACACATTAAAAATAAGGGCAAAAATTGCATAGTCTCATTGATACCTTTTCTTTGTGGCACATCAGATTTCCTGTGGGCTGTTTTATTTCTGAGGTGTGAAATTGCGTTGCTTTTTTTCTTTTCTTAATTGAATCTGTTAACTTATTTTGCAGCACAGACACCCATGTCTGACTTAAGACTTCTGTACTTCTAAATGACAATCTGGGTTTTTACTGGCACATCACCTTCAGTACGTTTTCATTCTGCAAAGCCATATGTCTTAAAATTATAGTTTCCTTATTTGTTATCGAGTTACATGATAGTACAGAGACCTGCACATGTAATGCCTATTTAAAGAAACAAACCATCAAAATGGAGAGTATCAATGAACTAAAGCAACTGCATTCTTCCACCTAACACTTTTAATAACAGTTCTGTATTATTCTAGTTTCTTCTGTTGGTAATATGTGAAGGGATGATAACTTTGAAAGACAGTTTATCAACTTGTCAAATCTGTCAAACTTGTCAGAAATCAGAGCTGTAGTATATTATCTATCTTTTTGTAGAACAACCTATGATGGTAACCTTACTGAAATGCAATTCTTTTTTGAATATATGACTTGATATCATTTATTTTATTTGAACCACTATATATTTACTTTTGAAGTGTTGTAATAGACCAGGGTAATTTAATAAACTCTGTGGCCTTAAAGTACTACTAGCTATTTTCACAACAACTACTTTTCTACATTCATAAATCTAGGGAGAGGAAAATATTTGAACAATCCTTGTTAATTTAATAAACTGTGACCTGAAAATAGTTCTTCTTATAATAACTACTTTTCTGTGCTTGTAAATATCAAGAATTGTCATATTATGTTTTAAACAGATAACTGCCTTTTGGCTTTAAAACATGGGAAAAGCTTAAATATATATATATACTGACTATATATATAATAAATATATAATATTTAATATATTAATATTATATATTAATAATATATATATTAATAATTAATTGATAATATATAACAAAGTATATATATATATATACATATTATATATATATATATATACTTTATTATTTGTACCTTAACTTGCTTTATCTCACAGTCAGTATGGTTCTGCCTGTGCTATGACACATAGATAATGCTTAGAAGTTTAGAATTTGACATTCCAAGCAGTGCTACCAGTTTCTGCATCTCAATATTTGTCATTTAACTAAAGTCCACGGAAAATTGAAATACCTTGTAGTTACAGGTTTTCTGTCTGTCAGTGCTCTACTTGTGAAAAAAGTCTGCTGAAAGCCAAGTGGTCATATGCATCAGGCAAAAACCCAGGAGTAGCACTTGATTGCTGAGCTTTGCTGCTTCAGAGCTGTCCCAGCCAGAACCACAGTGACTGATGGTGAGGTACATTGGAGTTTCGGTTGGTTCCTTTACCAGGGGAACCCCAAAGCCCCAAAGTGGCCCAGCAGCTCTCACGAGAGTGGCTGAGGTGGTCTGGGGGTTGCCAGGGCAGCAAAACCACATTCATACCCTTTGCTTTGGAAATACCTGGGAGTACAGTGTGGATGCCCCATCCCTGGAGGCATTCAAGGCCAGGCTGGATGTGGCTCTGGGCAGCCTGGTGGTTGGTGACCCTGCCCATGGCATGGGGGTTGAAACCGGATGATCTTTGAGGTCAATTTCAACCCATGCTATTCTACAACTCTATGATTCTATGATCTTGAAATATGATCTATTAGTTTGAATAGTGAGATGATAGAGCTTTATTCTGCATTTTTATTTTGCTATACTCTGAGTTGCTAGACATAAACTTTGAAAAATTACTTTGACGCTCTTGAGTAGGAGGACAACCAAATGTAAAAATTCCATGTGTAGAAGAATGCGTATGAATAAAATGACTGATGTGTCAAAATATTAGATTTATAAAGGACCCTAATGTACGTTACAGTTCTGAGCCTAGGAGACAGAATGTTTGCAAGTGCTGTGAATGAATTGAATGCAGGAGGTGTTTAGTATTTCTTAGCTACAGTTCTTTGCTTCACAGTGCATGGGTCATTATTCTCAGTTCAGGAAAACATCATTCAAACTTAATTATAAGCATGTAAGTAATCTCAGTGACATATACTGACTCTGTAAAGACCCTTTAACTTATGAATAATTTTGATTATACTGCAGATGGAGCAACAATTTCATTTACATAAAATGTGCCATATGCACATTCATTAAATGATCTTTTATGGTGAAGAACGTCAATGATGATGTTATTAGTTATATTTATTCTGTAAGCCACCAAATTTCAGAGCTAAAACTTATTGATGTGGTTAGGGTAAGGACTGATATGCAAGGTCTTTCCTATCTAGTTTCACTTACAGCAGCTTATCCTGAGGCATGCAAACAGTGACACTCCACATAAATCAATCACTTTTATGTTTAATACTGTTTGACATCTTCATTAATGGCCTAGAGTATAGGATGGGCAAGTTTCTAGATGTCCCCAAAATACATGGCAAAGATGATCTGTGTGTTTGAGGGTGGGACTGCTTTCACAGAGGTATGGATAGGATAGAGAATAAGCTAATAGGAACCACCTGAATTCCTGCAACCTGAAGGCAAATAATTCTGTGCACGAGTAGAGGCTGGTGAGCAACTGTCTGGGAAGCAACTCTGCAGAAAAGGATCTGAGGGTTCTGGTGAACCACAGTTAATCATAGAATCATAGAATCACCAGGGTTAGAAAAGACCTAAAGGATCATCCAGTCCAACCATTCACCTATTACCAATAGCTCCCACTAAACCATGCCCCTCAACACAAAATCCAGTTGTTCCTTGAACACCCCTAGGGTCGGTGACTCCACCACCTCCCTGGGCAGTGCATTCCAGTGCCTCACCACCCTTTCTAAGAAGTAATACTTCCTAATGTCCAGATTGAATCTCCCCTGCTACTGCTTGAAACCATTCCCTCTAGACCTACCATTAATGACACAAGAGAAGAGGCCGACCCCCAGCTCACTACAACCTCCCTTCAGGAAGTTATAGAGAGCAATAACGTCTCCCCTGAGCCTCCTCTTCTCCAGGCTGAACATTCCCAGCTCCTTCAGCCTCTCCTCATAAGGCCTGTGCTCCAGACCCCTCACCAGCTTTGTAGCCCTCCTCTGAACACTTTCCAGGGCCTCAATGTCTTTCTTGCAGTGAGGGGCCCAAAACTGAACACAATACTCAAGGTGCGGCTGCACAAACACCGAGTACAGGGGGACAATTACCTCCCTGTTCCTGCTAGTAGCACTGTTTCTGATGCAAGCCAAGATGCCGTTGTCCTTGGCCGCCCGGGCACACTGTCGGCTCATGTTCAGCCGAGCATCAATCAGAACCCCCATATCTGTTTCCTCAGCACAGTCCTCCAGCCACTCTGCCCCAAGCATGTAGTGTTGCCTGGGATTGTTGTAGCTGAAGTGCAGGACGTGGCATTTGGTCTTGTTGAACCTCATCCCATTAGCTTTAGCCCAGCTCTCCAGCCTCTCCAGATCCCTCTGTAGGGCCTTGCTACCCCAGGCAGATCCACACTCCCAGCTAATTTAGTGTCATCTGCAAACTTACTGAGGGTGCACTCTATGCCCTCATCCAGGTCATCAGTAAAGATATTGAACAGAACTGGCCCCAGCACCGGCCCCTGGGGATCACCACTCATGACTGGTCTCCAACTGGATTTAACTCCATTCACCACCACTCTCTGGGCCCAGCTCTCCAGCCACCTCCTTACCCAGCCAAGAGTGTACCAGTCCAAGCCATGGGCTGCCAGCTTCTGCAGGAAAATACTGTGGGAGACAGTGTCAGAGGCTTTGCTGAAGTCTAGGCAGACTACATCAACAGCCTTTCCTTCATCCACCAGATGGGTCACTAGATCATAGGAGATCAGGTTGGTCAAGCAGCACATGCCCTTCGTGAACCCATGCTAGCTAGGCCTGATCCCCTGGTCATCGCGCAATCTCCCTCAAGACAATCTGCTCCATAACCTTTCCTGGCACCGAGGTCAGGCTAACAGGCCTGTAGTTTCCCATATCCTCCTTACAACCTTTCTTGTAAATGGGAGTCACATTGGCAAGCCTCCAGTCTTCTGGGACCTCACCAGTCAACAAGGAGTTTGAACATGAGCCAGGAATATACAATGATGGCAAGAAATGCCAAGAGTCCAGGGACGTATTAGAAGAACAAGAGGTGATCATTTTCATCTGTTTGGAACTTCTGAGACCATATGTGATGGGCTGTGTGCAGTTTGGAGTTCCTCAATACAAGAAAGGATTTAATGCAGCAGAAGTCATAACCAATCTGACTGGGCTCTGGAACACAGAGCATACTAGAAAAGTCTGAGGAAAATGAGACTGTTCAACCTAGACAAAAGAGAGGTAAGGGAAACCTTTCTGCTATCTACACCTACCTGGTTAGAGAATAGAGAGAAGTTGATATAGGAGGTACAGCATTATAGAGTGGGAGGCATACTCAAATACTAGAAGAGCAAACGCAATTGAGTTTGTGCAGCCTTACCTTGGATATGTTCAGGACTATGATTCTATGATTCCATGACTTGACTGAAAATGTGGCAGGACAGTCTGACCTAGTTAAATATGCACTGAGCAGGGTCACTTCCCATCTGAATTATTCTGAGTTCATCACCTGTATGCTTCCAGTGGGTCTGAGTGGAATAACAAGGGAAACATGGAGCAAAAGTTCAGATTTTTTTGGTGTTGTTGTTTAATTTCTTTTTTATTTGTTAAGCAATATGCAGCAGATGGGATTACCAGAGCTAACATTTAGTTGACTTTTATTAGGAACAAGCTATTGATAACATGCCAGCAACAAGTTAGCAGTGACAAACTGAAATTTCAAATCATTCTGTGTTTTTGTGTTTCTTCTTATGCTGTCAGGCAGACATTTCCAAAATATACTATTGTACAAAATGTCCTACTTGCACCATAAATAGCAAGTATAGATCTGACATAAGACTTGTGCAGGTTGAGTTCAAACAGTAAGGAGCTTGATCTGTAAGGTGTATTTTGTTTTTAAGGATAGATAGATAGTTTATCAAAAACCACAGGGAATCCAGACAGCAACATACTTCTCACTACATTTGTTTTACCTGTTTTCTGTTGTTGCCTCTTTAAAATTCCTACTCAAATATTTGTCCACCTAAGAGGATATGGTGTTAGATTACAATATTGAAGAAAATATGGAAAAAAAAAATATTGCTGGTAAGTATTTGTTTAATAATGCAAGGTGTTATTATCTTAACACTCAGAGAAAAAATAGAAATAACTTTGAGGAAAATACTCAGAAATATATATATATGTGTGTGTGTGTGTATGTATATATAGCATTTAAATACACAGCAATATTTATTTATGTTTAGTTTTAAAGGGAGAGTTAAATGTTTATTCAACTGTTGCATTTTCTAGTGTAATAAGAGCATTGTACATACTGCATGGAGTTTTAAAAGTGATATAGTGCTGTTAAAAATGTTTAGTTTTGAGATCTCAGAATGCAATTTAAACATGTGTATAAAAAGATCTTGAGACTTGCTTGGGATGTTAAATCAGGAATATAGGATGGCTCCATATAGTTGTGACTAAAATGGATGACAGTCCACTAATCATATTTTTCAAAGTGTTTGGAAAGCTGTAACTGTTTATATTTATGCTTTTTACATTGTGGGTTCTCCTTAAATATATATAATATATATATATATATATATATTTAACTATATATATAATATAGTGTACTGTGTTCATACTTAAAAATATTTGTATCCCCAAGCCACTGATAACAGAAGTGAGGAGATGTCTCACAACCTTCCTGAAATGATCAGAGAGTCTCTGTGACCATTTCTAAATTATAATTCTCACTCTTTTCTTATCATATCAAAACATCTCTGTAAAAAATATTGTGCATTTTTTACATTTCGAAACATAGACAGAGTATATTTTGTGAGGGTAACATTTTTTTTCTCTTTACGTCTTTAAGTTAATCTAGCAACAGGCAAAAGTGAGAAAGACTGAAACAGAATGCAAACACAAAAGAGAGTCCTCAAATGCTTTTCATGATCTTTCTTTCAACCAGAATGGAAAATTTGATCTTTTATGTACAAAACTAATCTGTGACTAATGTATTTTTGTTGATAGTATTACTTTCTTAAAATGTCACAGAGCCTTTTTATCTATCTATCTATCTATCTATCTATCTATCTATCTATCTATCTATCTATCTATCTATCTATCTAGTTATTTATTTATTATTGTTTCAATTCAGGACATTTAACTATTATTATGTCTCATGCTTTCAGTTTCTCTTTTCATCTTTTCAGAGATTTAAGACAAAATTAATAGATCACCTTTTCACCTTTCTGGTATTTTTAAGATGCTTGTTTGAATGTAATAATCAGCACTTAGCACAGTATGCTGCTTTTTTATAAATTCTACTTAATACAGCTTTGACATGGCATGTTACAGTACCACTCCATCAAGAAACAGTAGGAGAACAGGAAAGTAAGAGTATTTTGAGAAGTAGCATATGGACAGCAAAATAATTAACAGGAAATAGAGAAGTCAACTGCTGTTAGTAAAATGCTGTGAAATCTACAGGAAAATAGTTAAGCAAGTGGTTTATTATGTGTTAATCACAATCTGATGACTCCTTTATCATCTGGAACTTCCATCTTTCTTCTTAAATGACATATAAAAAGGTCATTATGGCAGAATTGTGTTGTTCCTGGAGAGTGATGCTTTCCATTCTCACCTGAATGATCTTTCTTACATTAGATGCATGTATATTTTAATATGTCTTTAAAGTTTATTCTAGCTCCAGAGAGCTTAATATTCGGTAGCAGAGGTGGCATCACATCATGTTAATAGTTAGAATGTTTCAAAATACTACCAAACTACTGTGATATAACGTTTTTTTTCAGTGAATTTAGTGATGGCTTTTCTGTCAGGTCAGCAGATCTACATCTCATTTTGCCAAGTGAAGAATATAACAATTTGTAATCCCACCTTGTCTCACTGATCTGTAGACATTAATAAATTATTCTCCTCAGAGGTAGCTTGGATCAAGTAGACTTTTAACATAAAAAGGATGGGTGGATGCCTAAAATCAGTTAGGTTAAATCTGTGACAGTGCATACCTAACTACAGATATCACACTAACAAAAACACTAACCTTAAAATATTAAGTTGAGTGAATTTGAGGCATTATCTTGACATTAAAAAGAGAAAAAAAAAAACCAAAAACAACACATGATAGGTTAATTTTTTAGCAGTAATGTAAAAGCCTTTGAAATTGCAAATTAGCATAAAATTGAATACCTTACCTTTGTGCATGTCTTTGTACAGACTGGAGGCATACGTCCCTGCATTGGGAATAAACATTCTGTTTGTTTTCACAAAAGGCTATTCAAGAGTGGTTAAATACACAGTACAAACAAACAAATAAGAACTAAACAAGAAACAACACCAGAATGCATAGGTTACATTTATAGTAAAGTATTAAAATTTGAAGGCTAAATTCATTGTATGGAAGTTCCAGTAATGACAAAATATGGCATGACATAACATACAATTGCACCTACAATTATTTTCCCGGTACTTCTGAATTTAGCAGAGGTCTTTTAAAGGAGAAAGAAAATTTACTGGTACTTTTCTGTGGATATCTCTGTGAACAAAGAGAAGCATGTTTAAACAACTGAAATGTAGAATAATTGAAGTACATGGGTCATGGGAGTGTGCAAATAAATAACACTGGAGAGGGTGACAGAGCTGAAACTAAAGTGGGGAGCCCTAGTAGGAAAAACAGAGGAAAAGAAGATACAAGAAAAGGAAATGACAGAAAACTTGTTCTTAGGCATTAGGCTATTACTGAGAAAATAATCAGAAATCCTACTCTCAAAAAAGGGTACACTCAATTCCCTCATCCAGTCATCAATGAAGATGTTAAACAAGATGGGCCCTGGAACCGACCCCTGGGGGACACCACTTGTAACAGGTCGCCAGCCGGACTTAACACCATTAACCACTACCCTCTGGGCACGACCCTCCAGGCAGTTCCTTATCCAAAGAAGGGTATACCTGTCTAGGCCACGGGCAGCCAGTTTCCTCAGGAGAATACTGTGAGAGACCGTGTCAAAGGCTTTGCTGAAGTTTAGATAGACTGCATCAACTGCCTTACCCTCATCTACCAACCTGGTCACCCAATCGTAGAAGGAGATGAGGTTGGTCAAGGACAGCTTGCCTTTCATGAATCCATGCTGGCTGAGCCTGATTCCTTGGATGTCAAGCACATGCTGTGTGATCTCTCCCAAGATGATTTGCTCCATGAATTTCCCTGGTATTGAGGTAAGGCTGACAGGCCTGTAGTTCCCCGGACCCTCTTTACGACCCTTCTTGTAAATGAGAATCACATCAGCAATCCTCCAATCCTCTGGGACGTCTCCAGTTAACCAGGAGTACTGGTAGATGGTGGAGAGCGGCTCAGCAAATACCCCTGCCAGCCCCCTCAGCACCCAAGGGTGGAGCATGTCCAGTCCCATGGACTTGTGGAAGTCCAGGTGGAGGAGGTGCTCTTTAACTGTCTTCACTTGAATCACTGTGGGTGTATTCTGTGTTCCATCCCAGACTTTCAGATCAGGGCATAAAGTGCCCTGAGGATAATAGTTCTACCCATTCCCCACTGCATCAAGTAAGGGGTGGACATTTTCCTTGGTTCTCCTCTTACCACTGATATATTTATAAAGAAATTTTGTATTCTTTTTTACTGTCATGGCCAATCTAAATTCAAGTTGGGCTTTAGCCTTCCTAGCTTCTTCCCTGCGTACCTTAGCAACTTCCTTGTAATCTCCCCAAGTAGCCTGTTCCTGCTTCCAGAGGACATAGACTCTCTTTTTCTTCTGGAGTCTCAACAATAGATCCCAGTTCATCCACACTGGTCTTCTTCCGCTACGGCTCGCCTCGTGGCATTTGGGTACAGCCTGTTCTTGTGCCTTTAAGATTTTTGTCTTGAGGAGCATCCAGGCTTCCTGTATCCCTTTACCCTAAAGGAGTGACTCCCAAGAAACCCCTGCAACAAGTGTCCTGAACAGGTTAAAGTCTGCCCTCTGGAAGTTCAAGAGAACAGTTTTTGACTAGTCACCCTTCTGACATCTCCAAGAACAGAGAATTCTAGAACTTTGTGGTCGCTCTGCCCAAGACAGTCCCCAACTTTCACATCTTCCACCGGTCCTTCACTGTTAGTGAAGGGCAGGTCTAGCAGGGCACCACTCCTGGTAGGCTCATGTACCAGTTGTTTAAGTAAGCTATCTTCCACACACTCCAGAAACCTCTTGGACTGCTTTCTCTGCGCCATATTATATTTTGGTCACAACAACCCCAGGCAATCCTACAGACTTGGGGAGGAGTGGTTGGAAAGCTGTCTGATAGAAAGGGACCTTGGTGTCCTGATGGACTGTGAGCTGAATTTGAGTCAGCGGTGTGCCCAGGTGGCCTAGAAGGCCAATGGCATCCTGGCTTGTATCAGGAATGGTGTGGTGAGCAGAACAAGTAGGGAAGTTATCCTGCCCCTGTACTCGGCACTGATAAGGCCTCACCTCAAGTACTGTGTTCAGTTTTGGGCACCTGAATTCAGAAAGGACGCTGAGGTGCTGGAGCAGGTCCAAAGGGCAACAAGGCTTGTCAAGAGATTGGAGAGTATGCCCTATGAGGAGAGGCTGAGAGAACTGGGTCTGTTTAGTCTGGGGAAAAGGAGGCGGAGTCTCCTCTCACTGGTTATAGGTGTCAGGATAAGGGAAAATGGCCTTAGGTTGCACCAGAGTAAGTTTAGTTTGGATGTTAGGAAACACTTCTTTACAGAAAGGGTTGTTAAGCACTGGAATAGGATCCCCAGGGAGTCACCATCCCTGAATGTGTTTAAAACCCGTTTGGATGTGGTGCTCAGGGACATGATTTAGGAGAGGGTTGTTAGTGTAGTACGGTTAGGTCATGGTTGGTTGGACTTGATGATCTTTAAGGTCTTTTCCAGCCTGAGTGATAGCTGTGGAACAAGGTCAACCCGGGGACAGGCCTGAGCGATTGCACCTGAATTGCTACATAACAACAGACGAAGCAGTTGAAGCAGAAACCATGGAATGGGGATGTCATGAAGCGTCTTGCCGACTGACCCATAACATCATGATTTATGCAAGGGAGGACTCTGGGAGTGGGAAGGGGCATGCGCATGTGAGGTTGTGTTATTGGGTGTATGGGATGAGCCTGCATGGAAGCCATTGCTGGTATTTAGGGAATGTAATGCAGCAATAAACTGTGAGTAAACTCCATGGTATACTTGACTGTGCCTCTCTCCGGATGGGGTCCATTCTGGACGGGTCTGGCCTGGGGTCAGTTGTCGGAAACGACAGCAATTCTCAATGATAATATTCTAAGTATATCTCTAATGATACATTCAGTACTGGTAAAAATAATAATTTAACATAAAGTTTAGCACACTTAAGCAGTTTCAGAATCTAACTCTTCACAGTATTCTGGCATTGTACAAGTGCCTTTCAGTACAGTAGAGCCAGGTACTGGAGAACTCTAGTAAGGAGATACTGGGGAAAAACAGGGAACATCATCTGGAAATATTTCTTATAGTGCCAGAGAAACAGATTTGTCCACGTTTTCATTTCCTCAAACTATAATTAAAAAGTGGATGGTCAAGACTTGGGTCTTTCGATCTCATTGGCATGGTACTCCATCCTAAGATTTAGAGTTGCTATGAATTCTGGTTCCTTAAATGTTCTATTTTAGTCACATTTGGAACATTTCTTATAGTACTGCAATCTTTCAGAGTTTGAAGTGTTGTCATGGGAGCATCATGACCTTGCCTTGATCAGGGTTGAGCATCTGCATATAATAAGCCATGACTAACAATATGTTGCAAAAAAAGGCAGTGTGATAAGGCTTGGTACAGGCTATGGGACAGCAAGTGAGAGGGTAAAAGAAAATAAATAAATAAATAAAAAGATAACTGAAATTGCTGCAAATATGGTTCATGACTGATTTGATTTTTGGCCTGTGTGCCACCTCTGCAGTAAAATGATCACCTAGATTAGCCTTGATCACCAAGGTTCACTGCTTCAGAGCTGTCCCAGACCAAACAGCAGCAACTGACCACGAGGTACAGGGGGATTTTGGTCAGTTCTTTCATCCAGGGAACCCCAAGATAATAACAGTCTAGCAGGTCTTGTGAGAGTGGCTGGTGTGGTGTGGGTGTTGCCTGGGCAATTGCTCTGCATTCACACCCTTCCTAGAAAAAGTCTTGGAGCAGGGATGGAGAGGAGGGATCAGGGTGTGTGAATCTAGTGGGCAGTTCAAACACTGAGAAACAGGAAGCCACCCATTCACGGGACTACACAGTCCCCATGGGACTACTGTGAAGTGAGTGGTAAGTGTGGGGCACCTGTTAATGGCCTGGTCATGTGGCAAGGGCCGTGCCGGGACTACCAGCAGCAGGGCAGAGCTGATCAGTCACACCCCGTTAAAACTACCGGAGTAGTGCTCTTGAGTCTGCTGGTTTACCATGACTGCACCCCAGCAGAAGGCTGTTAGCAGGAAAAATGTGGAGACCCAGACAGAGGTCCCAAAACAATATGCTACTGCACAGGTCTCAGGCTGCAGTGAGTGCCAGAGCCTGGCCTGACCAGCTCAATGACCTCAGTGACTTACTCAGCCTTGTGGTTGACCTGAAGGAAGAGGTGAAGAAGCTGAGGAGCATAAAGGAATGTGAGAGGTAGATTGATTGGTGGTGCCAAACCCTATCACCCCGAGATCTTAGCAGCCAGCTGAGGCTCCACATGGAGCACGTCACCCATTGCTGCCTTGCAAACAGGCAACAGAGGGGAACCAGCAGGCAGACTGTGTTCCTGCTGCAGTGAACCCCTTGTCTTCTCCTCTCTCCAGCCACAACAGTGAACACTTGGGGGGTGTAGGGCAGTGGCAGAAGGCCACTGCTCAGCAATGCAGGCACACCCTCCCAGAGATTTTGCTTTTGGTTGTTAGTTAGGGTAGTATGGTTAGATTGTGCTTGGACTCTATGATCTTTAACATCTTTTCCAACCTGAGTGATTCTATATGATTCTAAAAGATATGGGGGCCAGAAGGACAGGGGTAGGAGGATATTGTTGAGCAGGCATTTAACATTGCACTGGAGAGTGTTGCATTTCCTCAAGACTAAGCTATGCCAAGCCACAGTTGGGGACAGCCTCAGTAACTGTAACTGTATGTGGGTGGGTATGTGTAGGAGTGTGAAGTTTTTCCTAACACAGCTTATCCATAGCTTTGGTTCAGTTATTAAATTGAACTTTGCAGAGTCACTGCGTCTGGTACTCTTTTTCCCACCCGCTCCCCATAACATTTTTCCTCATATTCTTTTTCTCGCCACTAAAAATACCATGGTGTCTAAATTTGACTGGGAATATTCTTTAATATTCTGTATCAGAAATGAGTCCTTTTTTAAAAAATGTATTTATTATTATTTTTATATTATTTTATTTTATTTTATTTTATTTTATTTTATTTTATTTTATTTTATTTTATTTTATTTTATTTTATTTTATTTATTTATTTTTAATGTCAGTATATTATGTTTTAAAACTATTAAATTTTTAGAGCTCATTTGGACTTAATGTTGTTAAAGACTTTGTAACAGATGATGTCTTCAACAAGGCAGATTGTGTAAAAAGAATTATTTCAAAATATTCCCAAACCCTTTATTTAAAAATCAGAAAAGTGTGTTTTCATCTTTATTAAAAAGCTTATCAACTGCTTTGGAACTGCTTTCTTTATGCTACCTATTCTGAAAAAGCTGCACTGTATGTATACAAAAACAGTAAGATCAACATATAAAGTATATGAGAAGGTTAGGCCAAGTGTTGTATCTGTATGCAATGAAATGTAATGACATGTAATGTACATAGTTCCACTTTTCCTCTCCAACTCTTCTGCAAAATAAGGCACTTATTTCACTTTACCTCTCTCCCTCTCTATCTCCATTCCTTCCTTTTCTGTCCTTTCTTCCCTCAATTTTTCTCTTTTTCCTGCTTGTCTGCCCTCTCTCCTTACCTGCTTCCCTTCTTCCCTTCCTACCTTTTTGTTTTCTTCCCTTTACTCTGTTTACATACATCCTATACAGATGTTTTACCTCTCTCATTTCAAAGCAACACTTAGAATGTGCAACTGAAACCCTTAGAACAAAGCTGGGCAGGAAGATAATGGAGGAAAAAATCAGTAGGGATTACTAGAAATGACAGTGTTTTAGTTTCATTCTTTGTTTACCTCACTCATTCATTACTTCCTGTCATTTTATTCTTTTTATAATATAATCTTGTTGCCTCCATCTATTCCTGAGGGACTCCAAATGAATTCAGTGGGTTTTTTAAAATATATCTCAGTACAGATGATGGTTTGTTTGGAATTTTTTCTTGGTAAATACTGATCTTCATTACTGCTTGCAATTTGAGCAGTTAAAAATAAATAGCATTATAAGCAGGTCTTGAATTACTGGATACTCTATTCTAGTTGAATTCTATTACCTTGAGACTTCAGTAATAAATTGCAACTTAAATAGTATAAACCCTGATGACTTCATCTAAATACAAGTTGCTATTTTTATCATCATATTAGTGAAGATAAAGCCAGAATATAAATAATAAAAATTACTTGATCAAACTCATGAAATATGTAGAATCTAAATATTTTTCTTCTACTATTAACATACATATATGTGTCTCTTTTTATGTAAATTGTCTAATTCTATTATGACCATATTCACCAAAATGTTTGTTAATTTCTAAATCACAGAGTCACAGAATCACAGAATGACCCGGGTTGGAAGGGACCTCAAGGATCATGAAGCTCCAACCCCCCTGCCTGGCAGGGCTACCAAACTTCCATGTTTACTAGATCAGGTTGCCCAGGGCCCCATCCAACCTGGCCTTGAACACCTTCAGGGATGGGGCATCCACAACGATCCTGGGCAGCCTGTTCCAGCACCTCATCACTCTCCTAGTAAAGAAATTCCCCCTAACGTCCAACTTAAATCTTCCCTCTTTCAACTTAAAACCGTTTCCCCTTGTCTTACTAATATCAGCCCCTTCAAAGAGTTTACACCCCTCCTTATTATAGGTTCCCTTCAGGTATTGAAAGGCTGCAAGGAGGTCATCCTGCATCCTTCTCCAGGCTGAGCAAACCCAGCTCCCTCAGCCTGTCCTCATAGGGGAGGTGCTCCAGTCCCCTTGACCATCTTCGTGACCCTCTGGACCCTCTCCAACAGCTCTATGTCTTTTTTGTACTGAGGGATCCATACCTAGACACAGTATTCCAGATGAGGCCTCACAAGAGCAGAGTAGAGGGGGATAGTCACCTCCCTATCCCTACTGGCCACCTCTCTCCTGATGGAGCCCAGGATACTCTTTGCCTTCCGAGCTGCAAGAGCACACTGCTGGCTCATGTTAAGTTTCTAACTGTATATAAGAAACGAGCTAATATAAAATAGTCCCTTTCTGAAAGCACAACCCATGCTGAAATTGAATTAAAACAATATTTGTTTCTGTTTACAAGGGTTTGCATTTTCCAGGGAATGGCTAAATCTGTCAGTTATGGATAATTTGCTGTCCCCTAGGTAGAGCAAGTAAAAATAGTATTTTCTAGAGCATAAGATGAGAGAATAGACAACATTCAGCCTATGGAGAAAAAATAATAACAACAAACAAACAAAAAACACCTCTTTATTTTAGTGATGGCATTTGTCTTTGGAAAAACTTGTTTAAGTATAATTGCTTCTGAATTATTTCGGAAACTAAAACATTATTCCAAAGAAGGATCTATTACTTCTTGAAAGGAAATAGCATTTTTTGAATTTGAGATCATTATTACATCAACTACTATAAACTGATGAGAATAGCAAAAATAAACCATCAAATTTAACTTGACATAACGTCATTAAAGTCATTAGAGTTATGCTGTTTTATACCAGCCGTCAACCTAGCATGTGTACTTTTAGAGTAACTCTGTTAAATCTGCTCATATCTTTTTGTGTATTGTATACTCCTCATATGTATTATCTTCATTTGCAGCTCCTGCAATTATTTGTTCGAAAGTATTAGGAGCATATTTAGTGTTAACCTATATAGTTAGCATTTTGCAGTGTTTAAATGATTTTAATATAGCTTGAGTGTCATCCACAAGGGAAACATTACTGAGAACAAGATGTAAAAAATCATGTGGACACTTCTTGGGGTTTTCTGTGTGATGAAACTGTTTGGGAAATCTACTACTTAACAATGATGGTGCTATAACTGGAACTCATGAGGATATTCTACTTCGGCATCTGTGATAAAAGACTGGCAATTGACTCTTATAGTTAAATACTAAAGTAATTACTCAAAACTCTTATTCCACAAAAGACTAGGTTTAGAAACAAATAGCTGCATTTCGTTCTTCTCTTTGCTAGCATTTTAGAACACCAGAAATATCAGCTTCTAGTTGAATCTTTAGTTACTAAATTCTTGCCTAAAAATTTTAGAATGAAAGTTTAAGTTTAGTCACGTAGGTAAACCCTTATGTAAAATGTTTCTGTTTGTCGTCAGTATTTCTGTTTTATTTTATTCATAGAACTCCCTCTGGTGGATTATTAACAATATGAACATACTTGACTTATTGTTTAACAAAACAGAATAGAGTCTCTGAATCTCTACTAAATAGATTTCAGTAAGCATTTCTCCTATGTTATTTATCTTGATGGTTACATATGTTTATTGTATCTTAGTACTGATTCTCAGTGTATGCCTGGTGTATCTGCATATATGCAGTGTTGTTATACCCTACCAGACAAAGAGATGTTTGATGAAAGCCAGTCTCAGGTTGATGTCACAGTCCAATTAAGGATAACAGAGGTTATGCTTACCCTTTATCCAAAGTTACTATTTCTCACTGTCTTTTCCCATCATAAGGTTTGTATGTGTTCTTGCCTGATTTTGACCAATTCCCAATCATAACAATTCCTGTCCATGATATTTTTAAGTGATTTGATTATCAGAGTGCTGGAACACCTCTCTAACAAAGACAGGCTAAGGGAGCTGGATTTGTTTAGCCTGGAGAAGGCTGCGAGAAAACCTTGTTGCATCATTTGAGTATTTAAAAGGGGATTATAAACAGAAGGGGAATCAACTTTTTATAAAGGTAAACAGTGATAGGACAAGGGGGAATGGTTTAAAGCTCAAGGAGAGAAGGTTTTGATTGGATGTGAGGGGTAAGTTCTGTACAGGGTGAGGTGCTTGAACAGGCTGCCCAGAGAGGAGGTGAATGCTGGAGGTGTTCAAGACCAGATTGGATGGAGCCCTGGGCAACCTGGTCTAGTACCACATCTGGAGGTTGGTTGCCTACCCTGTGGCAGGGGTGTTGGAACTTTATGATTCTTTGAGTCCCTTCCAACCCAAGCCATTCTGATTTTGTTATTCTATGATAATTGTTTCTAAGTGCAGTAAAACCCTAAATTCCTTGAGAGCTGGTCCACCTAGTTATTATATGGTAGCATGGCATATTGGTTTTTAGTCCTATTTATAGTCAGGTTTCATCATTTGTAATTTGGAAGAAAATGAAAAACACTGCTGATAAAGTCTGTGAATGCTACAACATTGTTAGGGCAATAATTAATCATGAAAAACAACAGCCACAGTGAACTGTCTGGATTAATTTTTAAACCTAGCACTAGCAAGCCAATTGTTTTTTAATAACAGTAAGTTATATACCCTGGAGCATAGGGATGGAGAATGAAGGATCTGAATGTGAAATGGAATTGTATGTAAGAACAGCCAAGTCAAAGAAAGCTAGAACACAGGGAAGAGAGACTCAAAATGTAGGCTATGTAATTAGTTGCAAACTGGTTTTCACACATCTAACTAAAAATCTTATATTATTTCATGTGAGAAACTAGATTTTATACAGATAATAACGACATGATTATTGTAGACGTCATTTACAGTTGTAAAAGGATATGACTTTATTACAGGAAAGAAGAGAGAAATACAAGTGGTAAATGGAGCAAATGGTAGGGAAATAATAAGGGATAACAGAGATAAAACACCTTCTGATAAATGGACAATAGAATACTAAAATTGAGATAAGTGCCTCTTAGAGATTCTCAGGATTAGAATTTTAAGTGGATACAGTTTTATGTAAAGTTGTATGAGTGGGAGTTATTGCTAGGGACCTGAACTTCACAAATTCATGAAATGTGGGAAATAAGTGTTGCAAATAAAAACAGAGGCAGTCATTTCTGGATGTTGCAACTTACCACTAAATAGTTACTATGCTGAAAAGAATTCATGACTATGAAATGTGAGAGCATCACTGAAACACTGGTAGCTGAAGACGGAATTGCTTCATATGATCATACACAAACTGTACTTAAAATGAGGGATAAATAAATACGAATGATTTCATTCTTGATAGCAAAAGAGAAAAATGCTGTTATTGTATGCTAGTCTACTGGATTTAACAGCTTGATGACTAAGATATTGAGGAGATTTAGATCTTGAAACCAAAGATATAAAATAAGCGTAGATATAAAACTACCTAGAATTTTTTATTCCCAGAAATAATGAAGTGGGTTGGAGAGAAGGGTTCTTAGTGTCTCAAAAACAAGCCCACAAAATCAACTTAGAAATGTGCTGTAAGTATTCAAGTAATGTGGAAAATATAATAAATTGGGAAAAATTAAGAAGTAGATACAAAAAAAAAAAAAAAAAAAAAAAAGAGATAAAATAGGAAGAAACAAGTTCAGAGTTACATTGCTTCCTAATGGAGTAAAAATAATAATAATAATAATTGTTTGATCTAGGAAAGATCACAGTACTTCTTGCATTGAAATGGAGATTAACAGTAATTAAGTATCTGTTATGAATCATAAAAGAAACCTTTAATTCCTTTGAATGATTATATTAATTTCAAACATATGGAACAAGGCAAGATGTGCATCAATGAAAACTTCCTGAAAAGAAAATTATCACGGTGATGATGAATGTATGTCATGATTTGTATGGGGATAGAGTTATTTTTTCTTTGTAGTGGCTCATATAAGGCCACGTTATGGATTTATTTATTTTTTTTTAAATTTATTTAATGATTTTATTTGCTTTTCTTTTGTGTGTGGCTTTTGCTTTCCCTAGTAAACTGCTTTTATTTCAACGCACAAGTTCTTCTGCTTTTACCACTGGGTTCTGTTACCTGGGTTTAAAGTAGAACAAGGTAAAGCACAGAGTTCAACATAAATGCAAGTGATATGTGTGTATGAGTGTTCCTTTGTATGTGCATATACATACAGGTGTATGCATATGTATTTAGACACGTGTATACTTCTATACATATCTTCATGTATATATGCAGAACATGTCCCAGTCACACTGAAAATAAGACCAAGTAAGATCATGTCAGACTTAACCAATCTTTTATTTTAATAAGATGACTGAGATTTCTTAGGGGAAAAAATAAAAATAAAAAAATAAATAAAAATAAAAAAAAAAAAACCTAAAAAATAGAACAAGCCTAATACATTTGGACTTCAGTAAAATGTGTTATGTGTCTGGACATTTTAGCTGTAGAAAATCTATACAGGAATAGATAAAGAACTCCCTTGTGCCTCAATATGGTGCTATGGCAAAAAATAGCTTATTTCTGGATGTACTGATGGATTTTGGAATGCTCGGTACATGTTACCACTTTTAAATAGAACTTGATGTTTGAAGAACATGAAGAAAAGAGACACACTGTATTACAAGAAAAGATAATATAATTTACAATGAATGTCTGAGAGTGCTTGGGCTATTTCAGCATATTAAAAATAAGAGAAGACAATATACTTGATTACAGTGAATGTCTACAGGGGGAAACTGCTGTGAACTAAATAGCTCTTTAACCATAGCAAGAGCCAATTTAGTTTAAATACAGTGAAATTAAGGTTCACTTTTCTATCAAGAAAAGTGCTTAAATGCTGGAATAGCTGTAGAGGAAATGGTGAATTCTTCATCTCTAGATAGTGTCATCTCAGGACTGAATTAATGCGTTTTAGTAAAATCTTGGCAAAGCAGAAATTATTCTCATTACCAGGGTAATTGGTGAGCTGTGTGTGCAGAATGTATTTGATATTTAAGAAATTAGATTAATGATCTAAACAGTCTTCTTGGATTTAATTCTAAATATCAGTGACATGATAATCTATGTATTTCCTTATTAGTGTTGGTATATGCTATTTTCTGTTATAAAAACACAAGAGAAAAGAAGGCTTCTGTTCATTCATTTTGAATACTGAATACCAAGTAAAGTGGAACTGAGTGAGAGGAAAGCCAGATTCTCATTAGCAGATAGCACAGGAAAGGAAATATTTTTGAGTTTAGGATAACATAAGAGAGGTTTTGCCAAACAAGGCACCCACAGTACCAGAGAGAACAGAAGATTCTCAGCTTATTAGGAAACATACAGTTCCCTGAAGGTTGGAGATAATGAATAAAATACAGTTTTCTCACAAGTGATATGTAGAATTTGTTGCAGTGCAGGAGTATGATGCAGTTCAGTCAATAGGACTTTAGTTGATTTTGGTGTGTTTATGAAGGGAAAGATGTACGGTATTTAATTTGTTGCCCACTTGATTCTATATCCTTTCCTTGTAGCTAACCATTCTTTTGAAGACCTGATGGTTCATATTTCAGTACCATGAATGTATGAGATTCCTTCACATTTTATGTAGCCTTGTGACTGCACAGTTCAGCAGAATAAAAATGGTAAACATAGTTTATTGTTAAGCTAACACAAACAATGGCTATTCTTTTCTTGTGACTATTATAATGGCTTTAGAATAGCATATCTGGAGCTGAAAACCACTTCATAAAATGATATAACATGAAATCAACAGCTTTTACTGCTTCCTGTAATATATTTATATAACTAAATTAACGTAAAAGATATCCATGCAGCCCACATCTAATTTTCACTCTTCATTTCAAAAATAATTGTCAGTAATTAACTACTTTTTTCCTACTAAAATATTAGGCATCTCTTAAATTCATACAGTGCAGTCTTCATATGCGCTTTTTAAAATTCAGAATGCCTGTTGACTTGTGATATTAGCTGCTTAGTCTAAGCTTGCTATCCAGACTTCCTCTGTCATCAGTGGTGAACCTTTTTTAACCTTAAATTCCATTTCTTCTTCTGATCTGTATAGCAGAGGTAGTAAAAACGATCTCTGAGATAAAGTCTGAAGATAACTAAAAATTGGTGACTGATACATATCTGAAAGCTAAAGTGCACTGCAGAAAAGTTAATAGATAAATTATTTATGTGGTTTCAAATACTTCATTAGGTTTCAAAAGTGTTGTTCGGAAAAATGTGATTCCCAGTTGGTCAAATAATATTAAATAAAAGTTAAGGTTGATTTAGAATGTTAGATGGTTGTTGTTTAAAATGTTACATTGTATTAAAATATTAGGTGATTGTTTACTGATGTTTATCTACAGGAAGTATTGAATATATCTATCTATCTATACATTTATTTATTTATTTATTTATTTTGCTGGTGAGATTTCTAATTAAATTTTAAAAGAATACATAGCAATATTGCCATAAAGTATGCATACGTGACACGTGGAGAAAAGATTGAGTTTTACAAGTCATTTAATTAATTAAACAAAATGTAGCGCTGTTTAATTTTTTTTTTTTTTGTGCATGTGTTATTTAATCACGTAAGTAAAAGCTTTAAATACCAAGGGGCATATTGTATGTTTCGAAGTATTACTGACTTACTTCATATGGTGCTGGTGCAGTTGTAGAGTTTGATAGAAATTGATGTGAAAGTACAATTAATGTCAGTCTCCGTGATACTCAGAGAACACTTTCAACGCTTCCAAATCCTCATTTATAGAGAAATATGAGTGCTGTTTGTTTCCTCAAAGAGTATACTGCTAGCTACAATAAATGAAAGTCTCAGGAAAGACTCAAATAGTGCAATCTATCAGACACAAATCTGTAGTTAGCAAGTTCCACATCTGTCTCCTCTTTAGCTTGCTTTGTGCATGTAAAAAATCTAAGCATTACGCATAAGCTTCCAGACTATACTCCAGTACCCATATATTTTAGAAGTTGCCAAAATATGTAAGTTCTTTTCAAAGTTACAGTGTTCACTGGAAAAGGTAATTCTTTGAAACAAAGACATTAGCTTCCAGTGGTACACATAAACAGACAGTTATATATAAACAGTTACTCCATTGTCATTAGTTGGGTAAGCTGCGATTTCTTATTTGCTACTGTGATTTAATATATATTCAGCACATGTATTTGTTTTATGAGAGAGCAGGTTATAGTTTCATTCCTTCCTTTTATAACAGAAAAGCTTTCATGGATTTATTAAAACAAAAAACAAACAAACAAACAACAACAACAAAAAAATGTAAATAGTCATGTATTCTAGGTTGTAATTGGCTGTGTATAAGGATAGTATATTCATTTTGCTTAGAAAAAAAAATGTCCTTTTCCTTTATTTGACTTTCTAGAGTACGTTCTAAATAAATATAAATATTAATGAATATTTAGGATGCAGTAAGTCTGAAAAATGTACAGCTTTAGATGTTTTTTTATTACTAAGTCTTCTTTCCCCAGTATTACAATGCAAACTACTTAATAATTATGCAAATTATATCTAAGTGGCTCCTTGCATGCTGGGATCACAGATGCCTACAATGAGAAAGAGTATTATAAATTCATTTAACAAATACATGCAAGAAACTAGAACCATTTTGGGGGTGCAAAGAAACAGCTTTTTGTCTTTTTATTTCAATGCACTCGTTACTTAGTTAATTATGTACCTGTGTATTTTTGTAAAGGTAGTAACGAAAATGTGAATGAAAGTGAGCTTATCTTACTGAGCCTTCTCTGAGATGTTTCCATCAGTGCTTATGGTATCTGATTGTCTTACATCCTGCAGTAGAATTCAGTTGTTTTAAAATGAGTTGTCTAGACAAAGCTGCTTAAGAACTCAGTCTGTTACAGGAGGCAGTCTTTTATAAAAATACTGCCGTAAAAACAAATTAACAGTGAAAAGGTTTTTCATACAGTTAATTACATTAAATTGAGGTTGTGTTAATTCTGGCATATTATTTTCTAATTCTCATAATACAAACTGATCTTCATAAATGCAGAATGTTTCACAGGCGTAGTCCTGGCATAAGAACTTATATTTGTATACACTTCTGTACAAAACTGCACTTACAGGGAATACCTTTTACTCTTTCTGGGAGTGTATGGCAAGACAGAGCCATGCTCAGAAAGGATCCGGGAACTAGATATATTAATAGAATTGCAGGTGCTCTTTTCTTGTGACACTAAGGCATATCTGGCCCATTATGTATCATAACCTCTTAGATCCAGGTTTTTCTTTTAAAATCCTTGGTGTGTCTTTTCTTGTATGAATTTGGAGATTAAAGATATTAGGAAAAAAGCAAACAAACACACACACACA
Source organism: Coturnix japonica (assembly GCF_054131305.1). Lineage (NCBI taxonomy): Eukaryota > Metazoa > Chordata > Aves > Galliformes > Phasianidae > Coturnix > Coturnix japonica. The sequence continues at coordinate 144,397,994 of NC_140663.1, forward strand.
AATATATATATATATAAAATTACATATTTTATATATATATATAAAAGTTTTTCTTACTCTTTGCTGCTATATTTAAAAGTTACAAATTCAAGTTTTGTTTTCAAGATAGCTGCTTTCACGTGAATAGGAGAAAAGCTAAAAGACATTATAGTGATACTGTTAGTATTACTGAAATAGGAAAAAAAAAAAAAAAAAAAAAAAAGACTGAATTTTCCAATTTAAAAACATTTATTCGCAGTGGTGGAGTAGCCATTGTAGCAGGTTTATTGTAACAATCTCTGTTCTTGAGTATATTCAAAGCCAGAGTCAACAAAGCCCTGATCTACATTTGAAATGAGCCCTGATTTGACTGGAGTTTGGACTGAGCAGCCACCAGAGACCATTTCCCTCTTTCTACCAAAAGTTATGTTTCTATTTTACGGCCATTAATTCTAAGCTTATTGCATTTCATCACTGTCCAATCAAAGGAAAATAGAATCACAGCTGGTTGTTTTTTGAGTATTATATCTGATGTTCTCTGATTTTCAGTTTTCAGTAGAATTTATTCCTTCAGTAGTGATTTGTTTTTTATTGTTCTCTGCTCATGAGATAAGTGTTATGATTTAGAATACATTCAAAACCCTGCAGTGGGGTGACTTTAGTGTGAGTTTATGTATTCGTATATGCATTTCTGTACATATATGCTTACTTGCTATCCAATCTCCCATTATCACAGGATCACAGAATTGCAGGGGTTGGAAGGTACCTCAAGAGTCCTTTGATTCCAACTCCCCTGCCAAAGCAGGTACATACAGTAGGTCTATATGTAGGCATCCAGATGAGTCTTGAACATCTCAATAGACGGAGACTCCACAACCTCTCTCTCTTGGCAACCTGTTCCAGTGTTCTGTCACCCTTACCATATGGAAGTTCTTCTGCAATGTCAGTATGGAATTTCCTATGTTTAAATTTCAGGCCATTACTCCTTGTCCCATTGCAGCACACCACCAAAAAGAGCCTGACTTCATCTATTAACCTCCCATTTCCCTTTAGACATCTATAAACACAGATCAGATACTCTCTCAGTAGTCTTCGCCCCAGGCTGAACAGACTCAGGTTACTCAGCCTTTCCTCATATGTGAGATGCTTTAGGCCCTTTATCATCTTCTTATGGCATTCTGCTGGACTCCACAACATCCCTGGGCCACATGTTCCAGTGCTCCATCACCCTTACTGTGAAGAAGTTCTCATGCACATTTGGGCGGAACTTCCTGTGCTTCAGTATATGGCCATTTACCCTTGTCCTGTTGACTTGCACCACTGCAAAGACTCCAGTGTTGTCCCTTTGCTTCTCACACCTTAGATATTTATAAGCACTGATCAGATCTTCTTCAAGTCTTTCTTCCTCAAGGCTAACAGACCCAGATTGCTCAGCCTTTCCTCATAAGAGAGGTGCTTCAAACCCTTTTATCATCTTTGTGGCCCTCCACTGGACTCTTTCCAGCAGACCAGTGTCTTTTTTGAACTGAGGAGACTAGAACTAAATACAGTAGTCTAAATGTGGTCTCACCAAGGCAGAGGGAAGGATAACCTCCCTCAATCTTGTGGCCATGGTTTTTTGTTTGTTTTAATGCACCCCAGGATACCATTAGCCTTCTCAGCCACCAAAGCACACTTCTGGCTCATGGCCAACCTGTTGTCCACGAAGACCCCCAGGTCTTTCTCCACAAAGCTTCTTACCAGTAGGTCCATCCCCTAACCTCTGCTGATGCATGTGGTTATTCCTCCCCAGGTGCAAGACTCTACACTGCTCTCCTCCCATCTACCCTGCCAGTGATGACATCATAGAAGACTATCAGGTTGGTCACACATGATTTCCCCTTGGTGAATCCACGTTGACTGCTCCTGATAACCAATTCCAATTGCTTGGAGATGGCATCCAGAACAAGTTTTTCCACCACCTCTTTAGGGACAGAGGTGAGGCTGACTGGCCTGTAGTTTCCCGGGTCCTCCTGCTTTCCATTTTTGAAGACTAGATTGACATTGGCTATCCTCCAGTCTTCAAGCACCTATCTTATAAAAGATACAATTTATTCAATAGTGTCCTTAGTAGTTAAATATTATTCACATCTCTGTAATTAAAATAATATAACAGAAATACAGTAATTATTGTAAGCTATGAAGAAACAGCAGCTGCTACCTAGAATAAAAGACCTACAAGATCATCCAGTCCAACCATCCACCTATCACCAATAGTTCTCACTAAATTATGACCCTTAACACAACATCTAACTATAAACAGCTGATTGTAAACTAGGTCCATTCTGCTGGTAATTTTAGGTTAGAGAAGTTATATATATATATATATATTTTTTTTTTTTTAAATGTACTGTGTCAAAAGCCAAAACTCTCAACAGTGTAACTGTGAATTTTACTGAATTACTGCAGTGCAGTTCTAGGACGGTCAAAGTGTGGAGTTTGTAAGTAGTTTAGCACACACAAATTTAAAAAATATATTTAGAAGGTTTATTATTATTATTATTATTATTATTATTTTATTTTATTTTTACTTCTTATTTAGTATTTGGTTTCAGTTAAAATGACTACTAAATGTGAAATATTTTTGGAGACTAAGAGAATAATAACATTTTTCCCCTATGATCATTAATTTCTCCATCATTCATTAGAGGCATTTTTACGTTAATGACTACTTATTTTTAATTAAAGTTTGAAGAACAGGAGTATGAGGGGAAAAAAAACAAAACACAACATTTCAATGCTTTGGCTGAGGTTTCAATTCATTCAGAGCATTATCTTAATTACAATATTCATTAACCATTTATGAATCTTTTTTTTTTTTCTTTTTCTTTTTTTTTTTTTTTTAAACAGATATATCTGACTGCATTTGCTCTGTGCTTTATTCCATCACATTTCACAGGCTAAATAGGGTTAGGTTAGGTCAGTGAATGGTTATGAGATTACTAGTTAATTTGTAGGTGCTACCACAAAAATCTCCCGAACAATATTAAGGATTAAGAATAAGAATCCTATTTGACTCCTGAACACTTTGATGGTGTATTGTAGGATACAGTATTGTGAAAACTGTAAAAGCAAGGCCAGAACCACTCAAATCCTTAGAGCTATTAAAGACCCAAGAGATTATTTTAAGCTCTTTCTTTTTTTTTTTTTTTTTTTTTTAATTTTTAATTTTTAGGTTTTTGTGTTTGTTTTGTTTTGCTTCTTTGTTTTGTTTTGTTTTTTGTGCTAATGGACTTGTTAACCAGAGTAAAGTTCATAATAAGAATGTGTATGTATGAGTGGAAGGCAGATGAGTTCAAATGGCAAATTAGACGTACATTTTAATGTTGAGGATGATTACTTCTGAAAGCTACCGCAGAAGTGGCAAATTATCCATCTCCAGATGTCTTTGAGATGATGCCTTTATAAGGAAGCAATCTTCAGTAAAACAAATGTTATTAGGTTCAATAGAAGGGTAACGCAACTGAGAAGGAAACAAAGACAGTTCCCTTCTGTAATAAGAAACTATATCATGTAATCCCTTTTGCATCCCGTATTCTTATACTGGCTGTAATAGACCTTTTCCCTGCCTGCCCCACTAGAAGTCTGTTCCAGAGTTTTATCCTTTAAAAGCAAAGAATATTTTATTTTATGATTTCTGAAGAGCCTGTAGCCCTCAATCACTGTATGCTAGTTGTGAGAGTTGTCCCTCCTCCTTCAAAGAGTTCCCAGAAGATCCTACAGGACAGTTCAGAGGTATTTTCCTTGCTATCTTCTGGCATGGCAGCAACCCCAAGTCTTTCTCTGTCCTGCCACACTCAACTCTTCCCCCATCAGATCTAGTATAAAATTTCAGGCTACTTGCTCTGTCCTAGTAAGCCTCAATGCATACCCTTCCTATCTAGTCTAAAACCTTCTCAATGAGCCCCACTAGCTCTCAGGCTAGGATCCATCTTCCTCTTAGTGACAAGTGACACCCATCTGCAGCCATCAGACCAGATGTTGAGTAAATCACCCTGTGGTCGAAAAACCCAGCCTCTCAGGCACTTACTCATTACCTGGGTTTTCCTAGCCCTTTCTATCCCTCGCTGCCCAAGAAAGGTTAGAAGAAAATATCAGTGGTGCTCCCACTTCCTCAACCAATTTCCCTGAATCCTTTTTGGATAGTTCATAGGCTTCTCTGAGCTACTGCATTGCTACCTGCCTGAACTATCAGCAATGGGTAGTAATCAGAGATTACTACCAGATCTGGAAGTTTTTTTTGAGTTACATCCTTGACCCAGGCCCTAGTGAGGCAGCACAGTGGCAGCAATGAGTTGAGTCCAGTCTACATATGGGGCCCTCCATTGCCATGAGGACGTAATCACTCACAATAACCTTTATGTCTTTCTTAACAGAGGCAGTCTGGAAGCAAAACTCCGGTGCTTGGAGACACAGAGTGAACCACCTCACCCTTAGTAATGCCTTAGGCAAACCTGCCTGTGCCTCCTTGCTCACCTCCTTTTCAATTGCCAGTGCCTCAAATGTATTACTTAGGGCCACCCGGGGAAGTGAATTTGGCAGGGAAGGGGTTCATCCATGATGCTGAGCTGGAGCTGTCTTCCAACTCTCTCCATCTCTCAGGTTTCCTCTCTGCCCAGCAGTGATGGAGTACGGGACTAACACTTTATGGGGGCAGTCTCCCTGCTGCCTTTCTCTCTGACATGCCAGGGAGTTACTCCACTAATCAGTCTCCCACTCACACTCCCTGATGGTCCTTAACCTCTCCACCTCCTCCTTGAGCTCTGCCACCCTGCTGAACAGATCTTCCACCTGCTCACACCTCACACAGTTGAAGTTTCTGCCACTCTCCCTAGACAGCAGCAGGCTCAGGCATTCCCAGCAGCTGGAGACCTGATCAGCCAAATTTATGGGCAGGGCCTCCATCTGAGCCCCCACAATCTTTGTGGGATGAACTTGTTGCATGTTGGAGATCTTGGTAAATATGTGGTCTTGGAGAATGCCATTAAGTAATCTGGCCTTCTGAGCAGGGAGGAACACTACTTCTGTGGCCTGCTGCGCAAGCTACCACACCTGCTGCTGTAGTACGGTTCAGGTGCTGCATATATGCTGCCTTCTCCTCACTGCACCTGGACACATCACAGCCTCCCAAAAGCTTTTTCTAAGGCAAGGAACATGGATGCAGTTCTATTGCCCCAGCAATGTCCACACAATGTCAGCTGCTCTCATGAGAGCTGCCGGGCCACTCTGTTAGTTCGGAAATCCCCTGATAGAGAAACCAACTGAAACCTCATGATCAGTTCCTGTGTTCTAGCTGGAATGGCTCCAAAACAGATAATCTGGGCAATCAAGGATCTTATAAATACACAGCTGAGAGGCTCATGTAGATGTAATAATTTATTATTATTATTATTATTATTATTATTATTATTATTATTGTTATTGTTATTATAATTTGTCTATTTATTAATATGGGGTGGTTTACTTGGTACCTGGCCTGATAGATGCTGATGTCAGTCTCACCAGTCTCAAACAGGGAAATGGATTCCAGCCCTTGAGCTGGCAGGGCTTGTTGAGAGGCTATATCTTTAGCCTAGATATGAAGGAGAAGGGGTTAAAACCATACCGGCTGGAGATGAGCCTAAGGGAACAATGATAGGATTAGGTGTGAGGCAAGGGACTCAGATAAAGTACATTTACAGCAATACATGCAGCTTGGGAAGTAAGCAAGAGGAGCTGGAAGCTGTTGTGTGGCAGGCAAACTATGACCTAGTTATCATTACAGAAATATGATAGGATCACTCCTACAAGTTGAGTGCTGCAATGGATGGCTATAAGCTCTTCAGAAAGGACAGACAAGGAGGGAGGGTGGGTGGCATAGCTCTCTGTTAGAGAGTGCTTTGATGTTGTTGAGCTTGAGGCTGAGAATTATAAGGTTGAGTCTCTATGGGTAAGGATCATGGGGAGGGCCAATAAGGTTAGACATCCTGGTGGGGGTCTGTTATAGATCATCTTACCAGGATGAAGAGACAGATGAGACATTCTACAAAGAGTTGGCAGAAGTTGTACAGTCGACAGCCCTTGGGGGACTTTAACTTCCCTGATATAAGCTGGAAATCAGAATTATCAAGGTTGGAAAAGACTTAGAAGATCATCCACTCCAACCATTACCAATACTTCCCAGCTAAATCATATCCCTCAACACAACATCCAAACATTTCTTGAACACCACCATGGTCAGTGACTCCACCACCTCCCTGGACAGTGCATTCCAGTGCCTCACCACCCTTTCCGAAAAGTAATATTTCCTAATGTCCAGCCTGAATCTCCTCTGGCGCAGCTTAAAACCATTGCCTCTATTTCTATCACTGTCTACACAAGAGAAGAGGCCGACCCCCAGCTCACTACAACTTCCCTTCAGGAAGTTATAGAGAGCAATAAGGTCTCCCTCCTCCTCTCTTCTAGGCTGAACATTCCAAACTCCCTCAGCCTCTCCTCATAAGGCCTATGCTCCAGACCCCTCACCAGCTTTGTAGCCCTCCTCTGAACACGTTCCAGGGCCTCAATGTCTTTCTTGCAGTGAGGGGCCCAAAACTGAACACAGTACTCGAGGTGCGGCCGCACAAATGCCAAGTACAGGGGGACAATTACCTCCCTGTTCCTGCTAGTAACACTGTTTCTGATGCAAGCCAAGATGCCGTTGGTCTTCTTGGCTACCCAGGCACACTGTCGGCTCATGTTCAGCCGAGCATCAATCAGAACCCCCACATCTGTTTCCTCAACACAGTCCTCCAGCCACTCCGCCCCAAGCCTATAGCACTGCCTGGGGTTGTTGTGGCCAAAGTGCAGGACCCAGCATTTGGTCTTGTTGAACCTCATTCCATTGGCTTCGGCCCAGCTCTCCAGCCTATCCAGATCCCTCTGTAGGGCCTCGCTACCCCCAGGCAGATCCACACTCCCAGCCAATTTAGTGTCATTTGCAAACTTACTGAGGGTGCGCTCTATGCCCTCATCTAGGTCATCAGTAAAGATATTGAACAGGACAGGCCTCAGCACCTGGGGAACACCACTCGTGACTGGTCTCCAACTGGATTTAACTCCATTTACCACCACTCTCTGAGCCGTGCCCTCCAGCCAGCTCCTTATCCAGCTGAGAGTATACCCATCCAAGCCACGGGCTGCCAGCTTTTGCAGGAGAATAGCATGGGAGACAGTGTCGAAGGCTTTGCTGAAGTCTATGTAGAGCACATCAACAGCCTTTCCTTCAGATGTGTCACAGGATTGTAGAAGGAGATTAGGTTGGTCAAGCAGGACCTGCCCTTCACGAACCCATGCTGGCTAGGTCTGATCTCCTGGCCATCCCACACCTGCTGCATGATCTCCCTCAAGACAATCCGTTCCATTACCTTCCCCGGCACCGAGGTCAGGCTAACAGGCCTGTAGTTCTCCGGATCTTCCTTACAACCTTTCTCGTAAATGGCAGTCACGTTTGCAAGCCTCCAGTCTTCTGGGACCTCCCCGTTTAACAAGGAGTGCTGATAGATAATGGAAAGCAGCTCAGCAATCACCTCTGCCAGTTCCTTCAGCACTCTCAGGTGAATCTCATCTGGACCCATGGACTTGTGACAGTCTAGTTGGAGTAGTAATTCCCTGACCTCTTCTTCCAGAATCACAGGGGGTTCAGTCTGTTCCCCAGCTGAGACTACCAGGTGAGGGGTCTGGAGCACACATCTTATGAGGAGTGACTGAGGGAGCTGGGATTGTTTAGTCTGGAGAAGAGGACGCTCTAGGGAGACCTCATTGCACTCTACAACTTCCTGAATGGAGACTATGATGAGGAGGGGAAATGGTCACAAGTTGTACCAGAGGAAGTTTCATTTAGACATAAGAAGAAACTTTTTTCTCTCAGACAGTAGTCAGGTGCTGGAATGGCCTGTCCAAGGAGGTGGTGAAGTCACCATCCCTGGCAGTGTTCAAGAGGTGTCTGAATGAGGAGCTGCAAGATATGGTTTAGTGGCTTGTGGTAGCAGTGGTAATGGGTGGACGGTTGGACTACATGATCTTACAGGTCCTTTCCAAGCTTGTGATTCTGTGATTCTAATTCTCTATGCTGCTGTAAGTATTTAAAAGTGAGACAGCACTGCCTTGGGAATGCTTTGGCCTTACAGCAATAGTTACTGCATGATAATTTTGAGAAAGTGGAAGGTAAAACAAATGAGAAAGTGAAAGGTAAAACAAACAAACCCACTCTCTGAGTTTCCTACTATCTCTTCTAAGTTACCTTTTCTATTTTAAAACAAATTCAGTACTTAATTAAAGCATTACAATTCTTGCTTAAGCAAAAGGTTAAATGAATAACTCATGCAGAAGAAGTATTAGTCACATCTCAGTTAATCTTATGAGACTTAGTTGACACTGAAGATCAGATGTACAAAGCTCTGTAAGTATAGGAGTCAAAAATTACAGATTCAGAAAATTCATACACCGCTGTCATATAACTTTGGACATGCTTAAGTGGTAAGAACCATTATTCACCGAACATTCCTAAAAGCATCTTGGTAGTGCAAGACTGAGTAGCTCATTGGGTATCTTTAACACTAATTCCTGAAGAATTAAAACACAGTTATTTCATTTATCCCAAAAATGCTAACCAGTGGATCACAGATGTCTTTTGTATCCTGTTCCATAAGGTGCAAACATGAAGGTCGATTTTTAGAAGAGAAACAGGCCTTTTTTTTTTTTTCTTTTTTTTTTTTTTTTCTGCAATGGAAACACACAATGAACTATTTATGTTTTGATAGAACAGCAACCAACTGAAATATACTTTTCCACTCCAAATGAAATGGAATTAAAAAAAAATGAACTGTGATGTAGAAGCTTTTTTACAGTCAAAAGTCAACTTAAGGAATGCTAAATACTTATAGGAGGGAGTTTTGTTGTTGTTGTTGAAGATTAAGAAACTGCTGTTTTATATAAATATGTGCATAAATATATAAATGCATGTATACACATATACAGCTGTTGCAGTTCATTAAAACTTTTAAAAGCAAAAGTTTACTTAGCCATGATTCAAAATGAAAGTACTGGAAATTCATATATTTAGAAGAAAAGATTTGGGCCTAGAAAGCTTATGTTTTGTTTGAAAACTGTTGGATGTTGCTTTCAGTCAATGGTAGTACAGAGTACAGAGGCTGGTATAAGTTCTTCTTAAGTATATCTCCAAAAGAGAACACAATTTAAAATTATAAGAAATCTTAATCAAGATAATAATAAAATTATTCAGAATCCCTGTTCTGAAAATTGTTCAAAATTAATTAACTTCTGTGAGTTCATAAAATGTATTCTACCATCATAATGCATTTCAATAATATCATAATGCATTTCAATAATATTAGGACTTTGGATTAATATTCTATTGCAAAGTTTCATGTTGGTTCATAGTAACACATTGAATTATATTTCCTTCATAATGGGATTTTATGTCGGTTTAATCAGCCTTAATTAAACTTTCCCTTATAAATCATTTTATTGAGAAGTGCAGTGATTCTTTATTTATTTATTTATTTTTAAATGAATTAAGCCAACTTGTAGGTAAGTGCCTGCAAACTGTTTCCATAGGCTATTGTCCAAGATTGTAAGCATACAATCTAAACATACTTTGTTTGGAGCCAGTGGATAAAAACAAAGGCCAGAAATATATATATATATATTTTGTGCCTTTTGGCATTTACTCAAGCAGTTTAAAAATGGGTCGTGACAAAATTGGGCATTTGTGGAATCTACCAGTAAAGGACCAAAACATAACACTTTCTTTTAAATATATAAATCTGCTCTAGCCTTTCTGTCTAACCAAATTTTATTATACAATCTTCTTTTCATTTTAGTATATTCATATAAGAAATACAAATATATTGTATATATATATACAATATTGTTATATATATATATATAAGCTACAAATATAGCTGTTAATTATAATAATCTGTTGGTTTTTTGTTGTTTTGTTTTTTGGTTGGTTTTTTTTTTTTTCTTATGATCTGTAAGAAAAATGGATAGACTAATTCTATGTCTATATTAGCTTTAACAACTGCTTTTATTTTCTTTCACTATTATTAAATCCGTGATGCTTTCTTCTTCTCAGGAAAATATAATGGAAGTTATAAGAAATCAAGAATTTTTACTTCTACCAGCTGAAGAACTTCATAAACTTCTTGCTAGTGATGATGTGAATGTTCCTGATGAAGAGACCATTTTCCACGCCTTAATGATGTGGGTGAAGTATGATATGCAGAGGCGATGCAGTGACCTAAGTATGCTGCTTGCATATATAAGATTACCACTGCTTCCACCTCAGGTAATTTTATTTTAATAATGATCCAATCATTGTTATCATGAAAACTGCAGCAAGAAAAAGGAAAGGATGAAAAAGAGGGTCATCTCTGGTGTTTTCCTAACCAACTGTTACGCATGCTGTGGCCCTGCTTTCTAGGAAGCATCTGGACATCTGCTTGCTGATGAGAAGCTGTGAATGAGTTCCTTTTTCTGCTTAACCAACACACACTGCTTTTGATTTTCCTATTAGAATGTCATATTAATATAATGAGCCTTCTTACCTTCCTTCTACGTTATCTCCATCCCATGAGATCAGTGAAAAGAAGTGTATGTGTTTGGCTACTGATGAGAGTCCCATCACCGCCCTTCTTGGAAACTTACACTAGGAATATATATACACTAGGTGTATATATATGTACAAAAATAAACAAAGCCTTTCTTCATATCTGTTTTTAAAATAAATAAATAAATACTATAAGCATTAAACTGCTGCAAGAGGTTCTGCAGGGATATGTCAAAAGCTTTTGAAGTTCATAGACAAAGAAGTACATGGATTCTGAGGTCTTCTGATTGCATTGAGTAAATAACTGGACCCCCATAGAACAATCAGTACTAAATTTTTGTTGACCTTTCTCTGGATGTTGGCAACTCAGCATGTAATACCCAACATGACATAGAGAATGAGAAGTGTGGGATGTATTTCCTCAGGTATATTAAAAAGGATTTTCTTTCATATATTTACATTCCTATTAATAGGGAATGTTTGATTAGATGTTTTAATCAACGATATTATTCTGGACTCTCTGTAGACACAGGATGCATCTCACTTGCTCAGATTAGTGTAGAATTAAGAGAGAATGTTTGAATACAGTGCAGTGATAGCCTCCAGGTTCTCATGCAATTCCACTGATGCTTCTTAACAGTTTCTTGACAGGTGTCCTGGTATTTTTGATACCCATCAATGGAAATCTTAAGCATAGCATATGATTCTCTGACATGCCCAAGTATTTATTCTGTTTCAGTTAATGTTTGAGGAATATGGGAAGGAAGATGAGTGTAGAATTGTAGTGGCCCTTTATAACATAACTAAATACTGTTCTTGCTGTGCATACAGTGTAAATAAATAAATACATACACACTCTGGGAGGTATCAGGGAAGGAGCAGAAAAGAAGACTAGGAAGGAGATCATTAAAACAAGAACTAACTCGTAACTCGTGATGCTAAGATTTACAGGCACTGTTTCATAGAAGACTTATGAGTTTTTCTTTGTTCTGTTTTTGTTTGCTTAACATTTTTCAACATAAAATATGGTAGGTAAAGTATCAGCAAAAGTATCAGCAAGATATGAAAATAATTATATTTTTAGAAGCTTCTAAGTCATCTAGACGTCACATACTTTGCTTACCACTGTGCTGCTAATTGCACATAAACATGTTGTCCCTGAATTACCAAACTGAGTGTTTTACCATAAAGACAAATCCCTGTACAGTTGACTGGCTATTTTCAAATTTGCTTTTAGGTTTCCCTTAGTGTCTCTGCGGCCTAAAAATGTAAGAGCACCGTGAGACATGTCTAATAGCACTAATTTCTTTATGTAATGAAACTGTGTTCACTTGATCTTATGGTATCCTCATGGGAATGTCCTGGATACTTTAAATAATCTGAAGTATAACTATATCTTATGTTTAGCAATTGAATTAAATCCTAGATTTTCTCTGCTAATCATAGATACATCATAAATGTAAACATGTATTGATATCGTGCATCAATGATATGTGCCTATAAACTTCTAATACAATTGTATTAACCTCAAACTAAATTTCATTATGAATCTGAGAAAACTTTTCATAAAACCTCTTTGTTCAGATTCAAGTTAAATTTTTGGAGATAACTTTTTACTTACTTATTTATTTATTTATCTGAAAAACCAGAAGGTGGATGACCAGTTTTGTTTTTTTTTTTCTATTAAATCTAAAAACAAATACTTATGCTTTTCTGAGTATCACATCATCACTGTCACTGAGTATCGCATCATATAAATCTTCGCAGTTATACTAAATAAGTATTTTAAAAATTATTTCCAGATTGAAGTTAAGATATAACAAAGTTTTAACAGAAAATATTGAGAACAAGGTGGAAATTTATTACCACGAGGTTAATTTTCCCCCATAATGATTTATACTTAAGTATAAATCAAATAAAACATTCTCTCAGATTCACTGCACTGAAAATTAACTGAAAAGCTCTCTGGAGGGAAGTAGGGTCAAAATTAAAAACTAATCATTGGACCTCTGAGAAAACAGATTTGTGTTCCTTACCTCTAAATTCAGTAAAAAAGATGAAGTCATAGACTGCAAAGATTATTAACAGATTGAAAAGACTGCCCTAAGATCCTCTTAAAATGAAGGCTTAAATTTGTAGCCTGTGTTTATGATACCTCATTTCACTCTAAAGCTTCTGTAATTACATTGGCATGTGGTCAGACTCGAGTAATAAGATATCAGAATAAGTCAGAATTCAGACAGAGTTCTCATCTTTATATGTCCCTTTCCCAAAAGAGAATGGTTTCTTCCATGCTTGTGTCTCTCATTCCCTGTCTGAAGTTAGACAAAACTAGAAACATCCTCCAGCAATTCAACAGCACATTTGAGCTTCTGCCTAGCCCTGTATGTTCTGCTAGTGCTGATGTAACCTCATTTTACTAATGTAAAAAACTCAATTGTTTTTGCTGAGAGTCTGGACATGTTATATCAAACTTGTTAGTGTTGAGGCTTCAACATGAGCCAAGAACATGTGTAGCTTCTACTGGGCAAAATATTATTTTTATGTTTTTTGTTTGTTTGTTTGTTTTCAAGAGTAAGAGAAATTGCTAATGGTGTTGGGTTACCAGAGGAATTTACAAACAGGAGGAATTAACATGGTAGTAGTTTTCTATGCTAGTGTGTCTAGTGAAGAATGGGGATATTAAGCGTATGTTCTAATGGTTTTCAGTGGAGAAATGCATGCTTAAAAGAGTATAGACATAAAATAAATAAAAATAGTTCAGATAATTTATACTTCACCAGCATACTGTGTTTATAATGGATGTTTTTGCAATGGCTTGTAGATGATTGTTTAACTGTAGAAGCTAAAAGGTATCATAAATATTATTGCCTTTATCTCTGTGATGCTTTAAGTAATACTGTTTCATAGGCTTGCAGATCACCTCAGTAGGATAATGTATAATCTTTGTGTATTAAATACACTGTGGCTCAGACCTGGTGAAACTAATGTAGTCATCTAAATTAGATTTCTCGCCCAGGGACAGAAAAAATCCTGTCCTTCTAATGTGAAGTACTTGACATATCCTGAAAAGCTGCTGGGGGCAAAGTGAACTAATCACCTTCCGTAGATCTTTGATTATGTCCTTATTTCTAGAGATATTTTATGGGAACCTGTAGAAAATTATAAGCCTTTAAATTCTCTCAAATGCTCGCATGACATCTGATATATGATTTTAAAAGCATATGTTAATTTGCATATTACACTCAAGTAGAAGCCTTGTAAATCCTAGCTTGCATGTCTGACGTTGAGATACAAACTTGTGAATTTCTTGCACAGCTCATTAGTCATGTGACAAAAAAGTATTTCTGTATCCTGATAAAAAGCACAGTTAATTGTCGATATACTGAGATTAATCTAGTTCAAAACTTATCAACCTTTTTAGGCTTGATAAAGAAATTGCAGGAGTCTTTACTTAGCAAAAAATGGAGGGTATCACTGTGCATCAATCATTCCATCTTTTTTTCATTTCCTTACGCATCCCTAGCACTGCCAAAGTTCAGCTGACACAAGTTCACATCAGACTAGCAGCACTTATTTTTTTTTTGTATTTTGTTAAAATGGTTCTCACCTACTGGTCTGTTGTGAATGATGAATATTAGTGTATATTCCGTTATCCTCTACAAAATTCTGTGAATTCTTTCAATCATTTCTAAGTAAAATAGATGTCAGGAAAATATAACTTTTTTTTCTTGAAGGACTTAAAGTGTTACTTGGTTTTATATTCAATTATACCAGTAGGTTTCTCCACATCAACTAGTATCCTAACCTCCCACTGTAAGCAGTGAAGACCAAGTGTAGTTTCCATCACACAGAAATAAACTTATGTGTTAATTTGAGATATGCTGCCTGGTTTCCTGCAGATTTTCTGGAAGGGTTCCTTCATAAATTCAGTGCTATATTTAATGGCCATGTGTGGATTCCTAGACACCATGTGGCATCTCAAATGGTGCTAAATACTTGTTAGTTTGTTTCTGTGAGTGAATAATTCATTTACCCTTTATATGTGATAGAATTTTGAGTTGTATTAGGAAAATACAAACTTGGGAATGTATGTTTGAGAATAATTTTAATGTCATTTTTATGTAACTTAAGTAAATTAATTACATTTAAAGGTGAGTAACTTCTCAGTCCATGAAAGAGGAGGTTTCAGACAAGCTGCAAGGAGAATCTCTGTATTCCTCCATTAGCTTTGCATTGTAGAAGAGATTGTCAATTAGTTTATAACACTCAGTACAGGGATAATATGTTCTAATTTCTCTATGTTTTGTTTATAGATCTTGATATTTTGTTTTAAAGGTAACTGTTTTTTAGGAGTAGATGGTACCAAGGGATCCCATTTGTTCTTTTTGTATGTGAATATTTAGACATCCTCTTTGGAAACATTTTTATATTTTCTTTTGATAAATTTTAACTAATTTGGGTGCTAGGAAATTATTATTCACATCTGAAAATACTATTATGTTCAATGGAGCCTGTACAAGTAAGTGCAAGAGATAAAAATAATAATGGTGTACTTTTTGCCATTTTTCCAGTTTAGACTCAGATTTCCAATTTTTTATTTTTCATTTTATCTTTTTTTTTTTTTTTTTTCATTTTATTGTACAGATAGGCTGCATTAGAATAGCTTGTGTGGATCTGGGCAATGAAAAGCAGGCATAGCTTCCAGAAAAGATTCACTGTCAGTTTAGGCATCTACTTAATCTGCCATGACTTGCCAAAGTACTTAACACCCATCTGTGTAGTAATTTCAAAGAAAATGAATGGGAGCTAAGTGCAATTTAAAGTTCATCAGTATATGTTTCTAAACAGAGCTGCAAATTTGTGACTGCTTTTTGAAATATCTTTTTGAGTACATTTTTAAATATTGATTTCCCTTCGTCCTTCCCCTATGTTCATCTAGGAGCATGCATGTAATGATTACAATGTTTTTCAACCCATGCTGTAAGTAATGAACACTGTTGTTTTACTATCTAGTTATTTATTTTGCTTTGGAGTGACAACAGCAGCAAAAATCCAGTAGCACTGTTCTTGTAAATGATTTTTTGGAGTTTACAATGTGGCAGGCTCTATTTTTGTCCTAAAGAGGGCATCAAAGAAATTGTAAAGAGTTCTATCACAAAAATTAAAAAGTTTCTGCAGACTTCATATTTTCTAGCCACTTCAGCAGCTCTGTTGACCATTTCTGCACATCATGAAACAACTCACTATCCTTCTTGTATCTAGGGGCCCAAAAACACAGTACTCCTGTTGTGGCCAGACCATAACAGTATGTTGCCTTCTCTCTGGTAAGTGCATGCCCATGTTCTACTTAATGTTCACAAGGGCTGCTGGGGACTCTTCTGACGGAGTGCTTTCCAGCTGGATTGCCTCCAACAAGTACTGGTGCCTGAGGTTGTTTCTGACCAAGTGTAGGACTCTGCTGTTCTTGATGAACTTCACGAGACTCCTGATAGGCCATGTTTTATGCCAGTCACTGTCTCTCTGGATGGCAACACTGACCTCTGGTGCGCCATCCACTTCTCCAGTTTTGTATCATCAGCAAACTTGATGAGGGTATACTGTGCCAAATCATCTATACCAGAAATCATTTCTGTGAATTAGTGTAGAGATTCCTAAGCTAGTTTTGGAATGGCTAGATTATCAGGACAGTAGCAGCGTGAGAATGCACTCTAGCAAAGACTAACCTATTCTTCCATATATCAATTTCTGTAGTTAGCTGGTGTTGTAGATCATATCTTTAAGAATCATGCAGACATAATTCTTGGAAAGCAATGAAATCAAGAATCAATCATCATTTTCAGCAGTGGGTAATGGCTAGTAGTTTTAAAAGCAGAAATCTATATTATTCTTGATGTCAGTTAAAAATCATCCATTACAAGTACAGAAGGAGGAGAAAAGGGATTGCAAATGCTTGGAATGCTATAGTTGGTTATCTTTAGTGGTCCTCTGGAGAAAGAGTAATGAGAAGTCTAAGAGACGGGTCTTTCCCTAGAGATAAGTCATTATTTTTTGCACTGTAGTGCTGTTTCCGCATGCTTTCTTCTCCATTAGGTTGAATTTTTATAACAGAGAAACACATTGGAAAACTTACAAAATAGTCTTCCTCTTCTGAGCGACCAACATTTCAGTGATTAGCTGTATATTTGTACTTGAATTCATATTAGGCATTTGTGACATTTAACCTTGAAATATACTACATAGAAAAGGTACTTAAGTTATACACAATTCCATTTTTTATGTGAGATTTTCTTCTCCATTCTCTTCACCTATTAGTAAGGCCTGAAGAACCTGTTTGGAAAAGGAAACATTATTTAGGGAAAATATAATTCTTTTGTGCACTGTTTCTTTGTACTTACTCTTTTTGAAATGATATCAGTTTTGGTAGACTAAATTAACTTGCGGCTTACAGATAACAGTTTCCAGTTTAATAAGTAAATAGATAAATAAATAAAAAGCAACAAAAACACCTATTACCTCTAATTGACTGAATGCCACTTGTGTGCATCTTTCATACTTTTATCTAAGTTTCTATTCCAATTTTCATTTTGAGACAAAAAAGGAGAGAGAATTTGGTTCAGAAGAGTTTTAAATAAAAACATCAACCTGTGAACCCAAAGAATAGAGAGATTAATTTGCCATAGTCCAGAATTTTGCTTCTGCTACTTTCCATATTTTTTCTTCTTCTTTTTTTTTTTTTAAATGTGATTTCTTTGACTATTTGATTACCTTCCTTAGAAACACACTGTGACCTCTATAACTTTTCTTACTTCTGTTCTACTTTTACAGAACTATAAAATATGTATGAGTCTGACTATTATGATTGTACATACATTTTTGTATTTTTTCTCCCAGAAGAATAGAGAAGGTAAAAAAAAAGAAAAAAAGAAAAAAAAAAAAAAAAAAAAAAGATATTCTAGATATTCTATTCATTTCATAGATCTGTAGATATGGAAATTAAATGTCAAATACCTGATGTAGGTATTGACTTTTATAGATATACTGTGACACAAAGATTTTTTCTCCTCATTTACTACAAAGAGAGCTCTAAAAACATGAGATCAACTATGTGTTCTGGAATCTATAAAATTAAGTATAAAGAAACCTTGCGTTTTAGATTTTGTACTCCATATTTCAGCTACTGCAGTGAAATATGTAGATTTATAAAATCATTGTCAAAAGACATAATTAAAGGCAGATGTATTATCATTAGTGGGAAAAAGAAACCAAAACTGTCAATGTTCTCCTAAACTGAATAGCATTTGAATCAGTAATAAATCAGGTTGATAAGTAAATTGTTCAAATTAGTGTCCATTTCACTCAGTTGTGCCATTTAGTCTGTCAAAAGTCAGTGTGTATACCAAAAGCTGTGAACCTATTTAAGAATTAAGATAAAAGTAAAGTTTGAACAGTGTGTTAAGCGATAATAAGGAGCCGCTACAAAATAATATAAAGATTTAAATAAACAGGCTCATTAAATCATAAGCATTGAGGAAGTATTAATGTTGTGAAAGTAGTTTTAACACCATATTTTATTTACTAATCACAAGTGCTAGCAATGAATATTCCAATCCCATTACTTAGTTCATTCAAGAGATAGGAGAAAATAATAAGTTTCTTCATTTGTATCTGATATGCAAAGCCTCGGAGACTGTGTGTGTGATTGTTTGTTTATCTGATATTTTCACTTTAGTAACACAGTCTTAGTTTAGGGAAAACAAACTTCAGTTACGAAGTGGGTGGTGGACAGGAAGGATGCGTGATTGCTATTGTGTGGTAGAAAGACAGCTTAGACTTTCTTCTAAATATGAAATTATTTTTAAATGTGTGTGGAAGAGGTTGGAAGTAACAGCCAGTTAAACAGTGAACATATTTACAGGGAGTTAGTCACCAAAAACACCAGCCTACTAGGTGTTAGAGTTCAGTTGTTAGAGAGAAAACGAAATCAGGTTTCTTTTCAAATTCAGTCAAATAGCATTCACTATTATTGCTATGCAACTGATTTCTTTGCAACATATCACTTACTTACCAGGATAGATTATAAACTTACTAATGAACTTGTGCCGTGTCTAGGCAGTAGATTACAAGTAGATTACTCTTAATAGAATTGGTTAGCAGTAGATTTCAAGAGGGATCTGCTCTAGACTTTCTTAAACTACTCTAGTGCACGGTAAAATAATCCCTCTGCGAAAACAAAGAAACTTGCGGGATTTCTTACTATTATTGAATACTGAACATATTATGAATAGTTTAGTAAGCAAGCAGCAAAAATGCCTAATTTTGTTTACTGAGTATTTGTATTAGTACAGAAAAAATGCTTAGAAATAATCTCTGGCCAAAACCTGGTTTACTTAAATCAGTAACTAAACATGAATAAAGAAAGAATTCCAGTAAGATCCAGAATGTTCAGTGAGCTTGAAGAAAATTGTCCGAGACAAAACAAAATGAAACATGCTAAATTACAGATAAGAATAATTCCAAGTTTTTTTTTTCTTTTTCTTTTCCCTTCAAAAAATAGTTGTTTTAAAAACTGTTACAACAACAAAAACAAAAAATAATAATAAAGGATAAGTATATGCTTAATTTAAAAATTCAATTCAAGACCCCCTTAAAAATAAAATAATTTTTAAAAAAGTCAAATTAGTAAAGCAGATGACTGTGTTGGATGTAGCACAATTTATTCAAATTCTTGCAAAACAGAAAGATCTTGAAGTTATACTACCGAAGTTCAGTTAGATAAAATGGGATTTAGAGATTAACTTCAAACTGTAGCTGTTTATACGATCAGTTTGAAAGCTTGCAGCCTCAATATTTAGGAGTCCAGAAGAGATGGCAACTTTTGTTTTTGATTTTGTTGTGTTATTTTTATTTTTATTTTTTTACTTAAAAGAGGGAATGAGGGAAAGTTTCTGTTTCAGTTTGTATTAGTGAAAATCTAACCGCAAATGAAGTTCTGGATGAAGAAAACTTGTTTTAGAAATAATTTATAGTAAAGGAAAAATCTTGGCTCTGAGATGTGTTGATCCAATTTTTCAAGTATGCAAGTACTTTCATGCTAGAACTGTGCAACAAGGGTGTTTATGTTTAGCAGAAATTTTCAATTGAAATACTAGGGGCAAGAAAACTAGGCTGTAGTTTTCTTAGGAAATGAAACAGAAATCATTCTACAAAACATATGACAAAAACAAAATATCACATGATATGTAAGGAGTCTCTGATGTTGTTTGTCTGAAAGATAAATTAACTTTTAAGTTATTTTCCATTATTGTTTTTCTTTTTTTTTGTCATATATATAGTCTTATTTAACATACGCGTTGTTTTCAGGTTTTGAGTAAGAGACAGTAAAAAAGCAATCTGATTGGTAATCAAAAGCTCATTCATAGATCTTTCTGAGCCCTATAAATAACGTTTGTATGTTGACTTTTGTTTGTGGGTTTATGTCAGGGAGTTAAATAGAATATCCCTGTAATGCTTATTAAAGTGTCGGCAAATAAGTGAAAAATGTAAATGATTTCAAAAATTCCTCCATGTGAGAATTAAAATATAATTATAAATATAAAATAATATAAAAATATTCTTTATTCTTGCAGTATGTGCTAAGTGAGTTTTCTTCTTGCATTTTATATTCATTTTCTTAATTTTTTGTATCATTTTCATGCTATACATTGTGACACTAAGTAGGTACGGTGATTTGGGATAACACTGTAATAAGATTTGAGAACGATCTGGAATGTGTTAATCTAGATTAAAAATTAGGACTCTGCAAAAGAAAATCAAGTTGACTTAAACAAAGTTCAGAACTTTCAGAAAAAGGTAAAAACTTCAGTTATGCTGTTTTCTCGCTCAATTTTACTGGACTTTTATTAAAACATTAACTATGACTACCATCACTTCTGACGCAAAAGAAATATTTTAAGTGGTTTATTTCCTAGGTCAAGAAAAGTAGCATTCATTATTCAATATCTAATTTTCAAGAAGATTTATGATAATATAGAGTCACAATGCATTTGAAACCGTGCCTGTTTTCACTGATTTAAAACTTCTTAGTGAGATTAACATTCAAATTATCTACCATCAATTTTATTTAAATTTTTAACTATGGGTGATAGCTATTCAATAATGGTAGACTAAGACAAAGATCTTGTTCATATCATCCATCATTTTAATTCCAGAGCAGACATGGACGTATTCATTCAGCCAAATTAAATGAAGCATGACCAAAGGTATTTATACAGAAATAGACCTATTCAGTATGCTGTTAATAATACTAGTTCAGTATACTGTTGTTTCTAGCTGTAAGATCAAATTTAACTGGAAATAATTAAGGTTGACATGTGGCTGTTCTTGTAAGAAGAAATAACAAAACTCTTTAAAATCATTTCATTGTTGTCCTGAAAAACATCCTATGTGCAAGATCGATTAACTTATATTAAAAATGAAATGAATACTGCTAATCAGTTTGCCAAGTGCAGAACCAATGTTCAGATAAGTCAAGGAAGTGTGTGTAAATTTTAGGAAAACTGAGCATTTCTTCAAACTATTGAGATGAATCAAACAAATGCAAGTAATTAATTCACTGTTTTGTTTATCTGATGTGTTCAAAATGGCCTAAAGAAGAATAAGAAGCTTAAACATTATTAAAAATTAGTCTTTATAATCCAAGATTATGTATTGAACAGAAGTAGCTCAGAGATGTTTCTAAAAAAGTTTTAAATTAACAGTTCTATACTTTCCAGGAATTCATGCACATCATTTATTTGTTTTTCCTTTCGATCTATACAACAAACAATCCTAACCTTTCCTTCAGAAGCCTCAGTTTGTTCCCAATAGCTTCATTGTTATGATCATCAACAGTGACCAGCCATACCAAATCTGCAGTGGAAGAAAACATATAAAAGAGTGATGCTGGCTGATCAAATATTTGTCTGGAAGATCATTCAATATATAAACTTTACATCATGCCTGCTTCAGAGTTTTCTTTCATATGGTAATAGGTTTCTCTAATTCAAGGATGTCAAGTGACTTCAGAAACATTTTGGATCAAGACAGAGAATTGTGGGCTTTGTTAAAAATGTGTCATATTAATCTGCATTTCATTTACTCACAGCTCATTTAAAATATTTTAAGCTTTTTGTTCTTATGTTATAATTATCAATACTATTAAGATAAGGCTAATCCTGCGTTCTGCATGACATTGGAATGTATATTACTGAAAGCACGGCCGTTTTTTACAAGGAAGATAACTAGATACTGGAGGAATTTTTACAGAATAGGCAGTTACATTCTGCCTACAGTAAAATGAAGAATTTGAGTACTGAATTTAATTCTTCTTGGAGTATAGAAAAGTCATGTGTTGTTAAGGACAATTCAAAGTGATGAGTCAAACTAAATAGGTATGGACATATGCAGAGAATCATATCTCTGCAATCTGTATATGAATTAGTAATAAAGATTTATCTTGATGGTGCTGCAGATCTGCATGTGTTCTTAGACAGTACTATGATTTTTAGTTCCTATTTCTTCCATATTACCACAGTATTCATGCTACAACAAAATACTGTCATCTTTCCCAGTTCTTCAGTGTCTTGGATGATAATGGAACCATTTCACCCTCAAGGTGGGACATATCTATATTCTCTTTGTGTTCCTCTCCATAGCCTTGTAGACTCTTCCAAGAGTGGAGAGCAGGGGAAGGGACAGTTAATATTCCTCTCTCAGGTGGATGGCATCTTCTTATTCCCTAGCAGCTGCAGAATTTCATTTTACATATCAGAAGTTCAGTGGAAGAGGATAGGACCCATCCTTTCTATTAGATGATGATTTCTGTAAAATATGTGAGTTTTCACTTAATATTATTCAAGGAAACTAATCATATCACATGAATAATAATTGAAAATTACTGGCACAAAAGATGGGCCAAGGGAGTTTTTTATGGCGTAGCAGAAGTAGAACTGCTTCTCCAGAAAAGAAGCTGGGATCCAAGGGTGACAGCAAGCCAGGTAGGGCAAAGCCCACAGCAGTACAATTGCAGTCTCACAGCATGCCTACTGTCAGTCCTGATGTCAGTCACTGAATAAATACCAAACTCCTGCTTCTGTAGTCATTAGACTTACCTTTCATTTTGTCAGTACTTGGCTACTTTCCACTCCAGATCTCAGAATGAATTTGATTTCCTGAAGTGAAGCAAGCCAGTTCTCTTAGCATTGTTTTGAAGGTAAACTAGAGATGCAGCTGGGAAAGGACTTCATATTGTTTTTTGTGGGTTTTTCTTTTTTTGGTTTTTTTTTTGTATTTTTTTTTTTAACTGGGAAAAATAAGCATAGTGAAAGTTACTAAAATTTCTCAGAATACCAAGAATACCATAAGTCTGAAAAATTCTAGTAATGTTCCAAAGCACTGTAATTTAATGCTGCTGGAGTATCATAAACATGGTTCTTTTAAGAAGCAACAGCTCTGTGAATTTCAGCATGTTAGTAAAACCAGATATCTTCACTTGATATTAGATATAATTCCCTCTTAATTAAGAATGTCATAGCTATGAAATAGTATGGTCAACATAGTTTGGTTTCCAGGGAAACATCCTTATTAATAGAATTTGCTGATCACATGCATCCTAATTACATAAAAACATTGATTATTTTGTTGTAATAAGGAAAGATAACAATGGAGTAGAAAAACAAAGAATATTGAAAGAGACAAGATAAACCAGTGGGCTTTATAGGACTTCTTTATTCTTTATAAGCAATAACTTTAATTGCAACAGTTTTTTGTTGTTGTTGTTGTTTGTTTTTTGTTGTTGCTGTTGTTGTTTTGGTTTTTCGTTGTTTTGTTTTGTTTGTTTTGTTTTTTTTTTACTTCACAGGGTTTCACTCAGAAATCCAGTAATTATCACAAATTAGCGAATGTGGTAGAATAAGTATGTAAGAGGGAAGGAATTAATTAGAATTTTTCTGCATTGTTGAAAAGAGAGCACATTTTATTTATATTTATTTTATTTATTATTTATTGATATTTATTTTTTAAAAAAAAACAAACATCAAAAATTGTCAGTTGCATTAATTCCCTTAAGCATTAGAATGGTATGGGTTTAGGTAACAACATAAATTCAAATTTGTTCTGGGGAAATTATTAATTTTACTTCTTAGCTTTGTTGTGCCTGTATTCTGATAAAGTAAATGTTGACAGAATGCACTATTTGGCTGAATAGTACTATATGCATATTAAAGCATATTGCAAGAAAAGTCTTCATCCTATTTAGAACTCTGAATGTGACTTGTCTTCAGATCTTCAATTTTTCATCTACTGAGTACTGTGCTGAGGACTTCAAAGGAAAAAGGATCACAAAAATAATGTATTAAGAATCTTAATATTATGGAATGTAAATTAATGTTATGAAATATAGCTACTAACATTGTTAACTAGCATACTGTAATATTTTTAGTTAGCACCATGAACTGCATAATAACTGTCATAGATTTTAACCCTCGTAGGGAGGTCAACCCTACAGAGCCCTCTGCATACGCTCTTCTCAGTGGGATGGAATAGAGAGTCAGAAAGCTTAAAGTGCAAGGTACTAGGCAAAGGAAAAGCTGCACATGCTGCAAAGGAAAAGAAGGAATTCATTCAGTATGTCCAATCAGCAGGCAGGTGTTCAGACACTTGCAGGAAAACAGCTCATGACACACAACAGTTGTTTGGAAAGACGAATGCCATCATAGAACACATCCCCCTTCCCCTTTCTTTTCTCCAGTGTTATTTTCCTGAGCATGATGTCATATTGAATTGAATATCCCTTTGGTCTGTCTGGATCAGCTGTCCCGGTTCTACCCCCTTCAGCTTAGTCGTGCAACTCCCATCCTCCTTGCTGGCAGGGCAGGAGAAGCGGAAAAGTCCTTGACAATGCATAAGCACCACTCTGTAGCAGCTAAAATACTGGAACATTCTTTTCATCCTAAGCCAAAATGCAGCACCATACCAGCTATTATGAAAATTTACATATGTATATATATATACGTATATATATATATATACACACACACATATACAATTGCATAATTTATATAGTAAAATAATGTCTAAAACACCTTTGTGATAATTGATTTTTTGACATAGTGAGAAAATTATCTCAAAAGTTAAACAGTGTAATTATAGAATCAATTTTCTCATAGCTTAATTTAGATTAAGGACTTCAGTAAAATAAAAAAAAATAAAAATCCAGTGATTACTATTTTTGTACTGGCCGTAAATCAAAAATATTAAATGTAAAAATATACAGCACTGCATAAATATATAAACTGTATTTTATCTAAATCCATTTCAGTTAGTATGAAAACACTCAGCAGCTGTGAGGGAAGAGAATAAAATATTGATATTTAAACTAATGAAGTTAAATGTGAACATAGTATATGTTCAATTATAATACAAGTTCAAGAAATATGTCAGACTGGTACACATTTTAACACACTTCCTGATAAAATTTTAATGACTGCCATTTTTATAAAAAACAGCAGAATGTGGGAGATGGCCATTTTCCTATGGAAAAATAAAATAATGTTTAAGAGTATTTTCATGTGGAATTTGTTTCACATGCAAATTCCTCGCAAGCATTTATATCAAGCTGTTAACTTTTGCTACGATCAGTGGCCCTATTTAAATGTGCTGCACTCTAAGAACAGAAATGTCTTCTGTTTTCTGCATACATATATTTATCTTCCATCTGTACCCTGTATATAACAGGTAAATTTTTCTGGACATTTTGTGAGGTACCACAAAATTGATCAGGAAGGTGCAGACCTCATGAGATCTCTAGTCAAAATGCTATCTCAAGCAGGATAAGATATGAGGTTAGACCAGGGTGATTAATCCAGTGGTGTCTTGAAAGTTTCAGGGGTGTTCTACAGCATCTCATATTTCACTGGATATTTCTATACAGGCAATTGATTTGAATACTTAACACAATTTGTAGACTTATTTCATAGAAATATAAAAGATTTTTTTTTTTTTTCCCCAGCTGTATTCACAGACCATCTGTATGCAGTAACTACCAGTTACAGCTTTTATGCTGTATGAAAAGGCAGCATGAATAGGCAGCATGACCTTATTCAATTCTCTATAATCCACTGTAGTTCTCCATGTTCCATCTGACTGTTGCACTGGCCATATGGGGGAATTATATGGGCTGTGTGCAGGTCTTATGCTAACTTTTTCTAATTCCTGCAGCCTTCTCGATATTTTGTCTTGTCCACCCAGGATTCCATACTGTCTCACAGTAGTAATTCAGCACAGTTTCGTCAGGCAAATAGGTTCACTCATTACGTGGCCTCTCGATATTGCCTGTACCGCCCAGACACTAATGCACCTTTGTCAAAGTCTGAACTCTACCACAGTCATCTGGAGAGCCAGACCCTATAAAATATCTACGCCCAAGATGTACTCTTGACCTGGAGCAACAGATGCTTTATACTTCTGGGGTGGGAAGATGCCCAGCCCCCAGTTTTAACCATGTTTGGGTGACTGTAATGGTCTATCCCCCAAAACCACCAATCATCACTCTATTGCTATTGAATGTACTTGAATCCCCATAAATTGTCAATGTTTCTGTGCCTGTATCAACCCTAGAAACTAAGAAAATCTTCTAAGTTCCATGTTGTCATTGATAATTTGTCAGTAAGTCTTAGCCTAATTTTTGGGGGGTAATTTTGAAATTTTTTATTGTCCTTCAATTGCTTCCGTAACTGAAGGAGGACATGATTGGGCTGGTGATCAATATTTGCAAATTGAACCCCATCCCAGATTAAGACATTAAACATTTGTTTTTGGGATACCTGTATGAGTCCCGATTGAGATGGAGTTGGTCTCCTAGTTTTAGTTACTAGAAGGACCTCTGCCTCTTCCAATTCTTGAATATTGTTCCTGGTACAAAAGCGCTCTGTCTACCCCAGATCAGCTCCAAGTTGGGCAGCCTGTTGGACCACGGACCCTGAGGCTAGTAGGGGGTTTAATATGGAAACTAGAGTTCCATACAGGTAGAAAGGAGCCTGTTGCAGGACCAGTCTCTCATGCCTGCTGAGAATCTTACCATATCCGGGCTTTCAAATGCCTCCCTCATATCCAGTTCATGAATGTAGTTTAAAGGCCCTCCATGGAGGACCATTAATCTGTTTGTATGTAATCGGTATGTCTAATTTATTTGGCTAAACTATACGGCATGCTGCCATTAACCAATCTATTATCAAGTGGTTTTCATTGGTACACTGGAAGCCTCTGCCTAAGGGCAGGGTGTCCAGTCAAAGTTGCTGCAATTTAGAGATAAATGTCTCATTGACCATAAAACTCCCTGCTCCTGAATCCCATAATCTCAACAACCAAGTTGGCACACTTTCTCTGGGCTTTTGCCTGAGTTGTTGTACCAGGTCCATTAATTCTGTGGCTGTATATGGGTGGCCTGACACATGTAAATGGGTTTGGGCAGGAGGCTGCTCATCAGGGAGCACCCCTGCTGGCCTATCTTGTATTTTCTTTGTTTTTTGAGTTATTACAGGACAGATCTCAAAGAGATCTGTTGCAAGCGGTGCTTCCAGATCCAATTTAGAAGTTTTATCTTCTGGATCAACAAGGTCCATTGATTCAGGAACCTGGTTATTATCCATTGAAATGTTACAGACCTGCCCTATTGGAAAATTCAGGCTTGTTTTTTTTTTTTTTTTTTTTTCCCCCCTGTCAGTATACCAAGTTGTTGCTCTAGCTTTTCTATGTGATCTTGCAATAATTGATTTTCATTTTGTAAAGTATTGGCTCTCATTTCAACCAGATTTAAAGCCATGCCACAGTAAAAGCAGATAGCTGTCATTCTTTTGCAATCAGTATATCTTTGCTCAATCCATGAAAATAATCAGCCATGTGGAATGGGGAAATATTTCCCATAACACATAGGAGACCCCATTTTTCAAATATTTTTACCTCATATTTTTCAAATATGGTTGTCAGTTAATAATAATTTGATCCCCAAAATCCTGGGATCTGTCCAAGGATTGTTTTGTCTAGGTGGGTAGTGTTCTCCCCCTGACCCGTTTATAGATATTCCAAAGGAAATACATTACATGCATTTTCCTGTAGAATATGTGGCTTTCCTGGCTCACCAAATGTACTATCAACAAATGTACAATTAGCAGAGTGTCATGGTTAGGCAGATATTTTGCAGGTCATATAACTAGAAGGATTATCACGCTGGAAAGGGATAACAAAAATATGTAAATAAATAAATAGAATGGAAGCATTTACCCATGTCCTAGGCTCACAGAAGAGCTCCAAAGGCAGCAGTCTCCAGAAACAGATCCTTCCTCAGTGGCAGTCAGCCCTTAAATGGGATATAGGAGAGGTGCAGCCAGGCTTCACCCCTTCCAGTCACACAGGTGAATTGTCTTCCCCTATGCTCCCACAGCTGACTCAGTGCTTGCCTCAGGTGATCAATCAGTGGTTCAGGCCATGATTCTACATTTCCCATCCATATGCCAATGAAGAAGACAGACACATTATAGAAACACAGAATTATAGAATCACCAAAGTTGAAAAAGACCTATAAGATGATCCAGTCCAACCTATCACCAATATTTCCCACTAAACCACATCCTTCAGTACAATATCTAAATGTTTCTTGAACACCTCCAGGGACAGTCACTCCACCACCTTCTTGGGCAGCTCATTCCAGCATCTGTCCACTCTCTTCAAGAATTATTTCCTAGCATCCAACCTGAATCTCCCTTGGCACTTGAGGCCATTCCCTCTAGTTTTATTGCATGTTACATGGGAGAAAAAACCTCACCACAACCACCCTTCAGGAAGCTGTAGAGAGCAATTAGGTCACCCTTGAGCGTTCTCTTCTCCAGACTCAGATCCCCATAAGACTTGTGCCCCAGACCCCCCACCAGCTTCAGTGCCCTTCTCTTAACAGGGCCTCACTGTCTTTCTTGTAATGGGCCCAAAATTGAACACAGCGCTCAAGATGCACACTCACCAGTGCTGAGTACACAGGGATGATCACCTCCTTACTCCTGCTGGCTTCACTTTTTCTGATACATGACAGAATACCACTGGCCTTCTTGGCCACCTCGGCACACTGCTGTCTCATGTTCATCTGAGCATCAACCAACACCCCCAGGTCCGTTTTTTCTACATAGTCTTCCCACCACTCTGACCCAAGTCTGTAGCATTCCCTGAGGTTGTTGTGACCAAAGTGCAAGACCTGGCACTTAATCTTGTTGATCTTCATCCCATTGGCTTCAGCCCATCTATCCAGCCTGTCCAGATCACTCTGTAGGGCCTTACTCCCCTCAGGTAGCTCATAGAAGCATAGAATCATAGAATTACCCAGGTTGGAAAAGACCTCGAAGATTATCAAGTCCAACCGCAGCCTAACCATAGATCAACACTTCCTGCAAAATTACTGAGGGTGCATTCAGTTCCTTCATTCAGGTCACTGGTAAAAATATTGAATAGGACAGGTCCCACTACCAACCCTGGGGAGCACCAATCATGACCTCTCATCAGTTGGATTTATCTCCATTAAGCACCACTCTCTGAGCCCAGCCATCCAGGCAGTTCTTTACCCAGCAAAGAGTGTACCAGTCCAAGCCATTGGCTGCCAGCTTCTCTGGGAGAATATTATAGGAGTATTCATGATGTCTAGGCCTGATCTCCCACTTGTCCCACACATGCCAATTTATTTCCTTCAAGATGATCCACTTCATCGTCTAGATTGTTAATCCTTAATTTTGCCTGTAATGCAGGAAATCCATAAATTCAAAACTTGCACAATAAAGATTCGTTTCTGTGTTTGTAGGTTTTTATTATTATTTTGTTAAAAGAACAGGATGTATTACAAAATGTTGTCATATGGGAATGTTGTGCAGCTGCATGTCCAGGATGATTACAGAGAGATACCTTCTCATCCTTTCAGTGTTATGTTGGGAACCTACAGTTCCTGGAGGCTGAAGCATACAAGAGAATATTTTATTTTCTTCATTGTTTTCAGTAAGAGATAGATTGCAGTCTTAAGGGATGGTAGAATAACCTCAGTTAAATATTTATTTTCTCCTTTCATGTCCTTCAAAAAAAACCAAACAAACAGAAAAACAATTAAATTAAAAAAAAAAAAAAAAAAACAAAAAAACCACAAAAGGCTATGTTCTGTACTAAAATGATAAACATATGACAGCAGTTTTGTGATCTAGGTATTTCTGATTAATTATCTTGTCATATCTTGCCATTCACAGATCCTGGCTGACCTAGAAAACCATGCACTTTTTAAGGATGACCTGGAATGCCAGAAACTTATTCTGGAAGCCATGAAATATCACCTTTTACCAGAGAGAAGAACTCTCATGCAAAGTCCAAGAACTAAACCTAGAAAATCTACAGTTGGGACACTTTATGCTGTTGGAGGAATGGATAACAACAAAGGTATTAAAAAATATTTATTGCCTTATAAAAGTTATATTTTGTGTTTATTTTATTAGAAAACAGTGAAATAACTTCATGTTTAGGGTAGCGAGGGAGCATATTCAAGTCAGTGTAGAATTGGCACCAAAATCCAAGTCGGGGAAACTGACAATACTTTTGGTCTAATTAAGATTTACTTACATTTAAGAAAAATGTAATGTTGTTAGAGAACTGAAAATGAGTTTTGAGTTCATTCTTTCCTCAAAATTACTGTGATTTCCAAGAAATTAAACAAAGTTTCTGTAGCAAAATTCATTTACCTTACTTTTAGATTTAGTTTTACAGAAATTCTGTTTCATTTCTGTTTTATGTGGGAAAGAATTAAAAGAAAACAAAACAAAACATAACAAAAAACAAAACAAAACAAAACAAAAAAGAAAAGAAAAAGAAAAAAACAAGAAAACCACAACAAAGTAGAATTAAACAAGCCAAGAGGATGAAACTTCTCTGGGAGAAAGGGCAATGGCAAAAGTATAAATTTTGCTTACCATGCTTACCATGGTGGATGCAACCACTGGGTGATTTGAAACATATGCAGTACCCCATGCTACTGCCCGAAACATCATATTAAAACTTGAGAAACAAATCTGTGGCAACATGGCACCCCAGAAAGAACTGAGTCAGCTAATGGGACTCATTTCAAAAATTCACTTGTGGATACCTGGGCCCGAGAACATGGCATTGAGTGGGTTTATCATATCCCTTCTCGTGCACCAGCCTCTGGTAAGATTGAACACTACAACGGGTTGTTAAAAACCATGTTGAAAGCAATGGGAGGTGGAACATTTAAGCACTGGGAAAGCCATTTGGCAGAAGCCGCCTGGCTGGTTAACACCAGAGGATTGGTCAGTTCAGATGGTCCTACATAATCCAGCTCCCTACATACTGTAGAGGGAGATAAGGTCCCTGTGGTACATGTAAAAAGCATGTTGGGGAAAGCAGTCTGGGTTCTTCCAGCTTCCAGAAAGGGGAAACCTCTCTGTGGAACTGTTTTTGCCCAGGGACCTGGGTCCACCTGGTGGGTGATGGAGAAAAATTGGGATCTTCAGTGTGTACCACAAGCGAATTTGATGCTGAGGGAGTGCAGTTAGTAATTCTATGTGTGTCTAATGCTTGTTAATTATGGTTTCCTCGTATCAGCGACTCCACCACCTCCCTGGGCAGGCCATTCCAGTGCCTGACCACTCTGAGAAAAAAAGTTCCTTCTTATGTCCAGCCTAAACCTCTTCGGATACAACTTGTGGCCATTTCCTTGGGTCCTGTTTGTTGCCTGGGAGAAGAGGCCAAGCCCCTCCTCATCACAACCTCCCTTCAGGAAGTTGTAGAGTGCAATGAGGTCTCCCCTGAGCGCAATGAGCAAAACAGACCCAACCATCTGCTCTCTCCAGACCCAAACCATCTGCTCTTTCCAGACCTAAACCATCTGCTATCTCTGGACCCAAAACCATCCTCTCTTTCCAATCACAACACAATCAGACTCCACAATTGCAAATCACATTCATGCTACCACATCCATCATTTCAGGGTCACCACTTGATGTTCCCGTCTAATAACCCGACCGTCCCGCAACTTCGAGAATACAGGGGAGAGAGACACAGTCATGGATGCCATGGAGTCTTCTCTCACTTTACTGCTGCATCACACTACTTGTATATCAGCATGACTTCCATACATGCGCATCCCATACACCTGCTACGCAACCCCATGCACACACAGCCCTTCCCACTCCCAGAGTTTTCCCTTGCATAAATCATGTCATCATGAGGCCTCCAGCAAAGTGCTTCTTCATATCTCTATTCCATGGTTCCACTTCAGCTGCTTTGGCTGTTGTTATTTTAGCAGTTCTTTACTCAGGCCCATCCTCCAGTTGACCTTATTCCCCAACACTGTCCAAGCCATGGACTGACAGCTGCTACAGGAGAATACTGTGGGAGACAGTGTCAAAGTTTTTGCTGAAGTCTAGGTAGACTACATCAACAGCCTTTCCCTTGTCCATCAGATGGGTCACAGGATCATAGAAGGAGATCAGGTTGGTCAGGCAGGACCTGCTATTTGTGAACCCATGCTGGCTAGGCCTGATCCCCCGAATTGTCCCACATTTTCCACGTGATCTTCCTCAAGACAATCTGCTCCATAACCTTCCTTGGCACCGAGGTCAGGCTAATAGGCCTGTAGTTCTCTGGGTCCTCCTTACTACCCTTCTTGTAGATGGGAGTCACACTGACAAGACTACAGTCTTTTGAGACCTCACCAGTCAACAAGGAGCACTGATAGATGATGGAAAGCAGCTCGGCTATCACCCTCAGCACACTCGGGTGATTGTCATCCTGCCCCATGGACCCTGGGGATAATTGGTCTGATCTTAAAAGACAGATGTAAAGAAGGCATTCAGAACCTCTGCATTTTCCTTATTTTCAGTGGTCACATTCCCAGCCTCATCCAGTAAAGAGTGGAGACTCTCCTTAGTCCTCTTCTTACTGTTGATGCATTTATAAAAGAGTTTCTTGTTCCTTTTTACCCCAGCGGCCAGGTTGACTTCAAGCTGGACTTTTGCCTTTCTGATTGCCTCCTTCTTCCTCAGGGGGTAGATTCTCTTTTTCTCCTGGAGCCTCAAGTATAGTTCCCTATTTACACACGCCAGTCTTCTTCCCCACTGGCTCATTTTGAAGCTCAGGGGAGCAGCCTGCTCCTGTGCCTTTAAGACTTTCTTCTTGAAGAGTGACCAGCCATCTTGGACTCCTTTACTCTCTTAAGACTGAACCCAAGGGACTCCTCCTACTAGTCTTCTGAACAGTTCAAAGTCTGCCCTCCAGAAGTCCAAAGTAGCAGATGCTGTTCCCCCTTCTAGCTCCCCCAAGAATGGAGAACTCTACCATTTCATGGTCACTATGTCCAAGACAGCCCCCAACCTCCACATCTCCCACCAGACCTTCTCTGTTTATGAACAGCAGGTCTAGCGAGGCAGCTCCTCTTGTGGGCTCTCTCATCAGCTTCATCAGAAAATGATCTTCCATATACTCCAGAATCCTCCTAGACTGCTTCTTCTGCACTGTGAATTCACTACAGTGAATTAGTACAGTGCACCTCGGTCTTCAGGTCATGAGTTGATGCAGATGTTTTATTATTTTTTCCTTATTAATTACTATTTTCTCCACAACTTTCTCCAAAGAAATGCTGAAATGGATTACTGTTACTCGCAATGGTGTGTTTTTAATGCCTTTTCGTGTTCATTACCAGATATGAAACAGTTACGCGTAAGATGGAGATGAGCTAAGCACATTATCCATTTTAGAGCTTGTATATAAGGCAGTGCGTAACAACTGGTATTGTGAAAGTATTTCAAGGTTATGTGGCCCACAACATAAAAGTAGCCTACCATGCTAAAGCTAGTTTGTTTTGCAATCTCTTCTATAATTATTCTCCTTTCCATAGAAGAAGGGATAATTAAACTCCAGCAGACAGTGACTGGAATTATGCCTGACACGAAAAGTTAATGTAGCATAGTACTAACTGGATAGAATGAAATGGAGCAAGGTTAGATCATTTAATAATTTTAATTCCCAACTTCTGAAAACCTTGTTTAATGTCTTTCCACCCACTTTTGTTTACTTATTCCTTTGATTTAAAATATACATATAATCTGTTTCTTTGTTTCTTATATGGATTGTATTAATAGAATGAGAGGTAGGTGTAAGGATGCTGTGATTCTGGGTACTTGCTTATGATAATTCTCTGTTCACCTTACCCATCCATTTAGTCATGTTAACTTCTGTAACTTGAATTAGAAGGATTTAGACATCTAGTAGTGGATAAAGATGTCCAGATGCAGCTAAAAAAGGCATGTGTTAGGCTGAAATAAATGAGTAAATGCATGAAGTGACATTTGTCAATTTCTGAGAATGCAAAAACACTGGCAATGCTCTTGCAATCCCAAACACAGAACAAAAGCTATGTGGTAGAACACAATCTGTACAGTCTATCTTAGGAAATACATTATGAAATTACAGTAGGAGTAATATACTTAGACCGCTAGAGGAGATTTGTATTAACAATTGGATAGTATTATGTTAATGACAGAATATGGATGATCTCTACAGAAATATTTCAGCCCATCAATACTGAAGGAAAAAGTTTATTCTTCAGAAAACAAAGCAGGAAAAAAAAAAAAAAAAAAAAGATCCCAGCAAACTGGTATATAATATTTTGGGGGATCAAAGCCCTAGATTAGTTTATGATTTGCTGATTCATAGTTTTTAAGTAAAGACAGAGTAAAAATGAAAAATTACTTGAGCAAAAACCTCTTCTAGGAAAATGACATCTCATTAATGATTATCAAATATGTTTTTGTTTTTTTTCTTTAGTTTTGTGATTAAATATAAAATCTATCAGGAAAATTAATTTGGTATTACGTGAAGTGCATCATCGGTCTATATCAAACAACCTTAGAGATTTTGTCATGATTATTTAGGGCCACTCAGAGAGGTTATTACTTCCACTATAGCAATAAGAAAAAGTGAAGCTTTTGAAATGTGAAATTTCGAGGTCTTCAGTCACTTCTGCTTTAATTCCTATGTTGCATATTTTTCCTTTTTCTGTATTAGTTCTCAGTCACTTGTAATAATCCCTTTTCTTTAAAAATGTTTTATCAAATGTGCTTTATTTCTTTTATATGCAATATTTCTTATGTATAACTCCATGAAATTGCTCTTTTTCTCTGGTGAACTACTAAAATGCTCTTTTCACTCTTGTTTTTGTTGTGTCTTTTTTTTTTGTTGTTGTTGTTGTCACTTTTTGAAAGAATTCCTTGCTTTCCTTGAACCCCATTCATTTTAATTGTAAATTAAAAATTCCAACTAAATGATTCTATATATCTAAACACTCCAGGAGTTGATGCAGAGACCCCAGTGGCCCCTGCAGCAGCCAACACGAGCCAGGTCACCCATGTCCAACCTGGCTCCAGCAAGTAGCACTCTGTTCCCTCTTCAAGGTCACATCAAGAGTTGGCACTGAGCCCTAACAAGATTTCTGAAGCCTTTTGTTTTTTTGTTTGTTTGTTTGTTATTAGTATTATGTCTGCATATTTTTCAAGTGTCCTTACACTGGTCTTTTAACACTTTCTTAAGTTGCCTATTCAAAAGTATGTTCTGGAATAATAAGAACCTTATATTTCATAACTGTAGCTTATGTAAGGGAGCATAGGAACACTAAATTTAAGATTAGTATTCCCTGTTGTAAACTGGCAGATGTTAGCAACTTAGTGCAGAAAACGAATCTGAAATATTAATTACTCTGCTGAAGCAGTGTTTCAGATATTGCCTTATTTTGCTTTTGAAAGGCATTCCTTATTATTGTGATAAATACATGGAGATATGTAGACCATGGAAGAATACACTAAGATATATTAGTATCTTCATCCTGTATACTCCCACATGGTAACTTCTGTTGTTGAGCAAGGTAGTCTAGTATACTTGCATCTCAGAGTCCATAGAAAATTGGCTGATGTAGTCACTGAGCCACTCTCAATAATCTTTGAAAAGTCATGACAATCATGTAAAGTCCCTGGTGATAATATAGCATCCATTTTTAAGAAGAGTAGAAAGGATGACTCTAGAAGTTATCAACTTGTCAGCCTCACCTCTGTGCTGGGGAAGATCATGGAGCAGATTCTCCTGAAAGTTGTGCTAAGGTACATGGAAGACAGGGAGGTGACATGGGACAACTAGCATGGTTTAATCAGGGGCAAGTTCTGCTTGACCAACCTATTGGCCTTCTATGATAGCATGATTGTATCATAGAGCCACTGATGTCATCTATGTAGATTTCAGTAAGGCCTTTGCAGTGTCCTTTCCAAACTGGAAATAGGTGAATTTGATGGATGGAGTTTTCAGTGGATGAGGTGCTGGTTGCAAGCTTGCACCCACAGGGTGGTGGTCAATGGCTCAATGTTCAAATGGAGATCAATGATGAGTGATGTCCTTTGGGGGTCAATACTGGGACTGGTGGCCTTTAATGTCTTCCTCAACAATATTGACAGTTATCATATTATCATATTAAATATCTGAATGTTCCCAAAGGTTTTCTGATATTTGTTTATGTCACTTTCTGGGAAATCCTTATATTTTAATGTACATACACACATTTAAAAAATAAAAATAAAAATTAAAAAAAATAAAAATAAAATATAAAAGGACTATTATATCTATTTATTTAAGTGCTTAAAGGCATTTCTTACAGTCAAAATAATGAGATCAGCAGTGACTGTTGTTCTGTTTTTGTATAATTCTTTCTTTACTGAGGTTTTCTCCTTGATACCTGCATCAGTAACCTACTTAGGTCACATTCATTCCACTTGAGTAACTATCCTTGCGATGTAATGTTGCAGATCACTACATCAAGGTCACCTAATCATAGCAGCATCTTTAAATCTTGAGCAAAACAGACAACTGTGCATCAGCAACAGTTTTAATAATTGCAAAATCAGCAGAAATTCTGGGGTGGGGAGGGAGGAAAATCCTTGAAATGATAAATGTAGTACTCCTACCTTTCTTCATGGTTTTAAATACTGGCATTATTTTAAACATGGGGAATTTTTATTTTTTTTTTTAAATCTTTCTTAAGAAAATATCCGTCTTGAACACAAGGATGGTATTTTATTGTTTGGCAGTTTTTCAAGGTTTGGTTTGTCTTGTTTTTGTTTGTTTTTGTTTGTTTGTTTCTGTTTTTGTTTTGTTTTGTTTTAATTGATTGGTTAGGCATCCATTTCAGTGACTGAGGCAATTTTCAATTTCTATATGCCAACATTCCCATGTTTATATGTAGTTGAAATGGAACATGCAGAAGTTTCACCAAAACTACATCCTAATTGTACAAGCTAACAAATGATAACAAAAGGGAAAAAAAATAAAAATAAAAAAAATTGGAGTGTTCAATGATGTACTTAGCTTATTTTATCCACTAACCATCTCCTTCCACAACTGGGTGACCAGACTGGTAGATGAGGGAAAGGCTGTTGATGTAGTCTACCTAGACTTCAGCGTCAGCATTCTCTCACAGTATTCTCCTGGGGAAACTGGCTGCCTGTGGTCTGGACAGGTAGGTATGCAAATGACTAGAGGGCCATCCCAACAGGTAGTGGTTAATGGAGTTAAGTCCAGCTGGTGACCTGTTACAGGTTGTGTCCCTCAGGGGTCATTACTGGGACCCATCTTGTTTTGTATATTCATTGATGACCTAGGTGAGGGGATTGAGTGTACCCTCAGTAAGTTTGCAGATATCGCCAATATGGGAGGTAGTGCTGATCTGCCTGAGGGTAGGGAGGCCTTTCAGAGGGATCTAGGTAAGCTGGATCACTGGGCTGAGGTGAGTGCTATGAACTAGAGTAGTATTTAAAGATGAATGAGGCTCTAAAATTTCAGCTTCCTACTCATAGGTAGAGAGATGAAACATAAATGAAAAATTAAAGTATATACAAAGGTTAACTTTAATGTGACTCATAATTTACTCTTAATTACTTACTGATTGCTTCATGTAAAGATAGACAATAGACAATCGTCATTGTCACTTTGACCTGCATAATACCATAATACATACAATACCACTGACCCGCTAAACCTTGTGGATTTTCCTTATTCAGAATAAATATGGAAAAAGGTCCCTCACACACATCCAGAAAGGTATTAAATATAACACTTTTATATATATGTGTGTTATATTTAATACCTTTCTGGAGATACTACATTGTTTTTAATCACATAAATAGACTTGCAATCTCTAGTTATGCCTCATAATTCTTTTAAATTAAAAACTAGTATTTTATAAACATGATAATTGTTTGATCCCAAAACTTAGAGTTTAGTTGTCTTTCTGTTTTAACTTTTTTTTTCTTTGTTTTTTGGGTTTTTTTTTTAATTTTTACCAGTTATTCTTTTATCCATGATAACCAAAAACTTTGATAATACATTATATAATACATAATACATATTAATGTATGTATAAGGTTGCCCTTATGATTACTGCACTTAATAGAACTTCTTGCAAGTGAGCTTTTTCACAGTGCTGTGCTGCATTGTGATAATCAGTCCATAGGACTGATGAATCATTCTTTTTCTGTCTGTTCACCTTGTTTTGGTAGCACTAGTCACTCTTGTGTGTCAGGCACCACACATCAACACCCACTACCAGTTTCAGAAGAATAAATGTGCAAGCAGAATTAGGAATTGCCCTTATGACGTTCTCCTTTAGAAACTCTGAAGTTCTCTGTTACTATGTTATTGATTAAATTTCTCTCTGAAACAGATATACTCAAATACTCTGTTATACAATTATCTCCACCTTATGCAAAGTGACAGATATTTTTAATATATGTTTCTAGATAAAATATATGCATTGAATACAGACATAAGTTTGTGAATATATACTGAATATTAGCTTGAATTCATTCTTGCTTTCAAGTTTTCAGCAACCTACATAGCAATGTTTGACATAAGAATGGAAATGAATTGAAACCTCTAGTCTTTAACATCACATTTCACCTCATATACACTGTCTTGCTTTCAGGCTCTACCCTGACAAAAATCTGGTGTTCTACTACAGTGGAGTGTGCACTACCGTTCACAAAGTAGTTCTCATTTCTCTGAAACCTTTTCTGACAGTGTAATAGGACTACACAGCAGACACATCTTTAGAGCAGCTGGTGGATGCTATGGACACAGTAGCTTGTATTACAATCTTAGTGAGACAAACTCTTGTCTTCTAGTCTATAACATAGATCTTTTTTCCATTAGAAAGAAAAGTTCAGGAAGTATCCTGGCATTCATCTAATTCTTGTCCAATATGAATGTGACTAGCCAATCAGCATCAGGGAAAAAAATAAATATATATATATAAAAAAAAGATTTGCAGGACAAAGTGCTCAGGATTATGCAGAAAATGAATGCTGGAAATTCCTGTCAATTCCCCAAAGTCAAAATTAATCTAGTATGAGAACAAGAAGAGAACTAGCTTATTTTAAATCTTCCATGTTAATAAGGCAAAGTCCTAAGCATTAGGATTTTTGTAAGTTCTCTGAAGCATATGCCTCTGGAAAATCTCTGGTGACTGCCACAGTGTAATGCAAAAACCTCTCAGCTTTTCTCACTGAAGCAGACTATTGCATAATTTACTTTGGATTTGAATCTGGCAATTATCTCCTGGAGCCTTTTGTATGCTAAGGTGTCCTCTGCAGTGGGGCAGACCAGTGCCAGGAATCAAAATGTGAATATGCTTCTTGATGAACATACATCAGAGGATGTGCACTGTAAAGAAAGATTATTCACCACTGATCTCAGCATAAACCTCCAACTATTTGTCCAGAAATTGTGTCTCTTATTTTCTACTCTCTGACAGACTATTCAGAGTTAGGTTCAACTAAGATTCATATGCAGAAGGAAATATAAAACAGAGTTCGCAATTTTCTACCAATGCACAGTATCACAGAGTTCTGAAGTCTTGGAGTGACCTCTGGAGCTGATCAGGTACAATTCTCCTGCTAAAGCAGGGCCACCTAGAGGAGGTTGCCTGGTACCAGGATCTTTTGTCCAGGCATTTTTTGAAGATATTCAAGGAGTCCACAACCTTTTGGGGGAGCATGTGCCAGTGCTTTGTAAACTGCACAGTAAATAAATAGTTTGTGATGTTCAGCTGGAACCTCCCATGTTCCATTTTGTTCCAAGTATGTCTATTCCTAGCAATGGTCACCACTAAGAAAAATCTTGCTCTGTCCTTTTTGTATATTCCTGTCAGATTTTTGCAGACATTGATGAGATTCTCCCCAAGCCTTCTCTTCTCCAGGCTGAACAGTCCCAGAGGTCTAACCTTTTCATCGCAGAATACATGCTGCATTGCCTTTCTCATCTTTGTGGCCCTCTGTTGGACCTTCTAGCAGCTCCATGTCTCTCCTCTATTGGGGAGCCCAGAACTGGATGCAGTATTCTAGGTGCATCCATCAGTGCTATGTATGGGTGATCTATTCTGACTTGCTGGCAACCTAGCATAGGCAAGGAGACCATTGGCCTCTTTAGCATCAAGAAATCATGCTGAATCATGTTCAACTTGTTGTCCACTACAATCCCCAACACTGGAAATCTTTGATGAAAAGTCTATAAAGTAAGATTTTCATACTGGGCTAATGCATGTTGTCTTGACAATTCCACTGTCATTCACTTAGAAGACAAGATTCGTAAGTTCTCTTGAGCTTCTGCTTTTGTTTTGGTCAAGTAGTGCTCTGTAGTGCTTAGCATTTTTGTGATGTTAACATTTAGCAATGTAACAATGCTTTCCTTTTGAAGTATAAGGAAATCATAAAATATGTGATAAATGAAATATCAATATTCCAGCATAATATTGATTTTATATACCCAGAGGACGTAGCATTTAAGTAGCTAAGCACTTTTGAAATATATTAGAGCTAAAGGACTTAAGATTTTGTCTCTTCTTTTTTCCCAGGTGCAGAAAATCCATTTACTTTCATGATCAAATAATAACATGTCCTTGAATTTATGACTTTGTCAGAAATAGTAGCTACTTTCTTCTTAGGTAAAAGTAGAAGAAGGTAGTTCTGTTGTTTTACTGAGCAGTTCCATTACTTCTCAGTTAGGATTAGGATGAAGAACAGCGTAAACATTATAAAAAGAACTAGGTTCAAAATGTGAACAGTGTCATTCTTACTCTTCTATCAAGGGTAAAGTAAATGAATGGCTTTAGGGCTATAAGAGAAGAGTAAATTCATGTAGTCATATCCCCTATGTTGTAGTTTAGAATATTCAAAATTTGCTTCCTGTCGATAATCTCCAGTTAAAGATATCCTAAAATCTCCACTGACTGTATCTTTCAGTGGTTTCACCACCTTCCTGTTGGAGGATTTTTTCAAGCTAAATATTACATCTTCAGAGTCATAGCAACCAAACCAATTTAGATTAGAACACCAGTAGGATAAGACATTTTTTCAGTGACAAATATCTAACCTGGCACAACTGTCTGTTATTGAACAAAGTGTAATCTCATGACTTCAACAGGGAATGGTTTGGTACTTACTAAAACTATTCATCTTATGTTCTTGTGCCATATTAAGTTTAAGAAAGTAGTTGCAAAACAGTAATAATGACAGGTGCATGGAGTAGGCTTTCCTCTGTTTTCAGGCTTTAGAGTACTATTTTTTCTAGATCTGCTTCAAGTGAAAGAGTATATCAGGAACTGTTAAGGTTTTAGTTCATGTCTATTTATATTTTTCAGGAATAGATGAAATAGGTTTTGATAGATTTTATTTTTTTTCATTTTTTCCACAGATAGGCAAAATGTCATACTGGATAAACTGAGTTCATGTATCTAGGAAGTCTTCTGGATTAGGAGTTCAGTATGGAACTTAATAATGCATGGTGCCAAACTCTGACTTAACCAATATAATAAAATATATAGCTGAACATAAATCAAGGATTGTATTTGTTGTATTAATAATAATTTGTGAAATCAGAATGACAAATCTTGAAAATGGCAATCTTTAGCAGTAAGGTAGACTGCATTATAGCATTAATTTATTACAGTTCCAAATTTAACATTAATACATTCAACATATAAAAACTTAAAACATTAGAAAATAGCTCCATTAATGTCTTACTATAATATGCCCTGCAGCATGCAGTGTATATTTTGCTCCTTCAAAACCAAAGATTTAATACATTTGCAGAAATCAATTTTAAATTAGAGGCAAATAGATAAATAAACCTGTCTCTATTAATCAAATGTAAAAATTGGTTTATATAACTTATGGTATAATAAAACCAGGTAGGGATTTAATATATCTGTCTAAATTGCACATAAGTTGCTCCAAAAGTAATGTGTCCTATTTATTTCCATGGAAACTACAATAAATGCAAAGAACATAGTAATGCTATTAGATAGATCAAATTCCCAGCTACAAAACACTAGCTTTCAACAAAGTCACCAGCATTAGCTGTGCATTTTCCTAAAATAAGGGAGAATTAGGTTAGGAAGAAATTCATTACTCAGAGACTGGTCAGACAGTAGAAAAAGCTGTCCAGAGAAGCTATGGGTGCCCTATCCCCAATGGTGTTCAAGACCAGGTTGCATGGGGCCCTGGGCAGCCAGATCTGGTGGCTGGCAGCTCTGCCATTGGGTTGGAACTGGGTGGTATTTGAGTTTCCTTCCATCCTAAGGCTGTTCATGATTCTGTGATTCTCATTATCGTATTCAGATAATAGGATGTATTAATTATTCACTTTCTGAGATCTACACAAGCTCTTCTATCTCTCTGGTTTTATGAATAAATTTCACTTTGTATCTAATATTTACTGTTAAAAGTCACTTCTGTGATTAACTGATAAGTTATTTTATGTATATCTTTTGAACTCACCTGTGAATCTGTAAATCAAATGACTAAGTTCAGAAGAAAATATTGAAATATTTTGCTAAAATTTACTATGTAACATAATCAGTGTGATTGTTATGCTGCTGAAATGTAGAATATCATAAGGGTAAAACATACTGTTATTCAGCTTACAATATTTTGATACTATAGGGATGATTTAGCTGTTTGTTTTTTCACTTTCATAACAAAAACTGTAACAGCCAAAAAAAGGTTGTTCATTTTATATACATTATCTTATTGTGTCTTATCAGGTGCTACAACTATTGAAAAGTATGATCTCAGAACAAATATTTGGATCCAGGCTGGAGTGATGAATGGCAGGAGGCTTCAGTTTGGTGTTGCTGTCATCGATGACAAGCTGTTTGTCATTGGAGGCCGTGATGGTTTAAAGACATTGAACACTGTTGAATGTTACAATCCAAAAACAAAGGCTTGG
Organism: Coturnix japonica; assembly: GCF_054131305.1. Classification (NCBI taxonomy): domain Eukaryota; kingdom Metazoa; phylum Chordata; class Aves; order Galliformes; family Phasianidae; genus Coturnix; species Coturnix japonica. The sequence continues at coordinate 144,440,999 of NC_140663.1, forward strand.
ACTGTGTTACCACCAATGTCAACACATAGGCATGGCTTAGGTAAGGAAAAAAGAAGTTTTAAAAATCTAACACATTTTTTCAGATAAGTAAATGATAATGCAAAATTTAGGGTTTAATAGCTATCATATCTCATTCATCAGTATTAATAAATACTTACATTGTTCTTGTTAGATCTCTAAAAATATAGAGAAGGTTAAGACATGTTTTATTATTTAATGATGTATGAATACTTAAGAAAAGACAAGACAGGGAAAGAAACTCTGAAACTTTAACAGATTGGTGATAATGTTCAGGGTTTTTTGTTTGTTTGTTTGGTTTTGTTTTTTGTTTTGGTTTTTTTTCCCCACAGCATTTGATAACAGGTGTATTTGTCAAATAATCAAAACATTACTTCATTTCAAAGTATTATGTTTTCACTTATACAACTTGATAAGAAATGTGCTCAAAAATATACACATTATGTCACTAATTCACTTTAAAATGTATTTGCAGCAATAGTTTAAACATGATTGGTAGAGCATATGTTCCCTTAATCTACTTCAGTTAAGCTTTTCAAGGATCATTCATACCACTATCAGCATTAATCAATCAAATAATATGTTGTAGTACTGTTCTCTTGTCTTTCCTTCCTACTTATTCCTAAATTGCCTATAGTGATTATATAGAAGCTGAATGTGATATCTGAACTCTCATTTCTCATTTCCATTTGTTTTCTTGATTTTCAGAATCCAAAATGCAAATAAAAACTGAATTCTTGTCTTAAAGCTTAATTTAGGTTTACTTAATAGGTTTACATCTAAGCTAGTTACTTTTATTTATTTTAAATGCAGAAAAGAAAAGAAAACAAAACAAAACAACAACAACAACAAAATTCTAAACTACAAAGTGTGGTATATATTTAAATATCTTCCCTAAAATGAAATGAATCACATCTTAGAATAAAATTTGCGTATACATATTTGTGCTCAGACTTATGTAATGATATGAGGTTAATAAAAAGATAATGATACAAGATTAATAAAACTTCAAGGAAGACAGCACACTTATGTGATGCAGTGCAAATATGGAGTTAAAGTTAAAACAGTACATGCACAAATTTTGTTCTGACTTTGACACATTTTTTTCCCCACAATTTTACTGTTAATTATTTTATTGTTTGTTTTTGTCTCAAAAGTACCAGAAAATGTGCTACAACTAATAGCTAATTCTAGTGTCTTTTATACAAATATCTAATATCAAGCAGGGCATAAAACATTTTGGAATAAAAAAGAGTAATGTGGAGCTAGAAAACAATGAATGAAAATTTGTAACAGAAAGACCAAATTACAACTTTCATAGCTACAGTAGAAAGTAACTGGAAGAACAAAAAGGGAGAGAGGGAATGTGAAAATATATTTTGAATGATAAATTCAGAGAATAAAAAGGATAAGAAGGAAGAAGCTGCAGAGAGGAAGAAGAGGGAAGGAAGAAATAAAGAGTTAGTGGTTGGCTGAATGTAAACTTTATTTACAGAAACAAAACCAAAAACAAGAAAATAAATAAATAAATAAATAAATAAATAAATAAATAAATAAATAAAGGAGCTGAGCAAACAAATAACACTGAGCTTATCATTCCAAAACAAGCAATATAAATGCTTCTGTAAAAAAATTAGGCTACGCATCTTTTTCAGGGAAGTGTCCTAAACTGCCTTGTGCTTTCTATTACCTATTTTAAAAGTGTCTAAGTTTTTGTTGTGGGCTGCATTTAGGCTGTTAGGCATACGCTTCAACTTCATGTTTTGTCTTTGTGAATATATGAATTTCACAGTTCACAACTAACTGTATATTTTCAAGTTGGTCTGAATGGGGAGATGCACAATAGTACCTAATAAACTTCTGTTTAGCTTAGATTGGAATAAGGTTATGGGATCATATTATTCTTTTATTCTTGGAAGAGAGAATTTTGCCAGCAGAAATCATCTGCATGAAGATGCTATAAAAATTCCTTCCGTTTACTGCTGGTGAGATGGCTTTGGATTTCTTTTTATAGCCTGTAGCATAAGGCACAATTCCCTCCAACCAGATGACCCCAAAGGATATAAAGAATTTCAGTTTTGATTTGTGTAATAGGTTCTGGCTTCAACCCATTTTTCTGAACTAGCTAAACATAAGTAAATGTACTTTTAATTGTCTAAAGATTATTATTAAAGTTACATAGAATGAGTACTTGTGTGTGTGAGAATGAAAAGAGAGTAGGTTCAGGAGGCAGAGGAAATATTGGAAGTTAGAGAAATGTTGGATAAAAAGCTGAGAATATCTTTGCTGATGATAAAACCATGAAATGGCATTATGATTTGGCATGAAGTCTATAAGACAATGAAAGAGAATAGCCCTTATTGTTTCTTCTTACTGCTTCATCTAGTCCAATCCCCCTGCCAGAGCAGGAACACAGGAACGTGTCCAGACAGGTTTTGAAGAGACCCAGCTTCTTCAGCCTTTCCTTGTAAGGGCAATGCTCCATTCCCTCAGTCATCTCTGTGGCTCTGTGCTGGACTCTCTCAAGCAGTTCTTTGTCCTTCTTGAACTGAGGGGCCCAGAACTGGACACAATACTCCAGATGTGGTCTCACCAGGGCATACATGGTGACACATGGAATCATAGAATTACCCATGTTGTAAAAGACCTTGAAGATCATCAAGTCCAACCACAGCCTAACCATAGTATCCTAACTCTTAACAACCCTCTGCTAAATCATATCTCTGAGCACCACATCCAAACGGCTCTTAAACACATCCAGAGACAGCGACTCAACCACCTTCCTGGGGACCCTATTCCGGTGTTCAACTACCCTTTCTGTAAAGAAGTGTTTCCTAACGTCCAACCTAAATTTACCTTGGCGCAACTTGAGGCCATTTCCCCTCCTCCTGTCACTTATCACCAGTGATGAAAGACTTGCCCAGCTCTCACTGTAAGCACCTTTCAGATACTGGAAGAGAGCGATAAGGTCTCCCCTCAGCCTCACTAGCACTATTAGGATAGCCTTAATGGGGTGTCACTGTTCAGCTCTGCCCTGATGCTGGTAGTGCTGGCACCACTGTCACCTCATTACCAGGCCATTAACAGGTGCTCCCTCACTTACCATTCTCTTCATAGTAATAACAACCCTCATCAGTGTGTAGTCCTGTGAATGGGTGGCTTTCTGTTTCTCCCTGTTTGAACGGCCCATGTGATTCACACACCCTGACTCCTCATCTCTGTCCCTGAGGCTTTTTCAAGGCAGGGGGTGTGGATGCAGAGCTGTTGTCCTGGCAATGCCCACACCACGTCAGCCACTCTCACAAGAACTGCCAGGCTGCTCTGTTATCGTGGGGTTCCCTGGATGAAAGAACCAACCAAAACCACCCTGTACCTTGGGATCAGTCACTGTGGTTCTGGTCCTAAGCAGTAAATACATATTATAATGTAAAAGTAGTAACCAGGTTGGAAGGGACCTAAAGGATCATAAATCTCCAACCCCCTTGCCACCAACCTCCCCATTTAATACTAGAGCAGGTTGTCCAGGGCCCCATCCAACCTGGCCTTGAACACCTCCAAGGACAGGCCATCCACCTCTCTGGGCAGCCAGTCCCAGGACCTGATCACTCTCATAGTAAAGAACTTTCCCCTGACATCCTACCTAAATCTTCATTCCCTCAACTTAAACCATTTCCCCTTGTCTTGCTGCTATCGACCTTTTCAAAGAGTTGACTCCCTTCCTGTTTATAGGCTTCATTTAGGTACTGAAATGCTGCAATTAGGTTACCCCACAGCCTATTCTTTCTCCAGGCTGAACAAGCCCAGTTCAAGCCTGTCATCATAGAGGAGGTGCTCCAGCCCCGAATCATCTTTGTGGCCCTCTTCAACAGCTTTCTGTCTTTCTTGTACTGGGGACTCCAGACCTGGATGTAATACTTCAGATGGGGCCTCACAAAAGCAGAGTAGGGAGGGACAATCAGACCTCCCTGTCCCTGCTGGCTACCCCTCTTCTAATGGAGCCCAGGTTACCATTTGCTTTCCGAGCTGCAAGAGCACACTGCTGGCTATGTTAAGTTTTTCATCCATCAGGTCCCCTAGGTTCTTCTCTGCAGGGCTACTCTCAAGGACTGCTCCTTCTGATCTGTATAAATGCCCGGGACTCTTTCAATCACCGAGGAGACTTTGTGAATTAAAGATCCGTTACCTAAATCTGATTTCTGTATGCATGTATTAATGTATTTGTTCATTTATCCATTTATTAAGTAAGACTCACATCAGTCCTATCTCTACTGGAAATTGATTGCAAATCTATTTACATGTTTTCTTATCTTATATTTCTTTCAATATAGTTACAAATAAAAAAACACTTTTATATTGGAAAGTACTTATTGTGTAATTATGTTGACTTGGCTCCACAGTTCATTTATTTCAGTAATGGTCTGTCATCTCTCATGTTTACCATTTATGTGTAATTGCTGTTGATTAATTGAAAGATCTTTTCATAATTTCCAACATGTCCATGAACTACTTGTTGGGTTAGATTAAATCTGTTGCCATTTGTTCATTTCTTTTTGATTGAGTATAAGGTAACATTGTTGCTAGCAATCATATTTCATTCACTCACTTCACAAAATGACAAGAAGGAAACAAATAGTAGGGTGAATTATTAAGAAGTATAAACTTATAGGTAGAATGTTTTCCAGAAGTTAATATATTATCCTTTTTCTTTTTTTCTTTTTTTCTTTTTTCTTTTTTTTTTTTTTTCAAATCTCAGTGTTCTGAAAATAATAATTTTGTAAAACGTGAAAAGATTTTTAAAATATGCCTTCAGTGCAAATATCAGAAAAAAGTTTCAGATATTAGACACCTTTATGGATCCATAACAACAATTCAATATCTGATTCACACTGAAACAGGTGTTGATTATAGCAGAAATCATGCAGATTAAAGATGCAGCTTATCAAGTGAATATGGAGAGCAATCACCTTACTTCATTTTATGGGAATGTTTGCTTGGAAATCTAGCTGCTGAAGAGTGGGTGTTGTTATCATGTGTTTTTTTAAACAGTTTAGCTAGGAAAACACAGCTTAAAGAATTCAATGAGGATAACAGATCAGAGAAACAGGAATGTCAGAATGTAGCAATGTATGATAGGCTAAATGCCTATAGACAGACTGTTTACAGGTTTAGTATTTTTATAACATTTTTAGCAGGAAATTATTGCTGTTGAGCACTGGAAATATAAAGATGTACGGCACCAGTCTTTAAACCTAAATTTAGGGATAACTTCAAGGGAATCAGAGTTTAACTTTTATCTTATATTTGAAAAAAAAAACCTCTGCTGTGGAAAAGATGTTATTTTAGATAGTTCTGAAGCACCAGTAAATAACTTAATGTTCAATTTATACAAAAAGGCATTCAAGGCAAAGGGAAAAGCTTTAAAGTAGATTAAGAATATAAATAAAAGCTAGATCCAGATTTAACTATAACACCTTTGTTAACTGTGAAATAGAAAACTGTTGTGAATAAAGAGCTCTCATTTCTTCTTTCTTCACTAGCTTGGAGGTTTGTCTTCTTTCTATAAACTGCAATTACTGGGCTACAGAAGAGTGAAATAAAAACTGCAAATTCCCATGTTTCATTAAAAAAAAAAAAAGAAAAAAAAAGTTTTACATCAAAATAATTCTGACTTTTCAGTATGCTGTGTGTATATGAAACAAATCATTAAGAGATTACGAGGACAAAACACAGAGATCAACAGACAGCTGGATGAAAATTTGAGATTTCATTATAGATACAGAGGCAGATATGAACCTCCAGTGTCCTAATAGGCAGCAGGAGAGAGATGAAAGTCTAGAGGAAAACAATGTGAGTGAAATGCAGAGAATTATATTAGCATTAAAGACAACCAAACGATGTTGTTGTACCCTGTTGGTATGCTAAAATTGTAATCACAGAATCACAGAACTGTAGGGGTTGGAAGGGACCTCTAGAGATCATCGAGTCCAACCCCCCTGACAAAGCAGGTTCCCTACACCACGTCACACAGGTAGGCGTCCAGGCGTGTCTTGAATATCTCCAGAGAAGGAGACTCCACCACCTCCCTTGGCAGCCTGTTCCAGTGAATTGTTTGTATTTCAAATTCTAATTATTTATGATTAACTGTCAAAAAAGTATTGTAAGCACACCAACCATTAACAATTTTTTAAAATCATGAAAAATATGCTTTTTTTTTTTTTTTTTTTTTGTTGTTGTTGTTTGTTTGTTTTCCAGAATCTTTGCTATACTTACAAAAGCAAGGATGCAGGATAAAGGAAACTTTTCTAGATCTTACTTTGTAGAGCATACTGATAATCATTGGTTGCTCATTTCACATACATGTATTTGTTTATTTCTAATCATTCAGCCCCAGTAATCAAGCTGAAAATACTGCAACACTCATACAACCATATGTGCATGCAACCAAGTCCTGCTGGTTTGGGCAATGACATTCAGTATTTCCAGATTTATACAATACAGTTGCTGGATTTTTAGACACTCTGAAAAAGTGACCATAATGTCTGTTTAATTCAAACTTAAATCAACAGAGTTGTGAATCTGATACATGTCAAATCTAGAGTGTATCTCTTTCATGAAAGGAGCCTGAGGTACTTTTAGACCTTTACAAATTGGTAGTCATAAACACTTAATGCTTTCAGTTGGGAAGGAACACATTCATCTATAAAAGATGTGCTTCATGAGTGTAAAGAAAATGTTCACTGCTTTGTTATTTATGTAACAAGAAGGAATCTGCTTTGTTATTTATGGAACATGAAGGAATTGTTTAAAAAAAAAAAAAAAAAAAAAAAAAAGATTATTCAGTAGGATTCATTTTAAACAGTACGACCAGAATTAAAATGAAATAACTCAAGCAAGGACTCATGCCATATATCCCCCCAAAAGATCTTTGAGTCAGTATCTCGTTGGAAGCACCTCACTTTTCTGCACTGGTAAATCTCTTCAGGTACATTTGCATCTCACAAAACAATACTATGATCAATTGCTCACTGTGTGCTGATATGCTGAAATTGTGCAAAGTCTCAGAGAGAAAATAAAGTAAAACATGCCAAATTAAAATAAAGGATCTTGAATCCTCAGAAATAGCAGTGACTTCCTAAGCATTAAATATAGACAAATACTTTTGCAACAGACTTGCTTACTACAATGCTCTGACATAGCTCTATTATTTACCATTCAAGAAGCAGCTAGCGAAAGGTTGGTTTGAGAATCATTCTTTTACGCATTATTAGAAATGTGTACCTCCATGCTATTGAATTATTGTTATCCTTAATCTTGAAATATCAAAGGAAATATGTAATTTCAGATTTCTTGACAAGAGACCTGAGCATTTAAAGTATCTCTTCAAAATAATGATTTGCATGTGTATTAGATTTTGCTTTGGACTTCTTCTCCCAGTGATGAGGAGCATACAGAGATAATTTTTTTTTTTTTTTTCCTTTTTCTTTCTTTCTTTTTTTTTTTTTTTCCTTCTGAATTATGAAATTCTTTGTCATTCTACTTTGCATCCATGCATAATCACCCAATTCACTGAAGAGCTACAAATCATAATGACAAAACTTCTAATAATTTCTAAGTTGAGTTCTCTGGATAATACTGTAGCAGAGTTGGGAATCTGGTATCTCATCTACAATACTAAATGTAAATAAAGAAGCTGCAGACAGATCTTTACTTCTATAAATTTGTATTATTTATACATGACAGCATAGTACTGTTGGGCTCTAGAGCGCAAGGGTGTTTTCATAACTCTTCAAATCAGGTTTGATACCAGCCTCTGAATATATATAGGGATGGATATTTTCTACAATATGTTGCTAAATATTCACTGAGGAAGGTAAGTCAGCTCTAATTCTCCAGTTCAGTACATCCTGAATTCCAAGTTTCAACTAAGGCTGTCCTATGTGCAGTATCTCAAGAACTATGATGGTATTTCAAACTCAGTTAAAATTATGGCTGCAAAAATAAAAAATCACATTTAATTATCTAGTGTATAAGATAAAACATGTTATGCTTTACTATAGTTACTTTTTTTTTAATGTTGAGACCAGTATTATGGAAGAAAAGTGATCTAAAGCGCAATAACAGGATCCAGAAAAGCAGTAATGCTGGCTGGAATTGGCATAGAGATATTTATGTTTCTGTGGGTTTGGGTGAAAAATGATAATTTACATCTAAGTAGAAACTAAATAAATGCAGAGCATAAAATGTTAGATTAAAATCTATGTATTACTTAATCAAGTTTTATACTGGGTTAACAAATTAGTGATTTAGTAATCATCTTGTAGTAATACAATATATGTTTGTCCTCCTCTTAAAAGGTACTTTGCTTATTTAAAATAAATAAAAGAATAGATTTTGGTTACAAGTTCATCTTTCCCAGATAAAATTCTCATGAACATGAATAAATTGCATTTATGTATTCCAAAGTCATTATTTGCCCTCACAGACGGTACACACAAAGCAATACCAAAACAGAACAAAATTTGACCTTGTAGAATCTATTTGTCTAACTTTTTCAATACATTCAGCTGGAAATGATCAGCTGTTATGGAGTAAATGTAAGGATGCCAGTGCTTTTGCTGTTCTGTAAAGAAGAGACTTAAAATGTGAAAAATAATAGCAAGTTCATGCATACTAAAAAACAAAAGCAGAGAAGATTTTGTACAGAAGCTTTCTTTTCTGTGTGAAAGTATTTTTCTATAGTTCTGTGAGTAAAGTCTCCTATTATAGAAGCAATGAAAACTGGCAAAACCAAGCAGACAATCTCCTATTGCATCACATAAAGTGATTATGGCTCTATGTCCGGGTGGAGGCCAGTAACGAGCGGTGTCCCCCAGGGGTCTGTCTTGGGACATCTTTAAACACAGACGGGCATCTGTCTTTAACATCTTTATCAATGACATCAATGATGGAATCGAGTGCACCCTCAGCAAGTTTGCTGATGACACCAAGCTGAGTGGTGCGGTTGATATGAAGGGAGGAAGGGATGCCATTCAGAGGGACCTCAACAGACTTGGAAGGTGGGCCCGGGTGAACCTAATGAGGTTCAACGTGGCAAAGTGCAAGGTTTTGCACTTGGTCCGGAAGAACCCCAGGCATCTGTACAGACTGGGAGGAGTTGTCCTTGAGAGCAGCTCAGCAGAGAAGGACCTGGGGGGCATGATGGACTTAACATGTACCAGCAGAAACTTAACATGTACCAGCAGTGCGCTCTGGCAGCTCGGAAGGCAAACAGTACCCTGGGCTCCATCAGGAGAGGGGTGGCCAGCAGGGACAAGGATGTGATTCTCCCTCTTTACTCTGCTCTTGTGAGGCCCCATCTGGAGTCCTGTGTCTAGGTATGGAGCCCTCAGTACAAGAAAGACGTGGAGCTGTTGGAAAGGGTCCAGAGGAGAGCGATGAAGATGATCAGGGGACTGGAGCACCTCCCTTATGAAGACAGGCTGAGGGAGCTGGGCTTGTTCAGCCTGGGGAAAAGAAGGCTGTGGGGTGACCTTATTGCAGCCTTTCAGTACCTGAAGGGAACCTATGTCCAGGAGAGGAGTAAGCTCTTCAAAAGGGCTGATAATACCAGCACAAGGGGAATTGGATTTAAGTTGAAAGAGGCTAGATTTAGATTGGATGTTAGGGGGAAGTTCTTTACTAGGAGACTGGTGAGGTCCTGGAAGGCTGTGGGTGCCCCATCCTTGGAGGTGTTCAAGGCCAGGTTGGATGGGGCCCTGGGCAACTTGATCTAGTAAATCTGGAAGTTTGGTGGCCCTGCAAGGCAGCAGGGTTGGAACTTCATGATCCTTGAAGTCCCTTCCAAACCAGGTCATTCTGTGATTCTGTGAAAGTTTCCCAAGGAAAATAAACTTTCAGGTTTCTCAGTCATGTAGCATTGACTATGTTTGCACTTTTTTTTAGCAGAGAAGCAGGACATGGATCTGACATTAAAATAGCTTTTTTTTTTTTCTTTTTTTTTTTTTTTCCCTTCTTCTAACTACAACACCATAGGATCATAGAATCACAAGGTTGGAAAGGTCCTATAAGATCATCTAATCCAACCATCCTCCCTTTACCATACCTACATAAAAACCCTAAAGTGTATCTCCTAGCTCCCTATCCAGATGCTTCTTGAACAGTCAGTGATGGCAACTCCACCACCTCCCTGGGCAGGCTATTCCAGTGACTGAGCACTCTCTGAGAAAAAAAGGTCCTTCATATGTCCAGCCTAAACCTCTTCTAATACAATTTGTGGCCATTTCCTCGGGTCCTGTTTGTTGCCTGGCAGAGGAGGCCAAGCTCCTCCTTATTGCAACCTCCCCTTCAGGAAGTTGCAAAGTGCAATGAGCCTCCTCTTCTCCAGGCTAGACAAACCCAGCTCCATGAGCCGCTCCTCATGAGACTTGTGCTCCAGACCCGACACAAGTTTTTTTGCCCTTCTCTGGACATGTTACAGAGTATCAGTGTCTTTCCTGTACTGAGGAGCCCCAAACTGAACACAGTACTCGAGATGTGGCCTCACCAGAGCTGAGTACAGAGGGATCATCACCTCTCTGTTCCTGCTGGCCACACTATTTCTTATACAGGCCAGGGTGCTGTTGGCCTTCTTGGCCACCTGGGCACACTGTCAGCTCACGTTCAGACGAGCATCGACCAACACCCCCAGGTCCCTTTCCTCTTCACAGTCATCCAGCCACACTGCCCCAGCCTATAGCGCTGCATGGGATTATTGTGGCCAAAGTGCAGGACCCAGCACTTGGCCTTGTTTTGCAGCAGGTTCTGAATTGATTAGATCAATGGGTCATGTGCAGTCACATTCAGCAAAACATTGGCTAATGGGTAGGTTTGGATTTGGTCTGAGATTTCCAGAATTATACTTAGTATCATCTCTGACCTTTCTTTGATGGATAAAGAATCCTTACACATCCAACATTATTTTCCTCCAAAGACACTCAATCTATGTCATTGTCACTTATCACTTCTTTTCTAAAATAAAGCTTTCACAAAGAAAACTGCTCATGCAGTTTAAATAGTTTAGGTTCCTCACTGTAAGTCATTTTGTCCAGTCTTTGAAAATGTTGGGTTTTTTGTTTTGTCTTGTTTTGTTTTTTTCTTGATTCTATGCCAGTCCATTCTGCTAGTGGGAAATACATAAACAAATAAATAAATAATACTAAAAAAAAAACAAAACAAAATCTTATATTTTCATCTACATCATTGATAGAAATTCAGGAAGTGTCAGACATCATTCCGTCCTCCGTGGAGCACCAGAAGAAAATACCATTAAACAGATATCTCTTTGGCTGACAATCACTTGAGCTCTACCATATAACCAGTCTCTAGTCTATATATTATGTCATTTGCTTATATTCTAAAAGCTAATTAATAATAAGAAAGTTACATGCCACAGGTCAAAAAGTTTACAGAAATCTGAAGATGCTTACATCACTGACAGATAATTATATGAAGGAAACAATTTTCACAAAGAATGAAATTAGGATTGTTTGACAAGACCCCCGTAAAGCCATGCTTATTGGCATTAATTTTATTTCCATATGTTAACTTTTAATTAATCAAATTTCAAATCAGTGTTTCCTATTTCACTTTGAGTATGCAAGTTTATGCATTGCTATTATGGAAAACATTTATTATTATTTCCAGAGAAATAATACTTTCACATTCTCTCACTCTCTCCTTCATTTTAGGAGTTACAGTGCTTGAAGGGCCTATTTATGCAGTGGGAGGCCATGATGGTTGGAGCTATTTGAATACAGTTGAGAGATGGGACCCTCAAAGTCAGCAGTGGACATTTGTGGCAAGTATGTCAATTGCCAGAAGCACTGTTGGAGTAGCAGCATTAAATGGCAAGTGAGTAGGGTATTCTTTTACAGTTCAAATGCATTTCTTAGAAGGATAAATAACTGTGACACACAATAGTAAATAACTTCTATAGTACTTGAGGGTACCTTTTAAAATAAGTACAAGTCACATTGTGCACTCCCTAAAATCTTGTGGCTCTTACACTCATGTCAAATGTCATTTATATATATATATATATATGCATATATATATATAAAATACTAATATATAATAATATAGTAATTATATATACATATATATTAAGTGGTGCTCAGTAAAACTCATTTTATATTAACACAATAACACGATATTGTGCTGACACTTTTTATTAAGGAGCTATTTGCAGGAAAGCTAGAAAACTGGGCCAAATTGCATCCCAGTAATACAACTATCTTATGCAAAATTCTGGGTATATAATTTTCTGAAATGAAATTAGAGACATGGGGTTTGAAAAAGGTTCTCTTCATCTGATAGTATAAGATGCTGTTTGCAATTTACCTACACTGATTATTACTTGTTGCTTATAAATTGATAAATATATATATATATATATATATATATATATGATGTGAACTGTAAAATTTAGAGGTAGGAGAGGGATTCATCACACATAACTTCATAACTTCATAGCTTTTGGATAGACATCTTCAACTGAGTCAGTCATCCTCTTAAGCTCACCTTATGATCAGCTGAAGAAATAATACTTTTAAGTTATCATATGTCTTACTTATTCCAGATGCTTATGCTAGGACAGCATGAATTATGTCCTGTAAGTGCCTGTTTTTCTCCCTCAGTTGTAAAGGATACCTGGGAACTATGTTTCAGATTGTGACTTCTGTTTTTTTGATATCTTAAACGAAGAAGATTTATGCTTTTATGGGCAATTGAAAATAAATGAAGAGGTGTGAGTAGGACTTGGGGGTCCTGGTGGATGAGAAGCTGGACATGAGCAAGCAGTGTGTGCTTGCAGCCTGGAAGGCCAATTATATCCTCAGCTGGGTGGCCAGCAGAGAGAGGGAGCTAATTGTCCCCACTCTACTCAACTCTTCTGAGGCCCACCTGGAGTATTGCATCCAAGCCCGGGGCCCCCAGCACAAGAAAGACACAAAGCTCTTGGAACAAGTCCAGAGCAGGGCCGCAGAGATTATCAGTGGGCTGGAGCACCTCTCCTTTGAAGAAAGGCTGAAAGAACTGGTCTTATATAACTTGGAAAAGAGAAGGCTCTGGGGAGACCTCATCGCAGCCTTCCAGTACTTGAAGGGAGCATATAAACAGGGAGAGGTATGACACATAGGTGGATAGTGACTGGACAAGAGAGAATGGTTTTAAACCAAGACAGGGGAGATTTAGGTTAGATACCAGAAGGAAGTCTTTCACTTAGAGAGTGGTGGCACACTGGAACAGGTTGTCCAGAGAGGTTGTGGATGCCCCATTCCTGGAGGTATTCATAGCCAGGCTAGATGTGGCTTTGGACAGTCTGGTTCAGTGGTTGGCAACCCTGCCCATGGCAGGATTGAGGTCCTTTTCAACCTAGGTCATTTTATGATTTTGTGATTCTATGATAAATATAGATTCTCTTAAGCTAATAAAATAGACTTAAAACTTGAGTTTTTGGTTTTTCTATTTACGCTAATGGCTGATATTTAAATCTATTCCCTTTTCATGTTTTTCTTTTTGTTTGTTTGTTTGTTTGTTTGTTTGTTTTTATTGAGAGACATAGCATAAAAATATGAGGTTCTGTTCTTTATGATTTATAATAAACTGACAGTCACAGATTTACTATGTTGCTTGATTATACAGATAGAATTTAAAATGGCTTAAGCATGATAGAAATTCTACTTAAGCATTCATTGAAATAGAACATACTAAAAATTTTTTGAAGACTACATATAAATATTTACTATTTTATCCTTTCACACACATGTAAATTTATGTTTTAGATTTTCAGATAAATTAGTGCTTTGTGGAAAGGCTTTGATGAAATCAAGTGTAATGTTTAAAAATATTTGTTATAATGTATATTCATTCAGTTATATTGAATTCCACTGGCTTTACAATAATTGGATTCATTTGGTAATGTATTCTCACAAATTGGATATTTATATATTTATTTATTTTTAATAGCAGTATTTTTCCAGCTCTATGCTTTTTAATATTATGTAAGAAACAGGGAAAAGGCCAATTCGGATATTGGCTTATGTGCAGGGCAATATTTTGTTTTCATGTCCTATAATGAAACAAACCTAAAATAAGTCTTGTGTTATTTAAATTAAAATCGAGCCTGTTGCAAGTAGCAGTTGTGTTTGGTTCATATGTTCCTTCTATTATACATTACTGCAAATTGAGTATCAGAAAGGTTAGCTGACTGAACCTTCATTTTCAAGAAAATAGCAAAATCCAATCCAAATCAGCATGTGCATATGAAAGGTTCTCAAAATTGTCTTGTAGTCACACATATGGGATATATTTATTGTGTAATGACCTCAGAAAGGCATAGGTTAATAATTCCACTAAGTCCTTAATAGCAGTTCAGTGTTTGGCACAAGAGAATTTGTAATGTATTGCATTCATATAACCACCTACAAAATGTGATTGCATGGCTGATTATAGTCTCCTCCAGGAGTTCTGCTTCCTTGCCTTTCATGCCTCATATAGTAAACTATCTGTGGCATTTTATCGTAGCAGAATCATTAAGGCTTGTTACTAATTCAGTGCCCTGCTCTGATCTTTTGTACTTTTCTACACACAAATTCTTATTTCCTATGTGATGATCCCATACAGCTCAGTGAATGTCTATTTTAATTCAATATGCATCATATCTTCTCAGTTTTTCAAGAAAGATTTAACTTGGCATTTTACATTCAGGCTGTTAAAGAGGAATCTCTACAAATTCTACTTCTTTTCATGTTGCTAGGTTAGCTCTAAAGAGAACTAGAGTAGGTACAATTTAAGTAAATCTGCGACTTTTCACAGTGAAAAGTAAGATTCATTTTGTTAATTGTTTATGGGCTGGCATAACAAGCAGGGTGGAGGGGTCCACGGACCCACACCCTGGGAAAGTGGAAAGGGGATAAGGGGAAGGGGTAGGAAGATGGACGTAAAAACAAAACAGCATCAACCATCTGAGGAGAAACAAACTAATATACTAAGTAAGATAACAGAATGCGATATAAACCAATATAATAAAGTATAATGGAATATAATTGGAGTTGAAGATAATAAATCAAATAAAATCAGAGTATCTGAAAACCAAAAACTTTACTCTAAGTAAGCTGAGGCAGTACAGCACCCGCAACAGAGACAAACCGGAAGATCAAACAAAGGGGCATCTCGTGATCAGTGAATGGTTTTTGTCTTTTCCTCTGAGTGGAAAACAGTAACAGAACAGTGCACAGTCCTATGGGAGATGTAGAGCTTCTCTTTAGGAATAAGTACCCAGAACTGGAGTATTAACTCTTTAACTCTCAGTGCATTTCATGCTGTTATGATGTGGAATATTGATAACCCATTCATAAAAGCACGACACAATTGCAGTTTGTATGTATTGCCTTGATTGTTAGAAAACATGGCACATGCTAAAGCCATTGCTAAATTGCAGAGTGGGAACTTACAGAGGCTGCCTTGTCTCAGTAAGCAATGACCATGCTACCAGCTGCTTAGGCTGTGTTCACATTTTACGTTTGCTGTGCATCTACATCTTTTCAGTGCATATAAAGCATCATATACATTTGCTTGTCTTTTAACCACGAGCAAGATTTTTTCAACTAGATGATTGTTAAGCATAAAGTTAGCATTACAGTCATTTACTGCAAGGACTGCCATTCAGGTTTTGTAATACCAAACACTTTGTCTTTTCTACTTATTTATTTATTTTTCTCCTAATTTTACAACAGATAAGAAATTCTACATAGACAATATGCATAACATAGTATGTTGTATTTTAGCTCATGTGTTAAGAATACTTCAGAGCAAGGAGACAGAATGAATAAGCTTTAGAATCACAGAATGGCTGAGGTTAGAGGGGCCTATGAAAGTCATCTGATCCACTTCCTCTTCTCAAGCAGAGATACCTAGAACAGGTTGCCTGGGACCATGTACAGTCATCCTTTGAAGATCTTCAAGATCATTTCACAGCCTGGTCAACCTATTCCAGTGTTCAGTCACTCACACAGTGAAGTGCTTCTTGATGTTTAGACTGACCCCTTCTGTGTTTTAATCTGTGCTCATTGACTTTTGGCACTGGATGACACTGATATGAACCTGTCCCCTTTGCACGCTCCCTTCATGTGTTCATGACATTGATAAGATTTACTCTGAGCACTTCTACTTGTTGGACTTGGTTGGGTTGGGTGGGTACACTCTCAGCTAGGTAAGGAGCTGGCTGGAGGGCCGGGCCCAGAGAGTGGTGGTAAATGGAGTTAAATCCAGTTGGAGACCAGTCATGAGTGCTGTTCCCCAGGGGTCAATGCTGTGGCCTGTCCTCTTCAACATCTTTATTGATGACTTGGATGAGGGCATTGAGTGCACCCTCAGTAAGTACGCAGATGACACCAAATTGGATGGGAGTGTCGATTTGCCTGAGGGTAGCAAGGCTCTGCAGAGGGATCTGGATAGGCTGGAGAGCTGGGCTGAAACCAATGGGATGAAGTTCAACAAGACCAAATGCCAGGTCCTGCACTTTGGCCACAACAACCCCAGGCAGCGCTATAGGCTTGGGGCGGAGTGGCTGGAGGACTGTGTGGAGGAAACAGACCTGGGGGTACTGATTGATGCTCGGCTGAACATGAGCCAACAGTGTGCCTGGGTGGCCTAGAAGGCCAACAGGCATCCTGGCTTGCATCAGAAACAGTGTTACTATCAGGAACAGGGAGGTAACTGTCCCCCTGTACTCGGCATTGGTGTAGCCACACCTCGAGTACTGTGTTCAGTTTTGGGCCCCTCGCTGCAAGAAAGACATTGAAGCCCTGGAACGTATTCAGAGGAGGGCTACGAAGCTGGTGAGGGGTCTGGAGTACAGGCGTTATGAGGAGTGGCTGAGGGAGCTGGGATTGGTCAGCCTGGAGAAGAGGAGGCTCAGGGGAGACCTTATTGCTCTCTATAACTTCCTGAAGGGAGGTTGTAGTGAGCTGGGGGTTGGCCTCTTCTCTCATGTAGTCAGTGATAGAACTAGAAGCAATGGTTTTAAGCTGCACACGGGGAGATTCAGGCTGGACATTATGAAGTGTTACTTCTCAGAAAGGTTAGTCAGGCATTGGAATGCACTGCCCAGGGAGGTGGTCGAGTCACCCACCATGGGAGTGTTCAAGAAACGTTAGGATGTGTGTTGAGGAATATGATTTAGCTGGGAAGTATTGGAAATGGTTGGACTAGATGATCTTCTAGGTCTTTTCCAACCTTGATAATTCTATGATTCTGTGACTTCTTGAAGTTCTTGTCAGCCCACCACTCCAGCCTAATACATGGCAGAAGGCAGCAATCTGCTCATACTGCCTAGCCTAAATTTTCGAATGTAATGAGAATCCCATTGTAATTATATATATGCTATATATGGATACCATATTCACATGTACATATAAATGTATATTTATACATCAAGTAGGATATGTAAACATTCAAATCTTTTTTTTTTTTTTTTAAAAAGCCAATGTAATTAGATATGTATCTTAATGAACTTCGACAGATCTTACAGAAGCTATGAAGCATCTACTATTTTCAGCAACAAAATCTCATGTCATTTCCACTGCTAACTATTTTTTTTTTCTAATTTAAAACTAGATCAACTTCTCAATAGCTTCTATTGAGATAAAATGAAATTTCTTTGGAATCAGTAGAACAGCTTTAGCTGAGTATTTTGTTACTGATTGAATTCTGTGAATTGAGAAGGATTTGTTCATTATGAAGGTCACAGACTAAATGATCTAAGACTTTTTTTCTAGTCATCCATATAATTGCAGGGCAATAATAATTTTCTTACTTCAGTAAAAAAATAAATGAGAAATTGGCTTAATTCTCTTTAATAAATTAAATATTAATATGCTATAATCGTGATTGTTAGAGCTGAAGTAATACTTCAAAATTTCATGCCAACACAAGATAAAAAAAAAAAATTGAAAAAATTGTGTTCTCCATCAGTGTTGTTTTTTTTTTCTTCGTTGATGTTGTTTGAAGGTTTCTTGTGTGTTATTGATGATCCATTTACTGATTTGCAAATCCATTTGAACTAGAAAAGTACTGTACTGGCATACATAATTACAGTCATGTAAAGAGAAAATATGTTTCATACTGCATGTTTTCTGACCACAGTATTCTCACTGACTACAAAGAAATACTTTTAAATCAATTTTTTATGAATGACATGAATATATTACCTGATACTAAAACACAGCTTGTCAGCTTAGGAATATTTTTTGTAGAAACATTTAAAATCTTGTCTCGTCTCTCTTGTCTCCAAATGTATTTTGCTCTGAATGTACTTGACCTACAGATGAATTTCTGCATGATCTTAAATCCCGCAGAAGTTATTTCAATCTCCTTAATGATGGTTTTGAAATTGCTGATATTTCATGTTTTCTGTTTGTGAACTGATGCTTTTAATCAAGCTCTTCTCAAAAAATAAAATAAAATAAAAAATTAGACTGTTTTTCTTTCCAGAGGAAAAGGACAGCTTGTTGAAAATCATCTTCCTTAGCTGCAGAATCTACAAAAGTGTTTTGTTGTTGTTGTTGTTTTGTTTTGTTTTCCTGGAGGTGCAGAGTCAGTTGGTGGCCTGTATTTAACAGTGTTCCTCAGTGGGTGGTGCTGGGTCCAGTCTTGTTCAACATCTTCATCAGTGACCTTGATGAGGTCCACCCTCATCAAGTTTGCTGATGATACAAACTTCAAACTTCAACAAAAGCTGGGAGGAATGGCTGACACACTAGAAGGCTGTGCTGTCATTCAGCAAAACCTGGATGGCTGGAGAGTTGGGCAGAGAGGAACCAGATGAGGTTTAACAAAAGCAAATGTAAAGTCTTGCATCTGGGGAGGAATGACCGTATGCATCAGTACAGACTGGGAGATGATCTGTTGGAGAGCTCTGCAGAGAGGGACCTGGGTGTCCTGGTGGACAGCATGTAGGCCATGAACCAGCAGTGTGCTCTGGTGGCAAAGAAGGCCAATGGTATCCTGCAGTGTATTACAAGGAGAGTGGCCAGCAGGTCAAGGGAGGTGACCTACACCCTCTACTCTGCCCTGATTGTGTTCATTTCTGGGCTCCCCAGTACAAAAAGCAAACAAACAGGGTTCTCCTGGAAAGAGTCCAGAAGAGGGCCATGATGATGATAAAGGGCCCGGAGCACCTCCCTTATGAGGAAGGGGTGAGCAACCTGGGTCTGTTCAGCCATGCAAGACTCAGAGAGAATCTGATCAATGTTTATAAATATCTAACATGCAGGAGACAAAGGGATGAGGCCAGACTTTTTTTTCAGCAGTGTGTGGCAATAGGACAAGGGGAAACAAGGCCACAAACTGAAGCATAGGAAGTTCAGCATAAATGTGCATAAGAAATTCTTCACAGTAAGGGTGACAGAACACTGGTACAGTCTGCCCAGAGTGGTTGTATAGTCTTCTTTTTTGCCATAATTATATTATTCATATAAAGGTATTTCTCTCAGAGTCTTTTCAGATTCTAGCAGTTAATAGTTCTTTAATTGTTGGCACTTATTCTATGACTTTTTTTTTTTCCTTCATTTTGTCTTAAACAGAACTGTATTTATTCCTAATGTATCCCACTCCTGTGTTACCAAATGCATGAAGTACCATTCCAAGTTTACAGATAGAACTGTCTTCATTAATGTTTTCCTTTCAGAAAGTTGTTATATTCAACTTTTGCCAGTGAACAACTGACCTATCCAAGGCAGTGTAGATAGAGAGATTTCATCTACACAGTCTCCTTGGTCAGATATGGATTGCTAACACTGATGAAAATTGCAGCCTTCCCCTTGTTTCCACATGGCAGATTTCCTTTCTGTCAAAGTATTTCTCTGTTGCTCTTTCAGGCATACTGAAAGGTAGAAAAGGGTGCAAAGGGACCTAAACAAAAGACCAGACAAGGTCTTTGATATTTTTGGTGAAAGAATTTTGAAAGGCAAACCTCATTAAGAAATACTGGAAAGGCATGATTCGACTGTTTTCACAAGCTATAGAAACTCACATCAAAGGCACTCTGTTCTTCTGAGGTTGGTTTGTCAAACTGAATTTAAAAATGTCTTTTCTGATTAGTTATCAAAGGTTTGTAATGATAGTACTGAGATAAATGTTTTTGATCCAACTAGTGATGATTTCTCCTTTCTCCTACTTTGCTGGGAAAAAAAAAAAAAAAAAAAAAAAGTGTGTTGCAGCTGAGAATGAGAATTTGCTCTATCAAATACTGTTCTTATATTCTAGTTTCCACAGAAATAAAGAGGAGATGTTACTTTTGGAGTGACTTAAGTGTGTATGTGGTGTATGCACATATATAAATATATATGTATGTTTAGGAATCTATGCCCATCTTAATGTAAAAAAAAGTCACCAAATCCTGAAAAACAAAATAAAATTCCAGTTCAGAGGAGACTACATTCACATCTACTCACAGTATCTAAATAAACAGAATTTTAGTCTATTGAGGAATAGAAATTTGTAACACCTCCAGAGTCAAAACTTTCATTGTGAACCATGTAGATAAAGTACTGAGTACTGAATGTTGTTTTTTCCTTGTTGACCTTTCCCTGTAAATAGTGATAATTATAAAATAAATTTTAGTTTTCATAAAGTTTTCATAGGGTGCACCTCCGTAGACTGAGATACAGTTCAGTAAACAGAATATTCCCAACTCAGAAGTGAATGAAGATATGCTTACTATGTGATTATTATCATTATGCTTACTTCTCAAGCTTTCTTCTTAATCATACAACATTGAAAATAATATCTTGAGATATTGTAGGCACTTGAAATCTAATAGGAGTTATGATATCTGCAAGAAGTCTACAGCTGCCAGTTGTCTGGGAGAAATAGGAAAGATGCGTTGGTTGCAAATTTAGACCTTTTGTGGATTGTGCACTTTGTATCCTACTGGTAAAGGTTCAGTAAAAGAGCAGGTAGTAGTACAGAGCGTTTAGATAAGGTAAAGTTACTAAGGTAGGATTGTAAATTAACAATGCAAAATAAAAAACAATAATTAAAAAAAAATTTAAAAATGAGGAACACTAATTTCTTAAATGCAATCACTGAATTGTCTTCAGTGTCTGAATTCTAAAAATATATGCACATGAAAATGGAAATCTGTTTACAAGTGTATTTGACAAATCACCCAAGTCGGATGTGGTATATTTTAACTGAGAGACATGAGAGTAGCCCTTGCAGTTGCACGGCTTATATCCTAACACAGTAATGACAGATAATCACATTTTTTGAGAGAAATCGATTATATCTTTCTGTGAAGAATTTTTTGTATCTGAACTATTACCAAGAGCGGTAAAGTTAAAAAAATGAATCATTCAAAGTCATCTAATTAAATAAGACAGAGCACTAAAAAGGAAGAGTAAGATTTCTAAATGTCTTGGAATATAAGTATCTCAAAAACCCCAGTTAGTTGTGCAGTATCCTGGACCTTCAGCACTGTCTGCAGTGCTGTTGTTTCTCATTTTTTTGCAGCTAGATTGACTAACTGGATTACAGAATTTAGCACATGAGTGGAAATGTTTTCTTACTGAAGGATCCAAGATCAGGCAAAGTGTTTAAAAAAAATTATTAAGCTTTCAACTTTTATTTGTATGAACTTGAACTTTGAGAAATAAAATTTTATTGCTAATCAAATGAATCATAGAATTGTTCAGGTTGGAAAAGACCTTAAAGTCATCCAGTCCAGCTACAACCTAACCATACTACCCTAACTCAAACAGCCCTTCACTAAATCATGTCCTTGAGCAACACATCCAAATGGTTTTTAAACATATGCAGGGATGGTGACTCAACCACTTCCCCAGGGAGCCTATTCCAGTGTTTAACAACCCTTTCTGTAAAGAAGTTTTTCCTGATATCCAACTTAGTCCTCACCTGGTGCAACTTGAGGCCTTTTCTCCTTTTCCTGTCACCTGTTAGCCACCCAACCAGGATGAAGAGGTGGATAAGGCATGTTATAGACAGTTGTGTTAAGTCTCAAGGTATCTACCCCTTGTTCTTGTGGTGGACTTCAACTTCCCAGATATCTTCTGGAACT
The DNA here is from genome assembly GCF_054131305.1 of Coturnix japonica. Classification (NCBI taxonomy): domain Eukaryota; kingdom Metazoa; phylum Chordata; class Aves; order Galliformes; family Phasianidae; genus Coturnix; species Coturnix japonica. Next base: position 144,463,134 of record NC_140663.1, read on the forward strand.
ATAATACAGCAGTCCTATAGGTTCCTAGATTGTGTGGGACGCAGTTGGTGAAGTAGGCAAAAAGGATAAGCAAAATACTGGATTGTTACTTGCTTAGATATAAACACAATCAAAACCTAAAATGATAGCAACCGGCAACTCAGAGATGCTTTTGGATATATTTTACTATCTGTATTAATTGAAGCAGGCAAATGAAGAGCAGTGCTTCACAGTGAAATTTCATGCCAGAAGAAATAGACCGTTTTTCCTTCTTTTAGTTAAATTAGGTATATAATGTTTCTCACTGAGCCTTGCAGAAGTTTTAGTACTTCATATTTTTAAAAAATCATGTGAAGTGTTTATTTGTCCAAATATATTTACTTATAATTCTATCTCAGGCCTGTATACCACTGTCTCCACTTTTGGGAATTAATTCACATAATTACATGAAACTGCTGCCTTTTGAACTGACTCATGTACTCTGGCAGTCTTCTCTGTTAGGGCATGTTTTTTTCTTCTACATACAGTAAACAGCGATCACTGTCTATGTGCAACTGAACCAAGTCCCACATCTTCTCTGCAAATAACAGTAATATTCTTGCAGACACTTAGATTTATATTCATGTAAATGGCTTTGGATCAAGTGCTAACATGTTCTTTTAGTGCTGTTCTTAAGCTCTTTTTCTCTGATAAAGAGGAGCAGTACTGCAGTGGCTGGCCAACTGAACTGTTCTTTAAGCTCTGCTTGTCACCTTGAACATAAAGCAATTTTTAAAATGCGGATGTTGACATATTAACCCTTACATGTAGGAGTCTTAATTGTGAATTTGTCCCACCTGTGGATACATGATAATTGTATACAAAGGTAATTATCTCAAGTCTGGATATTCAGACACTTTAATGCTTTCTCCCTTATATGTCCCTCTCTACTTGAATCTTTGGCAAATCCAAGTATATCTGTCAGGCAGTATGAAAATATCTCATGACTTCTGTGACATATTTAGTGGTGATATTACACTTTCTTTATCCATCAGAATCCATGCCAAGGAAATAAAATGGTGAATGCACATTTAAGTAGCTCTGAATTCATAGACTGTTCAGGACAGTAAAAGCTTTCAAATGAATAACAGACTGCTTCTGCATCCCAAGTTATTCAGTAGTTGGACTTTCAAATAGCCTATCTATTAGTTAATCTTCAGGCACTGTAGAAAAGGCAATAGACTGCAAAAGGATTCATATAAGACATGGATGCAGCATGGCTATAGTAAGAGTTATCAGAATGGTTTCCTCCTGGGAAGCATTACAAAAAGAGGAAGGAATCAAGAATCTTGCTTGCAGATAGTTACAAACACAAAAGAACTGGGTTTTTTTGTTTGTTTGTTTTGCTTTGTTTTGTTTTTTATTTAAAACTACATTTTTGCCATTTCATATTTAAAATGTTTTCTGAGGTTTTCCAGGTCTTCTGTACAGAGCTGTATCGTCATAGTATATTCTGGTGAACAGTTGAGTGAACAGTGAGTTCACAGTTCTAAACTGTTATTTTATTAATATTTCATTGTGTGTTTTCTTAGATTATATTCAGTTGGAGGTCGAGATGGAAGCTCGTGTTTGAGTTCAATGGAATACTATGATCCTCATACAAATAAATGGAATATGTGTGCTCCAATGTGTAAGAGAAGAGGAGGTGTAGGAGTGGCTACATGTGATGGCTTTCTTTATGCAGTTGGAGGTCATGATGCTCCAGCTTCTAACCACTGCTCACGACTACTGGACTATGTAGAAAGGTATCTACTACATGCATTTTAAAAATACATTCTCTGGAAGCATCATTTTCTTACTAAACTAATGGTGAAAATTACAGCAGACTTCTTCTTAATATTGGAATTTACTAATTATTCTATAAGTAATCCTAAAATTCCAAGTTGGAACTTATTCCATATGACTTTTCTTGTGATTAGATGTCTTCCCAAATGCAAAATACTTATGTTCTCCGTACCTCCAACAGATGGAAATTTAGTCAGAGAAATCCCATGTCTATTTTATCTTTACCTTGATGGTTAGCTATCTATAAGTAAAAATACCCAGAATTTTTTGTGAAGTAAATTTCTGTTTGTATTGAAGTCGTGGTCATAAAGAAGGGACCCACAAGGATCATGAAGTCCAACTCCTAATAGCTTGTAGTGACAATAGTTATAAATACAAAATCTTTACTACTTTCTTAATGTAGAACTCTTTCCCGTTACATCTGCAGATGGTGTAATAGCAATGAGTTAACTACATATACTTTATCTATCTGTTGTCTGAATTACATTATATAGTGTTCTTTGACTAGGTCTCCATGAGAAAATGGGCAGTATCTCAAAGGACTCCCAATAACTGACAGATGTATAATATGGCTTTAATGCATCTACTTTTACATTTGAAAATTCATCCTCCTGCCAAAAAAAAATAATATTTCTAATGACATAGGATTCCACAGTCTAATAAGTGCTTATTATAAGATTTATTATGTTATAAATCCCTGAAAGTTTTACCTTGTGTAAAAATATTTTTGACACTACTTAAATCTAGTGACAGCAGATTTGTGTTTTTGAATGCTGCTGTTAAATCCTGTTCGATACTAGTTAAGACATCTAGTTTGTTTCCCAGCTTCTAAGGTTGATGCAACTTTAAAGGATTTCTTATGAAACTGAGTATTTAAAAGCAAAGTAGTAGTTAGATTTGTCTGCTTTTCACATGCTGAGAAGCCCCTTTTTAAAGGTACAATCAGTAATTCCTATTTAAGAATGATAAAATTTGGTGATATTTTGACAGTGGAGCAATCTTTGAAAAAGAATGTTGCTTGTTCTAAATGTGATAGCTATTGAGAAGTTCAATGGGTTATCTAAAGATTTTTTTTTTCTTCCCTTTCTCACCTTGATTTCAAATTCATTTCTTTCCACATTAATGAATTTTATTGTAAACTTCCTCAATCTAGGGAATACCTATTTATTGTGAAATTAAAAAGTATAGTTGTTTTTAGCAAAAGAAAAAAAATATAAGAAAACTCAGACTTTTTGTGAAAATTACAAAACAAATGAACAAAAACACCTTGACCAAATTATTTTGCAGTTCTATCCTGCTGATATAATTAAGTATTTTGTTTAGCTCATGGGTGTCCAATATTTTGGCTTGCGTGGGCCACATTTTGTGAAGAGGAATTGTCTTGGGCTGCAGATAACATAGTCACTGTATTTAACTAACAAAACTTATTTTGAAATACTATTTTATTTTAAAAAAAAAAAAAAAAAAAAGAGCAAATAAACCCTCAAACCCATAAGACTAGTGAGATCTAGTGGGACCTTGTTTTTGTGAAAGTAATGCACTGGACTGGTTCAGTGGAAGTGGTTGCAATTCTTCATGAGTTCTCAAGGTGTCTGACAAGAGATTTTTGATGGAATTTTATTCTTCCTGTCCTTCATTCTTAAAAACAGTTGTTCAGAAGTGTACGTATTGACAAAAAGCAATGATATGAATAAGATATGATTGGGATGCAAAGGATATTTTTCTTTGATAAGACAGTGTCATATTCTATCCATAAGGGGAGTGTCTCAGTAGCAATAATAATGTAATGATATTACATAACAACAGAGAATTTGTAAATAAAAATATTGCCTATCAAAGAGTTTTTTTGTAGTTTGTAGTCCGAGCTAGTGTACACTTACTAAATGAAGTCTGTGCAAGATATTTCATCCTTAAACTGTTTATTTCTCTCAAGTGATTATAAAGTGATTCTACTATATACTATAGATGCTTAAGGACAGAAAAAGCTATTTCTATCATACTTTAATGTAATAATCTATTTTGTTATCAGAATGAAATATCCATTATCTAAAAATAAGGTATCTAGTTTAACTAATACTCCAGGCTTCCTTAATAACTCACTGAGAGGCACTATCAGTAGATTTATTTCAGCTTTATAGCCGATGTTAAATAATCTGAAATGGCCTCCAGTATTAACTGATGTTACATTGTTAATGAATATCTAACTTAATAGCAAAAATTAAATATTTAATTTTTGAATGGCTATCATTATGCACTTCTGCTCTCAGTTTTAGAAATCCTGCGATGGTTGTCTTTGAAACTGTAGTAATTTCTTTACTTGAAGAGAGATTCTAACTGTAATGAAATTAGAAACATGAATTCCTGGGGATATTTTCTGTCTGTGAACATTTTATATTATGTGTATATATACACATGTATATATATATATATATAATACACACACACACACACACACACACACACATATATATATATATATATATACATGTACATATATATTTATATATATATATATTTATATATATATAAAACATATTTATATATTATATACAAATACTTTAATATTCCACAAAAAATGTAATGATTTATTTCAAATATACATAAATATATAGATATATTAAGATATTGCTCTTCACAGATCTAACACAATAAGTAGTTTAGGAATCTATATTTTTTTCAAATAGTTAACTGGAAGTTTCTAATCAATATTAAAATATATATATTGGGAATACAGTAAATGTGTACCTTTTATTTCTGCTGTTACAAAAATATTTTGGATAAGATACTCATGATTTTTTATTTTTCTGCAAAAGGGCTGTATTTCACATGGAGATTAGCATGAGTCGATGCTTAGCTTCTCACTGTACATTCAGTTTCCCTTTTCCTTCATTAGGTATGATCCAAAAACTGATACATGGACAATGGTGGCTCCACTTAGTATGCCTAGAGATGCTGTTGGTGTCTGTCTCCTTGGTGATAAGTTGTATGCAGTAGGTGGATATGATGGGCAAACATACCTTAACACTATGGAAGCCTATGACCCTCAAACTAATGAATGGACACAGGTATTTTTCAGATCCTTATTTTTTCTCATGCATTTTGATAATTTCCCAGGAAAAAAAACCTCAACTTCTACAAAAAATATTCTGGTATCTTAGATTGCTATGACTGTAAAAGTATTCCTAATACTTCTTTTTTTCAGTTATTATGTTAAAAGTTTCCTCTTCAGATAGGAAAAAGAGAACTAAGAAACCAGTAAAAGACAGAATAAACACTCATTAGAGATGCAATCTTTTTTTACCTTTCAGGTAAAACTAGACCAAATCTATTCCATCTTGTTTTTTTCTTCTCTGGAAGTAATGTTATAAAAATTGTCAAAATGAATCTGGAATTTTCATTGCTGGCAGGCACGTTTTGAAGATGTTTCATGTGAAAACAGTTTACTTAATGTATGTAGGGAGCTGAGTTTTCATTTCATTCTTCAATGTAATTTCCTTCTTTTTGATGGATTTTTTTGAAGTTTTGAAATATATGTATGTTCCTGGTACTGAACTGTATAAGAATAGAAGTATTTTTCACAGTGAAAGTGGTGACAATTGGTGGTTTTACTGTAAAGAAAATGTCATAATAGTGGTTGAAAAGATTTGAAATCATAGTAGATACATTTGGACGTATACTTAAACAATATGAAATGCCTCTGCTTTAGCAGGCAGAGTATCATTACTTACACTGTACTATTCTAATCATTAAATGCCTCAGATGTATTATTCTTAACAAGTAAAGAGATCCAGACTCACAGCAAGTAATCCTTGCAGAATCTAGAAACAGTGTCTAAATCTGCTAAACTTAATTTGAAGGAAATTTAATTCTGTTTATTAATACTGTAAATACAGAATTTTGGTATTTGTAACTTTGACCTTTCTTACAGGGACACAGTCTAACAGAATATGGAAACTACTGACATATCAACAAATCCACAAAAATGATGTTTTCCCTAAAATCACTTTTTTTGTTGTTGTTCTCACATTTTCAAGTGAAGGATACAACATGTGATTAAGTAATTTAAAACTACAGTACTAGCACATTTTTGGTATTTAATCCCATTTGTTTAAAATATTATATATTAATATTGACACAACACTTTGGCTCTCTCTTGCATGACTAGACTATTCAGTTTATTTCTGTCTTTTTTTTTTTTTTTAATTATTAATATCTTTTGTTTTGTTTTGTTTTGTTTTCATGCAGATGGCTTCCTTAAATATTGGAAGAGCTGGTGCCTGTGTTGTAGTCATCAAACAACCATGACTTTGTCAGCGCTGCTTAGGATTTTACTGACTGTGAAATTATTATTTTTCTATTGAGACAAGAACAACTTCACATGAACATGCATTTACACAGTGAATACTGTGTTGATCACAAATTTGAAGAAACATAGGAGTGAGAAATACAGAGGGTTTATACCCAATAAAATCAGAAAAAAATATTCATTCTATGAAGAAGAAGAAAAAATAATAATAATCAGATTGCTGTAGGCATAAATATATAAGCATTCAGTAACATTCTGTACTGTTCTCTCTAATGTGTTCCAGAGAACTGGATAATTAGAAGCATCAAGGGACAGCTATACAGAAGAGTCTGGAAGGAATTCAATAGCAGCTTTCATGGATTTAAGAGTTTTAACAGTAGAAACATGAAAGTATATTAAATGACTTTCAAACTGGGTTTTTTTAAGCAAAAAGTAGATGATAATGCAATTTTACAATCCAGGTCTTTTCTTCAAAAGGGTTATGGCTTTTGCATCTAGACAGGAAGTTATTTTAAGGAAAACAATTAGATCTAACTGAAGTGCAGAAAAAGTCTCGATACTCAATTTTCATTTGTAACAATTAAGCTCTTGCTCTACAGTAGGATGAAAAAAAAATAAAATGAAACCTCTAAGATTATATTTTTGTTCAGATGGTACCTCCTTGCATCTTAATACAGAGTCTATGAGAGAAAAACCTGAGTATTCAATCTAATAATACACAAAGCAAGCTGATGGCTATGATGGGGTCTTGTTGCAAATGTGGGAATCAAAAGGACAATTTCCTAATTCTTTCTTATTTTTATATTAGCTTAGGCATGTGAGTTCTAATCATGTTGTTTAATGCACCTTCTGTATATTAAAAGCTCATAAATGGATGGAAAATGGATACTATTTCTTCTTTACCTAAGGTAACAGGTGAACCAGAAGACACTATAGAGTCTCTTCTCATTTCAGTTGACATGTCCAATGAAATTTCAAAAGGGATTAAACAAACAAAAAAACCCTACATGTTATTTCTTTCTGGCACTCAAACTAATTTGCCTGATTAGTTTGATCAATTTATTGCTTTCCACTTCTTAGCTACTAATAAGGAACTAAGAATATATGCAAGTGGAATTAGGGAAAATAGAACATTTTATCTAATAATTTATATAGTAATATACTATGTGCTTCCTGCTAGAGTTGATCATTTCTAGCAGCAATGGTACACTCCACTTTTTCCTTGACAGTAGATTTGACACTGAAATTTTCTATCTGCTCAGCTAAATTCGTTAGGCCACTACTAGAACAAGAAATTCTGCTGTTCAGGGAGGCACAGGTTCTGGGAACAGAACTACCAAGCATTCCTCTTCTTTTAAATCCTTCCTCATCTTTTAGGAAGCATTTCTTGGTCAATACATTGTAATATCATTGTAATCTGTCACTAGTAATTTTGAGAAAGAATTCTAGTTACAGTTAAAAGAGCTTTCCTAGTACAAACCAGTTAAGCTGGAAAAAGATGTAGAGTCTCCTACTTTGTACATAAATGAAGATGTATCTAATCCTTTTAAGAGCATTAGCATGCATGGAGATCTTTACTTCCTGACACAAAGTGAGATCAGTTCTGAAGCCTAAGTATGCTACTTTAATTATTTTCTCTAATAAGAAACTGTCTGCAAAATATTTTATATTGTTTTTTTGAAATCTCTTAGCATTTGAGCTGCAGTTATAGTATTTCTTCTGCAAACAAATATATTTATTTTTCTGCCACTTGTTTAGTGACAGATGTTATGACTCTACAGATTTTGCTTGTTCACACAGTAGACATCTAAAATAGCTTGGGATGAATGGGAGCTTAAAGACCATCCAGTTCCATCCTCCCTGCCACAGGCAGGGCTATCATTCACCAGATCAGACTGTCCAGGGTCACGTATCCAACCTGGCCTTGAACACCTCCAAGTCTGGGGCATCCACAGCTTCTCTGGATGGCTGGTTCCAGCACCAACTTCTGAGTAAAGAATTTTCTCCTAACTTCTAACATAAATCTCCCCTTTTGAAGTTTAAAATTGTCCTCCCTTGTCCTTCATGTCAGACTCTGCAAAAAGTAGCTTTTCATCTTGTTTATAAAGTCTCTTCTAATACTGAAAGCCTGCAACAAGGTCTTCTTGAAATCTTCTCCAGGCTAAGTAAGTCCAGAAGAATAATTAGAAGGAAGTGATTACACAAACTCTTATTTCAAATAACTGTGACAAGAGTTCTATTTAGGACGTAAGTACAAAAATCAACTGTGTATAAGCAAATATATCTCTTAATTAACCAACAAGGAGAAGTATCATTCATTAAGTTGTATCTACAGCTCCTGGTTACCTAAGATTATAGATTAACATAACTGAGGACTAAGTCTTTCCTACAAGTTGATGAGTTTAAGTAGGCACAATGTGGTTAGCAGTATGTCATAAATATTAACTAAATATTAACTTTCCAGTGCTGACCCTGAGAGTGCAACTGTTTGCAGATGTATTATTCAAATTTTCCATCCAATTGATCCGTTTTGAAGTCTGAACCCAAAATTGAAATCGGTATCTTGGAATACTACAGTATAAGTGTTTTTAGTGTGGTAAGGAACTACAGAGTAAAATAAGGGTACAATGATTTGGAATGTATGAGAATCAATATGTTATAAAATGTACAACTACAGTTGTAAATACATTAAATTAAGCTGTGCCAAGTTTTGCAATATTTGCAAGAAATTTACTAAATGTAATGCTTTTATCGTGGTTCTATCATATCTTGAACATGTGTGTACAGAATGCAATTGAAAATATAGAGCACAATGTTAAATTGTGGTAGCCCAACTTTGTTTGACACAACTTGTTTTTAGGAATTTGAAACCTGAAATCGTCACTGTGCAAAAATAAATATGCTTGTTTTTATGTGTTGCAGAGGTGATTCTGTTAAGTTCACATGGGACCAAAATTAGGGTTTTTCTTGTGTGTTTTAAGCTTCTCTGTACCTTATTTCTTTTATGCAAACTGAACTGACAGGATTATCATAATCACTGCTATTGAAGTGATTTCTCCTTAAAGTCAGACTATCAGCACTATAATTTAATGACACACAGTATCATCAAAAATTGTCTTTTTTTTTTCTTTTGTTTTTCATCTTTTCTGAAGTCCTATTGGAAACATAATCCAAAACTCATCCACTTAAAACTAATTTTTAAAGAGTCTCCATGTGCAACTCTGTGGTCAAGGATCTAATTACAGTAAGAGACATACACTACATGTGGGTGATTGCTACTTGAGATATTGATTAATAAGAAAAAAATCCTTAGCGGCAAAGAAAATATTCAGGCAAAACAGCTGGCTTATATCACAGTTGAAATGTTTACCAGGATAAATAAATATATGATAGCATTTAGGATAACTTTGTGTTTCTTTGGCCCACTTATGAACTTCAGATTTATTCTGACTTCATCCTACAGATCCAGCTGCATGCTCTGCCATATGCATAGACAGTTCAGATGGATGGAAAATTCAGACTGGCCAAGATTCAATCCCTTTGTTTTCGTGAAGCTTTAAATGTGTAACCTGTAAGAATTACATATTCCCTGATCTTTAAATCCATACCTGGGAAATGCGGATCATAATATATACCTTATACAGCATTTATGAGAAGACATACTAAAACATTTTGATGAAGATAAACGATGGATGCATGACAGATAGAAGTTCTGCCAAAGTCATATTTGAATAGAGTCTCTTGAAGCGTGAAGAATGCGTATACTAGAATTTGAATTAAGTGATTTAAAACTCCTTGGAGAGACAAATAGTCTAGACATGACTGCTCTGAGAAGCACGACTTTTTCATAACTGATATGAGAGTTTCTAAGGTGGACACTTAAACTATAGAACTTTGGCTGAGAAGATACTTTTCTGATGTTCTCTTAATCTCTTTCTTTTCTTAATCTATTTAAGTGCTGTAGTGTCAAAGATATTTTTTATGAAAAACATTACAGAATAAGCAAGAACTTAGTGTTCAGCTGACTTTAATGTTTGGAACAAAGGAATCCTTGTAATAAAAATCACTTTTTCATTGTTTCACAATGCTCTTGAATAGCATACAGTTGAATATTGGCTAATCTTCTATGATTCAAATTAGTTAAAAGAAGACTGTTGGTAGTGCCCATAAGCTACATTCTATGTAAATTCTTGTCACTTCTTGACAATTAACTACATGGTCTAACATGACTGGCATATTAACATAATTTTTTTCAAAGATAATATAGTGGTTTATGGACATTATTCACTGTGACACACACACATGCACACAAACTAAATAACTGATAATCAAACTGTCATTAAGGCTCTATGTTGCTTTCCTGCTTGTACTTTCCATAATTCAAAATAACATACTGCACATCACACTGCTTAGTTTCCCTGTTACCAAGATATTTTATCTGTAGAGAACAAACTTTTACTGTATCTCTGTATTTCCGTCTCCGTATTAATGTTTAATGAGGTGTTATTTCATGCTGGGTCTGTTGCAAGGAGATGGATAGAGGGATTCAGAATCTATTGTAAGAAGCAAATCATTGGTTAGCACAATGAAATTAAGAATGACACGGATTATGACAATGGATGCAAAGACAATGGAATGGAAAAGAGAAAAAAAAAGAAAACATCAAAAAACAACACTCTTGAAAGTATCATAAGTGGTTGGAAAAAATACAGCTGGAGTGTTTAAAAATAGTTTGCAATCAGAAACTTAAAAACACATTTAAGCAGAAGAAAACTAAAGTCTGTAATGGCCTTCTATCATGTAGGCTTAGAAGTTAACCAAAAAATGCATAATTGGAAAATAAAATGACTTCTCCAAAAGTATTGCTTCCTATTTTATTATGTTGGCCCATGATGTCAGAGGTGGATGGCAGTGACAAGGCAATAGAGGTCAAACCTTTCTACCAACACTCTTACATTTTGTTGCTGTGTGACAGATGGCAGCACAGGTCAGTATGACAGTCTGGTGTCATAAATAAAATAAAAATGTTAAAAAATTGAAGCCATTCACATTCATTTAGGCTTGCCAGATATTTATGGAGACTGAACAGTTGATGGTAGAATTACAGAACCATAGGAGCTGGAACTGACCTCTGGAGACCACTTTGTCTAGCCTCCTGCTAAAGCAAGTTCCCTACAGCAGGTTTGCTGGAAAGCATGCAGGTGGGTCTTGAATGTGAAGGAGGTTTCAAAACCTCTCTGGGCAGCCTATTCCAGTGCTCATGATCAAAAGCAGTGACTGTTGCAAGTAGAACAAAACAGAACAACCAGCTTTCAAAATATTCAGACTTTTTCTGCTACCTCTCAAATATAAACAACAGCTTACAAGTTGAATAAAAACAGAGGGCAACTCTTGTGTTTCAGACACCGGATTCCTCTGTGAATGAGACTGGGGAGGGCTTGCAGGACAGAGCCCAAATGGCTCTTGAGGCTTTTGGGGCATGGTGGAAAGGGACCCACACTGTGAGAGCCCCAAGGCTGCATGCTGATAACCACCCACCAACAGCTACTCAAGGGGGACTAGGCTTTGGCAGCTATCAGCAGTAACATGGTGATCTCAGAGAGGTAACAGAAAATGAGGAACTCCGGGCTCCCACCACACAGCTGCTTCCCCTGCTGGCTGATGTGCTTCTGCAACAGTGACAGTAACAGCAGGTCACCTCCTCTGGTACAGATTTTTACAAGCATGACATGCAGGCTGTTCATTGCTGACAAAAATGCATAGCTAATTTAAGTGATGACTGTGTCGTTAAATAGTGTTTTGTTGCTAAGAATTTCCTTTCTCCAATAGTGTTATTGTGCTTGTTCTTTCTGTTGTAGTCTCTGTGGAAATAAATTGAAGGCATTACTTTTGGAGCAACATATATAACTGTGTTTAAAATAAGCTGAATATAAAACTGCAAGAAAAAAATATAATAAAATCCATAATTTCATGTGGCCTAAGGATTTGAAGAAATTTTATATTGTGAATTCATTATGCTCTCTCTTCAGTAACTTCAGCTTTAACTTCATGTCCATCAACCTTGCAGTTTATGCTGCAGCTATCATTAGAGGATTGCACAGAACACAGCCTCCACATTGCTGTAAATGTATCATTAGACAGCAAAGTATGAAAGGTTCATTGGGCTGGAGCATGAGCACAAGCATGAAAAAGAAAATGACTTTCTAAATCTATCTGGGCATTCATCATGAGAAATTTCTTTTTTTTTTTTTTTTTGGCTTTGCTTAAGATACTTTCTGGATTAAATTTTGCAGTTTATGATCCTTGTAGATCAGGACAATATTAAGTGATGCAACCATCAATGAAATGAAGTCCTGAATCTACAACATCCCATTTTCAGCATTTTCTTTCAGCTCTTGTGATTCTCATTAACTTTTGTACTGACAATTTCTGTGCAATGCAATACTAACTAGATTACTGATCCAGAGTTAATAGATGTACATAAACTAACATTTAGACCTGCTTTGAAAAGACATATTGTTTCTTTAACTTCTCTACAAATTGCAGGAAGAAAATAGATAACTTTCAGATTTCTCACAAGAAGCTCTAAGGCATTCTAACACAATCCCACAGAACTACTTGTTCAGAGGAAGCTCATGTACACCTAATACATATTCTGTAATCTACAATAAAAACAACAGAACAATAAAACTCCTTTAAGAATATCAAAGAATCTACACCAATATTTTTAGAAGATGCATCAAGCCTCAAATTTTATGTTTATGTTTTTTTATGTTTGACTAATGACCACTAGCAAACAAAAGATCTTTCTTTATCCTCACAATCTCTGTTCATTTGATGATACTACCAGACTGTATGGTCTTGGATGTCTTTTTCCAACATCTTTTTCTAATATGATTTCATATTAGAAATCATAGCTTCAGAATTATATTCATTACTCAATATTTGTATATATCCTGGAGATACATAGTGGCATCAGAATTTTTACTCATTTCTCCTTTATTTTATTGGCAAGCTGTAATTTACTTAGTTTTTGCTGGTGGATGCACATTGTGATGATACTACTATGAGTTATTTATGCAAGTTCTCTTTCCTAAAAATACCTAACTTATAAGACTTTATAGTTACATGTAGTTTTCTGCATAGTCTCTATAGAAATTAGTTTTATCTGCCCTTTTTCCAGTGTATAAGCAGTCTTATAGCTAGGATTAGATTATACTGCTTAGTATAATTTTTTCTCAGTTGCAAACCACATCAACATCCAACCAGTTCCTAGTTCTTTGCCAGGGCGTTATTTTTGTCACTTGAGGACTTAGTTTATTTAATTTTGCAAGAGGTTTTGGAATCATGATATACTTTATCAAGGACATCTTTCAAAGATTCCTAATTGATTTGCCTTATAGAACTTTCTTTGAAAAAGCCATGTTAGTTCTTCCTTATTTTCTATTAAAATGGTCAATTAAATACGTGATTTCAGAGTCACAAAATATTTTAGTATTTGAATTCCTTCAGCCTTCTGGATTAATACCACTTGCTTGTGGACATCATGAGAGTTTACTCTACTTACTTGAACTTAGATCTAATCACACCTAATGACAGATCCTTCCTAGTAAAGAATTCAATGTTGCAAATTTCTAACACTTTCCCACAGCAGATGTAACACACTGAAATAATTCAGTATTCTTTTTTTCCCATTTCTTTTATAATCTTTTATTCCATGTGTTATATCTTCTGTGCACCCAGTAAATGCATTTGACAGAAAACCAGTTTCTTTGCACAATCTTTTTCAAAACTTTTTGAATCTTTCTAAAATATATCATGGAGTACATAAAGTCGAGAAAGTGTTACAGGAGTAACAGGAAATGTGGTTCTTTCTATCATACATAAAACATTAAACAAATATTTATACTTATGTAGTTATTTGTGTGTGTGTATGTGTGAAATTAATATAGCAAAATATTAACAACAATGTTGATGTCACCTGTTGGTCGTGGATCTATGGCTTTTATAAAGGTGTTTTAAGGAATTAATATAACAAATTGTTTCATAATAGAAATGAAAAATTTGTGCGCTACCATTTACAGTGTTGTCTGACACACCATATTCCACTGTAATTCTCCCTTATTGTCTTGTTTCTATCTCTAGTGTTCCTCTTATAACATATTTTTACATATATTATTAGTCCATTAATGCTAAAGCATGGAGGGAAACTAGAGTCTTCAAGGCAAACTTCTGTCTTAGAATGGAAAGGGAGAAGTTTCATAACTAGAAAGTTCATAAGTTCTAGCCACATCTCCATATCTGATGTCTCTCTGAGGATGGCTTGTTGCTTCAGGTGAATTAACTTAATTAGGGAGAGACGGATAGGACTAGAATTCTTTTTCCCCCTTCACTGTTCATAAAGGCAACTTAATAAAGTATCTCAGACACACACAGTTGCATTGTAGACAGCTAAACTTAAATTAGATAAATACTGAATTAAATGTCAACTTTTATATTAAGGTTGAAATTAAAACAGTATAGCGCCTATCGTTAGAAATGAAACCTACTTCATTTGATAGCAAATCTCTTTACTCAGACCAGAGTCTGTATTCGGAGTCATTTACAGTAAGGAAAATTGGTAGTCATAAAACCAGTCTCCAGAAATTTATATAGAGTAAGATAATGAGAGCTGGAAACTTATGTGCAATGATTTGTAAACTTGTGTTTCTACAGTGATATATGTTGTACCCAGTATTGTTCTGTCCTTCACATTATTTTCTCATCCAAGCAATTAATGGCTTAGCTGCTCCATTTGGAGGGCAAGCACTCCAGGGTAATCTTTTGCCACAGAACCACTTATTACATGACAATGGATTAATTAGAACAGTAGACATATACCTTAAAAATAAGCCTATAACACAATATTATTACTTTTACATAATTGTGTTCTTAGGGATATTGTGTTGTATGTCTATTTTAGAGAAGGGACCAAAACATTTTTCTTTTTGTAAGACAGACAATAAAGGTAGACTGTTATATCTAGAAAATACAAAGTTGTGAGTCCCAATAGGTTCTCAAATATTGGTTTATTATTAATTTACACAGAGACAGTTTGAAGACTTAACTCAAACTTTGGCTCTCTTTGGAGCTTAATTTAAACCACAGTTAAAATAGATTGGTATTTCATTTAGAGAATTAAGATGACAACCAGCATGACAGAATTTAAAGCATGGTTAATCATTCATAATACAGGAATGAGAAAGGTATTGTGTGAAGCTGTTGGAAAAGACACATAACTTCTGTTCTTCTGATAGTCTCAAACATTATTCCCACTCCTGAAATACCATGGAGTTCCATGATAAACTCAACTGTTTTATTAAAAAACAAAAAATAAAAAAAACAAAAAACAAAACAAAAAAAACCCAAAAACAAACCTTATATAAGATTTATATAACTACTCTAAATAAATATATAAGTAAGAATATAAATTATACTCACTGCAAGCTTCTGGCTGAAACTGGAATATCTGCAGACGCAGTCCCAAAGTAGTCTTACATGACTCCTTCTGTCAACTCTGAGAAATACCGTATACACATATACATAAGCTGTTCCAAAAGTAATGCCTCCTATTTTTTCCAATTGAATCTACAATAGATACAAAGAGCACAAAGCATTATTTTATCGATTGAAGTATTGCAAGAACTGTAAGTATATGTTCCTCATTGCAGATGTTAATCTCTCAATTTCTTTGACCATAAAAAATGCAAGAAGAAAAATTCTATCTTGAGATGAATCCTTGAATCATGAAATTGGAACCCATGATTTTCTCAGTTAAGCAAAGGTTACATGTTGTGGGTGGTTTCAGAATATTTTCTAAAGAATTGTGCCTAGTTGTTTCTTGGAACAAAAATTAAGATTTTCTGCAAAAGAAAATCTTATAGTTCTGTATAAGCACTGACTGTATCTTGATGGAATTTACATAGACACTTACAAAAATATAAGATAGTTACGCAGTTCATTTTGTGCTAGGTCTTACATGGATACATACAGCACTAAAAGCAGAATCATAAAATCGCAAAATCACCATGGTTAAAAAAGATACCTAAGATCATCTAGTCTAGCTGTCCTCCTACCACTACAATTTCCCCACTAACCATACCCGTTAGTGCATCTAAAAGTTGATTGAATACCTCCAGGAATGGTGATCTCACCACCTCTCAGTCCATTCCAGCACTTGACCAATCTTTTGGAGAATAATTTTTTCCTAACAGACAACCTGAACCTCCCCTAGTGCAACCTGAGGACATTCCCTGTAGTCCGGTCTCTAGTTACACCAGTGAAGAGGCCAACCTCCACCTCAGCATCACCTCCTTTCAGGAAGTTGTAGAGAGTGAAAGGGTCTCCCCTGAGCCTTCCCAGACTAAATAATCCCAGTTCTCTCTGTTTCTCCTCTTAAGGTCCATCCTCCATACTCCTCACCAGTTTTGTTGCCCTTCTCTAGATGTGCTCCATAGTCTTAATGTCTTTCTTGTGTAGTGAGGGGCCCCAAACTGAACACAGTACTCAAGGTGTGGCCTCACCCATGCTGAGTACAGAGGAACAATCAATTCCTTGTTCCTTGTGGCAACATTACCACTGATACAAATCAGGATGACATTGCCCTTCTTGGTGACCTGGGCACACTGCTGCCTCATGTTTAGCCAACAGTCGACCAACACACTGAGGTCCGTTTCTTCCATGCAGTCTCCCAGCCATTCTGCCCCAAGCCTGTAGCGCTGAGTGGGATTGTTGTGGACTAAGCGCAGGACCTGGTATTTGGTCTTACTAAACTCTAAGACTCTTTTCACCAAAAATTTGAAACATAGCATCTTACAAGTGCTGATTAAGAAAATTAACTGCATGACACGCAAAACCATTACATGAATCTAGGAACAAATTCTGAAGAGACCAACCACAAAGGGACAAAAAGCAATTTCCATAGACTGACCACCCCCAGTCAGGAGCCCATAAGGGGTTTAAAGTGAAGGACAGTCTTGCTTCAGAGTTGTTCAGAACTGTGCCCCAGTGGCGCAGTGGTAGGAATGCCACATTGGAACACCAGGGCCCGGGTGTTCGAATCCCCTGAGGTAGAAGTGGTAGAAGTGCCATTCTGCAGCACAGAGGCTCGAATCCCGGGGGTTGGACTCGATGATCTCTAAGGTCCCTTCCAACCCGCACGAGACTATTACTATTGCTATTGTTATTACTATTACTATTACAGAATTTGTATTATTACAGAGTTTCAAAGTTCACATTAGAGTGTCACAAAATTAACTTGATATTCCAGAAAAGTTTTAGCGTGTTTGAGAAGGGAAAAGAAGTGAAAAAAAAAACAGTACTGAAAAAGGATTATGTACAACAGAGGATTTTTCTCAGAATGAGAAACTCCAACTTATGTAAAAATCAGGACCTTATTATTATTATTATTATTGAGAAATGGGAGGGTGTAGGACACCACCACTCAGGTAACAAATAACAGATGCAGTATCAGTCTTCCTCCTGAGACTACAAAAAGATGTTGTTTTTTGTTTTTGTTTTTGTTTTAAAGCAAGTGCTTTATTTCTCACATTGTTACATTGTTTCCCATTGATTCCCATTCAGTAAGTTGTTAATCAGGATCTTGTTTTTTGTTGTTGTTGTTGTTTTGTGTGTTTTTTGTTTTTGTTTTGGTTTTTTTTGGTTGGTTGTTTTTTTTGTTTGTTTGTTTTTTTAATCATCGGTGTCTTCAGGATGTCTCCAGTATGAGGTATTCAGCCACACTTCAATGATATCCTTTGTTCCTAGGCCTGGTTTCTAAGGTGAGTTTTTCAATCTGGCAGGCATATTCTTCTCTCTTTGTTCAGCTATGGTTTTATCAGAATATTTATTACAGCTAGGTTACCTCCTTATCTATACCTATCATACAATTACACAAAAGAATGTTTACATGCCATTCAAAACTTATTGAAGTAAGTAAGGCAAATAGTAGATTAATATGCTTCTCTACATGGATACTTGATTTCCAGTTATGATGATGTTTATTTTGTGGACTTTTTTCTCCTTTCTTTAAGTACTGTACAAGTGCTGAAGAGGAATTACACTCCGCAGAGTAGATCAGAAATTGATCATATTTTCAAAGATACTGAATCCAGTGCAACTGTAGTAGAAGGGCTCCCTGCATCTCTGTCCTCATCTCCGTTCATTTGCTTCTATATGATTTTTCTTTATTTTGGATTCTAACACCTTTGTCCTTTAGACACCCTTTCTCTGTAGAGCAGCTCATTTTTTTATTTTTTTTATTTTTAATAAGGAGTGAAAATGAATACAGTCTCTGTGACTTCCTGATCATCTTGGGCATAGGCTTACATATAAATGTGGATTTAATGCTGTTGCAGTTCACTGAACATCTGAGAAGAAAAGATAAATGCGCCCTGCATAGACTACTGCGGTGACTTTGACATTGCTGGATGGCTATTCCCCCAATTGTTACATTTACTGAGAAGACAAAAGAAGGATTTAACATTACAATTGTACTTTGACAAGAACATTCGACTTCTGGGATGGATTAATGCTCCTGCAGAGGATTTTACTACTATGCCTGATATTACTTTCTCATGAACTTTTATCTGGGATGTTTTTTTTCTTTAAGGGTAAAATGATGGAATGTTCTGAACAAACATCTATCTGTAATTGAAGGAGAGTATACTGTAAGTTCATAACTTTTTTTTCAGACTTTTCCAATGCTTATCAGATTCTGATAAAATTGGTTGACCTTACAGTGGGTCAAACTTTTTTTACATTTGACTCTTGGTAACCCCTTCTGACTACGATAGTGCTATACATGTCTGAATCAGAGAAATCAATGACAGGATACACGTAGGAGACTGGCTTATGTTTGTGCAAGTGCAATCATTGTGATTATAATAATCTTTTTTCTTCTGAACCTGTTCAAGTGGTCAGATTTGCATCTTCCATAGTAGCATCACAGTCTTGAGTGGCCACAGTGGATTATTTAAGTGGAGATTTTATGCAGGTCTCTTTAGAATTTTTTCTTGGAAAAGTATTCCTATATATATATATATATATATATATATATATATACTTTTGACAGTTTACAAGAAAGAACATGACTTTAGGGGTTCCTCTTTTCCTCAAATCTTTTTCCCTTTTTTTGTTCTTTTAGAAAATTGGACATCCTCTAATGAATATTCACCTTGTAAAAATATCCCTCAAACAAAGCTAAAAACCTCTTTTTGATCAATGTCACAGTTCCTTGGGATCTTCAGTTAATTGAAGAATCTTTTAGAGAATCGAACACCCTTAATCGAATATTCACCCTGTAAAAATATCCCTCAGACAAAGCCAAAAAATCCATTTTATCGCTTCAGGATCTTCAGTTAATTAGAACTTCATTACTAGCTGAACTTGTGTTGGAAATCAAGCTGAAAGTATAGCTAGGTTAAGATTGAAATTTCATAAAAAGAGGCAGATTTACTATCCATTTACATTACTATAAAGTTTGATGCAAATAAAGTTAGGCTATACATAGATAAAAGTAAACTGGCAATTTTTTCTCCTTTCTGCACCAGACTTATCCTGAAACTATATAATGATTTGACAGTTAATACTGAAGATTATGATTTTGTTGTTGTTGTTGTTATTTAAGTAGAATTATTTTAATCATTTTAGTCTCAAAGCTACCACATCAGATGCTAAATATAAAGAAACATGTATTTTACAATTTACCCTTTCAAGACCAGCTTGGACGGGGCCCTGGGCAACCCGATCTAGTAAATGTGTATGTTTGGTGGCCCTGCTAGGCAGAGGGGTTGGAACTACGCGATCCTTGTGGTCTCTTCCAACCTGGGTCATTCTGTGATTCTGTGATTCTCTTTGAAGCACATTCTTATTATTTCTCTCTAGAGAATGCCATCATGTGCAGTTGTGTCATATCATTTTGCTCAGTTCAGAGGGGATTGCTACAAATGATGAGAGTTACACAAGAGATAGCAACCTAGGCTTATTTTGGAGAGTTTTCAAAACCAATCAGAAGACAATAGAAACGTCACAAAGATTGAAGCTGTTTTCATAAGCTTGCCGTGAGCAAATAAAATGTTCGGTTTACACTTCTTATTTTCCTCAGAAATTAAAACCTAGAAATAAATATCTTTGATTATATTTTATTTGTTTGGGAATACCGGAGCTATAATAATATAGTCTTTACTATTTGTGGTCGGAAGAATGAACTTTGGAAATATCAAGTCCATTCAAACCTCTTGAAATGACATTTTAGAACACAGTATTTAGAAGATACTGCTCCACTAGAAATAGACTTCCTTAATTACACAGAGTTTTAATATGCTGCAATTCTTGTGGGATATTTATGTTTATACTGAGATCCTTTTAGTAGCTGATAGGCCTGGTTATGTTTACAGATCCGGCTGATTTATAGGATAGTGATAGATCACAGGATCACAGACTCACAGAAGTAGGGGTTGGAAGGAGTCTCCAGATTCCACTAAGAATTAGTAGAAAGAGAAATATTTTGAAGAACTTTTCCAAGATTAAATGCTTCTTCGTGTGTTTGAACTTGGTGTACTTCTAACATGAATAAATTAACAACTGTTGCCTTGTTTCAAAAGAAGTATGAACTGATGCTACAGATTTGGTGGGGCATGTTCCGTATTGGATAGCACAATAGAAGAGACATTCCCTCTGACTCTGAAGTCTATTGGATTTTCACAGATACTGCTCTTTGCATTTGCATAATTAGGTGAGTGAGTTAGAAGTTAAGCTAGATAGCTGAGGCCACAACAATCCACAGAGACTTTTAGACATTTAGATAGTATTTCAGTATTTGGAAAGTATTTTAAACAGACAAAAGAGTTATCAATGAAATATAGACATGTTTCTGGAATTAGTAATGTGTTTCCAACAACACATACAGACGCTTATAGTTCTACCTGTACCAGTAGCAATTAAATCCTGTGGCAAAGCATTTTCACTGGCTTAATGCACAATGTGGTAAATAAATATGTTACTGCTTTCATTGGGTATTCATTTTTTATTTATACTAATGAAATATAGGAGCATGTTATGTAGATATATCGTCTAGAAAAACAAATTCTCCTGTGTTCAATTACTTTCACATATTCAGTGTATTAATTTTCTACAATTAGTCTTAGGGTTTACAAGAGTGGAAGTTATGTTAGCCTAGGCTCATAAGTAATAAATCTTAAGCCAGGCATACTAAATATTTTGCTTTGTTCTTAAGGAAGGTAATTTTAGTCTCATTTAAAAGATGAAATTGAAAACTAAATGTATTATTATCAGTTGTTCCTGTCAAGCATACAATCCACTCAAACAAATTAACTGTTTTCAGTTCTGCAGAGATGCTACAATATAGAATAGCATTCTTTGTATTTCAAGAAGTCTCTCAAATGAAGACAACAGAATATGTTAGTGGGAAAAAAAAAATAATAATAAAAAATTCTGTGCTAAAATGCATTTCAGACTTGCATATTTTAACAGTACAATATTACTTCTGTACAGCACAAAAAGTCTGTCACTGATGTTGGGGGCTGAATTTTATTTTTACTGCCCACATCCTCTCTGGGAAACCTATTCCCATACCTCATCACTCTCTGAGAAAAAAAATTTCTTCCTAGCATCTAACCTACATCTTCCCTCCTTTATTTTAAAACCAATTCCCCTGTGCAATCACTATCAGAATGTGTAAAAAGTTGATCTCCCTCCTGCTTGTAAGCTCCCTTCAAGTACTGGAAGGCCACAGTGAGTTCTCCTTGGAGCTTTCTCTTCTCCAAACTAAACAAGCTCAACTCCCTCAAGTTTTGCATTTGTTTTGTAGATGTATCAGGGCTGTCCATAAACTATTTAAGAAATCTTCATTGCAAACTGAAGAAATATGGAAAAGGATCAAGTCATAGGCAGAGGTAAAGTTCTTTGAGACTGACAAACATAGTATTCTCATGTGATAAGTTATTTATAAGGTTATGAGGTTGTTTCTAAGTTATAATTAGAGGGAATTAAGTAAAAAAAAAAAAAAGAGAGAGATCTGAATGTTATCAGTGAGCTGACAATGACACCCATATTTAGTTAGAATCAACATATTCCAGTTTCTATATATCTGTTGTCACATCTATCTCGTCAAAAGGTAAAAATACTTAAATGATATTCTTCCTATGCAAAGGAAGATCAGTGGAACATTAATTTTTCTTCTCTGAAATTTAATGGGCACTTGCCATCTCCATGGTTTTAAATCACTTAATTGTTTCACTGTCCTACTCTGCTTAAAATATTGTAAATTCTGATGTTCCCTCCCTCTCTCTCTCTTTTTTTTTTTTTTTAGTTTTAGTTTTGTTACTCTTTGTTACAGAAAATAAATTTTCATCTTGTAAAGATACTGATGTCCAAATTTTCACATTAGGGATTCTAAACTGTTTATTGAGCAGTACTTTAAAAGGATCTGGTTCAAATGTACTTGATGTACAAAAAAATACTCAATTCATATTTTTAAAAACATTAGAAAAGCAGGATTGAGAGATGTATGCTTGCTTTTTGATTTATCAGTGTCACTAATTTACTAGTTATCAGTTACCCATGCAATCAGGGGCAACATCACCAATGCAACAGATAAATTGCAAAAGCGGACATGTAAAAATGTCAATGATTACACAAGTTTTTTTAAATCCCCTCCTATAACAAGTCTCCAAATTTCTAATCTACCTTTCCACACACAGGTATATGGCTGACCTGAAGAATGGCATTTTTGGAAAATTATTTATATTATTACCTCATCAAACTGTTTTTTTATCCTCTCATTTTAACTAGATTCAGTATGTATAGAAAAAACAGTTTTAGAGAAGGGAATAACGTTTCTAATAGTGATGCTTCATAAAGATGCTTACTGACATCTGAAAAAAGTAAACCAAGACATTTAATGTCTATATATTTTTACAGGCCCAAATAAACCCGTGTAAAAATTTGACCACAGTTGAAATATTGCTTCAATTTATCTCCATATGCAAAAGTTTACTCTGATTTTAGATAATTTTTTACCATTAAATCATTCTTCTTTTTCTTCTTGGGTTCTTCCTCAGCATAAAATACTATAATAGCTATACTGAACCACATTTCCATCATGGTATACACAATGGAAAAGAAACTGCTGTGATTTAACTGCAGAAAGCAGTTTGGTCTCATAAAGCTGAAAATTTTTGCTTCCCCCACCCCGCATCCCACCCCCACCAATGGATAACAATGTGATTCAGAAAGATTAAAATGAGAAAACTTATGGACTGAGATAAAGATAATTTACTAGACAAAGTAGAAGCTGTTCATTCTGGCAAAGGAATTCATTCACTGCTTCCCATTGGTTGGCAAGTTTTTAACTCCTACCCAGGAAAGCAGGTTTTATCACATGTAATGGTTTTCTGGGAAGGTAAGCACTGTGACCCTGAATAATAAAGTTCATCTTTCATTATTCCATCTGGTACTGCTGACTATCATATGATGCGGAATGTCCTTCTGATGAATATGGGTCAGCTATCCTTGCTGTGACCCCTTACAGATTCCTGTGCATCCCAGTCTCCTCACTCCTAGAGCATCACAATAAGATGGAAAGACCTTAACTCTGCATAAGCACTGCTCAACATTTTAAACCTAATTACGTTACAAAAACTACTTTCATTAAAATTCTAAAGCTCAGTACAATTCAAGCCACTAGGAAGAAAATTAATGCTGTCTAAAACAAAAAGCAAACAAAACATGTTAAAATGCCATAAAGGAAATAGCATAATTCTGGGGAGATTTTATGCGTAGACACGGTTGTATAGAAGTAATTTACAGTGCTGAATGCATAAACTTTGTAAGGATTTCTGTGTCACCCATTTAAATATTTGACTGTATCTGTGTAAAACAATTCTTAGATTTACTTTTGTCTCAAAATCTACTCATCTAAACCTGTTCTCAGCCATTTCAGTAGACCTTGTGTTAGGTTGTGACTTCAGCTTGTACCTCTTGCATTTCAGTTCTTTCCCAGACTAAGTCTCCCCTTTCAGTTCTTTCCCATAACTAAGTCCCAGTTAAATCAGCAGCCTTTTGTGCTTCTCAGAACTCTGCTACACCTTGATCATAAGATTTTCTGGTAATGAAAGAAATCTTAAAAAATCTTCTGGGGAACTCCTAGAGGTTTTCATCAATTTATTTATATTACAGGACTAATTATGAAATGCATGTTCAAAGCAATGAAGAAGTGACAACTCGTTGTGATGATAGTTTCAGTACAGGGAAGGGATGTTGTATTTTACTGTAGTCATCACTAGGATAAAATTCACATCTCCTGAAAACCTCTGAGATGTTAATCTAAAATGAATGGAAAAGTTTTGCCATTTCTTATCTTACAAACATGTTCTAAGAGAGTGAACACTCAGAAATCCTCTATATATCAATTTAATAACAGTAAGTTTAATTACATATTGGCTCTGCATGAGTTTTCTTAGATATTATATGTTTCCTCTTGGGAGTAGTTAATTTCTCCCTTCTCCAGCAAAAACAAAGACTCAAAAGCTTTACAGCATTGGCCAGCATTACTGAATGAAATATAACCTGACATACCTCCATTCCAATTTGTTTTGTGTCTCTCCCTTGAATGTACCCACACAAATGACAACCAATACTTCTGGTCAAAATAAATACGTCTGCACTATTTACATCTCTGTAACTATTGTTACGCAGCTGTGGTGAGTGCCAAATCCATATGAAAGTAAGCACATATTTTTAGCGATTAGAATAATTAACATGATGTGATAGTAGTATTTTAAATTTGCTAGAAAATATTTTCCTATGACACTGAGTTTAGAAGTTTGTGATTTATACTGACTTGCCTTACAGTTTATAAATTTTATACCATCTCATTTTAATCATCCAGTTCTATTATTCTAAATTAATCTTTTGTTGGTACTTACCTTTCACTCTATTTGATACATAGGGAATTAAGAATGAATTCCCAAATCTTGATCACATTTCAGTTGTGTGTTTAAAGTAGTCCTAGACAGACAGTGTGAATAAACTCCTAAGTTATCTGTTTCTTCTGTCACTCAAGATACGAGCTATCACAGGATGACATTTACCACTCTCCTCTGTGCAGTGTTAAGAATATCAGTGCTCAGTGACAGAGGGGAATTAGCAACCTTTTCTTTCAGTTTGTGCTTTTGGACAGAATTCGTGAATTTTGGGATCCACTGGGATCATACGGTACTATAATATTTTACTTGGTACTATGGAGGAGATAATGAAAACAATTAACTGACAAAATTCTGTTATGGATTACATTGTTCATTGACCAATCCCAAATAAATAATTATTCCTTTGCATGAAGAAAAACACCTTTTCTCCTATTTTCCCCTCCATCTATGTGACATTTAACAGGTTTTTACATATTACCAGACATACCACACATTCATATTAACCGGATTGTGGTCATCAACGTCTCCAAACAAGCAAAAAAAACCAAGCAAATATAAACTCCTTCTAGTAGGCTCAGATCTGTTATGCTTATAAACTAAGCAGAGAAGGGGAATATTTCAAGGAAATGTAATTCAATCACTATATTTGCCTAAAATTTCCCAATATCTGAGAGTGGTTGGGCACTGGAGAACTTAAAAAGAGTACCCTAAGGTACTCTTTTGGAATAATTTTTTCATAGAGAAATATTGAAGTAGGTCAGTTCTACTAATGAAATATCAAGTACAAATACTCTATTTGCGTTTTGAGTGGATAGAATGATTACTTAAAATAAGATGGCAATTAAAATCCAATACAAGTCTTCACTTGACATGGAAAAGGTCTTGGTAGACCTAATTATCAATTTGAATAGAAATAATAATATGTTATACATCAAAAACACTTGATTCTTTACCTCCAAAGGATTATAGAAAATTTAAATGTACCTAGAGAGTATTCAAGGTAGATTAAATTGGATATATATGTGTCCTCTTGTGTGTGTATATATATGTATATATATACATACACTATACATACATACATACATGTGTATATACATATATATACACTATATATACATATATATCATATGTTGTATATTATATACATGTATATATATAGTGTATATATATACACACACACATATATATTGTGTATATATATATATATATACACACACACACAAGAGGACACACACACACACACACACACATATATATATATATATAATCAAGAGGACTAATTGCTTTTGTAGAAGATTTTTTCCATTTAAATATATTTACTCCGAAATGAAGAGTTCTGACTCAGAATGGGAAAAAGCTACTGCAGGTTCTTATCCCTGCTTAAATAGACTTTGAATTTCCATGTTTAAACTAGATAATTAAACCTATAACGGAAAGAAAAACATAAAAATATGCAAGAAATTTTGAAGATTTGGAAAGAAGCCAGGATTCCTTAAACAGACAAACAAGTAATAAAATGTGACTTACTGAAGAACAAAACAAATCTTCTCAGAGTGATACTGCATGGCAATATTACTTTGAAGAGACTGGTGGCCCAGGTGACCTACTGAAGACCCTTCAGCCTTTAAGCTATAAAGCCACTATGAAGAAATGAGTTGGGATGCTCCTGCACAAGCTAGTTTCAGACTGAGATTATATGAAAAACACTTTTTGTATCTTAATCTTTATGTCTAGAAGTAAAAGAATAAAAGTGTAATATTAGTAGATCATAGAAATATCTTCTGGTTGTCAACTAAAACTGAGTAACCAGTGGTTGTACTTTACGTGTAATGTCTCCTTTCTGTGAATCTGCTACAGCTACTGTGAATTTAGAATTTAGGGTTCCACAGATACATCTTCATAAAGAATATGTGCTGGGAAGGAACTTTCCAGATTCTGTAAACAAATGTTAAAAATTATGTAAGAGATGTTTTCGATATATATTTTTCAGATCATATTCATAGTCCATAGGATTAAGTTGAATCCCCAGATAAAACCTTAATCTGTGAGTGAAGATTTCATTCTCAGCTATGAATATGCTTATTAAGTCTCAGTTTGAACTGTGTTTCTATCTAGCAATGTTTTAGAAAAAAATGGGGTCTTGTAACAAATTTCAGTCATCTGCTGCAGCACAATAATTCATCTAAGGAGTCTGATTGAAATTGCATTTTTCTCAAGATAAAATGTTTTATAGTGACACTTCCACAATTTTAAAGTTCAATATAGTATTTCAGACTGGACAGGGATAGATTTATGTCATATGAAGGAAATATATATATATATATATATATATATAGTGTTCTTAACATAAAAATAATTTTAAAAACCTTTTTAAGTATTCTTAAAGCTAAGTTCAGTAGACTCTTGATCTGCTTATATTATTAATCTTTAGGGTTTCTATTTGAAACAGAAAACAGATTTTTCATTCTTTCTTATCACCTAGCTTAACATATTGTTATACTATCATATGTGAATATTTAAAATGAAATAATTAGCAAAGCACAAATTCTCCATGTATCCAAGCATTTGCAATAAAGTAACGATAACATTATGTAAATGTTTATATCGACCTTAGAAAAAGAAATAGTGTGCATGTATTAGCTTTCTTCAGAAGAACACAGTGTCACAGTATCACAGTCTTATGCAGGTTGGAAGGGACCTTAGAGATCATCAAGTCCAGCCCCCGGGATTTGAGCCCCTGTGTAGCAGAGCGGGATGGTGAATTTAATCTTTATGAAATGAGAGAGAATAAGATCAACAGAATGAATGTGTTATTAACGATTCTATAAAGACAATCTAAACAGAAAAAAAAGAATGTGGAACACTTCCTAACTTATAGTTGAATACAGGCTTACAATTTTGTGTTTTATCTACCATAGAATTGGATATAAAACATAAGTTCATGGGGAATATATCCTTTAGATCTGTCTTATTCTATGAAATTAGCTATACTAAAGCAAGTCATATTTATGAAAGTGTATAAATGTTATTATGAAATTTGTATGGTAAAAGAAAAATGAATATTTTCCTAAGTATTAACTTTGATTTCCTTTTTTATGAAAATTTTCCATTTCATGTAGGCTTTATTTTTATTTATTTTTTTTTTTCCTGAGAAATACAGCTACTGTGTATAACATAGCATAAAGTCTGCAAATACACATCCCATATTCTTCAGAGATTTGGTGTAGAAAGTAGACCTTTTCTATATACTTCTTCGTTCTTTCTTCTGACACCAAAGAAGAAGGAAGGTGAATTTGTAAAGAACTATTCTAAAAGCCTATTAAAAAAAAAAAAAAAAAAAAAAAAAAAAGGGGGAAAAAAAAAAGGAAAAGAAATAAAAAAATCAATGATTCCCTCCATAAAAGTCATGCAGGCAAACAGAAAACTAGAATACTTGGTGAAAGTGACTGTACATCAGATGGAGAAATCAATAGTTTCTGTAAAGAACGTATCTTTAGGGATAGAAAGCTTCAAGGTATGAATAGGATACTGTCTGACATCTGCAGAGTTGATAATACTGTTTCTAATCCCTCCTCAAGAGTAAGTAAAAAAAATGCACTTTTCCAAAGTTTTAATGATTAATGGTGAATGCATTACACTGCCTTTCCTGCTGAGCTGCCTGAAACTTCATTACGTGAGAGACATGTTAAAAAACTGATCAAATAATTCAGAAAACCATGCAGCTTAACCAGCAATATTGCAATGAAGTTTATCCTTCTTTCTGAGTCTAATGGTTGCTCATATCTCAAAGAGTATGCTTGCTTTAGCTGCAATAGCTATACTGGTATAAGGAAAGAAAATGTTTTATGTACTCTATTTTTAAATCTCTTGTGTGTTAAGTCCAATTTAAAGCATTAAAACAAAAACAAAAATAAAACAACAACAAAGCTTTTTCTACTTGGTAATGTCCTGACTTGTTACGTTCATTATCCATTTCTCTTTTTCTGTGTTCCATGTAATTGTAATCATAGCAACAGCCTTCACCAGCTGATAACATGGGGAAATATGAAAGGGAACTAGCCTGCAATGACTTCAGGTACATCAAATAAGCTCTCGGTGATTGTCTTTCTGGTTCTTGTCTGCCCACACTATGTGCACAACAGTTTGCTTATGCAGTCTTTATTGGAGTGCACTAAATACCTAGGAAGTGGACTTAAGAATGTTTCACATTAAAAAATGCAAGCATATGTTCTCTAAAAGCAGATGAAAAAAAGTTCATGCTTCCCACAATTTACAAGAATTACAGTTAAAACAGTCACTAAGAAAAGGAAGAAACAGACTTGTATTAAGGAACTCAACATTAAAGACATTAAACAAATTTCCCCCTCAGGCAATAATACCACAAAGAAAGATAGGAAAGAAAAAGGGAAGACGGGAAAGAAGGGATAAAAGATAGGCAGTCTGGGATGTGAAGAAAGAAAGGATAGGAAAGAAAGTGAGAAAAAAAAAAATAGATGGACAGAAGGAAAGACAGATGAAGAGGAAGAAAGACAGAACTGAAGAGGAAGAAAGATAAGAAAGTAAGAAGGGAGGGAGAAAAAGGAGGAAATCTGCTACATTACTGCAGGCATTTCTAACTTAAGTTTGTGCCTTAGGGACCCAGTCATGCCATGAGGACCTAAAGATTGCTCAAAACCAAATGCTTTGCAGTTTGATGATCTGACACTGTAGAGATTAAACCTGAGAAATATGCGTGGCAACCATACTGCCCTGCCAAGAGGGTATGCTCTGTCATTTCCTTGTATTAATCAGTACAAATGTAACAATAGTTGGTATTGCATATGTACAATTATTATTACTAACCAAAAATGTTTCAAGAGATTATTTCAAAATATTTACTTAAGTTTTACCTCAGGAGTTTATGGATTTCAACATTTTAAAACTAGCAAAGATAGAGATGACAGTCTTTGAGGGGAATAGGTTATCAGCCTGTCAGATGCTCTTACTTCAGCTTGGAAACACATATAGAGACAGTATCTGTTCAGCCTGAGTCTTTCATCACGCCAAAATCAGAAACACTGAAGTTCCTTACATCTCTGAGAGGCTCCCTGCTGATCAGAGAACCCCAAGGAGCTGCAGGTATAGAGCAGTCAAACAGGAGTCTGGTTAAGAGTTCAACGGCATTTTAACTTTCTAGTGCATTTTAATTCATCACTGTGATAGTAATTTCATATTATCTATTTCAAGTTTGTGTTTAGAAATTTAAAAAAAAAAAAAAGTATTTGACTCACTGCATGTAAATATATAGCTGTACCTATAATCTAATCATATAACTTAAAATTTTATTATTAAATTCCATACTTCTTTTTTCAGCGTAGTTCATCTAAACTTGCTGTTACAGTCTATCACTGTATAGTAACATATATAGGCAGGATGTTTTATTATTATTATAATATAATAATAATAATAATAATAATAATAATAATAGCATTGTAATTTTCACTCTTACCTGTTTGAGGTTCAGACAGACAACAACAGACTATGTTAAAATACCGCATTTTCTCCTATGTGTTTCTGACATACATATTTCTCTATTTTTCAAATACATTCAGTAATGTTGCTAGCACTACAGTTGATTAAGTGACTGCATGGCATACTGAATGTCTGTCATCTTTGTTGAAAAAAAGAAAACAAGTTTTCTTTTTCTACACTTACTGCTGTGGTATATAATTAGACTTTGACAGATAAGGGTGATAATGATGAAACTTGTTGAAATCAGTTGTATCTATTTATTTAAGGTAATCAAGGAGAAAAACCCTATGGCTATTGAAAAAAATAATACTATAAGGAGTTGTAGTGACATAAATAAAACAGTTTTTAAATCTGTAATGTAAAAATTTACTAAAGTTCACATAACATTTTTAGAATTAAATTAAATTTCATGAATTTTTTATTTGTTTGTTTGTTCTCTGTCATGCCAGTTATTAATCTTGGAAATGTAAGTATTTTCAAGCATAAATTATGATGTCCACCAATTATTCTCAGGACATTTTGAAACTGTGCTGCATGTTAAAACCTGAACATTGAACACTAGAAAAATGTAGGAAATCAAGGCAAAATATAGCCTGGCAAAATAAAGGTCTTTTAAATAATTTAACTGAAATTACACACAATTTTGCAGCATTTAAAGAAAATTGATCATATTTATTTGTGCTTCAACATTTCATAAAAGATATTTGATGCATTTTGTATGCATGCATACCATCAGATAATTTGTTGATACAGCACTCACCTCTGATAAGCTGCAGTGTATGCTCATTTTCTCCAAAGCTGTTCTTTGAATTCAAGCAGCAAATTACCTTTAAGATTTAACACAGGTATAATTCTTAGTCAAGTTTACTCCATAGGCACTCCAAACAGAAATCTTAGGTATAAATTAAGTCTCATTTAGTCTCTTTACTGTATGGATGTGCAAGCCCTTGAAAACCACTCCGTGCTGTCAAATACCACCTGAGAACATGGAATACTAATCCTAAGATTTAATTGTGATATAATCCTCATATTTTTTTCAGGTATGCTGGTCTGAAAAAGTCCTTTTTAGGGATGACTTTTTAGTACTGATTGTTACTGAGGTTAATGTGAACAGGTGCAGTACTACATTGTCTTGTTGGAAGATGAGGGGTTTACCTACATTCAGTTATTAATTCAAGGTCTGTCTTCCAAATGATTCTACTATACTTGAGAAAGATCCACGCATTTCTCATTAATCATTTAGAGTACTACTGAAAGGCAGTGGTTAGTAAATGATTAATGTAGGTACTGCTTTTTCTATACCAGTACCATTCACTACTTGTAAAGCCACCAGAATTTGAAGTTGTGTGAATAAAAGCCACAAAAAATTGTACAGAATGCCAAAGCAGTACTAGAATGTCACTGTTAAATGATGAAGTTGTACACATAACCTTCTTTTGGTTTTCTTAGAGATATGTGAATGCTAGGTAACATTACTAGCCCTTTTTATCTAGTAACTACTTAAACAATGTATATTACTGCTGGAAAAAATTATAATACCTTTGAATGTATCGGCATAGCCAATTTCACTTCCAAAAATCAATAGTCTAGGCTATTTGGAAAATGGAAATTAAAAAGAGGGAGAGAAGGAGGGATACCTTGGATCAGGTCTCATAAACCACACCACAAGCCAGATGTCCCATAAACAACACCAAAACTTGATACAAATTTTGATGAGTACTATCAGAGTATTACCCATCACTGTTGGTACGCAATTTTTATTCTATAGAAAGTGTTTAAAAATTTGTGACAAATCTCATGTTTTAATGTGATGAAAAAGGTTACGTTGAACTCACTGGAAAAACATGTTTTTTTTTTCCTCTACAAACTCTGAAAAATATTTTGTTAATATCAGCTATGTTGGCATTGTCAGCCCCATGGCATTATGCTTGCTTCACTGCTTCTTTGGTATGGAATAACATGTCCTCTAGTGGAAAGTTAGCATCTCTGGAACAAACTGGCACTGTAGAAATAATCCAACACAAATATAACTCCTTAATTCCATTTGTTTCTGTAACATATTTGTATGTTGCATATAGTTCTTAGTTATTTCTTAGTTATTTCACAATTTATATTATATATAAAAGTGTTGGGTTTTTTGTTTGTTTGTTTGTTTGTTTGGGGGGGCAGGGGGGTAGGTGGTAGGTGGAGAGAGGGTGGAAGAGGGGAACAGGGAATTTTTTTTCAGCAAAAAGCATGTGTGTTCTTATCTACCAAAGATGCTTGCTTCATGTAGAGAAATGTCCTGAGAGGACATATGATATTAGAACTACTGTGATTGAGATGACATTACTCTCCAGTTATATTACAATGAGATGGAAATGTGAAATCTACGACTTCAAACAGTCTAAGGAGCACTTCTAGTAGCTGACAGAAAATTCAGTACTCTGTAGAATATAACTGAGGTGCAGACCTTCTTCCTGAATTAAAAATGAAGTGTATCTTCCAATTACAATGCTACACATTGACCCACACAGACTTCCAGGAAGTGAATGACTCTGAAACCTCTGAGAATAGCCCAGACAACAAGCTTTCTCTTCTGTAGAGAATTGTGGTTTTAGAGAAATTAATTTCCATTGTCAATCAGAACAAACCTCCCAGACTGAGATTTCATATGAATTGCAGATATTATTCTTGCCTCTGTTCTACTGACAATCTTTTCTGCAAATCAGTGTCTCTATTAAATTATGCACAATGGAATGTCAAAGTGCTGATAAATCATATTCACACTGATAAACTACAGAGTGTCAGGGAATAGACCTAAAGTCATCTACATTGATTATCACCAACACTGTGTGGCTTTTTCAAGGCCAGCTAGCACTCACAGATGACACTTCAGCTTAGTTTAGGGCACTATGTAGGCTTGGAACAGTGACAAAGAGGTAATGGGAAAGGAGTGATAGAACAGTGTGGTGGAGCTGAACTACCTACTAGTGTGACACTGCTGCAGCAGTGCATTCAG
Organism: Coturnix japonica; assembly: GCF_054131305.1. NCBI lineage: Eukaryota > Metazoa > Chordata > Aves > Galliformes > Phasianidae > Coturnix > Coturnix japonica. The sequence goes on from NC_140663.1 coordinate 144,496,741, forward strand.
GTGAATCCCAATTTAGTCCTTTGCATGAGGGAGAAGTCAGGGGAAGAATTTTATCTCTAGTTGAACATTCTATGGCTTATATTATTGTTAATGATAAGTCATGATGAGAACTGCTGAAGGCTGATGTGAGACATAGAGGTCCCTGTAATAGTTGAAATACATCTGCTTTAACTTGGGTAAAAGTTAAGCATCAGCTGCAGTTTCAAATTTTGGAAACAAATTTCATTGCCTGCATACAGAATTCTGCTTTTGAGATTAAGTTAATGTCTCTCTGGACCTCTTTACTGTTGATTAGTGGCTCATTCAGTTGCCTACACTTTGGTATTTTGTATCTGAGATGCCTTGGGGTATCCTGTCTGACCTTCAATTACCACTTGAGAAGAATATGAATAAAAAAATAACTCCAATAAGTCCTGCATAACAGGTGGTTACAGATATCTCAGATACCCTAGGGCATCATAATTGTCAATATACCCCTATGTGAGGGGTATAGACTGAATTCTGAAGTTTTCATTGACTGTAGTCAGAGTCAAGTGCAACCGTACATTTGACACCTACTGTATGAATTGAATCCAACTCCAGCTGTCTAATACAGACCACATCAAGTCCTTCTATATTTAATGAAACAGAAACTTCTGGAGGGTAGTTCATCTCATTTTAAGGCATTACAGAGAAAAAATCATCTGGAGTTTCTATTTCTAGGCAATGATTGTAAAGATTTTAGGATCAGACTTAGTTACACAACTTTGAGACACTTAAAGCCAAGTTAGATAAACCTAATGCAAGTTTTCCTGTTTGTGAACTGTATAACTGCAATTTTTCATTTTCCTGCTCATTCTTACTCCTTGTTCTGCAGCCTCACTTTGATGCTTGGAAAAAATAATAAACACACTTTTGGGAATGTGAATGAGAAAACGACAATTAGTATTGATTTACCAAAGATAGATCTGAACAACATGATTACTTTATATGTTCAAATGACTGGATTTGTGGATGAGAAAGCAGAAGCAGATATCACTTGAAAATCAAGGCTTTCAACCCATTTTGAAACATTTTTGTATCTAATTTAAGATGTTAGAGTATGGATGGATTGACAAATAGATGGATTAAATCCTGGCTGCATAATTAGACCAAAAGTGTAGTTAATGCATTGTAGTCCCCCTGGAGGGCAGTAACTGAAAGGTCCATATCAGCACCTGTCCCATTCATCATCTTTATCAGTGACACAGTGCTGTAACAGAAAGTTTGTGTATGACACCAGTCTAGGAAGAACAGTCAATATGCCTACAGGCAGTGTAGCTGCTCAGGACAGACAGGATGGAGGTGTAAATCAATAGGAACTTCATGAAACTCAAAAAGAACAAATGTAAATTCCTATTTTTGGGAAGGAATTCCCCCCAGCAATGGCAGTGACTGTGGAGCAACTGTGGAAAAGATGTTGAGAACCCTTTGGAAACACAGTGCTGAGCATTATCCAGCAATAAGCTCTGGCAGCAGTGATGAAGTTGTCTCAACAGGAGCACAAGCAGGAGATCAAAGGAGGGATAATTCCCTCTTACTCGGTACTCACTAAGGCTAACACTGTAACTAGTTTAGGGCCCAGCACTTCAGGAAAGGCATTGATAAACTGGAGCAAGTTCAGTAGAGGGCAGCCAGGATGGTCATGTCTGGAGTCCTTGCCCAGACATTTCACAGATGTGTGTGGCAAGAGGAAGACAGACAGTAGGGCATATTTTCAAACTAGAGGTTCACAGTGGATATAAGGAGAATATTTTTTCCTCATGAGAACCATTAGGTAGTGAAACAGATTGTCCAAAGAGATCACACAGAACTCAGTCCTGAACATTTTTAGATTTTTCTGGATCAAGCCCTGTGCAAACTTCATCTGACCTCACAGCTGACTGTCTCTGAGCAGGAAGTTGGAGCAGGGACCCGCTGAGGTGTTGTTGTTTAATCCAGCAAGCAGCTAAACACCACACAGCCTTTTACTCACTCTCCCTGCTAACAAAGGGATGGGAAGGAAAAATGGGAAATAAAAAGTAGAACTTGAAGGTTGAGATGAAAATTGTTTAGTAAAACCAAAAAGAGAGAAATGACAGGAATTATGAATATGTAAACAAATACACGTGTATAAGTTTATATATATATGTAAATGCAAAACAAGTGATTCACAGAGCAGTCACTCATCACCTGTCAGCCAATGTGTAAGTTTCTAAGCAGTGGCTGCCCTGCCCCAGCCAATTCCTCCATCTTATGTCATATGGTACGGAATATCCATTTGGCATGCTTATTTCAGCTATTCTGGTTCTGTCCCCTCCCAACTTTGTGTGCTTTCCCAGCCCCCCTACTGGCAGGACAGCATAAGAAGCTGAAAAATTGAAATATACTTGGCTCTGTATAGCCCTGCTCAAAAAACAACTAAAACAATGGTATGTTATTAATAGATTTCCATACCCTTAACTAGAAGTGACATAGGAACTTTCACAAATATTTAACTGAAACTTCTAGTGCAAAGAAGAAAGAATATAAGCATGACCGCTGCAAAAACATTTGTAATTGCTTTAAGTAGCAGTTTGTTGACAACACTGACTGAATTTCCACATTTTTTCTTTGTATTTATAAAAGACAAATATATGTTTCATATAGAACTAAATGAGTTGATCCCTAGAATTTGTTTATATCATTAAAAAAACAACAAAAACATCAACAACAACAAAACCCAAAAAACTATAGTTTAGTATTTTAAAAGTCCTGAATATCCAACATTTCTATAGCTATCAGCCTTCACAATACCTCATATAATGAATTAATCAAGCTCTAAAGGTCTGCCTTTTTCATTGGATCATATTCATTTCACAGAAGTGTTAAGTAATGTACATATATATTTTTATTTACTAGGAAAATACACATAGGTTGTATAAGGTAGCACTGACAATAATATTACTGTGTCTTAGATTGTGCTTCACAGTTCAAGTGTTTACAAATGTAGCATTCTGTAAAGTACTATTTATATAGTAGAAAATAAATATACAGCAGGTAAGATTTTCTCTATTAAATTATTAAAAGGAAATAAAAGCTATGTGTCAAAACACTCTTGGAAACTGTTAGGACAGTCTGGACTGAAGTTAAAAATGGGCAGATTTTGAAGAGGTGTTACAAACAAAAATTGTTATATCTCCAGAGTAAAACAAGGAAGCAGACTATGAATTGTTCATACAGATAAGCAGAGACAGTAAAAGGACTGGAACAGTCATCATATGAGATTTCAATTATTCTGATGCAAAATTACATTCTGGTTTTGTCAGGATACTATTCTAATACCTCTAATGTTTTGCCCGAGGTGTACAAATAGAAGCTGTTACTCTGAATGAGTACATCCCTGAAGAAGAACACAGTCCATTATCAGCTAGTATTAAGCACTTCCATGGCTTCTCTTTGCAATTTTTGTCCTCTCTAGAGAAAATCTATAGTGAACATCACTGTAGTTGTTCACAGCCTCTATGGAGATTACTTCAGGGATAACTATCATAAGACTGTGTGTCCTTTCTATGAATCAAACAATATTAAAATGTAGAATTCTGCTACATTTCAGTTAAGGGTTGTGTACGTTCTTATATCTTTAAGTCATATAAGGCACTGATAAATATAGAATATATATATATATATATATATATATATATATATATATATATATATATATAATATATAGATAGAACATGTATCCATGTATGACACAGAACAGACAGGAAAGAAATAAAACAAAAAATAGTACTGTTGTTGACCTAGTATGGTTTTTGGTCTACTCATCACTGTTTTCAAAACCATGGTAAAAAATCATGTTACCACTCCAGTATACATTTATCTTTATATAACATATGGTAAGATTTATTATGTCAGGAATCAATAATTACCAACATTTGAGAAATTATGGGAAGATATGTTGTCAGAATTTTAATTTTAATCTGAAGAATTTTTAAAAGGCTGGAAAAACAATCATGAATGAAATTATTCCCCAGTAAATTCATAAATTCAAACTGGAACGTAGGTGGCAGAAAACAAGTTACACAGAGAGACTGTGTAGTCTCTGTTGAGATCTTCAAAAGCTATCTGGACATTGTCCAGGGCAAGCTGCTCTAAGTGTCCCCTGAGTAGGGAGATTTGGACCAGGAGGCTTCCAGACATCCCTACTAATCTTAAGCTTTCTATGTGATTCTCTGTGATAATAAAGTTGTAACCTAGGAATATAGACTGAATTAAAGACTGAATTAAACCCTATGTACAGACATTTAAATTTAGACACTTACAACGTTAGTGGAATCTATAGTTCTGTTGTCCGTAGATAGGAGACTAATGGCATTTCAAGTGACTTAATCCTGCTTCTAGGAAAACGGAGATATAACTGAAATAAAACCAGAGGAGATGCTTGTACAACATTTGGTTCGCTATCTGCTAGATCAACTTTGAAGCTGAATCTAGCTTTGAAGTTTGATGAGGTTCTCATGGTTCACACTTGAGGTTCTCAAGTTGAAAATTTTAATTAACAACTTGAGCATCTCTGAAGACAGAGATACCACACACTTCTGAGTAACTCATTCCTATGTCTGATTACTTTCACTTAACCTTTTTCTCCCCCTATAATCAAATCAGAATTTTCTCAACTTGATTCTTAAAACCATTGTTTTATAACCTATACCTGTGCATTTCTGAGAAGTTTGAACCCTTCCACAATATTATGCCACATACTTGAAGCTAGCAATAAAATAATCCCTTAACCTTTTATTAATATTGAACTATTCTAGGCCTCCTTAACTTTGCCCTTCTCCTTTCCTCTTCTCTCACATTCAATAATCTGAATTGTCCAAGTGTCTACAGTACATATCTTTTCTGCCCCGCAATTTGTTTTCACAGATGGAAACTTTGAGTTACATTTAATAGCAAGATATAGTGTTATAAACAGAAAATACAAGATCAAAATCCATTTTTTTCAGTCTGTCATTTATACAGTATAAAGTGTGTTTGTGTTTGTGTGTTTTTGTTGTTTGTTTTTTTCATCAATTTCCACTTTATTTTGTCAACAACATCAATGATATGCAATTTTGCAGTTCTGTAGCACGTAAAAGAAATATCAGATTTGGATTAGAAACATAACTTTGGGGCATCTTAAGATTCTGTAAGTATTCACTGACATCTGGTGGATGTTTAGGTTAACAGTCAGAGAAAATACTGCTACATATATTTTGTACTTTCAAAGAAGTACTGCAGTGGTTTTCCTAGCACTAGTTCTCAGTCCTATTTCCAAGAACACCTAAGGGAGCAAATAATACCCTAGTCACAATTTTACTGAAAAGAAATTTGTTTTCAAACTGTTTGGGAAGAACAGATTTATGCCCATTTTATATATATTTTAAATGCATACTGCAGCAAGTCTGACCATTTGGCGACATGATCACATTTGCTTATTTAAATCTGTCAGTGTATGGCATAGCTAGATGTCAGCTAGGTCAAAAAAAAAAAAAAAAAGAGATGGCCTGCAAGAATTGTCTCTGTCTGGGTCTCCACATTTTTCCTGGCAATAAGTTTAGGTTTCTTCCAGAGTGCAGCCATGGCAGAGCAGCAGATTCACTAGCACTATCTAGGGTGGCCTTAATGGGGTGTGACTGAGCTGCTCTGTCCTGTTGCTGGTAATGCTGTCTCTGCTCTTGCCACATTACTGGCCCATCTTACCAGCCTCTGCACTTACCACTTGCTGCACGGTGATATAACAAGCCTCCATAGTATACACTCATGTGAATGGGTGTCTAATGGTTTCTATGAATTTAAACAGCCTACAACATGCACACACACTGCCATCTCCCCTCCACACCTGGTGAACAGTCGTGGGTCTCCCTGAGATGTTTAGTAAGGGTATGGGTGTGGTTGCCATTGCCTCAGCAAGGCCCATGCCACGTCAGCCACTACTGTGAGAGCTGGCAGCTGCTGCCGGTTTATTCTCCTCTCCCGGGGTTCCCCACAGAAAGGAAAACTGCTGAAACACCCCCCATAACACAAGTTTTGTTGTCACGGGTCTGGCTGCACCAGCTCCAAATCAGCAGACCTCGGCTACTGAGCTCTAGTTCTGGGGTTCAGGCACTTAAAAGTACTATCGTTGCCTTGGCAGCACTGATGCCCCTTCAGCCCCTCTTGTGAGAGCTGGCAAATGCTCCCAGGTTATTCTCCTCACCTGGGATTCTCCAGGGAAAGGAAAACTGCCCCAACCCCCCAGTATCTCAAAATTCGTAGTTACGCTCCCACCATTACCTCAGCAACACCCACACCACTTCAACCTCTCTCACAAGAGGTAGAAGCCACTGCCAAGGCACTCTCCTCAGTGGGGTTTCCCGAGGGAAAGGAAAACTGCTGAAACACTTCTATACCTCAAAATTCATTGTTGCAGCTTCTTCTGTGCTGGCAGTGCCAGGGAAGGTTATGGAATGGATCATTTCAAGAGCCATCATGGACCAATTAAATGTAAACCAGGGGATCAGACCTAGTCAACACATTTTTATGAATGGCAGATCCTGTTAGACAAACACAACTTCATTCTATTGACAAGGTGACCTGCTTGTTGCATGAAGGCAAGGCTGTCAATGTGGTCTACCTGGACTCCAGTAAAGCCTTTGACACTTTCCTCCACAACACCCTCATGGAGAAGCTGGCTGCTTGTGGTTTGGATGGGCATATGCTCTGCTGGGTGAAACACTGGCTGGATTGCTGGGCCCAAATATTTGTGGACAGTGGAGTTAAGTCCAATTGGCAACGAGTCACAAGCAGTGTCCCCTAGGGTTTGGTAATGGGGCCACTCCTATTCAATATCATTATTAATGAATGATCTTTATGAGAGAACTGGGATTCAATGATTCTATAAATAACTGAAAGGTGGTTGCAGTGAGAGTGGGATTGTTCCCTTCTCACTGGTGACAGGTGACAGGACAGGCTCACCAGGGAGGTGTTTGAGTCACCATTCCTGACTGTTTAAAAACCATTTGGATGTGGTGCTTAGGGTGATGATTTAGTGGAAGGTTGTTAGAGTTAGGGTAGTATGGTTAGATTGTGGTTGAACTTGATGATATTGAAGTTCTTTTCCAACCTGAGTGATTCTGTGATTCTATGATTCTATGATTCTATGAACAACCCCAAGGTGGTTCATGGTTTTGTAATTTTGCTATTGGTATTCCACATAATAACAGCATTTACAGCACGAGTAATTTAAGAGTTAATACTCCAGCAGGGGGTTGTTAAAGTTAGGGTTGTATGGTTATGTTGTAATTGGACTTTATGATCTTTAAGGTCTTCTCCAACCTGAGCCATTCTATGATTCTCTGATTCTATGGATCTATGATCATGGAACAGATGTAAAGAAAAGTTCAGTTCTTTTGCTTTGCAACAGTTCAGAATGATAACCCCTAGTGTGAATTCTCAGAACTATCATTTCATGTTGGTGATACTTGAATGTCTTCTGCATTTTCTTGGTTTAGTGCTTACTTTAATGTGAATTTTCTTTCTTATTCTCCTATTTCCTACTCCCTTTTTTCTCTCTCCCAGCCTCGTTCTACCAACAATCTGTAAATAAATAATGCTCTTTTCCACCAATAGTGTAATTCATCTATCACTGATTAAACAGAGAAACCTCATTTGCATTCTATATCTTAAAAGTTATTTGTATTTCCATGTTAGAAACTATCAGAAAGAACAACAGTGCATTAACTCTGTGTGCCCCGGTGGCGCAGTGGTTAAAGACGCCGCCTTGCAACACTGGGGCCCGGAGTTCGAATCCCCCCTGTGGCGCAAGTGGTAGAAGTGCCTCTCTGCTACACAGGCTCGAATCCCGGGGGCTGGACTCGATGATCTCTAAGGTCCCTTCCAACCCGCACGAAACTATGAAACTCTGCATTGCACTTTCACCATATCCTGATTTTAGCTAAGTCAGCACCAACTGCACACCAGCATTTGATTTGTAGCTAAGTGGTAAGTGAATGCCTGGGCCAGGCTGGGCAGCTCAGTGGGAGGAGCCACACAATGGGCAGCTGCAGGATGGGCTGGGCCACGCTGATACAGCTTGTGGGCTGCAGATTGGACATGCCTGAAACTGCTCCAAAAAAGGTGTGAAGATCCTGATGGAGGGTAAACAGAACATGAGTGAACAGTGCATCCTTTTGTGTAAGTAGATTGACTAAGAGCATAAGAAAACTACACTGAGTTCTGGATTCAGGATATGCCAACAGACAGCCGACCAGCAGGTTCAGGCAGAAGGAAATAATCTGGTACAGCAGTAAATAAATAATAAAATGAACAGTACAGTAATAAATGTGGATCAGTAGTACAGTTATCTAGGTTGAAGCAATATCAAATATAGCAATACACCAGTACTAGGCCAAACATAATATCGAGACATATATGTTATAATTACTTTTTAAAAAATAGTCCTATGTGATCTATTTTTAAAAAATATTTTCATGTTACTTAGAAACACCTTAAAACACTTGATCTGTAAGATAATATGATTCTCTTGCTTTCTCACATTCTCCAAAATGTGAACTAATTGACCACTTTGTAAGATGCTACTTAAAGTTGTATGTAGATGGTGCTGAAAATGCAGCATAGAACCCTGAGGCTGCTGGAGGTGAACTGACAAAAATATTTTTAAAATATTTGAGGATGCAAATGCTACTTGAAAATATGATAAGATATGCTTATGCTCCTAGTTGCACGTTGACAACTTCAGCAGTATTACAATTAATAGTAAATGGATGTGTTAGCCCATTAATTCAAGTAATCAAAGAACTCAAAAATCAGAGCAATGACATTTTGGTTTAGATCTAGTTTGTAAAGTAAGAACAAATCTGATTTGACCTGATCAGATATGGTGATCACCAAATTTCCTCCCCATCATGAAGGAGTAATAGATACTGCTGGACATGATTAATTTCATCCTAAAATAAACATTTTTGGTCAGATTCACATCTGCAGTACAAATCAAAAGTCAGTTGAAAAGAATCCCATCCATACTATCTCATCTAATGGTTAAGTATTCAAAGATCTGTGACAGCAAGAAAGTGGATATAGCATCTTTGGATAGGCAGCACAATTTGGAACAGCTGCCTAAGAGGTGAAAAACAAGCAGGACTACTGCTGTTTAACATCTCGTCATGCCTTTCACATTATTGCACCTTCATCACTCGTGTCTCCTTAATCATCACTTCAGGCCCTGTGGATTTGTATGTCCAGTTTGTTTAAATATTTACCATCTTTATTCTCTTCCATCAAAGCTAAGTCTTTTTTAATATAGTTTTAAATAAATAGTGATGAGAAGTATTTTATTCTGTGTAGAATGAAATATGAACATTTTAAATCAGTGGATATAGAGCCTCAGAAACTGTCCATTTAAATGTGTTGACTACTTGCTGATGCTTACTGTCAAACTGTAATTTATTTTTGAGAATCATTATAATCGTTGTTTGTTTTGCTTGAATTAAGTTCAATTAAGTTTTAGATCATTTTTTTTTTTGAGCAATTTTCACCTAGACCAACTAGAAAGCAATCAAGCAATTGTGTATATTTGAGGAAGTTGAATGTTCCAGTAATCTAAATTTCAGCTGGAAGATTAAATGCAGCTGGTTTTTTTTTTCTGTAGTTAAAAATAATAGCGAAAGCCTGTGAGTTCTTCCACTTATCTCCATGCCCAGGAAAGTTTCTGAGTTCTGCTTAATTTACTAGGATTGCCACAGTTTTTACTTCTGAGATGGTAGGTGTACATTTGCCATATTCTAATGGCACCCGGACTGCAAGCTGTTGTATTTTGAAAAGAATTTGACTTATTTGAACTAGTAGCTTTTGGTTTCTCACTTCTTCAGATCCCTTTCATGAGAAAATAACCTGTTGTTATGTAACATCTTCCATCTGAAGATCCCAAGGGATTTCTAAAACTATAAATGGATCCAAACATCAGTCAGGTATGGAAGACTGAGAGCTGCATTTAGTACTTCTGCAACAACATATCAGTACACAACTCCATGATGCAGCAAAACTACATCAAAGGAAACCCGATAGCCTGCCTGAAGATTTTTCATCACCATTTGGTGAAAGCAGGCTAATAATATGTAATTAATCCGCTTTCCAAACATTGGTGAGCATAAGTCCCATTACTACTAGACTCAATACTGCTATTTTCTCCCTATTAAAGATCTTTAGTTCTCATTATCCAGATGTCTAAGTTTTACATTATAGGTGAGATGTCTGATCCTTGATAGAAATCATGAAACTCTAATTTGTCCAAATCTGCTTTGCTCTGTACTTTCTCCAGAGGAACAGACTCTATGATGTAAAGTAGTATATTACTACAAAGGAAGCAGAAGCTTCCTTACAGAAGCTTACAAAGGAAGCAGTAGTTTCCTTGTAGTGTCCTGATTAAATTTGGTTCTTGCCGTCTGTTTAAAGCTGGCTATCATTTCAAGTATTTCTTTTAGCAAAAAACAAACAGACAAAAAACACTTAAAAATCCAACCAAGCATGGAACAAAACCAACCAACCAAAATTATTTTCAACCGTTTTAATACCCTGATTTTATTTATGATTTATTCATATTTATGAATATTTATGGTTATAATTATATGCATCACTGGATACACAGAGTTAGGTTCTTGCTATTCCTGTTACTTTAAATTGCAGTGTAAAATTATTAATAAAAAGAACCTACAAATATTTGATTTGCAATGCAGAAACAGTTATGTCCACAAGAGGGAGCTCTTGTAAAAACATAACTGCGTGAGAACGAAGTACATTTTTCGCTGTTACAATGAAAAGCAGTCTTAGTAATTAGTGTTTACTTTAATTATGGCATTTCAGAAAAATAAACAATAATGTAAAATTATCTAAATATTCTCAATTTCGTTTATACTCACATTTCTATTTGCTTTTAATTAAAGCCAGTAACTAGTAAATAACACGTATGTAGTTCAGGTACATTCTTTTTTAAATAATAACCAAGATTTTTTCAGGGTCATATCTTTCTACTATTTCAAACCTCACTATTCACTTACACTGTGCAATGATCCTTAGAGTTATGTCAATTCAATGTGAAAATGCACCTCCAGCTCTAACAATGTGTTTGCTTGATAGAAAAATGTTTATAATAACCCTTAATAAATAAATTAAAAAATAACCCTTAATTAATTAAGTGCTTTTTGAATTCAGTTACAAATTCTAGGAACTTAACTGTAATGAGATGGTGAGTTTTAGATGGGGATGGAGATGTTTTAGGACCTTTGAAGGACCTCTCTGCCCCTAATATAGCGACAGAGAATTATGCACAGTAGAATGTTTTATACAGAATCATGTAAACCAGTGAAATGCTGTAATGTAGCAATAACTGTATCTTACTGGCAGAAAACTTACCTTTCACAAAGCAGACTGAACTTCATAAAACAGAAGATCATAAGGAAGCTAAATCTTCCTTCTCATTTTGAGCTGCATAGATTTGTTGAAGATTAAAGCAGACACAGTGCTATCCTAGTTTGTCAGTGAATGAACAAGTACAAATGAGTATCTGTCTCTGTCAGTCTTACCCATAAAATTCAGCGAAATCCAATATGATGAAACCACCTATGCTAGCATTTTTTTTTCATTTTATTTATTTATCTATTTATTTATTTATTTATTTATTTATTTATTTATTTATTTATTGTTGTTTTTTGGGTTTTTTTTTTTCCTCTGTGAACTATTTTCCTGATTTGAAGTCTTGGCCAGTGTTTATGCTTAGCCCCCTAAAGTAAAATTTGTGCTAACAATGCAGAAAACTACATCAGCTGGAGAATGTGATCATTTATATTTACATCCTTTTCTCACCACTTCTGACAACATAGTTTATTCTACTCTTATTAAATTCTATTGCAGAGCTCTGTTTATTTCAGTCACTGCAGAATCTGGCCATTAATATGTTAATTTCTAATCTTCACTTCCGAATTCTGCCATCTGTGTGTACAGACATATTTTAAATTACTAATGTTATTTTTTCCTTATGTATGGTTCTCTTCAACTGAATTTTCCAGATGGTATCCACAATCCAAGCATCTTTTCTTTAGATTCCTCATTTAAAAGTTGCTACCACATGATAAATATTGAATTAGAATAGCAGCCTTTCTCAGGTACTGAAATAGCTCACTCTTCTGATCTCATTATTTTCCTCCATTCTTCCTCTAAATCTAATAGCTTTCTGTCCTTGAATTGCAGAGCTTTAAATATCTATGACTCATTAATTTAAAAAAAAAAAAAAAAAAAAGTCTTTTTATTCATTAGTAGTAGAGCTTTTCATTGAATGTCCCACCAGTGGCCCAAGACAATTTAGATAAAAACCATTATTTCTTCTGTCTAGACAGGAATTAATTTGTAGTTTTGCCCTTTTGAGCAGGAATGATGGAGAATCGTTGACATTTGATGTAACACAGAAAAAACTTCTGCACCTCTAATCTGCAGATCAGATACTGTCAACATTCCCTTTATGAACAAGGAGGCCACAATTCAGCTGAGTATTTAAACAGATGTCTTTCCATAATGATGTAATTTCACGGTAATTAGGAACGTATTTAAAGTTACACTAATGTTCAACACATTGTCTTCTGAGGGATTTATCATGTGAATGGAAAGTCTTTATTTATAGTTTTCTCTCTTTCTAAAAAATATCATCAAATTTCACTTTCTCTAATTGATATTTCACTCTTACCATAAATGACTAAATATTAGAAATAAAACCCTTCACTCCATAACAAAGATTTTTTTTTTGTTTGTTTGTTTTGTTTTTTTTTTGTTTCCTGAATACCAGGCAGAATCACTCAACTAGAAAAAGTTATATAGCTTGTGATATTCCATAATCATTGAAATCAGTACAGTAGACATACAGTAGACATTTCCTTAGAAAACATTCATTGCACATTCTGAAAGACATTTCCGAATACATTCTGAAACACAGAAAGCCCAGGCTATATGCCTTACTGACAACAAATTTGCCATTTAAAAACAAATATTCAAGGTATTTCTCATCTGACTCTATGTCAAGATAGCTTAAAAATTGCCCATATTTCAAAGTTACTAACAATCTGCTGCTAGCACTACAACTAATAGATACTAGACACTCAATGTACTTGCCATTAAATTACATAACTTGTTGTCATGGTGTGCTTTTACTGGTCATTAGTTGTAGCTTCTCAGATATTTTGGTCATATATGGACTGTTCTTATCCACTTACAGATTTCCTTCCCTTTCCCAGAAACTGTTATGATACTGCCTTATATACAATTAATTAAACTTCAACAACTCCTAACTACAGCCAGTTTCAGGTCTTTTGATCCTTAGTAGTATTTAGAATTTTATCAGATGTCTTCCTTTCTAGATTCTTCAGTCCTGCCATAGATGTTTGATAGCTGTAGTGAACTTGGTGGTTTCCTTTCTGCTATAGTCATGATTGAAATAACCTCTTGGGACCTTGTGCTGACAACACTGATGAGAAGTCCTCCAGAACTTAGATATTTATGCATGTATTCTTGATTCTGACAAGACGGATGCAGACTACATCACTGGTAAGTATGCTACAAGAAGGTAGAAAATGTATGTCCAGATACAGGTGATGTCAAATCAGGTATTGTTCATTCCTGTTTGGCAATGTAGTAGTTGATTATGTAAATGTACTAAAAGAGAAGCCAAGTTCTGCACCGAGAGGTGAGGAGTTGTAAACCTCCTAAACTACTTTGGTGAATGAATAGATATTAAATGCACTGTAAACAACAAAGAAGAGCTTTTACGAGAAGTAAAAATCTGAAACATAACATCATAGGAGCCTCTGCAAAGAAAACTAATTCTATCCCTGTCAAAACCATGACACCGTGCCAATGCTCATTCAACTGCATGGTAAAGAAGTGCTTCTTGATGTTCACAGTGAACATCTTGTGTTCCATTTTTTGCCCACTGCCTCATCTACTTCCTGAGCAGCTTGTCTGTCCTTTTTAATTCTCCCTTCAAGTAGTTAAAAACTTTGATAATGCTCCCTCCCTGAGCCTCCTCTTCTCTAGACTGAAGATTCCCAGGTCTCTCAGCCTCTTCTCATATGAGAGATGCCCAATGTGATCTTCATTGTCCTTCATTGGACCAATAGCTCCATACCCTTCTTAAAACTCTCAGCAACTTTACTACAAGGAGATTATAGACATCAGTCATTTTTACTAATAAGTTGGATGAGAATGGACCTAATTTCTGGCTGAACAAATCCACTGAAAGCTTGGGTTCACTCTGAGTTGAAAACTTTGAAAGAAGGATGTATTTTTTAACTGCAAATACATTTTGTAAACTACTGAGCATGCATGACTCCTCACAACTATTCCCAATCGTTAGATATTATCTGCTTAGTTTATTTAAATTAATAGTGAATTGAAAATGATCCAAATTCCTGAAAAAACTTGATGATAGTTAGCTTCTTCCTGCAATTGTAAACTGAAGATTAGATTTCTGTAGTGTTGTTTATAACTGAGTGATTGAGATGTTTATAAGACTCAAGCTTTGCTATTTCCACAACTTCCATTAAGAAAAATAAATAAATTTAAAAAAAACAAAACAAAACAAAACAAAACAAAAAAACAATCTATACAGATTATAATTTAAATTTTCCTGGATTTTCCAACATAAGTCTCATGTCAATATTCTCAGCTTAATTTTGATGAAACGCTTTATTTAAATCATCAGGATACACATCATTAACCAACTATACACAAATGCAATAATTTATTGTTTGTCAGATGACTCATGATTATTCTCTTGATTAGCACATTGGGAAATGTTGGAGCCAAAAAAATGAATTTTCTGATCTCACAGTATCACAATATCACAGTCTCGTGCGTGTTGGAAGGGACCTTAGAGATCATCGAGTCCAACCCCCGGGATTCGAGCCCCTGTGTAGCAGAGTGGCACTTCTGCCACTTGCACCACAGGAGGATTCGAACCCCGGGCCTCCGGTGTTGCAATGTGGCATTCCTACCACTGCGCCACCGGGTGAAGACATAAAGACAACAGACCATATCCCTCTATGGATCAAGTACTGATGGAAAATTAATATATGTTAAATTCTATGACTGCTTCTCTGAAAATAATGCACCCTATTTTATTGTGTTGGTCCACAAAGTTGGAGGTGAATGTTAGTGGTATGGCAATAGACATTCAACCTTCCCACCAGTATTCTTTTAAATTTTGTTGCTGTGTGACAGATGGCAGCAGAGGGGCAGTCTGGCAAAATGGTGTCTGACATGGAAGTGTGTACGAAGAAAAGGCATCTCATTGAATTTCTCCATCCAGAAAAAATGGAGACCAAACAGTGTATGTGGGAACAGTGATGGTGGTTGGTAAATTTCAGCAGTGGCAACATGTGTGGACATGTACAGATGTCAAACTCTTATTCACTGCTGGGGAAAACACACAGCAAATGATGGTAGATATGTTAAAAAATGATCTTTTGTAGCCAATAATTTGTTCCATCACTGATATCTGTTGTAGTTTCCATGGAAATAAGTAGGAGGTGTTAGTTTTGGAGAGATGGTTAAAAGGAAACATATTATAGAAATGACTTTCAAGTAAGTGGTGCAGAGACATGATCTAGAGAAAATCTGTAAGCACTGTGATCTAGGATAATCTATCACCTAAAATTTACTTCAGACTTGCTCTGCTAGTTATATTTTATACCAGAGCATTTTGTTTCCTCATATAAGCTATGCAAACACCAATACATACATTTTGTTAAGCAATTTTAGGATTGTTACAAATTGTGCTCTACTCTGCCACTCAGAGGAATCTGATGACATTTATTATTGTTCACGCTGTTCCGTCTAGTTTCATTCTCAATTCTAAATATATAGAGAGGTTGGATATACTTTAAAAGTATATTTTTTATTGACCTACCTCTCATTTTGAAAGAGAATTGTACTTTTTTACATCTTCTGCTCTGGCACACAGTATCTAAGATATGTTTCAATCATACTTTCTTTTTACTTTTTTTTTTTTCTTTCTCTTTGTTTTTTCTTTCCTCAAATAATATGAACTGAATAGATCTAGACCTCTCTCTATATATAATTTATTTATTTATTTATATTTTAGCCAACTTTTCATACTCAGAAGTGTTATTAGCATTATGTTTCAAGTAGAAGTAGCCAGTGAGTAAAAATACAGTAAATTTAACACCAACTTACTATGCAACCTTCTTAAAATTGTCTAAGTTAAAAACAAGTGTTTAATTCATGCATATGTCTATAAACTCTCTACAGTCTCAGTTCCTACAGCATCTCTTTGTACTTTTCTTGGTAACTACTTCCCCAGCAGCTTTAAGTCTTCCTCTCAATGCTGTACTTCCATCTTCTTTATCGTTCTCACTCCTTTTGTAAAATCCCACAGAAAGGCATTCACCTGTTTGCATCTTTGTTGTGATTCTGCTTCTAGAGATCTAAGCTCTTTCTCAAGGGCCACTGGACTGTGAGTTAATGTCTGAACTGCTATGTCTCCCATAGGATGCATAACATTTTGATTAATATTTGAAATTCTGTCTACTGTTACTATCATTTAGTCACAGTACAATCCACACATATGATGCTTTGAGTGCAATGGAAGCATTTCTCATCTGGAAGCATTCTCTGAAGAGTTATTTTGTAATAAAAATGAATACAAAGTGCAAGGAAATCTGTTTGATACTCATAAACACAATTTTCAACTCACGCTTCACCTTTACATAGAAATTCAGCATTTGGCACTAAACAAACCATTCAGGATGAGAATAAAATGATGTAGGTTTTTAAGTGGAAGGCATCTGATAGTCGTCAAAGAAAGCTTGAAGTTAGGTACAATAAGCTACAGAATAGTAGAGAGAGTTCTTTAATCAGGAACCTCTGACGATCATTCAAGTCTAACACCATGCTCAAAACATTATCAGTTAGAGCAGACTGTCCAAGAAAATATCCAATCAGGTTTTGAATATTTCCAAGGATAGAGACTCTATAGTCTCACTGAACAACCTATTTCAGCATTTGATCACATTAATCATAAACAGTTCATTTGTTCTTATGTTTTACTGATATTTCTTTGTTTTAAAATTTGAGTATTGTCTCTTGTCTGTTAACTTGATAACACTGAGAATGGTCTTCCTCCAAATTCTTTACTCCTTCAACCCCCAAATCAGATATTTATACATGCAGATCACTGTGAGCCTTCTCTTGTCCAGGATGAAGAGTTCTCTCAGTCTTTTCTCATAAAACTGTTCCAGTTCTTTTATCATCTTAGTGGCACTTTACTGGACTTGCTTCTTATGCTGAGGTGCTCTGGGCGATGTAGCTGTGGACTCACTGATGCTGAGTAGAGGGAAAGGATCAACTCCTTTGACCTGCTAGAAATACCCATTCTAATGCAACATAGGATGCTTTTAGCCATCCATGCCACAGAGGCACATCTCTGGTTTCAGGTCAACTTGTTTTCCTTCAGTGCCTCACGTCCTTTTTCAGTGAAATTTATTTACAGAGTATCAGCCGCAAACATTTACTGGCTCACAGGGTTATTCCACACCAGGAATTTCCCTGGAAATGTGCACTTCACTTTTGATGAATTGAAATTCCTGCCTGTACAGCTCTCCAGCCTGTCCCTCTGAACGGCATCACACCCATTGTCAGACACTCCTTCCAGTTTTGTATTATCTGCCAAAGTACTGAGGGTGCATGCTGCCACATTGTCTAAGTGATTAATGAAGAAGTTAAACACTGTTGGCCTCAGTATCAATCCTTGGTGCACACGGTGACTGGCCTTCAAATGATCTTCATTCTTCTGATTACTACTCAAGACCTTCAACATCACACAATAGTTACTGTGTGGCTGTTTATGTACATTTAGCTAAAAATTTATTATCACTTTTCATGTCACAAGGAAATTTAGTTTTCCACAAGAAACTGATGTCTAATTTACAAGACTTTAAAACCCAATTAATCCAATTAATCATAAGTGAAGTATCTAATTGCACACAATTATTTTTAATGTTTTTAATATATTTATGAAATAATTATTTGTGTAAGTAAATTTAAGTTATTAGTACTATAAAGACTAATTAAAGCTCTATATTTATTTACTATATAAATATTGAAACCCACAATGGAAATAATCCCTAATCTAAGTACTACTAAATGCAGCATTTTCCAAATAATACTATCATAATTTTGTCAAGTTACTGTCTTAGTCTCAAATTTTGGATGAACACATAAAAAAAAATCTACATGTTTTAATGTGGATCATCTTGTTCATTCCGGGATCTTTACACTCACACACACTTGTGAGACCTTCCAAGAAGAATCTTTTCTCAAGCTAGCACTGTATTGAACTTCCTAAAACCCCTATGGCTTTTAAAGCAATAACACAGAATTTAATTCCTAATAGTGAAAAAGAAACAATTATTTGTTTATCTTAGGTGCTAGGTAAACATCATTTCCCTGTTGCCTGCAATTTCATCTCTCTGAGATTTAGGAACCATGTCTAGAACTTTATTATTTAGTCTTCGTGACCTTGTACACCTATGGTGGCTTCACATTAGTAAGTAGCTAAACACCACCATGCCACTTTCTCACTCCCACTCCTCAAAAGGAAAGAGAAAGAAGATATGATGACAAAACACTCATAAGTTGAAATAAGGACATAGGGGCAGGGAATAAGTATCTCTCTTCTGTCTGAGAAATTACTCAGCAACTACTGTCATGGGCAAAGCAGACTCAGAATAAGTGAAAGCTGTGAGATGTTGCAGTTGGACTGAGGCAGCCCCAGCTATGTATACAAACTGTGAGAAGAACTTATTGGAGCTGGGAAGGACTTAGAGGTTCTGGTGGATGAAAAGCTGGATGTGAAGAAATCTCCAGGGGTTCAGAGAGTGGATGTATCTGTAGAGTACTGACTATGATAAATAAAGGAAATAATACAGTACTTACTGTTGTGTTATCCTTGAATCACTCAGACATCTGGCATATCATGGCAGATCTGTCAGCCTTGTCATTTCAGAACTCACAGCATCAGTGATGTAACAATAATGCCTCTGGTGACCACCAAAGTTCCAGTCACTTGAAAAGTAAGTATTTGTATGGCTAGGATTCCCCGGCAAGATAGTCTTTATATTTAACAGTCACTGGTATTGACTGATAGCTGCCAATGAAATATTTTCTTATGTAACCTTAGTCCTCCTATTAACTTCAGCATTAATTTGCGGTTGCCGCATTTAGAGTTACTTAAAAATTACAGAAATTTAGCCTGGAGAAGAGAAGGCAACAAGGTGACCTGATAGAAGGCTTTCAATATCTAAAGGAGATCTACATGAAAGAAGGGGACAGACGCTTTAGCAGGGTCGGGGGGGGGGGGAAGAAGGGGAAATAGTTTCAAGCTAGATTTACATTGGATATTGGGAAAAAGTCTTTTGCAGCAAGGGTGGTGAGACACTGGAACAGGTTGCCCAGTGGCTGATGCCCCATCCCTGGAGACTTTCAAGGTGAGGGATATTCAATTTGGGATATTCTATGATTCAATGTTGAATATTTTAAACTGTAAACATGAAAGTAAATTTGGCAAATATACACAGAAAATGAGAATTAAAAAATGAAACGAATATAATGGTAGGCTACCTTAAGTGCTCATTGCCCCACAAAAAAAAAAAAAATTTTACTCATTTCCATCTCAAAAAAAAAAAAAAAATCAGGCATTTCATGGCAACTGTTACACTTTGATAAAGAGGATTAATTACTGAAGATTAATATAAATTTTAAATTATAGAAATAACTTGCCCCCTCTTTATGAATTTTTGATGGTAAAGTATACTGCAATCAAAGTCTAAATTTATTTCCAGTATTATTTGTTATCCATTCAAAGCAACTGATACATTTACTTAAACATACACTATGTGCTAGGGATATAAATAAATAAATAAATAAATAATTTTTTTTTTTTTAAAAAAGAAAAAAAAAAGAGATGGACTAGGAACTTTCAATTTCTGAGAGCTTGTGAGATGTGGAAATTTTGTGTTTTTTTAATCACGTCACATATCACAGCACTTTGTGCTCTTGGCTCTGTCCTTTACGTTAATAAGATAGGGATGAAAAATGCCACATATAATGCCCAGAAATTCTCTTAAATAAATAAGTACTGCTCCCACTGAAATTTTGCATGATGATGAGCATTCTGAATGTTTTTCTCCAGGGTATTTGATTTTCCATCCTGCTCAAGCAAATTAAATAAGCAAAGCAGGTGAGAAATGGTAAAGCCTATAGCATCAAACTGGAACAGTACTTTGAATTCTTGTATATGTCACTTTAGTTCTACAGAATTAGTTTTGACCTTATTTCTTCTATAGCTATCAACAAAAAATGAGGGATAATACAACAGTAATGCCTCCTATTTCATAACAATGACTCAAAATGTCAGAGGCGGATGTTGGTTGTATGGTAGTAGACGTTGAACCTTCCCACCAATATTCTGTTAAAGTCAGTTGCTGTGTGACAGATGGTAGCAGAGGGACAGTCTGAAAAAATCATGTCTGATGTGGAAGTACATATGAATGAAAGCTGTGTCAGTGTATCATAGAATCATAAAATTGCTCATTTGGAAAAGATCTTAAAAATCATTAAGTCTGACTACAGCCTAACCATACTACACTAACTTTAACAACCCATTTCTAAATTATGTCCCTGAGCACCACATCCAGACTGTTTGTAAACACGTTCAGTCATAGCAAATCAACCACCCCCCTGGGGAGCCTAATCCAGTGCTTAGCATCCCTTTCTGAAAATAATCTCCTGATATCCAACCTAAGCTCCACCCCGGTGCAACATGAGGCCATTTCCCCTCATCCTGACACCTGTCATCAGTGAGAAGAGACCAATCCCTCTCTTGCTGCAATTGCCTTTCAGTTATTTGAAGACAGCAATAAGGTCTCCCCTTGGCCTCTTCTTCCCCAGACAAAACAGCCCCAGTTCTTTTAGTTACTCCTCATAGGGCATATTCTTCAAGAACTTCACAAGCCATGTTGCTATTCTTTGGACCTACACCTCAATGTCCTTTCTGAATTCAGATGCCCAAAACTGAACACAGTACTCAAGGTGAGGCTTCACCTGTGCAGAGTACAGGGGCAGGATGACATCCCTAGTCCTGATCACCACACCATTCCCAACACAATCCAGGATGCAATTGGCCTTCTTGGGCATGTGGACACGCTTCTGGCTTATGTTCAGCTGACTTTCCATCAGCACACCAAGGTTCCTTTCCATCAGGCAACTTACCAGCCACTCTTCCCCAGGCCTGTAGGGTTGCCTGGGGTTGTTGTGACCAAAATGCAGGACCTGACACTTGGCCCTACAGAAACTCATACAGTTTGCCTTGGCTCATCAATCCAGTCTATCCAGGTCCCTCTGCAAAACTGAAATGGAACTAAATTCAATTGAAATTCATTGAATTAATATTGAACTGTAACAACTGAATTCTTCCATGCAGAAAAAATGTCATCCTTTGACTTTCATTAATGCTTGCATTATGTTTACCGACACCAAACAAATAGAGGATGTGAGTACAATGTGTTGGTGAATTTCAGCAGTGGTGAGAGCAATGTGAAAGACAAACCTCGTCCGGTATGGCCACACAGAGTTTTACAAGTGCAGCATGCAGGCTCTTTTTCCTTGCTGGCAAAAATGCATATCTAATGGCAGCAAGAAAGATGAAAACTAGTGTTTTGTAATTGAGAATTTGCTCAGTAGTCATTGCGCTCTTTGTGTCTCTTGTAGTTTCCATGGAAAGAAATGGGAGGCATTAGTTTTGGGGCATTCTATATGTATGATCATGATCACTTGTTTAATTTTCTCTTCTTGCTTTTAAATGTTGTACCGAGCATGCAAAGATAGTTAGAATAAGTCAATAACAAATTATAGATTGTTCATTCATGTTAATATTTGAAGTTTAAAATAACATCATTTATTTTCATGTACAGAGTGCATCATATGATAATTTAGGAATGCTACAAGTAGGAAAAATCTTTGTGTTTCAGTAAATGATGCTGCATAAGACAGTATTTCCAACACAGGTTCTCCAGGGTCTTAAACTCTCGATTTCTCAGATGCTTACACAGGAAAAGAAAGGATAATATGAATCTGAAGATGAATTTTCTAAATTCAATCCATAGCTGGAGTGAAGCAATATAGACAGAATTATATCAACAATGACTTACTCCAGTCTAAACTTCAGCATTATTTTGCCATCATTGAAGTAAAATGACTAAAATATTACCTACAAAAATAGTCAGCAACATTTTTCTTCAAAGAAAATTTAGAACTGTAGGTTTCCAGACTTTTTACTATTATTGTTTTTTCTGTAAGGACTATGAGTGAAGGCAATTGAAGTATTGCAATGTGACAGATGCACACTGCTTTTACATTCAGTGAAATTTAGGATAATTTAGCTAAAACTTAATACTGAAAATGATGGCCTAACGGAACCATGATTTCAGTTTAAAAATTCCTGGAAAACATAACAGTGATTCTACTTAGAGCCAAAATTCAGTTTTTTTGGAAAGAAGGTTCAGTCTAGGAATTTCACGTTCCAGTGCAATGCAATTTTCCTATATTTTTTTAGTCAACCTTCTCTGTTTAGCACTGTGGTACATATTTCAGCCACCAAAGATGCATTTTAAAAAACAAAACAAAACAAACCAAAAGCAGACCAAAACACATTCACCAAAACATTCCTTTTTTCATTATCACTCCTTTGTCTCCCAAATTTAGATGTACTACTCAGTGAACATAGTGAACACAACAGACATGTTCGTACCTTTACAGACAATATTAGATAACAATTCTGATAATCTCTGGCCTCACTAATCACTACATCAGAATAAACAGGCATGTGAAAAGGTCATCACGTACAAAGTAAAGAAGAATTTTTCTAAAAAGCAAGCATCTAAAATTAAAACCATATATAACTATCATAGCTTCTATTGTATATGCAAGTTCCTGCTAGAGAGAACAAAAAGCTCAGACTGGAATCTCAAAGTCTAATTAGCCCATCTGGCATTTTTACTATTCTGATAATTTTATGCTGATATGGCTTCCTTTCAGGTCATTCAAACACACAATTTTCTCTCCCAGGTGGATGTAAAATTTATATTGTTGTTTCCAGGAGTCTGAAAACCTGGACTAAGACAAATCTTTGCTCTACCTGCCAGAGATTAGCAGAGTACCACAGAGAGCAAAAGTTGATGGTGCTGTACATCTGTGCATTCAACATTCAGTGGCATTAAGCCACTACTCTCTTTTCTGCATGACCAACTGACTAATTGCTGTACTTGGCCTTTTTGAGTCCCTTCAATTAATGCAAAGCGCAGTTGCACAGACTGATGGAGTCATCCACACAGAACAGTGTCTGGGCCAGAATTAGGCTCCAAGTCCCAGAAGCACCAGTTATAAAGTGTCCAGATGGCCTGGTCTTTGTGGGAAGGTGTCAGGAATTAACTTATCTTTCTTACTTTCAGTTTAAGGTCATAAACACAATTCTTTTGAAGCAGAAAGTCAATCACGTTTAGTAGAAAAAGGAAAGAAAGGAACTTCGGGATAAATGCAGAGTCTGCTACGTTTGTAAATCTTAATAACCCAATGGAGCTTGTTGTTATCATGTTCTAGGCAGGCAAACAGGATTAGCCTGTGATTACAAAGCTGCCTACAATGTAATTAGATAGATTTATTTAAACACAGCTGTAAACCATAAAATATGAAATATTTACTGATTGTAAATTCCACACCGTAAATTCAATCTTGAATCTCCAATCAGCTATTTTGTTTTGGTTTTCTTTGAAGATAATAAAAATATTGCTTATTTTTCACTCCCTTCTTTATGGATATAATCTATTTGAGTTTATAACAGATTCACTTTCTAACAGTACATTGCCTTATTTCTGACTGTTTTCCCTCCTTTTAAATATAACATTTGAGATTAGTGACTCCATTGTCAAAATCCATAGACTTCTAAGACCAGACTCATATCCTTAATACCAGGATAATTAGTTTCAAATAATATCTGTATTGTGTCCATACTTTAGTGTTGTGGTGCTTTATACTGCTCATATCTTGGAGAGAAGATAAAAGATCATCATTTAGTTTAAAAACAAAACAAAAATCTATAAAATCTGTAAACAGGGAGTTGTAATTAATTCACTTGTAACTTATCTCTCAATTTGTATATTTATTTTTCATATATTGAACTATTTGAAGTTTTTCAACAATACTTCAGTTAGAATTTTAGGGAAAAAAAAGTTATGAATTTACCCATGAAGAATGTGACCTTATATTAAAAAAAGTAACAACTTACTAGCTGTCAGTACCAAACACTGGCAGAACTTTGCAAACCATTTTAGTAATACTACCTTCTACATTTTGAAATTGCTTTCTGACACTGAAATGATTGAATTAGACCTTCTTTGTTCCTATTTCCTACTTCAAATAAATCAAGATACTCAAACTTTAAAAAGGCAAGTCCCTCTGTTCTTCAGGTAAAGAGCTCTTCTTCCGCAACTCTTGAAAAGGGACTTGCCTTTTACAGAATTTTTTTCTTCACTGTTTTATTTATTTATTTATTTATTTATTTCCCATGTCTACGACTGTAAACTTAAGAGAACTCCCTGGGCTGTACATCTAAGTCATATGGAATATAAACTGTAACCTTTATTTTCCTGCATTGTCTCTATATATTTTCTAGTTGCTTTTTACAGCTGCAGAAATGAAGACAACTCTGAGCAAGCATTGGATTCTAGAGTGCCTCTTCAGTATGCCCTAATGCATTAATGGGTGTAGTATATTATTTACTCCTGCATAAACAATACAATTTCAACATAATAAACAGATATCTGAGAAAGTTTCTATGTCCTTTCTGAAAACACTTGAAAGTGGTTATTAACAACAATGATATATAACGTGTTCAGAGGAGGGCTATGAAGCTGGTGAGGGGTCTGGAGCACAGGCCTTGTGAGGACTGGCTGAGAGAGCTGGGATTGGTCAGCCTGGAGAAGAGAAGGCTCAGGGGAGACCTTATTGCTCTCTATAACTTCCTGAAGGGAGGTTGTAGTGAGCTGGGGGTCGGCCTTTTCTCTCATGTAGACAGTGATAGAACTAGAGGCAATGGTTCCAAGCTGCAGCAGTGAAGAGCAGGAGAGATTCAGGCTGAACATTAGCAAATATTACTTTTCAGAAAGAGTAGTCAGGCACTGGAATGCACTACTCAGAGAGGTGGTGGAGTCACCGATCATGGGAGTGTTCAAGAAACATTTGGATGTTGTATTGAGGGATATGATTTAACTGGGAAGTAACTGATTGGACTGGATGATCTTCTTGGTCTTTTCCAACCTTGATAATTCTGTGATTCTGTGATTCTGTGATTCTTAAATATGCACTTTGTATTATAGATTATTATTTGATGTGTGAAGATAACGTTAAAACTACTTGCTTTCCAGAACTGTTAAGCTTATTATTATTATTATTATTATTATTATTATTATTATTATTATTATTATTATTATATCATTATTATTAATGTTCAGAATCCATATCCATGTTTCCATTCGAGGCCTACTGATAGCATAGCCAGTGTCTCAGTGTATCTTACTGGAAAGACAGATGAAACAGATATCGGAATTTAGTTCATTTGCATCTTTCTTTATTTTACATACTGTAAAACACACATCTTAAAATACTTAGTCCACTCCTGGATATCTTGTATATTTCTGGCTCTTCTAATGAAGGTTTTGTAACATGAGTGGCCTCTGAGAGAAAAAGCTGGAGCTGTCCTGTATGCTGCTAGTTCCAGCTGGCTCTAATGACTCCACTACAAAGCAAGGATGAACCCAGCAGCCAATATGATGGTGCCTCATGAGTTAAAAAATACAGTTAAAAAATGGTTAAAAAATACATACAGCAACTGTCTCTGGAATTAATCCTTAAAGATGAGCTATCTCTGCTCATTTTCTTTGTCCCTGATGGGACCTCTCCCACTAATTCATTAAAAAGTTGGAAGTTTGCTCTTCTGAAGCTCAAAGTCCTGACTTTGATTTTTGCCAAGTCCATATTTCTTGATTTCAGAAATTCAATAGAATGTGATCACTACAATTTAGACAGTCTCCAATCTTAATCTCTTTAATGATCTCTGCATGGTGAGTACCAGATCCAGTAGTGCTTCACCTCTGGTTAGTTTATCTATTAGTGAGATGAAGTTATTGTCAGTGCACTCCAGGAGTCTTCTGGATAGTTTATAGTCTGAGACATAGAGTTCTCGGAAAATCCAAGAGAGGAATTTGCAAAGGCTCAGAAGGGTTAACCTCACCTGGTTAGATGAAATCTCAGGTAAAACCTAAATTATGTACCTTGGTAATATGAGAAAATTCAGTATCAAGGTACTGATCCCTGAGGTGTCTTCTAACCCAAACCATTCTACAACTTTATGAAAGCTCTAGTGAAGAAAGATACTCTTTACTTTTTCAGACTGAAGTCCTACCATTAAAGATGTTTTCTTTTTGATGCACTTCTTGATTATGTTTCCTTTTGATGGAAGCTATGTGGTTGGTCCTGGCTTAGGGTACAAAAAATAATTCTGTTTACTTATCTTTCCATATAGCAGTTTAAGAACATCATTAAGTCATCTAGGGTAGCTGCAAAACATCTTGGCAAACTTCTCTGATTTTCTGTGTGTTTCTTTTTATGTTGTTTTTCTAAACTTTCCAGACAAATTCAATCTTCAGAGTCATTACTCTTACTCTCCTGGGAAATCTAGTGTCTTAAGGAGATATCACATGGATGACATTAATAGTTGGGGCAGAACAGACTGCATCTGATTATCAAGATTGAATGATAGCATTATCTAGGTTACATAAAATGCCTGGATCCAAAAATAGTTCTACTGCCAGTACAAAACGTTATATATTTTGATGATACGTTATTATACCTTTTTGTAAGAATATTAATAATGAGAGTGACACAATCTTTAACTAATTTGTTATTTTTGGCTCCTATTTATTCCTTATTACATATAATCTGCTCAACATAGTTCTGGACATGGAAAATAGTTTATTTGTTTAATTAAATTAAACTAGTTTTAATCAAATTAATTACCTTCTCTACTAAAGGAAGTACATAGCAGTGCATCCAGACAGTTGCTAAAATCTTGAACTATTTGTTCAGAAACATTTAACTCAATGCAGAGTAATACTGATTGAAGCAGAACTGCTGCTTTTGCACAAGTCATGACATCTGTTTCTTTTTTAATTCTGTCAGTGGCTTGGATTTGTAATAACTTCAGTGATATCACACCTGAATTACAGTGTGGTAAGTCATGCACATCAGCACACTGTGCCATTTTTGAAAGGTCATCTTGTAGGCTTTGAAGTTGTGCCGTTTACAAAGTCCAAACAGCTATCTAAAGACAAGTCTTTGTAGTCTGGAAACAAGCATGCTTTCTGTCCACACCTTGTGTTATTTTATCTTCTTAGTACTATATTGCAGATGCCTAGATTATAGTTCAACTTGTGCACACTGAGTCAATGTGTAGTCATCCTCATATAATCACTATTTGCAGAGATAGAAATCCTAATATTGAGGGAGACTTTGGGAAGTAACTGATGTTAACCTCTGTTTTCTGTTGATTATTACTAAAAGTGGAGTATAATGAATAAAGCAAATGTATTACCAGGGTGCTATATTAGATCCCATACGCTTACATACATACCTGATTCCTGCTACCCACAGATGGCACCATTTTCCTGCTAGTTCTGTCCTGTATCTCTCTGGTCCACAGACATGCTGAATACGTTTTAGCAATTTAAGTGTTGCTATATGGCTACATGACAGCACCCAAACTGTTTGCCTTAATTTACCATATGAAATATAGCAGATGTGAAATTATCGTAGTGAAGTTTCAAAATCCAAGGAAATAAGAACATCCAAGCAGTGACAGGTAATATTCTAAAGTTTCACAGCATCCATTTGGCTTGAAAAAGTCTGCTGAAGTTTGAATATGTTAACAAATGTTATCTCAGACCTGTAAGGCAGAATACCAGGATGAAAATCTCTGTGCAGTCTCCTCTAAAATGGTTTAACATATCAAACATAGCTTGACTGTTGTCAACTTGGCTTATTTATTTATTTATTCATTTATGTATTAACTAAAAGCCCTCTACTGACAATCTGACTTTCCAACTCCTGCTTTTATTGGTAGCAGGTACAATGTTAGTCTTTCCAAATGGCCAGAGGCTGCACTTTATCTAGTTCCCTTTATGTGACCTCAGAAGTTTGAGTTTGCACCAGTTGCCTCTGGTCCTAGCTCTGGCCACCACTGAAAAAGTATGTCTCTGTCCTCTTTTCACCCTCCTTTCAGGAACTTATAGACATTGCTAAGATACCTCAGAACCAAAATAGGAGTCAGTTTGTCTATGGGCAATAGTTTAAAAGAAATATTTCATAACAAATCCCATAAAATGTGTTAGGCCATCAGGAGCTGAACTGACTTCTCTTGCAGTCTGTACTGAACATGAATTCTGGGCTGCTAGAGTCTTAATATAAAAACACAGCCCATGTGGCTGTAATGATAGTGAGTGAAATGCTCCAAAAATAATGCCTCTTTTTCATTTCCATTGTCATAACAGGTAAAACAAGAATATTAATATTTGATAAAGTATTTCCTCGGGTACAAAACACTAGTATTCAACATAGTCACCATCTTTAGCTGTGTGGTTTTGCAAGTGATAAACAAGGAGTATTGGTCACTGCTAAAATGCACTATTCACTTTTTTTTTTTTTTTCCTTCCCTATATTAACATTCACTGTTTGGTCTCCATAAATGATCAGCAAGAATCAATGAATGCCAAGGGTGTAATTTTTTTCCATTTGTAGTAATTCAGCTACACAACTTTTCTTGATACACACTTCCATGTCAGATGCTGTTTAGTCAGGCTGCCCCTCTGCTGACATCTGTTGCACAGCAGCCAGATGTAACAGTCTACTACCATACTACCAACACCTGCCACTGACTTTGTGAGTCGACGTATTGAAGCACGTGTTACTTTGAGAGCAGCTTTTATATAATTAGAATTAATTTTAATTAGAA
The DNA here is from genome assembly GCF_054131305.1 of Coturnix japonica. Classification (NCBI taxonomy): domain Eukaryota; kingdom Metazoa; phylum Chordata; class Aves; order Galliformes; family Phasianidae; genus Coturnix; species Coturnix japonica. The sequence continues at coordinate 144,525,941 of NC_140663.1, forward strand.
TTAACATATACATATAGCTGTGTAATTTTATTAAATTGTAGAGTACTTAAATCTAGTAGAATTACTTATACTAAAATATACTTTCAAGGTATATAGGAAAAAAAGAAACAACATTTTGGAAAGTCTTTCCGTTCACAATCACTATCTACTATCAGGAGGTTATAATGTGGTGCATCTCTGTAAATACATTATTGATTATTATAGGCCTGAAGAACAAAATACTTCTGTTCACATGTTATTTATACAACTGCAATTAGTTTCTGTTTTTTTTGTTTGTTTTTTAGTGTGACTTTTTTTTTTTTTTCATTTACAAGGAATGGTAATTATAAGATACATAAATGGTATTTCTATAACTATTTTAATATATATATATTTTTATTCTTTTTTCTTTATTCTTTATTCTTTAAAACCATGTAACATAGTTTTGAGTTATGGTATGCTAATAAGCAGAGTCATTAACTGATAGTAAATCAAAATTCAGAGTTTTGATGAATTCAACTCTAATCTTTAAAGACATAAAATCATTTTGAGGATGTGTGAAAAATTCTTAATAGATGTTTGATATGATGCAATAAATTTTATGTATTATTTACATATCACATAATACATTTATTCTTGTTATTTCCTGAGTTGAATAAGACACATGACTTTCTGTCAGTAGTTTTAACTTTTTCCCCTACTGTCCCGTTTTGAAAGAGAAATAAAAGAGAATGAACAAAGTATTATACAAGCTAAGATATTTTGCATGTATCTTACTTTGATTATTCTCCCATTGAATAAACAGAATCTGCTATACAAAACATTATGTTCTTAGTTTGTTTTCATAACTTGCATCCAAAATAATTTTCTACTTCTGTGCAAAAGTAGATTAGACAGTAAGTGAATCACAATTTACTTAGTTTTATAAATTTAGATTTCAGACTTTAATGTAAACATCCAGTCTCTCAACTCTAGCCAACCATATCCTAAAGAGTCTGAACAGATTTTCATCATTTGGAATTGCCACATATCTCAGTGACTCTCAGTATCATAGTGATTGAGAATAGAATATTCATAAACAATTAATGCAACACTTCTTTATCAAGCAAAGTAAAAGTGAGCAAATAGCAGACAAGAAAAAAAAAAGTGGAATACAAAAGGCAAAAGTCTGATAACGATTTGATATACAGTGCTGTTTGAGAAACTGGAGGTATCATAGGGTGGTTTGATTTTAGGTGATGTTGTCGCCTCACATCTTAATAATCTCACCTCCATATAGTTTAATTTCACCCATATGGGAAGTATATATAAAGAATCAAAACACAAGAATTATTGTGTTCATTCAAAGCATGCCGTCAAAAAAGTGTAAGGAAATGGAAAACAGGTTCTGAAGGTCAAATTGTTCCACAGAGTATCTCCACTGATGCTGAATTATTATAAGTATGCTTAGGCTTTTCTGTCACAGGTGCTATCAGGAAAAGAGAGAAACAGTTTTACAGAGTTCCTAAATAAGTTTCATCTCATCTCTCCCACCTATTCTGTCCCAGATTAATTCACCCTGTCTTCTTTTACTGAAAGTTGCATGAAAAATAACTTAAACTACCATTGTGTTTACGGACACACATTTGTCAGCAGCATTTTTTAATGAATCATTTCCTACCTGGTTGATTACTTTGTTTGTATTTAAACAAGAACTCAAGAAATGGAACTAGAACATATCTTTGTTCTTCAGATTGTACAGCCTGGAATAGATATAATTTAAGAATGTTGAACAGATATGAAACTTCATCTATATCACATGGCATTGGCATGTACTGCCTTCGCACCCACTTCTGCTTCTGTTAAGACTATTCTGGTAAAATTATTTTGAAAGATTTGAAAAGTGGAATTTGAAGCATTAAATGGTATTGGTAAAAACAATGTTTGGGGGAAGACAGTTTTCATTTTAAAACATTTCTGAACAGATTAGCCTAGTTTACCAGCTCTGTAAATGTTTACATGTTGTGATTAAATACAGGAAATGGCAAAATAAAAGCTCTGGTACAAGCGAGTGCATTCCTCTCACTAAACCTTATTGTTTGTTTCAGTACATAATACAAAAAGATACTTACTCCTTTGATTTTACTTGAAAATTCTGATTTTCTGATAGAAGCAATATATATATTCTGACAACACAGAAGTTTTTTTGTGGTTTTTTTTGTTTGTTTGTTTGTTGTTTTTTTTTTTTTGTTGTTGTATTTTTTTTTACATTGGAACTGAAAAGAAAGAAACCACAAAAATCTAACACATAATAACAAATAAAATGTGAAAATAAGAGTAATCTCCCCAGAGAAGAAAAACAATGTCATAAGAAGTGAGCTATTATTTTGGACAGTTAGGTAGAATGCCTATGTATTTGCATTTATGCAATTGCACATTAGAGTGGCTGAAAATCCATGTTTTAAATGGAGTATAGCATAGCCACAAGACAGTACTTAGTCAACTGGAAAAAGTAGTCAGCTTGATTCCTCTTAAGGAAGAGTAATGACAGTCCAGAAGAAAATATAAGAACTAATATTAAGTAGTGGATAAAAATACAGAAATTGAGGCATGAAAGATAGCCACCAGAGTCTTGAAAGTGGAAGATTTTTCATTTATAGAGAGAATGTTTTAAAGGAAGAAGATGAGTAACAATGAGTCATGGTGAGTTGTGGTCGACCTTAAAACTTACACAGCAAATATTTTTTTGAAAGATACCAGCATGCAGCATTATGGACATGTTACTATAAATGTACTATATTCCCTTTAATTTTTTATTCTTTCCTATTAAGTTATAGTTAACTAATAATACATGCTCCTTTGAGGTTCAGCAAGAGTTCTGCACATGCTATTTCAGGATGTCATCCCAGGATACAATGTCTTAGTTAAAGAGTATGTGTTTTTGCAAACAGTACTAATGGGCCACCATGTTCTATTAGTCACTCTACTAATTTGTCAGTTTGTGACTAGAATCTCTCAGAGATCACCTTAGCATGAGAAGTCATAAGTTCTGTGAATCAGCCTTCATAAATTTTAATGGTCTGCAGAATGAGTATGTTACATACCTTTGTGTTAAGGTAATGACATCGCTCAGGTAGGCAAAAAATCTGTCAGAGGCCTCTGTGAAGTTGGAGATATGCAATGTCAAGCAGTTTTTAGTGACATGAGCTTGTTGGTCATATGTAGGGACAAATTATGTGTTGCACACCTTTCCCATGCATATCAGATTAATTTTTCAATAATGAGAAAGATTTGAAAAGAGAGCCTTCAGCAGAATGATTTCTCTGTAAGGAGTATGTTTTTGTGCAGAGGAAGTTTGCACTCCTAGTCCAAGTGCTATGTAGTCACTGCTGGTTATCTCACCCAATGGAGAGGGTAGTAAAACTTATCAGTCACACTGGAGGAATTTGTGAAGGCAGCCTGGTTTGGTTTTTAATTTTTCTTTAATTTCTTGCATTTAGAAGACTTAAATTTAATGACTGCCATTAACAATAAATGGTGAAGCAGTTAACCTGATATTCAGGCTATAAATACATCTAGCATTTGTGGGTGCTAGATGAACAATATTCTACCCCTTTCGTTCCCAGACTGTATCTGTAGAAGAATTTATGTTGGAAGCCAGATGTGCATCTCTCTTTTTTATCAATTAAATGAAAAAACGTGTATATTTTAAGTCTATTATCTATACATATTATTATACGGTATTATCTGTACATGTGTTCATAGAGAGGCTTGCATTGGAAATACCTAAGTAGTTGTTTCTCAATAGCTGATACAGAGCTTAATAAAGCATTTTGAAATGTCAAATACTACAAAAATTCTTCTGATCAGTCCAATTTCCAAAGTATAAGCTAAAGATTATACAAAAAAGTCACTGAATAAAACAGAGTTTACATAAAAGAAATATAATAAAGTGAGAGACCATGAGTCAAAAGGATACTGCTCCTATGTCTGGTGGCTTTTCTGTTTTCTGCGTACAGCTGCAAAGAGATGTAACAAAAACCCTTATTTTTAAAGGGAAAATACCTGACTGCCTAACAGCTGTGTTTAGGAATAGGGTGTTTGGAAGGCAGCACATATATATTTTTCCCCTGGGTATGTTTCAGCTGCAATTTTATCAAAAGTTTCTTAGGGCTGCTTGCTTTATATTCTCAGAAATATTGAAAGGTTTGTTGTTTGTTTGGTTTTGTTTGTTTAGTGTTGGGGTACAAAGCTGTCTTTGCAAGAATTTATGAGTGCATACAGTAGTTCTGAGTAGATGGAGTGTTCTAGAATAGCTGAGTTAGGCCTGTAGGTTAAGAGTTAGTGGGCAGGGGGTTTAGGTAGGTTTGTGTATAGGTTTTCTCACGTGCATCAGGTTTTGTGTAGCGGTTGTATGCATCTGCGCAGGATTTAGGATGGTATATAAGGAGTGTGACGCAGCAATAAATTGAGAGAAGACATGATGGCATCCACGTTTGTGTCTCTCTCCCCCGGACAGTTGAGGTCCCGGGATAAGTCGGGTTAATTGGCGAATACGCCAGTTTTGTTTTGTTTTTCTTTTCTTTTGTGTAGAGGGAATAATTATAATAACAGATTGTGTTTCAGATATCAGAATTTAAACTCATTTAATTGCATATCAGACTATTCAAAGCTAGCTGGTCTTACTGTCAATACTAAACACACCAATTATGATTATTTTTAGATTCACTATGAGTTAATTTCCATGAAATCTATTCAGTGCAATACTTTTCCCATGTGGGAAAAGGGTTATTTCTTTCCAGTTCCCTTTTAAAAGTAAGTAAAATACGGAGAGTCCTTTTTGTAGTAAAAGGGAAATCTAGCCACATGGATTTTATTTTATTCAGCTTAAGATGCATCGTGATGGAAATTTTTATCTTTCTGATGAAGAACATGTCACTCTTGTCTGAATTTCAGAATTAACAATGAGATTGGTGTTCGATGAAAAAACATTTTATAAAACCTTTCACTCACAGTAGTGTTCATAGTCTTTTGAGCAGTGTCTCTGATGAATAAATCATACTCCTAAGCTGATTTCACTGGATTCTAATGCTTATTAAATGAATGCACTGATGGCTAGCAGTGTTATGTAGTCTTTCCACGCTCAGTTCAGGAAGCACTGTGAAAAGACAAAAATCATACAATTGAAACAATAGAAATCACATCCTTTTGCGAATCCTGATACTGGCAACACATAGTTCCTGAGCAGTACTGCCTCCAACACAGTAGCTGATACTCAAGAAAATTAGGAAAAAAGTCACTGTAGAGATTTCTACCACTTCATATAATTCAGTTACTTGGCTACAAAATAAGGCAGAATAGGGAACTTAAAATACATGTGAGAATGCAAAGAAATGTATTTGTGGAGGCTGTTCCCTGCAGCACATGGGCACTACACAGAGCAGATCTGCATGTGCAGCCATGGAGAAGCCCATGGGGTAGAGGTGGACGAGGCCTGGACCAGAACTGCAGCCCATGGAGAGCAGTCTGCAGTGGGGGCAGGAGGGCTGGGTGAGCTGCCACCTGTGGGGATGCATGAGGAGTAGTGCTTGGAGAGCTGCAGCCTGTGGGAAACCCATGCATGATCAGTTTGGGAAGGACAACATCCCATGGAAGCAGAGAAAAAAAGTGACAAATTGGCAGAAGACAAAGGATTATTACTGACTCCAACCCCCATTTCTCATTCCTTTATATCATTCAGAAGGAGGAGGTAGAAGAGGCTTTCTGTTCTTGCTGCTGTAGTCTGTTAGTAATATGTAATAAAATTAATCTCTCTTGTGCTAAATGTTTTTCACCTGTGATTTTAATTAGTGATTGATGCACTTAACTCAGTGCATGATATAAGCCCATTTCCACTTTTTTTTTTTTTTTTTGAGGGGCAGTTAGTCCTGTTGTGAAACTGAGGTACCTAAAGGTGTAAAGGCACAATAATGGAGCAAAAGGGAAGTGGTATCACTATGCTGGAGTCAGGTATCACTCAATACATTCAAACACAGGTCAAACATGTAATCCTGTGTTTCAAGAGAAAGAACTTTAAAGTTGACTAATGATGACAGAATCAGGCCCTTTCATTTTGATTTAATTTCTTTACATTTGGGAATTCCTAGAAGTATAATTATTTTGAGAGAAGCTATTGTATTTAAGTACAACTTTATTGTTGTTAATAACAACTTTATTCTTGTTAGTATTGTTTTGATTTGTTTTCAGATAAATCCTATGCAATTTTCTTCTCCCTGTCCACTTGCAATAGATATCTATTTTGTCCCTTTTCTACTCACAATGACATGCACTGCATCATCGACTAGTATGAAAATTGGAACAAATAGCCTCTGATGGCAGAGACACAGCATAAGTGAAAGTTTTTTGTAATATTTTAGACTGTTGTTCACATTTTACATTTCTGTCATGACAGCTTCATTTAAACTTTATGCAATCTTTGAGAAAATGGAAATAGGTTATTTTTTTAAAATGATGTGACAGGACTAAAATCAAAGAAATGCATTCCTTGACTGCAAAACCATATTTTCAAGAAAACTTTATTGCTGCAATGTCAGCTATATGTAAAAAGTTTGAAATGCCATTTCAATTAGATAAATGAAGTACTAAATATAACATATTCCTCAGCTGCCAGTATTTACTTGAATTTCAAGCTTTCTGTGAAACTTGTGTGCACATTATACTTTCTTTTAAGATATATAATGAATGGCTACAAGACTTTTAATCTCTTGGATGAATAAAGGTATGTCAGTAATAATATTATACCAATAGAAAGGACAGAAAATAAGATATATTAGCCTTCACACATTCTCCATATTAGTGAATTCCATGGTGTATGTTGGAATAGATAATCTGCCCAATTTGGGGTATATGCAAAAGACATAATTTTTTCTTAACATGTTTCCAAGGGAAAGATGGTAGAGGATAGATTTGAGGGTTCTTTTTATTTATTTATTTATTTGTCATAATGCTCTTGGAAATTGCTGTACATCCAATATAGAATATTGCTGACAAATTAAAATTTGAAACTTAAATAAGTTTGAGGCTATTCAGTATGAGATATTGCATCTCTGATATTTCATTAGTAAGTGGAAATGTGGTAATATCTGGTAAGGGAGGACAATTTTCTGTGCTGCACATCAGAGATCTGCCTACATGGTAGAATGTCAGCTTGGTTAATACACAAGGCTTGTCCTAATTTGTTTCTGTGCAGTTAAATTCAAGGGGAAATACATTTTTAGAAAAGTAGCAAACTCATCAGAAAATATACTATAGATTTATGTACTATAATAACCAGGAAAAAAACTATTTTTTTCCATCTAATATTAAAGAGAGATCCTCACTCCAACTCCATAATGCTCTGACAGTATACTTTGTGACAGCTTGGTCTCTGAAATGATGAATGAGAAGAAAGAAATAAAATTTTATATTTTAGAGGAAAAATACTCCTACTCTAATGTAAATAATAATAAATCTCCATTAGGTGCTAGTATAGGAAAGAAAAAATATTCATATTTTTTCAACTGCTAGCAGTCCATTCAATCTTCGCTCCAGACCTGCATTCTTCAAAGCTGGAGAGGAATACTACTTAAAATCTGCATGTCTCTAATGAATTCATTTCTTTTCTTCAGATTTACTCTGCTGCAAGAAGAAAGAACAACGTACAGAGCTCAGGCAAGAGTTTGAAAGCCCTGAAATGATACAAGACCAAAAAAGAAACATTAAATTGTAAAAGTAAAATAAATCTGATCTAAGTTAATTATCTTTTCTTTCTCTACCTTGTCAAACAGGACAAAAAGGTGTACTGTCAGATGTCAGAGTACAGTTTATATTATCTTTACAAGGTATGTGCAAACTGTTTCAAATATACTAATATTTAGATTCTGGTTGCAAACTGTAATGGAATTTGTTCCCTCTTGGAGACATTTGATTAGAAACACTGAGGATTTGTCCCCTCTCAGAGTCCCTCACTAGTTGTTGTATTGAGATCTGTTGTTTCAGGGCAGAAAAGTGTGCTAATTTTGTGCAAAGCAGGTTTTCTCGGTTTGTACTCTGATTATTGTACTCTGTCTGTCATTTTATGGAATTCATTTCATCGATGTAGTTCCAATGATCATATTTGTGCTGCTAAATAAAAACATCCACAAAATAATCTTAATAACTGTGTCTATGAAAATCCATGGTGTTCAACTATTATTTTTTTTTTACTCTTTGCCTTCTATGTGAACAGTGCTAACTACTTACTTTCTGTACAAATTTTACCTTGGAACAGATAATGAGTGTGTATACAAAGTATTGTGGGTAAGATAGAGTAAATGACAACTGCTCTGGATGCTGAGGTTTCTTTCTGATTATAACTTTTGCCCTACCTGATGGTCAGATTTCTCAATCACTTTCCAAATCAAAATCATATTCGCTTCATGTTAACTGCCCTCTATCGTAGAGATCATTGAAAATATAGGAAAGTCAGACAAAAGGTTATGCTGGTTCTTGCTGCATGGCTACTTGAAATTTCCAGTCTCAAATCTTGGAGATCCCAAATATTTGTCTCCTTGAAACTTGCATGTAGATGTAGGCACAGTGTATGGTCAGCCTCCTAATCTGTGGTCTCTTTATTAACTGGAGACCTCTATGTTCCAGTTTTACAGTCTAGGTGTTACCACAATGTAGAAACAAGCATTTATGGTTGCAGCTAGCAAGTGATAAACTTGTGCTTGAGAGTTCAAAAGTTCAGTTTCCAACATTCATCTGCACCCACATTTATTTGCTACCTGTCACTGTTCATGATGTAAGTTATTTCTCATCTACAGTCTTCTCTGACTACAGGCTAATCCATGGCTATCAACATCTATAATTCTGATCGAATATCTCATAAATCTGCAAACCCAGATCAGTTCAAAAATTGAGTAGATTTTCTATGCTAACAATAGTTTTATAGAGCTGTACATTATAATAAATAATTAATTTGCAGAGCTTGGATTGTCAGAGGTGTGATTTTTCATGCAGTCTACAGTGCATGGTGGCAAATCATCTCAAGTTGCTATAAAGCAGACTGAATCCAGACACATCAGAACTATTTTCTGTTACTTTTTAGAGGTTAATCTTATCCATTTTAGCACCGCATACAGTGAAACATAGACAATATTGTTTCTTCCACCTAAAAACCATGATAGTTTTCCAGACAAACAGCAGTCAGTCTTCTTGCAACTCACAGCAATATGTCGTCTCTGGAAGAGGCCAGAATTGGAGGTTAGATAGATGATGCATTCTACAGCTATTATGGTTGGACCACTCCACTCCCTGTTATAAACTGTATGTCCCTATTCAATTTAAGCTTCAGCTGTAGTACAAAAAGTTTCATTTGGCACAAGGGTGTCTCAAAATCTTACAGTTAAATAAATGTTTTAATATTAAGTAAGGTTCCTCAAAAGCTTTATGATCTGATTTCAACCCATTTACTATCATGTTGTTTTCCAAAAGCAAAAGTAACTAGTATAACAGAAAAATGAAATAAAAACTTTCTGCTCTGAGAAAAATCTTTTACTAACAGAAACTGGAAAATAATAATCACAGCAGGATACTTTTCTCCTTAAGACCTTAGAAACCGGTGTTAATAGAAGAATTTTATTCTGAACATGGTTAAATTTTTAGCCAAAGGTAACTCGGTAACTCCTTTTTGTACACCTTTAAAAAGGAAATTACCTTTTTTTTTTTTTTTTTTTTTTTTTTTTTTTTTTTTTCATCCAATGAGTTTAATTGTTTCTTGATTCTGAGGAGCATAAATAGTACCTACAGCTGTTGATTTTGTGTTGTAATCCCTTTCCATTATCTTTTTTTTTTTTTTTCTCCTGCAGTTTTCTTAAACTATTTTCTCTTCAGCACACCTAGTTGTAATTGACATTTTTATCTTTCCTTCATGCCTTTCCCATAAATATTGCATTTTGCAAATATTCCTACGCTCTTCCTGCAAAAAAGTCTTCCATCCTTTTCAAAATGCTTTTTACTTAAGAATTCCCTTATATTGAATTCAGGATTTTTCATCTTTCAGCTGGAATGTCAGGACAGATGGAAATATGGGGGAAAAAATAACCTGATTTTCTGCGTCTGGTTTTATTTTCAATTCAGATATCACTTAAAAGTTCACAGTTATTTTGTTAAATGTTTTGTTAATATCCTCACACCTTTTCAACTGCAAATAGGAAATGTGAAAGCAATGTAGATGTGATCTCTATGATGCTAACCTTGAAGAATAAACCCAGAAGTTTATCCCCTTGTTGTTAGTTTTGCAAAAAACAAAGAATTAATAGGTAGACCTTAGAGCCAGTGGTACCTGAATACTCCTTTACTATCATATAAAATATCAAGATCTTCAGTCAAAATTAGGGAAATCCTGCTTCCAAATGGAGACTTACATGCAATTTGGAAATTTTCATTATAAATGCCTTTTACTTAGCAAAGTAACATATGACCCTAGCTTATTATTATTTTCTAATATGAAGTGTTCAGTAATTTCAATTGTATATGCAGTGACAATTGCACATACAAAATTTACATCTCTGTGGAAGCTAAAATCTTTTATTTTTCTATTTCTTCAGATGTGAGTAACTTCCAAATAACTTATGTTAGAAACATCTGTATTTGGTTGCATTTTTTAAAAATTATGTACTATGAAATACGAAAACTACTACAAAAATATTTCATATTTTATGAAATGCACAAAATGTTAGGAAAACTTATGGTTGTTTCTAGCAGCTCTGTTAGTTTGTTGACAATACTTTCCTCCAGTCTTTGATTAATTTTATAGTTCTGAACATAAAAGTAATCCAGCCAACATTTATATTTTTTCCTGTGTTTTATTAAGGTGTTCAGTACCGTATATTAAGTTATTTTAGTGCAATTCAAATTTTCTACTTGAACTTTTTTAGTTCCATTTGGCTCATAAGAAATTAGAGGCATATATTTATATGAGAGGATATATACTTCACAGTCAAGTTCTTGAAGTTTTCTAACTTTGTTCTTGAATTAATAAGGTAAACAGCAATTATTCTAGTAGTCCAAACAGTTCTTTGGTTTTGTTTGTTGTGCATTTGGTTACAAATAATTGGTTATAAAACTTCTGATTACAGTTTTTAATTGAGTACTGGGAATTTCATCTTTTAATAACAACAGATCGCTTAAATATCTAGAGATTTTTATTTTTGTTTTTGAACATTTCAGTGTACTCTGAACATTTACAAGTACAACAAAAGTGCAGAATGTCTTTTGACCTGTGAAATGAATGTAAGTTTATTTTTGTTATCTGAAAGCCACTGAAGGGGGAGAAAAACAGCAACAGCATAAAACACAAATGACATGCAGTTTTGCTTCTAAGATATTGCAAACTGTTACTAGAGAACACACTCCTGAGCAAATGTAAATGTTGAAACAGGTGGTAATGATCTGGTATCCAAAGTGAAATATCTCAGCACTGTATCAAACATCTGCTAGATTTTAAGCTTAGTGCTTTATTGATGTTTTTTGTTGTTGTTGTTTAAGTTTGAGCTAGTAACAACAACAATAACAACAGGACAACTATTACCTGTACGACAAGTTAGACCTAAATCTCAAATATTTTGTGACAACTATCTGAGGCTTAATCTTCAAAAAATTAGCAAGTCTTTGTTCTCTTTGTTATAAATGTATGCTTTTCCTTGTAAATACTTCATGGGAAAGGCACCTAAGTATGAATAATGATTAAATTAAAATATTTAGCTTTTAAAAAAAGTATTATTATTATTATTATTATTAATTTAAGGTCTGTGTACAAATTTCAATTTAACAGTGATTATAGTAGTCTACACTTTACTTAAAGGCCAGGAGAGGGGTGGGGAAGGAAAATAACTACATCGGTGAGTTTGAGACTAGAATAGTATATTGAATTATGTCTAATTAAAATACTGATATTTATCTAACATCTGTTTTACACTCTTCAAATGTTTCCTCCTCCCCCCCAACTGAAGAGTTCTTTATTTTGTTTGTTTGTTTTTGCTTTTGTTTTTTTCCCAAATAATGTTGTTGATTTTTTTAAATTCTTTTTTGTTTTTTAAGTAATGATAGATACTAAGATATATTGTTTGAAAACAAGAATTGTTTTTTTGGAATCTAAAACTTGTAAATAAAGTTATATGACTGAACTCTTTCAAAATACATAGTTTCTGCTTTAGGTCATAGTAATTAAATGGCCTTCACCATTGTTTTTTCTTCTTACTGAGGAGGTTCAATAGCAAAACTAAAATACTATTTTTTTTCCTTTTTGCTCTGAATTTCTTCAAGATCAATTTTTCTTGTGTAAAATATGCAATATTGTATATATATAGGCATACATACAATTGCAGTTTCTATGATTTCTATGTTTTCTATCATTTCTATTTTGTTTCCCCTCATTCTTTGTAGGGGAGGAATGAGTAAACAGCTATGTGGTGTCAAGCAGCTGCCAGGTTAAACCACAATAAACTGTGAAGATATAAGCGTATAGAACTGTTGTATCACCTGTGATGATTTAAGGATGTAGGAAAGAAAAGACTGTAAATATGAGTAATTAGTTATGTTTTTTTTCAGTTAGTATAGCAAAAGAAAATATTTTGTTTTCCTGAAATCCTGTCTACTCTCTTCCAAGATAATAAGCCTCATACCAAAATATTAATTTCTAAGAAGAGAAATAATAATGGAAGCTGTATTGTGTGCTCAGGAAGTAGTAAAACGGTTGAGCAATTACGTATTCTTATCTGAAAATAACTGTTATAGCTGAGCTCGAAGGCAGCTTAGTCAAATAGCAGCCATGATTAGTGTCATAACCACAACTGTTTATGACAGTTCTATACTATGCCCTTAGGCTTTTGTAATTATATGAGCTTAGAATGCTATAAAAACTTTGAAAATCAAAGTATTCAAAATCAAATCAATATTTTTTTCTGTCAAAATTGAAGCCTTAAAAATTGCTGTTACCACTACTTACACTGATTTTGAAGAAATGACATTTAGATCAAGGGTATTTCTGAAGGTGATAGTGATGGTGATGAGTAAATTATCACCGAGAGAGATACTTGTATTAATAGATACACTTGTAATCCTATATTCACATGTCTGTTAGGAAATTTAGAATAGATATATATAATAATACATTTATTTAAAATATATACATGACTACTATAAATGTGTAAGCTTGCATGTAAACTACAAAAATACATCTTCCTTTATTTCAAACATCCAGAGTGATTTATATATAGAAGCATCTCCACTCTCATGAAAGAGTAAACTTTCTAGTGCTTGGAGTAGACATAAACCTTTGATACTGTAAACCCTGAAGGCCCAAAACCATTACACAAATGAAAAGAATTGAAAATGTATTTTTAAAATGCATTCTGTCGACAATACTGATCCCTGTAGTCATATAACCAACATGTCCAGCAGTGTTTTTCCACAGAATCCCATTAAAAAGATTCCCCTTCTGGGAGGCAAAAAAAGAACTTTTAAAGCCTTAAGACAGCACAAATTCTTCCTTGCAATACATTCTCAAGGCATACTCCTCTTCTGTCTCCACTGCACAAAATATATTGCTTGCGCTCAAAAAGTGATGAACCTACCTCAACCATGCTGTAAGAACAGATGGATTCTTTTGTATGATATAAATTTATTCTGAAATATGTGACCATGCAGCTTTTTATACACAAAAGTTTTTTTTTCTTTGTTTGTTTGTTTATTTTTAATTTCTTGTACCAACTGTCTAGTGAGTAACATATTCCATGATCCATAAATGAATTATATGTTGTGTACCCTGTGAAAATCTACAGTATAAAGAATACAGTTAATCTCTGAGTAAATCGTTAATATATTTTTATATACACATATGCAGAATGATTGTATATATGTAAATAGAAATATATGTGATACCATAGCTTTTTATTCTACAGCACTGATTTCACTAACAATTTACTTCTACAAATATTGCTTTATAAATGCTTATCCTACAGATTATTTTGTTTATTCTTTTTTCTTGTGTTGTCTTGTGCAACCACTAAGAATCTCATATAGTGTTACATGAGTTCTGGGAAAACACTTTTTCTACTGAATGTAGGAACTAGTCAGAAAGTACATTGCTTCAATGTGTGCTGTGCTGTAGCTTTGTCAGTTCAAAATTTAACCTATCCAGAGATGGGACTTGTCTGCTGATGAAAAGTGGAGAGATATTTTGAGGATAGATAGCAGTTTGATCTAGCAGCCTTGAACAGTGATTTCAGGATTCTTCAACACAAAATTTTAACAAGTAATCAAGTGTTAGAAATGCTATTTAGAAATAGAAATAGCATATTTATGGTTAAAGCATGTTCCAGATTGTTGTTCAACTTCGTAGCATCTTATTCAGCTATGTTAGCCTAGCAGTACTAAATTCTAGTGAAAGTCTGGCCAGGTTCAATATCAAGAGCCAAAGGCAGAAGAAACTATAGGTAGATAAGAGTTAATACAACATGATGAAAAAAAGTGTATCATTCTTTAAAAAGATTTATATTACCTCAGAAATTTTCCATATCTTTCTGAGAGAAAAGAAGCAGTGCATCAGGAAATTCAGACTTCTGAATTGAAAACAGGCAGAAGCACCATGGTAGAGTACCACAGCCAGGGCTAACCCGGCACTTGGACATCTCTCAGCATGTCCTGTGCTGGCACAGTGATTTGAGCCAGCATCTGATCGATCAGCACATCAGTGAGAGGAATCAGTGCAGTAGCAGATGTGTGTTAGAAGAGAACTGGCAGACCATGTGAGATTCAGAAACTGTCAGGAAATTCACTGAATAAAACTATGACTTTGCCTGGCCAACTGGTGACAAAGCAAAACAAGAGAGGGTATATCCAAACTGTTGTTTTCTCTGTGACCATAAAAATTGAATATACTGACTACTAATAAACTAATTGTGAGAAAGAATTTTCCAGTGAAAACCAGAGTCTAATCACCTTTATTTCACCTGGAAAAGAAAACAGTATACATATATACGTGTCTACATTTAATGGACAGTAGATTTTCTCTGTTTGCTAGAGAGGTTTCTTTCTCTTTGAAGGAAAATGTTTACTTCCTAGATGCTTAGTGTTAGCCATTCTAGAATAAGAACAGCCTTTCATAAGGAGAAACATCACTACATTAACTAGCTGCACCTCCTCTGCCTTCCTGGTTTATATAGCTACCTGCTCTGAGTATCTTCTTGGCAGCTCTGGACCCTCACCAACAGCTCTGTATCCTTCCTGTACTGGGTACCCTCAGGCCTGGATGCAGTATTGCAGATGAAGTCTCCAAAGGATGGAGCACAGGGGAACAGCCAACTCTCTCTTCTGGTTGACCTCCTCTCTTATGCAGCCCAGGATACAGTTGGCCTTCCAGGCTGCATGTGTACACTACTGGCTCATGTCTAGGTTTTTGTCCACCAGAATCCCCACGTCCTTCTCCACAGGGCTGCATTCAATGAGTTCTATTCCCAGGCTGCACTCATGTCTGGAATAGTGTGCACCTGGCCTACATGAACTTCATTAGCTTTATATGGGCCCACTTCTCAAGTCTGTCCAAGTCCCTTTTGATGACATCCCTTCCTTCTGTTGTATCAACTACAGCCAATGGCCACACCCCTCTGGTTGCAAACTTCCAGTTAATTCCTAATCCATAGAGCCCAAACTTCAAAACTGTATCTTTCCAATTTAGAGACAAGGATGTCATGAGAGACGGTAACAAAAGCTTTACAGAATTCTAGGTAGCTAACATCTGTTGCTCTTCATTTGTCCACTTACGCAATCACTTAAACTTAACAGGCCACCAGATTGGTCTGTCACAATTTGCCCTTGGTGAAATCATGATGGCTATCTCAGATCACCTCTTCATCTTGCTTGTCTCTTAACATAGTTTACAGGTTGATTTGTTCCGTGATGTTCAAAGGCACTGATGTGAAACTGGTCTGTATTTCCCTTGGTCTTCCCTCAGTCTTCCTTTCTACCCTTCTTAAAATTAGGAATAATGTTCTGCTTTTTCCTGTCTGATATCCAGTTTTGACTCTAACATCTGCTAGAGACACTGAAAATCGTTTGTAGCCCCCATGTCACACCTACCAACTGCATAGAAATCTCTTGAATAGCTTCAGGTGTCTCTAGCATTAGGTTTAAGTAGATAGATCAATAGTAGATAGATCAATTTTTGAATGTCTGCTGGAGTATAGCTTTTTTATTGTATATGATCATGTGGCTTGGAAAAAAAAGTAAATAAATCTTTCTTTCTTGATAGGATTTTAAAAACAATTGATTTTAAAACAACTGATTTTAAAACAAAAGAAAGATCTTTGCACTGTACCATTCTTTGTATTTACAAATTCTGATAACTTCTTTGTCCTTCATACATTAAAATTTTATAATTTACATAATTTTAAATAGCATACATATCATCTAAGAATTAGATTAGTGTTAGAACACTGTAGTTAACATGTTGAGGCTTGGGAACGATGTGAAAAACATAGAAAACATTAGGTACTAAGGGTGGGATTAATCTTACTTAGCTTTAGCTATCTATCCGTTTAATCTAAAATAACGTTCCCATTTGCCTTCATAGCCACGGGCCTGTATACCAAAGTAGTCCCATGAATAAGGATTCAAGGTGATTCATCTAACCTACTGCAGTTTCTTGTCTCAGAATGGTTAAATGGTTAAAATTAACCATTTAACAAGAAAAGCCATTTCACAGAGAAATATCTTCTATTTTTTCATAATCTTGCTGGCAACTATTTTGAGGAAGCAAAATTTTCCTGACTCTGACATCAACAGACATACAGGAATTTTTCAATTTACACTTTTTTTATTTTGTTGAGAATGTTTGACTTTGTTCAATGAGCAATGTAATTCATGAAAACAGGTGTCAGAAAGCTTCTTTCTAACTGTCATTTTACCTTTTTCTCTTAGCAATCTTTCTGCAAGACTGATTAGGCTGAGCTGAACTGCTAGATGTAATAAGTTTATGATGCTGTTTTTATTTTTCAGAGTACTTGGAGCAAAGCATGTCTTTGTTGCTTAAGAATGTGCAGATCTAGATTCAAGTTGTAATTAACTAGCTGAAAATCCATTCATGTAAAATTCATGTGAAGCTGACATTCTCTAATGAACCTGCATTCAATATGAGGATGTATGAGAGAAGTGTAGCCAGGTGATATAATTTATAGTTGTCATAGTTTATACTGGTGGCAGCAGATTTGTCATCACCCCATGATATTCTTGAGCTCAAGACATGAACTTTAAAAGAAGTTTAAAGGTTTTGTTTTATTTTCAGTTTCCAATTCTGTAATAACATAACTTAAACATTTGTAATGTGCTGCCTGACACAGTCAAATACAAGGTAAGACAACAAAAAACATTTTGGCACAGCAGAAATAAACACAATATTTGTATCCTCATCTTTATCATTTGTATTAAATAACTTCTTCCCTGCTGTTTATCTTGCTCCACAGCTGCTTCTCTGAACAGCTTTTCTTGTATTTCCACACTTCCCAGTAGGTGTTTTTGCTTTACTAAATGTTCTACATTTCAAAGTTCATTTTATTTTATTTATTTTATTTTATTTCTATTATTGAAATTAAGTAAATATTACGCCAGTTCATACAAGCAGTAGAAAAGGCTAAGCAAAATTTTAAAGACAGAGGAACTGAAGAGTAATGCTGTTTACCTGATCAGTCTGCTAAATTAGTGGTAGTGAAAATTAATTCAGTCTTCAGAGAAGGAAAACAAATAAATATCCAGATAGATATTGTATCAGACACTGAAAGTCAAATAAAAGACCTAGCAATTATGCTTATGTTACCAAACTGAAAGGTAAACACAATCAGTAGATAAAGGAATTGTATCTTAGATTATTCTCTTTACAAACTTCAGTGCTGCAAAGTATTTTATTTATCTTCCAGTATTATTTTTTTGTTAGTATGTAAGTCTCTCTAAAAGTAATACCTCCTATTTATTCCCATGGGCACCACAAGGAGTACAATGACACTATTCAGTAGAGCAAATTCTCAGCTATATAACAATATTTTTCAACATAGCCACTACCATTAGCTGTGCATTTTTGACAGTGATGAACAAGACCTCATCCTTTCATGGTATGACAGTTGTGTATCACCATCCAGAACATGGCTTGCCTTTCACATCTCAGTCATCACAGCTGAAATGCATCACCCACTGCCTCCCTGTGTTCATACCTACTGTTTGTCTCCATAAATCTTCAGCAAGCATCAATGAATGGGTGCCATTTCCATCCTCGTGGAGGAATTCAGTGACGCACCTTTGTTTCATATGCATTTCCATGTCAGATGCCATTTTGTCAGACTACCCCTCTGCTGCCATCTGACAAACAAAATCAAAATGTAAGGAAACATTAGCAAGATGGCTCAACCTCTACTGCCATACCACCAACATCCATCTCTGATGTTGCGGGCGAGCATGGTGAAATAGCATGTGTTGCTTTCAGAGACCAATGGAAGTTCGGTATTCAATACAGTGGAACCAAGAACTCCGCACAGCAAAGGATTACTGTGACATGTGTGATGAATGAGAAAAACATTTCTGAATGGGTGTTACAAAATATTTTCTGCAAAGCTTTAAACAAATTTTCAAAATTCATCACAATATGAACATCACAATATGAGGAGAAATTAAGTTATAATTGCTAAGATAGGATACTGTCTGCAAAGGTGAAGTGTCTTGTCTTCAAACCTTTTAAATTTATGTTTCTGGAATGGTGAATTGAAGATTTTTTCTGAGCATTCTGTGTGCAAATATCCTTCTGTAAAATGATAGATGACACATCAGAAAGATCATTGGTTTAAATTCCTTTCACAAGATCAAGATATCTGTGTAATATGATGAAAAGACATTTTAGAGAACTAATTCTGTTCATCTTGACCACAAGTGTAGGACTGTGGGAATTCCTTGAAAAAGTTTTTATTCAAATCAAGGAAAAGGGTGTTCAATTGAAAAGAACAGTATCACTTCATATTATTCAGATTACTGCTATATATATGAGTTTTGGAGGGAATGAAGTTTCCTTTAACTCATTACTTACATTACAATCAGTAAATTAATTGTATCTTTTTTGTTTGCTGCTTGTTTTGCAAAAAATATGCTTTAACGCAATATATTTTGGTAGATTTGAGAAGTTGGTAAATGCATTTATTTCTGAATCATTAAAAACACATTTTGAGAATTTGCATTTATTTACTTATGTAAAATAACTCTTTTTGGTCTTTCACAAACAAAGCTACAAAGATTCAACATTTTCCCAGGCATAATTGTCTAACTACAGAGAATTTAGCCTTCAAAATACACATACATTTGTATAAAACAGGGAAATATGAGACCTTGAAGTATATTCGTTTTATTCTTATTTATTGCATTTAAATATCTGAGTGGGACAGAAAATATATATATATATATCAAAATATGATTTATTGATTATTTCTTCATTTCTTCACATAGGCCAGAGGGTTTATTAGGTCATCTTTTTTGACTTTGTATACATCACAAGAATTCCACCTGTTTGAGTCCAATAACTTATTTACTTAAACATATATCCCATAAAGGCATCCAGCTTGTTTTAAAGACCACTACAGTACATTCCATATTCATCTTTCTAAAGTTTTAATATTAATAGCTGTAATTTCTGCACCTATCAATATATATTTTTTCCATCTCTCTCTTTTTTTTTCTTTTTTTTTTTGTTTTTGTTTTTGTTCTATTGAGTTAGAAATAATCTTTTTCAACAGTCAGCCCAGTACTTCATGTTATTACAGAAACATTGAATACTTTATATTTGTTCTTTGTTAAGGGACTAAAAAGTCATAATTGATTTGGATTCTAAGCTTGCTTTTTTGTTGTATCAGAATATGATGATTGGTATTTTTTTTTTTTTTTTTGTATCTTCATTTAAGTCTAATACCAATTTTCCTACATTCTATTATATGCTTCTTGTAGATATTTTATAGTTGGGAAACAGCAAATAAGAAACAAATCTGTAGGTTCTGCCCTGTTAGAAAAAAATATAATTACTTAGATCAAGAATACTTGACAGCTTTTGAAACAGGAACAAACAAATTAAAAACAAACAACCAAACACTGCTTGTGGGATCTGCAATCTTTATTTTTCCGCTGCTGAAAATATGTAAACTCTGCTGAAGTAATACTACTGTAATTTTGTGAATTTTTTGGGAATTTTGTGGTGTTTGTCCTTCCTTCACAGTCATAGATATAGATGAGCTTTTACAGACTTTCAATTATAAAATTCCATGTATACTTTCATATATTTTCTCCCTCTCAAGCACAAATCTATAAACTATATAATATTTTTAGTCTATACATTTACTTCATATAGTGAGTTCCAACAGAATACAAGATCTGATTCCTTTTAGGCAGAAGAAATTTTTAGATTTGCAGTAACTCTGCATTCATTTTGTTTATCCTGTTGCACATTGATAGCAGAGGGCTCAAAAACTCAGATTAAGTTAATAACCCAACATCGCTGTTTAAAAGAATGTCCTTGTGTACTGAAATGACCTTGAATTTCTTCTTTATATAAGCTTTCTGCCAAAGTCAAACACTTAATAAAATATTAAGATGACTGTGGCTCCACTGAGCCTTTTCTAGTGCTTGGCAACCCTGCCCACAGCAGGGGGAAGTTGAAATTAGATGATCTTTGAGGTCCTTTTCAACTCAGACCATTCTATGATTCTATTATTTCTGTCTGTAACTTGTTCACTGTCATGCTACCATTGCATTCCATATTCTTAAAGTGAACATGAGATTTTTTAGTTTTGTGGCTTTCTTGAACTGATAATCTGGCAGTGAGCCAACAAGGAGGAGTCCTGCTTTGACACCATTTCATATGGAATGCTTATGCCCAGAAAAAAAGCATATATCATATATTTAAAATATTGCTAGTTTTACAGTTTTTAAGAAGCACAGCTGTGTGCATTTCTTTTGTTGTGTTCTCAAGGTATGGAACAAAAAAGTAATTGTTCATAGAAACTTCCAGTTTTCATTATTAGCTTCTGGATTCCAGGTCCTTCCTTGAACTGAAAATGACTCACTATCAGACAGAAGAGAAGATATTTCATCATGAGTTAATTCAAATGTCTCTATTTTTTTCATCTTTAAAGCATAAAGTGTCATGCAGATTATAAACTTCTTCATTTAAAGTAATGTGAAAATACATATCTGTGCAAGTGCATATCTGAGATTTATTTATTTATTTATCTTAATTACTAATAGGTAGAAAACTATTTTTGGGAGTAAAATACTTTCTGCATTACAAAATGCCATAATGGTATCTTATTACAAACTTGAAATCCTTACAGCTCTTTGGTTCTAGGCATGTGTGAAGATTCACAATTTACCTTAATATTAATTCGACATAATTTTAGTTGTGACATAATAAACCACCTAGCCAACAAAACAAACAAACAAAAAAGGCAAATTAAAACATAAATTTTTGGACTGTAAATACTTAGATATTTTATATATATATAAAAGGACAGTAGAAAAGTAGAACCACTCACTGCTACTTAAGAAAATTTCTTTTATTTGGCCTAATTTAGTTTGACATCCAGGTAAGTTGGTGTCAAACTGTGAAAGTCAAGTTTTTTAAAAAAATACGTAACCTGACATGTGGACAGTAGGTTAGCTGTAGCTGAAGGGTGTTGCTTGTCCATTACCATTTTACAGCTTGCATTTTAAATATGCAGTGTTGTCTTACCAAATTTATTTCTCATTCTTCTGTCACAATGAATGTTGAGAGATGAACAGAATTCTGCAATTGCAACTAACTTTAAAAACGTATTGCAGATTATTTATTTTTTATTTTTTTTATTGTTTGTTTTTTTAATCTTGGACCTGTAAAAAGTAAAGATAATTAAAACTTATAGAAGAGTGTCACATAATAAATGAGAGGATAGGCTTCAAGAAAGAAAGAATAGGTAATGGCTATCCAGAAAGATGAACAACTAGAGTGGGGGGAATTTACTAGTGAAAGTCTGCAAGTATGGGTGTTGAAGTTATACTTAGTATTATAGTTAAAGGACTGGATAGACAAAACTGTTAGTTTGATGTCTTATAAGATAGTGTGGGTTGGGGTTTTGTTTGTGATAGAAGATTTTGAACACAGAAAATGGAATTTTCTTTAAAATTGGAGCCAAGTCACTATAAAGCCAAGTCACTATAAAGAGTTAAATATTATGTTCTCAGGGCTTGTTGAAATTCAGATTCACCAGAAACTCTAAGCAGCACCTCTTTAGCTGGAAATAAATATTCAGACTATTTTTTAATTCTAAGAAAACATTTGTCACAGTTTAAATGGCAAAACGACAGTTCAGAGTCTAAATGGATATGAACAGCAAAGCACTTAAATCACAGATATACAAGGTATATGCAGATACATGCAGTTTTACAAACCATATTAGTTCACTGCCTTGTAGGGCAGAAAGGAAAGAAAGAATAGGTAGCAACTATACAGAAAGATGAATAACTAGTGAGAAGTTCAATTCAGGAGGTAGTTGAAGTGGGACAGTGAATTCTTTTTGTTTGGTTTTTTTTCCTCTTTTAAAGCCTATTCCATAGTCTTGTTTTTCTTATGAGCTGCTGCATATTTTTTCTTTTGATTTACAGGCAACTTTTTATAATTACTGTTGCCAGCCAGCAAGTTTGTAATAAGATACCATGATGGCATTTTGTAATGCAGAAAGTATTTTTTCGTTTCTCACTTTCCACCGGTGCATGACTCTTTGTTTTCTGTTTGTTCATAGCCTTTATGGTTGTAGTTGTGGTTTTTAGCCTGAGTGACATAAAAACATGAACTTAGAATACTAAAATCTGGTAAATATGTATGTACATTCAAAGATTTTATATAAATGCAATTGAAATAACATTCCCATAAAATATTCCAAGGATACTGTTTGAAGTTTACTATTTCCAAGCAATACTTTCTAATATTAGGCAATGTAAAAATAGTTTTATATTTCAATATAGTCTTTAAACATTGATTATCATTATATTTGAATTCATAACTATATAATTTTTTGTTTAACTTGTGTCTTTAATTCTGTCACTCATACTATTAGGCTTCATTCTTCTTCTCCTAATTGAAATCAGTCTGCAGGATACTTAGGGCAAGGAGCTGACTGTTATTTCTTTACATGTTTACACTGTATTTCTTACTATGGCAAAATATATCTGTAATTTGCTTTGTCTTGTTGAAATATGCTTTAAATGTCTACAAAACAGTTTATCACACTGCAGTGTGTCTGTGTCTGGACTTGCTGTTTCTCCAAATACACTACATGGACTTTTCAATATGCAATTAACATACACAGAGAGATAGTAAAAAGACAGAAAAGTGTTTAAAAATGTCAGTTTTTTAGACTTCCATTTTAAAAATACTTAAAGCAATTTTAAACTGTTGGTATACAAGAATACAGTAGTGAGAACTGAAATTCCCCAAATCTGTACTGAAATCTCTCAGGGGATAATAAAGGATGGAAAGGGAATTGAAAAATAAGAACTAGAGCAACAGAGGTGTTTTGTCATAATCCAGTAATACAAGTTAGTGGGGTTGTCATAGAGGAAAAGATATAAAACTGTTTTAATACACATACTGATAATTTCATAATCTAGAATAGGTGATATATGTATCACAGCTTTAATCCAATAAAAATATGTTCTGTTTTCTTTGGCTGTTATTACTATTTTTCATCTTGATTCTGTACTGGTAAAGGAGAGATTCTTACAAAATTTACAAGAATGTACTTCAGCATTCCTTGAAGGAAGAAGTGGAGCATGTTGCTGATCAGCTGAACAGAAAATAGGGTTTGGTCAAAGAGAAAATCCCTCTGGGAGAGAAAATCTAAAAGGGTGAGCAGATTGTTGGTAGCTGAAAGTGGAGAGCTTGGTAGGATGATAAATAGGTATATTTAATCTGGAAAGTTAAAAGCAGAAAAGAAGGGGAATTTAATTTTAAAAGCTTTTAAGTGCGCAAAGAATGAGTGAGATATGGGACATATGATTACTGGTTTTGTTAGTTTCAATATGAAAAATGACCCAAAATATGAAGGCTCAGGACTGAATAAATAGATAAATAAATAAATTCAGACAGAAAAAAATCCCAGCTGAAATACAGTAGATGATTTTCGATTTTATTGGGCTCCAAGGCTAGGGGACAGTTTTTTACACATCACTTCCCCAAAGCCTTGCTCCCAGACAGTGCAAAGCCTTAAGTTATGTTTTAAGCATGCAATTTCTGGTTATGTGGTGTTCTTCTGTAAGGCAAGTAAATTGTGCTATTACTGGATCCTTGCACTGTCAGTTTATAGACCATAGATGTTTCCATATTGCAGCTAAGACTAAAATTTTCTGTTATCCACCATTTTTATTAGATGTGCTGTACCTTGGCAATAACATTTGCATTAGAATTAGAGGAAACTGTATGTTTCGAGTGAGATGAATATTTACTCCTAAGCATCTTCCTTTAAAAAAAATATCTTAGAGGTTCTGTAATCTTTACATTTGCTGTGTGGAGGTCTATACGTGCTTGCAACAGAGGAACACACAATTTCGCATTCTAATAATCTTTTGCTACTCAAGCAGATCAGGTTGAATAGAGCTGAGTAGTCGCAGATGATTATTTTTAAACCACCCTCTCTAACTCTCTATAAAGAAAATAATTTATGTAGTGACTACTAACTTTAAAACTGGCATAGACAAATGAGAATGGGATCATATGGAAAACAAGCAAGTAAATTTCATTAATCTTTAACTAATATTTCTTGTGAGCAAAAAACTGAGAGCAGAAGTGTAAGAAACACTAATTCCAGAAGATGGCACTCTTCTACTATATATTTTAAACATAAATTGAGTCAGTATTCATTACTACATATGCACTTTCCTATTTGTCTAAACCATTTAATTATTTATCTGTACCCAAAGGTAGGGTAAAATGTACAATATATTAATCTTCATGTAGCTTTCACTCCAAGAAACATTATTTATTTTGCCATCTAGAAGCCCCACTAATTAAAATGAATTGTCTATAAATAAAAATTATATATTGTGAAACCTAGAGTAAGCAGCAAAACAAAACCCACAACTATGTTTAAACAGCTTAGTCACATAAATTCACTAAAATTTGGCTTCTCTGTTGTAGAAAGTGTAGATAAGATAAACATTTAGGAGATAATTATGAAGTTCATGGTACGTGTACATAAAATGTGTAATAATACTTTTTATTTATTTATGATGATTATTTTATCTTGGTAATGCAGGTCTCCTTTAAAAGGGAAAAAAAAAAAAAAAAAAAAAAAAAAAAGTTCTATCAGTATTTGTGTATCTGATTATAAAAAGTTCTACTGAGGTTTGAAAGGTCCAGGTCATCTGTTCTACAAAATTCCCCAAACTGCATGATTTTTTTCCAATTGTAGACAAAAATAATAGCTATTAAAATTGTATAGCAGGTGGTGCATTTGAACATTCACAAAGAAGCAGCAGAGAGGCAAGATGGTTATAACTATACCATAAATGACAACTGAGGATGTTATTAATTAAATTCTGTCTTGACTAATACGGCCTCTCATTTTGCATGTATGACAAAAAATATTTGTTTTCAGCAGTATTTTTTTCTGCTGTATTTTCCAATGTGATGTCTATTTTCAGTATTAAAAGAATTATGTAACTCCATTATTTTTCATCTGAAAGACCTACATAGTCTCTTTTCCAAAATTACTATCTGACAAATTTTGTCAGATGTCTAGTCTAAACTTAATTTACTTTCCGTTATGTCTAAGATTCTGTAATTTTATAATCAAGGTCCTTAAAAAACATTTTTTCATAGCGACTGATGAACATTTTCAGAACACTTTCTTTAGAAAGTAGCCAATATATTTTACTCTTTTGTCAAGTGGTTGTATACAACAGAAAAGGGAATAAAGATCTTAGTGCCATATGTGACAAGAACATTAGATACATTAACTAATACAATGCCAGATTTTTCCAGCTATTTTTTACTGAAATGGAATAGAAAATAGCTTTGAGCACATATTTGACTAGAAAATTAATATATTGCTACAATTAAATTAATATATTTTTGCAAAAAAATTATTTTACAAAAAATCTGAGTCAAAGTGTATCTATGTGAATTAACATGGAAACCAACAAGATGAAGCATCTATTCCTACTGCATACTTTATATGTGAAATGGTTCACAAAACAAAGTTACAAGACAGACAGTTAATACTATATGAATGCTGTTAATAAATATTTTTTTCAATTTTGGGCATTATGATCTATTTAACTGTACACGTGATTTTTTGTGGAGTGTACATAATTACCTGTGCAGGATTCCTCACTGCTTTTCTTATGTGATTGCTATTGAGCTCACATTCTTAAGGACACTTAACTTTCTTCACTAAAAAATTGCAGATTTGGAATAAGTATGAAATGTGGCTCTCATCATTATTTCTGAGACCATTTGAGTGTATAACTGTAATTGATCAGACTCCTTACTTCATTATTTCCAAAAAAATGTAGGAAATTGAAGCTTGAAATATTAAACAATATGTCAGTACTGAATTCTGTAAATTATGCTGTTGGTGGAAGTAATATGGTCCAATGAATACTTCAGGTCTTGGGAAATGTCTAGACTTTTCTTTTTCAGATAGATCTAGATATATTTGCCATGCAATGTTCTGTATGGCAATGAACAATGAAAGCAGCCTGACAGAAGAGATGAATGCAAGCTGATTCATGTTTGAAAAGTATGTAACCATGTCATTTTTGTTGCATCAGTACAAATGTAATTATGAATGCTGTTACAGCCTCACAGATAATTGCACAGGAAAGTATACTATTTTACATGACTCACTAATGTAGACAACACTTATTCTGCAATGTGTGCATATTTCTGCTTGTTCAGTAAAAACAGTTTTATGATGCTGTATAATTCATGTCAGAACACTGAACCTCTTTTAAATCTCCCTGTGCAAAAATCATCATTGCACAAAAATCAAGGTTAAAACTTATCATTGCCTAACACAAAAAGGAAGAAGTATCTGCTATCCAAAGACGAGGAATCTTAGCTTCTCTTTTACTGGTTTAAATTTTATTTATCAGCATAATTTTATCCTGTTTGTCCTTCATTCTCTTTTATACTATACTAATGTAAAATTTGAAATATGCCAAATATTTCCAAATTTCCATATTAGTAAAAGCAAATAATTTTGCTACACATTTAAACATCTTTTTTTTTTTTTTTTAACCTAGGATATATATTTTTTTTAATTCAGTGATTCCCATTACTTCACAAACTTCAGATTTCTGAATAAAATGCATATTTTCTTATGAATTTCTATGTATTCTATTATATATATGTAGGTAGATATAGATATATATTCTCTCTATATATTATATTGTGTTATATATATTAATATATATAGAATATATTAAGAATATATAACATATCTTAATATAAATACCATATCTCTCTATATACATATTATATATATAGTATATTATAATATATAATATCAATAACATGTTATTAATATATATGTAGAACATATATATTATTAATATGTTATATATATATATATGTATAATATATCATGTATCTATCTATAGAAATATAAATATTCTATATATTTGATATATTGTAATATGCATTCTATTCATATTAAAATATGAATTTCTGTGCATTTTAAAGCACACAAACATTTTATTTAAGTTGAAAAAAAACCCAAAAAACTAATTTGAAAATGACTCATTCTTTAAATGAGATGTTACTAGATTTAAAATATTGGGAATTTTCCCTAATATTAAAATTGATGTTGCATGTTGCCCTTCAGAGTAAAATAGATTTGCTTGAATCATTTTAAGCACTTCTAGCATCAAGTTACTCTCCTTTTTCCGATGGATAACTGCAAGCTCTGGGGTTGCTGTTTTCTTTCCAATTGTCTCATGATCTTCAGTAATAATATGCAGGGTAGAGGAACTCCAGAAATGTCTTAATAACTTTTTTGTTGTTGTTGTTCACAGTTTGTTGTTTGTAAAAGTTGCAATATTATCTTATGAGTTCTGATCCAAAAGTAAAGACTCTGATTTAATTATGTTGGCCCAAAACATTAGAGTTTCATTTTGACAGCATGGCAGTAGAGGCCTTCCTAACAATATTCTATTTCCCAACAATATTTTGTTTCTGTGTGAGCGATCACAGCAGACAGGCAGTCTTTGAATTCCTTCATCCTAAAAAAAAATAATAAAATGACACTCATTGTTTGACATTGGCATTCATTGATGATGATTTGTGGAGACAAAACAGTGAATGTGAACTGATAAAGAGGTTAAGGAGTGCAGCATGCAGGCTCTTGTTCATTGCTGCTGAACATGGATAGCTAATGACTGTGTTGAGAAATAGTGTTTTGTAGCTGACAATTTGCTCAATTAAATAGTGTTACTACATTCTGTGTATCAGTTGCAGTTTCCAAGGAAATAAATCGGAGGCACTAATTTCAGAGAGATCTACACATACTTAGAAAATTACTATTTAAGTCTTTCTTTGAGAATGTCATCGATACATGTTCAGATTATGTTAAACAGAATATTATATACTATATATTTTGGGCACCTATCTTTATTTATCCTCTTAGACTTAGGAAGCAGATATATTTTCTAAACTACCTGTGCTTTAAATGAAAGAAATGGTCATGATCCTTCTCCTCCATCATTGCTTTTGCTGCCTATCTCCACGAAAGGCATTCTACTTTAAAACCAACATGAGTCACAGTTACCTAAGTAACATGGATGCTAGGATGCTAAAGAAGTATATAGAAATAGAATATAAAAACAACATTACTTTCGACAAACATTTAACCACATCTCAGTTGATCATGCACGCTATTATGAAGTAGCTTCCTTTGTGTACATCAGGCCTTGTACCGGGAAATATCCTGAAATCCAAAGCTTCTGTCAGACAGCAGGAATTTGTATGAAACATAAATTTCAATTTAATTTAAAACCAACCAATCAACTATCTAAAGAAACAAAAAACTCTCCTCCCTCTCCCCCCCCCCCCAAAAAAAAAACAGCTAACCTAACAAGTAACACATTTACTCATTGAATTAAGTTAACTTTCCTCATAAAGGCCAAATGCCATCTTTTGTTTAATGATGTTATTGCAGACCAATTGCTATATCTACAATCAAAAGAGTATTTATTTAACCCTAATTAATTCTTTCAATCTTTTTTTGCAAACCAACATTATCCATCACATCTTGTAATTCAAGTGCCCTCCTGTTCTTCACTTGGTGGAATATCTGAATTCCGGAAGAATTTTATTTGAAGTAGTTCTAAATTCTTCATATTCAGAAACAGAAAACATTTGGAATAAATCAGGCTTCAGATCATATCAATTCTTGTAGCAGTGTATGGTTGTATTTTTTTTATTTTTTTTTTAAATTTTTTTTTCCTGAAAAAACAAACATTTTATTGAAGGGGGCGGGGCTATGGAGAGAAGAGAGCTTATGAACTTTTCAGATAACAAATGCCTAAGATTTTTTCCCTATCTACTGCACATGGGAAACCTCTGTAAACCATCACCTTTGCTAGTCCAGTACTTCTATGCACAATGGGCCAAGTCTCCATATATCTAATGTTAGCAGAAACTAGAGGTTTTTGGCTTACTTACTAATCCCATTAAAATACCTCCGGTAGGAAATCAGTTTTATTAATAAGAAAAGTACACTGAATATCATAAAACATTTGCAATATACAGTTTGTACAGTAATACACCATTGTGGATCTACAAAGGTTGGAGCTTCTTTTTATATTTTTTTCGCAATACACAGTTGGCTCTTTATCATCTCTCAACATCTTTAAATAAATATTTAACAAACCATTTCACTTCCAATAATGGAAATAACAGTGATAATCAGCCAGGTTGCAAAAATGCTACAACAAAGCCCCTTTCACCCGCCAGTCTTGTGACAGCAAATCCTGCAGTTCTTCTTCATCTTCACTACCAATATCCTCATCCTCTTTCTCTTGTGTTGCTCTTAATCTCATGGCTTCCTTACATTTCTCCTTTATCAGATCCTGGTGGTTGCGCAGAAGCTCAACACAACGGTAAAATTCAATCTGCTCATCAATTTCACCAATCTGACAATCCAATCGTCCCTCCTTGTCTTCTTCTGCCACTATTGCTTCTGAAATTGTGTTGACTTGTCGCATTGCCTTTTGAAATTCATCCCATTCCTTGTCCATCTGATCCTTTTCGCACTTTTGCATCCACTTCAGGGTCATCAAAGAACCCCTCTGGCAAAGCCTCAGCAGTGTTCTCTTTCTGTTCTACTATCTTCTCTTGCGTCTCTGGTTTCTTTATGGATCCTGAATTCGAAACTACAGGAGCAGCTGTAGTTTTGCTGTCAAAGAAGTCTGCAGGCAGAGAATTAGGTATTACTTCTCGAGTTGGAGGTGGAATTTCAGTTTTGTGCATAACAGAAGATTTGTTCGGCTGATCTTGTTCCTCTTCTTCTTCTTCATCTTCATCATCATAATATCCTGACAATAAACTGGGACCAGGAGTTTTCAATAACTGCTTGTTTGTATTGTTGTGCTGTGCTTCATCAAAAAAATCTGCTAGTAGCCCAGATGTAGATGTATGTGTCTTGTCATCTGTACCTTTTGATTTCTTTAACTGTGTACTTTCTCCATCGGCAGTTGTTCTCTTGACCGGATGAGCTGATGTGCTAGCAGCTGAACCACTCGCTGCCTGCTTTGCACCCTTTAATTCCGCAACTCTCTCGCAGTGCTGCTTTCCCAGGACGTGAGTCTGCCACAGCAGCTCGCTCTTCGCGGGCGTGCTGCACAACGTGCAGCTCAGGTGACCCAGGCTGTTGTACTTAGCAAAAGGCAATTCGATCCACTTCTTGTCCACATTCTGCCGCTTCTTCTCCCGCATGAGACGCCACAGCTCCTCCTGCCACACCTGCTTCCGCCCCACGCCCACCCCGGTCGCCGCCATCTTGTCCCAGCAAGCGAAGTGTTTGAAGCATTTAACTGAAAGTGATGTTGTACAACATTTTGGAGCACGCCATTTTAATTATACATATTAAGTTTCCATTTCTAAATAGAAAATCAAGAACTGTCCAGTGTCAATACTGCACCTAATTTTTGTTCATTTAACTGTGAAATAAACTTATCTATGTTCCACTTTCATGCAGGTAGATTACTTTTTTCTGGATAAAAACCTGAACAAGAGTCTGTCTGTCTTGCTAGAACATAATTCAGAAAGGTCAAGTGTGATTTGTGATTTGTGTGATTTGGCCCAAAGGTTTTATTTTGTTTTACAGGATGTTGTCTTTGGAAATGCTAACATTTAATGAAATATCCTACTGATTAGAACAGTCATCAATGAAAAGAGAAGTAGATTTTATTTCCTCTTCTATACTCACATCTGAATCCCTCCTCCTTCCCAAGGAGAACATCCAAAATACCACCTTGTAAGATATTCAAAGCGAAGATATCTGACAGCCTTCTTCATCATGGTATGTGACTATGCAGAAATCAATTTGGGAAGTTGTGAGCTTAAATGTCTGTCCATTATTGCACGTCTCTCTTCACTCCACTTGCTGGTTCATCTCACTGGTGCATCTTACTGGTATCTATATTGGGAACTATTTTGAGCAGAAACTTGCTTTCTGATTACTCGTCTTTACTGTGCCCAGCACAATAGAGCTCTGATCTTTGATTGAGGTACACATAAAAGAAAAATCAGAACTAAGTAATGGTCCTGTGAAATAAGCCTTCTGGACTGACATTCTCTAAAATTACATGACTCTCCTGAAATCAGAAGGTATAATCATATTTAATGCCCTAAACTTAAGTAGGAATGCCAAGATTTTTCCTTAACTTGAAGGAAAAAAAAACAGCATTCATGAAAATGTAATTGGTCTCAGTCTGGTGACAGCTGTGTTCAAGAATTTTGAACTGGTTTCCCTACCAAGCAACAGAACCAATGTCTTACAATATTGTCTTTAATGTTTTGAATTAAAGAAATGAATTGAACAATATGTTTTTTTGCATATAACCTTTGTTCTGCATTCTGTCACAAGTAATTGTTTATCAGTTCATCAGCTTTAACTGTAATTGTTTAGTAAAACATACAAATATTAAAATAAAATTAGAAGAAAACATATGCTTTCAGTAGCTAACCTTGAAGTTCTGTCTGATCAGTTTCAATCAAAAAAATAATGCTTATATGGTTACTCTGATGATACACACTGAAAATACAATGTAAACATTTATGCAATAATTAACAGGATCTCTATCAAACACTGAAAGATAACCAGTTTACACATGAACAGTTTGAACACAAGTGAAACAGCTGGTCAAAATTCACATAGAGATAGATGAAACTAAAGATTAAGCAATGAATCTCTGAAAAAGAACTGAATCAGTTTATGGGATACATTGCCATGGTGAGATCTCCATTTCATTCAAATCAGACAAGGATTCTGATAACTGAGATGTTGCGGCTTTCCTTTTTCTTCATATATACATTCTTCAGTTGTATTTAACATAATTATGGCAAATATATTTTTATATTTTTTAGGACGAGGGGGAATGGTTTTAAATTAAGACAGGAGAGGTTTAGGTTAGATATTTGGTGGAAGTGTTTCACTCATAGGGGGGTGATGCACTGGAACAGGTTTCCCAAGGAGGTTGTGGATGTCCCATCCCTGGAGTAATTTAAAGCAGTTGGATGATGTGGCTCTGGGCAGCCTGGTCTAGTGGCTGGTGACACCGAACATAGGAGGGGAGTTGAATCTTGATGATCTTTGAGGTCCTTTTCAACCCAGGCCATTCTATTATTCTTTTGTATATATCTCTGTTTTGGCTCTTAAACAACCATCTTATCAGTTTAGATTGTGAGTGTACTTCAAGAACAATTAAGTGTTCAAGTAAAGTCAGCTGAGGTATTACAGCTAACAACTATATGAATGAATGACAATCTGTGTCAAACATTCTCTGCCACATTGCTTCCTTGATCCTTTTTTTTTTTTTTTTTTTTTCCATAGATGTCAGTGCAATTCTATGAAAGACCAAACTACCATCTCAAGTCTTCGGTTAATCAGTCCGAGAATATATCAAGGATCTGTATACATTACCAAGACAAACAGAGATGGTAGCAGTGTTAGACTTCAAATTATTATGTCAAAACAAGTGTTTAAAAGCTAGTTCCCTGCTAATAGAAAGGAAAGTTTAAGATGTTTACAGCTATGATTTGCATATGTTTTATTCCTAAAATAGAATAGTAAGGGAACTGGTAAGTGAATCAATCTGTTTGAAAAATCTCAAGGAAATAAATTCTAAATCAAAACTAAAATAATGTTTCTAATTTGCTTCCCATAAAAAAGAGAAAATAATCTTTTAGAAAGTTGTTCTAGATGTTAGTGGCAGTATAACTACAGATATATATATATATATATATATATATATATATATATATATATATACACAATGTGCCCCGGTGGCACAGTGGTTAAGGATGCTGCCTTGCAACACTGGGGCCCGGAGTTCGAATCCCCCCTGTGGTGCAAGTGGTAGAAGTGCCGCTCTGCTACACAGAGGCTCGAATCCCGGGGGTTGGACTCGATGATCTCTAAGGTCCCTTCCAACCCGCATGAGACTATGATACTATGATATGATGATGATACACCAAGAGTAACCTGTTAACTTACCAAGAATGGAAAGAGTACTGACCAACTAAGATAGCTGCACTGTCAGGGATGGAGGAATAATTATAAATGGGACTTGGAAAAGAAGTTAGCTGTAATAACCAAAAAGTACTTCAGACATGTAAACACATTAAAAAACAAAAACAACAACAAAAAACCCTGAGATCACTATTCAGGTAATATTGAGATCAAAGATGATCTATGTGTATCACAGAATTTGGTACTTGTTCTCCAATTTCAGGGTCAAGGACATAAGAGAAAATGTATGAATGTAGATACAAATCATTGGAACAGAGACTGACAGTATCATTGTGTTCAAATCATCAGGCCATAATGTTGGTTGAACTAGTACAAGGAAGGAATTTTGATACATGTGCTAAAAATAGCAATGATTCTATAGTAACAAATACAGTGTTCTTTTGTTGTCTTACACATTTGGTAAGTTTTTCCACCTGGATGTCTGCACAATCCCACTTTTTGGTAAGATCATTTATTCAAAAGTTTTCTGAAAACAGTAGTAAATTTGTAGTGCTCAGAGCCTTTCTTTTAATCAAGTTTTGAACATCTCAACAGAAATTCTATTGTCTCTCTGGGAAATCTGTTCCAGTGCTTAACCACTCTTAATTGTGTGTGTGTGTGTGTTTTTTTCCCCTTATACTGAATTGCAGTTTCCTCTAGATCAACTTGTATTTATTGCTTCTTCTCCCATTGCTGTGCATATCTAACTTCATCTTTTCATTCATCTGAAGACTGATATTTGGTTCTTCTAGGTCCTTAGCCATCTTTTTCCCTTCCCTTCCCTTCCCTTCCCTTCCCTTCCCTTCCCTTCCCTTCCCTTCCCTTCCCTTCCCTTCCCTTCCCTTCCCTTCCCTTCCCTTCCCTTCCCTTCCCTTCCCTTCCCTTCCCTTCCCTTTCCTTCCCTTCCCTTCCCACCTCGCCTCCAAGTCCCCTGTCTCATTCACTAGCAGCTATAGGACCCAAACAGCCCTCCTTTGATTTTGCTGCAATTTGTCAATATCTCTATAGCACTGAGGTCCTAAAGAAGAACCATTATTCTCAGCACAGTTTCACAGGTGCTTAGTAGAGAGGAATAATCACTTTCTGTGAACTGATTATATTTTTATTAATGCAACACAGTCTGTGATTAGTTTTCATTATTGGATGTACTGCTGATTCACTGAGGACCTCTAAAACACTTTTTACAAAATTGATCCCTACCTATTCAGTCTTCAACCTGTCTAATGGCAGAGGGGTTGAAGGGAATTCATAGGGGACTTTACATTTGTATTTACTGAACTCTGTAAGATTCCAGTGAACTCATGCCTATAGTGTACTGAAACACCTTTAAACAGCTACCATCTCCTTCAATAACCCTTCAATGATCATTCAAGTTTGAAAGTTATCCACAAACTCAATTAAAGTGTATTCCATTCCAATGCACAGATTACTGAATATATTAGTCCCAGCAGAATGTTACTCATAAATAGCTACTGTTAGAATTCACATTGTTGAGCATTACATTTTAAGTCTTGCAGTTCAACTAGTTCTTCACTTGTCATGCAGTGGATCCATCCAGTCCTTATCTCCACAATTTAGCTACAAGGCTGATGCAGTGTAAAAGATTATTTTTTGCACCATTGCCTCAAAGCTTGCTGAGAAACACAGATGGACACATCCTGGGCAAAGACTGAGAAGTCCTGTCTGAAGGACACAGATGGACAAGTCCAGGCAAGTCCTGGTCAAAGATGGCAAAATCTTTTGTCTGATGATTCACAGTTCAGGGGCAAGGAGGGAGAGATAAGCCACAGTTTAATGGTCAGGAAGCAGACTTTTGTGTGGGCTTATCTCAAGGGAGACAGCCATCTCAGAGAGTACTAAGCATGACTTTTACCCAGGCGCCAAGGAATGCCACACTGACAGAAGAAGGATAAAAAGGGGACCAACAACCATGAGGATAGGTGTCTGACATCAGATTCCTCACAACATGATGCCTGTGTGCTGAAAAAGAAGAGGTGTCTGACAACAGATGCTTCACTATGTGTTACCTGTCTGCTGATGGACTCTCCTGGGCCTGCTACCTGAGACCTGCCCCTTCTTTCTGGACTTACCCTGTCACCGTATCTTCTTGCTGCCTATGGCTGGCCATGCTGCTGCTGCTCTCCCCTGCACTTTTGCCTCAGACCATCAGAACAGTGTGTAATGGGATGCTGCTGTATCTTGGTGGTGACTATCTCTGCTTTACTTAATTCTTGCTTCTTTCCTATCTTTTCTACTGCCTGATTTTCTTCCCCGTCACCTTAATTCATAATGGTCACTGGCCTCCCCTTCCCCATCTTCCTGATTAAGATTTCTATTAAAAACATTTGAATCATTGTTTCTTAATCTCATGTCTGGTATTCATATATTAAAGAACCTCCTCACCCTCCTATAAATTGGAGTGAGACATGCAGGAAACTAAGACAAAAAGTTTCCTAAAATTTAGACAAACAGCATCCATAATTGTCCTCTTTTCTACAACTAATCATCTCTCTTTAAATGGCAATCAGGTTATTTGGGCACGACTAGAACTAGGTGAATATCCACAATGACTGTTCCTAATCACACCTTCTTGTACATTAGACGTGGAAATAATTTCTTTGATCACTTCCTTCATTTTCTTCCTAAGGACTGAGGTGTGACTGATTGCATATTCATTCACCTGGACACTTTCCTACAATTTTTAGCAATGGGTGTCACAGATTCACAGACTCCTAGGAGTTGAAAGGGAGCTCCAATCCCTTGCTAAAGCAGATTCCCTAGACTAGACTGCAAAGGCAAGTGTCCTGGCAGATAATGTGTAAACATTTTCTTTTCCCAATCAGCAGAACTTGAAGTTAAAAGACTTCATCCAGTTCCCATAACATTCCAAAGATTATACAGAGTGGTTACATGAAAGAATCAGCAGTAAAATCTTTAGCACCTTTAGGTACTTTCTGTTTAGTTGCATGGACATTTCTGTTTGCAGTTCATTTAGGCAGTCCCCAACTCACACTGAGAATGAAAAATACCCCTAGTGCATAGCTAGTCTAATAGCAGCAACTACCCCTTTGAACAGTTCCCCACACTTTTAACATATATATATATAACTTTTTTCTTTCTTTCTTTCTTTCTTTCTTTCTTTCTTTCTTTCTTTCTTTCTTTCTTTCTTTCTTTCTTTCTTTCTTTCTTTCTTTCTTTCTTTCTTTCTTTCTTTCTTTCTTTCTTTCTTTCTTTCTTTCTTTCTTTCTTTCTTTCTTTCTTTCTTTCTTTCTTTCTTTCTTCCTTCCTTCCTTCCTTCCTTCCTTCCTTCCTTCCTTCCTTCCTTCCTTCCTTCCTTCCTTCCTTCCTTCCTTCCTTCCTTCCTTCCTTCCTTCCTTCCTTCCTTCCTTCCTTCCTTCCTTCCTTCCTTCCTTCCTTCCTTCCTTCCTTCCTTCCTTCCTTCCTTCCTTCCTTCCTTCCTTCCTTCCTTCCTTCCTTCCTTCCTTCCTTCCTTCCTTCCTTCCTTCCTTCCTTCCTTCCTTCCTTCCTTCTTTCCTTCTTTCCTTCTTTCTTTTTTCTTTTTTTTTTTTTTTTTTTTTTTCCCCACAGTGTCATACGAGATGGAATATGTTAGTAGCCAGTTCAGTTTTTCTGGTTCTGTCCCCTCCCAGCTCCTAGTGAGTAGCCAGCCCCCACATGGGCAGTGAAGCACTAGAAGCTGAAATGTCCCTGGCATCTTGCAACGCCACTCAGTAACAAACAGAACTTTGATGTTCAATTAACACAGTTTTTCTGCTGAAGCCAAAACATAGCATAACAACAGACACTTGGGCAAAAATATTAACAGTGTCCCAACAGAAACTAGAACAGAGCTCTATCCGGCCACTCAGCCAACCTGTCCTCAAGGCTTGCCAGCTTCATTTTCTGCACATGAAGACTTACAATTTTAGTGCACTGAGGTGCTTTCACTTCTTTAGTATGTGCAGTAAAAGCTGCTTTTGGTTATGAGATTATGTGCCCTAACCGTGCATTATGGTTTGACAAGTAATCCAGCATTCAGGAAATTATTTTCACACTTTACCGTGGCAAAGAAGTAAGTGTAATTTAGAGTACACGCTTGTAACCTAATTCATCAGTATATCTCTTAAATAAGAAAAATAAAATATTTTATTTATAGAGCCTGGATAGCTCTGCTCTTTCAATCTATTTTCCAACACTCTCACAATTTTATGCTACCCCTCTATTCAAAACAAATTATTTTCTGTATGTTAGCACAGATAAAGAAAATTACTGGAAAATTACTATCCCTTTTGTTTTTTTTCATTCAAACAGAACTGCCCATCAGATTCTACATCATTCAAAGAACAAGAAAAAGAGAAAAAAAGAAAAGAGAAAAAAAAAAAGAAAAAAAAAAAAGAGAGAAAGAGAGAGAGAAGAAAAAAGAAAATGCAGGAGCTAGCTTTAATCTCCTTTATGTTGGAGAAGAAATTAACTGGTCATCTTAGGATTCTGATTGTCCTTATTAACATGTCTTCCTTACTTTGACCAGTTCTTCCAGATGGAGACTTTGCTTTCTGTCTGGTTTTGTAGCCATCAAGAAGGTTAAAGCTTCTAGGCCCTGGCAGAATACTAGTACTAGTATTGCCAGACCTCCAGATGCACTTTTAGTAAAATTCTGTGTGAACAGAGTTAGTGTAGCAT
The DNA here is from genome assembly GCF_054131305.1 of Coturnix japonica. NCBI lineage: Eukaryota > Metazoa > Chordata > Aves > Galliformes > Phasianidae > Coturnix > Coturnix japonica. The sequence goes on from NC_140663.1 coordinate 144,564,448, forward strand.
AGCAGAAGGAGACTGAGATAATAGCATAACAACTATTTCACAGAGTAACTGTGCACACAATGTGGCTTGCTTCATGCATTTCAAATATGTTCATTTTCAATGTATCCGACATAACACAGTCAATACTGTGTACAAGAAAGTCCCTTTTTTCACCAAGTATATCAGTTGTACATTGTGTTCAGCTTTGTGATATGTTAAGTGTAACATCACACTCCAATTTTAAGTTACAGATTTTTACATACCCAATGTGGTTTCAAATAAGAATGCTGGAACATTTTTATCCTTTTTTAATTAACTCCTTAATATCAGAAAAAAATGCAAAGTACAACAACATGGAGATAGCATTTACTCCTCCAACTTGGGATGAATATTGACAGCATACACAAGTATTTTACTCATTTTTCTGCTGTATAAAAATATAATATTCAAAACATTTTTTTTTAAGTTCCTGTCTGGGATAAAATTGAAAGAGGTATAAATATTTTTCATAGGCTTCCTTACCCATTTGTATACCCAGAATAAATTTTATATACCAGCATGTGATTTTATAATATAGCCAGTAAGGGTAGAGAGCAGTTCTCAGTCTTAACAGACAGGTGCCAAGTAAAGCTACTTATTAATAATAAAAATAAAGCAGATGTTGATTTCATATGAATTCAAGGCACACTGCACATGCTTTTAAAATAGAAATGAATGTAATTGTATGAAATACTCAGAAACAGTCTTCTGCACGGAAAATTTCCATGACTTCAAAAGTTGAAGTTGAGAGTATACAGGAAAGAAGCATTCATATGATTCTCTTCCTTTACTCTTTTTACTTGGTGTCTGCTTTTGAATTTTACTACAAATGTGATACACTGAGTTAGACGGACGATTGATCTGACCTAGTAAGGATCTTCTTCTACATGTTACCATCTGGAAGACAAAAAGTGGAAATGCATTTCCAACGCTAACTTCCTTTATAGAAATAATCAGATTTTAAAAAATAAACTAACCATAAAGAGTAGATAGAACCTGCTAATTGTTCTCTGACACATATTTACTTGTCATTCCTAATGGCAAATTTCTCAGGCAGGCAAAATAAACTGTCTCTGTTTTGCGGGTCTATAGGTCTATAAATGAAGGAGTGCATCAGTTGGCATGATTTAGGCTTAGATAGCATGTCTTTTAATGTAACTATACTTTGTCTTATAACAGAAGTGAGTTAAATATGATCAACCACTTTTACCAAAAGTAGAACACTTTACTCAAGGAAATAGATAGCCAAACTTTGCAAAAAACCTCTTGATATTCAAGAAGTACAGAAGTGTCAGAAAGTCTGAAATATACTCTGTGTGTCCAGATCTGAAAGCTGCAGCACAATTTGAACTGGCCATTCTATAAGGGTCCTTAAGAATACTGGGATAGAAAAGAGTATCTCTGCTGTAATCCAGGATATCATCTTTAACCTCCAGGGAACACAGGGAGATGAGAGCCCAACTGAATTGATTACAGGCCTGTCTCCATGATTAAGCGCAGCATGCCTGACACTCCTACCGTTATCTACCCAAACTCTTGCCAGGACAGAATCAACAGTACTAAACTACTCAATATTTTTTCCTCATTTCAACACCTCTCCAGCAGCACAGAAAAATCATTTAAGTTATAAAATTGCACGCATCTGTGGTCAAATGCTTTGGTATCCAATTCCATTAAGCTTCCACTATGTCATTTGATCTTAAACTATGACGAAAAGAGAAAGTGTATCTATAGATCTTTTAGATGCAGAAAAAAAAATGTAGCACATTATGGACCATGTTATCAAGTGACTACGCGGAATGAACAGGAGAAGAAATGGACGTTGTATTACTTGTCAAAACATGGGGTTTCCTATCATTCCAGAAATATTCAGAACAGACTTAAAGAAAGTTTTCTGTTCCCAAAGTAGTACCACCTTCTAATTATAAAACGGATTTCATTAGCAATTAAGAAAAATCAAGCTGCTTTTACCTTACTACACCAAATGTTTACATTTAGTTTTAGCTGTGCAATATGGAAACTAAACAGTAGTAGACAGTTTAATGTACCATACAGCAAATTTCAACTGAACATGTAAGATGGAAGTAAAACTATGTGAAACTAAAGCATTTACTGCTTATTTTTCATAACATCCACCAATGTTCTCCTCACAAAGAACCAACAAAACAAATAAACAAAACCACATTGCTCCTGAATATCACTTTGCTTTGTGAACTAATTTATTTTTTGCAACTGATTTATTTTTCTGTGCAAAACATGGTGTAATCCCATAGCTCTGTCTCAGATAAAATCATATTTAATCACTTGATATTTCAGTGCACTTAATATTCATGAACACTTTGAAATCTGTCAGTTACATGAAATAGAAGGCTGTTTTCAAGACTGGGACTCTGCATCATATTCATCATTTCAGATCTACTGGTGACTTGAATAATAACTTCCTAACTACTTTTCTTATCATGGCTATATCAGAAAAATAAAACTATGAAAATAGCTTGTGCAGATACTGAACTCTATTTACAGGCCATTAACAATATATAATTATTCAAGGGGTATTCTTTGGTAATTTATTATTATTATTATTATTATTATTATTATTATTATTATTATTATTATTATTATTATTATTATTATTTTTAGTTTGGCGTTGAGTTTCTTGTGTTTTTAAAAATTATATGCACATTAAGTGCTTTGGTAACATAAACACATTTGCAAGTACCTACTCCTTGGGAGGATAGGAAATAAGATTTATTGATATTTTTGGATAAAAGTTATTTGGACAGTATGCTTTTTTTCCTATCATCACTAAGTGAAAGCAGAATAGAAGGATGCAATCTGCATTCATACTATAAAATAATGTAATACATCCAGATTTCTGTTCATCTCTGTTGGATTTATTTATTTATTTATATTACACTTCACTGTGATTGTTGGATATTTTTCTTCATTTAACTGTTTTGCAGATGTCTTGAGAAAAATGGGAAGGGTACAAAAGAGAAGTCTGAATGTGGGATTTCCATAGACTGCCTCCCAAACACTGGTAACAGCAGCAATCTGGAAAAGAGTGATTCCTCCAGAATGATGAGATGTTTTCTGTCCTCTAGGAGACTGACAAGACAAAGTCAGAACAACTTGTGGAGACTCATTATAGCACAATGGTCTTCCTTTTTTTTTTTTTTTTTTTTTTATGTCAGGTAAATTCTCTGTATAAACATGTGTGTGATGAGTGTGCCAGCTCAGCTTAGCAACACAAATGGAAATGCATCTCTTTTCTGCACCTGAGAATGACCCAGGGATATAGGATCCATGAGCCTGATCTACAAAAGAAACCAAAATGAAATCTACTTGTGGTATACCAGCTTCTTTATCAGTCATGAGCTCAGTCAGCATGAAAACCAGTCAACAAAGTTCACCTGAAGTGTTAACCTGATGTGTAGTACCTTTGGGATAGAGCATATTTTACTGTTCTTTTCTTCAATCTCATATTGCCTGTATAGCATCAATAAGTTTCATCAGAAAAGAATATGTATGCAATGCATTTCCTTTGCTCTGCTTATTGTTTACTCTGACATTGTAGTACATTTTTCTGAAAGTTTATTTTAGACTTCCTTGGTAAGAGAAGATCTCATTGCTTCTTTGTTATGAAAAAGTATGGAAAGAAATGAGTGAAGGGAGTGAGCTGCCAAAAATCAGTTTGGCATATCCAGGAATACAAAAAATGAAATATGTTTTACAGCCTCTTCAACTAATGCAAAGCTACAGATTTTACTCAGCTTCCATGACAGGGACAAAAATGGATTAAGTGAATATTTTGTGCTTCAGTCTTTCGTAGGGCTGACACTAACAATGCTTTATCAACATTCTTGATATGGAACAATAATATAAATAAATTTATTCCTTTAATTTACAGGAAGCTGGTAACATTTAACCTACAAAGTTTGTTTGTTTGTTTGTTTTTCCATTAATAAAATGTAATGGTTTTATTGGTTCCTGGCAAAAAATACAGATTCTAGAAGAAAATTTATTCATTTTACTTAGCCATTTTATACATAGGAAGATTACACTTTAAAATAACTTTGTCTCTTTATTAGGGCTTTTGGCTTGGGCAGAGGGTTCTAAAGCTTTACAGTGTTAATAACCCCCTAGCTTCATAGCTGTTATTGCTGTTCTTATATTGTGTGTAACATACATATACTCAAAAAGATAGCAATAATGAGCTGCTTCTAAGCTTTTTATTTAAAACTATGCTGGGGAAAAAAAAAAAAAAAAGGAAAAGAAAGGGCTTCTTGATTTAACCTTCAAAATAACTTCCAAAGAGCTTTCAAAAGATCAGTACTTTTTAAAAGGCTTCTAATCTATTTTTAACATCATGGAATTTTACTACTTTAATGACTCATCAACACACTAAGCCACATTCCTTATGTCACCTTGTAGCATCCTTGTTATCTTTCCTTCTTCCAGGGATATTATCTAATGGAAAATATTATATGTTTTCTAAACTCTGTATATATAACTAATATGTTTAGATATACCTTTAGTCAGGTCTGTACATCATGCAGAAATGAAATCAAAGCCAGCTGTTTGCAATTTGTTTGAAACTTTTATTTTCTATAGATGGTTCAGTATATGTGAACATCCTACTACTGAGGATACTTTTGTTTGTAACACGGACAGATAAACTTTAAATTCTGATCACATGGACTACTCTGAGACTTTCATACACATTTCATTGCAGTGTTCTGTTTTACACATGCTTTTACACATAATATTAATCCCATTTAATCCAGGGTATTAATGGGATAAAAAATAGTAGTGTTACAGTTAGATGAAAACAGCAATGCATTTTACAGATGGGGTTATAAAATATTCTCAGATGATCTTGACTCAAAGCCACCTTCTGTTTTTACTGAAGATTAATATGAACTCATTATACAGCCACTTCACAACTAAAGCACGTCACATCTTGCAAGTGTTCAGCATTCTCAGTTTCAAAACATATTCATTCAGCACAGTTCATCTTTACTTAAAGTTCACCAGGAAAACCCAGAATAGTCAGTATCTCTAAACACAAAATCATATAGAAGGTGACGTTTTAAGGCAAATTTTTGAAATGAGTTGTTAAACACAGCCAAATCCCTCTAGCTATAAATAGCATGAGTTGTTTTGAGGAACAGTAATGCCCAGGGTTTGAACAGGTTTCATAAAACACAGAGAGAATGAACACTTGAATTTTTAATAACGTTATTCTCTCTCTGCAATCAGGCTACTATCTACTTTCTTATGTCTGTCCTATTGAATCATTCATTAGGCAACAGTTTCTATCATGCTGCAATGTTGCTTAGAAAAAAATAAATTCATTTTTCACAGAAAAGTATTCAACACTCTGCCTTTCTGTAAGCATAACACTAATGACTATTCTCAGATACTTTTTTTTCTCTTCTGGCTTATCAACTGGGAATGCTGTCTTTTCCTCATATATTCCCCCATTCTAAAAAAATTTAGGAGTACTCCCACTAATTACTGTGGGATTGCAAAAGAATTTATGCTTTGTATTTGTAGAAAACCATAGGAAGTAACAAGACATTCTTAAATAGCAGGTAGAAGGCATATGTAAAGTATATTGATTGCTCTTGAAAAGAACGCTTAGTGAATAGGTCAGAGGACATTGTACACTGTGACCAAGTGAAAGGATTACAGCACTGTGCACTAAATATAAAATCCCAGACAAAATAAGGGTTAATTAAACCTTATTCTCATAGTATTTTCATGCCACACTTCTTTCAGAACATGAAGAAAAGTTTGACTAGTGGCATGCTGTCCTGTGCAGACACAAAAACCTGTCAGTAGGTTGGGAAGCAGTTATCATTTAAAACTCCTCAAGGCAGAAAAGGAGAGATTGTATCTTGAAAAAACAAAGAAAAACAAAACAAAACAAAACAGAAAAACAATGTCATGGCTTTATGATTTTTGATTACTGGTATTCCACATCATAACATCATGTGTTATCACTGGGAGTTAAATTGTTAATGCTCCAGTTCCAGGTACCTTCCTGGAAGAGAAGAAGAACTACATTCCCTGGGGGGCTTTGCAGTCAGAGAGGAGATAGAACTCCTGGCAAGATCACCTGATCGGGCTGTTCTCTTCTTCACTCTTCTCTTTCGCCTCTCCTTGCTGCTGCCCATCCCAACTGCGCACATCACTTCAGTATTACTGTAAGGCCTACAGCTTTCAGATACTTACTCTTTATATTAGATTTATTAGCTTCAGTTCTAATTATATTGCATTATACTTTGTTATCTACCATTCTGATACCATATTTAGTAAATTAGTTCGTTTCTCCTCTGATTGTTGCTGTTGTTTTTAATTATTTTGGGGTCCTCTGTTTCCCTTTTCTGGTGGTGCGGATTTTGCAAAATCCCTCTGCCCCACTAGTCACAGAACTGGGCCAAACCAGCCCAAGTTGTTGTTGTGGACAAACAACAACAATCCCACACACAAAAGCCAAACCAACCAGCCAACCAAAAACAATAAATGAAATAATAAGCTATGCTGCGTGTATGCAACACAAGTAAGAGTAAAAAAAAACCAAAACAATAAATGCTGCTGAATATTGTCTAAAACTCTTATCACTAGAAATAGCTAATTTCTGTGCTGATGGAAAGGAAGAGTTTTAAGAAGCACAAAAGCTGCAGAACTACAGAAGCAAAGAGATTAAAAGTATCACATGCTCGAGAAGATTAGAAAACCAAGAAAACATAACTAGAAAAAAAGTCTGAAATCAAACTTGAAAGGTCATTTATTTTCTTTTTTGCCTTGAATTATATACTTATATCATCTACCCATATTCCCTACAAATACAAAAACATTTTTTTGCAATTCATTAAATGCTGGGGATTTGACAATCTATTCAGAAAACCTGCTCTTTCTTTGTGACAATTTCAATTGGAAAAGGTTTTCTTAAATGATAGTCTTGTATCTTTACTGGATTTTGAGCCTCTAAATTTTTGTTCTGGTCCACATTAGTTACGATTTGGACTTTTTCTTTCTGTAATTCCCTTTAATATATTACATTTGGATGCTACAGGTTGTCAGCATCTAAATCATTAAGGAATGTACTGAGTACATTCTAGGCAATTAGAAGAAGTAGTAGGATCATTCTAAATCTTCAAAATATTAAGATTTTCAAATTGTTGAAAAGGTCAAGCAGTCTCAGTGGATAAGTGGTTGAAATAAAGACTCTGAGATAAGGAAAAATGAAGAAATGATCTGGTTCAGAGTAGATTGGCAAGCCTTATTTTATGGCAGCTTTGAGGCTGATAATGATCTTGGAGAAAAGGAAGCAACATAGAGAACAGCAAGTCCTTAAAGAAAACAGACTGGAACAAGAGCTGCAGAAAAGGAGTTCTAAATTAGTATTCAGTCAGTTCTGACCATGTTAAATCTAAGCCATTAACATCAATCAAGAAGAGATGACAAAGACAGACAAAAGGGGAAAGAGGTGTTGAGAGAAAAAAAAATCAGTATATGAGGTATTACTCTAGCAGCGGATAACCAGATACTTTTAAAAGAATTGATCGCTCTCAGAAAACACAGAAAAAAAAAAAATATATATATATATATTAAAAAAAGAAAAAAAAAGTCTCAGGTCCCTAAGATTAGAACCTTTCATTTTCTTTCATTATATGGTTACTATTTTTGAATGCACATTTTTGCAGTACAAATAGAATAGCTGAAATTGAATCTTCCCCTGTAGAGTAATTCAAAGTAATTAGTTCTACAGTTTAGTACCTTTTGGTACCTTTCCTTTTCAGTAACTCTTGTGAAGCAATAGGTAGCTGTTTAATGAAAATAAACAAATGATTATCAGTGTAGTATCTACAATGGATGAAATTAAATATTTTAAGGCTTTGTACTCCTGGCATTTGCACTCTGCTTCGGCAGGATTTTCTAATTACCAGAACAAATAACCTACACTGATTTTCAAGACAGTTCACTTAATGTTTGCTCTCAGACACAGCTGTCAGCATTAGAACGTGTTTTTAAAACAGGATATTTAACTTTTGTTAATAAAAATGTATCACACTATTAGGCAGCCACTTACATGGGCAAATATGAAAATGAGTCTTAATTGTTTTTAAGATAATAATGATTTATTTTCAGAGCCTACTGATACTTTTAAAACACAGTAGCTTGCTCCTGGTATAAGAAATAATATGAACAGTGAGAGGTTTTTTTTTATGCAGTTAATTTAATACACCGCACCAATTAATTTTTTGAAACTGAAACTACTTCTGCAACATGGTGTCAGCTCTTTCCCATTTCAACTGTGTTCCAGTGGACTACACTGACCTCACACAGTTCTGCAGAAATGAAAAAAACAGAAACAATCCTGGAAGTTTGATAGCCAAGAAACTCTATATTAATGTCTAAAACTCAGGTGTGAATTTATTTTGATCCTTGAAAGTAAAGGAATTTACTTGAGAGTAGTGCATCTTACAGAACCTTTCAGACTACCTTTGTTTGATATTACATTTATTCTGCTTATGTTCTCAACTCAAGTGTATTATTCCATGTTCTGTTTAGAAAATTGACATTCCCAGAGTTGTGTCATTATGGAAAGAATGTTTGACAAAAAAGAGAGTAATATGATGCAAATTTTACTTTTACTTTGAATTAAGTTCTCCAAGATGCACTTCCAACACTGACAGTGTCTCTGAGATATGTTTAATCCATCATCACTATGTTATTAATATATTACACTGGGGGAAAAAAAAAAAAAAATCTCAAAAATATATACATGTAGATATATATTTTCTTTCTGATCCTTTCTAATTCTATACCATCACCAAAACCTGGTGGAATGATTCCCATGACTGCAACACAAATGACTAGCATAGCTGAACAAGGACCTGCTAGCCAAACTGAAGAGCAAGAAGATAATGCACAGGCAGTGAAATCAAGAATGGGTACTGTGGGGTGAGAATAAAGAAGCTGTTAGGCTATGTAGGGATAGGTCCAGCTTGAACTAAACTTGGCAAGGGATGCCAAGAAGAACAAGAAAAGCATCTATAAGTAGTTCAAACAGAAAAAGAAAGTTCAGGAGGGCATACCACCCGTAGTGAGTGGTGTTCATCAAATCCAAGTGAAAGGTCTTTTACCTGGGTTGTGGCAACCCCTGCTAACAGTACAAGCTGGGGGATATAAAGATGGAGCACAGACCTGCTAAAAAGGACTTGGAAGTACTGGTGGGTAGCAAGCTGGACATGACCCAGAAATGTGCCCTCACAGCCCACAAAACAAACTATATCCTGGGCTGTATCAGACATTGTGTGGCCAGCAGATTGAGGGAAGAGATCCTGCCCCTCTGCCCTGCACTGGTGAGGCCTGACTTGAAGTATTGTGTCCAAATGTAGAGTCCTTGGTACAGGAGAAACTTGGACCTGCTGGAATGCATCCTGAAGAGGGGCCACAAAAGTGATCCAAGGGATGGCACACCTCTTCTATGAGGACAGGCTGAGAGCTGGGTTTGTTCAGCCTGGAGAAGAGAAGGCTCTGATAGCTGCCTTTCAATATCTAAAGGGAAGCCATGGGAAAGAAGGGGACAGATTCTTTAGCAGGAACTGTGGTGTTAGAACAACAGGAGATGTCTTCAAGCCTGAAAAGGGTATGTTTAAGTGGAATATAAGGAAAAAGTCTTTAGCAGTGAGGGTGGTGAGGCACTAAAATGGGTTGCCCGTTGATGGTGGTGGATGCTCCATCTCTGGAAACTTTCATAACAAGGCTGGATGAGGTCCTGGGCAATGTGATCTTGCTGTGTATGTGTCTGTTCATTCCCCACTTTACGAGGTATTTGACTGTTTTGAAATATGCTTCATTTTCCTTATGCTGAATTGACCAAAACATTTCAGTTGTTTTCCACCTGAGATAGACACTGAGGACAAGATCATTAGAGTTTATCGCAACAGAGTACGGTACTTCAGTAGAGAATCAGAGTTCTAAAAACCGGAATGAATAAACATAAGAACATGCTCCCTGCTAAAAATAACACTGTCTTGAGACAGTATAAGTATACATTACTTTCCAGTATTTGCAACATGAGAGGTGGAATCCCAGCCATCAATTTCCACTCAGCTTTATTTGTGAGGAGGACTAGGACTGGATGGTTTTTTTTGGTTTTTTTTTTTGGTTTTTTTTGTTTTTTTGTTTTTTTTTTTCTTTTAAGCAAAAAATACTTTAGTCTGAGAATTTTATGACACTAAAGATTAAATCCACTTGATTTTACATTGCAATTCTGCACCATGGGTTATTGCAATTTTCTTTTAAACCACTCTACTTATGGACATAAGTATAGACATACACATTAAAAAAAAAAAAAAGATTGATACATACAAGGAAATACTATTCTCCTAAAAATCAACAGCAACTGTGTAAAAAAATCCTATGCCAAAATGAGCATTTATTGTACAGGCCTCTTTTCTCTTTTTCACAGTGAAATAGAAACATAAATATATAAAGAAACAGCATTTTGTTGTTGTTGTTATTGTTTTTTTTAACTCTGAGAAACTTCATTCCCATAGCTGGAAGAAAAAAAAAAAACCATGCTTTTAAAAAACAATGTGAATCCACTGTATACCACTCAGCTTTTAATGCCACATTTCATTCCTTCATTTAACAGGGGGAAAAAAAAAGTGTGTCCTTTAATACACTGTGGTTTTCAACTTTGTTTTAGAAGTGAAGTCACTGTAACTTAAGTGAATGTCATTATATAGCTAGTTATTCAAGCTGATACTGTCCTTGGCAGCACTTACAGGGCAATCATTCCATGAGAATAAACAATTCTTGAACAATTTCTCCAATCTGTTAGGTTCAAATATATTTTTGTCAGCATGAGGCATGCATGTTTCTCTTCCAATTACTTTTATTCCTTATACAAATATTTATAATTTTTTTATCAAGGACAGATCAGAAGAAATCTCCTCTTTCTGTATGAATGCTTCGCTCTCTCCCTCTTATACTATTTCAGCACAGTCAGTTGATACCAGTTATTTCAATAATCAAAGTTCTATTCAAGTGTATCTATGACACAAAGACTATTATCATTTATAGACCAGTATGCTAGCGCTGTTAATTACAACAAAGTCTTCATATACATTGACAATATAAGCCTCAATATAAGGCTCTGAGCCTCTGAGCCTTCTCTTCTCTAGGCAAAGTGGTTTCAGTTTTCTGGGCCTTTTTTCATAAGTGCATAAGTGCTATAGGTTTTCCACATCATAACATCATGTACAGCATGGGTAATTAAAGAGTTAATGCTGCAGTTCCATGGATTGACAACTTTCCAGATACCTGCTCCTCAAAAGAGAAGAACTACATATCCCAGGGGGCCTCACAGTCAGAGAAGGAAGATATATCACAGAAGTCACAGAGTCTTGCTCACTCTTGCTGGCTGGCAGCAGGTGTGGGTGTGCTTCCAAGCCATGCACTTGCATTCAAGTAAGCCTTTCAGTTTCATAAACTCTCTTATTTTATTTGATTTAATAGCCTCATTTTCAATTAGATTGTATTATACTGTGTTATCTTGCATTCCAGTATCGCTGTAAAGTAAGTTTTCCTCCTTAGATCATTCCTCTGATCTTATTTCCTCTCTCTGAGCCCAGTTCCCATCTCCCTAACTCTTTCCCTTTTCCCTTCCCATTTTTGGGAGCCAGGGGTCCCATGGGCCTACAGCCCCCCTGTCACGGGCATATATTGATCTAGGTAACTCTGTGATGATAGGAGACATACCCCAGTCCCTTCATCATCTTAGTGGCCTTGGACTCCCTCCAGTACTTCATATTTCTCATGTAAGGGGGAGCCCAGAGCTGGACACAAAACTCCATGTGTGGCCTCACCAGTGAGTAGAGCAGAAGGATCATCTCCCTCAACCTGCTGGCAATACTTTTCTTAATGCAGCCCAGGATACCATTTGCCTTCACTGCAGCCAGAGTGCTCTGTAGGCTTGTGTTCAGCATATTGTCCTCAAGGGAATCAGGTTCTTTTCCTTAGAGCTGCTTCCCAGCAGGGTGGCTCTCTGCATGTGATGGTGACTTTGTCCCTCTCCAGACACTTTTCACTTCTCCCTGTTGAAATATACAGAGAGAGAAAAAGGAAAAAAAAAAAACAACATCGATCTTTTTTTGCCTGAACTGATGATTAATCTTATACTGTGTAGAAAGGCATAATTAAAAATGAGAAAACAAGAAAAAGCACCTGTCTTACTTCTGGGTCTTTTCTGAGGCAGAAGCAAATATTTTTAGTAAGTATTGCTTAAAAATCAAACAAACAAACAACAACAAAAACACACAAGCTTCAATAAAGGATTTTTTAGTAAATATATCGGAAGATTTTGTGTGCTTTTTTTTTGGATTCCTTATCCAAATTTAATGTCATCTTCACATGTTTAAAGAGACAAAATTGCTTTTTTGTCCTCTTCAGTCTTCACACAGTATGTAACTCAAAGTACATTTTCACTTTGTGAACAACTGTTTTGGAAAATAAAAACTGCTTTTAATATGTAGCAAAGTCTGTGACACTACACTGAGTAAAGCAGGCTTGAGTCTTAACCTTTCATTTGTCAGACTGGCAAATTTTAAGATATATTCATTTTTAATATGTATGTTATCTGTACATACATTCACACATATATGCATAATGCAAAAATGAAAAGAATGCTTAAAGAACAAAATTCTGCAAAGCTTTTTAAAGCTTTGCAAAACTAGTCTTTTGTAAAATGAAATTATGGAAATTGCCTATTAAATTTTCTTTTAATCTTCTTGTGCAAACATGCTTTTTTTTTTTTTTTTTTTTTTTAATAATGGTGCAACATACACTCTTATGTATACTCAAAAGAAAGAAAATAGACAATGCAGAATTACTGAACTGCTGAGTTTTCTCAATTTTCTCAAAATTTTCTCAATTTTCCCTTATGTCTATATTATTTACCAATTTATTCAGACAATTAGACACTATAGCACTATCTCAAAATACAAAATCAAAGGATCAGGACCAGAAAGATCATGAAGAAATATTTTAAACATAAATAAATGACTGTCTTAATTTTGTGAAGTTCAGTTTTAAAACAGAGATCTGAGATACGCAGAGATAAAACTACAGCTTTTCTACATATCTTTGGTGCCCAGGTTAAGAAACCTCAGATTGTTCAGCCTTTTGTGACAGTGTAAACTAGTATAATTTAATTGTCATTATTTTTAAAGGGGAATTTTTATCTGCTAATAAAATCTGATTTTTTGTATCTTAACTTCAGCACTCAGAAAATGATGAAATATTTAAATGTTTAAATTTTTAAATGCCACCTGTGAGAAATCTGACATAAATAATGATGATGTTGTTGCAGTGTCAAACAGGAGCTCCCTGGAACAAGAAAGAACATTATCTAATTAAACGTAATAATACATAGTTTCCTTAGTAAGAATCTTTCTTTGTCTATTTTCTGACTGATTTATCATGCTCATCTTTATAATCTGCAAGTTCTGAAACAGTGAAGTAAGCATTATACAAAAAATGTTTAGCTTCCATTTACATCCAGAATTAGAGGCAGAGTCACAAAATAATTTAACATATAGCCATACTAGGAATTTGTAAAGTGGTATAGCGATACTGTATGCAACATTCAGTACTGTAAGAACAATAACAAAATAGTAAGATGTTGAACTTTTATTGTTATTATTGTGAATGCCTGGATTACTTCAGGTTTTTTGTTTGTTTGTTTGTTTTTGTTTTTTCGTTTTTGTTTTGTTTTTGTTTGTTTTTGTTTTGTTTTGTTTTTTTGGTGTGTGTGTGTGTGTGTTATATTGAGGAGAGAACTGGGAGGAACCTGTGTGAATTTCAAAGTGTTATTCTTACCAAGCTACAGCTATCTCAGTATTAAATGTACCTTCTGTCTTTGCTGTGAAGTTCTTTGCTTCCCTTTATGTAATAAACAGTATTCACAGAATGACCAAATTACAAACTGAGCATAAACAGCATAGGGAATGGTGTTAATTTCCTGAAAACATCTGCTGATCCACTGATTCCAAAGTATATATGCAAATGCTTGTGAAGAACATTATCATGTGGGGCTCTGCATATTCTAAAATAGCTGCAGTAAAGTACAGTTTTTGATCCTGTTCTTTTTTTGTTTGCTTGTTGGTTTCTTAAAGGTTAATCAAACACTATCACATGCAGTTTTACTTCCACTTCAATGGATACAAAAGGGGAAGATTACCTCAGGGGCTCCACAGAGACTTTCTTCATTGGAAGTTTTTTCCTCTGTATTAAACAGTTGAGGCCTGTTTTCTATGTATTGTTGTATCAAAACTTTCTGAAGTATATGCACATATACTGCACATAAACTCAACAATATAAAACAAAATATTTAAAAAATCTACGTTCCTATATGATTATAAGAATTTAAGTTAAAACACCATAAAAGTACAAAATCCTATACAAAATACAAAATGCAGAATATTCCCTACCTCCCAGTAAAAATGCTAGACCACTGTGTGACTTGACAACAGAAACTAAACAGATGTCGTAAGGAAGAATGAAACTTTTCAGGGGAACACTATTGAAAAGAAAACATATATAGAGCAGGAAGCCTGTATGGTTAAAGCAGTTAAATCTAATGGAAACACAGAAACATTTAACAGTATGTTAGAAGGATGTGATCTGTTTCTAGTGTAGTTTAATTTGAAACTGCAATCATTATCCAACTGTTTGACATACTGATCTCCAGAAGAAGAGAAATGACGAAATCAAAACGGTGTCATCTTTTACTATGTTAGTAAAAAAACTGACAAGAAAAAATTCCTGTCTCTCCTCCCCAAAAAGTTGAAGAAGTTTCAGAAGAAAATTGTCTTCAGCTTCAGTTTTGCTTTTAATTTTGAAGTTATATTCCCTCATATTTTTCAAAGTTAATAATTTTCTTATTGAACTGAAGACTTTCATTTCTTTTTTCCTCTTTTATTTATTTAGTTGTTTTTTGTTTTTTTTTAAATTTATTTTTAATGATGAAACATGGATTTTCAGATACTCTGAAATGTACAAACTAAGCGTCTTTTATAACTCAAGAACAAAGCAAACAGCATGTAGAACTTCTGGTGTACTTCCCAGTCTTAATACTGCTGTATGTGACAGGGATATTTCTAAAGAGTAATAAATTAATTTACGGAAAATTCAAGTTCTAGTAATAGAAAATCCTAGTCATTCTAGTTGCTGTGATCCTTCTTTTAATGTCATTGTGGAAATAATATATAGATGTTTTTATCATATTCAGTTCTGAAAGTTCAGGAACATTTTCTTGATGGACTGAAGATGAGTAAAATTCTTCCCCTCTGAGTGGCTGTGTCTGGCCTCATGAACATGTCCATCCCTCACGAAAAACCCAAGCAGTAGTGTGCTATTAACACTGTCTCAGTTGAAACCAGAACATAACCATGTTCATCTTTACCTTAATTTGACTGCTGATCAGTATCTACTGTAGAAATTGACTGGTGGAGTGACTTGCTGGTATGCCAGAAGAAAGGATGTCAGGGAGATACCCCAAGAAAAGTGTTTGACCCCCTACCCCATCACAGTCAGACAGACCAGACTGATGAGGAGCACTGGGAGAGAGTCCTGACTCGGCATCACGGGAGCCCTCCCTGCCTGCCTATCCCACTTCCCCAGCTCCCTTTAAGCAACAGATTTGACAAGCTGGAAATGGAAGGGGAGGTGAATAGGAAGGCAATGGACGATCTGTGTGTGAAAAAAGGGTCCTACCATTTGGAAAGAATATAGAAATGTTTTCAGGGCCTTGCAGGGATGCAATAAGGAAGGCTAAAGCCCACCTGGAACTGAATCTGGATAAAGCAATAAAGGATAATAAAAAAGGCTTTTGAAAGTATGTTATTAGTAAAAGGAAGACTAGGGCCCCCTACTAAGTGAGGGAGGTTTTCTGGTAACAGGGGATGCTGAGAAAGCAGAGATACTGAACACCTTCTTTGTTTCTGTCTTCTGTGGAAAAGTTCTCCTGCAGGAATCCCAGATCCTTGAGGTTAGTGAGAGGGTCTGGGGAATGAAAGACTTCCCTTTAGTCAAAGAAGAGGT
The DNA here is from genome assembly GCF_054131305.1 of Coturnix japonica. Lineage (NCBI taxonomy): Eukaryota > Metazoa > Chordata > Aves > Galliformes > Phasianidae > Coturnix > Coturnix japonica. Next base: position 144,580,591 of record NC_140663.1, read on the forward strand.
GGTCCATGAGCACTTAGGCAACACCAATGTTCATAAATCCATGGGTCCTGATGGGGTGCGTCCACGGGTGCTGAGGGAGCTGGCGGAGGTGGTTGCTGAACCACTCTCTATCATATCTGAGAGATCTTGGAGAATGGGGGAGGTGCGTGAAGACTGGAGGACAGCCCATGTCACTCCAATCTTCAAAAAGGACAAGAAGGAAGATCTGGCCAGTGAGCTTCACCTCTGTCCCTGGAAAGGTGATGGAACAGCTTGTGCTGGATGCCATCTCCAGACAAATGGAAGAAAAGGAGGTTATCAGGAGTAGTCAGCCTCCTTTAGAAAGACAGTAGAAAATGTATCAGTGATGTAGTTGAAGACTATAAAAATTTCATTATGCAGAGACTTTTTTCATGTATCCACCTTAAACCACTGAAGGTATAAATTATAAGGCTCAGTTATTTTTTGTCATTCTTTTGTTAACCTTTCCTTGTCTCTATTTTGCATCTTGAACGTGTCCCAAAAAAAATTAATTTGAAGCTTCACAAACAGCTTGGGGAATGCTAGTGCTTTATGCAAACTGAAAGAACTATGTTATACAGCATAAATGACTTCAAATAAATGAAACACAATTGGATTTGCATTATTGAATTTACATAAAATAGTAACATCTACCTAAATCTTTGTAAATACAATATGGCATCTTTTGAACTACAGAAATTAAATCTGCTTCACAGATGACATTTGTTTTAGATTTTGTATATTTCCTTATCTGATAATCTGAGCTGGTGTTTTTTGTATTTGTGTTTCCTTGTTTTTTGTTTTTGTTTTGGTTGTTTTTTTTGTTTTGTTTTGGGTTTTTTTTGTTTGTTTTGTTTGGGTTTTTTTTTGCTTGTTTCAAAGTTGATTGGAATCCTTTTGTAGAAAATAACACCTTCAAACAATTGCAGATACAGGAATCCTGTAAATTGGTCATTTAATAAATAAATTGAAGTAATCAAATATCTACCTTGGACAGGCAGTAGAACATTAGCTTTTGAAATAGTAGAAAGATCTACATAAAAACTAACGCTGATAATCAACTTTCTAATTAAAATGCATTTGTTCAGACAGTGCATGCATTGATGTATACATTTCAGGCAGAATCATCTTGGTCCAGTAATTTGAATTTGATCTTCCTGTTTCGAAGTTGTTAGGTATATCCCCACAATTGTCCAAAGAGGAGTCACATTAAATTTTTAGGATGCAAAAGAGAAAATAGTCATCATAACTTGTGTACTAAGATTTTATTAAGGACAATGTTTACTTCCCAGCATCTTTACTTAACCGATATGAAATTTAAACTTCACTGAAACTGCATGTTAAACTTAACATCTCAAATGTTAGTTACACAATGAAAGTTTTAATCTTCTGCTTATGTTCTGCTTTACTTTCAATCTTTTTCTTTTAATGTCTTTTTTGTTTGTTTGTTTTGTTTAAATAATTTCTTAGAAGTCCTCATTGTGTTCTGAAATAAATCAAAATCTAGATAGCCTCTCATCCTCTTTTTCCTCTAGATTCCAATTCCATAATGTTTTGTGGGGGGTTTTTTTTGTTTGTTTGTTTTGGTTTTTTTGGTTTTTTGGTTGTTTTTTTTTTTTTTCCTCACATTGAAAAAGAAAATATATTTAATTCACCATTTTCAGTTTGAGAGCTTAAGAGTGTCAGTTGTTGGAAAATCTACAGCTGGTACCTGTAGCATTTTGAAGAAGGAAATTGTCTCCCGAACTTGTAAAATCATCTGGAAACAATTGGGAATCTAATTAATTACAGTGATAAAATTTGAACAGTCTTTCTAGGTGAAAAAGTTAACTTGAGTGAATCGTGCATTGATAGATTGGAGTTTTTTGTTTGTTTGTTTGTTCTGTTTTTGTTCTTGCTAATGCTTAAATTACATTCTTCTAAGGAATGCATTAGAAACTTAATAATTATGACTTTGCATTTAAGCATTAGTATTTACTAACCATAAAATACTGATAGAAGATGATTTATAACAGGTGGACATCTATTCTGTTACGATTTAAATAAGTGTAGATTATCACTGGATAAGCCATTATATTGCCATCACCTGCTTAATTATCTCAAAACAAATAACAACAAAACAAACAAACAAATAAAAAAAGTACATTATCTCAAAGTTCTATTGTTACTTATCAGAAATCTTACTCAAAAGTTAGCATGTTTTCCACTAGTTTGATTTACTATCTAATTAGGTTCTTTCTATGAAGATGTGCTTATGTATTTATTGCTCATTGTTGTTACACAAATAAAGCTTTGAAAATTAATAATGCAGATGTGGTAGAAAAAATGCTGGATTACTCTCTTATGGAAAATGAAGGCAAAATTATAGTTTATGTTGAATGTTTAGAAGATGAGTGTTTTAAGATTAGATGTCACTGAGAAACTGACTCTTATACTGTAAATGCAAAATATGATGGTCCTTAGCGAAAACACCATACAGAATTAATTTGATTTGGAATTTTATTTTTCTGAGAAATGCACAACTATTACATTTATATTCTTCCTATCAGCATCAAGACTTAAAAAACAGTTCCAAAAATTGGAAAGAGCTACCGTGAAGCTGAAAAAAACAAACCGGTTTTGCTAGCAAGTTGGAACTGAATTCCCAAAAGGTATAAATTAATTAGTATGCCATCGCCATCGTTCTTTTCTTTAGGAATCACTTTCAAATTTTCTTTTTTAAATAATGTAACAATTAAAGATGTATTATTACTTTTAATAACATCAGCATCTATTATGACACTGAATAAAAACTGTAAGGGAAGTTTCTAGGACTGGAGAAATTCATTATAGAAATTTTTAAAATTACATCTGGAATTATTTTCACAGAGGAATGTTAGCTATACCTTTAAGCATTAAACACTGATATTACAGGCAGATGTAAAGATTTTTATCCTTTCAGGTTTACAGTGTTAGCATGAATTTAAAATAATCTTTGACAAAGAAATATGATGTTAAATGCTCTAACAGCCATCAGAATGAGAAAAGAAGTAAACATGTGGACATGCTGATAGTGATTTCTCATGATCTGATCCCTCATGGATGAACTAGTCCTATTCTAAACCGATTACTTTGTCATTCACTAGCACCTATCTTGTCTGCTGCTGTCATGCTAAGTCTTTGACATTAACAATAAGATTAGAACTAGCTGTGACTGTCTCGCCATAGCTTAGAAAGATACCAGAGAACTTGTTCTGGTAGAATTAAATTTAAAGACAGACCTTTAAAACTTTGCCTCTGGGCAATGATTATCACACAGGCCTAGTGCAGAACACTAAATTCCATCTGGAAAGCGGAACATGAGCATGACTTTGGTATTCCCTTATTTAAATCCTTGAGAGACATACATAAATTGCATTATTGATCTTCTAAAATGCTAACATATTGTGATATGCATGCATAGAAATGCATATTTTCCTTGAAGATAATTGTGTTCCTTCAATTTATCACTGTGTAATTCACCTTTCCTATCATTAATATAACTAATAATTTTACAGAGTATTTACACAGTTGAAAATTTTCGTTGTTCTGTGATGAGAATCTTAATAGTTGTCTTTGAGCACTTATGCAATATCTACCTGCATACATCGCCTTTAGAAAATGCACTGGATGCTTCCACAGATGGAAGTCAAGTTATGAGGTGCTCAAAATTAAATAATTATGTGAGCAGTTTTCTAACCACTTAGTACAAATGAAAAACAAACTGTTAAAATAGTGCTAAATGTAATATGAGAAAAAAGAAAATTAATTATAAGTACATTTGAGATATAAAAAAAAAAAAAAAAAGATTTTCGAAATGTTTACATTCATATTCTGCATATGGAAGATATTATCTTTATTGTTTAGTGGTTTGTGGTAGCTATGGTAATGGAAGGACGGTTGGACTAGAAGATCTTGTAGGTCCTTTCCAACCCTGTAATTCTATGATTCTATGATTCTGTGATTAAGTATCAAAATAAGTAAAAAGAGAGAAGACATTAACATGGGATAAGCAGGTTCAAATTCTTTTCTCATTAGTAAGAAACAATACTATAATTTTGCTAAAAATGAACCGTTGAATTTGACTCAATACTGTACTAAGAAATTGGTATAATCATATTCTACTGAGAGTCTTAATGAAAGTTAAAGTCTCTCATTCTAACCTTCTTACCTTCTTAACCTTTTTTTTTTTTTTTTTTTTTTTTTTGTGTGTGTGTGTGTGTGTGTGTTTTGGTTCTGATTCTTATCTGGAGAACATATTTACTGTTTAGCTCAGTACAGCTCATAGATAATTTGAGCTATGAAAATATTCAGTAGGAGCTCATTAAGAATGTATGATGAATTTTGAAATATGTAACCATTTTTTAATCTGCATCATGCAATGTTCTTTGAAAGCCAGAAGTCTGGAGTACTTTGAGCCAAGTTAAAAAACTTCCTATATGGCTAATAATTTTAATTAGAGAATGTTGCCAAAAGCCAGGTCCTATTTCGTTCTTAAGATTTTTTTTGTGTGTCAGTATGAGTCATGTATGTTGATGTTCTGTGAAGAATGAAGGGTAAATTCTGAAGCATAGACTTAGCAAATAATTACTGAACAAGTGCATTTGACTAATTTTGCAGTATGTCGGCAAGCTTTTCTTAGTATACTAGCTAGAAATCAGTTATGTTGCCTAAAATAAGCATAACCTTTGGTCTAATATAACATGTATAGTAATGGATTGGGCAGTATAAAAGAAGAGCTTCATACCTGCATATGTGTGTATGTGCATTATTTTTCTTAGATAAAAGAGAGAGGTCATCTCTCTTGTAAGGACATGGAAAAAAGGAAAACAGAAATTATTGTAGATTTAGAGGGGGCAGCTTATGAAGATCTCTCTAGTTTAGCATTCCAAAAATTTTACTAGGCTAGAAAGTTTGTTGCAGCTGTAGAATTACTAGATATATCTAGAACACATGAATGCATATAAATCAGAAATCCTTCAGTCCTGAGGAATTTATATATTATGAGCATTACTGCAATTGCAGTAGAAATTGACCATTTGTAGTCTATATTATCTCTTAAATATGCAATGCATGTGGTAATCTACACTTCTAATGTGGCATAAAGGATATTATACTTCAGTTAATGATGTGCCACAGTCATGTACTGTGAAATGTCAAATCAAAATTTAGCCATTTATTTTCAATAACTGTATATTAATATTTTTAAATATTAAATCTTCTGTGTAGGGCTGTATTCACAGCTTACTTAAACTTCTAGAATTTAATATAGAGAATGGCTTCTCAAGAAAACAAAGAAGCAATATTTTATACAAAATATTTAGATGTCTTTGCTAAATTCATTAATAATGTTACTTTTGTAGAAAATAAATCCAAAGGTAGAATTTGATCTTAAGAATCAAGGTATCAGAACCACCCTATAGATAAGGCTATATAAAAGTGTAACTATATCTTTAGAATTAATCAAGTCTAAATTTGAAGAGGATACTGGCACTATATTCATGGACCTAAAATATATAATGATATTTCTCTAATTTAACAAATTCTGAAAAATATAAAAGATTGGGCAAGTCCATGGTCTCAACTTCTCTCATAATTAATCTATGTCTTCTGCAAAATGGGACATAAAGCTTCTGTGGAACATGAAATGCGATTTTCTCAGAACCAGATGGAGTGATTTTAACAAGGAGAGTGTTTAATCTTTAATTTCAGAGTTATGCTACTAAAAGTTAGGTAAAGACCAATAGAAACCCAATTCTACTGTAGGAGTTCTAACAGAATGATTTATGCCGCCAACTTGAATCATAGATAAGGCAGTCCTAGAGTGCAAGTAACCAGGAGGTCTGTGAACAAGACAACACATGCACTGAGACAAGGAGGGTGCAGCATTTTGTATGGCAGTTTGTGAAGAAGAGTGCATGGGAAGGACAATACACCTTCTATAATGGCCCTGCCAGTTCCAGTTTCAGTAACAGTTGCCTTAGGCAGGTGGCAATCACTTATCTCAGAGTAAAGGCTGCAGCTCCAACTGGTACTGCTTTACTTACCCTATTTCTGCCTGATTCTTCCAGTCAGACAGAGCTGCTGAAGGGAGAGGCTGCAGTGCATTAGCAGGAAGTGCCTATACTTATGTGGCAGAGATGGGTGGCAGATCTGCCTGCAAAAGGCATACCCAGGTGGAAGACATATCAGGAAATCAAAGGAGGGTTTAGATTGGTTTGATGTGCAGGTTGCAGTTGAATTGTAAACAAAAAATCCCCCTCAAGACTGCATAGAAGTGAGTGATACCAAAAACTCAGAAGAATGAATTCTTGTTATGGCAACAATGAACTCAGTGAAGAAAATTCCCTTGTTGCCTAAGGGCTCTTGCAGAACTTCTTCTGCAAGAACCCATCACATCAGAGAAATAGAACCCTGTATTTTGACCAACAGCTTGACTGAGCAGGTATATTCTTAAAAAGATTATGAAGACAAGGAAAGCATATGGTCAATGGAAGAGAAGTCAGATGACAACAGAAAGACTAAGGTGCTGTCTTTAACATGGACCCTGAGACCTCTGGATATCTATGTTGGAATACTAAGACCACAGGAACAATAAACTCCTAGCCAAATCAAACTTGTGCAGGATTTGCTGCTTGAGCTTGACGCATGAGTCTGTGGAGCCTGATGGGATTCATTCCAGGGTATCCAAGGAGCTGGCAGATGTTACTGCAAGATGTTCCTCACTTATTTTTCAGTGGTCTTGGAAGAGGTCCCGAGTGACTGGAAGCTGGCAAATATTGTCCTGGTTCTAATGAAAGACAAGAAAAACCCTGGTAATAACAGGCCTGTTTTTCTCAGTTCAGTGCCTGGGAAAATTTCTGGGTTATTCTGATTATTCTGGGTCTAGAGCACAAGTTGTCTACGGAGCAACTAAGGTCACTTGATTTGTTCAGCCTGGAGGAGGCTGAGGGGAGGCCTCGTGGTGGAAGCCTCCGGGAGATGACTGGAGGGGAAGATGTTAATCTCCTTTCTCTGGTGACAATGACAAAACTCAAAACAGCATGGAGCTGCATTGGAAGAGGCTCAGATTGGATGTTAGGAAAATGTTCTTCACCATGGTCAGGCACTGGAAAAGGCTCCCCAGGGAAGCAGTCATGTCACAGAGCCTGCCAGGAGTTCAAGAAGTGTTTGGCAGTGCTCTAAGGTATATGGTTTGAATTTTGGGTGGTTCTGTATGCAGTCAGGAGTTAGACTTCATGATTCTTGTGCGTCCCTTCTATCTCAGGATGTTCTATGATTCTATGGCAATGTGTACTGTCTGTTCAGCAAGAGTCCTTAAAGAATTCTTGTAGGCATAATTCACCTTTCAAAAGTTGTTGCTAGTTTCTCCCTAATGTATTAAGTTAATTTAAGTTCTTTATGACTCCAGTTTTAATGGATTTTCTGTTTTGTTTTGTTTTAGAGCATTTTCTCCTAACACTAGGATGAGACATATAAGGCAATCATTTCTTGGATCATCTTTAGCACCTCTTTAAAAAGAAGTACAATGCTGTCAGCTCTCTAGCTCTGTGCTTTAATAGCTATTTAATGATGAAAGGTCTAATCCCGATTTCTTTGTCACTTATTGAAAACCCATTAAATTAAGTGGTAGCAGAATACAATTTTAATTGCGTAGTTTTCCTGCAGCACAGATCATCTGTACTTTGATTCCTTTGAGATTCTTAGAAAAATAATGTATCTGATTTTTTTTTAACTTAATTACTCTCATTGCAACATAATCTCTGACAATCTTGTGATATTAGCATTTAATTTCATATAAAGTCTGGTGTTTTCAGTATTGCATGTATTCATTTGCATGGGATTACCTCTAAAAGCATTAGTTACACAAAGCTTCTAGATCCTGTTTGTCTGACAGGAAAAATATGTAGGCAGGTAGGTTGGTTGGTAGGCAGATAGATAGATAGAGAGATAGATAGATAGATAGATAGATAGATAGATAGATAGATAGATAGATAGATAGATAGATAGTCATGGTTTTATGATTTTTGGTTATTGATATTCCACATCATAACATTATGTTGTGCACTAGGAGTTAAAGGGTTAATGCTTCAGTTCTGGGCACCTGTCTGGAAGAGAAGAACTATGTCCCCAGTGGACGGTTTGCTGTTGTCATTCCTGCTCGGGGGGAGATCATATAAGGCCTTGGTAGGTCACCTGATGTCCCTCTTTTTGACTGTCAGGCTCTCTTTCTGCTGCTCATCCTGACTGCTTGCCATAGGTGTAAGGCCTTCAGCTTTTTCAGACACTTCTTCTCTCATTATATTCTAATTATATCATATTATAGGGTGTTATCTTTCATTTCAATACCATATTTAGTAAATTAGTTTGTTTCTCCTCAGGTCATTGCCACTGTTTTTAATTATTTGGGGTTCCCTGTTTCCTCTTTCCAGAGGCATGGATCCGCGGATCCCTCTGCACCACTAGTCACAGAACTGGGTAGAACCAGCCTGTAAACCATTTTACATAGATAGATTAAAATTGGCCCAAATAATGATTCTGATGATTTCTCAAAGTAGGCCAGTTCAGACCTTAAAAGATACTGGTAGATCTTAAAACCTTGGAATTTCCCCCTGTGTATAAATTTATTTTAAGAGCTTAATTTAATGTTTTGTCATCATATGATTTTACTGAATTGAATAAGAGCCACTATACTTCAGACAATAATCTATGATTCCAAAGTCAAGCCAAAAAAACTGTTTTTTGTTCATAGTGGGTAGTACTTAAGCTAAATCTTCTGTGGGCTTCATGTGGTATCTTTTCTAGAACTGAGTCGTAAACACCGTTTTCTCTTTATATGTGTTGGTTGCATTTTTTGTTTACTTTTCATTTTCTGAAATAGTATGAAGACTGTGCTGCAGCCCACTGAAGAACCACAAACTAAGGATATATTTTATTTATCTTGCACAGGAAAATGTAAGGAATTTGAGCCTGTAACCTGGTAGAAGTGAACTGTCCCTTTAAAAGAATTCAGCCTTTGTTACAGAATCAATGAGCCATTTCATCCCAAAATTAACTTCAGATCCAACCAGAGTTTCTGAAAAGTGGTCAAAAACAAATGTGTGAGGGCTGTTCCAAAAATAATGCCTCATTTTACGTTGACCCACAATATCAGAGATGGATGTTGGTGGCATGGCAGTAGAGGCTGAACCTTTCCACTTGCATTCCATTAAATTTTGTTGCTATGTGACAGGTAATAAAAGAAGAGTCATCTGACAAAATGGCATCTGACGCAGGAGTACATATGAAGCAAAGGTGTGTAATTGAATTCCTCAGTGTGGAAAATTTTGCACCCATTAACATCCACTGACATTTGCTGAACACTTATGAAGACCAAACAGTGCATGTAGCTCAGTGAGGCAGGAGGTGGTGCATTTCAGTAGTGGTGACAGTGGCACATTCTGGATGGCCATGGAGATTTTTATGAGGTCTGCATGCAGGTTCTTGTTCATTGCTGCACAAAATACATGGCTACATGGTGGTAGCTATATTGAAAAAATAGCAGTTTTTAGCTGATAATTTGCTCTCTTAAATGGTGTCATTGTGCTCTCTGTATCTGTTGTAGTTTCCATGGAAATAAATAAGAGTAGGCAGTACTTTTGTATCTGGGGATGAGGTGAAAGCATAGTATTTGATGCTTAATTATTTGACACAGATTTGAAAAACTGGTTCATTTGGAATTTTGCCAGATACAGATCTATAAAAGATGGAGAGGAAGAGAGTGAGAGATGGAAGAATGGAGGGAGGTGCTTAATTTTTAAGGTTAAGCAACATATTTGAGAATATCAGTTGCTGTAATCAAAGCTGTATAACACCAGTCAGAGCTAGATCACTGGCAAGGAATAAAGATGATCTTGTGCTTGGCACTCAACTATGATAAACATGTGATAAAACTTTTAAACACAACTATTCTGAACCTTCTAGAACTTACTCAGCTGAACCCACAAGGAATTCTTTATTTAAATAGCACTTTCATGTTAATAAACTGTCAAATTATTGAGATAATCAAACACAAACATAAGCAACAAACATAACAACAACAATAATATAAAAAAATAAAAATAAAATAGAAGATCACCAAGCTAAATCTTTTTAAGTACACATCAGATCAAATCCAATATCTTTTCTAATACCCGATAAAAATTTACAGTTACTGAAAAAACAACATTCTGTGATAAGAAAGAGAAGCAAAACAAAACAAAACAGTTACTGAGACCAGAATCAATCAAGAATAGTACTCTAAGTTTTCTGCATACTTAGCTAATTTAAGCATTTAATCTTGCTGATGAAAAGTAGACAGACATTTAGTTATGTCATGGAAACTGATAACTTTCATGAAAGTAAACAGTTACTTTAGTATTACAGTCCTTAGAGATGTAGGTACTTCCCCATGTATGACACAGATTTCCTTTACAAGTCTGAGCAGTACAAAAAGGGTAATACTATGTAGTTACTGCTGATCTATACAGGGCTTTAACAGAGCTCTTAAGACAAACATATTCATGATGCATTTCTTACTCACTCTTGTCTTTCCTTGGAAAAATAGTAACAATTGTATTGCTGTGTATTTTAATATCCTTATACAAATATATAGGGGCTTCCAAGCAGCATTTTAGGAGCACTGAAGAAAGAAGCTCATTTTTGCTAGGTTTTGTGCATATTTAATCAAACAGATTGGCTTTAGTCTCAAAGACTAAAACAATTTTAAACGCTACTAATGAACAAATAGGTACATACTTTATATTAAAAATAACAGATTAATCTAATAAGCAGAGGGTACTGTTCTGTCATTGCATAAGCATCCATCTGGGTACTTCTGAATATATGTACAAGATTTTTAAAAATAATCTTGAACTTCATATTAAGGAAGTTTACGAATAATATGAACAATGGTCTCACATATTTTTATATAGAGATTGAGGGAGTGACATAAAAAGTATGAAAGCATGAAAAAAAAATGTGTGTTATTGCTGCATTGCCAATGATTGTACAATAGTCAATTTGTGTCATTCGTGTCTTAATTTGATCCAAATGAAGATAAAACATCCACCTTGAGATGAAACAAGCGTTATATATATATATGTATTTAACAACTAATTCCCTAGTAGTTTCTGAGTGAGGATAAGTAACAAATGAAATGCTGAAATGAATTCACCAATATGTTTCTGCTGTTTTCATGCCTACTGAAGAATTATTTATTCAGTTACAAACCATAAAATAAAATTGGCTTCTTCAGCCACTCTCTGCTAGACTTCTTTAATTTCAGCTTCATCTAATTTGCATACATTATTTTTATCTTTTATACACAGCAACCAAGCAGCAGCACTACGGAAGTCAATCTAAAAGCCTTTTATTACAGTACAATTTAATTTCTTATTTACTATGCTTGCTAAATTATATTTTTGAGCAAAACTGTCAGTTACTCTCTCAGTTGACCAGAATGTTGTATTTTTAATGACTGGAGCTGGAAACAGCTGGAAGCCATTGTTTTAAACATAACCTTAACTTTGTTTGCATGATAAGTAAATGGTTTTGCTGACTGGCAACTGAACAAGATTGAAGATTGTAAGTAATAACAAGATACAAACATGAATGCCCTAAAGACATATAGACAAGGAAGTCAAGTTAGAGCCTTTTTTATCTTAACATTTTGCTTCAGGAAAACATACATCCAGAATATTTACTTAGTGCAATGCTCTGTACTGACAGTTGAGGTTATACAGGATAGTCAGACCGATTCTAGTTTGCAGGGAGTTAGAAACTTAAAATAATCACTGCAGAAGGAGATTGTAACAGAGTAACCCAAAACGTTCACTGTGTAGGCACATTACAAAATTTATGTTCTTTCTTTCTATTAAGAAATGGATTATTACCTTAAGACATATGATGATGCATTTGTAATTTGCTTTTACTATTGTATAATTTGATTATGAAATTCTGGATGACACAAAAAGCAGAGTTTAACAAAGGTCATAGCATTGCTGATGAAGCATATATAAGGAGTGCTTGAGGGTTTTCAATTTTTTTTTAAATTTTTTTTTTTTTTTTTTTTTCCCCTGAGTGATCAGCGAATGGTAGACAGATTCAAGCAAGCATCTTGGTCCTCTGCAATTATTATATCCTACAGTATGACTTTCTACAGCTATCTTTAGTGAAAAAAAAAAATACATATAAAATGAATATAAACATAAAAGCAAATTTAATCATTTAGTTCCTGGAGAGCATATTTATCAAGCTATCAGATCTTGGATTTTGTTGGTGATTCACTTACTCAAATAAATGTTATAACTGAAATAGGTTCTGAAATTACAGAATATCCTCCACTAAACACAGAGATGTAAGGCTGAGTCTTTTATTGAAAACTGTTGTAGTTGAAATAATTGTATACATTTCTTTAATCCTAATCATCTTATTTTGTGGGTGTGTGTTTATAGAACACTCATTTTGATAGCTATTTACCTGAATCAAATTATACCTTAAGTTTAATGTTGGAAAGGTTGAGGAAAAGCCAGTGGAAGGAAAGAACTTGGAATTTATTTATTCATTTATTTATTTATTTCTCTCTCTCCCTCTTTTCTTTTTTTTACTTTTTTTTTTTTTTTTTTTTTCCCCATAATAGCAAGATAGCAAGTTAACTATATGAAAAATAATCTGATACTCTATAACATCTTCAGTTGTCATTTATTTCTAAATGCCAGGATAAGATTAGGGTAAGCTTAATCCACTGATATTTTCTCCAGTCAAAACATTTCATGTCCCATCTCTGAGCAAGGTTTTCATCTTTTATCATGAATCACTTGAACCTCTCGGTGATGTTTTCTATCTATCTCAGAAAAACTATTACTGTTAACTCCTTGGATTTTTAAAATATATATCACTTATCCAAGCAATATTTACTACTAATTATTCAGTCACCTTTTTCTGTCCATGTTTTCCTCTAACCTACAGAACGAGACATTGAAAAATAAATTTAAATCCAGTAAGTGTATTATAACTGCAAAGATGGTTATTTTAAGATACTATTAATTTCCTGTTTTCATATTTGTTTGCAGTTGTTAATTTTTTTTAATTTTTCACCTTGCCTCTGAAGTTCTTCTTTCTTTAAAGAAAATAAATTAATAACCAGATTATCTGTTAAAAATAATGAAATAAATACTATAATTCAAAACAGTGAATTTCAGTTTGCAGTCCCAGAAAAACTTTTTGTGTCAAGCAGAACAGCTAACAGAAAGCAGATTGCAGTGTACGCAAACTCAGAAAGTGGCAATTTGCCTATGTTAGGAATTTATAATATCCTCCTCACCTTTGTAGGAAGTGCCCTGATGATGCAAAATACTTTGTTTTCTCAGAATCAGTTTCTCATATTCCTAAAGATCATGATTACAGTTATATATTTTGCAGTGTTCCAACAAGTAGTTAGAACTAAAGTTACTAGACTGGTGTTGAAATAACTTTATTCAGTATAGGTTATTTCCTATTCCTTAAACTTCATTAATACCAACGATAGTGATTTCTGGTGATGGTTGGAAATTCTTAGTCATTTAACTTACTGAATCATTGAAAACAGAACCCAAACTAAGTTGGACAGTACAAATTGGAGGGGGAAAAAAAAAAAAAAAGGATCAGGAGGAATCTTTGTAAGGTGCAAAGATGACAGAGCCAGTCCCTTTTCAGTGGTGCTCAGTGCCATGACAAGAGCTGATAGACACAAACTGGAACACAGGAGGTTCTGTCCAAGCACCAGAAAGCACAAGGTCATGCATGTATAAAGGCCATTAGGTTTATTTCTAAGAGACTGAAGTGGTACAAAGAAAATTAATCTTCAAGTAAGTCAGGTTGACCACAGTAAGAAGTGATCTCAGTATTTGCTGTTAAAAATAAATAAATACAAAATTAATTAATTAATTAAAAAAATAAAGGAAATAACCTTTTTATCTGTTCTTTTAATCTGTTTTCTGTGCAAATATATGTCTACAAGAACACTAATGAATCTGATTTAGTCATGGTTTGACTAGCTCATTATATTTGCTTCACTACCGACTTCCGATTTACATAAATATTCACTACATTTTTAATTGCATTTTCCTTCATGCTACATTTTACAGCTACAATCTATGTCTGCAATTGAACAGGATTTAATCTTTAATCAGGGATGTTTTATGTGGAAAAAATATGTATCATTTTAATGTGACAAAAATTTATGGGGGTGGATTGAACTTCTCATGTAACCTGAGACTGTGTCTATAAAACACTAGGCTGGCAACCAGTGTGGCTATAGGCAAATGCTGAGAGACAGTCGTCTTAGCTCAATGAAGAAATTAGCTTACTCCATCATTTTCACGGCTGTAATAGGCAAGAAATTGCAGAAATACTGAAACAATTTCAACTGAACTAATATATAGTTTATCTAAAGAGTGCCCTAAAAGACAACCCCTGAACAATAGGACAATGGAATTATTGTGATGTTACGCATCACAAATATCTGAACTGCTGTAACCTAAAACCAAATCTGTTCAAAGGCTGCCAATGGATCTTATTTCTTGACTTTTTTTTTCCCCAGTAATGACTTCCAAGGATCCAGCTATGCCTTTCTTATTCACTCTGAATAGTTTCAGTGGCACTATCAAAAACACACTAGAATTTCTGATAATACTCTGCATTATACATCTCTGTACAAAACCTTATATTCAGTACTTTGCTTCTACAATCTAGAATATACTTTCACAAAATCGTTGTTCTCTTATTGATTAGCTTAATACTTAATCGTTAGACTACATTTTGTATAATGGCATTATTAATATTTAGTTTAAATACTTATTGAGTTTACTACTTCTACTCAGAATTAGTCAAAAGTCAAGATTGGGTGAAATTAACTTCCTTTTAAGGTTTCTGTTTGTTTGTTTTGTTGTTTGTTTTCCCCTTCTTTTTTTGTATGAATTACACATTTGTTTTATAATTTTATATTAGTTTATCCTTTGGACCCAACTAGGCCATTTTAGAATAAGACATCTCTACTTTTAAAGAAGCAACCATAAACTGAAACAAAATATAGAATTTAGCTTCCTTTCTGTTTGATTTTATTCTATCGTATTTCATATGATCATTAAACTAAGAAGTCATAGAATCATGACTGTGGCCTGGGTTGAAGATGGCACACAGTTTCAACCCCCCTGCTGCAGGCAGGGTAGCCAACCACTAGACCAGGCTGCCCAGAGCCACATCCAGCCTGGCCTTTAATGCCTCCAAGGATGGGGCATTAACAACCTCTCTGGACAACCTAATCCAGTACGTCACCACCCTCTGCGTGAAAAACTTCCTCCTACTATGCTACCTAAATCTCCCGTCTCAGTTTAAAACCATTCCACCTTGCCACCTTGTCCTATCACTATCCATCCATGTACACAGTCACACCCCATCTTGTTTATACACTTCCTTCAAATATTGGAAGGTCACAGTGAGGTCACCCTGGAGACTTTTTTTTTTTTTTTTTCCCCCCAAGCTAAACAAAGACCAGTTCCCACAACCCACAACTTTTCTTCATAGGAGAAGGGCTCCAGCACTCTGATCATCTTATTGGCTCTCCTCTGGACTCGTTCCAAGAATTCTGTGTCTTTCCTATGCTGTGGGCCCCAGGCCTGGACACAGTACTCCAGATGGGGCCCTCTCTGCTAGCCACCCCTCTTTTGATGAATCTCAGAAAATAGTTGGACTTTCAGGCTTTAAATGCACATATAAATAATAATGTACAGTTCTCTGAAACCATTGCTTCAGAGATTATGGACCAAATAAAGTGAAATTAAATGCAGTTTAATACCAAGCACCATTTGGGCTACTTTTTGATTTCATAAAATGGTATTTAAGTTACAGAGGGATTTTCTTCCTGCTGATGAAATATATTTTGTACTCCTGGGGCTTTATGAAGTGAATTCTATTTACCAGACTGATATGTGCAACCTAAAAAAAAAGAACAGAAACTAAATACCTCCTTTAGCAGTTTCAATACCTCAGTTACAGTAGAATGTCCAATATTTCAATTATTAGGTTAAAAAAAAACACACACACACAAAAAAAAGCAAAAACCTCAGCTGTTAAGGGTTTACATCAGAAAAAGAGGAGTTTTGATATAGAGGCGGTGAAGCAGGCATATATTTTATATTCGAAATTTAGACTGAGAAAATGAGGGACAGAAGATTAAGTAGAGACTGCCCTCAGCTAACTGAGGAAATTGATTGCATGTCATGACTCTCATCTACTTAAGCTGAAGAAAAGATTGAGAAATCACCCTTAAATATAGATCTATTTCATATAAACAACATGAGACCTATCCCTTTTCAGGTAAATGTGGACAACATATGTCTTGGGTGGTAAGCTGGTAAGTTTCAGGTATTCAAATTTCAGATTACCACATAACTCATATAAGTAATAAGAATACTGACTACTCCAGCAAGTCTGAGAAGCAAGGAGAGCTGAAGATTTTACTGAACAAATCTGATAACAATGTATTACAAACTGTAATTTGAAGAGGGTTCCTAATTTTCAGTACTCTGGGAATTAATTCCCATTGGTCTACAGCGCATTCATCTTTACTGCACTACTGGGTTGTGGAATACATAACGTCTTTAGTGTCTCTTGCAAAAAAAATACCTGAAATTTTAATTGTTGATGAGATGTCTGGGGACAAAAAAAACTGTGAAACTAGGTTTTATCAGAGCCCAAGGATCTCATGCAACAACTAGAAGCAACAACAAAAACTCCAAAATAATGCAACCTCATAATTCAACTTCAAAAATAAAAATAAACTTCACCACCAAAAGACAACAAACAAACCAACCAGCCAACCAAGCAACCAAAACACACACACACAAAACAAGCAAACAAACAAACAAAAACCCAAACATAAAGGACCCTTTAAAACCTGAAACTGAGATATATTGTTTCAGAAATACTGTTTAGGGAAGGTTCTCTACCCTGATGTACCCAGATGTATCATTCAGCGAGGTCATGTATTAAAAGTCATTCATGTGTATGCCTGTATCCAGATGGCACATATTTCTCTTATGTGCATTCATGAGCATGTACATGCATGGGTGTCAAACCTTTTTGCTTGCCTCAGCTGCACTGAATGAAGTGAAAATGTCTTGGCCCACATATAAAATGCAAAATATAGTTAATGTACATAAGTAACAAAACTTATTATTTTATTTTTTATTAAAACATTAAAAAAAAAAAAGTAACAATAACACAGAAGTAGGAGGGTATTCATTTTAGTGGAACTGATACATCAATTTAGTTTTATAGCTGTGGTTGCAATTCTCAGTGAGATTTCAAGGGTCTTAGAGATATTTATTTTATTTTATTTTTTTGCAATTTATAATTAGGGAAAATTATTAAAATCATAGAATCATAGAGTGGCTTGAGTAGGAAAAGATCTTAAAGATCATCTACTTCCAATCCTTTCCATGGACAGGACTGCCACCGCTACATCAGGCTGCCCTGAGCTCCATCCAACCTGTCCTTGAACACCTGTGAGGGACAGAGCATCTACAGCTTCTCAGGGCAACCTGTTCCAGTGCCTCACCACACTATGAGTGAAGAATTTTCTCCTAACATTTAACCTAAATCTCCTGTTATAGGTTAAAGCCATTCTCACTTGCAGGATTACTATTAGACTATGTGAAACGTCTATCCCCCTCCTGCTTGTAAGCTTCTTTCAATTACTCAAAGGCTGCAATGAAGTCTGCCCCAAGACTTCTCCTCTCCAAGTTAAACAAACCCAACTCCCTCAAACTTTCTTCATAGGAGAGGTGTGTCAGCCCTCTCATCACCCTCATGGTACTCCGCTCCAGCAGCTCCCAATCCGCTCCAGTAGCTCTTCCTCTGCTGAGGCCCCACGCCTGGAAAAAGTACTCCGACGGGGCCTCAAAAGGGCAGAGTAGAGGGGGACAATCACCACACCCACCCTGCTAGCCACCCCTCTTGATGCAGCCCGCATTATTGCTGGCTAGGATGCAAGCTTACTTATGTTCAGCTTTTTTTGGTAGTATGAAAATTTGTGAACAACTGTTTCCAGGGGTGAAGTACAACTGAAGACTGGTCATGGGCGCTATCCTCCAGCAGTCTGTCTTAGGACTGGTGGTCTTAGGACTTGCACTCTTTATTTAACACCTTTGTCAGAGCTATAGACATTAGAAATGATGCACGCTCAGCAGGTTTGCATATGACACTATGTTGAGTGGCGCAGTTGATACAATTGAAGGAAGGGATGACATCAAGAGGGACTTGTGCAAGCTTGAAAAATGGGCCTGCATGAACCTAATGAGGTTCAAGAAGGCTAACTGCAAGCCACTGCACTTGCACCAGGGCAATCTCAGATATGGGTAAGCTAGAAGAACTTGGTAGCACCCTTGCAGAGAAGAACTTTCTACTTCTTCATCTAATGGTCTTTTTAAAAATTTTATTTATCTGTCTATTAATTAATTAATTTATTTTAAATTTGTATCAGTCATCAGAAGCTGGTATTATTTGGCAGTAGATTCCATTAAGTACAGTTCTCTGAGTTGAGATTATTTTGCTCATACTATTACTATGGTTTAAGAGTTCTATGCTGAAAGAATTATGCCAAGAGAAAAGCATGGAGAAATATTCTGCAAATCAATAAATTTGGCTTAAGATCTGTCTCAGTCAATTGAATATCTTCCATTCACTGTTATTATATCTAAGGAAATAATATATTTTTTTACCTCAGAAGAACTTCCAATAGAATTGTATTTGTTGCTGTTCTTATTGTTTTTCTCAGTAGATTTTATTAATAATAATGAAAGATGTAGACAGTTTTTTTGGGGGGTGTATTAAACATAGTAGAGTATAGCCAGCTCATGAAAATAAGTTATTATCCA
The DNA here is from genome assembly GCF_054131305.1 of Coturnix japonica. Taxonomy (NCBI): domain Eukaryota; kingdom Metazoa; phylum Chordata; class Aves; order Galliformes; family Phasianidae; genus Coturnix; species Coturnix japonica. The sequence goes on from NC_140663.1 coordinate 144,599,544, forward strand.
ACTATATTCAGTACTAATGCAGCCTCACCTTGAATATTGTGTATATTTTTGGGCTTCACAATATAAGGATAAGAGCATCCAAACAAGGGCTGCAAACTGGTGAAAAAGCTGAGAACGCTTGTTTTTTCCATTCTGCAGAAGAGAAGGCCAAGAGGTGACCATTTCTCTCTACAACCTTCTGAGGAAGGAAAATGCACACGGAAGTGTTGGTTTCTACTTCCTGGTAAGCAGTGACAACAGTGGTAAAAAATCTGGGCTATACCAAAGGGTATAATTCTTTGGTCAGCCATAAGAAACAAATTCTTCCATAAATCTATGCTTTTGGAATACATTTTTCTGAGTGATCTAGAAATGAAGCAGCACTTGTCAGAAGATTCTGGTTACTCTACCTAGAAAGAAAAGCTAACCAAAATAATGCTAAACCAAATTTTTATGTATTGCTGAGCTGTTATTTTTTGAGTGTGGGAGGAGAGGTGGGGAGACCTAGGTACATTACAATGTCAATTTCTGAGAGTTTTCTGTGTGCTTTCTGTGTATGTAGCCAGGAGCAGAATACTACACCTTGTGCCTAAAGAGGTTCTTTCCAAGCTTTATGCAAATCCCCTGACCCTCCAGCGACTACACATTCTTCAAATGGACACCTACGTACAAAAGTGACAGCGAGCAATAATGTGACAAATGAGCCTGCAGTCTGCACGTGTGCAACATACTTTACTTGGAATATTTGTATGCGATAGAATTAAACTGACCTCTGTGACAAGGACACCTTAATCAAAAGAGCCAGAACTGAGGGTTAGATGAAGGGTGGGAGGCAGTACTGGTGGGTCCTGTGTTCTGTCTTTCCTGCCTGTTAGGTTAGGACATTTCTTAATAATTCTGTCAGCAATGTTTTCTATGCATCTCTTTAATCTAATACTTTCATTTTCTTGACTGAAAGAATGCTAAAATGCTTTATATTATGGCCAGATAAGAAGGAGAAAAAAGGCAGGAAAAAAAAATCTATATTTTAGTATAATCAGGTTTTTTGTAGACCATATGAAACATTAATGAATATTGATGTCAAAATTAGAAGTTACTTGCTTAGTGTTCAGTTTAGCCTACCATAAATTTTAACTTGGCTTAATAATTGTTTGGGTTGTTCTTTTTGTTTGTTTGTTTGTTTTCTTTTCTTTTTGAAGTAAGAAGATAAATATCACACTTCTTGCATGATTTTGTTGATGAAAATAACAGAATAATTGAATATTTTGAATTGTCTGTCTATAACAGGTGTTGTAGAAATGAATTGTTTCCTATTCACCTTTACATCAATATACTTAACAGTGTGAAAGCTTCATGCATTTTTAATTACATCTTTAAAATTTTTGAAAGTACTACTGGGTTCTCTTTAAATTTTTCTTGACAGACTTTCAGTAGCATATCTTTAAACTGAGGGGAAATTATTCATTGTCATCTCACAGGGAGATAAAATGAACAACTGATTCAGGCATTCAAATTTCTTGCAAATATACATTTAAAAGTTGCCTTTTATTTCCTGGATGATCTTGAAAAGAAGAATTCAGAATTTCCTGTGTTCTTTGGAAGTGACAGAGGAGCTGGCAAATCAATGACAATTTTTTGTAAGTTAAGATAAATTTGCATAATAAATGATAAGTAGGGTAAAAATGCATGAACAGTTCAACTAGTTTTGCTATTACTGTTCAGAAACAGAAGTGGATGTAGGATATCAGAATTGTATTCCAGTTCTAACTGCTATGTAGCTCTGAGATATTTTGAAATCCCTGTAGGTTTGCTTCAGTCAAAACCATGCTGACAAGGCATACAGAATCCATGTATATTTGCATATATCCTTTGTTTAAAAAATATTAAAAATCAGTATCTGAATAAAAATTTTATTTAGTTAGGTAGAGAGGATATAGATAATGCAGTGCTGTTTTAAAGTGCATAAAGTGTCCTGTTTTAAGCTGGGACAGAGTTGATATTCTTCATAGTGTCTGGTACGATATGGTACTTCGACTTTAGGAGAAAAATAAGGCAGACAATACACTGATGTTCTAGCTATTGATGAGAAGTGCTGTATAAAGCCAAAGACTTTTCAGTTTTTCACCTTCTTTTACTGTTCTGCCAGCAAGGGGGCTGAGGGGAGCACACACAGTAGGGAGGGGACAGAATCAGTACAGCTGACCTAAGAAATATAATATACCATGTGACATCAGGTGAAAAAAACTATGAAACCAAGGGGATCTTGGCAACTGACTGGGAATCAGTCAGCAGATGATGAGCAAATGCATTGCTTGTTTTGTAAATATAAATACATATGCACAAATTGTCATTGTTACTGTTCTTTCTCATTTCCTTTTTTTGTCTTAGTAAATAGTTTTTATCTTAAATCAATTTTATTTTATTTTATTTTATTTTATTTTATTTTATTTTATTTTATTTTATTTTATTTTATTTTATTTTATTTTATTTTATTTTATTTTATTTCCTTTATGATTCTCTACCTCATCCCGTGGAAAGGGGAGGGGGGGGGAGAGTGAAAGGGTGTGTGGTGTTTAACTGACCACCAGGTTAAATCACAGCACACAGCTAGGAAATGAAGTATATGCACATGCCATATACATATCTCCCCAATACAAGATATATTTATAATAATATAATATATTATATTAATAATAAATCAAAGTACTAATCACAGTGGAATAAGCTTCAGCATTAAAATAATAATAATAATAATAAGAATTATTATTATTATTATTATTTATTTATTTATTTATTTAAAATCAGCTGTCCCTAATGTTTCTCCTGTGAATACTGAATATCAGGAAAAACAGCAAAATGCTTTAATTAGAATACAAACTATTTAGTAAATAGTTCAAGTGTCTAAAATAAAATAAATAAATAAGTAATATGACACTCCAACTTTTTATCACATAAATTATCTCTACAAGAGAATTTCTATTTTACATTAACATTAAATACTGTTCTGAGACATTCTTAAAAATGAACTATTTTCTTTAGTTTATTCTCTTTTTCACTTTTTAATTCTTTCATAACTCACATAACCTTAGAAAATGAGATAAACTACATATTTCCTCTTGATCTTGCTCATCCATAGAGTGGGTATAGCCTAAGAATTTAACAATCTACACACCGACAAAGAAAAAAAACGTCTGCTGTGAAAAGTTGTTCCACTGTGTACTCAGATATTTAAGTTAATTCTAAGAAAAGAAATGTAATATCTAAAAGTAAGATATCAGAATTAATATAATATAGCCATAATATCTTTTTAAGACTCATTTGTCACATTTTCTGTGGGGCCTTGCTATGGAGAGTTGAGAAAACTAAAACAAAATACCTTTCAGACTTATAATAATACTGTAAGAATTTTTAATAGATAAAAAGCTACTCATGCTAGAGAGACGTTATAAATAGCAAATGTTGTAAACAGCAAATGTGAGTAAACAGGTCTGACTGTGATTAACTCACTAAATAAACAGATTTTATTTTTATTTTTTTAGTTGTATAAAAGTTATAAGTATGCCTGTTACTTAACAGAAGTCTGGTGTGAATTCTGAAATTAATTTAGCTTGAAGTTAGCTATTGTAGCATAACACAGTGCATTTATTTTGAAATATGACTAACCTAATTATGAAAAGTAAACCTACAGAAGAATAACTATGGCTAATAACAATGTGTTACAGATAAAAATATTGAATACTAGCTACCTTGGATGTTTTTCCCTCAAAAGATTCATTTTGGTTAGGAAATCAAACATAACACAGAAGCATTAGAGAAAGCAATTTCATTTTGAGAAACGTTTCTAAAACTTGTTTAGATTCAGTTCAACTTAGTGTTTCACATTAGCAGCTGCTAAATACCCACCATGTGTCAAAGTATTTGCATTTAACTTAATTCAAATGCTTATCTCATTGCAATAATTAAATGAATAGCAAGTCGACTTAAAGGAACATTGTGCAACAGATAAGAATTGAGAAAGAAGTTTAATTCTATTAAACAAATTATAATATTGATCAACATACCACAGCATTGCACTTCACAAGTCATCAGTTTAATTTTATTGTCTGTAAATAGATTCCTAAGGATTAGAGGAGTTAAAATGCCATTGAAAATTTTACATTCAGGAAATCATTTTTTTCTTTATTTTGATACCATAAGCTTTCTTCTAGAATTTTTGCAATGACTTTTTTGAAATTTTCTTCATTTGAATAACAGTAAGTGCCTTGGAATAGGTTAGTAAAAGATTGGAAGGTTCGGACTTGACTTGATGTTATTTTATAGAGCTGTTTGAAAGAGTCTTTAGTTATTATATCTGTAATACTTCTTAGTGATGACATTTTCAGATTATTCATTTAATGTCATTAATGTTTGTTTGTTTGTTTGTTTATTTTTTCTTCAATACTATCATCACTATATCATAGGAATTTATTGCTTAAATCCGAACACAGGTTTAGAGAAGAGGTTTTCTTTGTTTGTTTTCTGAAGAAGTAAAATAAACGTTGTATTTGCTCATCATAATGCTGTTTTTCTTTTTTCTTTTTCTTTCTTCTTTTTCTTCTTCTTTTTTTTTCTTCTTCTCTTTTCAAAATGTACATTGCAGAGTATTAATTAATTTATATTATCCCAAAGTCTCAGTGATTAGATTTGGTTTCTGTTGTTACTCTTTTATTATTATTATCATCATTGTTATTTCTATTAGCCTTTTTTTCCCCAAAGTATTTAGTATTTACTCTTGATAATTCTTAAAGTATTACAGAAATAATTTTTGAAAATGTTCCAGTCAGTGCTCTTAGTATAACAAATAGCTCACCCAGGAATTTCAAAACTAGAGATTATTATTATTTTTTCCCTTGGATTATGTAGCACTGACTATGCAGGTGAAGAGAAATAGAGAGAAAAGATACTATTATAATTCTATATAATAATGAGTCCTTGCTCAGTCTGTTCTTCAAAGTTTCTGAGCATATTTGCTAAGGGAATGACAGGAGTGATCATCGCTTTTTGTTGTTGTTTTGTTTTTTGTTTTTTTCATGCTAAGTTAAATCAGTAGTATTTTCTTATTACTCTATATAGCTTATTTTCATAAGAACCATTGGAAAAACTTGTGACAGCAAACTATACTCCAACAAGATTGACTAAAACCAGCAACAATAACAAAAAAATTCCATATGTAAATCTTAATTATGTACAGCTGATTAGAAGAACAGATAAATGAAAAAACAAAAACATATATGGATGAGCAAGATAGTGAATTCAAATTAAATTATTAATACATTGCATTTTAATCAACTGCTTGGATGTGTGATTCAAAGTCTTTTCATAAAAGGCACCAGCTTTATTTCAGTTTTCAGTATACCACTGGTAATCTTTACTTTTTTTTAATTTCTTTTTTATTTTTTATCCCCCCCCCCCTCCCCCCCCAGGAGATAATCGAAATGATCACTGAGTGCAGAGGTAGAAAGGTAGAATTTATCTCTGCAAATTATAGTCCACGTAGAGAAATAAGTATCTTCAGGGAAGTAATTTATCTAACTGATGAAACAGGACTAAGCTGAGTAGCACTGGCTTATGCAGATCTAACTTAAGGGATTTAAAGCTAGGGTAGATGAATCTCAGCACAAATGTCCATAACTTTCAACACCAAAATGCACAAAATAAATAAATAAGTAAATAAATAGATCATTTTGTGTGCTAAATAATAATAATAATCATCATATACTGTATAAAAAAATGTTAAAAATAAATACTTATAAGTTTTGATTGGAATGTGACATAGACCTTGTACATTCTTACCTGGTGATAGGAGCAATTATGAAGGTAACCTAACTGTAATGTGAGAAGTTTTGAGACACAATATCTGCTAAACACAGAGAACATATCTACCAGCCTGAAACCAGGCCTAAAAATATAGCATGGGAAACAAGGAGATGCTTGAAATGTTGATGTTGGCTTCTAAATTCCGCTATGATCCACACTCTGATGCAGATCAACTGGAAAGCTGCCTGATGAAAAGGGACCTTGGTGGACAGTTAGCTGAATATGGGCCAGCAGTGTGCCCAGATGGCCAAGAAGGCCAATGGCATCCTAGCTTGTATCAGAAATTTTGTGGTGAGCAGGGCTAGGGAAGTCATCCTTCCACTGCACGCAGCACTGGTGACACCCCACTTCAAATACTGTGTTCTGTTTTGGGCACCTCAATTCCGAATGGATATTGAGATGCTGGAGCAGGTCCAAAGAAGGGCAGCAAGGCTTGTGAAGGGCTTGGAGAATATGCCCTACAAGGGGCAACTAAAGAAACTGGTGCTATTTTGTCTGGGAAAAAGAAGGCTGAGGGGAGACCTTATTGCTCTCTTCCAATACCTGAAAGGTGACTGCAGAGAGAGTGGGGCTGGTATCTTCTCACTGGCGACAGCTGACAGAATGAGAGGAAACAGCCTCAAGTTGTGCCAGGGAGGTTTAGGTTGCATATCAGGACAAACTTCTTTACAGAAAGGGTTGCTAAGCACTGGAATAAGATCCCCAGGGAGGTAGTTGAGTCACTGTCCCTGAATGCTTAAAAAACTGTTTGGATGTGATGCTCAGGGTCATGATTTAGCAGTGGGTTGCTAGGGTACTATGGTTTGGATGCCGTTGGACTTGATGATCTTTAAGGTCTTTTCCAACCTGAGCTATTCTATGATTCTGTTCTATGATTTTAACTTCAAATGAATAGTCTGTCTATTACTTTGTTTCCACTTCTGGGCTCAGTCTTTGGAATGGTTGGTCTCTTCAGAAATCAGTTTTTGTCTCTTTGTAGCTGGTTCTTTTTAGCATTTGCTTTTAGATTGCAACATTCTTTCTCCTTCCACTCCTGCTCCTTCCCCTCTTATGGAATCTGCTTGATGCATTTGGTACAGCTAATGTTATGAATATGTATACATGTGAATAATCTTTCATAAGTGTAATATTATTAAGTATCACAGAATCACAGAATCACAGAATGACCCGGGTTGGAAGGGACTTCAAGGATCATGTAGTTCCAACCCCCTGCCTGGCAGGGCCACCAAACAACTCTGAGCCTCCTCCAGACTAAACAGTCCCAGCTCCCTGGACTGCTCCTCATAAAACATGTGCTCCAGTTCCCTCACTAGTTTTGTTGCTTTGGACATGCTCCAGGGTCTCAGCATCTTTCTTGTAGTGAGAGGTCCAAAACTGAACATATTACACAAGGTGTGGCCTCACCAGTACTGAATACAAGGGGATGATTACCTCCCTGCTACTGCTGGCCACACTATTTCTAATACAAGCCAGGATGGTACTGGCCCTCTTGACCACCTGGGCACACTGTTGGCTCATGTTCAGCTGAGCATCAGCCCCAGGTCCCTTTCCTCTTCACAGTCATTCAGCCACTCAGCCTGTAGTGCTGCATGGGGTTACTGTGGCCAAAGTGCAGGAGCTGGCACTTGGTCTTGTTGAACCTCAACCCATTCAGCTCAGCCCAGTGATCTAGCTTATCTAGATCCTTCTGATGGGCCTCCCTACCCTCAGGCAGATTGTCACTACCTCCCAGCTTGGTGGCACCTGCAAACTTGCTGAAGGTACACTCAATCTCCTCATCTAGGTCATCAGTAAAGTTATTAAATAAGATAGGCCCCAGTACCGACCCCTGCAGGACACCATTTGTAACGGGTCATGAGTTGGACTTAACTCCATTAACTCTACGACCCTCTTTCCATTTCCTTTCTTTAGAAGTCTTTCTAGCTTTGTACCCCAGAGTAAATACCTTCCTTCAGAAAAGTAAATGATGATCCTATAATCAGCATCCAGACTTCTAACGAACTCCTAGAATTTGTGATGATTTGGTACCAAGGATTTAATGACATTCACAACTTTGATGATGATTTGCATGACATCATGCATTTTTAAAGCTTTTGCATTTATATGTTCTTGATGTCTAATGCAGTAATACTTCATCAAATGTGAGTAACTGGTGGTATTTGCATCAGCTTCTATTATTTTTATACATCTCTTTTTTACCAATTGTCATTGGGGCAGCATCAGTAGCTATGTCAGGTACATTGACAAAGGCTACAGAAAATTGCTGTAATGTATTTTTTTACTGCTTCTTACAAAGCAAGAGATTTAGGTGTGTCTTTCAATGGCATCAAAGAAGTTTTTTTTGTTTGTTTGGTTGGTTTTTTTTTCCAGTGACAATTATTCATTATAAATACTTCTAATGAAAATACAAAGTTGAGCCATATCTGTAACATCAGTAAGTTCATCTATCGCCAAAGCAAAAAAAAAAAAAAAAAAAAAAAAAGAAAAGAAATCAGTAGCCTACTTTCCATTATTATTTTATTTATAGCAGGTACCATTTGAGTTTTAACTTCTAAAAAAAATATTTTGTTGAGATGAAACATTTTTCAGTTCCACTGTTCTGTCTTTATGAATCATTCCTTCGTATACATGTAATTTGACAGCATGTTTCTGCATATAATGTCTTTTCAAATTTTAATATTTGAAAACTGACATGATTTGCTTTCAAATTAAGCATAGTGACACATTATTTGTCAGCATTGCACTGTGCCTGCCCTGTGTCCCGGTCCATGCTAGGCTGCTCAGTGGGGTAGAGCTGCCACCGTGATGGTGCGGCAGCAGAGGACCTGGACTGAATGCAGCCCGTGCATCATAGGTTGGACATGCTTGAACACTGTAACAAGGCACTGAGGAAGCAGACACTAGACTTGGTACACTTAACATTCTTGGAGAGAAAGAGCATTTTGTTCAGCCCAGAATCACTTCCTTCTCTAAGAATCTGATATGAACAGCTAATTGAAGTCAATATTAAAACACACTGTCTTAAATGGAGTGTGAAGCAGACTTCAGTTTTCCAGCAGTGGAAGAAGGAGAATTAAACCAGGGTTCAAGAAGTGCAATGGAGAAGAGTGAAAACAGACGAATTCTGAATGTTTTCTTTTTATCTTCTCAAAAGAAACATGGCGGTAACATACCTATTAGTCTAGTAAATAGAAACCTTCAGCTCCCTCAAACACTCTTTGTTGTCACTAGACATTTTAATGACTCCATTTAGCACTGCAGCATTTCTTTTTCTCAACACTAGTAACATGCTGAGATAGTTATACTCTTCACAAGTGAAGTTTTATTGAAGAATAGGTTTTATGGAAGAAGGTGAATGCCTGGGGATTTTGCTCTTAAAACTGTAGAGGACATTCTGAGTACAATGTTTAAAGAGGAAAAGAAAATTAAAAGGAGAGGTTACTGAGGGAGATTAAGGGTGAAGGAGAAAAACAAGGGGAAGAGCTAATGAAAGAAATTAAATGGTTTGAGAATTACTTTCCAGAACAACTGGTAGCAGATAATAAATCATGGTGTTGTAAGCATTCAAAAGCTAAAGAATAAAAGTAGCAAGGTTGTAGAAGTGTCACAATACATTTCTGCTAAACATAAAATGAAAACTGTAATATTTTAAATGCTACAAACATTCCACTATTTTCAAATTGTCCGTTTGTATCTCTCTTTTTATTCTTTTTATTATATCACTGTAAACATGGTTCAGTGACATTCATACATCTGTAAAATTCTGGTCCAGCAATTTCAAGCTCATCAGATATACTTTAATCTATCGAATAAGACCAATTCCTTACAGATGCTAAACAGATATCAATCTATCCCTAACATATGAATAACACTGTATTAACACACATGATTTGTTGCTGATGTGTATGGGTGACTAGAATTACAGATTTAAACAGATGATTTGAAGTGTTGAAGTGTGGGAACTGGCTGAGTGGCCATGCTCAGAGGGTCATGCTCAGTGGTACAGTTGGGTTGGAGACCTGTGAACAGGGGTCAGTGCTGGAACTGGTCTTGTTTGATATCTTCATCACTGACCCTCAGTAAGTAGATATGAAGCTGGGAGGAGTGGCTGACATACCTGAAGGTGTGCTGGACAGACTGAAGAGCTGGGCAGCAATAAACCAGATGAGGTTTAACAAAAGTGCAGAGTCTTGCACCTGGGAAGGAATAACTGCAAGTATCAGTACAGGTTGGGGCATGAAGTGCTAGAGAGGAGATCTGCAGAAAAAGAACCTGAGGGTCCTGGAGGATGATGGGCTGGTCATGAGCCAGCAGTGTGCCCTGATGGCCAAGAAGGCCAGTGGGATCCTGGGGTGCATTAAAAAGAGCATGGTCAGCAGGTCAAGGGTGGTGATCCTCCCCCTCTAATCTGCCTGGTCAGACCTCACCTGGATTACTGTATCCAGTTCTGGGCTCCTCGGTACAAGAAATACTGGGATGAATTAAGGAAAGTAAGTTAGATTAAAAGTTATGTGCCTTCATGATGTGTTGAATCGGCAGCTGCAGATTTCACCTTGGTAAGCCAGTTTCTCACTGCTGATAACAGATGCTTTTCTAAAGACTTAGTCGACTATTGCAGACAGCAGGTCTCCTGTTCTTTCAGATAACATTGTTAGCTACCCTATCTCTGGAATTCAAGGTAACAGGCTTGGACAGTAAAACCACAAATTAATGAAGAAGCAGCAGATTGGTAAATAAAGTTGTGGCAGATGAGACGACCAACCAGAGCCACCCAAGGATCCTCCATCCTAACCAAAGCCCAAGAAAATAAGACAGCCTTCGTTGCAAAGACCTCCGAGAGATAAGCATGTGTAAAAGAGCTGAGACTTGCCTGGACCTGCCTGGACACCTACCTGTGTACCATGCTGTAGTGGAATAGGCAAATTAAATATATATATAAGGAAGTTTTTGAGAATCCATTGACACTTATTTTTCCCCCAGTGATAATGTGTGCATGAGTAAGAGATTATTCTTTTGCACCACTGCCTCAAAGCTTGCTGAGAAACACAGATGGACACATCCTGGGCAAAGATTGAAAAGACCTGTCTAAGGGACACAGATGGACAGGTCCAGGAAAATCCTAGTCGAAGGTGGCAAAATCTTTTGTCTGAAGATTCACAGTCCTGGGGCAAGGAGAGAGAGATAAGCCTCAGCTTAATGGTCAGGAAGCAGACTTTTGTGTGGGCTTATCTCAAGGGAGACAGCCATCTCAGAGAGTACTAAGCATGACTTTTACCCAGGCGCCAAGGAATGCCACACTGACAGAAGGATAAAAAGGGGACCAACAACCATGGGATAGGTGTCTGACATCAGATTCCTCACAACATGATGCCTGTGTGCTGAAAAAGAAGAGGTGTCTGACAACAGATGCTTCACTATGTGTTACCTGTCTGCTGATGGACTCTCCTGGCCCTGCTACCTGAGACCTGCCCCTTCTTTCTGGACTTACCCTGTCACCGTATCTTCTTGCTGCCTATGGCTGGCCACGCTGCTGCTGCCATCCCCCTGGGTTTTGTCTCAGACCATCAGAATGGTGTGCAATGGAATTCTGCTGTATCTTGGTGGTGACTATTCCTCTTTAAGCAATTCTTGCTTCTTTCCTATTTTTTTCTATGGATCACTGTCCCTTCCCCATCACCTTAACTCATAATAGTTACCGGCTTCCCCTTCCCCATCTCCCCGATTAAGATTTGTAATGAACAGGTCAGACCAATATTTGGTTTTCTTATTCTCTCATCAGCTATACATATATCAAAGAACCTCCTCTTCCTTCTATGTATTGGAGTGAGATGGCATGTATATATAAATATTTTTGTGTGCTGATTCACCTGAGAGATTGTAGGTGCAGTAGCAGAACTTGATCCTCTATCAGCGTTCACGCTAACTTATTAACCATTGAAACGTATTTGCAAATATGCAGAATACTGTTTATTAGCAGTCTGCTTCTGGGACTGCTCTTCTGGAATTTCTATTGTTTCTACTATGACTTCTTGCATATATATGTATATGAATCAGAAGGTTCATATACATGCTCATATATGTGCTATATAATAAACTGATTTGATAATCAATTTATCCTTCACCAAAAATAATCTTGATAATCTCCAATAATTAACATTTTGAAGAGAGAAGAGAAAGATTGTTTTGGTTTTTTTTTTGCATCTTTCTTAACATATTAAGGCCTTGCTCCATCCTGTACAAAATTAGATTTTGTTCAAGCAAGGTAATATAAATGGAAGCACATAAAAATATAATGTATATAATTAAAATTTATATTGTAAAATTGACTGAAAACTGTGTGATAACTGATGCTCACAGTTGTTTGAAGAATAAAGTCTGCTTGATGTTGGAGAATATTGCATCTTATTTACATATAAACTTTAACTTAGCTTTTATTTCTGTGTGAGAAATTTCTGTTGAAAAGTTTGTTTGTATCCTGCCATTTTCATGAGTAAAGAAGAGCATCTTCGAACTGCAAAATTATTCATGCTCTAAGCACCTGAAGTAAATACACATGAAATATAGGGAAAAAAAAAAAAAAAAAAAAAAAAATTCTCAGTCTAAATCAGTTACATTTCAGAAGCTGACAATAAAAGCACAGTAGATTAAAGTGAATAATTTTTACAGTTTCCAATGAATAACAGATGCTTTGCTGAACAGAGAGCAAACCTTTTCAAGTTAGAATTTTCTACAGACCTTAAGTGAATTAAATTGTAATTAAAAATAAATCCAAAATAAAATTACAGCAGACATCAAAGTCATAGGAATTTGGATGAAGGGCTTTGAAAAGAAAGTTTATTTATTTTGTTTATTTATTAGGTTTTATAACAACCAAAACAGTTAAATAGAATGATCCCTGTTGTATTACTAACCTCTGATTACTTTTTGTGTTGCTGCTTGATAAATATAATGTGTTAATTGTGGATTGATTTTAAGAATAGAAGTGCTCTGGAGAGTTCAGACTCATACAAAAGGGACACACATTGGTTTTCAATGTTAAATAATTAAATTAATCCTTATGTCTCTTAAAAATGTCTTAATCTTTTTAATGGAGAAAATTTTCAAATTTTGATGTGAGTTAATTTACACATAAAGTCATATAGATATAAAAATGACAATAAATCTGAACAATTACTGGAGAGTAGCTTTAAGCAGTAACACTGAAAAAAAAAATCACTTTTTCTTTATGAATGAGTGAACTGACAGGATTACAGTCTGAACAAATCAAAGCTCTGAGGACATGAACACATCTGCATTGTGTCATAAACTGAGACCTACCTCACTCACGCTCTCTTTCCCTGAGACTTATTTAAGATCAAAGTTAGGTACCCACACTTGTTCTGAGCAATAGGAGCACCTGTGCTCGGCTCTTCTTTTAATCATGACTCCTGGTCCTGTATTGCTGGTAGCTTGTCTTCTGAATAGGCACCTTGGGCTTGTGTTGCACCTTGTCTCAGGTTTGGTCTACTAGATGGACTTAACACTCATGTTGCAGCCTTGGCTACATTCCTGTCTCCTTTTGCTCCCGATCCTCTCGAACTCTGACATCTCAGTATTATTGCTTTCTATGTTCAGGTTGTCTGTAGCCCTCATACTAGCTCTAGGGCCTCTACTGTGCTCAGAGCCCACAGGACTAATGATCCATCAGCTAGAATACTTTGGGTGCCAGAGTCAACCTTGGCTCAAGGCTTGCCTGCCCTTAATAAGGACTTGCAGCTCCTGATTGTGTGCAACTGTAGTCTTGCAAACAAAGCTTTACATTATTAGTCCTGGCAGCTGTAGGCCTCGGGATTCCTCTGAACTTATGGTAAGAGGAATATGAGAGGTTCTGCCTCATTAAGTTCTCTATTTAAGGACTGCATCATAAATGAAATAATCAGTGAAAAAGAAAGTGATAAATTAAACATGTGGATATACAAACCTAAGAAGCAGGTGATGACAGTTGCAGTAATGAAGACCTGAACTCTTCAGCCACTGACAGATAGACCATTAACAAGACAACTCAGGCATAGCCTAGCCTTGAAGCAGGTCAGCTCGAACTTTCTAAATGCTAAGAAAGGTGAATCAAGACTAACATGAATATGATGTGATCCTTGAGATGGGACACTGGACCAGTGAAAAATCATATTGTAGGATGTGTAGGGGAAAGATCAAAGGGGGAAAAGATGTGGGTCAGAGCAGAGAAGAACTGTAGAAAAAAACAGAAGGGTGAATACAAGGGATAAATCACGTGTAAGTAAACTGTCATTCAGTGTGTTTGCCAGACTAAGCCAATGCCTGATCATTGCAATCTTCTTACTAAAAATTGTTATTTTACATTTTCTGTGTAATGTCACTTTTTCTATATATGACTAAGTGTCAGCAATTGGAGTAAGTCACGGGATCCATTGGTTTAGGTGCCATCAAGTGGAGAGAGAGTTATGTAATCTGTGGGGAGGGTGAACAACTGAGTCAATGTGCTTACCTAGCAGTCCACCATGCAACAATCATGTGATGAACTGCCAATTACCCAAATGGGAGGGGCATGTACTATGGACATACTGTGGCCCCTGACAAACTTAAGTACCCCAGGCTGTCTGGGGTCATCTGTCACTGTCATCACCCCTGATGTACAAAACATAAATGTCCCTGACAACCAACTGCTACCTATGCAACCAAAATGATGCTTGAAGAGGATAAAAATCTGAAGAGTTCTGAGGTAGAATGGGTCCTGAAGCGAGGTCACCTCAAGTTTGCATACATAAATCAGGAAATGCCTAAAGGAAAGCAGGCAAGGAAAAAAGCTCTTATTACCTTTCCAGCAAATGAATAGGGGTGGGTTTCTCTGTGAAGAGACTGTAAGCTAATGTGCAAATGATAAGGAACAAACAAGGAGAACATAAGTCTGCATGCAGATCAACTATTACAATTAAAGTGAATTCACAGAAATTTGGTGAGATAACTCATATGACTGGAGTGCTTCTGTGAGTGGTAAACAGACACTTCAGGAAAAAGATCAGAAAGGGAGAGAAATTACCCTTTATATGAACAGAGGAGACAAAGGAGAAAAACAGAGTTTTGCTGAATTCTGATAAGAAGCCTCATATTTGCAGGCCTTGGCCATTTTGGGGTATGTTAATCAATTTGCTGGAAGTACAGTGTAGGGTCCAGGAAAGCAAAGTGGATTCTGAAGTTCTTTGTTGACAACTTTCTAATTGATCAGAGAGCTGATAGAAAAACATGCTCTGCTGGCCCTTGTACTTTATCAAAGTTGGAGACAGGGAACTACTGGATAGAGTCCAACAAAGGGACATTAAGAGACTGAGATATCTCACATATGAGGAAATGCTAAAAGAGTTAGGACTACTCAGCTTGGAATGGAGAGAGATTGGATGTGAGTGATACTATCAATGCCTGTAAAAAACTGAAGGGGGAAAATGAGAAAGAGCTTAACTTCTGCCAAGAGGCAATAAGTACAAAGTGGAATACTTCTTTAAACAAAAGACGTTCGTTTGTTGTTGTTGTTGTTGTTTGGTTTTTTTGTTTTGTTTTGTTTTTTTTTACCCCTCTGCTTTTCTGCCTGTTTCTGTAAGAGAGGATCAGATTGCATTGATTTTGTAAAGTCTCCTTTGGAGATATGAAAACCTGACTGGGCTATAATCTCCACTGATCCCTCCTCTGAACAGGGGGGTGGAAATGACAGTCTCCACAGGTCTCTTTTCTACTAATTCAATCACTGTAGCAGAGGATGTATGAATTTCTTTGAAAACATAGCTTTGTACTATTTAAGCATATCCTCTCAAGATAAATGAAGATCCTTATGACTTGAATGTACTCCTCAAAATTACAGTGCTTATGATAGCTTTATGATTTTCTAGAGCGGGGAGCAAACTTCAAAGGCAAACGTGTGCTCCTTCTTCTATGTAGAAATTGATTACACAGTTTCTTGTTCATGCATGACTTGCAGTTTGTAGACTAACTAAAGTTATTCAAATTGCATTCTTACATTTGCAGGCAATTAAATATTCTGCAAAGTAACTTTTAAAACCTTCCCCTCTTCCCAAAACTTTTGTTCCCCATCATATTTAAGACTGGAAATTGATGTGTTCTCTTGTGATAAATTCTGTAGAACAGCCTTGGAAAACATTTGAATGTTTGAAGTATTCAAAAATTTGTTTTCTTGATATTGTGTCAGTTAGAATATGAACAGTTTAAAATAGAATAGCATTTGAGGCTAGCATTCAGAAGAGGGAAGAAAAAAAAAAAGCTTTTCCAAATATATGTGTAGGAGAAAGATAAAAAGACCAATGGCTAAACAAGCATTGAAGAAACAAAATGAAGTTTCAGAGAAGATAAATATTTCTAATCAGACCTTCTCCATTTGTTTTATCTGAAGGATACATTTATATGCCTTGTTTTAATGTGATATAGAAACTTAAGTGTAAGAAATTACTTTGGGCCCAATACTATTTACCCAAGGATTCTAATGAGACTCAGCATTGAAACAGTTGAAATACCAATGAAGAAATTTAGCTTTTTAATTTCTTTCCTGGAGGAACACAAAAGGCAAAATGTTCTTTTGTTTGTTTTTGTTTTTGTGAAGAGTAACTTGGCACGTTCAACAACATCACTGGTAAATAAGTTTCACACTTGTGTCTAGCAAATTGAACTAGACTGCAGTACTACTGGAAGTAGTGAATAGAGAAAGAGTTATTCTCTCTCACAGTATCACAGTATCACAGTATCACAGTATCACAGTCTCGTGCGGGTTGGAAGGGACCTTAGAGATCATCGAGTCCAACCCCCAGGATTCAAGCCCCTGTGTAGCAGAGCGGCACTTCTACCACTTGCGCCACAGGGGGGATTCGAACCCGGGCCCTCCAGTGTTGCAACGCGGCATTCCTACCACTGCACCACTGGGGCACACTCTCAACACAGGCTTTTCAAGAACTTTTTATATATGCCAGCAATTACATATATTAGGCTGATTAATAAATATGACTCAAATACTTTGAATGCTTAGAGTAATCTAAAAGATATCTGCTGGGATCTGTAAATTGTATTCATACATTACTTGAGGGCTGCTCTGAAATGTCAGAAGCAGATGGTGGTGTGGCAGTAGAACTGAACCTTCCCACCAATTTTACATCTATCTATCTATCTATCTATCTATCTATCTATCTATCTATCTATCTATATCTATCTATCTATCTATCTATCTATCTATCTATCTATCTATCTATCTATCTATCTATCTATCTATCTATCTATCTATCTATCATGTTTATTTTTGTGAAACAGATGGCAGTAGAAGGCCACTCTGACAATATGACATATCAGAGGTACACCACTGAATTTCTCCAGGTGAAACAAATGGCCAAGAATCACAGAATCGTAGGGTTTGGAAGGGACCTCCAGAGATCATTGAATCCAAACCCCATGCCAAAGCAGGTTCCCCACTCCAGGTTGCAAAGGTAGGCATCCAGGCTGGTCTTGAATATCTCCAGAGATGGAGACTCCACAACCCCCTATGAAGCCTGTTCCAGTGCTCCATCACCTTCACGATAAAGAAGTTCTTCCACATTTGTGCAGAACTTCCTATACTCTAGTTTCTGTCCGTTTCCCCTCATTCTGTCTCCACACACTGCTGAAAATGGTAAATGGGAGATTTTCTTGCTACAGCAGGAGCTCTGACTAATTGCCTACTCCTACCCTATACAGTATATATACCTTATCTGTATAACTAATCCTATTGTACTTAATAGTACTATAGAAACTAATGTATTATTTATTACTGAGTTTCTTTATTGTATATCCCAATTTTTGCTTAAATTAACTTGATCACTATCAGAAGCTGACTTTCTCATGGCTTTGAGGGCAATCTGAAGAAAGTTTGGAGGTATTATGTTTTTTCTGTATATAAAAAAGTCTCATACCTTAATGTTAGCTGAAGTAGCACATTTCCTGTCATTTGAATTTTAAGCTGATTAATGAGTCCCAGGAGTTCTAGCTAGAAAACCACCCGAGTCCCTAAGAAACATTCTTTTCAGTGAGGATGATATCTTTCAGGCCTAGGCTAAAATACTCGAGTATGCACTCTTCCAATGCTGAAGAAGGATATTTATGTTATACTGTAAACAGCAGAGGTAACAGCATAATCCAGCCTCTATTCAAAGTCTGCTAACTGATTTAAATGAGCTACAGAGGATAATTATTACTGTTTCACCCCCCTTTCTTCCTCTTGTCTAGCTTCAAAGTAAGCTTAGTGGCTAGCTCAGTATATTTCTGAAAATATGGGTCGGGTCTTGGCTAAGCCTCAGCATGTTTTCTAGCTCAGAGATATTTTGTGTGTTAAAGCACTGTTTGGGCACTGCTTTTTGAAGAAAGACAATCTGCAACAGTAAAGATGACTGATGACTTTCCAAAAATAAAATTTGTTCTGCTCTGCATTTTTTTTTCTCTCATTTCTGTGATGCTTACAAAATTGGAGTTTGATGAGACATTTTTTTCTTTTTGTTGTTGTTTTCTTGTATAAGGCTGACCTTCATAAATTGGAGTATTGTTTATTTATTCATTTAATTTGACCTAAATTCACAAAATGTTGTAGGGTGAAAAAATAAAGGGCTATATTTTCACAACAGTTCTAATGGTGAAATGGTGGAATACATTTTTTTTTTCTTTCTATTTGCTCATTTCTTGATGTAACAAAGTGCTATCTCTCTTTTTATTAAAAAAATAAAAATAAAAATGAGAGAGAGCTATTATCTTTGCTCCTAATTTTCAGTCTGTTCACACGATCCTATCTGTGACAACTTTGAGAGACCTGCTTTGCCATAGCTAGTTGTATACTACTTTCTGAGGAATACTAGACCCAGAAGCTTTTAGAAGCACAGAATATTTTTCTTGTTTTCTTATTCATCCATTTCTGCATTCCACGTACAGAGAATATGCTGTTTGAATATGAGAAATAGATGGAAATTGAATGAAAAAGGAAGAGGATAAAATAAGGCTCAGTTGAGATGTGCCTAAGGAAACAATGACAGGGTTAGGGGTGAGAAAAGGGGCTTAGTTGAAGTGCATCTACACCAATGCATGCAGCTTGGGCAACAAAACGAGGAGCTGGAAGCCACTGTGCTGCAGGAAAACTATGACTTAGTTGTCATTACAGAAACATGATGGGATAGCTCCCATAACTAGAGTACTGCAAATGATGGCTATAAGCTTTTCAGAAGGGATAGGCAAGGAAGGAGGAGTGGTGGTGTGGCTCTCTATGTTAGGGAATGTTTTGATGTTGTTGAACTCAGGGCTGGTAATGAAAAGATTGAGTCCGTGTGGATAAGGATAAGGGGGAAGGCCAACAAGGTGGGCATCCTAGTGGATTTCTATTATGGACCAGTTAATCAGGATGAAGAGATGGACAAGGCATACCATGAGCAACTGTCAGAAGTCAGTTTTGCCAGAATTTCCAGTCCTTGTTCTCAAGGGGGACTTCAACTTCCCCAGTATGTACTGGAAATAAAATACAGTACAGAAGAAGCAGTCTAGGAGGTTTCTGGATTTTGTGGAAGATTACTTCGTGGTACTGCTAGTAAGAGAGTCTATCAGGGGAGATGCCCCAGTAGAAATACTGTTCATAAACAGAGAAAACTGCTGGGAGATGTGGAGGTCAGGGGCTGTCATGGACAGAGTGACAAATAAATTATTCTTGGTGAAGTAAGGAGAGGACCAGGAAAACTGCTACCTCAGACTGCTGGTGAGCAGGCTCTGAACTGTTCAAGATACTAGTAGAGAGAGTTTCTTGGGAGTCATTCATGATGAGTAGAAGGATCCAGGAAAGCTAGAAGCTCTTCAAGAAGGAAGTCTTAAAGGCACAGGAGCAGATGGGTGGTCAATGACTGGGTGATTCTCATGGTTAATGTGGAAAGACTGTTGATGTAGTCTACCTATACCTTAGCAAAACCTTTGACATGATCTCCCACAGTATTTTCATGGAGAAGCTGGCAGCCCAAGGCTTAGGCAGGTGCACTCTTTCCTGGGTTAAAAAATGGACGTATGACCACCCAGAGAGTGATGGTGAATGAAGTTAAATCCAGCTGGCGATCTAACACTAGTGGTGTTCCACAGGGGTTGGTATTCAGGCCAATCTTATTTAATATCTTTATTGATAATCTGTATGAAGGAATTGAGTGCACTCTCGGTACGTTTGAAGATGACACCTAATTGGGAGAAGTGTTCATCTGTCTGAGAGTAGGAAGGCCATACAGAGATTTGGATAAGATGAATCAGTCAGTGGGTTGAGATCAATGGGATGAAGTTTAACAAGACCACGTATGAAGTCCTGCTCTTTGGTCACAACCCCATGCATTGTGCAAAGTGACTCGAAGGCTGTATATCCGGAGGAGTTGGTAGATGCTTGGCTGAATGAGCTAGCATTGTCCCCAGATGGTCAAGAAGACCAATGGCATCCTGGCTTGTTTCAGAAATCAGTAGCCAGCAGGACCAGGGAGGCGATCAGTCCCCTGTACATAGCCTTGATGAGGTCATGCCTCAAATACTGTGTTTAGTTTTGGGCCTCTCACTACAAGAAAGACATCAAGGCCATGGAGTGTGTTCAGAGAAGGGCAGTGGTACTGGTGAAGGATCTAGAGCACAAGGAAGCTGGGAGAACTGAGGTTATTCAGTCTGAAGAAGAGGAGGCTCAGGCAAAACCTTACAGCTCTCTTCAAATGCCTGAAGGGAGGTTGTTTCCTTTTGGAGGGCTGGCCTTTTCTTTCAGGTAGCTAGCAACAGGACTAGAGGGAATGTCCTTAAGTTGCACCAAGGGGAGTTTTAGGTTGGATATTAGAAAAATACTTCTTCAGAAGAGTGATCAGGCACTGGAACAGGCTGAACAGGAAGTTGGTTATCATCCCTAAAGATGTTAAAAAATAATTGTAGATGCAAAAATTCTAGATTCTGAGAGATATAATGTGCCCTATTGATCAACAACAGCAAGAAAGCAGTAAAATTACAATATCTGTATGCATTCCTCCTGTAATGGTTTCATGGCATTTCACTGGTATTCAACATCATAACATTGTGTAATGCACTGGGATTTAAAGAGTTAATGCTGCAGTTCTGTGTATTGTCAATATATTTCTTAAGTTCCAGTCTCCTTGTCTCAGAACAGAAGAATGGACTACAATTCCCAGAAGACTTTATTTTTCTGTTTCTAATTTCTGTTCAGAGGGAAAGATAAAATGCACTGTGAGTTATGAGATTGTCCTCTCTTCTTGCTCCTTGGCCGCTTTACCTACAGCATTAGAGTAAGGACTTCAGTTTCAGAAACTCTCACATTTTACTTGACATCAGTTTCAATCATATTACATTGTATTGTATTATCTCACATTTCACTATTGTTTTTAGTAAACTGAGTTGTTGGTTTTTTGTTTTGTTTTGTTTTGCTTTTCATGTGGCTCATTTCTGCTGCTTTCCTTGTCCACGCTCATCTCCCTGTGTTTTCCCTTTCCACACCATCTCTCCCTGGTGTGTGGATCCATTGCCTCCTTTTCACAGAAACCAGGCCAAACCATGACACCTTTCTATTGCATCCTGTGAATAAATTATATTGGATTCTTGTTAGCTCTAAACTATAGTCTAGAAAACTGCTTCTGAACTCTAGTTTCCCCTCGTTTGAGTCTCTAGATCTTGATAATGAGAACCTAAGAAGAAAGAAAAGAACTAACACTGAACTTGTCTGTAGAATTACTTATATTTCACCAGCTGCTTTCAAATGTGCAGTCAAATGGTAAACCTGATCCAAACACATCTGTTCTTGACAACTGAGTTTCACAAAACAAAAATCCTATTTGATTATTCTCTCTGCTTATTCTTAGAAAATGGTGAAATAGACAATTAGTTATGTAGAAGAGATATAAATGCTACTAGGGGAAATATTCAATAGTGTATATCAAAAGAAAAATAAATAGGAAAATAATATTTTTCTGTATTCATAAGAAATATCTCAAATTGCTTGTTCTTAGAAGAAAGTGTAAAATAGACACAAACTTGTATAATGAAACTGAAAATGTAGCAGGATTTTCTAGTGCTCTTTTGTTTTCTGGAATAAAAATAATTTAATGAAAAAACAGTACTGAATTTTGAAATATATTTTATAATCCATCATACTATTTATACTAATAGACTGTGTTTCAGGTGAAATGTGATTTAGGAAAACTTATCCTTTTCATTATATTTCTCAGAAAAGTGGACTTTCCCTTTAATATATCTATTTCTATCTGAAGAACGACATATTGGTAAAATGAAAACAAATGACAGTGCTATCTCCAAAGAGACAATGCATTATTTCAAAATGTATGAAAAAGCCCTTGCTCTGCCTTATGACAGCTAAATGCTCAAAGTAAGATAGGCAAAAAGAGGATTTAACTCATTCAAGGAGACATAAAAAGTGAGCTTTGTTTTTGTTTTGTTTTGATTTGATTTTAAATGAAGAGAAATGAAGGATGAGGAAGAAAGAGGAAGTGTGTTTTATTAAAGATGTTCTGTGGTCTACACAACTGAAAGCAGTTGGTCTGAATCATTAAAGGTTCTTTTGCTTAAAGAATGTCCATCAATTAAGGGGGAGGGGGGGGGGGGAAGAAAAAAAAAAAGGTTGTTTATTAACACCATTCATCTAATAAGAGGATGAGAATATAGCTACAATTAAGAGCAAAAGATGAAATTAACATTTTAGTTGATGGTCAATGTGATGATGAATACAGTGAATGGGTAACTTATTACTGAGTATGACTTCATTCATGGCTACAGTCTTCTCTGTAAATATACATATTGTTATCAATAAACAGAAAGTTTGTTTCATTTTCACCACAGAATCATAGAGCTGTAGGATCATTAAGGCTGGAAAAGACCACTAAGATCATCAAGTTGAATTGTCAGCCCATCATCACCATGCCCCCTAAACCTTATTGCATCACTTGCTTAGTTCCGCTGTCTTGGACACTTCCTGATCCCTCCAGGGATCCCCTACTGACCCCTGCCTACAAGCAGCCATATGTCCACAACCCCCTGCACACTCTCTATATGCAGAGGTTCCCCTGCAGTGTTTAGGAGACAGCATTAGATGGAGACCTGCTGCTCTCTGTGTGTGCTTCTGTCCCATTTCCAGCGTGATGAGCACCCAGACAGCCCTCTGTATAGCCATAATGTAATGCATTTCCCTGTTCATTTTAATATCTTATAAATAATATCTTATAAAAGATATCTTTTTCTGAGTTGGTTTGAGTAATATTACATTTACATTTGAATATGACTTGAGATCAAGATTTAAGAACTTGAAGTTAAGGTCTCATTTCCCCTGTCTCTGACAGTTATATCATGTTTTAGTAGAAGCAAAAATTGTGCAGAAGACATTTGTTCTTTTTTCATCTGGGGACAAAATGTGAAAGACTGCTTTAAGAACTGAAGCTTAAAACTATGTCAAAAGTTCTGTCTAATTTTTCACAATCATAACAAGACTTTTCAATTAATTATATTAATAGAACTAGTTATATTAACTGTCGTATTGGTTCATGATAACAAAAATAAAGTGATGTTTTGTGTTGTTTTGTTTTTTTTTTAAATTATTATCTTTCAAAATTTATTTTACTAATAAAAATGATATATTCTAGCATTTCTTTTGTACTGCATGACTAATACAAATATTAATATAAATAACTCAGCAAATCTTAAAAAATAAATCATAAATGTGTAGATTATCAGATGTATGCATTATATAATCTATTTAACAGGTATAGCATATCAGTCTCATTGTCTTTGCATATTTTTTTCTAAAGGTCTAGTGAAAATGAAGGCAATTCTCTAATTCTCCAATATTAATCTGAAAATAATAGTTAACTAATGCATATCATTCTGGAACTGTATAACACCACATTCCCTAGAAGATGGTTATACCTACTTCAAAATAAGACTTCCAACATCCTAAATAGTCTATTGATTTCTTAAAGTAGGTCTTTTATAAATGAAATGTACTGAAATTTTCTGGGCAAAAAATGAAAACATAGATCTTATGCCCAAAAATGTTGTTAAGTAGTATCAAATTTAATTATCAGTAAAATGAATAAAAGAAAAACAGGCATGAAAGAAAAGACTGCTGAAAGAAAAACAAAAACAAACAAAAACAAAAACAAAAAAAAAAAAAACAAACAAAAAAAACCCAAAAACCGAAACAAAACAAAAAAAGAGAAAAACCCAAAAAAACCCAGTAGCCCTATTCTCCATCTGTACATTCAATAATGTGTATTAGGGTAACACTAATTACTCTAGTTTGGTAGCAGAATATTTTAACCATCTCCTGCTGCTTTGAACTCCAAACTGACCTAGAACTTTCCACAATTTCTGATGAGTTTAATTTAAGTTGAATGAAAAGAGACAGCTGGCACTGTGTGAAAACTTGTTGTGTACTTTTGAAAGATCACAAAATGTGACTTTGCATCTGCCAGGGTTGGACTAAGTAACAGCACTAGTGTTAGTATGTAAAAATCAAAAATTATAAGCTAAGGCACAGAAAAGAGGTGCATCTTCTGTAACTCAATAGGCATGAAAATAATGGGAATGAAGAGAGTAAAGAGGATAAAATAGAAGTTGGGAAAAGTAGTTGAGCAAGCTTTCATGTTCAGCTGAAAAATGAAGAGAGTGAGCAATGTTTATAACAAGTATTCTAGCTCCACCTCTGATCCATATTGGACATATAAATGCATGATACAGTTTTGTGATTGGTTTTTAGGAAGCAAGGGAGTCTACTTCCATAGACAAAGCAAAGTCATAAATTGCAATCAAGTCTGGAAAATGAGGATATTGTGTGTAAAAATGAGTACTGAAGAAACTGTAAGACATCATTTGTGGGGTATAAAGAGCAAGTGTAGTCATTGATGATCTATGAAGAGCCAGTGACACAATTATTCCACATTCTTTGAATAATCATTCAATAATAAAATCCTCACTATTTTTGACTGTGAATGGAGTATTAGGAAACCATGTAACCTTCAACATCCATTTCCAACAAAGGGTTTTGGCAGTTCCCTTCTGTTTTTATGAGCTTACTTCATAAGACACCTCTGACTTGAAGCTGTAACAAACTGTACTTAAATAATCATTTTGTCAAATAAAGCTCAATAAATCAAATCCGTTAAATATGTGTATGCATTCAACTTGTTAGACAAATTACAGGGAGCTCCCCTATCCAGCAAATAACATAAAATTCCTTTGATGATGGTATTATATTTTTAACACTGCTCTTAATATTTCTGTGTGCAGGTAACCTCCATACTATAAAGGTATAACATTAATAGACTTCCTCTGATCATGATATTTTTAAATAAATATTACTTTAAAAATAAATTAAAAAATAATTTCAGCGTTAAAAAAACGCATCTGAACTAATTAAAAGATCTGAATACTTATTTGGTTATCTGGTCATTGTTTCAATTTAAATCTCAACATGAAGAACTGCAAGTAGTCATCTATTTCTGTTAAGACCGAAAGTGTCTTTTTTGGTGAATGTTATCTTTCTGACCTCTAATATCTAAATGCATTTCTTTTCAAGAACTGAATGGAAATAATGACACGTGATTTCTTAGTAACGAAGACTGTGCACTCAGCTAAGATTCTAGGCCTGTTTGTATTACTGTGTAGGGCATTCTGAAACTGACATAGTTTTGACTAAAGCTACGCTAGAGGAGAGCACTGACATTAGTTTGATGAACAGTTGTTCCCTGAACAAGAACTATGATGAGTGAGATAATTTTGACTGAGATTAAGGATTACTTCTTTAGTTTGCTTGTTTTTGATTATTGTCAATATTGATGCTATAACTACAGATAGATGTTAATTAAAAAATAAAGTATAATTTTTATTAGACTTCTTATAACAGAGAAAAAATAAATTATATTGCTCACACTTTAATGTGAAGGATATGATTGAGTTAAGAAAAACAAAATAACCCAGAAATTATTTATGAATTTATGTAATTTATCTTCTTGGTGAAAGAACAAATAATTTCCATGAAAAAAAAAAACTCATTTTAAACTCAGTCACCTTTCCAGTTAAATTGACAAATTTAATTATGTTATAGTGAGATACTGGCTGTGAAAGATAATTTTACATCTGCACTCCATATATTTTGGGAATAATGGGCTACATTATTTGTGCCTTTGGCCAGCACTCAAACACGTCCAATGAAGTGGATTTTTGTTTGTTTTTTTTGTTTTTGTTGTTGTTTTCTCAAAACTTTTGGAGACAAAGTTCACAATGCAAGTACAAAAACTGATTCTGACATCAAATTTGAAAATTAGACTAATTTATTGTGTTAAACTGAGTGAAACATAGAATACATTTGTCAAGAACTGCCTAGCTTTGAAACACTTCTGTACATCTCACATTTTCTCTGTGTTCAAGTATTTAAGATGAAATTATAGTCTTTGTTGCAATACATTGCTACTTTCGAAACTTACAAAACACAACATTTTACATTAGGAAAAAAAAAAAGATGATAACAGAAAATATCTAAAGTGAAATGTACTGAAGTTCAGATAGACACCTAATCTCAGTAAAGAGAGACTTTGAAACATTTTTTTAATTGTGGTTCTTTTTGACTTATCATTTTTATGCAGCTCATTGCGAATTTCCTTCTGCAAAACATAGATGTATTTATTTACAGAAATACTAAGATTACAGGCATTTACTACCATTACTACCACTAGTACTACTACTTCTACTCTTGCTACCACTACTAAGACACAGATGATAATGGCATAAAGTGGGACGGGGGAGAGAAGAAGGCATTTTAACTAATATACCTTAAATTGAGATTCATAAGATATCTCTTCCTTTTTATGTATCCAGCTCACATGATATTAGGTTCGTGATCAGTGTCAGTCTTTTTGTACCACATAAAACCTCATGAGGCCTAAGTTTGGGCAAGAAAACTTTTTTTTAATGTCTCAACATCATCTTGAGATATTGTTAAGCCTAAGAAGGTTGTCAACAAGATGTCACCTGACTGTAAATTAAACCATTCTTTCTGCCTCATTGCCTCATTCACAATTCGTTTTCATCTTTGTCAAACACTGAACTGTGCATTACATTCAAAACATAAAAGTAGGCATACATATTCATAAGATTAATATGAGATATTAGTTACCGGCTTAAATTTCAGCCATCAGATCTGAATCACATGAAAAGATTATTTGTGATGAAGTGAGATACACTATTAATTAAAAAAAAAAAAAAAAGAGAGAGAGAGAGAGAGAGAGAAGACTGATCTTCTCATCAGATAAAGTAAATACTTTTTTTATTCAGTACTTATTTTCTTGCTTTGTTATTTATGAGAGGAGGCCCAGTAGCTTAACTTCCAGAAGACTTGTGAAGACAAGCATTATGGAGAATACTCTATAGACTGAGCCTTTCGGTATTTGTGAAAAACCAAAATTTTCTTAAGGTGAAGAATACTTAAAATTCTAATTTCCTGTAAGAGTGTTTTTACTACTGTCTTGTTATTAATGAGGCACTATCTTACTATCTTAACCAGTGGCTTGAGTGAATGAGGCATGCTCCAAGTTTGGTTAGATAATAGAACTTTTCTAGTGAGCTATGCAAAAGGAAAACTATTTTATACTTTTCACAAAGGACAACTGCAGATCTAATTTGTATTATAGACTGATGAATACTGTGGGGATTTACTACTTCGCAAGGAAGAAAAGTCTAAACTTGAGTCATGACTCAAGATGGGAATCAGAGTTACCTTAGAAGGCTTAATAGGTTAGGTATGATACTCCTACATAGCATTCCTGATCTTTCATATCCATAAAGCATGTTTGAAATGCTTACCACCTTAGCCATAGTTTGTTTATTGTTTTGCATAATGTTATAACAGTAATTCTTATTTTATCTTATGTAAACATTGTATAAAATGAAGAAGAGCCAAAACATAACTTCTAGTTTTAACACTGCTCTCTATTCTATCTCATTCCTATCTGAAGAAAAAGATCCCAGGGGCGACTTAGAGAACCTAGTTCAGCACAGCTACTTTTAACTTATTTTAAAGTAGATACAATTGTGTATCTGCTCTCAGCTTGGCTAAAATGAAAAAGTGTGAAACATGCAGTTTCACTGCACTCCTCTCTTCCACCTCTATGTATTTAGCATTATCACTGAACCTGCTTATATCACACACGGTGGTCACAGAGGGAATAAATCCTTCTTTATTTTATAGAGCTAAGCATTAATCATTTTATGTCCATAGATTACCTAGAATTCTACGAAGATACTTCAGGCTTAGAATTTATCCCCTGGATAGAATTTTCACAGCTATGAACTCAGAGCAGTTTTTCAAGTCACTGACATGCATTTTTAAAAAGTTCTGAATAAGTAATACATGTTTTAAAAAGATGGCGTGGGGGAGCCAAAACAGAAAAAAAGAAAACTCACACAAACTGACAACCTCAGGAAATGCAGAACAAATGACAAAGCCCCACATCTGTTTCACACTGCAATATAGAGCTATTTCAGGGGCAGTTTGCCAGCCTTCTAGTAAACACTACTTAAAAACAAAGTTCAGGGAAAAAACAGTTGCATTTGGACTTTGTTGATTCATTTCAACTGTAGTATTTGAACAAGAAAAGATTCTTTAGATGTTTTAGTATAACACTTGCATTATTTTGAATGTATGGATAGAAAAAGAATAATGAATGTATATGATTTCTAGCTATTTGTTATGTATTGTTCATATGTGGCCTTTTGGGTGCTCTTTTTGTTTTTTTGCTTGACTATATTATAGAATGTATTGCAAGGCAATAGCCCAGAAGATTTGTAACATGGGTATCAAGTGTTAAGAGAAAATTTAGCCAGAGAGAAAAAAAAAAAAACTAGCCTAAAAATTTTAGTGAAAGAATGAAGGTTTTTTTTTTGTTTGTTTGTTTCTTTGTTTTTTTTGTTGTTGTTGTTGTTGTTTTCCATTTGTTTCTTTCTGTTTTTGTTAGTTTGTTTTGGTTTGGTTTTGGTTTTGGGTTTGGTTGGGTTTGGTTTGTTTTTTTTCCCCCTGTAATTTAGTATAGAGCCTGCTATTCAAGATATGACCACACAATATTCAGGGCCACCCAAGTGAAGAAGTACTGTCTTTATCACTATAGTTGCAGTTATAAGCTGAAATAAAATTCCATTTTATTTTTATGGATAAAATACCTCTGAACCTACGTATAAATAAATACTTTGACTCCTAGGTACAGAAAGTACCTAGTTGGTCAGCTCTTTGAAGCCCTAATACTTTTATTATGTTTTAGTGACTGATATTTTTAACAGCTTAGAGCAGGTTCCTTTTCATCATCCTATTCAAGCATTACTTTAATGCTCTTTCAGTATTTCCACTATTCTTAGCACAACAGAACTTTATTCCCAGATATGCAATTGCTTATCTAATTTGCACAGCAGTTTAATAAAAAACATGTTCCTAAATCAATAGCTGTCCATTTTCAAAAAATTAAACCATTTGGCATTCATAATCGTGCTAATTACATCATTTTCACAAACTGTTTATATGTTGTAGAAAATCAAGTTCTGCTTAATTTTGTTTTTCTTAATTTAGGGAAGTAGTTATTAAGTTAAAATTAAAAAAAGGTTGCTATTTTTTTCTTGTGTCTTGATTAGCCTTTACTATGTCAGAGAGCTCAGATATATTCATAGGGAGTCTGAAAGCAAGTCAGATACTTTTATCTGACTAACAAACAAACAAAAAAATTATTGATTTGTTGAGAGGCAGCTATTTCAATAAACAATTTTTTTGTTTGGTTGGGTTTTTTTGTTTATTGTTATTTTTTTTCTTTTCTATTCTAATTATCTGCTTATTCATTTATTCTACTTACATTCTATAAACTATGTAGTAATGTCTGCATATTCAGTATTGATCTCTGTGTGGTTGGTGTGCAGAATTTTATTGTCATCTGTTATTGAGATAGCAATGCAGAAATCAAATTACCTGCTTAACCTTTCATATAATCCTCATTATAGTTATTGTGTGAATGGTGTTATGAACCAAGAATATCCCCATGGGAATAGTGATATTGAAAATAATTTTAAACAAACAAACAAAATACCTCAAAAACATCAAACAACCAGGTAAACAGATGCAGCAAAAAGCTGTCACTCACCACATGCAGTATTAAGTTCCAAGTTATATCACTATTAAAACTCCTAAGTTCTCTAACATACTTCAGCTTGCCCTAGCATGTTTTGTAGTATTGTAGCTCTGCCTTTCAAAGTAGCTACTTGGGCTGGGTTCTCATGATGTCGTGAGATATGTATATGTATCAGTACAGTGGTTCTGTTGTCATTATATTTTGTTTCATTATTAGATTTGGAGCTAGACAAGGCTTCCAACAGACTTAGAGCTAAAGCAGCAGCACTAAGAGAAGTCATACCATGAGGGTAAAGGAGGACGCCGAATAGGCTGACAAATGTACTGTGTGCTTGCATAATTCAGCTTTTTGTGTCTAATCAGTTTTCTTCATTTTCTGTAACCAAAATGATTTTGATACTGAGAAGTCATGGCTGTTAGGTGAGGTCCCAGATGAATGGAGGAAGGGTTACGTCACTCCCATATACAAGAAAGGGAGCAGGGAGGACCTGGGGAACTACAGGCCAGTGAGTCTCACTTCTGTGCCTGGGAAGATCATGGAACAGATCCTCCTGGATGACATGCTTGATCACGTGAGGGATGAGCAAGTAATTTGAGACAGCCAGCATGGCTTCACCAGGGGAAGGTCATGCTTAACCTTCTATGATGTAGTGATGGCATTGTTTGATGAAGGGAAGGCGACCGATGTCATTTATCTGGACCTGAGCAAGGCCTTTGACACAGTACCCCACCACATCCTCATCTCCAAATTGGAGGGATGTGGACTTGATGGGAGAACCACTCGATGGATAAGAAATTGGTTGAAAGTTTGCAGACAGAGGGTGGTGGTCAATGGCTCTATGTCCAGGTGGAGGCCGGTAACAAGCAGTGTCCCCCAGGGATCTGTCTTGGGACCAGTGCTCTTTAACAACTTTATCAGTGACATCGACAATGGAATCAAGTGTACCCTCAGCGAGTTTGCTAAGCACCAAGCTGAGTGGTGCAGTTGAAACAGAGGAAGAAAGGGATGCCATTCAGAGGGGCCTTGACAGACTTGAAAGGTGGGCCCAGGTGAACCTAATGAGGTTCAACAAGGCAAAGTGCAAGGTTTTGCACATGGGCCGGAAGAACCCCAGGCACCTGTACAAACTGGGAGGAGTAGTCCTTGAGAGCAGCTCAGCAGAGAAGGACCTGGGGGCTCCTGATGGATGGAACTTAACATGAGCCAGCAGTGTGCTCTTTCAGCTCAGAAAGCAAATGGTATCCTGGGCTCCATCAGGAGAGGGGTGGCCAGCAGGGATAGGGAGGTGATTGTTCCTCTCTACTCTGCTCTTGGAATGTTTTTAAGTTGAAAGAAGGAAGATTTAGGTTGGATGTCAGGGGGAAGTTCTTTACTAGGAGACTGGTGAGATCCTGGAACAGGCTGCCCAGGGAGGTTGTGGATGCCCCATCCCTGGAGGTGTTCAAGGCCAGGTTGGATGGGGCCCTGGGCAACCTGATCTAGTAAATGTGGAAGTTTGGTCTTTTCCAACATTGATGATTCTATGATTCTATGAATGTCAACTTCTTCTGCAACTGCAATTTCAAGATTTGCATCATGATCATGATTCCCAGAGCATCCATGATTTCTCTTGTATTTCCAAAGGCCTTTTGAGGTTAAACTCTTAATCCAGTTTATGAGAGTGAAATACCTTCAAAATTGTTTCTGTGTAAAAATGGTATGTAGCCACAAAGCAGTCTATAATGCATTTCTGTCAGTCCATATTCAGAGAAAAAATATATTAGTGGTGACGTGGCCTGATTCATAAAAGTGAGCTTTATGAATTATGAAGCCTTCCAATGGTCTCACAGACACAGAAAAATAGTTTAATATTCATGAGGAAAAGTTGGGAATAGAATCTGTTTATGTAGTTTTTGCAGTGACTGAACAGTTATTCCAGCACAACAGATGATGAATGTAGAAAAAATCTGGAGACAGAGGAAAGGATTGATTTCACCTAACTTGCATGTTATAATATGTTATTGCCTATATCTGAGATCAGTACTATAAAGTCCTTTTTGAACTGGATAGAGAGAAAGTACATTTTTGAAATAACATTGATCTGATCTTCTTAAATTTCCACCTTGAGTTGAGAAAAAATATGGTTTTTTTTTCCTAAATTGATTTCAAAAGGTATGAATTCCTATATATAGTTATATATATATATCTCTTATATATATTTATCTTGTATATATTTCAGCATCACAAATGTTTTTTTACTTAGTTATATCCCTACTGAGATTAACTAGGAATTATGTTTTTATTCACAGTAGTATAGATCCAGCCCTTGATAATTTTTTAGCTATGAAGTATCCAGCTGGTATTGGAACATAACAGAGGTCTTTTTGTTTGTTTGTTGATTTTTTCTTTTTTTCTTTCTTTCTTTCTTTCTTTCTTTCTTTCTTTCTTTCTTTCTTTCTTTCTTTCTTTCTTTCTTTCTTTCTTTCTTTCTTTCTTTCTTTCTTTCTTTCTTTCTTTCTTTCTTTCTTTCTTTCTTTCTTTCTTTCTTTCTTTCTTTCTTTCTTTCTTTCTTTCTTTCTTTCTTTCTTTCTTTCTTTCTTTCTTTCTTTCTTTCTTTCTTTCTTTCTTTCTTTCTTTCTTTTTTTTTCCCCCATTTTAGCTCCTTAAAATAACTACATAAAGATTTCTCAGTCCTGACAAAGTGAAAAGTGATTTTGTTGCTGTGGAGATGGACAAGAAAATGCTTGGGCTTCAGTCCTTCCAAAAAGTTCCATTCACAGTTTCTGAAAATTTTCTTGTCCACTAGTTATCCATATATTCAGTTTTTCAATAATTTATTCAGTAAGGTGAATGCAGAAAGGACTGACATGTTAGTAAATTATTTTACTAATTTCATTATTTGAAGCTTTGAAACTCTGTAATGTAAATTAGGAAAAACAAAATTATATCTGTGCTTTTCCTTTTGTTTGTTTGTTTGTTTTGTTTTGTTTTTGTTAATAAATACAACAGGTGTGCAAACAGACAGTATGAATATTTTGCTTTGCCACTGGAAATTGACACTTTTAAAATTCATCAGGAAATGATCAGAAGATTTTATTCTGTCAGTATTAAGTGCTATTAATCCACAGACATGCTTAATCAATTCTGAATCATAAATTATTCAAAATAATCTCATTTTTAAATAGAAGTTTTAGACCTAAAAACAAGATAATTGAAACCATGTGTTGGTTTTTTTTTTGTTACTTTTTGTTTGATTGTTTTTAATGAAATGCTGAATGCTTTGTGAGATGGGGTATTTAGAGTCCCTTGATTCTCTTTCTCTGAAATGCTGAAAGAGAACTCCTTGTATAAAAATCTAAAATCATAGTACTGAGAAGTTTGTTACTGAGTTCACAGTAGAAACCTTCTCTCACAAAAGAATGTTCACTTCTATGTTGTTAGAATTTGTCTGACAAGTACTAGTAAGAAGTGGAATGGTTCTGGTGATTTTGCTGCATCCCCTTCTCAGTACCTTTCCACAAATGATGAAGGATGGGAGAAAATGTGATGGGTGAGAAAAATATATATATATATATATATATATAATATATATAAAAAAATATATATATATGATGGAATGAGAAAAAAAAATACAGAAAGAAGCAAAAGAAACAAAACAAAACAAGCAAATGCTGCTTAGAAGCAAAGAGAGAGAAAATTTTTTCTCTACTTCCTATCAGCAAATGATTTACAGTCACATCTTTGGAAGCCAGTCTCAATATGCAAAGTCGATGTTTGGGAGGACAGATATTTAAATGATAAGATTCTCCCCTTCTAATTACGTTTTCCCAGTTTTTATTCATGAACATGGTATGGGAAATTCTTTTGTTTTGTTTAGATCAGCTGTCCTGGCCACGTCCACTCTTCACCTTTTGTCCACTCCCAGCATACTGGCTTTGGAGGGGCTTGGAGAGAGCCTTGATTTTGTATAAGCACGGTTCAGCAATAGAGAAAACACTGGTGTGATATCACCAATGACTGTTCTAGTTTCCAAAAGAAAACCCAAACCTATACGTGTGCATTCTTATTTTTTTTCTTAAGAAGAGTTTCAGCTAGAAGCCAGCCATAAAATGCTGCAGATGAATGGAACATTAAAATAACAGAAAGAAGAAGTAGGGGAAAAAAAAAAAAAAAAGGAATTTCCAAGGAGAACATATACATTCCTTTGTATGTCTGTGAGGACAAAACAATTATGATAAAATGTGTATTGGATATTTACTGTTCCACATTTAAAGTCAAAAGGAGCTGAAGGATACTTTGAACAACCTAAAATATTAGGAATATTATGTATATGAAAATAAATTGGACTCTTTCCATGTCAGTTCACTTATAACTAAGTTTAATTACCAGGAGAAGGCAATTCCACCCAAAGGTTTATTTTGTTCTTCTTTTTCCTAATTCTCTCTATTTTCTAAATTTAAGTTATAAGCAAAACCAGATACATTTTTATGAAGGTTTTGTTCTCAACACAGTTTCAGTCGGAACTGGAGGAACAAATGGCCTCCGCTCTAAGAGCGGAGCAAGTCTAAAACCACATGATAATGATGAAGATGTACAAATTTGTGTGGCAGAAAAACATGGATCTTAGGGTACTAAGGGAACTGACGGAGGTGTCTTCCAAGCTGACCTCCATCATATTTGAAAATTCATGGCTGTCAGACAAAGTCCTCAGTGACTGGAAAAAAGGAAAACTTCACTCCCATTTAAAAGAATGGGAGGAAGGAAGACCTGGGGAATTACAGCCTGGTGAGCCTCAACCTCTGTGCCTGGGAAGATCACAGAACAGATCCTCTTGGAAGACATGTTAAGACACATGAGGGACAAGCAGGTGATACAAGACAATCAACACTGCTTCACCAAGGGAAGGCTGTGCCTGACCAATCTGGTGTTGTATAAGAAAATCTAACTTTATCTTTGTAAGAGAAATAAGATGTCACATGGCTGAGCAAATGCAGTGTGTTCTGTGAATAACCACTGAAATTATCAAGCTATTGAGTGCAAACTGTCATGCAACTTAATGTTAATTAACATTCTTTCCTTCTGTTCATCAAGAAAGGTTATGTATGTTCCTGTAATTATATTTTTAATGAGAAAAAATGTCTTAAGAAACATTTTCCTTCTTACAATAAAAAAGAAATTCCTTTGCCATATTGTATTTAAAAATTACAGATAAATTTTCTTTTACTCAATTTTTTTAAGAAGATACGTACATTAATTCAGATTCTCCCCTCCAAAAAGCCTTTGTTTGTATATACTAATTAATACTAAAGAATCTGTCTTTTGAGTTATGCAATAGTTTTGTTAACACTTTACTTTTTTGTTTGTTTGTTTGTTTGTTTTCTTCTTTTTCTTTTTGCAAGCATTTAGGAATGATTCAGATCTTCAGTAATTAAAAATTTGGATATTTTGTCTAAGCTGTTCTTTACATGTTAGCTGTTCTTTACATTGTTAGAAATTCTTTAGAAAACCTATGTTAAACTAATGAAAGTTAAAATGGGGTCTATTTCCAAATTATTTTGCTCTCAGCTTGTACAGTTACATAGATTGTAAAAAATGCTTAGAGAAATTATGTTTTATTGTTTTACTGTCTATAAACACATGTATACACATTGAGATAATTTAATTTCCTCTTTACTGTATTAAATGAAAATACTTTTGAAACCTGATTTGTAAAACAATAACTTGTCTTCTAATCATTTATAAATTTTTAGATACAGATTCAGAGTAACAAGAATAATTTTATAGTAAAATGTGCTTGCAAAACAGTTAATTAAAATTACGGTTTCACCTGTGAGAGTTTTTGAACTTTGGTTAATTTGGCAAATACATCATTGAAATGTTCCCATTGTTTTATGGCAGTTATCTGAGGCAGAATGCTTCAGCTCTTCTTCAGATCAGAAGGAAGTATTCATTTTATTCGGTCTTGATTAATGAAAGATAAATTATCAAGTGCTATTTTATTTCTGTTTGTACTCTCTTCTGTGTGCCTAGTTCCTTAGAGAAAGTAAAGGAACACAGATAGTTTGGATAAATCAGGTATCAAATGCAACACACACTTTTCTGGAAAAGACTTAAAAGGTGGGCCCATGTGAATCTCTTGAGGTTCAACACAGCAAAGTGCAAGGTTTTGCACTCAGGCCAGTAGAATCCCAAGCATATATACAGACTGGGAGAAGCAGTCTTTGAGAGTAGTCCTGCAGAGAAGGACCTGGGAGTCCTGGTGGATGAAAACCTGAACATGATCCAGCAGTGTGCTCTTGCAGTTGTGAAGTCCAAGAGTATCCTGGGCTCCCTCAGAAGAGGGGTGGCCAGCAGGAGCAGGGAGGTGATTGTCCCACTCTACTCTGCCCTTCTGTGGTCCCAGCTGGAGTACCGTGTCATGGTCTGGAGCCCCCAATACAAGAAAGACAGGATGCTGTTGCAGAGGTTCCAGAGGAAGGCTGCAAGGATGATCAGAGGTCTGGATCATCTCCCATCTCCACAGGCTGAGGGAGCTGGGCTTATTCAGCCTGGAGAAAAGAAGGCTGCAGGGTGACCTCATTGCATCTTTTCAGTACCTAAAGTGAACCTACAAACAGGAGGGGAACCAACTCTTACAAGAGCAGATAATCTGCAAGGAAAGGGGAAATGGTTTTAACTTCAAGGAGGGCAGCTTTAGGTGTGATCTCAGGCGTAAATTCTTTACTATGAGAGTGGTGAGGTGCTGGAACAGGCTGCCCAGAGAGGTTATGGATGCCCCATCCCTGGAGTTGTCCAAGGCCAGTTTGGAGGGACCTTGGGCAGTGTGGTCTAGTATTAAATGTGGAGGTTGGTGGTCCTCAAACTTCTGGAGGTCATCTGCTTTAAAAAGCCACCTATATTGAAATGGAGATTCCTTGACTACACTAGAGGATATTTTCTCTGAAACCAAATCATGTGAGCACAAAAAAAGAGTTATGTTGTTCTTGCTGCCCAGGTGGCAGACAAGGGAAAACAGCGTTATAGAGTCAGGCAAAAGAATCTCATGTCCTATCCCACTAGTTTTATCAACTGTGTAGTGAGTATATTGCATTGACCTTTATCTTCAGTGTCTCAAAATGTTTATTTATGAATTTGTTCTAAGACAAACAGTATTATATCTTAATCATAGCAGAAATCTTCAGTTAAGTGAACAGAGTATTTGCCTTTCTGTTCATACGTTCATAAAACCATAAGTACTATGCACAAACCAAATTATGCAGTTTTTAGAAATAGAACTTCTCTACATATTTACAACACATTGTTACAAGGAGCCTGACTAGGGATTTTAAGCCTTAAAATTTATTACCTGGGGTTAGATTTATTTTTAATGTATATACATTTTTTTTAATTCCTCCCCCCCACCCCCGACAAAGTAGTAGGAAACACTCAAACTAAATGATTTGAAATTACAGCCAGTCTATGTTTCTGCTTTTTGGCAGACACCCCATATTTGTGAATACAGCAATTGGCTGAAGGTGATTAAATAGTATATATTTCAGTGAGTATCCCAGAAGAGCTCATGGTGTATGAAGCAATAAATGTCTTCTGCAGCTCCAATAAACATGACATCTTGCTGAGTAAACCACAAACTACTCTGAGTTCTCTGACACTGGAAGTATCAGATAAAGCTCTTAAAAAGAAAATTATTTCCTGGC
The DNA here is from genome assembly GCF_054131305.1 of Coturnix japonica. Lineage (NCBI taxonomy): Eukaryota > Metazoa > Chordata > Aves > Galliformes > Phasianidae > Coturnix > Coturnix japonica. The sequence continues at coordinate 144,637,255 of NC_140663.1, forward strand.
TTATGAAATGTTTATTTTAAGAGATTGCTGCTTATAAGTACAATAAAATCAGGTCATCTGTGTTAAGTTTTCAGTATCTGTAAATCAAAATATTCAGTCTGGCAAGAGATTTAGTTACCATCTAAACTAGATTTTTGCATACTATAAGTTCTGAAAGTTCAGGTCTTTATTCTTGTTTGAAAAACGGAAGATTTGTCTGACCTTTAAATTATGTAGTTCAGATAAATTATGTAGTTCAGACTAAAAAGATTAGACAATGTTAATGAGAATTCCATTTTTCACTATTTGTACCTATAAAACAATTTTCTCCCTCTTCAAACTTGAACTGTGAATTATTGTTTGATACTGATTAATATGTTCTCCATTCCCATTATCTACTTGATTTTTCTCCAGAGTAAAATTACTTTTATCATAATGTATGCATAGCATTGTAAGATAATTTACATGCCTCAGGCAGAATGATTATACAATTTTAGCCAATGCAGATATTATTCAACTGCCAATTGATAAAATTGGTAGTTCTATACATTCTATATGTGATCAAGAATAGCATCAACTATTCTATACATGGAAATCATTAAAGGGACAATTCAGAAACAAATCAACAAAAAAACAAAACACTTCTAAGAAGTTTCATATATTGCTTCCAAAACCCTGACTTCTCAAAACTGATATATTTTGAAGAATGAAAGTGTCAGATTTGAAAGAGATAAGGATTTGTTGTTCCCTCTGCTATCTCTTTTTCGCCCAGTTTGCAATGGACATTGGAACTTTACTTCAAGTAAGCAACTATATAACAACATGTTAAGTGCAAAATATTGAAAAGTGTATGAATTCACTGGAGCTTCACTCCCACTTGGGAGGGAAGGGGAGTTTGTTGTGGGACCCTTTGTTGTGGGAACAACATTTTCTGTATGTAGTGTAGCCTTACTGCACCCTCTCATGAAACAGTGAGACAGTAGGTGAGGCATTTTTCTTCCACTAGTTCAGTGAGCCCTGACAGGGGTAGATTGTTACTCTTCCACTGGTAGGGCATTTTGACATGGGTAGGACTGATAACAAAAACAAAATAAGACAGGGGTGTAGGGGAGTGGAGAACCTAGGACAGAACAAAGTGAATGTGCCTTAAGAAAATTGCCCACCTGCTTCACAATAACAGTACATAAAAAACAATGGGTTGGTAACCACTGTGCATGGAAAAATAATCAAAGCAACAGTGACAGGGAGATTTTGAGCCTGAGATGCTCAACCAATGAGTGAGCACCAGGAGAGCATTACCTGTGTTGGGTTTAGAGTATATAACAGGATGGATTTCACTGATCAGTGCACAATTTCTCCCTTGCCAACAGGGGGTGTGAGCCCATTATTGTACTAATGAATAAACTTTGCTTCGAACACTGAGATCCTTGCCTCACCTGAAAATTTTGACTTTGTTTCTCACAATCGCAACAGATGAACTCACCGTGGTTATCAATCAGAAAGCGACAAATACTATTTGAAACATTTTCATCCTTGTCAGTTCTGCTGTTATATTTATCTACTGTACGCTACTTCTATGCATTCTTCACACCATTTATAATGAGATTTCATGTCGGTATGAACCTTACTGTTTTAAAATCAAACAAACAAAAAAATCATATGTGTTCTTCAGTCCCTTTTCTGCTTCTTTGATACGTTATCTATAGTAAAGAGGAAAATTTATTTTGTTGACATGATTTATCTTGATAAATCTCTTGTCTGTTTCTTAAAATTTTATTATCCTCTTGCTGTTTACAAATTGGTTGCTTAATAATCTGTCCTCAAATCTTTTCAGGTATCAAAAATGCCTGTAGCTCCCATAAGTAAATCCCTCATGTATACTTTATCTTTTTAAGACACAGATATTATTATTGTTGCTTTATTATGTCTAAAGATTTTATTTTTCATCAATTCATAATAGTTGTCAATGGCTCAGAAATGGATTTGGTTACTTTCTTTAAATATATCAAATTTCATCAGGATCTGTAATTTCAAATACCTTTATCTACATAACCTTTATTATTTATTCATTCAGGCTTATGTTTTTACTTCTACTTGCTAAAAATTTCATCACAGTCAAACATTTCTGATAAGAACAAAGTAAAGAATCGATTGACCCATTCAATCTTTTCTTTGCTACCACTTAATAGTCATGGCACACTTCCCTGATATCAATTAAGGAAAGAGAGTCACATCAAGTCTCCTTGTTTGGAGACAGTCAAAACCCATCTGGATGCTTTCCTGTACAATGTGCTCTATGGAGCCTGCTTCAGCAGTGGAGTTGTACCCTATCTCTATAGGTCCCTTCCAAACCCCATGTTTCTGCGATTTTGTGATTCTGTAGTCTTTCTGTGGTACCTACTCACTTCCTTTAAGTAATTTTTTCTCCTTTGCGTACCTGATATTCTTTTCTACACTATATTCACATTGTTTTAACACTCAACCTGTTGGGTTTTTTTGCTTGTTTGTTTTTTGTTTGTTTGTTTTGTGGTTTTTGTTTGGTTGGTTGGGGTTTTTTGTTTGTTTGTTTGTTTGTTTCTGGGGTGACTTATTGTTACCACTAGGTCACTGAAGACTTTTCATGAAGTCACACAGTGTACACTTACTCAAAATTTCTTCCACATCTATTTTTACTGTTACACATACAGGAAACTGCCAGCTGTCCTAGCAGTTTTCTTTAAAAAATCTTCCCTTCAGACCACAATAGTCAGTTTCCTGAGTTTGATGAAGATTTTATTTTTTGAAGTCCGCTGTAACATTTTTGCTACTTTTCTTACCTCACAATCACAGAATCTGTCATTTATTTTCACTTGCATCTTAATAGTCTTCTGCATTCACATTTTGAACCAAATCCTCCTCTTAGTCAGAATCAAATACACTGCCAAAATAAAAATGGTAAAAATGCATGAGTCAGATCCCAGGAACATGTAAGATTTAGATGGAAAAGTAAGCTTTTGTTTCTTTGTGTTTGCCTTCTGTCTTTTCCACCCCAAGGGTGGAACTCTTGAGTTAATTTTTCATGTCTTTTTCTGCAATCATGAGGCCTATCAACCTATTTTTAAAAAAAAAAAATAGCTAAACTAGATATTTGCTTATATTCTTTTGAAACTGCAAAGCTTTAATACTTATCATTATGAAACCCTTCAGAAAATAAGAATTTTCTGTATTAGATCTATTTATGACTTTGGAAAAGGCAGTACTGCACAAGTATTTGCAATATTTGGCTATTAAAAACTCCACTTCTCATCTGGTTTTCATTTCTTACCCTGAAAACGTTCAATCTCTTCTTCCCACACAAATAGCTTCTTACCAATTTACATGTCCTAAGGCTTTCAATAAACTCAGATGGTTAAGGCAATAATAGAGGCATTAACCCTTAACACAACATAAAGTTTATTTAATGGAAGTGAAAGATTTTTTTTTTTTTAACTAAAGTGAAAGGTATTAGGGTCTAATTTGCTATTGCGTATGATTTAAAAAAAAAATGTTTTTTTTGTCATGAGTAAATGTATGTTGTAGCATGATAGTATAAAAGTAACTGGAACCAATTGCCCTTAGCAGATTTATTTTTTTTCTTCCAAATTTTACGCTGTAGTTATAACAGTTTGTGAAACAGAGTACTTGTCATACACTATAAAAATGTAGCCAGCAATTTCTGCTACTTTATTATTAACTTGATGTAATGGATATTAGCTTTACTTGAAATTAGTAGTTGTCACGGGTTACTTAGATTTACCTATGCCCGTGACAGGGGAAGCCACCCCGTGGGCCCCCCTCCCGGGGCCTGGAAAGGAGGGGGAAAAAGGGAGTGGGATAAAACAGCGACAATCTAAGGAGGAAAAACTTATTTTACTAAATATGATACCGAAATACAAGATAACACAATATAATATAATTGAGGCTAACAAATTGAACGAAACAGAGAGAGAGAGAGTCCCCGAAAACCGAGAGGCCTACTGTGAACTCTAGGCGACACGGCTGGAACGCTTCCCACTCTCCGAGAAGTTCGAGAGAAGAAGGAGGGCACTCCAGCCTGGGAACGAGATTATACAGCGTCCTGGTCCCGTGACTTATCATTAACCCTGTTGTTCTCTGGGATATGTAGTCTTCTTCTGTGGACTGCACATTCAATAGAAGTATCCATACTTTACATGATGTTATGATGTGGAATACTGATAGCAAAATTACAAAATTACAAAACCATGACAGTAGTAAAGCTTTTGGAAGGCTATATCTAACAATGGATCTAGAAGACTGAACAAAATTGGGTTGAACATAGGTTACTCTGTAAAGGTCACAAAAATGTAACTAGCCTGCAATTTGTATTTTAAGAGTTACTCCAGTATTTATTCATTAACCTATTAAGTGCCAAACATCTGGGCACATACACTTCTACTTCCTTCTATTTTGTGTTGCCAGGGGTTAGAATGAATCATAGAATCATAGAATCACAAGGTTGGAAAGGACCTATAAGATCATCTAGTCCAACCGTCCTCCCTTTACCATACCTACAGGAAACCCCTAAACCATGTCTCCTAGCTCCCTATCCAGGCACTTCTTGAACACTGCCAGGAACGGCAACTCCACCACCTCCCTGGGCAGGCTATTCCGGTGCCTGACTACTCTGAGAAAAAAAGTTCTTTAGCATGTCCAGCCTAAACCTCTTCTGATACAACTTGTGGCCATTTCCTCGGTCCTGTTAGTTGCCTGTCAGAAGAGGCCAAGCTCCTCCTCATCACAACCTCCCCTCAGGAGGTTGTAAAGGGCAATGAGGTCTCCCTTGAGCTCCCTCTTTTCCAGGCTAAATAAACCCAGCTCCATGAGCCGCTCCTCACAAGACTTGTGCTCCAGACCTCTCACAAGTTTTGTTGCCCTTCTCTGGGCACATTCCAGAGCCTCAATGTCTTTCTTGTAGTGAGGAGCCCCAAACTGAACACAGTACTCGAGATGCAGCCTCACCAGAGCTGAGTACATAGGGATGATCACCTCGCTGCTCCTGCTGGCCACACTGTTTCTAATACAGTCCAGGATGCTGTTGGCCTTCTTGGCCACCTGGGCACACTGTCGGCTCATGTTCAGCCGAGCATTGACCAACACTCCCAGGTCCCTTTACTCTTCACAGTCATCCAGCCACTCTGCCCCAGGCCTATAGCGCTGCATGGGGTTATTGTGGCCAAAGTGCAGGACCCCGCACTTGGCCTTGTTGAACTTCATCCTATTAACCTCAGCCAAGCAATTGAGCCTATCCAGATCCCTTTGGAGGGCCTCTCCAAATTGGTGTCATCTGCAGACTTACTTAGCTTGCACTCAGTAATGCAATGAATGGCTTTATGTCACTCTCTAGTGTAAACCCAAAAAAACCACTATGTGCAGTTTGAATATGTTTTACCCATCTTTGTTACTCTCCATTCAGGCCACATCTCGAGTTCTGTGTCCAGTTTAGGGCCCCTCACTGCAAGAAAGACATTCTCTGGAACATGTGTGGAGAAGTGCAAAAAGGGCAGAGAAGGGCACAGGTAGATCTAGCTAACCCGTGACACCATAGTACCCTAAATTTAACAACCCTCTGCTAAATCATAGCTCCGAGCATCACATCCAAACAGCTCTTAAACACATCCAAGGACGGACGGTGACTCAACCACCTCTCTGGGGAGCCTATTCCAGTGCTTAACTACCCTTTCAGTAAAGAAGTGTTTCCTAATGTCCATCCTAAACTTAGCTTGTGTCATGGGTTAACCGAAAATCTACCTTTACCCGTGACAGGGGTGCAGCTGGCCCGCAGGGCCACTGGCCCAAAAAGGAAAGGGAAAAAGAGAAAAGGAAAAAAAAACAAACCAGCAGCAATGATCTAAGGAGGCACACTTATTTACTAAATACTATATCGAAATACAGGGTAACAGAATATAATACAATATAATTGAAATTAAGGCTAACAAATCAAGCAAAATAGGAGAGAGAGTGAGTCCCAAAACTGAGAGGCCTACTGTTGCTCTAGGCGAAATGGCTGGAAGGCTCCCACACGCTCCCCCCTGGCTCCGAGGATTCAAGAGAGCGAGTCCAGCCCCAAAGTCAAATTATATAGTGTCCTTGTCCCATGACTTATCCCCGACCATTGATGTTCTCTGGGATATGTAGTCTTCTGTGAGCTGCACATTCGGTAAAATTATCCATGCTTTACATGATGTTATGATGTGGAATACTGATAGCAAAATTACTAAATTACAAAACCATGACAGCTTGGCACAACTTGAGGCCGTTTCCCCTTGTCCTGTCACCAGGACAAGAGAAGAGACCCACCCTGTTATGTTCATGTTAAATTTCCTTAAGAATACGTAGGACATTCATGGTAATTCACCCAACTGGGGATCCACTTTAGGCCAAAATGAAATGTGTTCTAATTCTCATAATTCTCCATTGACTACATGTTGTGCATTAGGTGACAAGTTCAGACTTCTATATCAGGTCCACTGGACCATCATCAATAACTAATTCATTCCAGTCATCCTCTTGATTTGCAGTGGAAGACCACCTAGTGGTCTGAAGCTAAAAGGGTAATTACCATTTTACCCCAGGCAATCCAATTTTTCAAGGACACAGTGCTGTTGAAAGTACAGAATTCTTCTTTGAATGATGAAGCTTGAAGTTTAAATGCTTCTGGTGGACTAAGTGATATTTCTTTGATGAAAATACTAAAAAGATTCTTGAATGACTTCCATAAAAATAATGAAGAGCTGAATATTAATTTTCAACATCCTAGAGAAATTTTCAACCTTTTTAAAGGAAGTTATCTGATTTTTGTCAGAGCTCTTAAGTTGTTAATAACTTTTTCTTTTTTTCTTTTCTTTTTTTTTTTTTTTTTTTTTGTAATACGAACTCCAAATCAATTACTTGCATATTCATGTCCAATAACAAATCATTATGACTGAAACTACTAAAGTACAATAGAGCTATAAAAGACTGAGCATATACAAACCCTGTATCACTGTAGCCAAGATACAAAGCAATTGTATAAAATCCTTAATCTAAAATGTAGTTGGAGAATAAAGGGGAGGAGTGGGAGGAAAAGTAAGTAAAAAGAATGTAATTTTCCTCTTTCTGTGCTCTAAGGCAGCATGCATCACTTAAACAAATTATAATTCGAACTTACTTTATGCTCTGTTGTCTCCATCTGAAATAAGTGGCTTCTGCTTATGCCACAGCAAGTCTCAGGTGTGACTTTGAAGTTCTAACTCTATCAAGGAAACTGATGTAATCGTTGCATAGGGAATATTTTTCATGAGATACTAAAGAACAGAAACATCTGTGCACTACATGTTTGATTGTAAGCAGATAAATAATGTGAGCAAAACTGCTCGCAAGTTGTCCATAAACAATGCTCAGCCTTTTTCAAATTAAAATAGGAAAATTAAAGTTACAGTCATGCATCTGCAACATACACTGTATGTGCAGCATAAGACAAATTGTTTGAAAGTGTAAGTTCTGCCACCCTTAATCAGTAAGGTCTAAACAATGTTTCACAGGTGTAAAGTTCTAAACATTGTCTCCTATGCTTTTTTTTTGCATCCTGTGATGTCAACGGCTGAGCTTTCATTAATAGGATCTACCTCAAAGCCTTTTTGGTATCATAGGATTTCTTTCTGCCCTAGTGAGACATCTCTCTGATCTTAAATAGCCTCTGGATCACAGTAGGGATGAAAGATCTTGAAACAGAATGAATTAATGAACAAACAGTTTTTAAAGAATTCTGGCCTTTGTGTCTTAATTCGACACAAACTACTTGTTGTATAATGTGGATGTGCATAGCTTTTTTTTTTTTTTTTTTTTTTTTCCCATCTCCTCATGCTACAGCCCAAGGATCTATGTCAACTCAGACCATTTATTGATAAATTAATGCATTCGGTTCTCATAAGAAAATGTATCTGTCTTCACAAGCTCATCAAACCTTGTGAAATCTGCAAAGGCTTAACACTTCTGTACTGAAAAGTCCAAGAGAAGTATACTGTTTTCAGGACTGATTGTCAATTATTTCACCCTTTTAATATTTCTGACTAAGAAGCAGTGACTACTCTGTCACCTGAACAGTTTGAAACTAACCTGTATAAACATCATTTGTTGTTGTCTATAATTCACTGTAAATGAAAAATTCAATACACATGCAACCGCAGTTTCTGTAACTTTACTCTATAAATAGATGGTTTGGGGTTTTGAAGATCTTTTCTAATAACCACTTATACACAGAATCATAGAGATACTCAGGTTGGAAAAGACCTTTAAGATCATCAAGTCCAACCACAGGCTAACCATACCACCCTAACTAAAAACACTCCACTGAATCATGTCCCCGAGTACCACATCCAAATGGGTTTTAAACACATCCGGGGATGGTGACTCAACCACCTCCCTGGGGAGCCTATTCCAGTGCTTATCAGCCCTTTCTGTAAAGGAATTCCTTCTAGTATCCAAAATAAACCTACCTTGGGCACACCTTGAGTCCATTTCCCCTCATCCTGTCACTTGTCACCAGTGAGAAGAGACCAACCCTGCTCTAGTTTTAAGCACCTTCCAGATACTGGAAGAGAGCAATAAGGTCTCCACTCAGCCTCTTCTTCTCCAGACTAAACAGCCACAGTTCCCTCAGTCTCTCCTCATAGGGCATAATCTCCAAGCCCTTCACAAGCCTTGTTGCCCTTCTTTGGACCTGCTCTAGCACCTCAGTGTCCTTTCCATACTGAAGTGCCCAAAACTGAACACAGTACTCAAGATGAGGCCTCACCAGTGCCAAGTACAGGGGCAGGATAACTTACCTAGTCCAGGTCACCACACCATTCCTGATACACGCCAGGATACCACTGGCCCTCTTGGCCACCTGGGCACACTGCTGGCTCATATTCAGCAGACTGTCCATCAGCGCACCAAGGTCCCTTTCTATCAGGCAGCTTTCCAGCCACTCCTCCCCAAGTCTGTAAGGTTGCCTGGGGTTGCTGTGACCGAAATGCAGGACTTGACACTTGACCCTATTGAAACTCATACTGTTTACCTTGGCCCTTTGATCCAGTCTATCTAGATCCCTCTATAGAGCATTTTTCCCCCTCAGGCAGATCAGCACTCTCTCCCAGCTTGGTGTTGTCTGCAGACTTACTGAGGGCGCACTCAACTCCCTCATCAAAATAAATAATAAAGATGTTAAATAGAAGCGTTCCTAATACCGAGCCCTGGCAGACACTACTCATGACCAGACCCCAGTGGGATTTAACTCCATTGACCACAACTCCTTGGGACCAGCCATCCATCCAGCATTTCACCCAGCAGAGCATGAGCCCATCCAAACCATGGGCAGCCAGCTTCTCCACAAGGATGTTGTGGGGGACAGTGTCAAAGGCTTTACTGAAGTCCAGGTAGACCACATTGACAGCTTTACCTTCATTCACTAAGCAGGTCACCTTGTTGTAGAATGAAATAGTGTTTGTCAGACAGAATCTACCATTCATAAAGCCATTCTGACAGGGCCTGATCCCCTGGTTGACTTTTACCTGGCCCATGATGGCTCCGGAGATTACCTGTCCCATATTCTTCCCTGGCACCAAGGTGAGACTGATAGGTCTGTAGCTACCAGGATCATCTTTCCAGCCCTTTTTGAAGGTGGGCGTCACATTTGCCAGTCTCCAGTCTGCCAGGACATCCCCAGTTAGCCAGGACTGCCAAAGAATGATGGAGAGTGGCTTGGCAACCACATCTGCCAACTCCCTCAGCCCTCCAGGGTGTGATCCATCCGGCCATATGGAGTTGTGAGCATCCAGCTTTCAGATCAGGTCCAAAACCATCTCATTCTGGATCATGCAGGGCTTATTCTGCTCCCCATCCCTATCTACTAGTGCAGGGGGATGTTTTCCCAGGGAGTAACGAGTCTTACTAGTAAAGACCGAGGCAAGGAAGGCATTAAGTACCTCAGCCTTATCCTGATCTTTGGTCACCAAGTTGCTCTTGGAATCCTCTTGCTGTTGATGTATTTATAAAAATATTTATTCTTTCCCTTTGCATTAGTGGCCAAGTTCAGTTCTAACTGGGCTTTGGCTTTTCTAATAATCTCTCCCTGCACAGCTTCACTACATACCTGTAATCATCCTAAGTAGCTTACTTACTCTTCCAGAGACCATAAACTTTCCTTTTGTTCTTGAGATCCAGCCAAAGGTCTCTGTTCAGCCAATCCGGCCTCCTTACCCATCAGCTCATTTTCTGTGACTTGGGGATGGTCAGCTCCTGCACATTTAAATTAACTTCCTTAAAGTATTCCCAGCCTTCCTGGGCTCCCACACTCTCCAAAACTACCTCCTAAGGGATCCTCTCAACCACGGTCCTAAAGAGGTTAAATGCTGCCCTCTGCAAGGTGCAGTTCTGCTGGCTCCCCTCTGTAGTTCAGTAAGGATTGGGAAATCTACCAACTGGTGATCACTATGCCCCAGACGGCCTGCAACCTTTACAGTCCCCTCATGACCTTCTCTGTTAACAAACAGCACGTCCAGGATTTTGCTTCCCCTCATTGTCTCCCTCACCAGCTGTATTGGGAAGTTATCTCCTACACACTCTAGGAACCTCCGAGACTGTTCCCTATCTGCTGTATTGTAAATCCAGCAGATGTCTGGGAAGTTGAAGGGGGAGAGACCTTGAGACCTCACCCAACTGTCTATAAAGTGCCTTGTCCACCTCTTTGTCCTGTTTGGGTGGCCTGTAGGAGACTCCCAAGATAATATCAGTCTTATTGGCCTTTGCTTTTATTCTGACCCGTAAGCTCTCAGCCCTCATCATCATCATCACCATCATTAATTTCCATACATTCAGATTCTTTCTTAACATAGAGTGCTACATCATCACCTTTCCTGCCTTGTCTATCTCTTCTGTAATGTCAGTAGCCATCAATCACAGCACTCCGGCTGTGCCAGTCATTCCACCATGTTTCCAAGATGGTGGCTATATCATAGCTTTCTGATTGCTCAATGGCCTCCAGCTCCTCCTGTTTATGCTGCATGCATTAGTGTAAAAGCACCTGAGCTGGGCCTCCTTTTGAGTGGTAGTAGCCCTAATACCCTCATGACCATACTCTGGTGTTTCCACAACCACCAACCTCACACCAGCCCTCGGGTTCTTCCTACAAAAGGGCGAGTCGTCCTTCTCCTTCACCAAAACACTAGTCTGTGGGATCTTATTAGCACATCCTTCTCCTATAAGCACTGGGACGTTACACACAGGATCTGTTCTAGTGACCCCAGTTAAACCCCCACACCAATTCACACCTATTTTAAAGCTCTATGAATGAACCTTCCCAATTCCCTTTCCACCAGTGGAAGAAGCTCCTCCTATCTGTTGCCAGCCAGCCTGGACTCATGCAAACAGAGCAGAGGTCAAAAAACCCAAACCCTTGCCAGGCACACCAAGCTTGGAGACAGGTATTAATCTGCTGGCCCATCACATTTAGACCTTCATTATTCCCTGTAACTGGAGGGATAGAGAACACAACTTGTGCTCCTGAACCCTTTACCTGTTCACCCCAAGGCTTTGAAGTCCTTTTTCATAGTCTTAGAATTTCATAGAATTCCTTCCTATGTCATCACTGCCAACCTGAAACAACAACGGGATAGTAATCTAAGGGCCAAATTAGGGAAAGAAGATTCTTCCTTACATCTTTGACCTTGTCTCCCGGGAGGCAGCAGACTTCCCTATGTAGAAGGTCTGGTCTACATAACAGCCCTTCAGCAGAGAGTCACCAGTGACAGTGACCCATTGTTTTTCTTTTGCCAATGAGTTTTTAATGCTAACTGAGTTCTGGTTAGATTTTGGTGACACCACCAAGTGGGGAGAAACATCATCACCACCCCTACATTGTCAAGTTGTCCCTGCAGAGCACTGTACTTGTTCCTCAGGGGCATCTGGGGAGGCAGAGAAATCTCTGGGATGGTGTGCCTGCATTGCCAAGCAGGGGCCTTTTGCCACTGTCCCACACCCCCCAGTTCTTCACCATTGTTTCTAGGTGGAGGACAGGGGGTTCATGGCAGCAGGGACACTGCCTGCCTTCTGGTTCCCTTCTGTCACCTGTTTCCAAGGCAGCAGGGGGTGACATGCTTCATGTAGATCCTCAGCTGGTTGCCAAGATCCCGTGGCTGATAGGGTTTGTCACCACCAATCTCCTTCTCACATTCCTTTATGCTCCACAGCCTCTCCAGCTCCTCCTTCAGGTCAGCCAAAGGCTGAGTAAGTCATTGAGCTGGTCACATCTTACACAAGTGCTTTCTCCCTCACCCAACACTGCAAAGGCCAGGCTCTGGCACTCACTACAGCCAGAGACTTGCACGCTCACATCTTGTTTTGGGACTTCAGCCTGAGTCTCCACATTTTTCTTGGCAGCAGTCTTCCTTTCATGAGCACACGGGACCTCAGTATGGGTCTCCACATTCTTCCCGGCCACCATTTTCCTTCTATGTGAACATGGGACCTCTGTCTGTGTCTCCACATTTTTCCTGGACGCAACCTTCTGCTGGGTTGCAGTCACAGCAAACCAGCAGTCATTAGTGCTATTCAGGTAGCCTTAATGAGGTCTGACTGATCAGCTCTGCCCTGCTGCCTGTAGTGCTGGCACCACCCTCACCTCACTGCCAGGCTGTCAACAGGTGCCCCCGCACTTATCACTCCGTTCACAGTGATAGCAACCCACCTCACTGTGTAGTCCCATTTATGGGTGGCTTACAGTTTCTCCACACTTGAACAGCTCATGTAATTCTCACAGCCCAACTCCTCCTCTCTGTCCTCCAGAGGGCTGCTTTTTCAAGGCAAAGGGGCGTGAATGTAGAGCCATTGCCCAGGCAACGTCCAAGCCACGTCAGCTGCTGTCGCGACACCTGTCAGGCTACTTTGTTATTTCGAAGTTCCCTGGATGATGGAACCAATCAAAACCCCCTTGCACCTTGCAGTCAGACACTGCTGTTCCATTTGGGACAGCTCCCAGGCAGTGAATCTTGGCGATCAAGGGCTTCTTTTAGGCTTGTGCCCGCTTAAATCTCCCACCATTGCCCAGGCAACACTCACACCACATCAGCTGTGTCAGCTGATCTCGCGAGACTTGCCAGGCTGCTCTATTATCTTGGGGTTCCCTGGATAAAGGAACCAACCGAACCCCCCTGTACCTTGTGGTCAGTCACTGCTGTTTGATCAGGGTCAGCTCCAAAGCAGCTAACCTCAGCAATCAAGAATCTTTTAGTTAGAAGAGACTCTTCATTTATTCCAACACCCCTGCAAAGAACAGGGATATTGACATTTAGATCAGATTGCCCAGAGCTTTGTCCAACCTGACTGAATGTTTCTAAGCATCCACCAACTCTCTGGGCAACCACCCCTTACTGCAAAAAATTTTCTTCCCTATATCCAGTTTAAATCTGCCCTCTTTTAGTTTGAAATCATTTCCTTTCATTCTATCACAACAGATCCTGTCCCCTTCCGTCTTATAGCACCTCCTTCAAATACCAAAAGGCTGCTACCAGATTTCCCCTGCATCTCCTCCAGACTGAGCATCCCCAGCTATCTCAGCCTGTCCTTATATGGGAAGTGTTCCATTCCTTGGATCATTTTTGTGGCCCTACTTTGAATGCTCTCTAACAGGCCCATGTCTGTCCTGTATAGAGGACTCCTCTCATAGTACTCCAGGTGAGGTCTCACCAGCACAGAGTAGAGAAGCAGGATCACCTCCTTCAGCCTGGTGACCACACTTCTCTTTTGATGCAGTCCAGGATATGGTTGGCTTTCTGAGCTGCAGGGCACATTGCTGGCTCATGTTCAGCTTGCCAACCACCGGTACCCCTAAGACCTTTTCATCAGGGTTGTGCTCCATCCATACATCCCCCAGCTTGTACTGATAGCAGGGGTTGACATAGCCCAGGTGCAAGACCTTACACTTGGAATTGCTGAATGCCACCGTGTTCACCTGGGCCCAATTATTGAGCCTGCCAAGGTCTCTCTGAATGGTATTTTGTCCTGGGATGTATCAAACATACAACACAGCTTGGTGTCATCTGCAAACTTGCTGAGAATGCATGCAGTCCTACTTTCAGTGTCATTGATGAAAGTGTGGAAGTGCACTGGTCCCAATATCACCCCCTGAGGGACGTATCTAGTCACTGATCTCCATCTGGACACTGAACCATTGATCAACATTCTCTGGATATGGTCATGCAAACAGTCTCTCATCCATCAAACAGTTTCCCTACTACTTTGTTTACTGGGCAATTTGTACTGAAAAAAAAAAAAAAAAAAAAAGAAAAAAAAAGAAGAAAAAGAAAAAAAAAGAAGAAAAGGAGAAAAAAAGAAGAAAAGAAGAAAAAAGGAAATTAATTTAGGTGTTAAAGTTATGTTCCTCAAAAAAACATTTATTTTTGTTGTTTATAGAGTGAAGTCGAGTACATTACAGGTATATTTAGGTAACTATAAAATGACATAATAATAGCATGCATATATATAATCTTAAAGATTTGTTTAGATTTTGCATATTTATTTAACTTGTGTACATCTTACTTAATAGTTGTCAAATCAACATACAAATAAACAACTTAATAACAAAAATACATAGATAAATATGCAGGAATCAATAAAATGCCCAAAGGAGTTGTCAGTATGTCTGTCACACAATTTATAATATTTATACTATTCATTGCAGTTAAGCAGATAAGAGTTGAATACATGCCTTCTGATTACATATTCCCTTAGTTTGGTCTGAACTTTAATTTTTGCTATAGTATGTTTCCTGTGTTAACAGTTCCTGAAGTTTAAAATATTAATTTGTCTTCATGTGGTGTATGAAAAACAATGTAGGCTATTGACAGAAATTATTAGTTGAATATTAAACTCTACTCAGTATCATTAAGGCAAAGGAAGACTTTATGCCTGTTTATTCAGCAACAAAATTATGACAGTTACAATCCTAAATATTTCCTAAGCCTGTGAAAAAGAGCAGCATGGGAACAAAGCCAGATGGACAATATTAAATTTTAGTCACCAAGGTTTGTTCTATTTACATGATTGCTATCCATGAATTTAATTTTTTGTCAGTAGTCAGCTTATTAAATTTGTGTGTATGTAATTATTTTAAGAGATATGTATTAATATTGACACATTTAAAATTTGACAATTGCATTACATAAATTTTCCCAAGTTACATTCCATCACTGAAAAGAAGCTGAGATGATTTATGATGTTTGGATATCATAGATTAAATTTCAGCCAGCTTTTTGCTGTTTACATTATGTAAAATTACATAAACTCACATAAATGTTATCTTACAGACTTGCCAGATATTTTAATAAACTGTCATCTTTATAGATACAATCATATTTTAGTACCCATTAATCTCAAAAAAAAAAAAAAAAAAGACACAAAACAATACACTAAAGAAACTAAAAATAGGGAACAGGAAAGAAATTGAGAGAGGGAGAGAGAGAAGCAGGTTTCCTCTCTTAATTTCACTGTTCCAGCATCTTCTGGAAAATAATGTTTGTGGGCAGGCATTTTAGTTTGTAGCATGGATACATACTGACAAATCCGCTGTTCTGATTAAACAAAAAGAGTAAGGATTAGATAGCATTACACCATTACCACTTAGTTAAACAATGAAAGAATCATTTCAGGTATTTTACATACTACAATCTGAACAAATACAAATAATGCTTGTAAAAATGAATTTTAGTATCACAGTTAGTCCGTAATAGCTGTTCTCTGCTCCTCCCTTTCTCCTCTCTTCTTATCAGCCACTCCAAGTTTTTTTCACAGAATTGCAGAATTGTAAGAGTTGGAAAGGACATCTAGAGATCATGAAGACCAATCTCCCTGCTAAAGCAGGTTCCCTACAATAGGTCACACAGGTAGGAGTACAGATGGGTCTTGTGTATCTTCATAGAAGAAGACTCGACAACCTCTCTGCGCAACCTGTTCCAGTGCTCTGTCACCCTTACTGTAAAGTTCTTCCACATGTTAATATGGAACTTCCTATGTAGTTTTAGGCCATTACTCCTTGTCCTATTGCTACACACCACTGAGAAGAGTCTGGCCTCATCTGTTTGCCTCCCACCTCTTTAGATATTCATAAACATTAATCAGATCCCTCTCAGTCTTCTTTTCCCCAGGCTGAACAGACCCAGGTTTCTTATCCTTTCCTTATACAAGAGATGCTTCAGGCCCTTTATCATCTTTGTGGCCCTCTGCTGGACTACTTCTAGGAGATCTCTGTCTCGTCTGCACTAGGGAGCCCGGAACTGGACACAGTAGTCTCAACATGGCCCCACCAGGGCAGAGTAGAGGAGGAGGATAACTTCCCTCGACCTGCTGACCACTCTCTTTTTAATGCATCCCAGAATACCATTGGTCTTTTTGGCCACAAGGACACACTGCTGGTTCACGGCAAACCTGTAATCCACCAAAAGGTCCTTCTCTGCTGAGCTCATCTCTGGCATGTTGTCCCCTAACCTGTATTCATGGATGTGGTTATTCATCCCCAGGTACAAGACTCTACTTGCTATTGTTAAACTTCCTCAGGTTCCTCCCTGTCCAACTCTCCAGTCTGTCCAAGTCCTCTTGAATGGTAGCACAACCTTCAGTTGTTTCAGCCACTCCTCCCAGCTTTGTATCACTAGCAAACTTGCTGAGTATGGACTTGATCTCTTCATCCAAGTCACTGATGAAGATGTTGAGCAAGACTGGACCCACTGATTCCTCCAACAACAGTCTGCACTCCTGATAACAACTCTCTGAATTCTGCTAGTCAGGTAGTTCTCAGTTCTCCTCAGTGTCCACTCATCTATAATACACTAATTTTCCTAACAAGGATGTTGCAGGAGACAGTGTCAAAAAGCTTGTTGCAGTCAAGGTACACATCCACTGTTCTCCCCTATCTACCAAGCCAGTGATGACACCATAGAAAGCTACCAGCTTAGTCAAGCATGATTTCCCCTTGGTGAATCCATGTTGACTATTCCTGATAACCTTCTTCTCTTCCAATTGCTTGAAGAGGGTATATGGAACAAATTGTTCCTCCAGGATTCACGCACCTCTGCCATTTGTTAAGATATTTCGAAGATGATAATGTTGTTCAGCTGTCACCTCTGCCAGTTCTCTCAGTATGCATGGGTGCATTCTATCTGGGTCCATGGATCTGTGTGCCCTGATTTTAGTTAGATGCTCTCTGACTAGAACCTCCTTGATTGACAGGAAGTCTTCCTTTCCCCAGACTCT
This sequence comes from Coturnix japonica, assembly GCF_054131305.1. Classification (NCBI taxonomy): domain Eukaryota; kingdom Metazoa; phylum Chordata; class Aves; order Galliformes; family Phasianidae; genus Coturnix; species Coturnix japonica. The sequence goes on from NC_140663.1 coordinate 144,654,535, forward strand.
CTCTCTTACCTCCAGGGTCTGGGATTCCTGAGGGCTAGTTTCTGCACGTATTTTATCACTCCTCTCTTGTTAAGTCTTTTTGCCCTTTCTTAAATATACTTAACCCGGGGGGTGCCACCACATGGGCTCCTCTGCCCAGGCATGCCCTTCAGTGGGGTTGATCCATGTCATCATGGTGATGGCTTTTCCCCACCAAGCAGCTCAGCCCAGCCCTGTGTGCATACCTGTCACTCAGCCATAATCTAACATTGGAGTGTGACAGATACTGTGTGAGCTGAAACTGGGACACTGAGAGGGCTCAGTGCTGTGCTAACTCAAGTTATGGTAAGTAATTGTCTGGAATTTGATACATTGGCTAAATGCAGTCCTGTGAACAGCAAAAAAATATGCAGCCTTGCTTTCTGTTTTGCTAAAGGAATTTGAGAACAGGTTTCAAGATTGGCAAAAATGTAATCATTTTTTGTTTTGTTTTTGTTTTCTCATGCTTGCAACTCCATTTCTAGATGATATAAATACATTACCTGCAATTTTTAAATGGAATATACAGAGTTGCAATCAGATATTCAACTTAAAAATTTAATTGTGTCTCTTTACTTGACTTTGATAAAGACCTATCTTACAGACAGATATCTCTTGTTTCACAATCACACCTTATTCATGTCATTGTATTTTGGTAGTATGTAAATTTGTGAACAATTATTTTTCAAACATAAGTACAAGAAAAGTAGAATTTCACCAAAAATCTCTGATGAGTGCCTTAAGACCTCATTAAGATTTCCAGCCACTTCTACTGAACAAGACAATGGTGGATTAGTTTCACAAAAATAAGGTCAAATATATCCCACTAGTTTTTTGTTTGTTTGTTTGTTGTTTGCTTGTTTAATAAATTATTATTATGTTTCAGTGAAAAATAAAATAAATATTACTTATTTACATTAACCATGTTATATATTTTATATGTGGACTAAGAAAATTTATTTCATTGCATTCTAGATAAGGCAAAAAGTTAGACACACACAAGTTAAACATCCTCCTAGGATGTTTTGAAGTGCCTGAAGGGACAAGAGTTGTCATAGGGTTGCCTGTGAGGCTTTCCTCTGAGTAGCAAATTGAAATGCACTATCTAAAACTCTTCCCTTCCGTTTTCTCTTCTCCTCTTCCCACTACCTGTCATGAAACAAAGCAGACAAGAAGAGAGCATAATGTGGTTGTGTCTGTTTTGAAATAGAAGATCAGTCAGCTTATAATAATCTCAGAGTATGTAAAGAAATGCTAGACAGCTGAAAAGATGCATCTTTTAGGATAATTTTGTCTGACATCTTTATTACTTTTTTTTTTTTTTTTTGAGTATCCATTATTATGTCTAAAATATGATTATTTTCTTGTTCTGTTGCTAGTCTTTTATTAATCTTTTTGCATATGCAACATAGAATATGATAATGAAAACCTGTTCTTCATTTGAAGATAAACTAACTAAATATTTATGATGAGGAAAAATACAATCTTTGGGTTTATTGATTATTAGGAGAAAAGATCCACATTTACTGTAGGTTATTACTAGATTTTCTGTGAACAATTGTTTATGGGACTCTTCAGTATCTGAAGAAATAAATCGCAAGGAAAGCCTTTTCAGTAGTTATATATTGCATTTACAACAATGTAAGCAATTTGTTTTATGTCTGTCTATAAGCACGAACACATTCACATATTTGTGTACATCTATGTATACAGGTTTTCTTTCAGAAAATATCATCTAGCAATACTAAAAGCCAAGCATTTCAAGTAAGACAAACAAACAAACAAATAAACCTTATTTTAGGGAAAAACATAAACATTAAATTTTGGAAACTTATCTAAAATTCAAAGCGTTATCAATTCAGTTTTTCATCTGATTTTCTTCTCCAAAATAAGAACAAACAAAAAATTCTTAGAGCTGAAACTGATGAAGCAATCAGTTAATTAAACTGATTGATTTATTTCTATTTTAAACAACACCTATGCTGTTCTTGAATTCAATTTGAATACAATTCAAAATTATGTGTCACTTTGGAAATGCTACCAGACGATGCTCAGTATTCTTCTAAACTTAGCTGTCCCAATAGTGTTTAGATTTGAAGAGTTTTCCTTTATGTATATATATATATAATTTATTTATTTATTTCCTTGAAAGAAATCTGTAATTATTTAAGGCACACAGCACTCAGATTGACACAGCTTGAACTGAGTGTAAGGAATTATCTAAGGAGCTGTTCTGGAAGAAGATCAACATGCTATTTCTTTACTCTCACCTTTCTCTAGATAGAATTTTTTTTTTTTGCAATTATGTTTAAGTCTACATAGCAGAAAGCTGAAAAGCTCCAAATCAAAACATAAGCATATGGAGGAGTAATAAATGAAGAACTGGAAAAAATTAAAACAAAACTACAGCAACAAAAATATACAGCTATCTGCTTTTCTGTTTCCTTCGCACTGGTAATTCTCTAGTTTTCAATGGATGATAGTACTGAAGAAAATCTAAAGATCTTGGCACCATAAATAATAGGGAAAAAAATATTTCCTTTTTCTGTTAACATAGAATGAACCACTCTAATTGACTTTTAATTTGCCATTAGGATTGCCATCAGAATGTGATTCTCATTTATTGTGTACACTAAGTCACATTCCTCTTTGATAATATTCTTTCTGAAGTGACTTGCATATGTACAGTTATCAAAGCAAGACATGCACAGTATTCCTTCTTCCGGAAAGTCCAGGAATATCTTTCTGCTGTTCTTGCGTCTGGAGATCTAAAAATGAAATGTTAGTCTTTAATTCATTGTATAGTACTTTAAAAATAGGATTACTGTGTATAAAAAAGTATTGCACTGTACGTCAAAGAAACAAAGTCCTTCAGAATTTTACAGGCATTCTTTTCATTTCTTAATGTGTGAATGCACAATACTGAGGACTAAATGTTATCTCTTTTCTACCATAAGTCTGTAGCTATAGGTACAGAACAAAGGAAATACTTCAGTATAGATTCTGTGGCTTGTCTGACTGAAAACTGACTCCAGATTAAAGGACGCATAACAGCACATACATGGTCTGGGCTATGAAGATATCCTCATAGATTACAAGAAAGAATAAGAACACAAAATTTCCTGCCATTAGAAGGTACCTACATAGTTGCTACTCATTCAAAGAGGAGGAGAGAAAAAAAAGTCCCCTTTAGATATCTCTGCTGTCCAGAATCACAGAATCACAGACTCATAGGGTTGGAAAGGGCCTCCAGAGGTCAACTAACTCAATCCATCTGCCAAAACAGGTTCCCTAGTGTTGGTTGCATAGTGAGGCTTCCAGGCAAGTTTTGAATGTCTTCAGAGGTTGAGGCTCCATAATCTCCCTGGGCAGACTGTTCCAGTATTGCACCAACCCTAACGTAAATAGGTTTTTTCTCATGTTAAAACTTCCTGTGTTCCATTTTATTCCCATTGCCCCTTGTCCTGTCACTGGGCACCATTAAAAGGATCATTGAAATGACATTGTTTCTTTAGGTTAATTAAATAAGAATTTATTTTGATAATATATTCCATTCTGAATAGTCTGCTGAACAAGATTCAGTTTTCATATATATACTGTGAATTTCACCCATTACCATTTAAATCTTTAAACTTCATTAAAAATGGTTATTTACTATGTGACTGCATTAGAACAAAAAAACAGCATTTAAGTCATTCTGTATTTTTTTTCCGCAAGGTATTGAAATCTGCTGATCTCATGGGTTAATAGATTTCTGCAAGTAATTAAAAATACTCTTCTTTCTGAAGATCAAGATTAAATAATAAATAAAATAAAATAAAATAAAATAAAATAAAATAAAATAAAATAAAATAAAATAAAATAAAATAAAATAAAATAAAATAGAGCAATTACTTTTCCTGATGAGTACAGCCTGTACTTTTCCATTGTTACGAATGAACAGAGTTAGTAATGAAGGGATAAGCAGGGTATCTCTCGTGTTGACAGTTGCTATGTTTTCATTATATTGAACCTTAAACTTTCAGATAATATCGTGCCTGCTTTCTTTGAGGAATAATAAATTGTACATATGTTAACTGTACTTCATTCTAAGTAACACAGATCTTGATTTCAACGAATACATTTGCAGAGAGAGTGAATTAAGCATTCTTTTTCTCTGGCTATCTAGACTTGCAGACAGTTCTCTTTAAGGAATAAACTTACATGCTCTGTGTAGACAGAACAGAATAAAGAGTAGCAAAAATTGGGACTGTGCCCTGGCTACTTGTCTAAGCCCTGAACAATCATTTAAAAAGTTATAAAACTTCATATTTTTATTAGAAATTGGAAAAAAAAAAAATCACATCTGCTCCTATAGGACTATTTTGAATCATGAGAAAGAGGTCAACAATGTAGTTAACAGTAGCAATGCACTCAGAAAATTCATAGGGAACTCTTTGGATACTATACCTCTATGAAAGAATCCTCTAGAAATGGTAGAAAGTAAGACCAGAGGAGCCCTTGATGCCAATTACTAAATTAATAAACCTCTTTTTCTGGTTCATACAAAGAGCAAAAGTACACTTGATCCACATATACTTGTCATATCCCTCGTGTCTACTTCACATCCTTTCCAAAATGATTGTGTCAAACAACAACCCATGGGACCTGGGTGCACTTGGTGGGTAATGCAGAAGGATGGGGATGTTCAATGTGTACCACAAGGGAATTTGATGCTGGGGGAGTGCAGTCAATAATTTTATGTATTTATATGTATATATGTTCGCATGTGTAGTGTATTTTAGTTATTATAGTTGTACATTTAGTTATGTTACATGTAATTCTACTGTTTAGCTATCATAATTTTACATACGTGTATATATATGTATATATATATTTACCATGATGTAATAATGTAGAATAAGGGGTGGAATGTCATGGTTTTGTAATTTTGCTATCAGTATCAGTATTCCACATCATAACATCATGTAAAGTATGGATACTTCTATTGAATGTGCAGTCCACAGAAGAAGACTACATATCCCAGAGAACAACAGGGTTAATGATAAGTCACGGGACCAGGACGCTGTATAATCTCGTTCCCAGGCTGGAGTGCCCTCCTTCTTCTCTCGAACTTCTCGGAGAGGGGGAAGTGTTCCAGCCGTGTCGCCTAGAGTTCACAGTAGGCCTCTCGGTTTTCGGGGACTCTCTCTCTCTGTTTCGTTCAATTTGTTAGCCTCAATTATATTATATTGTGTTATCTTGTATTTCGGTATCATATTTAGTAAAATAAGTTTTTCCTCCTTAGATTGTCGCTGTTTTATCCCACTCCCTTTTTTCCCCTCCTTTCCGGGCCCCGGGAGGGGGGCCCACGGGGTGGCTTCCCCTGTCACGGGCATAGGTAAATCTAAGTAACCCGTGACACAAACTCATGATACTTGCACTATATTTTCGACTGCCTTTGCATATGTTTCATTAAAATAATAAAAACCAGAAAATATAAGAATAATCCTAAGTAGCAATCTTAGGTTATGTATTAGTGAGCGAAAACAGGATTTTTCTTTTAAAAATATATTTAACAATTGCTAGTCACTAATTAACTTGGTTTGACTGAAGAATTCTCATTCTAGGATTTGTGAGTCATAGGAAAGACATGAAAAACACAAATACAAACACTATGAAATGTTATACTCTTAAACAGAATATACATAAAATTTAAATTACTGAATATTTACGTTATCTACAAGGAAAAGTCCTCAATTTTATTTACAATAAACTTTATTTTACTTAAGAGAAAAATATCTACTAAAAAAAAAACAGATATTCAGTAGTTGACAGAAGATAACACAACTCCTTTTTATCAGACTTGACAAGCTCTTCTTCCTCACTGAAACTGAAGACTTTTTCTGGCTGTTCTTATGCCTCTGTTTGCAGCTGTTTTGATTTGAGTTTTAAAAAACTTAAAAACATTTTTTTATTATTTTTTATTATTATTTTAAAATTATTTTTATTTTTTATATTTATTCATGCATCTTGTACATATTTCTTCTCAAAGATAGGAGGGACATAGTTGTATGGACTAAACTTGCTTTTCCCATTTGACACACAACAGGAAACATTTTCAGTGATTTAGCTTATTAGTGCCCTTAGAATTTTCTCATCTTTGTGATCAGCAAAAATGTGTTATTGGAACAAACTGAGGAAATCATTTAATTCTTCACTGACCTTTTTAAATATCACACTACTCAGGAGATATAACTCAGGAGTGACAAAGATAACTTAACTGTATTCCTTCAAATGATCATGAAGGAAAACAATGAGTTTATCTTTTGCTGGGAGGAAATGCTGGCACTTAGAGAACAGTAAAATCACATAGTTTCATTAGGGATAGCCAAACATGGATTCAGGCAGGAGAGGTCATGTTTAACTAATGTGCTGAAGTTCTTTGAAGATATTACTGCTACAATAGATAAGGAAAATTCAGTGGATGGTATTATGTTTAGACATTCAAATGCACTTAACAAGATTCCACATCAGAAATTAATGACTAAGACAAAAGAGTCATAAAATGTGAGGTAAAATGGAAGAATAATGTAAATGTATTTCCTCAATATAACTCTTTTTCAGCTTACAAGTGCAATGGTCATATAGGTCATTTTGTAGTATTTCTGTATATAGATTCCACTGATGTGCTATGAGGTGCAGTTGAGACCCAAATCCCCCTGACTGGAAAAGGAAGGAATAAATAAGGAAAAGTGAGAGACAGCAGCACCAATCTAATAAATAAATAAATAGATGAATATAATTAAACCTTGCACACTTCCTAGGTAATTATAATATAGTTAGATGAGGAAAGTTATATACTTGTTTATTCAAAATTCTGTTTACTGTCCCAAGATATAATAATGAAAATAAAACGCATTCCTTGTATAGTTCCTTGTACAATTATGGAGTCTACTTGAGTTGTCTGATTTGAATACCAAATGAAGGCATATACATGCTACAGAAAGTTTTGACCTCAACAAAACATGTCACCTGATGAGTTAAAAACCATAAAGCTTTGCATTATGCATAGCTATTTAAATCCACGTAAATAGTGGAACTACCAACTAATTCTCATGAAAGTCTACTTGCAGACTGTAAGGCCAGGGAAAATTTAAGTGAAGTGTCAGATGTTTATCAAATGAAAAAAACAAACAACAATAAGAGAGAAAAGAGAAGGGACATGAGAGTGGAATTCAAGAAAGAACTCCAGATAACTGAGAATATCCAGATCAAACTATTATACGTTTATCTTGAAATTTCCCAGTGGTTTTCCAAGCACTGAAGGATAGCCTGACTACCATTTTAATGTAACTAGATATTTTAAGTAAAACATCATTAGTACTTCTCAAATAAGAGGAGTTTCCATGTCAGACCGGTCAAGAAAGCAAGACTATGAAGCTAGCACTTTGAAATTAATTTGTATACAGTGTTCCAAAATAAACCCTTAATATAACTTACAGTCCAATTTTAGTGGTTGGTGGGCTTTTTTATTTTATTTGTTGGTACTTTTTTCTTTCTTTTCCTTCTTTCACTTACAATGGATTGGATAGTAGCTCAGCTCATTAAAATATTCCCTAAGTACTCAAATTCATCTCCTACCCCTAAGTGAAAAATGTTTATAATCAAAGATGAGGTTATAATTGCAGACATTTGTTTGCTATCCTGGTATTACAGAAAATTATAAACAGGATTAAAAATATACATATAAAGGTTTGCATTTCTGCCAGTAGGTGGTACTAACAGTTTCTACATTGTATAACAAATGTCTTTAACTTCAGTGTTACACATTTTTATCATAGTTAGTGATGTGCTTCTACTCAACGGAAAATAACACATTTATATTAGACTTGATGTGCTAGCACTCAAGGACAGATTTTTATTTCGTTTACACTGCTTTAAGTAGTAATGTCTCTAAAATATTCTTTGCAGTATAGAACTTAGAACTTGTGATAAGAGATTAATTATCTTTTAATAAAAAAAAAAAAGAATATTAAAAATATATTGCATAATTTTTTTATCAAGTTTCTACCACAGATGAATCTTCAAGAACCAGCTCAGAGTTTGGCTAGCTGGTCTTAATCAGAAGAAATAGATACCTCTGTAAAGGAAAAGATATCAAAGCAGAATGTGAATTTGTTTTCAAAAGTTCTCTAATATAACAAAACTGAGAAGAAAATTAAATTGAGAAGAAAATTAAAATCACTAAACTGGGTCTGTGTGAAAGGCATTCTTCCCTGGAAATGTCACATAAGGATTAAAAATGTGTATCAACAAAGGACCAAAAAAAAGAAACTAAAAATTGCATATTTCAGTGATATATTACAGTAACCTTAACTAATGTATTATCTTCAAAATATTGATTCAACTTATATATTAGTGGCCATCATGAGATGCAGTTTATGAGATTTTCTATGTCACCTTAACAGACCCTGGAGAATCCTGAAGTCTGAATGAGCTCTAGACTAGCCTGGCTATTGCAATATTTCTTCTTGTCACACTGAATATGCAGCAGAACTTCACAGTGCATGGGAATTCTTACATTCATTCTGAAATATAATTGAATGTAGCAAATGGGAGAATGTGACGTTGTAATGTTCACATGCATTTTATGTTTAGTTTCCAAACATTTTGATTGATTATCATAAAGTAGTATAATAACTGATAAGGTTGACAGAGGCAGAAGTTTCTCGTGGTTAGTTTCAGTGAAGTAACTTCTCTAGTGACTGACTGAATCAGAGCCTGAAAGGGCAAAGACAATTTTGCAATAGTACAAGGATTAAATCATGATAAATCACCTTTAAACAAACAAACAAAAAATATGTTCTTTAAATTACAGAACTTCAAAAGGGATATGTTTTATGGAAAGGAAATGGAAAAATGGAAAAAGAAAAAAAAAAAAAAGAAAAGAGAAAGGAGAAGGGGAAGGGGAAGGGGAAGGGGAAGGGGAAGGGGAAGGGAAAGGGGAAGGGGAAGGGGAAGGGGAAGGGGAAGGGAAAAGGAAGGAAAAAAGCTTGAATAGCATCAGAATTCTGAGTGCATCACCAGGCCTCCCTGTTCCTGACCAGATCTTCTGGGACTTCCTTAACCCTACCTAAAACCCAGGAATTCATGTCAAACCCCAGGATTGCCAGCTGCTGTCCCAGCAGAGTCACAGCAGGACTGTCATCCATGTGCCCACAGGTCTGTCCTACCCTGACACCTGCCGGCCTACAATCTGGCCCATCTGCAATCCATCCCAGGCAACCTTCAGCTTTATTCTACCTAGCGAGGTGGCTGGTACTTGGGGCTGGGCCTGTGCTGGCTAAGATAGTGAAACAGCCATGCTGCTAAACTATGCCCTGATGGACCCTGGGGGATCCCTTGGCACCTCACAGTCCTGAGAAGGGCTAAAAAATGATCCCATCTCTGTCCTGGGACTGAGCAGTACTGAAGATAAAATAGGTCTTATTAGCATAAGATTTAATAATTAATTTTTAATATCCAATAAAATATAGTTTACTGGAAGTATGATTTGAGTGGATAAGCCTTATGCATCTTCTATTTTCATGGCTAAATATCCAAAGATCTCTAGAATGGTTCTTTGAGTCATTATAGATGATGGGATATCTGGATCCTGTATCCAAGCTTCATGATATTCCAAAGTCATGCCAAAGCTAGCTAAATGGATCTCTGCTTAAAGATAGATGTCTGAAACAGAACTTTAGGCAACAAGACTAATTTAACACATTGATCGATAACAGTGATGCAGACCAAGTCATGCTGACTACTATAGTGCAACAGCAAATCTCATTATCCATTTTGTTACTTGCTGTTTCCCCTCTAAAATCCAGTACATCTAGATCTACGCATAAATAAATATATATATGTGTGTGTATAAATATATGTATACTTGTATATATAAATGTATTTAGATATGTATATATCTATGCACTGACAATATAATAGCCTAATATGTGTACTGATATATAATAGCCTACATCTATAACTTGTCACTGTACTCTAAATTGGTTTTAGTAGTTTAGGAGATTGCTTTTTCGTTTAGATTTATAGATTTATATAAATCTAAATGTAACATTCATTAAAAATATTCTGTATGGACTCATATTCATTTAGAAAGAAACTTGATGCACTTGAAACTTCTGTAAAGATGTGCTTTCCCCTGAAGCTTTTAGAGGAAAAGATGTTCACTGAATACTGATATTAGACTTAGACTTAATTTTATTTTGATTAGACAAGTGCTTTAGTTAAAAGATGAGGATGATTCACTATCTTCATTTCTAAATTGACTTTTTACTATGGTTATTATTCTATACTTAAGTAGAGGATTTCAACTATCAGGATACCTGCTGGAAAAACAATATGATGAATCCAGGAGACTTCTGGAAGCTGTTGAGGATAAATTCCTGGTCTAGGAATTGGACAAGCCAATCGATGGTGAAGCATTACTTGGTGCTCACCACTGTGGAGAAAACCATTAATGTGGTTAAGACTGGAGGCAGTCTAGGCTATAGTGACCATATCCTAGTTGAGTTTGTGATCTCAAGAAAGATGGTTCTGACAAAAGGTGGACTCAGGACCCTGAACTTCAGGAAAGTGAACTTCAGTCTATTTAAGGAGTTCTTGGATGAGATCCACTAGGAAACTGTCCTTAGGGATATAGGAATGGAACAGAGCTTTCAGCACTTTAATGATACCTTTCTGAAAAAGCAAGATCTCTCCATTCCCCAGCATAAGAAGTCAAACAGAGGAGGTATAAACTTTGTATGGCTCAGAAAAGGTCCTTCTGGTCAAACTGAGAGTTAAGAAGGAAATGTACTGGCAATGGAATCAGGAATGAGTGTGCTGGGAAGAATCCTGGGATTCTGTCTCGACATAAAGAGATGGGATCAAGAAAGCCAAAGCACAGATGGAAATGAACTTTGCAAGAGGTGTGAAAAATAAAAAGGAAGGGATTCTGCGGTTACACTGGTCAAAAGAAACAAGGCAAGAAGTGTGCACGTCCTCTGATAAATGAGAACTGGCTTCAGCAGATCTGGAGAAGGATAAGGTACTCAACAAATTCCTTTACTCAGTCTTTACTGTCAGTCAGGCTTCTCATACTTCTCATGTCCCTGAAACTCTATGCATGGGCTAGGGGAGCAAAGTCCCTCCCACTGTAAGAGCAGAGCAAGTTCAGGACAGCATCACAAGGCTGAATGAGTACAAGTCTAAGGGGCTGGAAAGCTGGACGTGAGATCAGTGTGCTCTTGTAGCCTGGAAGGACAACTCTATCCTGAGCTGCATCAAAAGAGGAGTGGCCAGCAGGGAAAGGCAGATTACTGCTCCTTCTACTCAGCACTCATAAAGCCCCATCTGGAGTACTATGTCTAAGTCTGGGGCTCCCAGTGCAAGAAGGTTCTGGAGCTGTTTGAATGAGTCTAGAGAAGGGCCATGATATTTATCATAGTGCTAGAGTACCTCTTCTATGAAAGGTCAAGGGATCTGGGATTGTTTATTTTGGTGAAGAGATGGCTCCGCAGAGACCTCATTGTGCCCTTCCAGTGCAAAAAGGGAGCTTACAAACAGGAGGGAGACTGATTTTTACATGGTTTAGTAATGATGGAACAAGGGGGAATGTCTTTAAACTAAAAGAAGGGAGATTTAGGTTAGATGTGAGGATAATTTTTTTTACTCAGAGTGTGGTGAGGCCCCGGAACAGCTTTTCCAGAGAAGTTCTGGGTGCTTAATCTCTGGTGCCATTCTAGGCCAGGTTGGATGGGATCCTGGCACCCTGATCTAGTAGCTGGCAACTGTGCCCATGGCAACAGGGTTTGAACTAGATGATCATTAAGGTCCCTTCCAACCTAAGCCATTCTATGGTGATTCTATAAGAAGGCAGCTAACAAATTTATGATAACAGGAACACTTAAAAATCCCAAACTCTCATTTTCTGGAGATTGATCAATTTATGTAATGATGAACCTTCAGTAGAGTAAGAAAAAACTCATGGGAATAGTAATACATAAGTCTAAGATACCAAGAACATCAACATGTTGCTGGGAGGTTGTAGAGTCTCTGCTTGTATATCTTCAAAAGCTGACAATGTGGATCTCGGAAACCTGTTCATGGTTTGATCAGCCTGCAATGAACAGAGGGTTTGTACCAGATGATGCCAGGAGGTCCCTTCCAACATTAAGCACTCTGTGATTCTGAAATTAAAGTCCCAACTTGAGTAAATCTTTTTTTGCAAAATACCTTGCCTAATCTTTTAGAAATGTAAATGGTCCTTTGACACTAAAACAAAAATGTTCTTAAAATACAAATATACAAAATTTCAGCGTTAGTATTTAAACATTTCATATGAAGTGAGTAAAGAATACAAGGGCTTATTTCATATTTTCTTTTGATAGTTCTGATCCATTAATTTATTCTAAATGGACTACTAATCTAGATTTCTCTGTTCTCTTTCCTACCCTCTTTTTCTAAAGTAGAATCATTAACCTCTTATTCTCAATTGATGTGAGGGTTTTTTTGCATTTTCTTTTCACCTCAGTAGTAATATAGATTCATTTAAGATAGATTTCATTGTTTTGAAATAGTGAAAACATTTGAAATAAAATATAAATTATCTATAAGCCTTAGGAAGATGAAGTCACACAAGCTAATTATAATAAGATAAACAAAGTATTAAACCCTAAATATTACATGTGTTAGGATAACTGTACTTGTGCTGCTTATATGGGATAAATAAATACATAGATAATAGAAAAATGCATTTTTTTCTTCCTGAGAGGTACTGCAGAAGAACAAGTGAAGGATAAAGTATTCATGATGTAGGAGCCGCATACTGTGACAAGCACAGAGAATTCATAATTGGTTCAAGTAAGAAGCAGGCTAAAACAGTTAAAAAGCATAGTTTTATCTATTTAGCTCATGTTTTTCTGCCTTTTTCAAGGTATCTGAATTTTCTTTTACTACATAAAAAAACCTGCCGACACTCCATTTCATGTTTCATTTGTAAACAAGCACTCTGAGTTCAGACGTAAGCAGTTATTTGTTAGTAGATATCTCATTCAGCTGTCAGGTGAGGGCTATCCTAGGAGTACATAATAAAATAATATTAGATAGAGTGGTTAGAACTTCTATCTGTAAAATAAGATCTAATCAGACACAATACTTAGCAATTAAGCACTCAGTATCTTTTCAGAAGTTTAGATATTGGTTTAGAAGAAAAAAATATAGGTACACTATAAACTAAAGATAAAATATGTAGGCTACTCTGAAATCATGGAGATTAAAGATTTTCCCATAAGCTATTAGAGTTTTGGCACTTCATGTTATTTGTTAAGGAGATGATAATAAAGAGTGAAGTTGTTTTGTGTAATTACAGCACATTACATTATTAAAAATAAACACCTAATTCATTTGCATTATCTTAGGTAACAGGTTTCTTATTATTTGTCATTTATATTTATTAGATACCAAAATATTTTTATCTAACACAGAAAAAGATTATATGATTTTGTTGTTCTTGACAGGTAGGATTCACATTACTTAACATTAGCCAGTATTATAGATACAAGCTTCTGACATCCTTCTTTATAATAAGTACCATTCAACATTTTCTGGACAACTCTTTAGAGAAAACAACTATTGTGCTTTCAGATTTCCTTACTCTGGCCATGGACCATTCAAAAATCTGAGAAACACAACCTGATCATATTCAAGTTTCTCTATATTAGGTGTTTTAATCTAGCTTGATGAATATTATAGCTAATAGTTTGAGGTCCCTTCCTACTACTTTCTTCTTACTACTGTGTTTTAGATAACGCTTGCTGGGAAATCTTTTCCTTGTGTCTTGGCATAAGATAATATAAATATATCTGTGTTGACTCTTGTAATGAAGTTTCTCAGATCTAATCAAATATGAAGGTAGATGTAGGTTTCCACAGAATTGGCCAGTTGGATTTACCTCTAATCATTTTGAACTGATTAACCTGAAAATTAAAGCAAGCATATAAAATGTATATTCATTATTAATCACAATGATGGTGACTGTAGTAGTTTTTTGTGTACAAACTGACAGTCAAGTACCCCAGCCAATCTCTCCCTTCCATGCGTCTAAAGAAAATATGATGAGAACAGGATCTCATTGGATTGGGTTGAGATCACTTGCCAAATACTGCCGTGGGTAAAACAGACTCAGCTTGGGGAATTTTAATGTGATTTTTAGCCTACTGAAAACAGACAAGAGCAGTGAGAACTAAAAGCAAATTTAAAACATACCAAACAAACCCCACCCCAGTACTAACGTCTTGACACCTAGCTTTCCTTAAACACCTATGTTATCTCCTTTAATGTGCTATTATTGAATTCCAAGGAAAAAGATTTGGCAGTTCCTATTGCATGTGAAAGGGAAAAGTCTGAAAATAACAAGGTAGAATGAACAAAATCTTCCAGATGAGAATACATAGTTACTCAGTTTGGATAGAATGAGACTATGGAATGTCTTTCAAATTCAATTTTTAAAAAAATCAATGGCTTTTTTGACACAATTAATTTTAATCCAAATGAATATAACCTAAACTAAGTTAGAGCTTGGTCAAAACCAAAATGCTTTGATTTTATTGAATTTGCTTGTACCCTTGGTTAAGTTTATTTTATATTTATTTTAGATAAAAAAATGTTGACTTGATACAAGTATAATATACTGTTTTTGTATTCAACATTTTAAATCAGGAAAAAAAAAAATTTAAAAAAATTGTCTTTTTCTTCATAATTATGAATAGTATCATTCTTCCAAAATAGAAAAGTTCCTATTATTTATTATTCATGAAGATATTTTTACTGAGCAGTAATTCTGTATTATGTCAGTTCCAGAACAGAACAGGAACATACTTGAAACTGTAAGTTTGATTACACTTTCTTTTCTATAGTTTAATTCCAAAAATTCCAGAGGACTCTTCTGACAGGACTACGAGCTTTTTCTACCATCATACTTATGTAAAAACTAAGAAAATACTGCTAAAACAAGCAAACAAAAGCTAACATTCCAGGTTGACCTCCTTGGTTTGTTAGCCTTATGTAAGCTGAATCAGTATCCTTAATCCACTTCCTATGGCAACCAAACATCCCTTCATTATGAGCTCACCGAGACCTGGAATCTGGGATATTGGAGGATATGGGATTTCTGAGTATATCAATTTTTCTGGCTGTTCCACGGGCATCTAGTAATATCATTCTGGAGTAACAGAAAGGAAAATATTGATGGTAAAATTCACCTGTTAGTGTCCCTCTGTCAGGAAACTAACAAACCAACCAGCCTGAAATTAAGTGAAATGCTGCACTTTATCACAGAAACAGAAGACAAGGATTCTGCATTCCAGGGGACAAAGCCTGAGAAATTTCTGGAGTTCCACATTGAAAAAGAAAAGGCTTTGATCTGAAACATCATTCAAGTTTTCCCATTAAAACGGGGAACTGCATATCTTCATGTAGCAGATCAGGTCTAGGGCACCAAGAGCAGCAAGAGCCACAGACAACAACTGGAAGCAGTTAAGTCTTCTGTTACCCTTCCCTTTCATCCATCAACAAAAGCAAAGAAAGCATTACGACTCGACCATTTTTAGGTCTCTGTTTATAAAGTAACCCAACTCAAACCCCCATCCATCCCATCTTTAAAAAATAAAATAAAAATAAAGCCATCCCCAAATATAATTATTTCTCAGCTTCCTGCGCACAAAAACAAATAAGCAATTACATAAAAACCAGAAACGAAGCTGCACAAATCCTTGAGGAGAAAACAGAGTGTCAGACAGGGAAGAAAAAGACAACCTAAGGAATTATGCTATGAAAGACACACAAGAGACTTACTGAGATGACTCCAAATAGAGTTACCCAAGTGTAAACAAACTGTGATAAGGCAGATATCCTCCTTAGGTGCTATTACGTAATCATAAACATACTGACATGCCTAGGAAAAGAAATGACTGCAAGAACTTATTTTTCTTCCTATCAGGGGCAAAGAATCATTGCAGTGCTTTATTTCACTACAGTAATCAGTCTTGATATAGGTTGGTTTGTTTAGCAATGGGGATTAGTACATTACTTTAAGAACCAATATATTAGTTTAGCAAAAGGAATCCATTAATTATAGTTCTAAAACACTCCAGTTCAACTTCAGTGGGTGCGTAGTCTTGTTTTCCTCAGTAATTTTGCACTGTGGTCATAATAGAATACTTTTAACTTTCATCTCAACAATTTTGCCTCACAAGAAGCACAAGATTCATAATAGAATACTTTTTTTCTCTTGCACGCAGTAGGTGCAAGAACGTCTTCCTTGGATTCCACACTTGTATTAAAAGTGGCTATCACCTAATGGGAATTTTCCAGACTGGGGGAAAAGTGGCTCAAAGTTAGCCAAAGCCCTCAGTGATGATGTTGATGGTGGAAAATGGGGAAGAAGTAGGCACTTGACTACCCTAGATTATACTGAGCATGCCCAAAAGGACATTAGCATACATATTTAGGGGCCCTTGGACAAATGGATGAATAGGTATACCTATGTAAGAAATACACGTCTTTAACTGATTAAATGTAGAACCTGAGCTCTGAAAAAGAGTGCTTGCTGCTCAAGTCACTCACTACCATAAGGAATAAAGGAATGCCACTTTCTAACACCATGTTGGAATCAGAGTGTTTTCTCCCCAGATTTTGGGTGACAACCTGTCAGAAACTGCTCTACCTACAGCTATCTACAGGACAAGGGAATGGTTTTAAACTGAGATAAGGGAGGTTTAGATTAGATATTAGAAGGAAGTTTTTCACACAGAGGGTTGTGACGCACTGGAACAGGTTGCCCGAGGAGGTTGTGGGTGCCCCATCCCTGGAGGCATTCAAGGGAAGTCTGGATGTGGCTCTGGACAGTCTGGTCCAGGTTGACGACCCTGCACGGAGCAGGGGCGTTGAAGGTAGATTATCTTTGAGGTCCTTTTCAATCCAGGCCATTTTATGATTCTGTGATTAACACAAGATGAATTCTATCCATCTCTGCCATTTATCCCTAAAATCTTACCAAATTTCTGATTTTATGAGACAAATATCTCATTCTGTAGTCTTTTCAATGCAGTTGGACACTGCTCATATTTTTAAAAATAATTTATTTCCTAATTTTTTCATTGAATGTATTATTCCTCTCTGCATCATTTTCTCTCATCACTTTTGTGATGTGAGATACAAAGTTGTTTTCAGTGTTTTTAATTCTTTAAAATTATTCTTAAGTCATGTTCTGCCTATTATCAAGAATTCACCATCTCTCTCTAGTTTGTTGAAGCTGTCCAACCTCCATCATCTACCAGTCAAATTGTGAAATAAGAGTACATGAGATTTCTCTCTAGTTATTTACTTAAACTTAGGAGGAGCTATCTCATTTTCCTCCCTTGAATTTCTATCTAAAGCCTTCCTTTGCCTTATTGCTTACAATAAATTTTTCAACATTCAGATAAGAATTCTGGTGAGCTGATAACATTGACATTCATAATGTCATCTTTTACCATGTACTCCCTTCCCATCTGTTTCCATCTCTGACAGAGGTCAAGGAGTCAATAGTCTTTCTTCTGTGCTTATAAAGCAATTTTCATAAGACAATTTTATTTCAGTAGAGTAATATTTATTTCCAGGAAGTGAAGTCTAATCCATTATGAAAGTTTTCGTACTTTTTTTACTCTGAATTCATTTTCTTCTTTCTCCACTACTCTTCTGAAATGTTATCAGTTGAAGACAAATCAATGTATAGAAAAGTTTTTCCATATAGTAAAACTGCAAAATCAAACATTTTTCTGAAGAATATTCTAGTATTCTAATATTCTAATATTGAATATTATTTCATCTAGTAAGCATGTAGGCTGTTCTGTAACTAATACTTTCTATTTATTTCAGTGGAAAATATAACATATACAAAGAGCATGATAACCTTATTTGCCACCCACTGTTTAATTTTCATAAACGTTCAGCATGAATGTCAGTGGGAGAAATATTTTTTTCTGCATGGAGGAATTCAATGGCATATCTTTGGTTCATATACACTTCCATGTCCAATTCCATTTTTTCAGATTATCCCTCTCCTACCATCTGTCACATAGCAACAAAATTTAACAGAATATTGTTATGCAAGTTCAGCCTTTCTGAGCATGGTGTGGTGGTGGTTTTCAGCAGTAGCAACAATGACATTAGGTAATATCATCTTGCATCAATTTTCACAAGTATGGCATGCATACTTGTTCATCACTGGTAAAAATGGATAGTTATGACTATGAAAAACAAACAAACAAACAAACAAAAACCATGATCTGTAGATTAAAATTTGTTTGATCAATTAGTTTTATTATATTTGTTGTTGTTTCCATGGAAAAAATTAGGAGGCATTACTTTCAGAGCAACCTACATATGCACCATTTTATAAATTAACAGCCTGAAGAGCTACCAGAATAAATAACAATTGAAAATTTGAAAGCATTTTGCCTGCAGATACAAATTAATTTATACGTTTATTAAAAAAAAACAAAAAAAAAACAACAACAACAAAAAAAAAAAACCAAAACAAAAAAAAGCAAAGAAACAAAGAAAAAGTAAATGGCATTAACATTAGAACAAATAGAACACATTATGATAATTTAAGATGGTTTGATGAATACATCACCTTACCACACCTAGTTTGAGTGATTACATATTGGTTGTCTTGTCTAAACTAACTTCTTAGGATATTCTTCCAGTAAACAATTATTTTAATATATGGCTTATGACAGCTGTGTTAGAAATAGAAATTAATGTCACCTTCAATTAACAATTGGTCTGAAAGGCATGGCAATATTAGAAGCAGCAATTCACGTTCATGCTCCTTATAAACTAAATGATATATCATCATCATATGTCACGGGTTACTTAGATTTACCTATGCCCGTGACAGGGGAAGCCACCCCGTGCCCCCCCCCCCCCCCCCCCCGGGACCCGGAAAGGAGGGAGAAAAGGGGAGTGGGATAGAACAGCGACAATATAAGGAGGAAAAACTTATTTTACTAAATATGATATCAAAATACAAGATAACACAATATAATATAATTGAGGCTAACAAATCGAACGAAACAGAGAGAGAGAGAGTCCCCGAAAACCGAGAGGCCTACTGTGAACTCTAGGCGACACGGCTGGAACGCTTCCCACTCTCCGAGAAGTCCGAGAGAAGAAGGAAGGCACTCCAGCCTGGGAACGAGATTATATAGCGTCCTGGTCCCGTGACTTATCATTAACCCTGTTGTTCTCTGGGATATGTAGTCTTCTTCTGTGGACTGCACATTCAATAGAAGTATCCATACTTTACATGATGTTATGAAGTGGAATACTGATAGCAAAATTACAAAATTACAAAACCATGACATCATAGTATCATAGTCTCATGCGGGTTGGAAGGGACCTTAGAGAACATCGAGTCCAGCCCCTGGGATTCAAGCCTCCTGTGTAGGAGAGTGGCACTTCTACCACTTGCGCCACAGGGGATTCGAACCTGGGCCCCGGTGTTGCAAAGCGGCATTCCTACCACTGTGCTACCAGGGCATACATATATAAAAGATATTATAGGAAAGGTGAATTCTCTTCAGTGAAGAGCCTGATTTAGAATTACATTTAGTACTGGGAACTAGTACTGCAAAATTACAGGATATTAATGCAGATTACAATCAGATTATTACCAGCTGAACTTAGGCAAATCAAATATTCAAACAATAAAAATGGAGCAACGTATGCATTCTAAAGAACATAATAAAATAAAAGTTTGAACAAATATTCTGAAGTATTTTTAAAATGTTACAAAAGATTAAAGTGTTATAAGCACAATACCATTATTACACTGTGAAGTGTGTTTGCAAAGGGCAGTGTTCTTTCATGGAATTACTCCTATCCACAAAGCATTTATGACTCTGAACAGATGCAGAAAGGAAGGGACACACATTTTTTCCTCTCCCCTTCACCCCCAGAAAAAGATAGATGACATAAATAATAATGTTCTAAATACTTAAACAGAGCTGGTAATGAAAGCTCCAAGGGACAAATCAGTACTAAGGAAAATACTTAAACTGAGATATTACAAAGACTGTAGTAACTAAAAATAAGAACAATGATAATACCAATAAATAATACTTACAATTAGACTACTGGTTTTGTGGAAATAATTCTTCACTGAGGTAGTCTCCAGTTTTGCAGTCATGATTACCTGGACCATGAGACCCCCCAAAATTTCCATTATTCACTCATCTCCCTTTATTTTTTCTTTCCTGTGAACTTCAGCTTCTTATCTCTTAGAGTACAAAGGCATAAATAATAATAAAAAATAATAATTAAATTATAGGCAATGGCTTTTCCCCTTTATCTATAATTAGTAAATAACAAATGTAGTGTATCTGGAAACTGAGAAGTATTCATGTCTTAAAATTTAAATATGTAATTTCTGACAAATATTTCAGGGAAACTTGGAGAGTTTTGTAAACTTGCAACTAACATATAGGAAATTCATCTATATTTACAAAATAAAATTGAAATATTGAAATACTTCAAAGGTACCTCCATTTTCAGTTTTATCATCATTTCTTAATCTGAGATATCTAACTTTTCCTTGCTAATAAACAGTAGATGCTACAAATACTAATACGTTCATTTATTCAGCTTTTTTAAAATCTCAACAAAATGCAGGAATCGATAAGGACCTTTTCCAAAGTTGTTTTTATGATATTTTACTTTAATATGAGTGAGTGCTTTTTATTTTTTTTTTAATCTTAATTTCTGATAAAATATATAGTAGTATACCATGAGGACATGCTTATATGAGTTGCATATTCTATCTTGACATTATAACTTTGTTAAAAAAAAAAAAAAAAAAAAAAAAAAAAAAAAAAAAGAATGAGGCCATAAAACACATCCTGGTGAGTACAGTAACAAAAATGTTCTGCAAATAAATTGGGTCACAGCAGGAAGGACTCTGTGTGCAAGCAGCAGGCTCTTAAAATTGATCATCTGTCTTACTGAAAGTTAATGGAGCTCTCTCAATATAGAAACAATATAGTCAATCATGCTTCATAGTATAATTAACTACTGATTAAAATTGGAATGAGTTGAAAATATTTCAGGGGTGTGGCAGAAAGGCTAGCACAGTTGATGATATTCCTGGTTTTGTAATACCAATGGAAGATGTTGAATGTAGCAAGATACAGTGTACCTAAGCAAAAAAATGTAAGATACAGTGTTAAATTATTTTTACACTGGTATTAAATTTGTAAAAGAAATTCTCCCTTCTGCATATGTTGATACTGCCAGAATTTCAAATTACATATTGTGTCTCCAGTTGTGCTACTTAGTTATGATGAGTAAATCTAATCCTTCAAAACTGTATTTCAATTTATTGAATGTCTACATCCTGATAATTTAGAAACACAGGTGTCAGCATGTCAGCAGAAAATAAAACACTGGGAAATAATAATGAATTAATATAGCTAGTGGCAAATATGCACATTCTAAGACAGTAAATGATAAAACATTTTGATGTCATATGCAAATAAATGAGTCCTTATTCTGGAAGCATGAAGTGCTACTGACAAGTCCAGCAGAAGAAAACTGCCATCAATACTAACAGTATATTGTGATATCATTCCAAACAGATATTCCAGCAATGTGAACTGGATGAATTCAAAGCTGAAATTGACTGTATAATTATATCTGTATGTTTCTACATAAACTATAGCTTAGTGGTCAGATGCTTTTGAGTAGCCTTTGATAATAAGTTTTTGGTGGTTTTTTTTTTTTGGTTTTCTTTTAGCTTTTATGTTGGTAGTGTTATCTTCTTGTTTTTGAATGTATTTATTTATTTGATTGTTTAAGTAACATGGGGAACTGTTGAGAAGATCTGGAGTCTTGAAACAGCAATAACCATTAATGAAGTGTGAAGGACAGATCTGTTTTTCTTTTGTTGTCTCAAAGCTTGCTTCCTGAGGCCTTTCTGATGATAAGACTCTGATTGGCGACTGCTAACTATCTAGGAGGGTGAATAGTGGGTTTTATTGTGCCACAATATCTCTGCTTATGATTGCAAAGATAAGCAAAAACAGGACAAGCAGTCTTTTTCAGGGGTGCTGCTTGAAGGAGCTGACCACTGCAGAAGGGGATAATGCTTGTGTCTGGCAACAGAGGCACCCCTCCTTGCTGGCTTATCTGTGGGCCAGGAATGTCACAAAAGCTGGTTTTAAACCATTTTACAAAGAGTGTTTGCTTAAGTGGGTCTGCTTGTTTAGAAGTTCAGTGTTTGCTTGAGATAGTTCCCAAAAATATCTTGGCAAACCGAGAGGGCTGTAATCCTCAAACTTCTAAGAAACAAAAAAACCCCACGGAAATGGAGGCTAAAAGGCCCTCTCTAAACTGGGGACTTTGGAGACAAACTCCCAAAGACACCTTTGACAGAGAATTCCCTGAGGGGAAAACCTCTTCAGAAGAACACCTGAGGCCGGCTTGTTGCGGAGCTTCCTGGCTTTCTCCCATCCTCCGTGGTGATCAGACGAGTTCCTGAGATCTCTTTTGCTCTCTACAGATTCTCCTTGCTTATTTTTCCTACCTTTCCTTTCGCCTACCTTCCCTTCCCCATCTCTCTAAACAGCTAAGACTTTAATAAACTGGTTGGACCAACATTTGAACCGTTGCTTCTAAATCTCACACTGGGTATACACATAACAAAGAACTTTGCCTCCCTCCTATAAATTGGAGCGAGACATAAAGATATCCAAGTTAAAGAAAATCAATAGACTTGCAACAATTTTCTTGATTTCCATGATTAACAGTAGAGCTGACAGCAAATAAATAAGTTAAAAATGCGGCGTGTTAATCATTGTGAATTTCTTTGATGAAATGAATGAACTTAGACACTAATGACATGCAGAATCAAACTCTATAACCCACGTAAGGTTATAAAGCAGGTATGTTTATTGTGGTGCCACGTAGGATGGAGATATCTCTTCCTAACTCGCACACCAAGAAAAACAGTGGTTACATATTTAAAGACATAATGTATATATGTATTCATTATATTATAAGAAAATGGCCTGAAATTCTGAGAAATTACTAACATATTGTCTTAAACTGTTAATGCATCCTAAAAATATGGTGGGGGTCTCTGGTGGTCATTGGATGAAGACTAAACATCTTTCTCCCTGTGAACTTTCAACCTTTTAAGAAGGGCAGGAAGTAGACTGAACCAGCTCTTACTGGTGCTGTGTTGAGCTGAGGCATCTGTTTCACTGTCCTGCCTTTAACAACAGGATGTCTATTCTGCTTTCTTATTGCAGAATCACAGAATTACCAAGGTTGGAAAAGACCTACGAGATCATCCAGTCCAACCATCCACCAATCAACAATAGTTCTCACTAAACCATGTCCTTCAACACAACGTCCAAACATTCCTTGAACACCTCCAGGGTCGGTGACTCCACCACCTCCCTGGGCAGCTCCACTGCCTGACCACTCTCTGAGAAGCAGTATTTCCTAACATCCAGCCTGAACCTCCCCTGGCACAGCTTGACGCCATTCCCTCTAGTCCTGTCACCAGTTACACAAGAGAAGAGGCCAATCCCTAGCTTACTACAACCTCTCTTCAGTTAGTTATTGAGAGCAATAATAAGGTCTCCTCTGAGCATCCCTTTTTTCCAGACTGAACAATCCCAGCTACCTCAGCTGTTCCTCATAAGGCCCGTGCTCCAGACCCCTCACCAGCTTTACTGCCCTTCTTTGAACACTCTCCAGGGCCTCAATGTCATTCTTGCAGTGAGGGGCCCCAAACTGTACACAGTACTCGAGGTACAGCCTCACCAGAGCTGAGTACAGGGAGATAATCACTTCTATGTTCCTGCCGGTGTACTGGTTCTTATTCAGAGGCATTGCTAGTAATGAACAGAAAGAATGTTAAGCTTTAATCAGGAGCTAGTAGTATGAGAACAGAGTTTTTATTTTAATTCCATTTCTCACTCCAGTTTATAGGAGGGAGGCAAGGTTCTTTGATATATTATACCTGGTGTGAGATTAAGAAACAACAGTCAACTGTTGGTCTGACCAGTTTATTACAAATAATAATCAACCGAGAAGATGGTAAAGGGAGAGCGGTGACTACCAAGAATTAGGGTGATGAGGAGGGGAAAGCAAGCGATAGGGAAGGTAGGAAGAAAGCAAGAATTGCATAAAGCGGGAATCCACCTGGATGCAGCAGTGTCCCGTCACACATTGTTCCATTGGTCCAAGGCAAAAGCACAGGGGAGAGAAGCAGCAGAAGGGAGCAGCAGCAGAGTGGCTGGCCACAAGCAGCAAGCTGGTCAGTGCAGAGAAGGTGATGGGGGAAGCAGCAGGGTCTCATGCAGGAGGCCCAGGAGAGTCCATTGGCAGCAGAAGGGCAGAAGCAAGGGATCTGAAGCTAGATACCTTCAGATAGCTGTCTTGTTCTTCAGCATGCAGGTGTCAGGTCATGAGGAATCTGATGTCAGAAAACTTAACTTCATGGTAGCTGATCCCTCTTTTATCCTCCCTTTTCCTGCCTACGTGACATTTGTGGGTGCTTGGGTAAGAGTCATGTGCAGAACCCCCCGAGATGGCCATCTTCCTGGAGATAAGCCCACACAAAAGACCATGGCCATTCATCCACAGCTTATCTCTCTCTCATTGCCCCTCACCTTGTCCATCTGTGTCCCTCAGACAAAGGATTTCTCAACTCTTGCCCAGGACTTCTTTGGACTTGTCCATCCTCAGCAAACTTTGAGGCAATAGTGCAAAAGCATGGCCTCTTATGTTCCATTAAGATTTAATTTGTGTTTACTAATAAGAAGCAAAACCCCAAGATGGAGTTAGAAAAAGAATGTAATATGATGCACGTGGAACATATCTTTCTAGAAGTGGCAAATAAATCTAACCTAGGTGTGAATAATCAACACTGCATACTTTGGATAGCCGTGAAAATGTGTGTGTTCCTGAAGTTTACTGAGTTGTCTAGTACATTATTTCTTGCTATTGAAATAATGGCTAATTTGATATTCTCACTGCGTGTGATCCAAATATGTAAATATATTTAAGTTGTAACATCAATGAATTACATACATGCATCAGAGCTTTAAGATAATAAGGAAAAAATGAAGAAAAAAGCTAATCAGCATTACTCAGTTTATTGTATTATTTTCTGTACAGTTAAGGTGAAGTGGATATATTATAGTTTTAGGCACTTTCCTTGTTCATTCATTCCTCCTGATGGTCTTGAAACACAAACTCTTGCAAGGACTTAATGGATTTTTAACTCCTCTACCAACACACAATTGTAAGTCAGAGCACATAGAAGATTCCAGATGATGTACGGAAAAAATAGCTCTCTAAAGAAAATACATGGGAGAGAACTTTTAGCTTGTAACTTCCTTTACATTGACTTCAAAAAGAAAGGAATAGGATAAGATTAAATTCAATTATCATTGCTTTTAATAAGTGGTATATTCTTAAAATCTACAGGGGACTTGGTATTTTTAGGACCATTACAGCCAACCTTGAAATTTCCAGTACAGAACACAGCATCCGAAATTCAAGAAAACAATTTCCTTCCCAACTTTTCTCATTATCTTTTCATTGTTAACATAAAAATTCTAAGCCATGAACAAACAAGGTCAAAGTATACAAAGTTTAGAGTTTCTCTTTATTGACTTGTGATTTATAAGTAAATGTCATTCTGTAGTACTTGCTGAAACTACAGAGGAATTTTTTTTCATCGACTTCTCTGAGCAATATTTAGACCTTGAATTTAAATAAAATATAAAAGTTGAAAGATACCATAAAAATGACCATTGTGTGAATTTTTATTGGTTTTTTTTTTTCTCAGTAGAGAGCAGAGAAATATTTAAAAGTTTTTTTCAGAAAAAAAAGTGATTTTTTTGTCCTCTTCCTCTTTATTTCACTCTGATTATACAAACATCTTGCATATGCATCTAAGTCTTCACAGGTGAACTATGAGGTGCATATGCATCTAAGTCTTCACAGGTGAACTCACCTTTTCCCTGAATTAAATAAACTAAAATAATTATGATGACCCCAAATATATAAATACCAATACACATATTTTTATGAATTCTGTTGATATCTTCCCCAAAAGCATGGAACTCCAGTTATACTGATTTCTATTAAAAACACAGTTCCATCAGTAATTATTCTAAGTTTTGTTTCACCATCCTTGATGCGGTAATTTCTTTTAATTCAGTTAAACTCTTGTGTGGTGATTCTGTGATTCTCTCTCTCTGTGTGTGTGTGTGTGTGTGCATCTGCTTGTTTCTTTATGGTATTAAATATGCATTAGAATTGTTAAAATGGATTAGAAAGAAGTATATATTCAATGGAGGGACACAAAGATGATTAAGGACCTGCAGCACCTCCCCTATGAGGAAAGGCTGAGTGAACTGGGTCTGTTCAGCCTTGAGAAGATTCAGAGGGGATCTGAATACTTGTTTATGAATATCTTAAGTGTGGGAGTCAAAGAGGCATGGCCAACCTCCTTTCAGAAGTCTGTGGGGACAGGACAAAGGAAATGGCCATAAACTTGAGTGTAGGAAGTTCTGCAAACTTCTTCACAGTGAGGGTGATGGAGCACACTGGAACAGGCTGCCCAGGAGGGTTGTGGATTCTCCTTCTCTGACTTGCCTGGATGCCTACCTGCGTGGCCTGCTGTAGGGGGCCTTCTTTGCAAGGGGCTTGGAGTTGGTGATCTCTGGGGTCTGCTCCAGCCCGTACAGTTCTGTGATTCTGAAATTCTGTGATATTAAGAGAGTATCATTTTTTAAAAACTTTCAAACTAAAGCCAAACATAGCATGTAAAACTTTGAAATGTTAATGACAGTACTGTAAGGAATGCAAAGAAAATTGCAGGAAGGTTCTTCTACGAACTATGAATTACTGAGGGAGTTTCCAGAGGACTGCTTTTTTACCCTACAGAAAATAACTTGCTAAAAGAGATTCAGATAAAGTTACGCATGCTTGAATCCACCTTGATACAAAGCTACTTTTAAGTTTTAACTATGGATTTACTTGACTTATCTGAGGTTTTTCAGTAATATATGCATATATATATTTGGATGAATATAGCAGGCAAATGAATTCTACACAAAATAGCTGTAATAACATGGTAAATCTGGACATAACAGTCAGTGAATTTGAATTAGTTGATTAGTTACTACTGATTCATAATTGCATGATTACATCTTAAAAAAATGCATGGCTACAGTGAAGAAATTCTAACTGTCAAATGCCTTTTTTTTTAAAACTATAGCTGTCTATCTTCGTAATCATAAATAGATATTTGTGGAATTACCATAAACTTCCTCCAAAATGTACAATGACTGTGCAAAGTAATCACATATCCTGGCATGGAGAGTGTTTTTGATCTTTGGTTTTCATATCTGTTCTTCAGAGTGCACCTAAAACACCATAATGAATATATCCTTCACTATGTTCTAATTTCAAATACATATTAAAAAAATAATCATCATCATTCTGGGGTAAAAACGTCAATTAACACAAATGAACCTCAGACAAACAGACTGTGGGCTATAGGTGGCAAATTGCTGCAACTGTGAGGGAAATGAGAAAAGAAAAGTGATATACAGCTGTTCAAGACAGGTCATTTTGTAAACAGATAAGGCCACAACTCAGCATCTTGTCTCTGCTACAACAGATGTTCAAATGCTAGGAAAATAAATAAATAAATAAATAAGTGTAAGAAGTTACATTATCACATGGCTGTTTAGAATAAGGGAGCTCTGAGGGCTTCAGTTAGATTTCAGATATAAACTTCCACTTCCAGCTGAGACATCTTGTATTATCCAAGACTTCTGCAGGACTGACTGTTACGATACAGGCATGGTGGAAATACGAGTCTTTCTGAAGTGATATTTAGAGGATACCCCATATATATTGTTTCATTAAATGCCTAGATTAAGTGATTGAATCACTTTGTAGTAACCAGTTATTTCTGTAGCAAGCAATGCTGTTTTTTAGAATCATAGAATCACAAGGTTGGAAAGGACCTACAAGATCATCTAGTCCAACCATTCTCCCTTTACCATATCTACAGAAAACCGCTAAACCATATCTCCTAGCTCCGTATCCAGACTTCTTGAACACTGCCAGGGATTGCAACTCCACCACCTCCCTGGGCAGGCTATTCCAGTGCCTGACCACTTGCTGAAAAAAAATGTTCCTTCTTATGTCCAGTCTAAACCTCATCTGATACAACTTGTGGCCATTTCCTCGGGTCCTGTTTGTTACCTAGCAGAAGAATCCAAGCTACTCCTCATCATGACCTGCCTTCAGGAAGTTGTAAAGTGCAATGAGGTCTCCCTTGAGCCTCCTCTTCTCCAGTCTAAACAAACCCAGTTTCCTGAGCCGTTTGTCATAAGCCTTGTGCTCCAGACCCCTCACAAGTTTTTTTGCCCTTCTCTGGACATGTTCCAGGGCCTCAATGTCTTTCTTGTAGTGAGGAGCCCAAAACTGAACACAGTACTCAAGATGCGGCCTCACCAGAGCTGAGTACAGAGGGATGATCACCCTCTGTTCCTGCTGGCCACACTGTTTCTTATACAGTCCAGGATGATGTTGGTCTTCTTGGCCTCCTGGGTGGATTGTCGGCTCATGTTCAGCAGAGCACTGACCAACACCCCCAGGTCCCTTTCCTTTCCACAGTTATCTGCACGCAGCCTGAGTAACAAGCAGGAGGAACTGGAAACTGTGATGCACTTGGAAAGTTATGACATCGTTGCTATCACAAAAACATGGTGGGATGACTCCCACACTTGGGATACTGCCATCAATGGCTGTAGACTATTTAGGAGAGATAGGCGAGGTAGGAAGGGTGGGGGAGTTGCTCTCTATGTCAGAGATTGGATAAACTGTGAGGAGCTCCCTATGAGAAACAGTCAGGAACAGGTTGAGAACCTGTGGGTTAGGATTAGAGATGAGACTAATAAAGGTCAGCTGGTATTAGGGGTATACTACAAGCCACCTGATCAAGGGGAGGCTGTTGACGAGGCTTTCTTGCTCCAGATGCGTGAGGCGTCTGGCTCACGGGCTCTTGTCCTGGTGGGGGACTTCAACCATCCAGACATCTGTTGGGAAAACCACACAGTGAGCTGCAAGAACTCCAGAAGGCTCTTGGAATCCATTGATGACAGCTTTCTGGTTCAGGTATTGGACAGACCGACTAGAGGTGACGCGTTGCTGGACCTGCTGCTCACCAATGCTGAGGAGATCATCAAAGGCGTCAAGGTTGGAGGCTGCCTGGGCTCCATCGACCATGTCCTGGCTGAGTTCGTGATCTCAAGTGATGTGGGCCTAGCAAAGAGCAGGATCAGGACAATGAACTTTAGAAGAGCAGACTTCAAGCTACTCAATGGATTGCTGACCAAGATCCCCTGGTGCGCTGCCCTCAAAGACAAGGATGCTGAAGAGAGCTGGCTGCTCTTCAAGAATGCCCTCCTGGAAGCACAAGAGGTCTCCATTCCTCTGAATAAGAAGGTGGGCAGGCAAGGTAGGAAACTGGCATGGCTCAGCAAGGACCTGCTGAGAGAACTGAGGGCAAAAAAAAGGGTGTACAAGCTCTGAATACAGGGATGCCATCCGGACTTGCAGACATGGGATCAGGGAAGCCAAGGCGCAGGCAGAACTGAACTTGGCAAGGGATGTGAAAAACAATAAGAAAATTTTCTACAGGTATATTGGCCAGAAGAGACAGGTCAAAACGAGCATACCTACTTTGGTAAATTTAAAAGGAGAACTGGCTTCAACAGATGAAGAGAAAGCTGAATGAGTTCTTCACCTTGGTCTTCACTGGTGGCCAGGATTCTAGTCTTTTTCACGTCCCTAAGCCCTGCATCCCCAAACCTCTATGTGGGGACCAAGGAGGTAAATCCCTCCCCACTGTAAGGGCAGAGCAAGTCCGAGAGTGCCTCCTTAGACTGAATGAGTACATGTCTATGGGGCCAGATGGCATGCATCCCAGGGTCCTGAAGGAGCTGGCTGAGGTGGTTGCTGAGCCGCTCTCCATCATATTTGAGAAGTCGTGGCTGTCAGGTGAAGTCCTGGACGATTGTAGGAAGGGTCACGTCACTCCCATTTACAAGAAGGGGAGCAGGGAGGACCCGGGGAACTACAGGCCGGTGAGTCTCACCTCCGTGCCTGGGAAGATCGTAGAACAGATCCTCCTGGACAACATGCTTGATCACATAAAGAATGAGCACGTGATCCTAGACAGCCAGCACAGCTTCACCAGGGGAAGGTCATGCTTAACTAATCTTGTGGCCTTCTATGATGAAGTGACGGTGTTGGTGGACGAAGGGAAAGCGACCGATGTCATTTACCTGGACCTGAGCAAGACCTTTAACATGGTCCTCCACCACATCCTTATCTCCAAATTGGAGGGAAGTGGATTTGATGGGTGGACAACTCGATGGATAAGCAATTGGTTGAAAGGCCACAGACCGAATGTGGTGGTCAATGGCTCTATGTCCAGGTGGAGGCCAGTAACAAGTGTGTCCCCCAAGGGTCTGTCTTGGGACCGATGCTCTTTAACATCTTTATTAATGACATCAATGAGGGAATTGAGTGCACCCTCAGCAAGTTTGCTGACGACACCAAGCTGAGTGGTGCGGTCGATACAGTGGAAGGAAGGGATGCCATTCAGAGGGACCTCGACAGACTGGAAAGCTGGGCTCGGGTGAACCTAATGAGGTTCAACACAGCAAAGTGCAAGATCTTGCACTTGGGACGGAAGAACCCCAGGCACCTGTACAGGCTGGGAGGAGTGGTCCTTGAGAGCAGCTCAGCTGAGAAGGACCTGGGGGTCCTGATGGACAAGAGACTTAACATGAGCCAGCAGTGAGCTCTGGCAGCTTGGAAAGCAAATGGGATTCTGGGCTCCATCAGGAGAGGGGTGGTCAGCAGAGATAGGGAGGTGATTGACCCTCTCTACTCAGCTCTTGTGAGGCCCCATCTAAAGTACTTTGTTCAGGTGTGGAGCCCTCAGTACAAAAAAGACAGAGAGATTTTGGAAAGGGTCCAGAGGAGGGCCACGAAGATGATCAGGGGGCTGGAGCACCTCCCCTATGAGGACAGGCTGAGGGAGTTGGGCTTGTTCAGCCTGGAGAAGAGAAGGTTGCGAGGTGACCTCATTGCATCCTTTCAATACCTGAAGGGAACCTACACCCAGGAGGGGAGTAAACTCTTTGAAAGGGCTGACAATAGCAGGACAAGGGGAGATGGTTTTAAGTTGAAAGAGGGAAGATTTAGGTTGGATGTTAGGGGGAAGTTCTTCACTAGGAGAGTGGTTAGGCCCTGGAACAGTCTGCCCAGGGAGGTTGTGGATGCCCCATCCTTGGAAGTGTTCAAGGCCAGGTTGGACGGGGCCCTGGGCAACCTGATCTAGTAAATGTGTATGTTTGGTGGCCCTGCTAGGCAGAGGGGTTGGAACTACATGATCCTTGAGGTCCCTTCCAACCTGGGTCATTCTGTGATTCTGTGATCCAGCCACTCTACCCCAAGCCTATAGTGCTGCATGGGGTTACGGTGGCCAAAGTGCAGGAGCCAGCACTTGGCCTTGTTGAACCTCATCCCATTAACCTCAGCCCAGCAATTCAGCCTATCTAGATCCCTTTGGAGGGCCTCTCTACCTTCAGGCAGATCAACACCACTGCCCAACTTGGTGTCATCTGCAAACTTACTTAGTGTACACTCATTTCCCTCATCCAGGTCATCAGTGAAGATGTTAAACAAGATGGGCCCTAGAACTGACCTCTGGGGGACACCACTTGTAACAGGTCGCCAGCTGGACTTAACTCCATTAACCTCTACCCTCCGGGCATGAGCCTCCAGCCAGTTCCTTACCCAAAGAAAGGTATACCTGTCTAGGCCACAGGCAGCCAGTTTCCTCAGGAGAATACTTTGAGAAACCATGTCAAAGGGCTTGCTGAAGTCCAGGTAGACTACATCAACTGCCTTACCCTCATCTACCAGCCTGGTCACCCAATCATAGAAGGAGATGAGATTGGTTAAGCACGACCTGCCTTTCATGAATCCATGCTGGCTAGGCCTGATCCCCTGGATGCCACACACATGCTGTGTGATCTCACCCAAAATGATTTGATCCATAACTTTTCCCAGTACCAAGCTCAGGCTGACAGGCCTGTAGTTCCCCAGATCCTCCTTACTACCATTCATGTAGATGGGAATTACATCAGCAAGCCTCCAGTCCTCTGAGACCTCTCCAGTCAACCAGGAGTGCTGGTAGCTGGTGGAGAGTGACTCAGCAAGCACCCCCGCCAGCTCCTTCAGCACCCGAGGGTGGAGCCTGTCTAGTCCCATGGACTTGTGAGAGTCTAGGTGGAGGAGGAGCTCTTTAACTGTCTCCACCTGAATCACTGGGAGTGTATTCTGCATTCCATCCCAGACTTTCAGATTGGTGCATGAAGTGCCCTGAGGACAACTGTTCTGCCCATTAAAGGCAGATTTAAAGAAGGCATTGAGATCTTCAGGCTTCCCCTTATCCTCAGTGGTCACATTGCCCACTGCATCAAGTAAGGAGTGAACATTTTCCTTGGTTCTCCTCTTACCATTGATATATTTGTAAAAAGATTTCTTATTCTCTTTTACTGTAGTGGCCAATCTAAATTTGAGCTGGGCTTTAGCCTTTCTAACTTCCTCCCTGCATTCCTTAGCAACCTCCTTGTAATCTCCCCAAGTAGCTTATCCCTGCATCCAGAGGACATAGCCTCTCTTTCTTTCAGAGTCTCAGCAATAGATCCCAGTTCATCCACACTGGTCTTCTTCCCCTGCGGCTCACCTTGTGGCATTCAGGGACAGCCTGTTCTTGCGCCTTTAAGATTTCCATCTTGAGGAGCATCCAGGCCTCTTGGACCCCTTTACTATTAAGGCGGGACTCCCAAGAAACTCCTGCAACAAGTGTCCTGAATAGGTCAATGTCTGCCCTCTGGAAGTTCAACAGAACTGTTTTACTAGTCACCCTTCTGACATCTCCAAGAACAGAGAATTCAGGAATTTTGTGATCACTCTGCCCAAGACAGTCCCCTGCCTTCACATCACCCACCAGCCATTATAATCTTTGTGGGCTATGACATAAGCAAAATGACAGACCTTACCGGAAAACTACCCATAAAGTTAGCTGAAAGCTCTTCTATGGCAGGGAATGTTTCTATGGAATCTTTCTATATATTTATCCCTCCATGGATAAGAAATCAATCATTCACACCATCCTTGACATCTAGTCATTCCACTTCAACATAAGTGGGTTATACTAATATGTATAGAGAACAGAATGTTTGTGTTTCAATTCATACATACATACATACATACATATATATATACATATACATATATATATATATACATACATATATATAATTACTTAATTAAAAAGCACTTTTCTAGTAAAATATACTGTATAAAATATGAATAATTCAAGAATAGGGTCCAGAGTAGAAAAAATCTGATGTAGAATGTCTGTATGTGAAGCACATAGAAAATATCTAGAAATACACAGAAAAATGAAATACCTACACCAACTCTATTTAAGATGATCTGTGTATTTTATTACTCTGCACCCTCCTGTCTTGATTCCAAATTATGTTTGTCTGGGCATTTTTTTCTGTTTTTATTTATTTATTTTTCCTGCCTATACTTTAAATCTCTTTATTTTCATTCTGTACATTTACCTCATTGTCTTTTTGTCGGTTATACACTACCTTCACATAGGAAAATGGGATAGTAGCATTATTTTACCATGTTGCTGCCAGCTGCTTTGGAAGGTTCAAAAGACAGCTTCAAAGGACTTGGGATAGTTTTTGTTGTTGTTCTTATTTTGAAGAATCCACAGACTGTTTTATTGGATCAGAAACACAGTAGGGATCCTCTGCTCAGAAATCAGCCAGATACTGAATACATAAAATATAACTGTAGACACAGTGAACCTCATACCACTTTCTTATGTGTATAGCTGTTGACTTCCA
This sequence comes from Coturnix japonica, assembly GCF_054131305.1. Taxonomy (NCBI): domain Eukaryota; kingdom Metazoa; phylum Chordata; class Aves; order Galliformes; family Phasianidae; genus Coturnix; species Coturnix japonica. The sequence continues at coordinate 144,688,665 of NC_140663.1, forward strand.
CAGATTCTTTTTCCTTATTTATCGTAGCCTTGCTAAAAGCATATTCCAGCTGAGTGAGCTTACAGAACATTTAAGGAAAGAAATGTAGGTGTCTAATATTCTCTCAGTTGTTATTTTATTTCTTCTTTTTCATTTTCTCTTTTTGCCCTTTGTTTTCTTTTCTCCCCTCTCTGTGTTTAAACAAAATCTTAATTAGGTTGTTCATTATTACAGAGTCTCTTTCCAAATATTTTGTGTGGATCTGGCATTGAGTCTTATAACGCTGCATATTTTTGCAGTAAATAATGATTATTCAGGATTACTGGAGAACATCATCTTGAATATTCAAGCATAAAATGAATATGTTAGTGGGAAGAAACTTTGAATAGAGGTGTGTTGCTCCAGAAGTAATGCCTCCTATTTACTTCCATGGGAACTACAACAGAGCAAAACAGCACTATTTGATAAAGCAAATTCTTATCTACAAAATACTACTTTTCAACATAGTAATCATTATTAGCTACACACTTTTGCCAGTGATGAAAAAAGCCTGCATGCTGTGCTCATAAAAATCTGCACTAGAGGAGGTGACCTGCTATTTCAAGGCTGCTATGACAACATATTTTCTAGGAAAATGTTGCCCATGCAGTGCATGTCTCATCTGATGGAGCAGATGGAAGTCAGAATGGAATATATGTTGTGTGTGGTATGACAGTCCAGACAAGACTAGCTATCTATTCCATGGTTTTCAAATTGTATTGATTCTGGCATTATGCTAGAGGAGAAAGGTTCTCTTCTTGTGTCATGACTTTGGAACTTTGAGCCTTCAACTTATCTGGCATCATGATAAAGTGGTCAGAGTTGATGGTTTGTCCAGGTCCCAGGAAAACAGTAGGATCACTCCTTTTGTATTCCAAAATACTGTGCACATCACTTTCTCTGTGATAGGAAATATATTTGATAGTTAATGTTGCCACACCACAAACTGACATTTTGACTCTTCTTTGTAGTGCTGTCAGCATGTTTCATAAATAGTAATGATGTGATCCAGAATAATGCCACCTTCAGGCCTGTATTTGTTCAACAGATGCTGAAAAACTCATGATGTTCTTTCTGTGTGAGCATTTGTGGGATTCACCTTGCTCAAACTCTGTAATATACCAACATTGCTACCATCATTTCCAATGTACTGTAACTTATTCTCAGCTCTGAACAGAGTTCTCTGGTTGTAATCTGAGAATTTGCATGGATGAGCTAAACATTATGCTCTTCATTTTGTGATGTGACAGCTGTGCATTGCAATCCAGAACATGCTTGATTATTACTTCTGTATCTGAATAGAGGGGACAAGTAACTCCATTCTCTGCTCTTTTGATGCAGCCCAGGACACAGCTGACCTTTCAGGTTGCAGTTGTACACTTTTGGCTCACATCTGAACCCCGAAGTCCTTCTCATCTGGTTTGCTCTCGCCGAAGGAGATGTAATATCTGGAACTGCCCTGGTCCAAGTGAAACACCTTGCACTTGGCCTCACTGAACCTCATTTGTGGACCCACTTTTCAGGCTTGTCCAGATCCCTTTGGACGGCATCTTTTCCCTCTGTTGTATCAACTGTGCTACTCAGATAGGTGTCTTCAACAAACTTGTAGAGAATGCATTCAATTCTATGCACCAAGTCAATGATAAAAATTTTGAAGAGTATTGGTCCCAAGAAAGTCCCTTCAGGGGCACAACTAACGAAATGCTTCCACTTAGACATAAAAGTCATTAAACACAAATCTCTGGCTTTTATGCATAATAGTCTACCCTTTGAATCCATATTATTCCAACCTAGCAGTAGGAATGTGGTGAGAGAACATCAAAAGCCTGGGGTTTTTTTTTGGTTTTTTGTTGTTGTTGTTGTTGTTTTTGTTGTTGTTGTTTTTGTTGTTTTGTTTGTTTTTTTTTTTTTTTATTCTTTGTTAGTTTGCGTGTTTCTTTGGTACTGATTTTATCTGGAACAGAATTGATTTTCTTCATGTGGTCATGTGTTGCTAAGTTTTGAATTTGTTTCTGGGACACTGTTGACAACACACCAATTTTTAGTTTTAGTCTTTGTTGAGAAGACTAAACCGTTAGAGGCCTACTCTTTAAACAGTTAGAGGCCTACTCTTTTCCTCACATTGCCTGTCAGCAAGCAGTTTGGGCATGTGAGATGTTGAGTGGGGGGACAGTCTGCCAGCCAACCACAACTGACCAAAGGGATAATTAAAATAATTTTTTTTCTTTCTTTTTTTTTTTTTTTCTTTTCTTTTTTTTCCCCCCGTTTTACTTCAGTAAGTTCTATATTTTGTTATAACATGAGTTGAAAATTCTCCAATTTGTAAGTTGATCAAACAATCCCTTTTAAAACATCTCAGTTGTTCTGAGAAAAAGCTTGGAAAGTGTAGCTGGAGAAATAAATAGCTGCACAAATTAATTATTGAAAGTGATAAAGGAAGAGCTGTGGCTTGTGAAGTCAGTGGGCAATGAAATGATGAAAGGCTAATGTCCTTTCAGATCTTCTTCTTCCCCTTTCTTTCTTGTGCTTGTTTTCCTTTCTCCTTTCCTGGCAGTTTTAGTTTGTTCAACAGTCTGTACTGGCTGCATGGAAAATAATTTGATCAAATTTCTGTTAAATTTAAATATAACTCTCAAGACAATGTTTTCATAAATTTTCATATAACTTTTTCTATTATTTGGATGTTCAGATGTAATCCACTGATATGCTAAAGCTGATGACAAGGTGAAATCAAAGAAACATTATGTCAACTCCTCTCCAAACAAGTATCACTGTATTCTAAAAGATTGAGTATGCTCACTCCTACAACCTTACATACTAAGTTTCATGACATTAATAGCAATCTCTATAACAGCAGAATTTCAGAGAATTGATGAAAGCTTTTATGACTGGGGATGAATTATGCAGTCTCTTCTTATTTCTTTGGGAATTTAGCATTTGGGAAAATTCAGTTCATTAGAGCCTATGGGCTTCCACATAACAAACTTCAGAATTTACAACTGGCTGCACTGTTGATCTCATATTGCTTTGCTTACCATTTGTCAGAATTGTGAATGTGATTCAGAAATATTGAGGCATCTGTGCATGTCAGCATCCACACATTTACACTGTGCTCAGGGCAGTTCATTTCCACCTCGATGCTCATGCAATGCACAAATCACATTTGTAAGTTTTAACATTTTATGCTGCATTGTCCTTTGCAGTAGACTGAACTTTTAATACTTTTCATCACATTTTTTATGGAATCCTCAGTCTCAAGACTGAGATATCACTAAGGCTATATTGATGTAAAAGTACAAGGTCAACTTAGAACTGTCATGTTCAACATGAATTTTGAATGTGTTAGAAAGTTATTGAGATTATTTAGAAATTAGTTTTGATATTTCATATGGGAACCCCGTGGGAGAAATTTAATTATAATGTTACAAATTTACTTTAAAATAAGGAAAGGAAAATTTCAAAATATAATTGTCTTATAAAAGCAATATAAACTACAGCTCACATATTTATTCCAATAATCTTATTTCAAGGGGGTTGTATATTGGGCTTGGAAATCTTATTAAAAAATTACTTTTTTTTAGTAAAACATAACATTTCTTCATATACCATAATAATTTGATTGCATTCTTCTCTGCTTTTAATATAATTCTGGAATTACCAAAATAGAACTAGTTGGAAGATGGAACCAAAGTATGTATTAACTAGCTGATAAGTAAATGTTAACAACAGCAAACACAGAAAAGAGAAAACAACTGCACAAAACAGATGCTCAGTTTGTGTTTGGTAGAACATTTTCAGATATGTTTTTGTTATTACTTAGCTCTTTCACCAGTTTTACATTATTATTAGGTTTTCATATGCAGCGTCAAATGCTGAAAATACATGCCCTGAGATTTTACATAGAAAATAAAATTTAGGAACCTGGGTACAGATGAATACTATATTAACACATCTACATGCATATCACACAGTTTGTCTGAGAAAGTAATGTCTCTGGTACTTCAAAAATATTTTGGAAAGCCTTCAGGTGAGAACTGGTTTTGAATGGGATAATTAACCTTGACACTAATTTCTCCATTTCAGAGCCAAACAGTGGCTGGAAAGATGTATTCACTTTTCACAGAGCACTAGGTACTTATGGCCTGGAAAAAGGCTCTAATGGTTTCAAAGGAAGTGTATTGCAAATAGGCATTGAAAAGTTTTCCAACAGGGACTCATCCATCAAATTCATGAAGAAGGACGTGATTCATAGAGAAGGTAATAGAGTCTCTAGCTGAATGTTTACAGTGGTTTATTTTCATTCCTAAACCAGCTGAAGTGACTGTTTCCTGAACCAATATGCTTACGCAGTATGATTACATATGCACTATCCTAGACTGCACTTTTCAGTTTATTTAAAAATCAGTCTACATGTCTTTCCCCCTGAAGATAAGAGAATTGAAAATAATCAATAAGGTATAAAATTTGTATCAATAACTGTGCAGATATAACTGTGTATTTGTCCACAGTTCAATAGAACAGATACATTTTTCTGTTTTATAAATTAAAACATCTGTAAAAGACTCTTTTGATGTTTTCATTAAATAATACTCTGCTATTTGTATTTTTATTTTATAGGTCTGAAAATGTAGTGATTTGGCTTTGGAATTCAGATGTAAATTTCCAGCATGTAAACTATGGATTTGATGGCCATAATAATAATAATAATAATAATAAAAGTATGAAAAAGAAAGTGTAGGGTGCTTTAGCTGTTTAGGGGTCTGAAATTTAAGTTCAAACTGCTTGTATACTTTGAGTTGAAAACAGCTCTCACATAGGATGTGATCTGAGGCTTTTAAAAAAATGACTAATACTCATCTTAACAGGCATTTAATGTGTCCCATAGTGTACTGCTTAGAATTTGTTTATTTTTTTCTGAAGCAACATGCAAATTGTTAGAAAGAAAAATTTGATAGGACTATCATTTGAACGAACACTACATTACAGCTATTCTATTTTGTCTAAGGTGCTTTATTCTATTCAACTGGTAAGACTTCTTAAGATTATGAACTAAAGATCTGTTCATAATCTGCTTACAAATCCTATCTATATAAAAGCATGCACAGAAAGCATAAATTACAAGTCTATTTTTAAAAAGGTATAACTTCAAGTAGAGTTAAAAAACTGTGTAGCATTGAAAAATCTCTAGTTCAAATACAGCTAAATAGCTCTATAAATTCTGATGTTTGCATAGATTAGTTCTTCATAAAACCATAACAAAAAATTAAAATGTCATTTCCACAGATAGGTTTTAGACATCTACTTCATAGGTGCTGAATTCCCCCCTAAATCATAGAATCATAGAATGGTCTGTGTTGAAAAGGACCTCAAAGATCATCTAATTTCAACTGCCCCCTGCCATGGGCACAGTTGCCAACCAATAGAACAGGCTGCCCAGAGCCACATACAGCCTGGCCTTCAGTGCTTCCAGGGATGGGGCATCCACAACCTCCTTGGGCAACCTGTTCCAGTGCATCACCACCCTCTGTGTGAAAAACGTCCTCCTAATATCTAAACTAAACCCCCCTTGTCTTAGTTTAAAACCATTCCCCTCTCATCCTATCACTGACAACCTGCATAAACAGTCATACCCCTCCAGATTATACCTGATTATACCCCCTCTTCAAATATTAGAAGTTCACCATGGATTCTCCCTAGAGCATTCTCTTCTCCAAGCTAAACAAGCCCAGTTCCCTCAGCCTTTCTTCATAGAAGTGCACCAGCCCTGTGATCATCTTAGTGGCCCTCCTCTGGACTTGTTTTAAGAGCTCCATGTCCTTCCTGCACTGAGGACCCCAGGCGTGGACACAGCACTCTAGATAAGGCCTCTCAAGAATAGGTTCCCTCCCTTTCCCTGCTGGCCACCCCTTTTTTAATGCAGCCCAGAACACATTTCACCTTCCAGGCTGTAAGCACACTCTGCTGGCTCATACCCAGCTTCTTGTCCACCAAGTCCCCTAGGTCCTTCTCTTATGCACCTTAACATAGCATATCAGAGGATCTGCTCCATGATATTCCCAGGCACAGAGGTGAGGTATTGATTCCTATTGCAAAATCAACCTATATTAGTATGATTAGTATGATTTTTTGATTAGCACGAGTCATGACATTTGAAGTCATGGTAGAGAGAGTCATGTGTGTCCCGGTGGCGCAGTGGTAGGAATGCCGCTTGCAACACTGGAGGCCCGGGTTTGAATCCCCCCTGTGGCACAAGTTGTAGAAGTGTCGCTCTGCTACACAGGAGGCTCGAATACCGGGGATTGGACTCGATGATCTCTAAGGTCCCTTCCAACCCGCATGAGACTATGAGACTGTGAGAGATAAGTAGGATAATTCAGAGGTTTTCCCAGCAATCTGGAGGTGTGACAGCAACACCAACCCTTTCTCTATCCCACTACAGTCGATACTTTTCTCCCAGCAGATCTATTATAAAATCCCAGACTGCTTGCTCTGATCAAGCAAACCTTGTTGCATCCCCTCCCACCTTTCTACCTAGTTTAAAGCCTTCCCAATGAGCCCCACTAGCTCTTGGGCTTCAATCCATTTCCCTGTTAAAGGGAAGTGACACCCATCTGCAGCTGTTAGGCCAGATTCTGAGTAAATCACCCTTTAGTTGAGAAACTCAAAGTTCCTGTGGTGGCACCAGCCTCTCTGCCATTACCTGTGTTTTCCAAGCCCACTTGGTGTCCCTCGCCTCACCATCAGTTGCTGCAGTTCTAGCCAGGTCAGTTCCAAAGCAGCTAACTACGTTGATCAAGGGCTACTTCTGTGTTGTTTTTTGTTTGTTTTTTTGTTTTGTTTTGTTTGTTTCAGTGGTTAGGGTTTTTTGTTTGCTTGGTTGGTTGGTTTCAGTGTAATATCAGAGCAATCATCAGTGGGTAAACTGTGCAAATTAACCTCAGTAGCAGATCTTCCTTTATCAATGTTGGGCATCCCAAAATATATTTTAGGATTTCTTAATGGATAAATATAGTAGTCTTAAGTAACTTGCTGTGGGTTGTAAACTGCTCTATTGATTTCTCATAATGTGTAAACTGTCCTTGTAAGCTAATGGAAAAATAATTCCAGACAGTGGATTGTAGTATGGCATTTAATGAAATACACTCTTCAACATTTCTTTCAACATTTCAGGGTTTTATTTCATGAATGGAAACTTCATGCACTTAAAATGTATGTCTACAGGTGCAAATTTATACTGGAAAATGAAAGATAGTACTGTTTCTTAGCTGGCCTGCAATGCACTTTTTTGGCTGCATTTTCCTTGTATATACCAGTATCTAAGGGGATGCATTATTGCAGGCATATACAAACCATGGCCCATGGGCCACATGTGCCCTGTCACAGCACAGGGCATGCTCCTATTGCTTACAACAATCAAACATTGGTGTGCAATTGTCACCATTTGGGCTGAAACTGAGACTTTGGAAGGACACAGTGCAGAGCTGAGTTATGGGAAATAATTGTATGCATTTTGAGACATTGCCTAAACACAGTCCTATGAACAATGAAAAATATGCAGCTTGATATGCTGGCTTGGTATGGGAATTTGAGAATCTGTTTCAAGATTGAAAAAATAAATAAATTAATTAAGCATCAATATTATATCCGTAACTCTATTTTCAGTCAACATAAATACATTACCTGCAAATTTTCGATTGTAATGCATAGAGTTCCAATGAGATATTCAACACAAAATTATACCAGATTTCTATAAGCACTATCTTTCAAGAAAGAACTATTATTTGCCTTAGTCAAACTTTATTCATGTCAGTGCTTTTTGGCAGTGCATACATTTGCAAACAGTTGTCAAGGGTGAAGTACAAGAAGAGTAAACTTTCGTGATGGCCCACTAGTTTTTTTGTTTTGTTTTGTTTTTGTTTTTTTTTTATCATATCATAGTATCATAGTATCATAGTCTCGTGCGGGTTGGAAGGGATCTTAGAGATCATCGAGTCCAACCCCCGGGATTCGAGCCTCTGTGTAGCAGAGTGGCACTTCTACCACTTGCGCCACAGGGGGATTCGAACTCGGGGCCCCAGTGTTGCAAGGCGGCATTCCTACCACTGCACCACCGGGGCACACAATTATTTTATGTTTTAATAGAATTTTAAATTTTTATGTTTTAATAGAACTTTAAAATGGCAAAACTTGTTATTATTTATCTACAAGCTATGTTTTATGAGGTCTGTTCTGAAAGTAATGCCTGATATTTTATTATTTTGGCTCACAACATCAAAGGTGGGTGTTGGTGGTGTGATAATAGTTAAACCTTCCAAATAATGTTACATTACACTTTGTCACCATGTGACTGACAACAGCAGAGGGGCAGTCTGACAAAATGGCATCTAACATGGAAATGCATGTGAAACAAAGGTGTGGAATTCCTCCACAAAGATAAAAATTGCACTCATTGACATGCTTTCTAAACATTTATACAGACCAAACAGTCAGTGTGAGTACATTAACAAAACTGCACTGAGTGTACATCTTTGCATAGTCAGATAAATGAAACATAAGATATTCAGATGAATTAAATAAAAACTTAAAAGTCCGAAACTCTTGTCTTTCATAATGCTTGTTGCTATGTTATAAAACAAAACCAAACAAACAACTATTTATTAGAAAGAATGAACACAGCCCAAGCAAACCATAGAAATTGTTGCAACAGGATATACACTTCCATCATTGTTTCCTACATCAAGTAAAACAGACAGGATCATCTGGTTTTTGTTCAAGTTGTAATCAATTTGCTACAGTCTGGAAAACAGTGTTCATTTCAAGAGTATTATTCTTTTATCTAAGAGCTGAAGCAGGAATTTCAGAAATACTAATCAATGATAATGTGGTAATCCTAAGAAATATTGACTCTTGCATTTTTTGTTTAGTTTCGACTTGAAAGGCATTGCACACAGAGAGCTGCTTGCTTAGAACTATTTACTGAAGTTCTAATGGAAGAGAACAGAAGCTGCAGTTGCTGTTCTAACATACACTCAGGTTTTTTTCTCCCTTAGTGGTTCCACTCAGTCATAACATTATTAATCTATGGCAGCAAGATGGGCCTTTCAATATTATTTTTTGCTAAAAACTAACAGAAGATTCTTGAGTATTTTTCAAGGAAAAGAAAAAAATGCCTACAACTTGATGTCTGCTTTTTTTGTTTGTGTTTGTTGTTGTTGTTGTTGTTTGTTTGTTTGTTTTTATATGTCATTTAAATAAATTTATGGGCTACATCTCTCAGAGAAAACTTGATTATGAAAAGAGCAATTTTCATTACAACCTGTCTACTTGAATAAAAATAAAATTTAAAATGAGGGTGGTTATGTTAGACTGTTACTTTAGAATTTCAGAAAAATGAGAAATAATCAAATGAGTCAAATAATACACAGCATGAAAGAGCCAATTATGGAAATGACGGCCCAAGGTTAGACTACTGAAATATTTTTAATTGAATAAATATTAAAATCAACGTGTTTCTTGTCCAATATGTGGCTATCACAAGAATTAAATTGCTTTTGAGCATTTTCATGTTTTTGCAGTCACCTGCCTAGTTAACTTTTCCTTTATGAGATCTAGATGTTCCAGGACTGTAACTGCAAAGACTTCCAAAAGCCAAAATTTGCTTTAAACATTTGTGTAACTTGCTTAAGAGATCAAAGGTAGAGCAATTTGGTTTTGTACACCTTAAGCATAAAATAAGTGACAAAATAACCTCACACTGCTGTGGCAATTTGCAGAAGAAAAACTTTCTGTGCGAGCATACCTCGCATTATTCTAATGGAGGATTATAAATGCTGTGCTGTAATTACATGTGCTTAAGCTATAAATCTCTGAAAATAAATAAACAAACAAATAAATAAATATAAATAATATGCATTACTCTCCTTTTTGTTTGTTTGTTGTTGTTGTTTGCTATTATTTCCATTTGAACTGTCATTTTGGTTTTTTTTCTGGAAAGCTATATATAATGAAAATAGATAATGTTTTAGCACTAAAGATGTCAGCTAAATTTCTGTTATCATTCAGTTTTTAAAAAATCTAGGCAGACTTGCTGCCAGGTAAATGTTATAGAAAATACATTACTGTATTCAACATGAAATGAATTTAAGCTTTTAAGGACAAATATTAGATTTCATTTTACTAAACCTTTATTTCTGAAATGTATTTATATAATATGTATTTTGACATTATATGAATTATATCAAAATGTGCCTTTAGTTTTTCTTCTCACAGATTTCTAATGGTCTGAGACCTGAAACTACTAAATCCAATGAGTTAGTAGTTAGAACCTCCAAAGAGGTTCATCCACTTTCTTCTTATTGTAGTCATTTACACTGCAAATATGATTAAAATGTAACACTTTCAAGCTCAGAAAAACTAATAATAATAATGATAATTTTTTTATTTTTTATTTTTTTTGCTGTATTCTACATGATAATTTGTAAGCAATTCACTGGGGTTATCTTAGTACCAAATGACAGCATCACAGAATTATAGGGGCTGGAATAGACCTGCAGAGATCATCAAGTCAAACCCACCTGCAAAGCAAGCCCCTTGCAGCAGGCTACACAGGTAGGTGTCCAGGTGGGTCTTCAGTATCTCCAGAGGAGAATACACAACCCTTCTTGGTGGCTGTTCCAGTGCTCTGTCAAAATGTATTGGACAGATATAAGAATGCCCATAAAGCAAACATTTCTTTTTCTTGTTTTCTACTTCTTTTGATTTATATATATAAAATAAATGTTTCCTTATTTTCAGGTAGTCTACAATTTTATTGCCCATAAAGAAAATGTCTTTCTATTTGTATCTCAGAATTTAGAAGTAAATCAAAAAGCATATGGAACCGGCAAGAGAAATGCAAGAAAAAAATGTAAAAATAAAATCCATTAAGATAAAGAGGCATATCTTCTAAACCACCATGGCTTCAAGAGCAGTATTATGTTATATATTTGGTGAAACATGATGAACATACAAAGACTATACTGCATATTAACATTATTAAATATAATACAAATTTATTTCCAACCATGCTATATATGATAAACATCATATGTAGTTTTAAACACATTAAAAAAAAAAAAAAAAAAAGTGTCTATTAAAACATTGTAGAAAATAATTTCTCAATCTAGAAAAGGCCAAAGTGGAAAAGGTTTTTTCATGATAAAGGTGAAGCTCATATATACCCTATAGAGTAAGGGTAATATGTTTATGTTGAAGATAGACTTGATGATCTTTAAGGTTTTCTCCAGCCTAAGTATTTCTGTTTACATAGGGGAAGTGCTCCAGACCTCTGATCATCTTCATGACCCTCCTGTGGGCCCACTCCAACAGCTCTACATCTTTCCTGTATTGAATGCCCCAGACCTGGACACAGTACTCCAGATGGGGCCTCATGAGGGCAGGGTAGAGAGGGACGATATCACCTCCCTCTGCCTGCTGGCCACCCCTCTTCTGATGGAGCCCATGGTACTCTTGGCCTTCACAGCTGCAAGATGCTGGCTCTTGTTAAGTTTTCCATCCACCAAGTTCCCCAGGTCCTTCACAGCAGGGCTACTCTCAAGGAGTTCTCCCAGTCTGTGTACGTATCTGGGACTATTCTGACCCAAGTGCAAAACCTTGTACTTTGCTATGTTGAACCTCATTAGGTTTACACAGACCTATCCTTCAAGTTTGCGAAAAGATCCTCTGGATGGTATCCCTTCCTTCTAACATCAGTCGCACCACTTAGCTTAGTTTCATCAGCAGATTTGCGGAGGGTACACTCCGGCCCATCACTGATGTCACTGATAAAGATGCTGAAGAGACAGGGAGAGTTCATACTGAGACAGCATTGCTTTGATATAACCTAATTAAAGAAAAAAATTATTTTAGTTATTTTTATCTCAGAAAGGTATTGTTATATTACAGGTAATATTGTTATATTATAGGTAGAATTATTTAACAGAGCTTGATAGTAAATTTTTCCTGGACTACTGAAACAATCCATTGAAAAATAATTGAAAAATAGATTTAATAGCCATATACACATGGCAAGTGTAAAAATTTTATTTCACATTTATTTTGTTTTACTTAGGTTTTGTTTCCATTACTATTATTTCTATCCAGAATATAGAAATCTGGTTTAACCAGAAGTTACTCTGAGATTCAATCAAAAGAAACAGAAAAAGAATGGAAAAGAAGAAAAAAAAAATGGAAAAGAAAAATCATCTCCAAAAGGCAATAAGAATAACATGATTTTTAACTGGTTTATTATTCTTGATTTAGACCAATTCTTCCAGTGTTTTCCTATTTCCCACTATTATAATAGACAAAATATCCTCATTATGTTTTCAAGTTTGCTTGTTTGCTCTTATTTTTATTACAGGAAAAGTTTTTTGCTGTGTATATGGTACAGTTTGATGTCCTTTATACAGATAAGCTGTTCCCAGCTTTCTAGCAATACTCTTATTTCTATCTGCATTCAGACAGATCTGACTGCATAAAAGAATGTTCTTTTTGTCTCTTCTCTGAAACAAAAAGCAATAGGACAAGACAAAATGGCCTTAAGTTTCACCAAAGCAGTTTAAATTGAAAACAAAGAAAAAGTTGTTAAAAGATGAAGCAAGCTGACCGGAGATGTAGTAGAATCACTATCCCTGGGGTATTTAACAGTTATTAAGATTAGGGACATGGGTTAGTGGTAGAATTGATTGTGCTAGGTTAATGATTGGACATGATAACTGAAGAGTTTTTTTCCAACCTAAATGATTCTGCCTATTTCCTCATGCATATCTCTGAAGAAAGGTAAGAGTACATAACCAGGTTATCTTCCTTGGTCTCTATTTTTCAATTTAGAAAATCACTACAATTTCTGTTACAAGGACTAATTTTAATACCAGCGTCTCTCTCTTGTTTGTATAAAGAATGTATAAATTTGTTTTAATTTTCTCCATCTCCCCTCAAAAATGATGTCAGGATTATACAGTAACTCATTGAAACATAGCAGAATCCAAATATTCAATAAGTGAGTTCTAAATAGATTTCAGAGTGTGGAATAACATGATTATTTGTTCTCACACAATTGTTTAAACAAAGCAACATAAAGTTGCCCACATCTGATTTTTTTTTTTTTAAATTTATTTTCATCTCTCTTTTTTTTTTTTTTTTTTAATTAGTGCATGTTACGGTTTTGTAATTTTTGCTATTGGTATTTCGCATCATAACATCATGTGGAGCACAGAGAAGAACTACACGTCCCAGAGGACCTCCCGGTTGTGAAAGACAGAACTGGTTTTCTTTTATTGTTTCAAAGCTTGCTTCATGAGGCCTTCCTGATGATAAGACTCTGACTGACAACTGTTAAGAATCCTGGAGGACGGATGGTGGGTGTCATTGTGCCGTAGTGTTTCTGCTTACGACCGCAAAGATAAGCAGAAATGGGAAGAGCAGTCTTTCTCAGGGGTGCTGCTCGAAGGAGTGGACCACTGCAGAAGGCGATAACGCTTGTGTCCGGCAACAGAGACCCCCTCTTCCTTCCTTGCTGGCTCATCTGTGGCCAGGAATGTCACAAAAGCTGGTTGTAAATCATCTTTCGAGAAGTGTTTGCCTGTTTGTTCGGAAGTTCGGTACTTCCCCAAGAAAATGCTGAGCTGTAAGAAAAAGGAGAAATTCCCACTGAAATGGGGGATAAAAGGCCCTCGCTAAACTGGGGACTTTGGAGACAAACTCCCAAAGACACCTTTGACGGAGAATTCCCTGAGGGGAAAACCTCGTCGGAAGAACCCCCGGGACCGGCTTGCTGCGGAGCTCCCTGGCTGTCTCCCATCCTCCGCGGTGATCAGACGAGTTCCTGAGATCAACGGACCTACTGTGTACCTTGCTGGACCCACGGTGGTGACTATATCTCTTTTGCTCTCTGCAAAGACTCCTTGCTTATATTTCCTACTTTCCCTATCGCCTACCTTCCCTTCCCCGTCTCCCTAAAAACGGCTAGGACTTTAATAATAAACTGGTTGGACCAACATTTGAACCGTTGCTTCTTAATCTCACGCCGGGTATACACATATCAAAGAACCTTGCCTCCCTCCTACAAATTGGAGCGAGACACCGGTCAGAAGGGAAAATACGTCATGGAAGTGATGCTCGCTCTCTCTGTCACTGCCTGGCAGTGGGTGTGGGTGTGCTTCCAAGCTGTGCGCCTTCAGTTTCAAAGCAGGCTTCTTGGTCTTTGGAAAATTCTCTCTCTCTCTCTCTTATTTTACTTGATTTATTAGACTCAGTTTCAATTAGATTGTATTATAGTGTGTTATCTTGCATTCCAATATCATAGTAAAACAAGTTTTCCTCCTTAGATCATTGCCACTGCTTTATTTGTTTCCTTGTGCCCATCTTCTATCTCCCTACCCCTTTTTCCTTTTTCCCTTCCCATTTGTGGGGGTCAGGTGGCTCATGGGCCTAATGCCTCCCTGTCACAGACATAGACTGATCTAGATAACTCCCTGACAGTGCAAAACTGGTTCAAGAAGAATTTGGAAAGTTAAAGCCTAATATACACAGTGAAAGACTGAATACTTCACAACACATTCACTGTTGCATTTATAGAAACACAAGATACCTCAGAAACTGTAGCTTTCTAGGTTATTATGGGTATATCAGCATTCTTGAAATTGCCAATAGTGAATTGACCTCTTGAATTAGTGTGCCCCAGTGGCGCAAGTGGTAGGAATGCCGCATTGCAACACCGGAGGCCCTGGGTTCGAATCCCCCCTGTGGCGCAAGTGATAGAAGTGCCGCTCTGCTACACAGAGGCTCGATTCCCGGGGGGTTGGACTCGATGATTTCTAATGTCCCTTCCAACCCGCACGAGACTGTGAAACTATGATATGACTATGAATGCTGAAAATCAGTGTGACTCTTTGATTATTCAAAATCATAATGTATAGTTTACATGAAGTATTCCAAAAATACGTATGTGAGAAACAAAAGCTAATTAGGAAAAAACTAAATATATATATATTGTGAAACTAAAGGGATGTGTTTATTTAAATAATTCAGATACAGTATCTCATAGATATGTTTATTTCTTAACCTATCATATATGAAGTACTGAATTCTCACAATGCATAATTTCTGAACAAAAATTATATGCCTTCTGTGAAAGTTTATAGGACTGATTTCTGGCCTAATGCTACCTTATACACGTGAAAGAAAAAATTAAACATTTGTACTCTTCTTCAGCTACGATAACGTAAAATCACAATATTTAATGAAAAATAAATCACTGTAATACATACATTTTTCTTTTCTTTTCTTTTCTTTTTTTTTTTTTTCCTATTTTGCTGTCTAATCTAAAAATCAGAAGTTGTGAATTTATCAGAAACTGACACAAAATCAATTTTTCCTCAGTTGCTACATCTCAATATGAATTGTAGTTCATCATGCCGGCATTCAGAGAAAGGATTTTTGGGTAACTTAGTATTCTGGAGGGAGCAATGAAATAGATCTAAAACAGTTGATTGCCCTTTATGGATAGCGTGCTTGAAATTTATATCATATAACTTTAGAAGTCTGTAAAAGAGTCATCTGGCTTCCCTTCATATCTCATTCACAGAAAGAGATAATTCTATCTTAATGTGACCTGTTTAAACCATCTCCCATTCATCTGTGCCAAGGAGAAAAAAAACAAAGAAAAGTAAGGAAAGTGCATGCTGTAGGTCATGTTCTGGGTTAATCCATTTGGGCCAAGTGGTTAGGAATTTGAGAACATTGTGGAGTATCACTGACTATAATGTTTTCTCTGAACTATAAAAGCAGTCAGCATTCCCTGTAGCACATTTGGCAGAAGAAATAATGATAGACTATTTATTTATTTTCTCTTTATTGAGAATATTACTGGATCTCATAATATAAACTCTGTAACATCACATCTTTATAAAATAAACTACTGTGATTTAATGATTCAGGAACAGTCATAATGGTTATGTGGCTAACATCTTATTTGAAGCATAGATTTCAAAATTATTTTATTAGAAAGAAAATGCTGTACATTATGCTGTTTTTAAAATTGTTCAGTTTCACAGTCATCAAGATTTTCCTTTGAAATTTGGGATCAAAGTAGGTAAAGCTAAATATATTTGTCATACTGCTTATTTATTTTGGCTAATATTTTGGCTTTGTAACAGATGACAGTGTCAATTAGAAAATTCTCAAAACAATTTCAGTACTAAGAGGCTATATCATGAAAAATGTTGAAAAAACAAGCAAACAAAGAACAATTTTTTTTCCCTATATTTTGTTATGAGAAACTATTTATTCAATTTCTTGTCTTGTGATCTTTGTATTCATCCACTCTTCTTCATTATTTCTTAGTCATATTCCACTAAAAATTTGGTATAATGTTTTCCATTTTCCATTTTCCTTAAACTTGAAAATGTTATGTCAAAGACAAAGTAAAATCAATTTAGGCTGTGTTTGTATTATTAGGTTGCTGACATGTACTCATAGATCCTGGACCCCTGATTGCTAATGCAGGAAGGAATTTGTCATGGTCCCTTACCATATGTCTGCTTTAGGAAACAGAATGAGCTTAGCTGTGGGATACAAGAAAGAGAAGATAGATAAAACTGCTTATGAATGCTGTACCTCTTCTGGAGACTGTAGGGCACAACATGAGCAGAAAGGAACTCAGAAGATTTTCAATATCTGGCAGATTTGATTTACAATAAGATACTCTATTCACAAATCTCTTGATTCTTTATCTATAGTCACAGACAAAAATAATGAGGTTTATGAAATTAAACAAAAGGTTTCAGGATACTCTAAAATATTTTCTTAAATGTAGGTAAAACTGTAGGTATTCTGAGAAGAGATGGAAAATGTAGTTTTATGTCTCTCTGTGAAGATGATCTAAGCTGGGGTTCTTGCGTTCTTGTGTTAGAATTGTGATACAAATGTAACAGGTCATTATATAAGTCTAAAGTGGCAAAGCATTTACCCCTTGGAAGCAAATAGAACCTCTGGCTTCCCACTGTTCACCATCACACAATTTGGGAATTAATAATAAAAAAGGAATATTCTGATTAATTTGTTTAATTGGGTGAGATGTATGATCTAGTGATTTGAATAAATGATTTAACAGTATCTCTGGCCTTAGAATATAATTTTAGACTATATTTGTTAGTCTGATCAGTCTAGTATTATTTCAACAATAACAAAGTATTAATGCCTTCAGAAACCAAATATAATATGAATGTTATTCTATGCATGAAACTTGGAAAACAAAACAACAACAAAAATTCTGCTCTAGTGGGAAAACACTTTCAGCTTGTCCAAGAAAATTAGTTTTAGTGTAGTAAATTATCCTTTAATATATGCTATTACTCCAAACACAGAAAATCTACACTTAAAAAGAGAATTTCATAGCATTGTTTTTCATGTGTGTTAATATATTTTTTACGTTGTCTTACATATATATATCATTTCCTTTATTCCTAGTCCCTTACATCACTTCATAGTATTGTATAAAACAAACAAACAAACAAACAAACAAAAAACAAACTAAGTCATCAGATCCACATACTTTTACTATGAACTTCAAACACTAACAGAAGTTTAAGACAAGCTAGTTATATCCTCTCTACACTTCTGTAATAACTCTCAGCACTGGATCTCCTTGTGTTTATAGGACACGTTAATTAAGCTTGTAAAAGTTGTAGGTGATTGATTATAAGGATTGCTTCATCTAGTACTGAAATGAAGTAAGTCCTCAAGATCATTACAGGGCAAATGAAATAACAAGTCAAGAAGGATAGCACATCCAGTAGAAACAGTAGAAAGTATGGGTGGGAAGAGAATCATTATCCAAGCTGGAATGAAGTCAAGTCAGCATGAACTTCTCTAATGAGGAATAAAATGCGTTTTTTAGTTCCCTATTTCTCAGTTCTGTGTGCACATGCAAACATTAGCACAAAAAGTAAACATTACCAGCAAGGTAATTTCAAGTCAAATATAAAGAAAAGGACAAAAGAATCTTACATCCCCTACCTTAAGTAAGTAAGTAAGTAAATAAATAAATAAATAATTTGCTATAGCATCCTTTTTTAACCATAGCTTTGAGTTATGTGAAAATATTAAAAATAAATAAATAAATCCTCTGTTAGGCACTGCACCGAACTATTAAGGATAGAATTTATCACATCTAACTTCATTTATCTGAAGTATAGTCACATAGACTTAATTACCTCCTTGTTCAGTAAAGATTTAACACTCTCTCCTTTCTCTCTTGTGCCCCTAATTAAAGGAACTGAAGGTCTCTTACAAGATACGCATTATTTAGATAGCAATCATTAATGAATTACCTCCTCAGAGACTGACCTCTCCTGAAGTCTTTGCAATCTAAATTTAAAAAATAAAAAAAAATTAAAAAATTTAAAAAAAAAAAAAAAAAGGAAAAGGGAAGGAGAAGGGAAAAGAGAAAGGGGAAAGGGGAAAGAGAAGGAAAGAAAATGAAAGGAAAGGAAAAGAAGGGAAAGGATAGGCAAAAGGAAGGAAAGGAAGGGGGGAAAAGGAAGGGAAAGGGGAAAGGAAGAGGAAGAGAAGCTTGATTTACAGTCTGCACTATCAACACTGTGCCCTGTATCATGTATGCTGCAGTTTCTTTCCGTTTTCAATTATTTTTAGATGCTTGAGGGGTATACCTATCTCCATCTTATGTGCTATAGAGAAATATGCATTTTCTCATAAGAAAATATGGCAGAATATATTTGTTAAACAGCCCAGGATCTTTAAATAGCATCATTTCTTCATTTTGTCAGGCTTAACGATCACTTACTTGTTAGGCACCATTTACCAAATAATTATATAAATACCAAATCCACATTTCACCTTAGTTATTTAGACTAATATGTAGCCTACCATTCAACAAGATTCCCTGACAGTGTTGTGTTACATATGTGATTATAGTTGGCAGTAGTCTGAACTCAAGCTGCCTGCCTTGATAAAAGCCTTTTGGATATTCTTGTCTACTTGATGAGACAGCTGATAGCATAGGCAAAATGTCAAGGCCTTTATATTTGGCAAAGAAACATACACTAAATTGTACTCAAGACAGGGAAATATTCCCCAATCTCTTATTAGAATTTTGTGAATTGAAAACTTGGATTTCCTTTATGAAATGCAAAGTACTGAATTGAATAATGAAGTTCAGGACAAGGAGGACATGTCAAGAATATTTCATTGGCACTTAGATTTCAGGTTCTTCAGTTAGTTGTTCTGAACGAGCTTCCATGTGGAAGTAAAACGACTGATTTTAGAATAAAGTAGTTGTATGTCAGAAATCAACAAATTATGAATTCCCAGAAGTACATTTCTTGAAAAAGATTTTTTGAAATGTTCTCTATTTCAGTGTGATTTGAAAAAGAAACATATCTATGAGTTCTTTCAGTCCTCCACATCTTTCCAGAAACTAAAAGTTTTCAGGATTTAGATCTGTAGGAACTATTCTCTGACTCTCATAAAATATTGCCAAAAGGAGGTCTTTTTGCCCTTCACTATCTGAACTTCTCCAGTCTTTGCTACACATTTCAGTGTCTCTTTTTCCCTTGGCATGAATAGATAATCATGGGAGCAAAGTATGCTGATTTATGTAGTCAATGTGAGATGGTGGTGCAATAGATTTTAAAGAAAGGAAAAGGGAAAGGGAAAGGGAAAGGGAAAGGGAAAGGGAAAGGGAAAGGGAAAGGGAAAGGGAAAGGGAAAGGGAAAGGGAAAGGGAAAGGGAAAGGGAAAGGGGAAGGGGAAGGGAAAGGGAAAGGGAAAGGGAATGGGAAAGGGAAAGGGAAAAGGAAAGAGAAAAAAGGGAAAGGGAAAGGGAAAAGGAAAGGGAAAGGGAAAAGGAAAGAGAAAGGGAAAAGGAAAGAGAAAAAAGGGAAAGGGAATGGGAAAGGGAAAGGGAAAGGGAAAAGGAAAGAGAAAAAAGGGAAAGGGAAAGGGAAAAGGAAAGGGAAAGGGAAAAGGAAAGAGAAAGGGAAAAGGAAAGAGAAAAAAGGGAAAGGGAAAGGGAAAGGGAAAGGGAAAAGGAAAGGGAAAGGGAAAAGGAAAGGGAAAGGGAAAGGGAAAGGGAAAGGGAAAGGGAAAGGGAAAGGGAAAGGGAAAGGGAAAGGGAAAGGGAAAGGGAAAGGGAAAGGGAAAGGGAAAGGGAAAGGGAAAGGGAAAGGGAAAGGGAAAGGGAAAGGGAAAGGGAAAGGGAAAGGGAAAGGGAAAGGGAAAGGGAAAGGGAAAGGGAAAGGAAGGGAAGGAAAGGAAGGAAAGGAAAGGAAAGGAAAGGAAAGGAAAGGAAAGGAAAGGAAAGGAAAGGAAAGGAAAGGAAAGGAAAGGAAAGGAAAGGAAAGGAAAGGAAAGGAAAGGAAAGGAAAGGAAAGGAAAGGAAAGGAAAGGAAAGGAAAGGAAAGGAAAGGAAAGGAAAGGAAAGGAAAGGAAAGGAAAGGAAAGGAAAGGAAAGGAAAGGAAAGGAAAGGAAAGGAAAGAATAAAAGGAAATTCAAGGTCAATTAATACCAATTGAAGGGGCATTACTTATTTTCTGCATTCAGTACAAAATAAGAAAGAAATACTTTAAAAAATAAACAACTTAGAAATAGTAATAAAAATAATTTTAAATATTCTAAAAGTGAAATTAAACTGCTTTGATATATTATCTTCTTAAACTTCTGCTGGTTTCACACTGATGGACAGCTGTACTCCACAACGTTCTTTCACTCTCATTCCTCCTCAAAGGAACTAGAGGAGAAAATTCAATGAAATAGGGCTCAAGGGTTGAGATAAGGTTAGGGAAATCACTCAGCAATTAATATAACGGGCAAAACAAACAAGGCATGGGAAGAATAATGTAATTTATTGTCTATGTCTAACAGACTAGAACAGTGAGGACTAAAAGCAAATTAAAATCACCTACTCCCTCCTCTAACTGTTCCCCCCAGGAATACAGGAAAATGAGGAATGGGTGATGTATTTTGTCCATAATACTTCATCATCTACTGCTCCTTCATGGTCAATCTCTGCCCCTGCTTCAAAATGGAGTCCTTCCCATGAGATGCCACTCTTCCTGAACTAATCCTGCATGTTTTTCCTTTTTATTCTTTCAGGCAGAAAGGTCACCAAACAAATGAAGAAGATGCTCATTTGATACTACTTCATACTTGTTCCTTGAAATACAGTCCAAAAGCAGAATGAAAATACATGCTTGACTGTTACGTAGATTTTACTTGTTGGCAAAGCTGTCATAGATTTAATGACAAAATAAATTAATAAAACATGTAACATAAATCGAATTGAAGCAGACAGGAAGATATTTTTCCCAGTTTCATATTTAAACTTTGTACTTCATTAAAAATCATGAACTTTAAGCTACCAGACAGTAACAAGTTTTGAGGGTGATTGATAGATAAATGAAAATGACATCTGGAAATAGGATCTAAGAAGGTGTTTGTGTGGTGCTTATATGGAATGGTCATTACCATCTTTTTGTGTTCTTCCTCAGACATTTGATTTTGGCCACAGTCTCAAAGAAAAAATGCTATCCTAGATGGGTCTTTACTCTTTCTCCTGTGAACCTTTAATATTTTTCAGAATGGAAAACTATTTTATATCATAATTACTACACTCACACTCAGTTCAGAAAAAAATTGAAAAGTAGATTTACCTGCCATTCTCCCTCTGTGACCCTCAACATTACAGAAGATGGTGGTAGATAAATAGAGCAAAAACAGATAAACATTCTTTGTAATTAAATAAGAATAAATGAACTACAATATTTCAGTGTTATGAGCCCCTGGGGCATTTCTGTATTTACTTTCTTATTTAATTTGAACATATAAGTGGCACTGAAAATGTGGAATTCATCCAAATACTGCAAAAAAATCCAGATTGCTGATCTTACACTTAATTTTTCACCAGTCTATAAGGATTTTTTGACTTCTTATATACTTATAAATATTCTAATGCAATTACTTTATCAGTTTTCACTGGTGATTTTAGAGCAGAAAGCACCCCCAGTGTTATTTAAAAGAAAGAACTTTGTAGTGCTTTAACCCAAATACTGCAAAAATATTATTACTTTTGGTGTAATAATCAATTAATTAAATAATTATGTAGAATATTTTCTGTAATATTTTGTTATTACTATAGTAGTGGTTCTGCTAAAAAACAAACTCTGCTCAAGTAGGAACACCTAGATTGTTTACAATTAATTTTGATGAATAAGCAATTTTAAGAATGATTCATAACACTAAATTGTTCTATCTATCTGCCCACTGTTTTTCACTGTTATAGAAAGTCTAATTGCTTCAATGAGAGACTTCAGTGATTCTCCTTAGGTATGAGTGATTCTACAATTTTGAAAGATAGCTTACACTTTTCTTAAGTGTTGAAATATCAAAAAAACCTTGAAGAGATTAAGGATATATGTACAAATTCAGAGTATGTATATTTCTAACGTCCCAATCAGCTATTTTCTTAGGTACTAAACACTATTGGCTTTGTTTCTTATTCAATACTTCTGCAGCTATATTTTTGATGTAGAGATATTGACATTTTAGTAGTGTTATGGTTTTGTGGTGTTGCTATCAATATTCTACATCACAACATCATGTGCAGTATGGATCATTGGAAGGTTCATGTTCCAGTTCCATGGAATGGCAGCGTCCCGAGTACTCAGCTTTTGGAGGAGAACTACATATCCCAGAGGACATCGTGGTCAGAGATAAATCACAGGAGGAGGACATATAAAATCTCGCTCCCAGGCTAAAATTCTCTCTCTCTCAGATACTCAGGGAGTGGGAAGCATTCCAGCCATGTCACCTAGAGTTCACAGTAGGCCTCTCGGTTTTTGGGGACTCTCTCTCTCTGTTATGTTCGATTTATTAGCCTCAATTATATTATATTATATTACATTATATTATATTATATTATATTATATTATATTATATTATATTATATTATATTATATTATATTATATTATATTATATTATATTATATTATATTATATTATATTATATTGTGTTATCTTGTATTCCAGTATTATATTTAGTACAATAAGGTTTTCCTCCTTAGATTGCTGCTGTTTTTTTCCCCATTCCCCTTTTCCCTTCTTTTCTGGGCCGGGGGGCCCTATGGGGTGGCTGTCCCATGTCATGGGCATAGGTAAATCTAGATAACCCATGACAAGTAGGGACATACTGGGAATACAGTTAACTGAATCTGGTTTGTTTGTTTGTTTTGTGTGTGTATGTATGTATGTATGTTTGTGTGTGCTGTTTTTGCATAGTGATAGGACAGGGAGGAATGGTTTTCTCCTCTGACTTTGAGGTCCTCTGGGACATGCAGTTCTTCTCTGTGCTCCATGTGATCTCATTGTGTGGAATACCAATAGTAAAAATTGCAAAACCATGACATTGCTCTGGCAGGGGGATTGAACTAGATGATTTTTCAAGGTTCCTTACAATTCCTGACATTCTGTGTTTCTCTGATAAACCACTCCCCTCACCACCAGTGCCATCACCAACAACAAACTGAACCAAACCAAACCAAACCAACCAACCAACCAACCAACCACCACCACCACCAAAACAGAAGTGAAGAACTCAGACAATCTATTAGAATGTTTTAATTTTCTTCTGTGGTCTTTTTCATTAAGCCAGTGTTCAAACACATGCCAGAAGTCTAAACTCCTGTTTAATATAAGATGTTACTTTAGTAGGGACAGGAAAATGGATAACAGTCTAAAACTGAAAAAAAAAGTTCTTTGTGATTAAAGTGCTGTAGTGTTGCCAAAGAGGCTGTGAATACCCTGGAAGTGTTCTAAAGCAGCTTGGATGGGTCTTCGAGAAATCTGATCTCCTGGAAGGTGTCTTCCCCATGTCAGGGAACTGGAACTGTATGATCTTCAAGTTTGCTTTAACACAAAAAAATGTTCCTGTTCTACAACTACCTCTATGCAAAAAGAAAGTATAATTAGTGTTAAAAAGCGAACGTGATTTAATTGTCTAATGTTCATACCATCTACAAGAGCTCAATAACCATGAGTATTATACATATATTCAGTATTGCTCTAGGAAAAGAATACATAACTCTGGAATTCCTAAATCTCATAATGTTGTATTTCTGTAGACATAAAGTTCCCAAAGGATGTACAGTGTCATTTTCATTTCACACCTTTTAAAAAAATAAAAAAATAAATAAATAAAAATTCAATATTTTTGTTTTAATTTAGAAGTTGGACTTTATAAATCAGGCTATTCATTCAAAGAATTTGAGATACAGTGCATTCAAAGGCAAGCAATCTCATGTTATCTGTTCTTTATTAGGACAACATACGGTACATGTAAATTAGATGCAATATTATTAGTATTTGCTGCTCCTTCTAGAAGACATTGAGTCCTACAATAAAACTTGACAATAAAGATGGAAAACAAAATCATTTTAAAAATTGATTTGAAAGCAACTATAGTAATCATGTCACCAGCAAATGTATTTGCTCTTCTTTTAAGTAATGCTTGTACTAGATTACTTTGTCATATTATTTAAACCTTAATTTCTGTTTTCAGAAATACCATCTGTGCTGTCATTTCACAGGACACATTTCCCATTTCACTGCTTTCTGCTTGAAAATCAGTGAGTTGAAAGGAGTTTGAACCAGTAAAACAAAGACAAGGATTAAGGCAGTAAAGACTAAGGGAGTTTTTGTGTGGAATTGGTCAAGAAGGGGAATCTTCTTAGGACATAACTGTAGTTGTACAGCCTTTTTCCACTGACATTACAAGTGCTGCACTGACGCTGTTATACTGCAAGGTGAATAAATAAAGCCAAGTTGCAGTGGTAATGGCTCCATCACCCTATTAAATCATAAGGTCTTCAGACTCATACTCAGATAATGATGTTACAGCTATGGTTATGGTTTATTTATTTAACCAAGGGCAAAGTTGTTGAGGCACAATTTAATTTTAAAGGAAGCCTGACCATGTAGGTGGCAGTAATGGTATAGGACAAATGAACTTCTTCACTAGCTAGCCAATAAAAAATAAAACTCAGCTCAGGAGGACTGTGTATGTGTTCTTAAGAGGAAACATAAAGCAATGAAATGAAATATCTACTGAGCATTAATAAACCCATTAGTGAACATTAATAAAATAAAAAGGTTCCCTAATTTACAACCCCAGGAGTCAGCAGCTCTAGTCTCTGTGAAGTATTTAGAGGGGCTGGAAGAATTATTTGAGGGGGAGAGCTAGGAAAAGAATAAATCAGGTGGAACATTTTAGCTAATGGGTAGGGACTGAATATAGCTAAAGGCTGAATCAGCTCAAGTGAAGGTTGAAATGAGTCTATGAGGAAATTAATAATTCTGTATACAGAGAAGGGTTTCAATAGCATGCAGCAAATAAAGCCTAGGGACAAGTACTGAACAGTGAGGAAGAAACAAATCATTGAATAGCTGCAGTCCCTGGAGTCACTGTCTTCCTGCTTAGATGGGGCAAAGGTGAAGTAGAGGAAACAGTAATTGAAGACCACAGCAGAATGAAACAGTATCAAGGTTGGAGGTTTCTTTGTTTAGGTTTCCCTCTCCAGTCTATTACTCTGCCAAACTCTGTCTGAATTTGCACGATGTTAGACTCACTGTTTCTTATTTCTCCTTGTCTATTCTCAGTCACTGATCTTTTCATTGGAGTTCCCAGAGTTATTCTTATTGTCTCCTACCGCCTACCCTGGACACACCTCCTTTCCAAATCCAACTGCATGCAGTCCTTAGAGACCATATACATATTTGCTTATTACTTCCCCAGCTTTCTGTCCTCTGCTCAAAAGAGAGTTATAAAAGAAATCTATACATTTATTTCCTGCTACAATAAGGGAATTATAGAGTCATAGAATGTCTTGCTTTGGACAGGACTTTAGAGACCCCCCTGATATGGGCAGGGACATCTTCCATTATATCAGACTGCCAGGGATCCATCCAATCTGGTGTAGAATACTTCTAATTTGAACTCACTTGTTGTTGTTGTTGTTTTTATTTGTTTGTTTGTTTGTTTTAAAATTTAAAACCATTTTCCCTTGTCCTATTACTACATTTCCTGATAAACAGTTTCTTCCCATCTTTCATATAGGCCTTTTTCAAATACTAGAATGCTGCTGTAAGGTCTCCTCAGAGCTTTTTCTTATTGATGCTAAATTATCCCAACTTTCATAGGTTTTGCTCATAGGAGAGGAGCTTCCAGCCTTCTGATCATCTTCCTTGGACTTCCCCTTTGCTACTATCTGTCACACAGAAACAAAACAAGACAAAACAAAACAAACAACTATTGAATATTGTCAAGAAGGTTCAGTTTCTACTACAATACCACTAACATAGTCTCTACTATGATACCACTGACATCTGCCTCGTTGTAAGACAATATAATTAAATATTATTTTCAAAGCAGCCATCATATTATTAGCTGGGCTGTTTTTCCAATTCATATTTTTTATTTTATTTTTCAAATACAATTCAAAAGGTTTTCTGGTGAATTTTAGAACACTAATAAAGATGTTCCTCTATTATTTTTTCTAGTAGTTAATATATGGTTTCGTATACCCACAAGTTTTACTCAGTTCAATTGTTTGTTAAAATGCATATCTTACATCTTTGCTCTATTTATACTCAATTAATATTTTTGCATTTGGGAGATTGTGCAGTCAGCAACATGCTGTTATATCTACTAAGTCAAGATTTATTATAACTCAGTTGAACTATTACATTGTAACATAATGTTTTTGAGTTTTTTGTTTTGTTTTGTTTTTTAATATATGAAGTTATTTAAATGTAATAAAATTTATTTATGTGACTAATAAAAAAAATGTCTTGGGAGTTGGTGGGGAAAGAAAAGAAAGAAAGGGAAAAAAAAAAAAAAAAAAAAAAAAAAGGATGAACCTGCTATTGTGAAAGAGTATTTAAGCGACAGATATCCAGACTGATCAGCATAAACAGACCTAAAACATGTTGATCATATGGAATGTAACATTCAGCCTCCTGACTGAGTGACAGAGGCCTAGAATATAGCTGTGGAAACTAGACTAGAATTTAATTTTACATATGGAATTATCAACATCACTTGTATTTCTGGTCAAAAAGTTTTAAACCTCAAAGTGTGTATAAGATTTTTGTATAACATATTCTACATAAAACGGCCAAAAGCACATTGCAAAGCTTCTAAGTGTGTAAAAATCACTTTTTCTTAAATAAATAACATGAAATAAGATAAAATTGTGTATTACAGAAAAGTAGATATGATTCTCTTCTTGCTTACATTACTGTAAATGAATTACATAGAGCTAGCACAAAAAGTTGTATAGGAAAAGAGTTATTCTCACATATTTCAGTTGGCATATATCAAAAAAACAGAAACCTTCAAGAAGGAATTATTTTATTATCTTACTTATATCATTTATTCCTATATAGATCCTTTCTACAGTTATTATACTGGTATAATAACTACTGATGAGGCTTATGGATGACTTGTATCATTTCCAGTTCTAAAAACAGTCGATTAAAAAAAAATAAAAATAAATAAAAAAATGCTATTTGTAAATTTCAATTCTTTGATTGTCTGTAGTTTAGAGTTTGCAATATTAACTGAATCTAAAAGTTATCTTTCTTTTTGAATTAATTAATTTATTTATATAAAAATATATGGAAATAATTTCATAAATTCACTATATTACAGTTTATGTTCAGCCACTTGTCTAGCAAAAATATAGGGAAGTACAAAAAACAGACCATTACGTGAATCCTTGTAAATTATAGAACTATTTTTAATAGTATTGAATTCTTCTGTAGGGTAAATGAATTCTAATGATCTTTACAGTATTATCTTATCTGAAGAGATGTATAATAATTCTAAAAAACATTTATCAAAACTGTGGATTCAAGCAGAATGAATGATTCAAACAAAACAAAACCACTCTGTTTAGATTCATGAGACAAGCAGACACCTAGGAAAACACTGAGAGTCATAGTTGCTGTTGTGATTTTTTAATAGCACATCTAGCTTTGACATGTTAATAAGTTTCAGACTTATATCCTACTTAAAGCCACTGACTTGCTGAAATTAGTTTATCCATATAGCCTTTCCTAACTGGAACAACTAGCTATGGTTCCTGGCTCAGCTTTACCTGCATTACTGAATATACCTTCTCCAAAGAAAATGTTCTCTTCATCTCATTAGGGTATACTCCAAGAGTAGAACTCCACAGTTATAGAACTGAAAGTCATAGAATCACAGCAAAGTGACATTTTACCTAGATTAAGAGCTTCAGAGCCAAAAGGAGTCATCAAATTTTTGGTTATATATCTTCTTACCTAAAACACTCAACTTCATAGAAATATTATTTTGTTTCTCTTTCTGTGTTTTCCTTCTGTCATGGTTTTGTAATTTTGTAATTTTGCTATCAGTATTCCACATTATAACATCATGTAAAGTATGGATACTTCTATTGAATGTGCAGTCCACAGAAGAAGACTACATATCCCAGAGAACAACAGGGGTAATAATAAGTCACAGGACCAGGACGCTATATAATCTTGTTCCCAGGCTGGAGTGCCCTCCTTCTTCTCTCGAACTTCTCGGCGAGTGGGAAGTGTTCCAGCCGTGTCGCCTAGAGTTCACAGTAGGCCTCTCGGTTTTCGGGGACTCTCTCTCTCTCTCTCTGTTTGTTCGATTTGTTAGCCTCAATTATATTATATTGTGTTATCTTGTATTTCGATATCATATTTAGTAAAATAAGTTTTTCCTCCTTAGATTGCTGCTGTTTTTATCTCATTCCCCTTTTCCCCCTCCTTTCCGGGGCCCGGGGTGGGGGGGGAGAGAGATTTTGAGATCTAGACAGTGAAAGGTACATTTCAACTGATCTGGTGCTGGCAATAGCCACTATTCAGGGAGTAGGTTGGACCAGAAAATATTTTGGAGTTCCCTCACCTGATATTTTTCTGATTCTGTTATTCCATGCTGAGGACAGGAGACCATCAAAGATTACTTTTGCAAAACGAGGCACGTATGTACCAACATATTTTGTATACTTACAGCTCATTCTGACTTCCCATTATCCTAATTATCTCAGCTGTTATTAATGTTCTTCCAGAAAAAGCCATGAAATTCACCAAATATTTGTTAGTCAGGATTCTTCGGAGTGGTGGGAAGTTGAGGGGCAATTTTTACAGTAAGAGAAGTTTAGACTCAATAGAAGGAAAAACTTCTTAATCACAGAGAGTAATGGAGTCCAGTAATAGAGTAAGTTGCCAGAGATATTCTGTCTTTTGGAGATTTTCTAGACCAAACAGGAAAAAGCCACGAGCAGCCTTGTCTGATCTCATAGCTGACTGCTGTGGGAAGGAAACTGGAGTAGAGGTCTCTCCAAGATCCTTATTGTCTGAATTATTCTATGATCTTATGCTATTGTAATAATGTTTATGTATAAAAGTAGACTACTGTTTCATGCTGTCCTGATGGTGATGCCTACACTGCATTCCCATATAACCTAAATTAAATGATTGAAGGTAAGAGAGAAAAATATTAGTCAGTCTATTTTAAAATTTTGATACAGTTCTACTGTGGAAAGAATATAACTGCAAAGTTCTACATTTCGATTTTTTGCATGCCCCTCAAACAGATGTCAAAATAGTACTGGAAACTGAGATCATCATATCAAAGGAAAACACTCCCTAAGAGGGAGGGAAACTGTTTTCTCTGAACAAATTTGAAGTCTTTTGGAAAAAAAGACAGACATAAAAACTCCTGTTCAGCTGTTAAAGAACATTAAGTGAGGGTGACAGAGCACTGGAACAGGCTGCCCAGGGAGGTGGTGGAGTCTCCTTCTCTGGAGACATTTAAGACCCACCTGGATGCCTACCTGTGTGACATGGTGTAGGGAGCCTGCTTTGGCAGGGGGGTTGGACTCGATGATCTCTAGAGGTCCCTTCCAACCCCTACAATTCTGTGATTCTGTGATTAGTGTCACTAATGTGAGTTTCTTTGATTTGACTATTACCCTGAATAACCTTCAGCAAATAAACTTTATTGTGTGCTTCTTATATTGGCACTATGGTACAGCTTCTCTCTCCCCTTTTTTTCTTCTTCTATTAGACCTCCCACTTCTCAGTGTGATTCTTCTCTATAGACAGAAGACAGAGAAACAGTACCACAAAAACACTCCTTGTACCTAGCACCTATCCTCCCAATAATAACTAGAAACTGTAGATCAACTCATTAAGACAGCACGCCCCCCTAAACATATCTAACTTCTGCTTCCCCCCTTTCACCATCTCGGAGCAATTATACCTAGCTCCTCCTTCTCTTCTCATCACCTGGAACAATTATATCTGACTCCTACTTCCTCCCCCTCTTCAGCTGGGAACAATCATCTCCTGATAGCTAATAAATCTATACTGGGATCATAGCCCAAGGAGAGTAATACAGAATTTGTAAATCTAGCAAATTCCTGGGCTTGTTCAGCTTGTGGAAAGTATTAGAGTATTTCACCATCTAGGGGGATTAGTATGGAAAGATAAATAATCTCAGTCCTGATGAATAGCAATTATAAATGAAATCCTTCAAGCTTTCATGGATTGCAGCAGGCTTGATCTCCCTTGGGCATCTCACCTGGCTTGAGACACTTCCTATGTACTACCAAATCTTTGAAGCAAAGTCATTCCACACAAGTCAGTCTCAATCATCACTCGTTGATGAATGCTGATATGTCGGATTTGCTCTAATCTTAAATAGAGGGAAATTCAATTTATAAGTTAGCTCTTCTTTCATCTACCTCCCTACTTATATGTATGTTTTAACAATACACATTTGTTTCGCAAACAAGAATGCTGAGAGGTTTGCACTGGATCCATATTTATCTATGGTGTATGTATACATAGGTTTCAGAACCAAACATAGATTTTAGGTTATTCTTTTAGTAAGTTGTGAATCTAGTGTGAATTTTGTCATCCATGAATCTATAACCAGGTTTTGATATCACATATCTCACCAAATAGTAATGTACAAATTAGTAAATGATTAAGTACTATCAAAACTTAACTACTCAATCTGCCTCATTAATAAATCTTAAATAACATAAATAACTTAAGTAACTGTTAAATATAATCACATGAAATATATTGTCACTTCCTGCAATAAGTAGGATGTCACTTTCATTTATCTGAGTTTTTCTAGAATGCTCTGTAACATATGCCCATTTTAGACATTATGACTTATATTTCTTTGGTGACTGGTGGATATAGTCTAATGTTGAGTTAGTAGAAGATCTGCACTTCCTAATACTTTCTTTAATTTAAATGCAGTAGTGGATGTGATATCTACAATTCACATAGGTTTGTGACAATGTGATGTTTAAGAAAAATAAAATCAGAATCACAGAAATGCAGGGCTCGGAACAATCAAATTCAAAACCTCTGCGAAAACAGGTTTCCAACATTAGGTTGCACAAGTAGGTGTCCAGACGGGTCTTGAGTATCACCAAAGAAGGAAGCTCCACAAACTCTCTGAACAGCCTATTACAGTGCTCTGTCACCCTCACTGTAAAGATGTTCTTCTGTTTATTTCTGTATAACTTCCTATGTTCCAGTTTTTTGCTACTGTTCCTTGTCCTGTCACTACATGCTACTGAGCTTGGGTTTTTTCAATTGCTTTCCACTCTTTAGATAGTCATAAATGTTGATCAGATACCTCCTCAGTCTTCTCTTCTCTAGGCAGAAAAGATACAGGTCTTTCTGCCTTTCCTTGTACGGTAGATGCTCTCGGCCCTTTGTGGGGATACAAGAAAAGCTGTTCAGAGCAGCAGCTGTGGAGCAAGATAAACAGCATGAGAACCAAGGACAACTCTGCAAGGAGAAGTAGAGTCTCAGAGCTCTGATTGGATATGTGCCTGCATGGACAGTTGAAAAGTGTTTTGTAGAATGCTTTGTTGACATGTAAAGGTGTTTGGGAAAGTTGTAAGGGCGGATGGGAAAGTTAGAAAATAACAGCTTGTGAAGGTATATAAGGGATGTGAGAACTTGTAATAAACGATTTGGATCGTTCACATCTGAGTCCGTGCCTGAGACGCTGCAGCCCTTTATCATCTTCATAACCCCCCAGTGAAAATACCACATTTTCAGCACTGCCTCAGTGGTTCTATAACAGCCCCTCCAAATCCAATGGCTTCATTGCATATATACTGTCCATAACTGCGTCCCTGTGAGCAAGAGATCGGAAAAGGGTCGCAGGAGACCTGCGTGGATGAGCAAGGAGCTCATGTGCAGACTCAAAGGGAAGAAGAAGGTCTATGAAATCCACAAAAAGGATCTGACCACTTGGGAAGAATATAGGAATGTTGTCAGGGTCTGCAGTGACAAGGACGGCTAAAGCCCACCTGGAACTGAATCTGGCAGAAGTGATAAAGGATAATTAAAAAAGCTTTTTAAAGTATGTTAACAGTAAAGGGAAGACTAGGGAGAATTTGGGCCCCCTACTAAGTGAGGGGGGTGGATGCCTTCCTTGTTCCTGTCTTCAGTGGAAAAACTCTGCCTCAGGAATCCCAGACCCTGGAGATTAGTGAGAGGATCTGGGGAATGGAAGAGTTCCTTTCAGTCAGGGAAGAAGTGGTCTGCGAGTGACTATGTAACACCAATGTTCATAAATCCATGGGATCTGATGGGGTACATCCATGGGTGCTGAGAAAGCTGGCAGAGGAGACTGCTGAACTGCTCTCTATCATCTGAGAGGTCTTGGAGAATGTGCCTGAAGACTGGAGGATAGCCAGTGTCACTCCAGTCTTCAAAAAGAGCAAGAAGGAAGATCCAGGTAATTATAGGCCAGTCAGCCTCACCTCTGTCCCTGGAAAGGTGATGGAACAGCTTGTGCTGGATGCCATCTCCAGACAATTGGAAGAAAAGGAGACCTGGACTGGCTGGAGAGCTGGGCAGTAAGAATCCAGATGAGGTTTTAACAAAAGAGAGTGTAGAGTCTTGCAACTAGGGAGGAATAATTGCATGCAGCAGTACAGGTTAGGGGATGACCTGCTGGAGAGGAGGTCTGCGGAGAGTGACCTGGGTGTCCTGGTCCATGACATGTTGGCCATGAGCCAGCAGTGTACCCTTGTGACCAAAAAGGCCAATGGCATTCTGGGGTGCATTAAAAAGATCATGTCCAGCAGGTCAAGGGAGGTGATCTTCCCCCTCTACTCTGCCCTGGTGAGGCTTCATCTGGAGTACTGTGTCCAGTTCTGGGCTCCCCAGTACAAGAAAGACAGGGATCTCTTAGAAAGAGTCTAGCAGAGGGCCACAAAGATGGTGAAGGTCCTGGAGCATGTCCCCTATGAAGAAAGGTTAAGTGAACTGGGTCTGTTTAGCCTTGAGAAAAGAAGACTGAGAGGGACCTGATCCAGGTCTATAAATATCTGAGATGTGGGGGGCAAAGTGGTGAGGCCAGACTCTTTTCAGCAGTGTGGAGACAGGACAAGGGGAAATAGCTAGAAATTGGAGCATAGGAAGCTCCACATGAATATGTGCAAGAACTTCTTTATGGTGAGGGTGATGGAGCGCTGGAACAGGCTGCCCAGGAGGGTCGTGGAATCTCCTTCTCTGGACATATTCAAGACCTGCCTGGACACCAAGCTGTGTGACCTGGTGTAGGGAACCTCTTTTTGTTTGTTTGTTTGTTTTTTAAAGTCATAATACTTTAATTTTCCCCTATTAAGCAAATTTTCATCCTTTGGTCTTGGCAAAGGTGTTGGAGAGGGCTGCCCTCAGTTTTTTTCAGCGCTTATGTTATGATTTATGTTTAAGGAAGCAATTTTTTCATTAAATAACTGTCCACCAACCTCCATCTGTACTTCTAGATCAGGCTGTCCAGGGCTCCATCCAACCTGGCATTGAACACCTCCAGTGATTGGTAATTCATAACCTCTCTGGGCAGCCTGTTCCAGCACCTCACCATTCTTTCTGTAAAGACCTTCCCTGCTATCCAATATAAAGCTTCCCTCCTTCAACTTAAAAACATCTACCTTTGTCAAGTGTTGACTCCTTCCTAAAAATGCATCTAATCAACACTGAGGAAATTAAATTTAGTTACTTTAAAGAAATATAGTTTCTGAAAAATTATTGAAATATTTTGGCATATCAGAACATCTTTAGGAAGTACACACTGTTACTTTTTTTTTTTTTTTTTTTCTCCCAAAATCTACTCTTGTGCAGAGACAAGAATTTTTATAATTCAAGTTTTTTGGTTTTGTTTTGTTTTGTTTTTTCCTATGAAAGAGCCCACTCGTTCTTCATGTAAGAATAATGGCATAAGTTTTTATTTAAAAAAAAAAAAAAGTCACAAAATCCCAAGTATACCTATCTATAATGAAAGTCTTTGCTGAATTAATGCTATCTTTAGCCATCTGTTTACCAGTCAATAGGCTGTTTGCCTATCCTCTCTGAGTACATAGTGCAAATTCTTCACAGTTAATATATGCTGCTTTGCGAGACTTAGTAAACAGCCTGTGACAGATGCTGCAGGAATCAGCATCTATTTGGTATCTCAGCTCTCTCTTCCAGCTCTTTCTCAGCCAAAACAATGACCAAAATATAAGAAGTCTTGATTTTGTATGCTTACTGCATGTACATACTTACTAACAGAAAATCCAAGGGAAAATATCTCTAAGCACTTAGTCATTATCATATTTACTGCAAACCAATTTTTTTGCACCACCTCAGCCTTTGTGCTATGTATGTAAATGCTGTTGTAGTCTCTGTAAGCAAACGTCAGGATTTGAAAATCGAACAACATTTCAGGATAGATCTGGGAATATGTTTGAATTATGGAATATGTTTAAATTATGGACTTAAACATGGTTATTAGAACGTAGAATAGAAAAGTTGATTTCCACAATCCTGATTGAAAGAAGTTAGTTTAAATGAGAAAATTGAAACAGAACCTGCTGATTTTAACAAATTTTCCACATACTCAAATGAAGGTACTTTCTGTGCCTATTTTTGTACATGAACATTAGTAAAATGTGTTTATAGAATATCCAAAAGGTGAACATCTGTAAGATTATCAGATTTGTTAACACAGCTAGGAACCAGGATGGCAGGAGAATAACTGGAAATGGGCTTTGCGTAATTGTGTTATGCAGTTCTTCTCTAAGTGAAGTTATGCAAAAGGACATTAGTAAATTAATCATAATTAAAGAACAGAACATAATAACCCTAATCAGTCAATTAAAAGCAAGAAAATTCACCTGCTGAGTTTCCAAATGTATAAAGCCATAGATCTGGGATTACTATATCAATGAAATAATTTCAGCCTATTCCATTTGGATGTTCTTGCAGTAGACTGTCAGAGTTTCTGTTGTGTATTGAAACAACAACAACAAAAACCAGCAATTTTGAAAATCAATACTTAGGAAGCTGCTAAGACACTAAAATTTCAGGTCAAGCTCTCTTTGGCTAGATGCACTCACAGTCAAACTTAAGAAAAGAGCATTAGCTTGATGATTACAGCACAGGGAAACCTCTGGATAACTCAGCTGGATTCAGATTCACTACCAGGTGAAGTTAGTGGTTCAATTATCTTAATTTATCCATCTAATGATATTTTAAATGTGACAGAGAATCCAGTCTGGACTCTCTTCCACTGCAGAAATGTGGGGGCCTTAAAATATAGCATCTAAGACTCCTGTAGTCTGAATGAAACTTGATATCTAAGTTTGGATAACTGTATTGTTTACAGAAATAGAGATTCTTATTTTTTATTATTGTCAGATGTATACAGTGTCCGCCAAATGTGGAAGAAAGTACTCAAGCTCTATGATGTGTTGTTCATAAGAAAAGATTGCAGTCCCCAAGGTAACTTAATTTGTACAGTGCTTCAGTAATTCTTATGATATAATGTTGTTTAATGGGCTGTAGTTATAAAACATGAATCCAAAATTCATTACATACATATCCTAAAATTCTTTCTGCGCAAAATGCTACAGTCTTGCCTGTAATTGTTTAGAAAGATTAATATATTTTAGAATTTTGATGTTTGTGTGTGTGTATTTGTTTTATTGTTTTTGTTTTTGTGACCATGGTATGTGCAAACTGCAACTACAGCATTTCTTTAATTTACAACTAGTTATTATTTCCTGAACTATGTATGCATTCCTTTTATCTGTGAAGATTTTAATGTGATATAACAGCTATAATTCTATACCCACAATAAGCCTGTATATTGGTTACCCTGACAGAACTATCTCAAGATTTATTCAGGATTTTAAAGCATTAGATTTTGTAAATTATGTTAGACTCCACTTTCAACCAGTGCCCCACAGTTATCTCTCATTCATGGTGCTTCACCTTCAAATGAACTCTAGGAAACCAGTAACAAAAAGGAAGCAGAAACTCAAGGCATCGATTATCCATCACACAGAGTGCTTAAATGTAACTTTAATACCTAGATAGATCATTTGGAACTGAAATGTAAAACACTGTCTGCCCAATTGAGGCAAAATGTACTATAGATTGGGAAGAAAAGGCACTGCATATGATATTGAATGGCCAGAGATTTGGATTAGAAATAGAAGACTTAATTAAAAGATAAAGGATATTACATTTATGAGGACGGAAATTTCTTTTCAAATACAAATATTCTGGAAGAACTGAAGACACTTAAAAGTCATATATATGGCCAGATGAATCACTAAATATTACACAAAAAGTGCAAAGCTACTTTGAGAGTTCTGCAGCATTAGGAAACAAGCAGCCTTGTATTCTTGCTTTTCTGATTTGCTATTATGCTGGAAATAGACACAAGAATTCTCACACTAAATACTTCCCCTTCCTTGCATCTTGGTCCATATTGCTATGTTGAGCAGCATTTGTAAACTTCCAGATCTTCAGAGGAAGTGGGAAGATCTAACTCTACCTGAAAGTCTTCTTTAACCCCTTGTTCCACCACCACTTTGTTTTCTGTTAATTGTAAGCTAGGAATTATTTTTGTGATTGTGTTAAGTCAAATATTAAAGTGACTGAAAATTCATGTATACTTACATTTTTATTTTTTAAACTTTCTGAAAGTTAAGTGAATGTCATGGAGTTATCTAGATCAATCTATGTCTGTGACAGGGGGGCAGTAGGCCCATGGGCTCCCTGGCCCCAAAAGTGGGAAAGGGAAAGGGGTAAGGAGATGGGAGCTGGGCTCAAGGAAACAAACAGAGCAGCAGCAACAGTCTAAGTAGGAAAACTTATTTTACTATGATATCAGAATGCAAGATAACACTAAATGATACAATCTAATTGAAACTGAGGCTAATAAATCAAGAAAATGAGAGAGGGTTTTCCGAAGACCAAGAAGCCTGCTTTGAAACTGAAGGTGCACAGCTTGTAAGCACACTCACACCCACTGCCAGGCAGTGAGAGAGAGAGAGTCACTTCCATGACATATTTTCCTCTCTGCCTGTGAGGTCCTCTGGGACATGTAGTTCTTCTCTGTGCTCTGCATGATGTTTTGATGTGGAATACCAATAGCAAAAATTACAAAACCATGACAGTAAGTTACTAAGATGTAGCAATTATATTTACTAAGTAAAATGAATAACAGAAGAGGTGAAAAGTTAAGCTGCAAGTGAAGAAGATGGCCCTGTGTCTGTAAAGGAGCAGAAATACCAAATGCTTTTTTTCATTAACTTCAGTTAAAAGAAACCACATTGAATTGAGCTCTGCTTCTTTCATCAAGATTAGACTAAATATAAAAGAATGCACATAGAATATGTTAAAAAGTACGTATTTTCTGTCCACACAGGTCTCAGTTGGTCATCACTTTACTCTTTTCTTCTGATTCAATGAAGTTACCTTTGGATCAGTGAAGATATATTTTGGATTACTCAGAAACTATCTCATGCGAATCTTCAAATATATTTTGGATACTGGCACCATCTGCAAATAGTTTTGGAGAAAATAAAACCATGAAAACTTTTAACCAGATGTTTTTCAGTATCTGATTTCAGTGAATAAAATACTTCATACCCATATTACACATCCTTACTAGTAGAAAAGGAGCACCAGAAGACATCAAGTACACCAATACTCATTTTGTATATACAATCTGTATTCTGAAAAACATTCATATATTATCTCATAGGATACTTTCCAGCTAGTTACTGCAGGTATTGGTGCCTGGGGTTGTTTGTCCCCATGTGCATAACTTTACAGTTTTCCTTCTGCAATTCATGAGGCTCTTGTCTGACCACATCACCATTCTGTTGAGGTCTTTCCGGATGGCAGCAAGGCTCTCTGGTATATCCA
Organism: Coturnix japonica; assembly: GCF_054131305.1. Classification (NCBI taxonomy): domain Eukaryota; kingdom Metazoa; phylum Chordata; class Aves; order Galliformes; family Phasianidae; genus Coturnix; species Coturnix japonica. The sequence continues at coordinate 144,727,042 of NC_140663.1, forward strand.
CCATTTCATTCAGTTTCATATTATCTGCACATTTATTGCACTCCATTTTATAGATAATCAGTATTAGAAAGAATTACAACTAAGAATTCTGGCTGTAGTCTGGTCTATACTCTTGTCACCAGAACTCCAGAACAGTCCTAAGAGATACTATTTAGCAGTATAGAAAAAAACATACCATTCTCCATTTTGTAGAGCCAGTTTGTATAAATAAATGGTACAGCTCCATTTTCAGTATTTTATTCTTTTTAGTGCTTCTTATTTTTGGTTAGGTCACATAGACACAGCTTGTTTAATCTACATTATTTTGAAGACATGGTTACAGGCATAGTGAAAAGGACAGTTTATCCAAGATTACATAGGATGATAGAAACGGAAAAAAAAAAAAAAAGAAAAAAGAAAAAAAAAAAAAGATACTTGCATTCACATAGACTAATTACAACAGTCTTACTCTGAAAGAAACCTGGCTAAAATATGTTTTTCCTTTTTTTCTCTTTGATATTTAACAAGATGCAATTATTCAGTACATAGCTGAAAGAATTCAACATCTCTGTCAAATTCAGATGTTATACACAAAAATTAAAAACTAGTTATACAACATAGCAATATCAGCTGAAACCAGCAAAGTAACTTCTGTGCAAAATTCCAGAAACCACATGGGCAAACACACACACACTTGGAGATTAAGTTGTTTCTGAGAAAAAAAACAACAAACAAACAAACAAACAAGCCTCCCCCGACCTTCCGCTCCTCCCCCCCAAACAAAACAAAACAAAACAACAAAAAATAACAGAAGAGTTAAGAATAGACAAATATAAATGTTACTTATCTTAGTACCCCCCTAAGTTTTTTCAATACTCTTCCAATGATAAAATAATAAGAATAAAAATAAATCATACTAATTTGGTAAATCAAATTAATTCAAAGGCAATAATTTAACTTACTGCAAAAGTATCCCTACTTACTTTTCCTCAGAAAATGTATGGTTACTGAAGCAACTACTTGCTTCCAACATAGAGAAGTACTGTAGAAAAAACAAACAAACAAAAGAAAAAAAAAATAACAGGTGTTGTAGATCATTATAACAGAAAACAAAGACTATGTTTCTCTCTCTATGAACAAGTCTTTCATGTATGTGCACCTCACATAGAGACTGGTTTATTTGTTTAATGGAGACTTCTATTACTATTGTTCTTGTGAACCTTCTGCAATTATAATTTATGTGAGGTTAGACAGAAAAACATCATAATGGCAGTAGTTTTGGTGTGTCTATTTGTATGACAAAATTTATTAATTATTCAATATTATATTTGTTTACAACAATGTCATTTTCAGAAAACAAGTAGTTAACATGTACTGTTCTTAGATCACAGACATAAGAATCTTACTTTCAAAATTTATTAAAGAAGGTATATGGTTGCTTGGCATAAGTCTCAGTAGGGCATGAGTACCAACATTTACAGCTGAATCCAAATAATCAGCAAATGGTAAACTGAATAAAGTACACCTGGAACTATACCACTATGTGGTATCTGTGAACTTGGAACAATAATGAAATAAGGACAATGTAAATTACACTGCAGAGGCTTCCAGTTGTGGAAAATAAAAGGACCAAAAACTCCATCCATATAACATGACTGGACATAAAATGTAGCAATCTACTGTAGGATGTTCATTAGTTGGATTTTTCTGCTTTTTGTTTTTTTGTTTGTTTTTTCCTAAATTATTTCTGCATGAATATTTATTTCACATTACTTAATGCACTCTACAGGAATCACAGGATAACAAAATATTATTTTATTTTTTTTTCCATTCACTGAGGTATGTAAATTTATTTTTGGTGTTAAAAAATATGTATGCTTTACATTAGATTTGTAAATTTCATCAACACAGAAAAGCAAAATGAAATTATACACAAAAAGTAATGACTTGCCTTGCCCAAGATTATTGGTACAGGTCCAAATTTTCCTATGTTTCCTTTTCATCCCATGAGTAATTATACACCTGTAGCTGTAAAATCTTACATGTACTTTAAAAGCCATGGAAATGGTACTTTCTGTTGTTGTTGTTTGTTGGTTTTTTTTGTTTTGTTTTTATTTTTTTCCTTTTTTACGTTTTTTGTTTTTTTTTTTTTTTTCTGGGTAGGAGAATTTTTTTTTTTTTTGGCTAGGAGAATTTTCCAGAAAACCTATCATGCTGGACACCTCATCTAATAAAAAATAGATTTTAGAACTTGTGCTTTGAATCTTTCCAACGTAGCGTGAAATTTTCTCTAGTGTCATAATATGATGTCAACCCTTAAATTGCTCATATAAAATAGCACATTGCCCTTGGAGCATGGTTTTAATTTACACTCCCTGTACATGTGGGTGTACATGTCACATTACAGCTGGCACACACTGTCAAAGTTTTCATTATGGTGGTGTTTATTATTATCCAAATGCCAAAAATGTACTTAGTGATTTGCAAAACAAAAGTACAGAGCACTATACTCATACTTGTACTTTCATATATGCAATCAAATAGATGGAAATCAAAATGCACAAATTCATTTCACAGAATCACAGAATCACAGAATTGTAGGGGTTGGAAGGGACCTCTAGAGATCATTGAGTCCAACCCCCCTGCCAAAGCTGGTTCCCTACACCACGTCGCACAGGTAGGCGTCCAGGCGGGTCTTGAATATCTCCAGAGAAGGAGACTCCACCACTTCCCTGGGCAGCCTGTTCCAGTGCTCCGTCACCCGCACTGTGAAGAAGTTCTTCCGCACATTCGTGCGAAACTTCCTATGCTGTAGTTTCATCCCATTACCCCTAGTCCTATCCCCACGCACTACTGAAAAGAGACCAGCCTCACCACTGTGGCTCCCACACCTCAGATATTTATAAACCTGGATCAAGTCCCCTCCCAACCTTCTTTTTTCAAGGCTAAACAGACCCAGTTCCCTAAGTCTCTCCTCATAGGGGAGATGCTCCAGGCCATCTCCATCTTAGTGTCCCTCCGCTGGACTCTTTCCAAGAGATCCCTGTCTTTTTTGTACTGGGGAGCCCAGAACTAGAAACAATATTCCAGATGAGGCCTCACCAGGGCAGAGTAGAGGGGGAGGATCACTTCCTTAGACCTGCTGGACACTTCTTTTTAATACACCCCAGTATGCCATTGGCTTTTTTGGCTACAAGGGCACACTGCTGGCTCATGGTCAATCTGTCGTCCACCAGGACCCCCAGGTCCCTCTCAGCAGAGCTTCTCTCCAGCAGGTCATCCCCCAGCCCGTACTGGTGCATGCAATTATTTCTACCCAGGTGCAAGACTCTACACTTTCTTTTGTTAAACATCATCCGGTTTCTTACTGCCCAACTCTCTAGCCTGTCCAGGTCTTGCTGAATGGCAGCACAGCCTTCAGGCATGTCAGCTAATTCAAATGTAAGGTTTCTGATTTTTCATACTGTGGCTTGAATCCAGCAGTCTTTTCTGAGGAATATACAATTGTATACAATTAAATGAGAGATTTTTAAAGTATTACAAAGTATCATTTAATTCATCACAGCAGAGTAAGTATTGGAGCATTGCAACTACTGCTATCTAATGTAATTATTGATGTTATCATTCTTTAATTTCTCTGGAATTTTAGGGCTCAGGGAAATCTAAATATTGTTAGACATTTTACAGCTACCTAGTAAACTGTCAGTCCTTGTCCTTTTAAAAACAAAATTTCTGTTATAGAGGTGGAATGCGAACAAAATAAGTAACAAAATGGCTCGGCTAGAAGACAATTCTGGTGATTATGTAGTTTAAGCCCATGCACAGAATGGGGTCATCTAGAGAAGGTCGCTTTAAACTCAACAAATTGAAAGAGCAGGTTAATTCCCTGCAGCCTGTGGATAGGGCCATGCTAGGGAAGATATCCACATTGCAGTTCATGGAAGAGCAAGTGCATATTTCCTAGAAGGAACTGTGGTTGATGACTGTGCTGGAGGAAATCTGTTCCCTGAAGGCCTGCATTGAGATGTATGCAGGAGTAGGGAGAAACATAAGGAAGGAGTGGCAAAGAGAAGATGTAATGGGCTGATCATACGCCTCCCCTTTCCATGATTCTCAGGGTTATGATGGGAAAGATAGAAGAGTCAGGAGTGAAGAAGTGAAAGAAGTGAAAGTGAGCCTATAAAGAAGAAATAAGGTGTGTGTATATAATATAACTTTATATATAAAGTATATATATATAAAATATAAAGTATATAAATATAACTTTCCTTGTTTCTTCCTATCCAAATATATTTTAAGTGGTAATATATCATATCAGTTACTGCTTATTTATTTTTTATTGTTTTTTTTTTTTGCCTGTGATGATAATTGTTAGATGATGCTGTCTTTGCCATAACATACAGGATTTTTCATCTTATTTCCTTTCCCTTGTCCCATCTGGAGACAGAGAGTGAAAGAACTGTTGGATGAGCATCGGGAAGCTAGAAAAGGTCAATCCATCAGAAAATAAAATAAAATAAAACTGTCCATATTACAAATGCTATTTCACCCCAGACAGTGTAGTATAAGGCAAAAATACACACAAATTGAACCTGGGAGTAGTACTGTTTATTATCATAACAGAAGCTGCTGCTTCAGCAAACAACTTCCTGCATCTCTCGGAAATACTACCAGTATTAACTAACAAACAGATAATGTAAATTATTGAAAGAACTGTATCACTAACAGTCAAGTATTAATAAGAGTTCTCAAAACAAACTACCTTCCTTTTTCAGTTGGTACTCAGCATTAAAATTCAATAATAATTAATAATTAAATTCACAGTGGCAAATGAATGATGACAGCTATTTAAGGGTTTGTTATTTAAATTACAGCAATATTTTTATTGTCTTATCTTCAGCTTTTTAAACCCTTTTCCTGGGCAAATGTAAGGGTTAGAGTAAGCATTTTCACAAAATATCATTCAAAACGAGATAAATGGGGATGGCTAATGAATGAAGAGGTAGTAGTAAAGTCTTGTTGTCAAATGCTAAAGCATTCTGATTCTGTAGAATCACATCTCTGGAGAGATGAGATTTGATGGGTGGACCACCCAGTGTGTAAGGCATTTGTTGAAAGACCACAGACAGAGGGTGGTGATCCATGTTTCTGTGTCCAGGTGGAGCGTGGTAACGAGCAGTGCTCTCCAGGGGACTGTCTTGGAACTGATGCTATTTAACATCTTTATTAATTACATCAATAATGGAATTGAGCGCACCCTCAACAAGTTTGCTGATGACACCAAACTGAGTGGTGTGGCTGACACAATGGAAGGAAGGGATGCCATTGAAAAGGACCTCAACAGACTCAAAAGGTGGGCCTGGGTGAATGTAATGAGGTTCAACATGGCAAAGTGCAAGGTTCTGCACTTGGGCTAGAGGAATACCAGGCATATATATAGTCTGGAAGGAACAATCCTTTGGAGTAGCCCCACATAGAAGGAGCTGGAGGTCCTTGTGGATGAGAAAACTGAACATGAGCCAGCAGTGTGCTCTTACAGCTCAGAAAGCAAATGGTATCCTGGGCTCCATCAGAAGAGCGGGTGGCCAGCAGGATCAGGGACGTAATTGTCCCTCTCTACTCTGGGGACCCTCTCGCAAGGCCCCATCTGTATTACTGCATCCAGGTCTGGGTGCCCAACTGTGAGAAAGACAGAGAGCTGTTGGAGAGGGTCTAGAAGAGGGAGTACATCCCCTACAAAGGCAGGGAGCTGGGCTTGTTCAGACTGGAGAAGAGAAGGCTGCGGGGTGGCCTCATTGCCACCTTCCAGTACCTGGAATGGAGCCTACAAACAGGAGAGGAGTCAATTTTTTTACAAGGGTAGATAATAGCAGGACAATGGGAAATGGTTTTTAATTTGATGGAGTGGAGGTTTATGTTGTATATCAGGGGGAAGTTCTTCACAGAGAGAGTGATGAGGTACTAAAACAAGCTGCATGGAGGGGTTGTGAATGACCCCTGTCCCTGAAGGTGTTCAGGCCAGGTTGGATGGGTCCCTGGGCAGCTTGGTCTAGTACTAGATATGGAGGTTGGTCCCTGCCTGCAGCAAGGGACTTGAAGCTTGATGTTCTTTGAGATCCCTCCAACCCAAGCCATTCTATGATTCTATGATTCTATGAATATAGAAACACATCAGAGTGTCCTCCTCAAAGAGACAATGAACGCAGTTCTAAATCCCCCTCAAAAACTTTGCCATCTACATACCATACTGCAGAAGGCCAAAATTTCCTTAGAGACCCAATATTATTTGGAATCCTGTTGTCAAGGGCTGAAATGTTCTAATTACTTGCTGTACTTCCTGAACTATTTTTCCAAATTTTCACTAGTAATATACTTATGCTAAAAAAAATAGAAAGAAAAAGGAAAATAAAAAAGTAAACAGAGAGTTAAGATATGTTCAATTTTCCTACTTTAAAGGGAATTTCATCTTAAGTTGAAATGTAGTTCATAATAGCTGATAAGTAATAATTCTTCAATTTCTGTCTCACTGAAATGACAGATGGGGAACAAAAGACTATAGAAGAAAAGCTTAGTAGGTTCTTTGGATTGGTCTTTTGCTATGTATATAGTCACAGTTATCATATCCTTTCTAGAAGATAGGTCAAAGAAGCCAGATGAGTTTGAAATTTATAGAAGAAAATTATACCAAACATAAATTAGGTGACAATATGTCATCAGGGCTGCCCAGTTATCTGCCTGGTATATCTGACAACTATGAAATGTGAAACTGGAATTGGTGAACAATGTTTGTGTAACCTATCATTAAAAAGATCTATAGTGAAACTATAACTGTAATTTCAGCATTATCATCTCCATTATGACAAGAGAAGTTAGCAGCATAGTCTTTAGTTCTGTGGATGACTTTCAACTTTTTAAGCCTTGTCTCAAGAGTTGTTCAAGGAATTTGACATAAAAAGTAAATATTTTGAGGTAATCTTAACCTTTAGTTCTTGAAACAAATAAAACCTCTGTCTCACTTTACTGTTCAAATGTTTCAAATACAATCTGCTAAAAGCAGATAAAGTGATATTGTGATGATTAAATTGAACTGTGGGTTTGAAAACGTTGTAGTGTAGAGTGGAAAACATAGATGATCAAAAGAACATGCAAACGTGATAGTTGTGCTAAATAATTATAGGTTTTATTGTAAGTTTTAACACCAATTCAAAACTAAGATTTCACTTAGAGCTGCAAACACTAATAAACTTGCCTAGATTCTTATCTGACCAATGATATATAACCTGTACAGATCTATACAGATAAATTGAGAAATGCATATAAAGAGATGCACAAGAAACATTTTTATTCTAGGTCTAAATATCTTTCTGTTACTTCCCCTTAGAAGTCCTTTGATTATACACTTCTTGTTGGCTATTCTGATATGTTTTCTGCAGTTTTCCATTCTCTGTTGTCAACCAACCAATGCCACACTAATACATTTTAATTAAATTTTCTGATCAGTTAAATGCCTAATCTGCAGCTAGATGTCTACAAGCTGCTTCTTTTTTCCTATGATATTAAATTGTCACATACTGAGATGCTGTAACACAAAGCAGAAACCTGTAGCTCATTTCCTTACACAGCAGGAGTCATTTACCTAATAATCTTTCCTTATACAAGTCTCAAATGCAGCAGAATATTAAGCTAACACAATTTTAGTTAAATATTTAATATCTTAGAAATGGGGAATATAGAAAATTATATATATATTCTTTTTCTGAGGATTACAATTGCTGGCTAAAGAATAATACTTTAATTATTTTGTCTTTTCATTCCCATTTTAAAAACAAAGCAAAACTTCTCCATGAGACAGACAACAAGGATTCCTCTTTTGTCTGTTTCATAAAATCATCAGATGTTAAGGATGTTAAGGATTGTTGTTCTGTGGGAAAGTAAACCTACCTGAAATATACTAACAAATTCTATATTTTTTCTACTGATTCTGAAACAGTAGTCCAGGAAGCCTTTCTTTGACTGGTCTTTTAAATTTGCCTGAGACAAGTGGTGACATTTTATGTGGCTATCATCTTGCTACAGCTATTCCTGATAAAAAGTGATCTGTTCTTTCAGCTATCTTTTGGAAACAGTAAAGTGATATGTTTTTCCACATTATTAACAGTGGAATCAGAAATGAATTAAATAATTTACAAGGCCAACTTTATGCATGTTGTAGGAACAGGCTGCCCAGGGATGTTGTGGAGTTGTCTTCTCTGGCGATATTCAAGACCTCTCTGAACACCAATCTGTGTAACCTGGTCTAGGAAGCCTGCTTTGGCAGGGGATTAGACTAAATGATCTGTAGAGGTCTCTTCCAGCCCCTACAATTCTGGATTCTGTGATTCCACCTTAAAAGTGACTCAAATATATTTAGAAAAAAATTAAGAAAAAGTATGACTTGTTTAAAAAAAAATAAAAAAAAAAAAAAAAAGAGGTGACAGAGGAAGGAAATAGATTATTATACTAAAAGAAGGGATAAAGAAATAGAAGTATTTTACAATGTTTAAAATATTGCTGAATAGACATAAAACTGGAGTGCTAGAGAACTCATAACTGCCACTCCTACAACTCTGCTTTTTCCAATTCCATCATCCCCATATCCCAGAGCAGTCAGTCCAGTGTGAAAATTTTTTGGCCTAGCATAAGTAATAAAAAAGTTACATACTTCTATATCTTCCTTGATCTGAATTTAAGATTAAATTTAAATAATACCAGGTTAGAAAAGTAGGTAGGAGTCTAGTAGGAATACCAATTCCATTGCAAAAAATTGCTTACACCAGTTTTAAAGTTTTTCTGAGCTGTATGATTTTCCATTTGCTATACTGGAAATTGGGAATAATAGAAATAAAATACTACAATTGTAATCAATTTAAGAGAAAAAAAAATAAAATGCTGTGACTAAAATTGTTATAAATTATGCATTATTCTTTAAAACTTTTTACATTTTTTTGTTCCAAGCATGCATTTCTTTTTATTGCGATGAATCTCAGTTTGCATTCCTGAGGTATCCAGTGTCTTACACGGAAGATCTGCAGACTGCAGTGTGTTTGAAAACATTACTGACTGAATCAAGTCTTGATGCTTTGTGGCCATTTTGGTAGAATATTTCTAACTGAATATATATATATCAACAGCAGAAAATAATGGATTAGGTTGTAGTATAGAACTGAATTTTGCAATTTTGCATTTCAAATAATTGAGATTTTTCTAAACATTTACAAGATTTCTTCAGAGTTAAGCTCATTATAAAGAAAAGAGTAAACATTTCTTAAAAATCTAATTGAACAATTAAAGTTGTTATTACTGGCATAATAATTAAGGTCAGTCAGTGATTTTTAAAATTCATGAATGATAGAGATAACATCTTTGTATTTATTTCTCTTCTGTGTATTTTATAAAGAAAAGCCAAAAGAAGGATATGCTGTTATGTTGTTAATGCTTGTTACATCGTCAATCTTCCGTATTTTCATAAATTCTACTACAAGAGAGAACTTCCATTCAACTTAGTTTAATATTTTATGTAATTAGAAGTAGAATCTACTCTACCTTGCCTTATGTACAACAAAGTTAAGGAAAATGGAATTAATTTGCCTTGGAAGGTTGTATTTTTTTGTTCTCCTATTGCTGCAACTGCTCAGCAGGGAGAAAAATGTGAGGATGTCAGACCATGTACTCATTAGCCTACTGAGAAACAGATGCAAAAGAGTTCTGTTGGTTAATTTTTCAGCCAGCAGGCACTGTTATATTTCTGCTAGCAGGCACAGAAAGTAACACTGAAAAAAATTAATAACTACAGATCAGCTCTGTTGGTTAGAAGGTTATCAGTATGCTGTGGTGATCAGCAATATATTCTCACAGGAAAATGATAGTCTAAGTAATTTGAGGATTATTTTATTGCAATAAATTTAACTAAAAATAGGAAGAATCAAATCAAAAGGAAGTTGCTTCCACCAGATAGCCTATTAAGAAAAAAAAAAAAAAAAAAAAGAAAAAAGAAAAAGAAAAAGTAAAAATATCAACACAGATATTACGTGGTGTCCTAATCTAAATAATGATGAATATAAAATGTCTTACTGTCATGAAAGACCTGCATAAATAAATAAATAGTCTAACTCCCACCCAAAACCCATTCACACAAATATGCTACTTTAGCAAATATGTAAATATATTTGTGCTTATTGACAAATGAAGATAATGAAGATTTAGAAAATCTTTCTGTTTCCATTTCTTCTCTTTCAGATCTAGGATTCATTTCTCGTGGAGTCATTTTAAAATGTTTTAAATCAGAATTAGAATTTTGTCTTGCATTGCATGATAATATTCTAAATTTCAAAGTTTGGCAAATGTTTTCTGGATATATCTTGACTTTTCTTTTTTATTTATTTATTTATTTATTTATTTTTAAAGGAAGTGTATGTACACACTGCACGCACCAAATTTTGAGAAACTGCAGGCTATAGCTGGCTGTTCTGACATGAAAACAAGATGGAGTCTGTGTTAGATCTTATTAAAGTCATAAATTTAAACTTCCTTTATGCTCAGTTCCGGACTTTTAGTGAGAAACAGGAATGAATCTGTGTGCGTGGTAATGGATCAAGTCAGTGAGTTAAGAACAAGTCCAGGGCATATACTAAGATCAGACTAGACAGCATGAAGAAGCTGTGTAGGACAATAGCAGAGATTCAAAGATGAAGATGATACTTTGCTCACTTTGCAACTATTTATATTTCTTTGGTAAAATATTCGAGTAATAAATAAATCTGAAAATAGACTGTACTTCTATGAAATGAAAAGTAGCCACCAGCCATTTTTGAAACATGAAAATACAGAAAGATAATGATGTGCAGCAAATACATAGCTCAGTACTTCAAAGTATTTTATTAATATTTCAGCCAGTTCTGGAACTAATTTTAGATCCTTTGCCCATATTAAAAAAACCAACCAAACAAACAAACAAACAAAAAAAACCCTGTAACTATTAAACTGTGTGTCAAATGGTGCTGGAAAAGAAAAGAAAAAAAACAAAAACAAAAACAAAAATCAACTTATATAAAGGCAAAAAAATAAAGAATCATTAAAAATTCCACAACCTGGATCCACTAAATCTCAATGTACTGTTTTAAAAATCAGCAAATTCAGATTATATAGAACCAGCTAAGTACATACACTGTGAAATTAAGGTTCTGTTTTTTAGCAAAAGTGAACTGCAAATACTAAAGGTACCAAAGCATATCCAATTTTCTTTGGGTAATTGAGCCACAGCAATTTGTTCAATGTAGCCAACCTCAGAATCATAAAGTGATGAGATCTAAACTAATAATGAACCCAGAGATGAGATAAATTTTTAAAAATTACTAAAGATTAGCTTAGATAATATGTTAAAGTCTTACAAGAGAAAAAGAGGATTTGGGAAACTCTGAGCGATAATATATTAAACAAACAAACAAACAAACAAAAAGCAATAGAGCTATGCAATTTACTTATGGGTAACAGTGTTTCATTTGATTTTAAGCTAAAACTAAAAACTTGTCAGTGTTACAGAGAGTAGACTTTTGATTTTCTATCATATACTCAGTTTATTTAATTCATATCTGAGATTAATGATTAAACGTAATATTTGCAAATACATTTTTCTAAATACACTTAGATGTGATTATATTTAGAAATTCACATTCTCAAGTGGTTTAAAACAATGTGTCTATGTGCTCAGTGGGACAAAATAAGACTCATGATTACCATATTAAACAAAATTCTGAGTTCACCACTATTGTCTTGTATTGTTAAATACAAGAGTTTAGTTTTAAACATCCATTTCATGGATTCCATGACCTACTTTTAGCTGTTTTATAGATTTCTGTTTTCTTCTAATTTTAATTGATTTTCCTTGATGCTTTCCATAGCTGTAGTTGTCCTGATTAAGTCCCTACCCTTTCCAAAGTAATTAAGATGACCTAATAAAGATGTTGTAGTTAATCTGTGTTCATTCTGTTTGTTGTTGTTGTTGTTTTGGTTTGCTTTTTGTGTGTGCCTGTATGTTTGTTTTCCCACTTAATAAAGGTCTTTTATGTAAGAAAGCTGTAATCATTTGCAGACTCTTATGGATGCTGATCTCTACCTCCTTTAGTTTAATCTTCCTCCCATACTATTTTTCCTTTGTCTTATTGTCTTTCAGTAATAAAGCAGTTTACACTCATTCTTCCCTGCATTGTAAAGACCATCAATTGTATTCGCACAACAGAATGACCTACTTGCTATACAAAATGAGCTTTGACAAAAAAAAATAAAAAAATAAAAAAATTGAGAGGGTTCAATGATAAACTGTACTTTGACCATAAAATAGGAAATGTTCTACATTTCTTAGATGCTTTAAATCACAAATCTGATATCAATACATTTACATTCAGGTAGACACATCCTGGAGTTGAATTCCATCCTGTTCTTTTGCACTCTGAAATTAGATACTTTTGAAAATATTGAATTAAATTTACCTTGATAAAAAGTAAGGTGCCAAGAGATTATTTTCAAAGTGTCATATAAATTAGCACCCTCACTGAGCCACAGAACATGAATATAGTTGATTATTATTATTATTGTTATTATTTTTCCAAACATATTGTACAAAGTATTTACAATCCATTCAATGAACTTTATGTTCATTTGTAATATTGCAGTGTATTATGTAGCATAATACCAGCACCTCATGTAAAACATTAGGGAAAGCTGGTGCATATGACATGATTACAATACATCAATTTTTTAGTAGCGGTATATTCATAGTAAATTACACCAGATTGTGTCCGCATGTGAAGCCTTGAACATTTGATTACATGTTTAATGAAAACTGTATACAATTGTCAACAGTTTATGAGCTGGTTCAGCCTAGTTCCACAACTAATGGAGCAGGGGGACCCATGGACCCACAGCCTAGGAAAAGGGGAAAAGGGTAGTCAGGTGGGCCTAAAAACAAAACAAAACAATAACATTGATCTGAGGAGGAAAGCAAATTTACTGAAACAATATCAGACAGCAAGACAACATAATATAATACAATATAATACAATTGAAGCTAATAAATAAAATGAGATAGTCTCCAAGAAGTCAAAGGTCTTACTTTATGTAAGCTGAGGCGATAAGGCACCCATATCAGAGACAAGCTGAAAGATCAAGAGAGACGTCTAATGATCTGCAAAATGATCTTTCTCTCTGAGTGGAAAATTATAACAGAACAGTGAACAGTCCTCTGGAAGACATATTTCCTTTTCTCTTCTGGGTCAGGTATCCAGATGACCTGCGGAATCAAACTCCATAACCATGAAGTAGTTATAAAGCAGGTATGTTTAATGAGTGATGCGCATACACCCTGGTGCAAGGGGGATAGCTCCACCTTACCTGCACACAGTTAGAAGAATGCATGCAACAGATATAGTCTGAACTAATACATAATCAATAGTTGCAGGAATTTGGATACATATTCATTACATTCCTGATACCCCGTTAGCATGCAGTCCCTCCCCCCTTGCGCGTGCGTAGTGAGTTGTGGGGGTGGTCGTGGGGTGAAGGCTCATCATCTTCCTCTCGAAGGCTCATCATCTTTCTCGCTGTAAACTCTCGACCCTGCAGGAGGGGCAACCCCAAACAGGTTCCAGCTTGCTCTGTGGACATCTAATCACCACACTGTTCTCGGGCTGTTACACTCTTACCTTCATGGCCTTCATCCCCTTGTTTTCTCAAACTGTCTGCAATTCCCCCTCTCTCTGCTCCCCCTTAGCATAAACTATCTATCTGTAACTACCCTTTGCCTTAGTGAGGCCCCATTTCCCTTCCTGTAGAAAAGTGTTCCCTTTTCATCTACTATGGAGTCCTTTTTCACTATTCACAGAACTATCCATGATTCACAGAACTGGAATTGGATGGGTACACTCTCAGCTGGGTAAGGAGCTGGCTGGAGGACTGGGCTCAGAGAGTGGTGGTAAATGGAGTTAAATCCAGTTGGAGACCAGTCATGAGTGATGTTCCCAGGGGTCGTTGCTGGGGCCTGTCCTCTTCAATATCTTAACTGATGACTTGGATGAGGGCATTCAGTGCACCCTCAGTAAGTTCGCGGATGACACCGAATTGGCAGGGAGTGTCAATCTGCCTGAGGGTAGCGAGGCCCTACAGAGGGATCTGGATAGGCTGGAGAGCTGGGCTGAAGCCAATGGGATGAGGTTCAACAAGACCAAATGCCGAGTCCTGCACTTTGGCCACAACAACCCCAGGCAGCGCTATAGGCTTGGGGCGGAGTGGCTGGAGGATTGTGTGGAGGAAACGGACCTGGGGGTACTGATTGATGCTCGGCTGAACATCAGCTGACAGTGTGCCCAGGTGGCCAAGAAGGCCAACGGCATCCTGGCTTGCATCTAAAACAGTATTACTAGCAGGAACAGGGAGGTAATTGTCCCCCTGTACTCAGCATTGGTGAGGCCGCACCTCGAGTACTGTGTTCAGTTTTGGGCCCCTCACTGCAAGAAAGACATTGAGGCCCTGAAACATGTTCAGAGGAGGGCTACAAAGCTGGTGAGGGGTCTGGAGCACAGGCCATATAAGGAGAGGCTGAGGGAGCTGGGATTGTTAAGCCTGGAGAAGAGGAGTCTCAGGGGAGACCTTATTGCTCACTATAACTTCCTGAAGGGAGGTTGTAGTGAGCTGGGGGTTAGCCTCTCATGTAATCAGCGATAGAACTAGAGGTAATAGTTTTAAGCTGTGTCAGGGGAGATTGAGGCTGGATATTAGGAAGTATTACTTCTCGGAAAGGGTAGTCAGGCATTGGAATGCCCTGCCCAGGGAGGTGGTGGAGTCACCGACCATGGGAGTGTTCAAGAAACGTTTAGATGTTGTATTGAGGAATATGATTTAGCTGGGAAGTATTGGTAATGGTTGGACTAGATGATCTTCTAGGTCTTTTCCAACCTTGATAATTCAGTGATTCTGTGGAGCTTAACTCTTTAATTCCCAGTGTGCTCCATGATGTTATGATGTGCAATACTGATAACAGAAATCATAAAACCATGACAACAATTTAAATGAGATATGATGATTCAAAAAAGGTAGAAGGCAATATCCCTCAGATGCAAATCACACAGTATCACATGGTACTCTCTTCCTTGGAATCATCACTTTGTCTTTGCTGTCAAGTAATTTAACTGACCAACATTCTTATCTGAGGCACCAAACTGTGGAGCAAAATCTTCAGATTAGCTGTGTTATATGGATTTCAATATGTTTTACAGACAAATTCTGTATTGCTAAAATGCATTTTCTTCCCTTCCCTTCCCTTCCCTTCCCTTCCCTTCCCTTCCCTTCCCTTCCCTTCCCTTCCCTTCCCTTCCCTTCCCTTCCCTTCCCTTCCCTTCCCTTCCCTTCCCTTCCCTTCCCTTCCCTTCCCTTTATTTATATTGCAAATTTTATATTTTATATTATGTAAATATAATAATTATATTACATTACATTATATTACATTATATTATATTATATTATATTATATTATATTATATTATATTATATTATATTATATTATATTATATTACATTACATTACATTACATTACATTACATTACATTACATTACATTACATTATATTATATTATATTATATTATATTGTATTATTTTCAATTGGAAGGAAGGAAGGAAGGAAGGAAGGAAGGAAGGAAGGAAGGAAGGAAGGAAGGAAGGAAGGAAGGAAGGAAGGAAGGAAGGAAGGAAGGAAGGAAGGAAGGAAGGAAGGAAGGAAGGAAGGAAGGAAGGAAGGAAGGAAGGAAGGAAGGAAGGAAGGAAGGAAGGAAGGAAGGAAGGAAGGAAGGAAGGAAGGAAAATAATACGACAGAATAAACAAAATAACTGTTACACAGCACTGTTGCACACCACCTTCTGACCAATGTATAGTTCAAAAACTGAAATGTCCTTGACAGTGTAAGCCGTGCTCAGTAACAACTAAAATACCAGTGTGTTATCAAAAGTATTCTTATCCTAAATCAAAAACTCAGTCTCGTGCCAGGAAGAAAATTAACACTCTCCAAATCAGGACAGAAAGAAGGAAGGCAGGGGACTTTGGGGGGGAATCATTCTCATGAAGAAGTTATAAATCATGTCTGGTCATTCTGATATTCCTATGATGATCATGTGATGAGGTTCATAGATGAGAGGAAAGCAGGAAGTGTGTTTTACTTCAGTTTTTGTTGGGGTTTTGACACTGTCTACTTCCCATAATATTCTTGTACTGGTGTTAATACATTGCCATTGGAATGAGAG
The DNA here is from genome assembly GCF_054131305.1 of Coturnix japonica. Taxonomy (NCBI): domain Eukaryota; kingdom Metazoa; phylum Chordata; class Aves; order Galliformes; family Phasianidae; genus Coturnix; species Coturnix japonica. The sequence goes on from NC_140663.1 coordinate 144,743,345, forward strand.
GACAATGAAATGCATAAAAATGTGGTTGAATCATCAGGCATAAGTTATGGTTAGTAGGTCTTACACCATATCTAAATGATTTCAGCAAGAGGGGTATTAGATATGTACACATGTACTGCATTGAGACTTCTCTTCAATATGTTTATTGATGATCTGAAGAAAGTTACAAAATGCACTCTCAAATATTTTGCTGATGATACCAATCTGGAAGGACCAATAAATATGATCAAGGACAGGGCTGCTTCTCAGAGGGACTTAGGCAAGCTGGAGGAATGAGCTGATACTGAAATTACGAAACTCAGCAAGGACGAATGTAATCCTACTCCTGGGAAGGTAGATTTCAATAGTGTTGCAGACTGGGGACTGAGGAACTAGAGTACACCCTTGAGAAAAGTTCAGAGATCTTGGGAGAGAATGGCTGAAACTGAGCTGGAACTGTATCTTGGCAGCAAAGATGGCTAACAGCATCCAGAGCTGTGTTAAATGGAGTATATATATATAGCAAATCAAAGGAAGTGATTATCAACTTATCTGCATTCATTAGGCAACATCAATTAAAAAGTATTCAGTTTTGGGAGCCCTGAAAACAAGAAAGCTGTCAATAACCTCAAGAAAGTTCAGCTGAGGTCCATCAGAGCTGAAGCACTTGTCAATTTGAGGAGTTTGAGAAACAGAGAAGCAGCAGCTTCAGGGGACATAACAACATCTGCATACCCACAGTGATGTGACAAGGAGACAAAGCTAAGTTCCTATCCATAGCTGGAGGATTAGAAGTTATGGACATATGTTGAAACAAAAGAATTTAAGACTGGTTATGAGAAGAAAAAAAAAATAAATATTTCTTTATTTTTTTAAATATAGAGGCTCATATGTCCCACAGAAATTAAGCAGTCTCCAGATCTCCATCTTTGAAAGTTTTCTAGACTTGGTAAACTAAAGCCTTGACTTGGACATTCATAGTTGTATCTCGAGCAGAAATCTATCTTAGGTGTATCTCTCCCAAGCCATCTTATTGATCTTATTATTCTATGAAACACTTCTATTTGGTACTTTAGGCACATCACATGATAGAGTGACAATGAAACAGATTGTTCAGAGAAGTTGTAGATGCCCTATCCCTGGAGGCATTCAAAGCCAGGTTGAATAGGGTCCTGGCAGCCTGACCTGATGGATGGCAACCCTTCTATGGCAAAGCGGTTGAAACTAGATGATCACAAAGTTGCTTCCAACACAAGACATTTTGTGATTCTTTGATTCAAATAATGTCACTAATATTGCTAATAATATCCAGTGGATATTCTAAAAGTCCTTTTTTTGTTTTTGTTTTGTTTTGTTTTGCTTTTTTAATAAAATGCACAATTATGTTTTTTGAAGACTAAAATCTTACAAGTTAGGGTAACTAAGGAGAATTGTAATATATATTATTAAATGAGCAACAATAGCAAGTCAACCATAGAACAGATTTACAAACCCTGTCCTCTTTATAAATATGAGTGCTTCTTGCAGATATTTTCACATTCTTAGCTTTAGAAGTTCTTTTTTCTTAATTAAAGTCTTGCAAGCTATTAGTTTACTTGTTACATTAATTATATTGGATCTATGTCAAATGAAAATTATAAAGCTGGATATGTTTTGTCTCATTTCACAATTTATAGCCTCATTACAATAATTAAGGCATAAAAGCCACAATTGGATTTCATTACTTTTGCTGATATGTGCTAAAATTTTAGTGTTAGTGCTAGAGAAATGTGTTTTGCCAGTCTTTGCATGTGCCATACCACAGCAGCGAATATCTGTACTTTTTGAGCTTAACATCATTAATGAGTGCAGTAAAAACATTTCATGCATATCTTTTCATTCTAATGACATAAACACAACCAATCAGCATCATGAAAACATCAGCACTAAATATCACGTAATTAAATAAACTCTTTATCTTTCCTTACAACACTGAAGAGCTATCAGACAGTTAAAATAGATTTGCATGCAAATTTATACAGCTTCAATAATTTTAGCATGTTAACTTGTTGAAAGCTTGTGAAAAGCAAACAAGCAAACAAGATACATGGATGAAGACTCGTAAACTGGATATTGTGAAACTTAGCTGATTTGTTTGTTTCAGTTATTAATGGTTAAAAATAGCTTTGAGAGGAAGTAAGGTATGACATCTTTCTGTTTACTCACATTACCTGTCACATTGCTCTTTTATAAATCAACATTGGGAGAAATTTAGGTCTAGTGTGAAAAGCTCATTGGTACTAGCAGTAATACACACTTAACATACTTGTTTAACACACTTGCAGTACCTATTCACATAAGTGATTTTCAGTTGTAAAACTGGGATTCACCTTCAGACTATGAATATCTCGTTTATGAGAATAAAAGGAGATGACTTCATAGAAAACAGGATTCCAGTTCAGTAACCCTCAAGCAGGTGTCCATTACCATATTGCGTAGAAACTGAGGCATCCTCATACTGCCATGTACCACAAGAAACATACAGTTTACTAGAATTACAGCTGGATGTATTCTTCGGTATATAATTATAACAGGTACATAATCATTTACATTTGACAACAAGGAAGTGGTATCTCTTACTGTAATAATATGCACTGTATTAATCTTATATATGTATATGTATTCTGAACTTCTGAAGTATCTCAAGAAGAAGTTGTATATATTTTCTGTCTCTAAAGGTATCACTGAACACCACTGGTATTATTTATTATTCCACCTCCCCAAATCTTTCACCTGAAATATTTGGAAAATACAGATACTAACCTGCTCTTTTAAACTTGGGTACAGCTTAGAGATGGTTCTAAATCCTTACACAGATTCTATAGATTGCTTCTAGGTGCATTCTAATTCTTAGATTAATCTCCCTAAGAAATGCAGAAATTCTGAAAGAATGATTCTTTTTGTGCTACTGTTTAATATATTAACTTTTGTCAGGGGGTATCTAGATCTATCTGTGTCTGTGACTGGGGGACAGCAGGCCCACAAGCTCAAAAGGGAAGGGGAGGCAGGCTTGTCGATGGTTTAAGGGCCAGTTCAGACTGGTTCTGTGACTAATGGGGCAGATTTGTGAGTCTACATTCTGTGGGACATCCCTGGTTAGCCAGGACTGCCGAAGAACAATGGAGAGTGGTTTGGTAACCACATCCACCAACTCCCTCAGCACTCCAGCACCATGGACTTGTGACTTCAGCTTTCAGAGCAGGTCCAAAACCATCTCATCATGTATCATGCAGGGCCTATTCTGTTCCCCTTCCCTGTCTACCAGCACAGGGGGCTGTGTTCCCAGGGAGTAACAAGTTTTACTGTTCAAGTTGTACTGATGCAAAGGAGATGGCTTAACTCAGTCAGTAAGCAGGTGAATTTAGCAGTATATTGTTTCTGGTCTATATGTCCAGCATCTGTAGCAAGAAACAGACCCTAATGCACTCCAGAAACCTGTTGGGTGATTTGCGCGCCTCTGTGTTGTTTTCCTATCACATGTTAGGTAACTGAAGTCATCCATGAGGACCAGATAATGTTGGTTTGAGTCTTCCTTGAGTATCTACAGTGAGGTTTCATCAGCCTAATCATACCTTTTAGGAACTCAGTAACAGATACATAGCATAAGATCCTCTACACAATGATTCCTCTAACTTTGATCCAACTGTGTTGCCAAGCCACAGGATTTCAGTATCTCTGGAACTCTGCAAAGATGTCATCTAGAAAAAAAAACAAAAAAAAACCCAAAAACCTCTCAGGCAAATGCAGTGGTAGTAGTAACTACAAAAATAAATGGAACTAATTTCATTACTGATTTCATGGAACTAATTGTAGTTGTGGTCACTGAATATAGATCCTTCTGATACAACTACTGAATTTTAAAAGATTCAGCGCAGAAAAGCAATATGCACAAACAGTAGTCACAGCATGTGACTGTCTCTTTACAAATGGTGAAACTCATCCAAGCAAGCTGCATTAGTTATGAAAAGTTGTTTTACAAATGACTGTGCCATCTTTTCCCAAATCTGCTCCCTGGGGTTATAACCAACATGACTTGTAGTTTAAATAGACACAACCAAAGACTGAAACTGAATCTGATTTAATCACCCTTATCTTTTTAAAATAATGAAAATGAATTAAGTATGTCCTTATATTCTCATGTGTTTGCATAATGGCTCATCTGAATGTTTTAGAGTGGAATTAAGTCATGAAAAGAACATTACTGCATCAGTTTTGGATCATATTTCAAAGAACAAAAGAAATGAAAGGCTGTCACCTGCCATCAAGACCTCAGTTTTTCTTCATTCATGTTCTTTAGCAAAGTCAAAGGCCAAACAGTGAAAATACATTTTTAATTGAATTTTAAAACAATACAGCCTAATGAAGTCAGTGAAGTGCATATAAACCATACAATCCAATGCAGCTAGAAGCTTTGATTCATTTTGCCTTACAGCTAAAGAAGAATATGAGCTCATTGTAGGAGTAATAAACATGGGTAATTATGCATAATTAGAGATTCCTTTCCAATTAAGGTTCAATTTCTGTAACAATTTTATCCAAAAGTATTTTAATTTTTTTTGGTAGCAGTAATGAAAATAACTCAAGGTGATAAAGGTTCTTATGATAATAGGCAGAAAACAAACAAACAAACAAACAAATAAATAAATAAACAAATTAGAATTGCAGTCCTGGGTAGTATGAATGCTTTGCTGTCAACGTTTTTAAACTTCAGAATTGCTTTTGCTTCAGCACTTTAAACACTTCCCTATAACATCATTATAGATCAGAAAAATGTATTCTTGTGTCATAACATAGGAACATTCTGCTAGCACAATGAAGTTTCTTTTTTTCTTTTTTTTTGTATTGAATTTGATAGAAAAAATGAGGATTATTTGCAACTCAATTATTTATATTTATATATTTTCCAGTCTTGTAAATCTTATTCCATGTGAATTCCTGCCTATTTATTACTTTAATTAACTTAAAATATTTCTTATTTTATTAATAGAAATAATACTAAACTACAAAATTATATATATATACAAAATTATACAAAATTATAAATTATAAATTCTTAAGAATTTTTTCCACAGTAAAAGGTATCATGACTTTTCAAACTTGTCCATCGCATATATTGTGAGAGGAATTGCAAATAAACTAACTGTATATGTTAGACGCTGACTAGCTGGAGTGCATCCAAAGGAAGGCCACAGGATGAAGGATGATTTAATCCAAGGATGAAAGAATTATGAAATGTTGAGATTATTCTTTTTCTGAGCCTTTGTAATTTTAAGGTCTTGTTGATGTCAGTGTTTCGAGTTACATACGCATATAACTATTTGCATTATTAATTAAAATAAAACAGGTTAAATTTTATGTAAAAAAAAAAAGAAAAAGAAAAAAAAAAAAGAATTGTTCAGCATAAATCAAAATGTATTTGGATGATTTAAGGTGTCATGGTTTTGTAATTTTTGCTATTGATATTCCATATCACAACATCATGTGGAGCACAGAGGAGAAGATGAGCTACACAACCCAGAGGACCTCACGGTCAGAGAGGGAAATACGTCACGGAAGTGACACTGGCTCTCTTTCCCTCACTGCCTGGCAGTGGGTGTGGATGTGCTTCCAAGCCATGTGCCCTTAATTTTAAAGTAGGCTTTTCAGTCTTCACAAAACTCTCTCTCTCTCTTATTTTACAAAAACATTTTAGCAGAGCCAGACCAAAGTAAATCATAAATAAAAATAAACTACCAAATGTATGGATTACATTATGTGGTTACCCAGGGAAGAAGTGGGGTCACTGTTCATAGAGGTTTATAAGAAAAGAGCAGTCTTGCGGTCATGGTTTTTCAGACAGTATTGTCAGTAAGTGGCTTGGACTAGATGATTTAGGGGTCTTTTCCAGCCTTAAAGATTCTATGATTCCACTAAATCTTAAGCAAAAGTTATTATGTCCAAATTTGCTTACCTACAGCTACAGCATGCATACATTCATACAGGGGAATGTGACCAATGAAGATAAGGAGAAAGCTGAGGTCCTCAATGCCTTCTTTATATCGGCCTTTAAAAAGCAGATCAGTTATTTTCAGAGCACTTTACACCCAGACCTGGAAGTCTGGGATCCTACAAAGGATACACACTCAGTGATTCAGGTGGAGACAGAGAGTTCCTCCTTTATCAGGACTGTCACAAGTCCATGGGATGAGATGGGCTCCATCCTTGGGTGCTGAGGGAGCTGGCAGGGATAACTGTGGAGATGCTCTCTACCATCTATCAGCGTTTCTGGCTATCTGGAGAGGTCTCAGAGGACTGAATGCTTGCTGATGTGATTCCCATCTACAAGAAGAGATGTAAGGGGAATCTGGGGAACTACAGGCCTGTCAGCCTGACCTCAGTACCAGGGAAAGTTATGGAGCAAATCATCTTGGGTGAGATCACATGGCATGTGCATGGCATTCAGGGGATCAGGCCCAGCCTGCACAGGTTCATTAAAGGCAGGTCATGCTTGACCAACCTCATTTCCTTCTACAACAGGGTGACCAAACTGGTAGATGAGGGAAAGGCTGTTGATGTATTCTGCCTAGACTTCAGCAAAACCTTTGACACGGTCTCTCACAGTATTTTCCCGGGGAAACTGACTGCCCATGGCCCCAGAGATATATACCTTTCTTTGGGTAAGGAACTGGCTCGTGGGCCATGCCCAATAGGTAGTGTCTGATGGAGTTAAGTCCAGCTGGCAACATATTACAGGTGGTATCCTCCAGGGGTCAGTATTCAGGTGCATCTTGTTTAACATCTTCATTGATGACCTAGATGAGGGGATTGAATGTGCCCTCAGTATGTTTGCAGATGACACCAAGTTGGGAGGTACTGTCAATCTTTCTGAGGGTATGGAATCATTCTTAAGAATGATTGTGAGAGCCCATTGGCTGCCCGTGGCCTAGACACGCATACCGTTCTTTAGCTAAGGAATTGGCTAGTGGGTCATGCCCAGAGGATATTGGTTAATGGAGTTAAGTTCAGCTGGCAACCCATTACAAGAGGTGTCCCCCAGGGACAAAGTTTTTCCTTATGTCTAATCTAAATCTCCTCTGGTACAACTTGCAGCCATTTCCTCAGGTCCTGTTTGTTGCCTAGGAAAAGAGGCCAAAGTCCTGTATGTCAAGTACTGTGTTCAGTTTTGGGTCGCTCACTACAGGAAAGACATTGAGGCTCTGGAACATGCATCGCCTTCTGCAATGGTCCACTCCTTCGAGCAGCACCCCTGAGGAAGGCTGCTCGTCCTGTTTCTGCTTATCTCTGCAATCGTAAGCAGAAACTCTATGGCACAGTAACACCCTCCTAGGTAGTTAACAGTCGCCAGTCAGAGTCTTATCATCAGAAAGGCCTCACGAAGCAAGCTTTGAGACAACAAAAGAAAAACAGTTCTGTCCTTTACACTGGTTTAGTAGCTTGTGGTGGCAATGGTAATGGGAGGACAGTTGGACTAGATGATCTTGTAGGTCCTTTCCAACCTTGTGATTCTACGATTCTGTGATCTTCCTTGAACTAACAGTTATTATCATGATGTACTAAAAAAAACAAAGATTCCATCACCAATTATACACTCAGTTGTCTACTACTTTTTTCTTCTATACTTCAGCATTGAGTTGTGTAGGCTGTCAATGCCATATGGATTTATAAGGGCACAAGGGAAGAGACAAAAAAACGACCTGTGAATCAAGCTCAATATCTAGAATACTTATGGAAAGAATTATCTTGAATGTTACTGAAAGGCAATTAAAGAGCAAAACCATTATCAAACATGATCAACATGTGTCCATGAAGAAAAAACTCTATTTTATTAATTTTATCTCCTTCTTTGATAAGGTCACTATCTTGATGAAGGAAAAACAAACAGTAGATGTGACCTTTCTGAATTTTAGTAAGGCCTCTGATACCATCCCTCACAGTTTCCTTCAAGACAACCAACCAAGTATGAGATAACAGGTTCACATTACACTCTTTGGTGCAGGCTGAACGTCAGAGCTCAAGGAGTAGTGAATGGAGCTACATCTAATTGGTGTCATTGGATCCTGTTCTGTTCTGTTCAGTTCAATTCAGTTCTGTTCTGTTCTATTCCCTTCCATTCCATGTCCTTTTGTATTATATATCCAATCCTAATGTATTATATTTTTTATCCTATCCTATCTTATTTATTGCTCTCTACAACTACCTGAAATGTTGTAGTCAGCTGTAGGTAGGCCTCTTCTCCCAGTGACTGAATGAGAGGTAATGGCCATAAGTTGTGTCAGGGGAGGATCAGGTTCGATATTAGGAAAAAAATTGTTCTCAGAAAGAGTGGCAATGCACTGGAACAGACTCTGCCCAGAGAGGTGGCAGAGTCATTGCCCCTGGAAGTGTTTGAGAAGGTTAGATGTGGTACTGAGGAATATGGTTTAGTGGGTGTCATGGTGATAGGTTGACAGTTGAACTAGATGATCCTAGTGTTGTTTTGTTTTGTTTTTTTTTCCAACCTTAATGATTCTATGATGCTATGATTCTATCATATCCTTTTATTTCCTATCCTATCCTACTTATCAGATGTCAGCCACTAAATATTTGCTATGGACACTGGAGGGTAAATAATTATTTGAATTCTATTAGAGGAAACTTCTGGAACAGATTATTGAAAAACTATTTTTAACTTCTAGTATATTCTACTAGACATACGATGTAGAACTGAAAATAGATTATTTGGAATTAACAGTTTTTTATTAAGTTTAAATTACACTAAAATTGTTTGGCTCCCATTATTTCATCTTGTTCTTTTTTGGTTTCACTTATGAAGTACCAAATATTGATGAATCTGTCTGAGAAAGGAAATTACAGTTACTATTCTTGCATCATGTAAATTAGTGCACTTGAAAACCCTGATGAAATGAAAATTTAACCATACTAATTATGTGTGTGAATAATATCACTATGACCAGGATTGTAATGAACCTATTCAAAGACTGTACAAAGTTCTTCCTTTCACACTTTTTATTTCTATAAAAAAATGTAATTCTATCAGTTCAGTTACATATAATGTACACTCAAATACATAGAAATTAACTTTATGGTTTTTTTTTTCTATCAGAAAAAGCTGTGCAAAAATTCTGATACCATCCTAATCCAAATTATTAAATTTTTAAATGTAGTTTAAAAAAAAAAAATCACATTCACTAATTCATTCCTGAAAACATTAACAAATTTGTTGAGTAGATCCAGCTCTTAGATGTGATTTCTATGGACAGATGTATAATATTTTTTTTATTTTGCCTTACATTCATAAATATATTTTCACTGCATATTCTTAAAAACACTACTTGTACAATGTTGCTAGTCTAATATATGTAGATGTTAACAATATCTCTTGAATTTCAATTCTTATTCTAGCTCATATAAAGGGAAAACAAACAAACAAAACAATCCACAGAGAAGCAAGCAAAATAATAACAATAACAGCAAAAACAGCCAACCAATATTTATGTAATTTATACTTAATACAAGCAGGGACATTTCCAGTAAACCATGTGAATAACACAAAGTCTGAATTTGATAGGAAAAATCAAAAGAAAAGGAAGTAAAGAGAAAAAGGGTAACAGGAAAAAAGAAGAAACATATCTGAAGCTCTCCATTTCATTTTTGCAGTAACTGTTACGCAGCATTAACCTAGATCTATTGCCTCCCATTTCTATACATGCCAGCATGTACTAACAACATAACTAGTCAAGGTAAGGAAGCTGGTACTGATTGTTCCTCCCTTCAGAAAACTTGGTATCTAGTGGCTAATTTATAATGTATTTCAGATGCTATGTTTACAGAAGGTAAAGAAGTCTTTAGTTTCTTCGAGGAAAATATGTGAGATTCTAATTTTGCATGTGTCACTTCAACAGCTAAAAAATGAAAGGAAGAGATGGGATCCAAGTATGTATCAGAAACCTATGCCTGCATAAATGTACATTTCTAGTTCTTCTAATATTTTCTTTATCATGCTTTAGTACAAGAATAATGCATTTTTTAATAGACAAAAAATTCCAAATCATTTTAGGCAATTAAAACACCACAAAATTGAGCAGGAATCATTTTTCACCGCCCCCTATCAAGCCCCTTGAAAATGGAACAAGAAACATTTAAGTAGAAACAGGTAATAAACTTTTAAATAGATATAGTGATTTCTTTTTTTTTTCCCTTTTATTTTTTCCTTCTTTCTTTCTTTCTTTTTTTTTTTTTTTCAGAGCAACAGTGAATTACAAGGATCATATGATGATTTTTATTACTTTGCATTTATGCCAGACCTCTTTGATCTCAGACTTTTATATAATCATCCATGATTTTTTTGATTCTCCTTAAGAAGTATTCTTTACTCAACCTTTTTCTCCTTTCTGATTTTATTTCTCTTGACATTGCACTACTGAGCCCGGGAGTCTTTTCTGGGTTAATTGGTCCAGGTGGATTAATTTGGCATCTAAGTACACAACTGTGTTGATATTGCTATGATCTTTTCAGGGTCACGTTAAGTGAACTGCATTCAGATACTTAGAAAAAAATAATAAAAATCAGAGATGTGTTTTCATTATTAATTTTCTTAAATGTTGTTCATAGTTCAAATCTCTTTGAATGCAGTGGCTTAATTCCCATTGACCTCATAGGGTGTATTATCAGGGCTGGACCACATAAATACATGTGTGTTAATTAGAATATTCTAGACAGTATATTTAAAAAGTGTACACTGGCTTTGGGCTTCTTTTCCTTCTTTTTCTTTACAAGAATACATATTCAGATACCAAACATATCCTGTTTCTATGATTTCACTCTTAAAATATTTATAAAGCTGCTTTTCTGACTTCTATGATCAGTATGCATGGTGCTAGACATAAGATTCACAGATTTTCTGAACAAATAAAGGCCAGTGTTTTTTGTACATTACATGCATAAATGCTAAGGCAGTATATTAGATGGATGTGTATTATCAGTAACAGATTTTTCCAACAGTTTATCTGCTAATCATTAGAGATGATGCAGTACTCAGAAAAGTAGGTGCTATGATACCAATACATTTATAAGAGACGAAGAAAAGGTTTAGACAATCTAAACAATGCAGTTTTAATGCTTGGATTTTTATTTTTATATATTTTCTAATTATTTAATTTATTTATTTAGCATTTGGAAATTTCTTATTGTCTAGATAATTACAGAATCAGAACAAGGTATGTAGATTTAATTTTTGCCTCTTCATCTACTACACAAATGGAGAAATGTTGAAAACTGATTTTAAAAAATAGATCTAGATATGCATTTCAAATATTTCTACACTGAAGTGTTGTGAATTTTGTGAATTTCTGCAAAAATGTCAATATTTCTTCAGAATAAATCACCATATTTCTGTGATACACCGATTTTCAGAGTAGTTTGATCCTTAGGCTTTCAAAGTGGTTATGACTGTGTATCTAACAGAGAATGTCTCCTGCTCTTATTGTTGATACCAAGCTTTATTCTCTTCAGCTGCTCTTTAAATCCCATTTATTTTACCAAAATGTCTATTCTTACACTTCTGCCACTGATATCTATCTTCACATTATGACAATGCAAAACTTTAAACCCTTGTCTCAGAGCAACACTAGGTAAATCTCAAGATTTTTGAACTGTGAGCAATTGTTTCTGTCTGTGCATGTATAGTGCTGTATAAAGAAGGTATAATTACTGTTGCAAGATTGAATATAGTTTAGGGAAATAAATTCATTTAACAAACACTGTCAAACAGTGCCAAAGGCACAAAGAGAAAGATGTAAAATAAATACTTCATTAATTAGCTGGGATACTGTAGGGATTGAAGGCAGTTACTACTTAATCTGCCACAGAATTACAACGTGCCTAAAATTTATTTAGTTCATTGTGGCTGGCGCTATGTCTTTGGAAAAGCTTAACTTTAATAACATGGCAAATTCCTTAACATGAATATATTTTTCAATTAACCATGGACTGAATTTTAGTTTTATAGAAAACTGAAAGCTGGAAGAATCTTCCTTGAAATCCACTATTTTTTAACTCTTCTGGAATCGAGATAAATTTGACTTTGACTTACCCTAGAGTCCTTCAGGATTCCCAGCACTACTGACTTAAATTCTTGAATCCTATGAATTTATCCTACTTAACTCTACCATGACTTCATATGACATGACGCATGCTAATCTGAAAATCATACTAATATAGGCTGATTTTTCAATAGGAATCAATACCTCAGCTCTGTGCCTGGGAATATCATGGAGTAGAACCTCTGAGATGCTATGTTAAGGTGCATAGGAGAAGGTCTTGGGGGTCTTGGTGGACGAGAAGCTGGGTATGAGCCAGTAGAGCGTGCTTGCAGCCTGGAAGGTGAACTGTGTTCCAGGCTGCATTAAAAAAGGGGTGGCCAGCAGGGAAAGGGAGGTGATTGTCCCTACCTACTCTTGAGAAGCCTTATCTGGAGGGCTGTGTCCATGCCTGGGGTCCCCAGTGCACGAAGTACATGGAGCTCTTGAAACAAGTCTAGGGGAGGGCCACTAAGATGATCAGAGGGCTGGAGCACCACTCATACAAGGAAAGATTGAGAGAACTGGGTTTATTGTACTTGGAAAAGAGAAGGCTCCAGGGTGACCTCCTTGAATAAGAAAGTAGAAGATGGTAGATGAAAGTGTTTTTAGTTTACTTTTTGTTCTAACTGCGCTAGTATATTATCAATACACAATAAATTATATTACTGAGACTTGCCAGTGACAAGTCCTCCTTTTCCTTTGAGGGAGGGAAGAGAGAAAGTAATATGGATGAGCTGAGCTATCTGTTGTTGTTAAAACTCTTCAAGTTCATGCAGAATACTCAGTTCTTGAACCCATGAAGTATCCAGTACCTCCTCAGATACAAAGTTTTCCTCCTTTTTTTAAAAAAAAAAAAAAAAATTTTACTGTTTCTTGAGGCGTATAAACTGTCTTAATATACTCAATTGTCTTATAGCAATGCTTTTTTTTTTTTTTTTTTTTTTCCCCCCCCTTAGGAGTTACTCTTCCATCTTCTGATTTTCTCCTTTTTTATGACAAGGGCATCAAAGGGCATCATAGTGTTTTTCCACTATTATATTTGCTTAAATTTCTCAAACTTGTTATTGCTTCATTCCCCACCTGTCATTCACTTTTTCTAATGGAGTACTTTATACTCTATTCTGTACGCTTCTTTTATAGATCTGATTGATTCAATAACTTGTTAACTATAATTTGTGTTCTCTAACTGAACAGAAAGTACTTCCATCAACATTACTTTCAGATGAGATTGAATTCAGTTTCTTTAATAATTTGTATCCTTAGAACTCCATTGTTACAAATGTCAACATAAAACAAGGACAGGCGGTGCTTGAAGCTAGCTAAGGCAAATGCATTTTAAAGGAGACAATGTGTATTCACAACTTTATAACATTGTTCTCACTGTAGATCACCAAGATTCCAATATTCTACTTGTTCCTTCAGTGGTTCCAATTCAAACTGTTCAAAGTAATTCATAACTTTGATATTCAGCCAATAAATGCAATATGTAATGAATAAGAAAAAAGCCATTTTGTGTATGTGACTAAAAACTCAGCAAAAAGATGGAAAAAAGACAAAACCTCCCATATGTCAGCAAGCTCTTTCCTATTAGTTTCTGGATTCATTATTTTGAATGTTTCTTTATAAAGTACCAGTTTGAGAAAGAAATACTCCATTCTTTATCATTTAAACTTGCCAGCCTTTAGAATTATGGATATGAGATTTTTTTCTTTTTTTTTTTTTATTTTTTCATGAATTTATCTTTTGGAGGTGTGTAAAGGTGGCTAATATAAAGATGTTGACCAAGATGGTAATAAATAGTCAAAGGTTATTATTAAAGAAAACTCACCAGTGTCAATACCTGGACCAGATAGCTGAGGCAGTCTCCACTGGGGAACAATCTCCAAAAGATGCTGCCTAAGTGGTGGTCAGCCCTTAAATGAGGTCTCAGAGGGGGTGGAGTCGAAGTCCACCCCTTCCGGGAGCACAGCTAGATTACTCTCACCTGTGATCCCGCAGCTGACCCAAAACTTGCCTCAGCTGTTCAGTGAGTGCTCAGCTCAGTGGTTCAAGCTGTGATTTCCCATACAGAGGTGAATTCAACCTCTCAGTGGAGCTTTCTTTTTCTTTTTTTTTTTTTCTCTTAAACTTCTCCTGGTGTAGTAGACATAGCCCACTGAAGTATGACACTAATATTGGGTATTTACAATGACTACTTATTTAATCACTGTGTAGGAAAAGAACAGTTACAAAGGATATTCTATTATTTTATTTCTTTATTTGGATATTTATTCAAATGGCAAGAACAAACTTACCAGGAAATCTGCAAAATTTGGAGTCTAGAGGAGGATGGTTGTAACAAAAATGTGTTTCTTGTGAGTGTTGTATTATGGGGGGGAAACCTTCTAAAAAACATACACTAAATCTGGTAGAAGAGAATAATAACATTTACATTCTGGAGACATGAAGTTCTCTCTATTAATAGTGAAGGGTTGAGCTTAGAGATTTAATTGATGTCTAGCTTTTCGTGGGTTACTTATCCTAGATAAATCTCACCCTCTGTTCTTTCTAGTTCTTTATCAACAGAATCTGCTGTAGAGCAGAGTCATGGGGATACAATAAGCTAACCTTAAAATAGATATCTAGCAGTGATTTCTTAGAAAGGTCTTTAAAATCTTTCCAGGAAACAGAGTACATGAGTATCTTTGGTTCTGCAAAGCAAAGAGATGTTATGTCACCTACCCTCCTTATGCGAAAAACTAGATCAAGGGTAGCCCAGTTTCACATGTATACTTGTGAGCATATTGTAGTCAGCTATACAGATTACAATATTATGAAAGATTTTCATAAAAATATTTTGATTTTCTATACACAGCAAACATTCCATAATATTGCTCTGGTATGACTGTTAGTTCCTGATATCCTTAAACTGTTTACCACATCACTTTGCTCATCTTTGTTAATACTGGTTCACTGAATTAGGGGAACTTTTTCCATGGCAAGGGAGCCTTTTAAATGTTACATTATTTTGTGATGTTAGATTATTTAATGTGAAACATACTGAAACTGCTGTCAAATTGACTTAATCTTTTAGGAAATTAAGCTGCATTATCTCACACAATTCAGACTTCTTACAAAAGCAGCAAAGCGAATCTAGTGTGTAGCTGTCAGGAGATAATCACCCCCCTTGGGAATTATAGATATTCTGCTAAATCACTTACAATCTTAGGAATATGATTATAGTATGACAAGTATACCCCCACATCAGCACTTACATTTTTTATCCATGGACTGCCCACAATAACTCTAGTTGAAACACATTAAAAGAGCATTTATTTATGCTATTAAATATCAAGTTTTAAATAACCTAACTAAATAACTAAATGAGAAGAAATAAATAAATAAATAAATCCACAATCTAGCTACAGAATTCTATAACTTTATTAAAACTTTGTTAATGGAAATAATCAATATCAATGTTTCTGTAACAATATTAATGTTATTATTAAATATTATAATAAAGAAATTAAACAAGACCACTGACTATCTATAATCAGAATCCTCCAAGCGATAGGAACAGTATTAGTAAGAACAGGATTTAAAATTTTAAGTTAGAAGTGATATTGAAATTTTAAACAGCATTATTTATTTTTGGTTTTCAAATATTTAAACATACATAACTAATTTCGAGTGTTCCTCTGAGCTGAATAGAACACAATAATAGGAAAATTGAATTGTAGAATTCTCGTACCATTTTGACCAGGTAGGAATGCCGCTTGCAACACCGGAGGCCCGAGTTCAAATCCCCCCTGTGGTGCAAGTGGTAGAAGTGCCGCTCTGCTACACAGGAGGCTCGAATCCCAGGGGTTGGACTCGATGATCTCTAAGGTCCCTTCCAACCCACACGAGACTGTGATACTGTGATACTGTAACCATGATTATGTGTCTGAGACTGGCAAGGAATGTTTCAAATCAACATTAGGCATCCAACAAAGCTTTATGGACCATTTTACATCTCAAAGTATTTATTTGGAGCTGTTTGCCTTCAAATGGGAGGGCAGAACACATAGAGAAATTCAAAGGGAAGAAGGTCCATGAAATGTGGAAAAAGGGCCTGTCCACTTGAGAAGAATCTGGAAATCTTGTCAAGGCCTGTAGGGATGCACTGAGGAAGGCAAAGGCCCATATGGAATTTGGTCTGTAAAAGGAGGTAAAGGATAACAACAAATGTGTTTTATTGTTATTATTATTATTTATTTTTATTTATTTATATCTATTTAATTATGTCAGTGGTAAAAGGGAGATTAGAGAAAATGTGAGTCTGCTACTAAGTGACGTGTGTGCCCTGGTAACAGGGCATTCTGAGACGGCAAAGATTCTGAATGCTTTCTTTGCTTCTGTCTTTACTACAAAGACTTCCTTTTGGGAATCCTGGGCCCTGAAGGTAAGAGAAAGAGTCTGGGGAATGGAGGACTTCAGTTTAGTTGAGCAGGATATGATCAGAGACCATCTAGCCAAAATCTTTTTTTTTTTTAAATTATTTTACTATTAATATTATTTTTATTATTTTAATCAGTCCTTTGCCTCTTGTCCTGTCAACAAGTGCCACTGTGATGAGTCTGGCTGTATCTTTTACAGTTATCTCCATCAATTTTTTGCACACATCACTAAGATTGTCCTTCTCCTCTCCTGGCTGAATAATTCCAGCTCTCTCAGCTTATTCTTGTACGTCAAAAGTGCCAGTTATTTAACCATCTTAATAACACTGAAGTCTATTCTTAACAAAAACATTTACATGATGACAGGTCTCTGAAAGGTAAAAAGACACTTTGTTATGTTTTTTTTTGTTTGTTTTGAATATTTAAGAACAAAATCTATCACAAATATTACAAGTTTCTTAATTATTTCAATTTTTGAAGGACAAGTTTAATTCAGAATTAAAAAAAACAAAACAAAACAGGAATGATTTTTAAAATGAAATACAAATGGTATTACCTTTTTCTTGTTTCATTTTCTTAAGATATTACAAGCAGGATTCAAACTTCTTAAGAAACCTACTAAGTGAATGCAATATAAAAATTTTAACTCGGTAAGAATTTTGTCATTTCAGTTTCTGTTCTTGGTGTCTGCATAAATGGATAAAGTATTAAATACCAGATTAGCAGGATTACCTGAGATATGATTTGTGTTTTAAGAACAAGAATTGGAGAGTAAGAGAATGAAAAAACATCCAAAAAAAAAAAAACTGTGAAATTAGTGATGCAGTAATGTAACCCAAACAATGTTATGAACAAAAATCTAATAAAGAACTGGAAACAGCAGTGGGCAGTTTCTTAACACCATCAGATCTCTTTTATGCTAAGATGAAATTTGTCAGAAGTTGAAATAAAAACTAATTATATCAGTGCTAAATAAATTTAAGTAACAATTAAGTTGCTATAATCTCTTTTGAATTAAAACAGATTGAAGATATAAATTGAGTTCCAAATGTGAGATACTTACACTAAGTTATTTAAATGCAATGTCTAAATGAATTTCTATTAATTTTAGCTGCATGATAGTCAACAGAAATCTAATCGAAATTCTGAAAACCTATTCTGCTATCCAAGGATAAAAGTCTGTGAACACATTGTGGAAATATTTGAGATTTCATAATTCTTTTATTTTTTATTTTTTTCCCTTAATGGCACCCCATAGCATAAATGAAGTCAGTGAAAAATAACAGTATCAGTAGTAGGTATATGGTGTGTACATATGTTAAAATAATGCAGTTATTCTGCTAGTCTATTCAAAGAAAGGAGAAAGTATATCAAACCATTCTGATTCTAACAAAGCCACTTGTATATTCTGGGAAAGAGTATACTCAAGACAATCACTTAAAAGTAAATGATTTGCCTGGAAGGCAAGCGGTATCCTGGGCTCCATCGGGTGAGGGGTGGCCAGCAGGGACAGGGAAGTGATTCTCCCTCTTTGCTCTTGTGAGGCCCCACCTGGAGTACTCTGTCCAGGTAAGGAACCCTCAGTACAAGAAAGACATGGAGCTGTTGGAAAGGGTCCAGAGGAGAGGTGGCAAAGGGGTGACAAAGATTATCAGGGGACTGGAGCACCTCCCCTGTGAAGACAGGCTGAAGGAGCTGGGCTTACTCAGACTGGAGAAAAGAAGGCTGCGGTGTGACCTTATTGCAGCCTTTCAGTACCTGAAGGGAACCTATATCCAGGAGGCGGTAAACTCTTCAAAAGGGCTGATAATAGCAGGACAAGGGGCGGTGTTCTTCGAGGTGTTCAAGGCCAGGTTGGATGGGGCCCTGGGCAACCTGATCTAGTAAATGTGGAAGTTTGGTGGCCCTGTCAGGTAGGGGGGGGTGGAACTTCATGATCCTTGAGGTCCCTTCCAACCCGGGTCATTCTGTGATTCTGTGATTCTGTGAAAAGTTAATAAAGCAAATTACCAGTTCCTGGGAAAGAAGTAGGTGTCTTTTGAACTGCTGTATTTGATGGAAGTAGCACACACCCAGTACAATTTTAGCTCAGAGTATAAGATATAAACAATTGAACTGCAAGCTGTTGGTAAAATGGAATGTCCCTTTTTTTTAGGTTAAACCATTTTCACACCTCTCGTACCTTAAATAATTTTTCCACCAAAGTAACAAGCTTTTTAAATCCATAGCCACCTGTCAGCCATGGATATACACATATTTTCATAGCATAAGAAACAGTATCAAAAACATGCTCGAGGTTAATGATGTCTGTAGAATTTAACGTCCTATATTTTAAAAGAACCATACCTGCAACAGCAGTGCTTACGTAGCTTTCTGTTTGGAACTAGTTTAGAAAATAAATGCAGTACCCAACTTTTTTTTTTTCTGTTGTTTTGGTTTTAATTTGTACTATCTATATACCCTTAAAATTCTTATTTCAGCTCCTACTGTGTAGAGAGGAAGGCTGTTCAATCTCCAAGACAAACCATAGACTGATTTTGCAACACATTTTCTTAAAAACATAAACAACAACAACAACAAAACAGTTATTAACATGACATACAATTTAATTCAGTTGCTATAGAGATCTCTACAGGAACACAAAAATAATTAAAAGGAAAAAAAAAGAAAAGAAAAAAAAAAGTTAAATTAATCTACCTCAGAACCTTGTTGCCTAGAGTGCACCCCCTATAGAGAGAGTGAAAAAATTAAGTCTTGTTTACTGTTATTTCCATTAACTGATGTTGTTATGGATTATATTATTGTCCGGTTGATTTTTCAGGTGTGGAAAACAACAGGGGAAAAAAAAAAAAAAAAAGAAAACAAGACTTAATCTTAATGAGCAAGTGACATGTGCATTGTGAGCTGCAACACAATATATACTTCTTGAACCACCTGGATCTTTTCTACTTGCTCTTCATTTTATTTCAATGTATTATTGAACATATTTTGAGACTGGGGAAATTGTTTCTATCCACAGGTTTATCACAGAATCACAGAATTATCAAGGTTGGAAAAGACCTAGAAGATCATCTAGTCCAACCATTACCAATACTTCCCAGCTAAATCATATTCCTCAACACAACATCTAAACGTTTCTTGAACACTCCCATGGTCAGTGACTCCACCACCTCCCTGAGCAGGGCATTCCAATGCCTGACTACCCTTTCTGAGAAGTAATACTTCCTAATGTCCAGACTCAATCTCCCCTGACACAGCTTAAAACTATTACCTCTAGTTCTATCGCTGATTACATGAGAGAAGAGGCCAACCCCCAGCTCACTACAACCTCCCTTCAGGAAGTTATTGAGAGCAATAAGGTCTCCCCTGAGCCTCCTATTCTCCAGGCTGAACAATCCTAGCTCCCTCAGCCTCTCCTTATATGGCCTGTGCTCCAGACCCCTCACCAGCTTTGTAGCCCTCCTCTGAACATGTTCCAGGGCCTCAATGTCTTTCTTGCAGTGAGGGGCCCAAAACTGAACACAGTACTCGAGGTGCGGCCTCACCAATGCTGAGTACAGGGGGACAATTACCTCCCTGTTCCTGCTAGTAATACTGTTTTAGATGCAAGCCAGGATGCCGTTGGCCTTCTTGGCCACCCGGGCACACTGTCGGCTTATGTTCAGCCGAGCATCAATCAGTACCCCCAGGTCCGTTTCCTCCACACAATCCTCCAGCCACTCCGCCCCAAGCCTATAGCGCTGCCTGGGGTTGTTGTGGCCAAAGTGCAGGACTCAGCATTTGGTCTTGTTGAACCTCATCCCATTGGCTTCAGCCCAGCTCTCCAGCCTATCCAGATCCCTCTGTAGGGCCTCGCTACCCTCAGGCAGATTGACACTCCCTGCCAATTCGGTGTCATCCGCGAACTTACTGAGGGTGCACTGAATGCCCTCATCCAAGTCATCAATAAAGATATTGAAGAGGACAGGCCCCAGCACCAACCCCTGGGGAACATCACTCATGACTGGTCTCCAACTGGATTTAACTCCATTTACCACCACTCTCTGAGCCCAGTCCTCCAGCCAGCTCCTTACCCAGCCAAAAGTGTATCCATCCAAGCCATGGGCTGCCAGCTTTTGCAGGAGAATAGCATGGGAGACAGTGTCGAAGGCTTTGCTGAAGTCTAAGTAGACCACATCAACAGCCTTTCCTTCATCCATCAGACAGGTCACAGGATCATAGAAGGTGATCAGATTGGTCAAGCAGGACCTGCCCTTCACGAACCCATGCTGGCTAGGTCTGATTTCCTGGTCATCCCACACCTGTTGCGTGATCTCTCTCAAGACAATCTGTTCCATTACCTTCCCTGGCACCAAGGTCAAATTAACAGGCCTGTAGTTCCCTGGATCCTCCTTACAGTCTTTCTTGTAAATGGGATTCACATTGGCAAGCCTCCAGTCTTCCGGGACCTCACCCGTTAACAGGGAGCACTGAAAGATAATGGAAAGCGGCTCAGCGATCACCTCCACCAGTTCCTTCAGCACTCTCGGGTGAATCTCGTCCAGACGAGATGTAAGAGAGAGAATGTGAAATGATTTGTTCTTAAATTACTATCACACTACTCTGTTACAAAATAACAGTAGGAAAAGTTTTTTATCACCAGGAAATGTGTTTGAGGAAAATGGTGGAATGGATTTTACACTGTACTGAATTCTAATTTGTGGCAGTAAATGAATCAAGCAAGGTAACAAATGAATTTCACAATCTATTTTACTGCTCCATTAGAAATATTTTACATATGTATTTTCTTTAAGAAAGGGCTTGCATTCTGTACATCAAATTTATTATTTATTTTTAAATTCTCAACTGTTATTTACAACATAATATTTGTTGTTGTATAAATATTCGATTCAGAAAATTAGAGCTAGATTCATTGTTATTTCCTGAAGGACAAGACACATGTACTTTTAAGAGATTTCTACAATAGATGTAAAATATATCTTAAAAAAATACTTTTTAAATAATGAAATATTGGTATTCTTGGAAAACAATACAAGACAATAAATAAGTAAGAGCTTATGTGTTCTTTTCTCTGTATTCTGCAGGCAATGCATTTCATTTTCTATCCTCAGTAAGTACCCTTAAAAATTTCCACCTTATGTAGCGTATATACAGTTGCAGAACTAATTTTATCAGATCTTGTTCAGCTTTAATTCTTGATCATAAATAATTGTTGTGGCAACCGCATTTAAAGTTCAAGGATATGTTTAGGATCTCCACATCAAAATCCTCAAGGTGACAAAATATATATTTCAGAATTCATAGAGACAAAATTGAAACCAGTCTCTTGGTCTTGACAAATACATCTGTATGAACAAACAACTTAAAAGAAAACAAAATCAAAAGGTACACCTGCTAGAATTATTCAAGAACTAGTCTTTGTGAATTCAAACATAAGAAGAGGTTATGCTTTTGCTATACAGCACCTCAATTTAGCATAAAGAGTAGGCAACACGCATGCATACATCTTAGTAAAGTGAGTCTATTTCATAGTCATTGTGGCCTTCTGGAACTTGTATAAACAGGAGGGGAAACAGCTGTTTGCTAGGGTGGATACTGACAGGACAAGGGGGAATAGTTTTAAACTGAGACAGAGGAAGTTTAGTTTAGATACTAGGAGGAAGTTTTTCACACAGAGGGTAGTGATGCACTGGAACAGGTTGCCCAAGGAGATTGTGGGTGCCCCATCCCTGAAGGCATTCAAGGCCAGGCTCGATGTGGCTCTGGGCAGCCTGGTCTGGTTGCTGGTGACTCTGCACGTATCAGGGGGGTTGAAACTAGATGATCATTTTGGTTCTTTTCAACCCAGGCCATTCTATGATTCTATGGTTCTGTGACAGTTAATGATAGTTTGGAAATGTTCCTGTTTACTCTTCAGAAATGTTATGATAATTTTATTTGAGGACTTCTAATATTTTATAGTCATATTGTCATGAAAAAGTCATTTGTCTTCATATTTCTTCAAGATCAAAACAAATTTAATATCCCCTCTTCATGGAAAAGTGTATTAATCTATGTATTTTTAAGTTTGTTACATTTAATGGCTGGCTAAGAAGCATGACCAGGGGAAAAAAAAATCGCAATTTGAAAACAATAGTTATTGTTCTTCATCTATTTAAAACAACAGCTACTATTAATGAAAAATATACAAGTGCATAGAGAACCTGCTTTAGCAGAGTGGTCAGACTCGATCTCATGAAGTCTCTTCCAACCTCTGAAATTCTTTGATTCTGTGAAAGATGTTCAGCCACTTCCAGGAAAGTAGGATTCATTAAATGTTGCAGTCTTTTTGGGAAGACAAACATTACAGTGAACATCCTCTCCTTCTTCCTTCTTTACTATTTGTAAGGGAACTGCTATCTCATACCCTGAACAGATGAGTGAGTACCTGGTGAATGGGGTGGCTGGCCCAGCAATCACTGGTGAAAGCAGTTCAGCTGTGCTTCCCCCATAACTGGAAGGGGTAAACCCTGGATCATTTAAGGGCTTGTCTCCAAAGTGAGAATGTGTCTTAGACAGATGCTACTTCCTGGGAAGGAATATTCTGTAATTAGAGACCATTATCAACAATTGAGTACAGTCAACTTTTTACTGTATTGGTTATCAATTTTTTTCAACTGCATTTTGCCTTGCATTGAGCATGATACAGTATGGTATGGAATATCCCTTTGGTCTGCCTGTATCATCTGTCCCAGCTGTGTTATCTCATGGCTCCTTGTGTACCACTGGCAGGAAAACATGAGAAGTACCAGGGATGCCCGGAAAGTAATGCCTCCTATTTCTTTTTATGTTGGCCCACAATGTCATAGGTGGGTATCGGAGGCATGGAAGTACAAAATGAACCTTTCTGACAAAAAGCTGTTAAATTTTGTTGCTGCACTATGGGTAACAGCAGAGGGGAAGTCTGACAAACTGGTGTCTAACATGGAAGCACATGCAAAGCAAATAAGTGTAATTAAATTTCTCCTTGCAGAAAAAGCTGCACCCATTGACACTCATTTATGCCTGCTGAACATTTACAGATATCAAGCAGTGGAAGTGAACAGAGTAACACAGTGAGTTGTATGTTTTGGCAGTGGCAACAGCAACAGTTGGTCATTTCCCCTGTTACAAATTTGGACAAGAACCATGCTCCTAAATTGCTGGTGAAAATGCACAGTTAATGGTGGTGACTACATTGAGAAACAGTGTCCGGAAGCTGAGATTTTCCTCTGTCACATAGTGCTATTGTGTTCTTTGTATCTATTGTAGTTTTCATGGAAATAAATCTGAATTATTACTTTTAGAGTGATCTACAATGTAAAGTTTTGGCTTGGTTCAAACACTGCCCTGTACTGACTAAAGTGTTATTGTGCTAACAGTGTAATTTTAATCAAAAATCCAAAGCACAGTATTGTACAAACCTACCCTTTTAAATAAAATTAACTCTGTCTCAACCAAAACCATGATACAGATTAAGAGAATAAACTTTCTCAAGTATCATAGGGCAAAATACTCTGAGTGCCTCTCTTATAAGTAGAAACAGAGTCAGGCCTATTCAGTCCAGAAAACAGGAGGCTGAGGGGTGATCTAATCAATATCTATTAACACTTGAAGACAGGGTACAAAGAAAGTATTACTCAGTATCTCTTTTGGCAAAGTGAACCAAGCACAATTCCACATGCTATTCCTGTCTGTAGCTATTCATACAAACTAAAATGCATATTACTGATGAGTAATAAGATTGAAAAAATGCTGCTGTTTTCTTTCCTTTTTTCCTATTATTTTCTGTTGTGTATACGCAGTTGGGTTTCTTTTTTTTTTTTTTCTTTTCTTTCTTTTTTTTTTTTGTTGTTGTTGTTGCTTTGTTCTTACTTGCATTATTTTTCTTTTCTCTTTTAAACCTCTAATAATTCAAAAAGAATTTTAGCTGAGAAATGAAAGATCAGTATCTCTATTATTCTTTACCAAGCTTTGACTATTATTTTATATTTCTACTTTTCTGAGTCTGCAGTGTTCTCCAGTTCTGTATGGAAGGGCATTCTGTTGAAAGTGCTGATAGATTTTGGAAGCTGTAATTTTAAATATGCATTCCAAAATACAGCTAAAACATACTGACAGAACTGAATTATATGTTTCATAGTAGTCTACTTTAGGTGCAACAAACCAAAGTATTAGTTTTGATTCTCTCTAAAAATACATTTCATGAAAGACACTAGAATAAATTACAAACATGAAATTTTTACTCTTTGCTCAGATTAATTTTAAAAATACAAGAAAATGTGAAAATGCAAATGAAATAAGCTGCTGTGCTCTGATAAGTGACTCAGAACAACTTCAAATATTTCTATTAAAGTAAATCAGTGTACTTCTTGCAGCTGACACACTATCTATTCCACCTCTGAAATATGGTGTCCTTTTTATTCATTATGCATAGTCCATGCCAGTAGAAAACACTTTTTTCTATTTGTTTTGTTTTGTTTTGTTTTGTATTCTTTTGTTAGTCATAACAGAAACAAGGAGCTAAAAGCTACATTAGCAATTGTTTTATCTTCTAAAGATGCAGAAATGGTATAAATACCCATTGTGGCAGCAAATATTTGATGCTTTAGAGAAATTAAAATTGTCATTTTCACCATATAAGATATTAGTGTCTGAAATGACTGACAAACTTATGGGGTCAAAAACAACAGAAAGAAGGGGTAAGTAACTAGCATAAGCTGAAACTGCCAACTTTAATAAATTATGACAATTCAAACACTTCTCTGTGTATTCAGCTAAAATGACAGAAGCAAATGAACAAATCTTGCTGTAAATTTCCTTTGATTAAAAAAGAAAAAAAAAAATAGGAAAAAAATGGTATTTTTTTATATATCATATGCTGGAATAACTGTTCTTCTACTGTATAATTCAAACCCACTGACAGAAAAGAATAATGAGCACTATGAATATGTCCTGGTGGACAAAGCATTGACCGTGAGCTGTGTAAGAGGCCATGCTTTTTACATTACTGTCTCAAAGTTTGCTGAAATGGACAAGTTCAGGCAAGTCCTGGCCAAGGTTCCAGGACTCCCTTTGTCTGAGACACACAGGAACCAAGGTTCGAGAAATCCCTTTGTTAAGGAGATGGACAAGTCCGGAAGCTACATAAGGGAGATAAGATGCTGATTAATGGCCCTTAAGTGGTCTTTTGTGTTGGCCCATCTCAAGGAAGATTGCCATCTCTGAGGAAATCACAGGACTCTGACCCGAGCCTTCCCGAAATGTCTCGAAGGCTGGAAAGAAAGATGAAAAGGGCACGGACAAACCACAGTTTTTGTGGTTTCTAGGTATCTGACCTCAGATTCCTCCACCGTTGTCCTACTGCTGCCTACTGTTTCTTCCGGGATCGCTGCTTGAGACTCTGCTCCGTGGGACCTCGCTGCCCGAGACTCCGCTTCTTGAGACCACGGTACTCTGACCATCTTTTCTGCGATTCACTGATCTGCTGCTTGCGGCCTGCTACTCCGCTGCTGCTCTCCCCTACGCTTATTTTGCCCCGGACCAACGTTAACAACGTGCTACGGAATGCTGCTGCATCCAGGAGGTGACTATTCCCTGCTTTAACGTAATTCTTGCTCTTTTCTAACTTTTCCTATCGCCTACTTTCCCTTCCC
Source organism: Coturnix japonica (assembly GCF_054131305.1). Taxonomy (NCBI): domain Eukaryota; kingdom Metazoa; phylum Chordata; class Aves; order Galliformes; family Phasianidae; genus Coturnix; species Coturnix japonica. Next base: position 144,769,535 of record NC_140663.1, read on the forward strand.
CATCACCCTAATTTTGATATTTCGTCACTCTCCCTTCTCCATCCCCTCAGTTGTCTATAATTTCTAATAAACTGGTCGGATCAACATTTGAATGCTCTTCTTCTTAATCTCACGCCGGGCATAACATATCTAAAGAACCTATGCCTCACTCCTAAATTGGAGCGAGACAGAGCTGGTAATGCACCCTTGTGGCAAAGAAAGTCATTGGCTTCCTGGGATACATTAATGGCCAGCAGGTTCAGAGAGGTAATCCTCCCTCTATATTCTGCCCTGGTGAGGTGACATCTGGAGTACTGTGTCCGTTTCTGGGCTACTCAGTTCAACAAAGACAGGGATCTCCCTAAGAGAGTCTAGCAAAGGGTCACAAAGGTAATTAGGGGCCTTCAGCGTCTCTCTTACAAAGAAAGATTGAAAGACCTGGGATTGTCTAGCGCAGAGAAGAGAGGACAGAGGGGTCCTTATCAATGCTGATAAAAACGCAATGGCAGGAATGATGTAGATGAAATCAGGCTCTCTTCAGCAACAGTACAAGGGGCAATGGACACAAACTGGAACTGGTTCCTTACAGATATGAGTATTAAACATTTTCATGTGGAAATAACATTATATACTGTGAATACAGTGGCTACAGCTATTTTTTTTTTCTGCTTTTGGCTGCTATTCTCATAGGTAAAACAAAATCTGTTTACTTTTACATTGGACTTCTAGCTTGGATTATTTTATCACTAAACTTGAATTAGAGAGTTGTTATCAAGTTTTGTTTATTTGTTTGTTTGTTTGTTTTAATTATCTTCATGGCATTTAGGTACTTACCCTCATCTCATTCTATACTTTATTGGTAAATCCTGGATTTTCCATCAAGTATTACATCTAATTCCCAGTAGTTCTCTGGAGATATTAACTAATTGAACTCAAACACTATATTCACATCTAAATTGTTGTGTTTAAACTCAAATAAAAAATCTTTTTTGACTTTAACAATCTGACAACATCTTGTTTTGATCCCAACAGCCTCCATCAACAACCTCCACTTTTACACTGTCTTGTAAGAGAGGTTTTTTAAAAAGAAAAATTGTTCAAGAAGTGACTCATTTTGACCGCTTTGCTAATGTTACAACCCTCATTATTTAACCACAAGCTTCTATCCAGAATCCTGAAGGTTATCAAGTCAGTGTAAATGTTAAATCAATCATAAGTGAGCTTTCAATCATTTATATTAATAGGTACAATATTTCTTACTAAAATGTCAACAGTTTATGGGCTGGTTTGGCCTGGTTCCATGACTAGTGGGGAAGGGGAACCCATACATCCACACCCTGGAAAGGGATAAGGGGGAAAAAAAAGGGGGTGGGGGTGGGGGGGAGTTAAAGAGATGGACCTAAAAGCAAAACAGCAGCAATGATATGAGGAGGACAATTTTACTAAATAAGATATCAGTATGCAAGATAGCACACTACAATACAATATAATACAATGTAATTAGAATTGAAACTAATAAATCAAATCAAATGAGAGAGAGTGTCCAAAAGCCAAAGGCCTTATTTAAATGCTGTGATGAGACAGCACCCACAACAGAGGTGAGCCAGATGATTGAAAAGGGAGTAAGGTCAAGTGACCTATGAAAAGCTTTTATCTTTCACGCTGAGTGGAAATTGTAACAGAAGAGCACACAGTACGAATTCTAATCATTCTTATATGACTAATTTTGAGATAACATAACCATGTTATCCATTATATTTACACATTCAACAGATACGACATCTGTTTGACTCTGTTATGTGGAATAGCCTATAGTTCTATAGCCTTGTTAAAGATTGATTTGCAGAATATTTATATATGATTTCTTTAGCAAATCTGGCCATCATTTTGAAATAAGTAATTCTAGTGTGCAAGATTATGTCACTTGACAATGATTTTACTTTTTCTGTAAGAATGTTATCAGTGGTCAGACAGAACAAGACCTTATCAGGAGTTATGTTATCCCACATGACACATAATCTCTGATGTATCCACACTTAAAAGTCAGAATCTGAGAATAGCAGCAGGCTAATTTGCTTTAGGGCTTTTCTGCATGATTGGCATCATTCTGTTCTTTTGGAAACTGCTGCGTTCCTCCTGGGAAAGAATTTAAAAATCTTTCATGGCAATATCTTAAATAGTACGCTAGTTTCAGCATATGAATTGTGTCCAGTAAGAAACATAGAATTATAGAATTACTTGGGCTGGAAAGGACCTCAAGGCTCATCAGATTCTGAACCTCTGCCACAGGAAGGGCCACCAATCTTCAGATCTGGTACTATACCAGTCTGCCCAGGGCCCTGTCCAACCTGATATTGAACACCTCTGGGAATGGAGCACCTAGAACCTCCCTGGGCAACCTGTTCCAGCACTTAACCTGGACAGGACCAATCCCATGAGACAGTCATTTAGGAGTAATGATAAAAGGCTCTAATAGGTATAGAATGGATAGAGTTTTTATTTAAGGAGCCAGATTTTTACACTGCACTTCATATCAGTTTTAGCTCCAAAGCGTGTCTCTTAGATGCTAACAACATTAACAGTAGTTGCCACTGTTCCATGAACTCTTGAAGAGCCCAGGAAACTAAATATGTAATGTAGATTCTAAGATTATAATCCAGAAGGTACTTGGTTTACTCACAATTGCCTTTCTCCTATTATAGACCCATTACAAATGGTAAATATTTTTCTTACATTTGGTGGGGATGTTCTTGGCAATTATGGTTGTTTGCTTTTCTTTTTCTTAAGGGGACTCAAATTTTCATTCTGACATATTTTTCAAATGAAATATGTAAAGCCCAAATTTCATCAGTAAAAGACTGAAGTAAAACAAACAAACAAGCAAACAAGAACCAACCAATCAACCAAAGGAAAAAATAAACAAACAAAAAACCATCTTTTCAGGACAACAATTTAGGAATGGCGCAATCAAATCCTTGTATTAATAATACCAGATGTCAGCCAGGTACTTCAAAAGGATTCCAAATCCTTAGTAAATTTAACACCTAAATTAATCTAGTTTGCAGAGTACTTTCTGCTGTCCAAGCCAAAAGGTACCCAATCACAAATCCACAGAAAACATCACAAGAGAAACGTGCTCAAGTCTATCTTGTGCACTACTTGACCTTTCATATTCTCACAGAATCCCTAACTCCTGTAACGTTAAGGTACAGTAGTTATATTTTGAGTGTTTTTTCTTGGTTCAGAGTGCTTTGAAACATGTAAAAGCAACACTATATCACTCTTCAAGTCACACTAGATATTGTCAAACTGAGAGTATGTATGCTATGCTATGGGATGTCTCATTGAGCTTGGTAGATGTACTTCAGGACTGGAAACTCATTGGAATTATGCCAACTGCACAGATTGAAAGAAATCAAACATTTCTCTGTTTGTTTTTCTTCACATTAATTAATAGAGAAGGTTTACAGACTTGTATCATTCAGGCAGGAGTTTTAAACATTTTGTATGATGTAAATCATGATGTTAGTTTTGCCTTTGTTCAGTTTTAAAGGATAATAATGAACCCTGATCTTCTGAAAACATACCAGATACCTGAATCTAACTGTATGGAAATACTTCCCTTTGATAGAAGGCTCCACTTTTACAACACTGTCACAAAACAGGAGTCCGGACAATTTCCTTGTATAGCTGCTGAATAATTTTACCGGCTAACACTAGGAGCCTTCCTGTTTCTAGAGACTCACAGCTGTGACCAACTCTATAGCTTTCTTCATGAACAATCTGACATTTCACTACAACACTGAAACTTGGAAAAAAATCTCACTTTAATTTCTTTATAAAGAAATGATTAAGTTTCTATGATATTTTTAAAGAAAAAGGTGAACAAAAACTAAATTTGGACACTTCAGAAAAACATGTTTAAATGAAAATGTACGTACCTTCATGTATTTTAAAGAGGTACAAACAAACAAACAAACAAAAAAACCATAGTATCTATTAAATTGTTAATTAGGTTTGAACATATAATTATTTGAAAAGAACTATGAATGCAGAAAACGGAAGTCTCTTATTTGGAGTATGCAAAACTCTCATTTATAGTTTGTCCATCATCTCTTTACATTTCTGTTATTCACGCTTTGCAACTTTCCTGACATTCTATGATTCAACAAATTTGTATATCAGCACTACTTTGCTCTAGATCAAATTCAGTCTACAGATTTAGTTTAGATTATTCTGGTGTAATTGAATTCACTATTTTACCCAAAGTGCTTGCAATGTTATTAACATAAATAGTCATAAAATTAAATTAATGAATACTACGAAACAAAAAGCACAATGAAATAAGATAATTGTCTCTTTCACATTTTGCCTTTCCACTTCTTACTCATAGCTATAATTGTTTCCTTGGAAAGACTTTTAATTTCAGCAAATTCAAACTGATTAGCAGTGAGAAGTATTTCTTTCTTCACTTTAGCTCTATGCTTAGCAGCACTAACTATTCATAACAGGCTTATGGTAGCATTGTATAAGGTATTTGTTGAGAGGTAAGTTGTAAGATATCAGTAAAAGTAAAAATTAATTTTCTTAGCTTAAACATGGACAATATTAACAACATATCAATGGTTTGGTTGTTGCTGAGTGATGGGTGCAGACAAGACTTCTCAGCTCTGAAGAGATGCCACCATTATGGCAGCTAACTTCTTTACAATGTAATAGAAAACTCTAATATTCTATCTTCCTACTGGTTATTCGTAATGAAAATAACCATTTTCTCTAAACCTATTGGATGGTTTCCCTGGATGTAGGTCAGGTGTATGGGATATAGGCTATCATCTTTACTTATTTACTGATGGAAAACTGTTTTGGATTAAAGGTGGGCTTTTTTGTGTGTGTTTTATTTTGTTTTGTTTTAATAAATATGCAAAAGATGCATTGCACCACTCTGCATCTTTTCCTATATAAACAACTTGAGTAATCCCAATCTATAGTGATATAACTAAGAGAAACATAAGACTTAATATGATTTCTAGGTCAGTTACTAAAGAAATACAATAGCAGTTTTAAGTTCTTACCAGTATTTTCATGGTTGTTTAAAATATCTAACAACATTTTTTTGTCCAGATCACACTGATGAAATTTAATGGGACCAAATGTCTTAGATAACTTCCAGAGATTTTCCTAAGAGCCTACACACTGTTGTTTGTTTTCTACTAACACATTTACAGCATTTATTCATACACGAGCATATTTCAAACCTACACATAAAAGTTAAATATTTCTATTATTCTGTATGAAGATGATCACCCTAAAAAAATCACAGTGGATAAATATGGCAAATACTACTAATTACTACTAATGTTATGCTAATTTGGCTCATCCAAGTTGGCCGCTGTTAAGAATCTGAATATAATCTGAATACTATAAATGCTTTTACATTGTTATCTTAAATTTGCAAGTTATAGTGAAGTTCCCAACTTTTAAATGGAATAAGATACAATGCTATCCTCAAAGGACATATAAATTATATTTTATATTCCTAAGGGAATATAAAACCCATAACAGGGTTAAAATGGATTTCTGTTTTGCACATTAAGTCGGATTTGTAACAATTTTTTTTTTTTTTTTTTCCTATCTGCTTTGAGAAAGAGTTTCATTTTCTGGTTCAGCATAAAATATAGGGCAATATTCATGCAAATCTCTTGGTTGGTTGAGAAAGATAATTAGACTTTAATCTGTGGTGGGATTCTCACCAACTTTTGGATAGATTCACAATGGATACCTACAGTTAGGAAAGTTTAGATTTTATTTAAGTTAATAGATGGGAACTATTTATTTATTTATTTGAAGAATGATTAGTCTAATCTTTAATAGAGCTCTCCATTTGGCTAACATGACTTGAATTCAAGAAATACTCTTTTCTCTCTTGATTCCATTGTCATCCATCTAAAAGAATTCACATTGAAGCTTCCTGTAAATATATTTAATGTGAAGAAATTATTCATTTTAACACAGTTTGCATCAGTAATAGAATTAATGAAACTATGCATTTACGTAAGCTTGAAAGATTCATATTTACTTCTTTGGAATAAACAAAGAACAACAACACAGATGCAACATAACATACATAGAAACATAAAGCAATAACAATAACAAAAACAATAACAATAAACAAACAAAAAAGAATGTAATTGTCCCATCTGATGCTGCAACTGGGATGTAATTTTTTTTTTTATTTTTTTTTTTTCATTGAGGAAACTGAAATAGTTTTCAAATATTTTAACACTTATTTCTAGTCTTAACTAACTCTGAGTTATTTTGTTTATATACACATATATATACAGTTTTAGAGTACAATTTATTCTGAAATTCTTCACCCTGTGTTTCTCTTAAAATTTTGGGAACAAAAGTAGTACTTGTTTTGGACACTTCTGTTTGGCATGAGCGTAATATTTTCATGTTGATACTGAGTAAAGGAGATGTTTAAACAAATACAAGCTATGCATTAATTTTCTGTGAATTGTATGGATGCTACACTAAAGAGCCTTTGTTTTCCACAAGAGTAGGAAGTAGAATGAAAGCATGAGATTCTAAAGGTTAGCTGGAGAAATATTATCCTTGGGGAACCCTTTTAGCATTTGTAGTGTAGGACTTCCACATTAGAAATGCTTATTAAAAAGAAAAATAAAATTATTCTACTTGAAAGAGAAAAAAAGCTGAAAGCTACTGTATTTGTAATAATATTTCACATTTCATTCACATTAGCATGTACCATCTCCTATGCATAGACGCAAATCATAGACCTCCCGGGAATTTGTTCATTGTGATTGTGCTATTAATTTTTGATTTATATAACCACTGTACAATGAAAACTGACTTAGAAATTGATGAGAAGACTGAAAAAAAAAAACTATGAATGTAGGAAATTCTCTCATTTAATCTCCATTGATTATGCAGCCAAGGGACAGGAAGGATTTTAATCTATTTGCACTTCTCATTACATCTTTGCATTTAATACATGGATTTATAATTAGAAGGAAACTCCTGGGGAAAGATGACAGACCTATTGTGTATGCTTAATGCTGTTTAGCAATTCCTTGCACATCTGACAGAAGAAGCAATAATGGCATCAATGGAAGTGATACATAGGTGAGTAACATATAAGGAGAAAAATTAAAAAATTTCAAATTAGAATTACAGAAAGACTCCTTTGGATAAGGGAATCCATTTTTTTGCTCCAAAAATCTGAGTTCCCATAGGTGTTTTAGAATAAATTGCCTCCTGAGTATGTATATTTCTGTCTATACTGTAGAAGATTATGGTAAATGGCTCTGATTTGTATGTATACGTATTTTGACAGTTGAACACGTGTATAAATATAAATTAAAAATACTGAATAGTATGAAAATATGTAATTTTGTAATTAATAATTAAATTTATAATCAAAATAAAAACAATTTATTTATTTATGTTCTGAGGAGCCTAAGATTACTAGGAAAAGTGTGACCCAGTGAAACTGGTAATATATTCATATTTAATTTTTGTTGTGATACACTGACAAAGTTATCTCAGCATCATACTGTGCTCTTCTGTACTAAGTGCTTATCTTTCCCTTTCCTGTCATATTCTTGTTATTTGCCACTGGTCTCATACTACTTCATTAGGCAAAAAAATACTACAAATTTTCTTTGTAAATTTGTGCCCTTCCCTATCCTAAAACATACACTATGTCAAAACATACACTATGTCATTCACAAATTTCTTCCATAAGAAGAGAAGTTTGTTCTTATAATGGCAGTGTCCTTGAACATAGAATAAGGTGCTGAGCTACTTCTGTGGAAGTTGTTGTGTGTTCATTCCTCCATCTTCTACCAACATGATTAATGCTTCCTATCATATGCCCGTTAGAACAGTTGATAGTATCCGGTTTTACTATTTCTTCACAGGATTACTGAGCTTCTTTTGAGGCCAAAGGTCTAGTTCTCTCAATAGGTGAGTTGCTCCAGTCCTTTCATCATCTTTCATTGGATGTCTCTTGTAGCTCAGACTCTCTCTTGTGATGGGGCAAGGGGGATGGGGAGGAATTGAACACAGAGTTCCAAGTATGGCCTCATTAACACTAGGGGTAAGGATCACTTCCCTCTCCTTCCTGGCAATACTTTGCCTAATGCAGCCCAGGATAGTTAGACTTCTTAGTAATAAGGGCACTTAGTTGACTCACAGTGTTCACCAGGACACCTTGGTGTCCATGTTAAGATGTGTATGAGACAAAGATGTGACCTGAGAGAATTAGAACAGCTTCAGAAAGACAAATAATTCATGATAAATCTAATGGCTTTCTACAATGAAGGAACATCGTCAGTAGGCAAAGGAATGGCAACTGATGTCATCTATCTGGATTTCTGTAAGGTCTTTGACATGGCACCCCTCAGATTCTTATCTCTAAACTACAGAGGTATGGATTTGAAGGTTGAACTATTCAGTGAATAAAGAACTGTTTGGATGATTGCAGCCAGAGGGTTGTTGCTGGCAGTTCTATGTGTAGATGGAGATCAGTTAAGATTGGTATACCTCACGGGTCCATCTTGGGACCAGTGCTTTTCAATGTCTTTATCAGTGATACAGATAGCAGGATTGAGTGCATCTACAGCAAGTTAGCTGATGATTCCAAGTTTAGTAATGCAATCAACAAAATAGAAGGAAGGGATGCCCTCTGAAGAGATCTGGACAAGCTTGAAAAGTGGGGCCACATGAACCAAGTGATGTTTAACAAAGCCAATTGCAAGATGTCTCAGCTGAGTCAAGGCAATCCTGGCCATGAGTACAGACTAGTAGAAGAACTCATTGAACTCTCCCTGCAGAGAAGGACCAGAGGGTCCTTGGATGAAAAGCTGATCTTGAGCCATCAGTGTGTACTTGCAGCCCAGAAGGCCAACAGTATCCTTGGCTACATCAGTAGAGGAGTGGATAACAGGGAAAGGGAAGTGACTGTAGGCTTCTAATCTATCCCTGAAGGGCTCCACCTGGAGTAATGCATCCAGGCCACCAGAATGAGATGCACAGTTGTTGGAGCAGGTCCAGAAAATGACCTGCTACTGAGTAGTAACCCAATCTAATGAGTGAAAATACTGTTCCAGGAGGATCTGCTCCACGATTTTCCCAGGACTGGACATGAGGCTCTGCTCTTGCAGTAGGAGTGATTTTGCTCCCTCAAATGCTACCTAGAATTTCAGAGACACAAGAGTAAGCCTGAGTGTCTTTGAAGACTTAAGTATTTTAGAACAATTTGAGTATCTCAACCTTCAAAATGTCTTTTGAAATTCAGCTGTGCCTTGGCTTTCCTGATCTCATCTCTGTCTAAACAGCATCCTTGTATTTTTCCCAAACCACTTTCCTGATTCCACCACCTGTGTATTTTCTTCTTATCCCTCAGTTTGACCAACAAGATCTTGCTCATCTATACCAGTTTCCTACTTCCTCTGTTTGATTTCATATACTGAGTGATGGAGAGATCTGCTGCTCTCAGAAACATGTCCTTAAAAAGCTGTCATTTGCATTCCTATATCCCTAAGGAGAATTTACTAGGGTACCACATGAAATAATTCCTTTAACAGCCTGAAGTTTGCTCTCCTGAAGTTCAGGCTCCTAAGTCTGCTCTTCACCAGACCAACTTTTCTAGATATCACAAACTCAGTCACAGCATGGTTTTCACAGCCCAGACTGCCTACAATCTTAATATCTTTAATTATCTCCCCTACACTGATGAGCACCAGGTCCAATAAGGCTTCACTTCTGATTGGTCCGTTCAGTACCTGGAACAGGAAGTTTTCACAGAATCATAGAATCTTAGAATGACTTGGGTTGGGAGCTCAAGCTCCAACCCCCTGAGACATGCAGGGGTACCAACCTCTATATCTAATAATAGATGAGGATGCCCAGGGCCCTATCCAACCCAGCCTTGAACACCTCCAGAGATGGAGCACCCACACCCTCTCTGGGCAGCCTGTTCCAGCACCTGATCACTCCCTCTGTAAAGAACTTCCCCCTAGTATCCAATCTAAATCTTCCCTCTTTCAGCTTAAAACCATTTCCCCTTCTCCTGCCATTATCTGCCCTTGCCAATAGTCAATTCCCCTCCTGTTTGTAGGATACTGTAAGGTACTGAAATGCTGCAAAGAGGTATTCTGCTCAATTCTCCTGACGTAACTCCAATTACTGTAACCCTCTGAGCCCAAACCATTAACCAATTGTTCACCTATCATGTTATACTTTTGTCTATATATACACTGGACTTTTTCTCCAGAACGATGCTGTGAGAAACAGCATTGGAAGCTTTCCTGAAATTCAAAATTATCAAATTGACTGACTTTCATTGTTTAAGTAGTTGAATAACCTTGTTATATAAGCAAATCAAGTTAGTTAAACAGGAATTTCCCCTTGTGAACATATTTTGACTATAACCAATGACTGCAAACAAATCTGATTCTAAATGAAAGAAAAAAATAATAACCTTAAATACAATTGTAATGTTGAATTACAAATGAAGATAAACTTAATAACATTTTGGCCTGATTAAAATTTCATTATTTTAGTGCTGAGTTTAAAATCACAGAAAAAGTGGGAAAAACACAACCCGTGGAGTTTCAGTGATGCTTAAATATTTATCCTGAAATAATAACACATAAATGAAAATATTCTTGTTTTGTTAATTACAAACTAAATGCATATTCCTAGCAGTCTCAGCTAGGAGACTCCATTGACTTATTGTCAGTATGTGTATGGTTCTATCACCATCTAAGGTAACAAAGCTACATGAAAATTGAGTGGAATGTTTAGTATCTGTCAACAGTTTACAGCCTGGTTTAGCCCAGTTCTGTGACTAATGCGTTGGGGACCCATGGACCACTCCCTGGAAAAGGGGAAAGGGAGAAAAAGGGAAATGGTAGGGTGATGAGGCCTAAAAACAAAACAGCAGCAATGATCTGATGTGGAAAAGTAATTTATTGGAATACTGAAATGCAAGGTAACACAATATAATGAAATATATTTGTAATTTAAGTTAATAAATCAAATAAAATGAGAGAGAATGTACAAAAACTGAAAGCTTTAATGCTGAAGGTGAGCAAACATGCTGCTGGGATGGGCAGAAAGGAAAAAAAGAGAGGCACATCGTGATCTGCTAACCATTTTTATCTTTCACTCTGAATGGAAAACAGAAATGAAAAGTCCCCTGGGATATGTAGTTGTTCTTCTCAGAACCAGCTATCCATAAATATCAGCAGTCCATGGAAGTGGAGCACTAGCTCTTTAACTCCCAGTTTCTTATATGATGTTATGATGCGGAATATTGATTAAAAATATATATAAAACCATGAATATCCAATCTAATTCACACATACAGTTCTACACATACTGTTCTACATATAAATCAGAAGACACAATAGCTGTAATCAAACTTTCTCCCAGGAATTGTCATTTGAACATTTTAACACTTGAACTCCTCCTGGAGATCATTTAAGAGAGTACTAGTCCAAAGGACTAAAACAAGACATCAGAACTAAACACTGCAGGAATCATGTTCAATTTACTAGGGGGAAAAAAAAAAAAAAATAGGAAACAAAAGAAGGGCAATAGGTTGTACTGCTAGGTAGATGATGAAAAACTTGAGTAAGGGCAGCCTATTTCCTTTAAGAAGAAATTGCTTTTACTTTGGGAAGTTTACTCTGACTCATTTTGAATAGCTAGCTATACAACAGACTTTAGTCATTTGTGGTCATCATTTGCCATCCTCTCTATAGTTACCAGTATAGGGCTTTTGCTTGTTTCCCGAGTAACAGGAGAAATACTGAACTATTTAGATAACATTAACTATATTACACTGAAGTCATAGATATGCAAAATTTCAACTAATATTGTGACTTCAGGTAACATCAGATTTGTGCTTTGTACTTCTAATTTAAAACTGATTCTCATAGCTAATTACAAAGAATTCCCAAATCAGTAAAGCTCAATAATGATAAAAAATAGGATTTATTTTTTTCTTATTGGCCAAGATGACATATTCAAATAAATGGAAATGGATATTGAAAAGTGATGGTTATTTTCCATGGGGAAATTTCAAAGGATGCTATAAATACAAAAACATTGTGGAAAATGTAGGGTGTTTTTTGTTTGTTTGCTTGTTTGTTTTGTTTGTTTTTTAAGAAAAGTAAGTTGATTTCCATTTTCAGCCAGCAAGTTTTTCTCTTGTTACAGAAGTTTCATCAAATAGAACTTTTGAGATTTGAAAGGAACAGAAATTTCTCCAACTTAAACATCTACAAGAAGCAGAAACTCTGCCTGTCTGTTGAAGACCAAGAAAATCAGAGAACTGTTACTTGAGTGGAAGATAAAGCTGAAGCACAACATCAATTTATTTAAAAAGCAAAACACTTAGCATCTATTTAGAAAGGGAAGTGGTGCAAAAGCAAAGGATAGTAAGGCTTGTGCTTGTGCTTGCCTGTAGATATAGACAGCAGGAGAGTTCTTTCTGCTGAGGTAATGAATAATTGAAATGTTCTCAGAACCTAGCATATAAAGAGGCAGGATGCTATCAAACTAACTGTTGGAAGCAACAGAAATGGCATCCTGTTGTCTACTAATCTGGAAGCATGGAAAATACTGGACCTTAGAGCACTACAAGAGAGCTGAGAAACCTAAGTTTAGGGCTTTATTTTCTGGAGTTTATTATAGCAAGACAAGCTATGAAGGTAACATCATGGTAGACAAAAATTCCCACCATCATGGTGCCTCAGAATAGTTGATATTACCTTGGGACAGAGAAATAGATTAGCTGATATCTTATTATTTCTTCCAGACTTTTTTTTGTTTGTTTTGGCTTTGGTTTTTTCTTTTTTTTTTTTTTTTTATTTTCTCCCCACAGTGAGAATTCAAGAAATAATATTATGATTTCTTTTACTTTTATATCCACTTTGACACCTGAGAACAAGAAACATAGTTCTGGTTAAATGTGTTTATATATTTTTCAGTTAACACATAGAGACTTGTAACTACTAATCAGGCCACCCCTTTTTTAATGCAGCTCAGGATTTAGTTGGCCTTTTGGGTGAGTTCCTTGAAAGTCTAAACTCTGTGATTACCATCATCAAACAGCCTTGTGTCAGCACAAGACTTCTGAGTTCTTTCTTTCATTCTCCATGTCCTTTGTATCAGTGTACAGATGCTTAAGGAAAGCTTCTGAATATCTTTCAAAGAGGTATGTGAAAGTTTCCCTTAGTCCACAAGAGACTCTTATTTTATGATTCCTCCTTAATTACTCAAACCACGTGTCCATCTTCCAGGCAATGTCAAAGCTCTTCTCACTAGTTTAGCAAATAATCATTCTACCTTTATAAGACATATTTTCATTTACAGTCATTAGACTCTCCTTCAGAAAGCTGTGTGTAATTGTTGTATAGGCTAAAATCATGTTCACTGACACCAGAGGGTGGTTTGCTGAGAGAGCTGCTTTTACCTTAGTATTCTTATACTGAAAATTTTGTCTAAATAAATAAATAAATAAATAAAACCAGTCCTTTATATGCTTTCCTTTCTCAGTTTCAGGATTCTTGTATATGTTTTCTAGTTAGTTATAAGTACAAATCAAACCTTTCTATCACTAGCAAAAGTAACCAGCCATTTGAAGGATCTTTTTATATCTTTCCATCTTCCATTATGGGGCATAAGTCACTGCCTCTGTGCACTCTTTTTGGAGATTCTGTTTATCTCCTGTCATGCTCTTGGGTACAAAAACGGGTGCTAATTCTTTCTTTCAGTTTTCTCCATCCCTACTCATGTTCCTTGTCCCATTCCAGGGAAGATCAACAGGCACAGTATAGCTGAAGACCTGGTCAGTATCATCCAGCTTCAGGACTTTTTCTTCCACTTTTCTTATGTATTCAAGTGGTGTATCTAGAAAATAAAAAAGGGCAATTTTGGTCTGAAAAGCTATTGAAAATAATATTTAAATAATATTAAATTTCACTGAGAAGTCATAAAGACCATCTTAAAATTTTAATACTTTACATGTGAAAATTAAATGCAAAATTATCTAATTTTAATTTCATTTGTGAAGTTGAATGTTTTTTGTTAGTTTGTTTGTTTGAGACAAATGTAGAAAAATAATATAGAATTAAACAGTATGAGATGTTGATTCAATCAGTTCCACTGTTAGACTACACAAAGTAAAACCAGAAAAAATATTTTTAATAGAGACCACTTGGGCTGTTACCTACTGGGAGTGTTAGTAGGTTGACGTTTGGTTGTTCCCAAAGTTAAGTCAGTGAAGTGAAGAAAAAATATGAGAGCAGTAGAAGGACACTTTCACATTATATCAAATAAGTGAAAGTTTCTTCCATTCCTAGAAAACTGAAAAGGACAGTGAGGGGAAATGAAAAACAACATTGCATATCAAGGTTATTAGTAAATATGCTTCTTTACATTATGTTAACTTTAATCCTGATTTAACTTATTTTGGAATTATATTGATAGTTTTGCAGGCTTAAGAGGAAGTTCGTGAAGAAATTGGATGAGTAATTGTGAAAAGCATATATTTGAAACCAAAGCAGAAGGAAAATAACATTAAAAAGTAGTCTGGTTAGTAAATCTAAAATTATTTATTTATTTATTTATTTATTTATTTTTCTTATCAAAGTGTCAGTTTTACACAATTTTCTTAACAACATTAATCAAGTAATTTGTATTTGAGTATTATCATGATTATGTTTACTTAGAAAAATAGACTTTAATAAAAAAATATTGTTTACATTCTATTTTAATAGTATATAACCAAATTACTCTTATTCCACAGTCTGCAATTAATATAAATTTATACAGAAAATAAAAAATGTATTTTTATATTTTTCCATATTCTTAGCAACATCTGCTGAAATTGTGAATATCACTTGAAAAAAGAAAAATAATCTTTTTTAGAATTTTGACAAGTAGAGAGAATCAGTTTTGCATGAATGAAACAGAGTCAGTCAGTTCAACATATTTGGGTTTGGACTTGATGATCTCTGGAGGTCCCTTCCAACCCTTACAATTCTGTGATTCTGTATTTGAACAATGTAATTTGATCACTGAAGGACATAAGTTTGCATTTCTTTGTTGTTTTTGTTTGTTTGTTTTTAACAAAAAAACAAATAAACAATCAAAACCTCCATGCAGCTCTAAGACTTTTCTTTATATAAGACTCATTCAAAACACAAAAAGTAACAACAATTGCCACTGTGTGTGAGTGTGCTTTATTGGTTTGTTCTTTGTTCTTGTATTTGTTGCTTGCTTCAATTTTGTCTTTTTTTTTTTTCCTCCCCCACACTTTGTGCATTTTCTTTTCAATAAGCATCTTTTGATTCCATTACATTTTTTAATGCAATTCTTTCTTCACCACTATTTCAAGAAGCACAATGCACAGATTTATGGAAATACAGAATGACTTTTGTCAAAATGTTCTGATAGACACTTGAACACTAGCCATATAAATTCTCTTATGAACACTGTCTGCTTTATCTCTTCCTATAAATATTTTAAATAGCTCCAGGTTTTTCCTCCTTCATTTTTTTCCCCCACTAATTAACAACAACTACAACAAATATTTCATTACTATGGGATATATTTTTTTTAAAATTATTTTTATATATATGTAATTTTTATGGTATTTTATTCTTATTCTTCTTGTTATTATCATTATTTTGTACTAGTGATATTTACACCCTTTATTGAAAAGCAGACCTGGTTGGAAATTCACTTTCTCCTTACTTCTCCAGGTTTTCACTGGATTCCTGATGAAACATACCACAAAGAAATAATGATAATTGGCAAGAGTGAAGTTAGATGTACACAATTCTCAAAATGGCATCCAATTTCTTTAGGCTAAGAAGGAAAATATAGTAACCAGCTACTTTTACTGGCCAAATAAGGAAGGCATTTAGTGCCAGATACATTTACGTGGTCTGACTCAGATTTTGACATATTTGATATATTAAATTAAGCCAAGGGTCAGATTAATTCTATTTTACATCTGGACATTATTTTTTTTTAATTTTGAGAAAGATATAAATGAATTCTGAGCTTTGAATAATAAAATCAAATCTTCACTGTATATCTTATTCTGGATGAAATGTTGGAAGCCTGAATGCTTTCTGAATTCCACTTATAAATGATGAGTGCCTCCCAGCAATTCCTGATAATTAAGCATTTTCACTTTTACTCCTTTTTGAATTGCAAAAAATTGTAGTTCTTCTAATGGAGCCAGAAAATAAATTTTTTCTTGAGTTTTATAAAACCTAGGGCTTTAGGTTCACAAGCCTAATTTAAGTATTTTAATTAATATTTGAATTGTTAGCAGATAGGTTATTTGCATGAACTCATGGAAATTACATATGTCTGATTTACAGTATGTTGCAAAAATCAGTATTTCAAATGCTGGTTCAGAAAAACTGAAGGTAATCCAGTGTTACTAAAATTAATTCTGTAACTGTGGTGAGATTTTAACAAAATCACTGCTGTAAGCGTGGCCTCCATTTCACCATGATGCCATCAAAATTGTTAAGTATATGAGGCTGCTCCAAAAGTAGTACCCCCTGTTTTATTATTTGGCTCACAACAAGAGAGGTGACTGTTGAAAAATCACACTTTGTAGCTGAGAATTTGTCTCATCAAACTGTAGTATTATTCTTTTTGTATCTGTTATAGCTTCCATGGAATGAAATATAAGGCACTACTACATGTATATAAATTCACACCGATATAGATTGTGAAACAATAAATGTTTTCATTAGCTAATCAAAAAAATCATTATTTAATTGTTCCTTTATTTTTCATCAAATTATTGTGCTTTGTAGTGACACAGAGTAAAAGAATTAAACAATTATCAAAAGGGTTTTGAAGATAACAGTGGGCTTGGTTTCAATCCAAATATTCCTTCCTAGAAGCTGGGGATACCTGGCATCATGACAATGAGCATATTAAGGTAGTAAGAGGAATCACATTGGTATTGAGATGGAATTTTGTATGGTAATTCCTCTACTTTGTTAAGTGCAGTTCATACTTGTAATTTCATCATATTTTGTGTCACTCAAATCAGAAGTCCTATGTAATATTTAATATGCCTAATATATATACATATATACATATATTAAACACTACATTGCACTCTCTATGCACAGAAAACCTAAAAGTAGTTGGTCATTTCCAGATGAGAATTTGTCCTGTCAAACAGTGCAAACGTGCTCTCTGTATAAGTTGTAATTTCTATGAAAATAAATAAGAGTAGCATCCCTTTTGGAGGGACCTTTGTGTATGTGAACCAAGATAATTCTTGCTCATTCAGTATGGCCTGGACAAGCCAAAAGGTTGGACTCCCATGATCTACAGCAATCAGCAGTGATACAAATAGAGAGTCTGGAGAATAGTTAAGAATATTAAGATTACATCCATAAAGCATAAGTTATTCCTAAACAAAGACAGCAGTTCTTTATGAAAAATATTCAGAGAATTTGGTAAAACTCTAGGGTGAAAATAAAATAATTTCAACAAATGTCTATGTTTCAGTAGGAAATTTCTGAACTGTTTCAATATTGATTCATTTCCTGTTCTTAACTGTCTTAGGATAGAATCTAATTTACCTCCCGTTGGGAAATTCCTTTGATTTATTACCTCCACTGTCATGGCTGGATTTTTAGAGTATTATTTCTTCTACATATTTTTTACATGTGTACTTGTCAGTGTATTGAAAATATGAATAATAACTTAGATTCTTTCTGTTTAGATGTTTTCTGGTTCTTTCCATTAGTGAGTGTTTCCTTGTCTGTAATGTTTTCCTTGGTATTTATTTTCCACTAATATATTGGACTTCATAGCTATCAGCTTCAAGGTATGAGAACTAAGTAATAAAATTTCCAAGAAATGTTCAATTTAAAAGCTTTTCATACTTCAGAAATGGAGAAATAAGTTATTACAAATCAAATATTTTAGTGCTAATCCAGTTAAATTATTCTCTCTTTGAAATCATTTTGCAAAGAAGTTAGCTCTGGAATTGTCCCAGTGAAAATAAGGAAAAAAAACTGCTACTATTAACCAGGAACTGCTTTGCAGCTAGATAAGCAGGAGATGTAGATATTCTAAAAAAGATGCCATACACATTAACAAATAATCACCTAAATATCAATCTCTTTGAATACTTCCTTGCAGATGGCTCTTAAAAACTGTGATTATGAGAATAGTTTTAACTTGTAAAAGTATGAAATATTTTATTATCAGTTGTGATTCATGATGAGTCATATTACCACCAATAATTGTTGTGGTTTAACCTGGGAGGTGACTAAGCACCATAAAGTAATTTGCTCACTGCCCCCACACCCTTCCCAGTGGGACTGGGAAGAGAACAGAAAAAACAAACAAACAAAAAAAAAAACAAAAAACCAAAACAAAACAAAAGTAAACTTTATGGGTTGAGATAAAACTATTTACTAAGATAGGGAAAATGAAAAGGATAATAGTTATGACTTTATGAATATATATGAATGTATATAACAAGTGATACTCAAGTAATTGTTCACTGGCCCCCAACCAATGACCAACTAGTCCTCCAAGCAGTGGAAGAGAGATGAATTCACTTCCACTACAAAACTCGTTCTGTATGTCAAACAGTATGGAATACCCCTTCTGCCAGTTTTAGTCAGGTGTCCAGATTCTGTTCTCTTTCTGCTTTTTGCCCCCTACAAACCAGTCCTGTACTGAGAATGGCATTAGCTCTGTACAACATTGCTTAGCAACAACTATAAGCATCAGTGTAGTATTAACATGTTTTTTTCTCCCAGGAAAATAATAAAAAAATAAAAAAATAAAAAACATCATACAAGACATCATAAAGAACACAGAGAACATAATTCCATCTCAGCTGAAATAATACTTTGCAATATTTCATTTTCATACTCAAAATGTCTTTAACTTTTACAGAGGTGTTCCTGTAAAATTCCTTGGAAGTTTATAAGGTTGAAAAAAATAGCATCAAATACAATACATATTATTTAAGAAGATGACTACTCATTTTCTAACTCTGAATAAGATGGCTTCATCTTAAAAAAATGTCATTTATTCTAAACATAGAACTTGCAGTTGATGGTTTCCATTAGGTGTTTTCTAGAAAGTGAAAATAAATTTTCATGCAGTTAGTAATTCTCATATGCATTCTCAAAACTTCACAAGAGATGAACAAGTAATTTCTTTCCAACTACTGAAGTAAAACTGGCCAATAATTTGTGTGACTTTTGATGTGATGCTGTTGCTAAGGAATAAATGGCACTGAGTGATACTTAAGAATTAACACTTAGTATTTATCTTTCGCTCAGAGCACTCAGATATCTATTTTTTCTTGCAAGACCCAATTACCTCTCCTTTTACACATATGGAAAAATACAGATCAGATATTAAATGGAAACCAAATGAGCAACAGTCATTGTTGATTTCTTCTATTTAAACTGGATTCCTACAGAGCTGCAATCAAAAAAGAATAAAAATATGATAGTGTTATGAAGTACTCTGCAAAGTTTAATGCTCTTAGTATCCTTTCTACTCTTTATAATCAATTTATTTCAATCAATGCAGAGTTTAATTTCTTTTCTTTTCTTTCCTTTTTTTTTTTTTTTTTTCTTTTTTTCCTCTAGAAACGAAGGACTTCAAATGCATACTTTCAGACTTTAATCAGTATATTGAAATAACATATTTTTGCATATCAATGATAGTATTTGTATTCCATGAAATGTTTTGTCAAGGATGGATTTAATTCTCTTCATAGCAGGACATTCAGTGGCATACTTTGTATTTTATATCAAAATGTTAATAACATATGGGTGTAATGGAAAGTGAAATTAAAAACCCTTATGACAAGATTTATTCCAAGTGAAACTGAATAGGCAAGAACTCTGCGTTAATAGATACTTCAAATTATAGAACTGATGACTGAAAAAGAAGGCTTAAACTTGTTTCACTAATGTCATGGTCTGGATTTTTAAACTGTTGACAATTTTAACTCAGTGTCAGAATAAAGATTACAGTTCAGTGATAATCCCTGACAGATAACAGATCCTGTCTTTGAGAGTAAAAACTTCATTGTACTTGGTTTTTTTTCTACTCATATTTTGTTTGTTGGGTTTTTTTTTTGTTTTTTTTTGTTTTGTTTTTTTGTTTGTTTGTTTTTTAACTTTATGCATTTGGCAAGGTAAGAAAAATGACAAAAATAAGCCTAGAATGTGTGGAATCCTAAAAAGTCTGCATACTTCCATAGTTCTGTCTTTATCTTCTGCAGTATGTCTTAAGATAATAGTTTATGAACTGGAGATACAAGATGTAATTTAAAATATCATAAATGTATATTTCTCATTCTTATTAATTTTTGACATTGAAAAACACAGGGGAAAGTAAAATATAAGGAGATTAAAAAAAAAAAAAAGTGGTTTCAACATGTTTCTCTACCAAATTTATAAACAAAAATATGGAAAATGTAAAAAACTGCCAGATTTAAATAAATAACACTGCTTAGGGAAAATCATTTTTTACTTAGAGAATAAAGATTTATAAAGGTTCATCATTTCTATATTATTTAAATAGATGCTAATATGATGCCTATTAAAGCACACGATACTACCAGCAGTGCCTTGTATAATTCATATTATCACTAATAGCAGCCATGCACATAAATCTCTGATCTGAAGGAATAAACAATTTTGAGTTTTTGAAAATGTGTATTATTTAAACAGCAGACTATAACCAGTCTTCAGAAGTCATAACACTTCACTGAGTGAATTCTTATTTAAGCATTTCATGGTGGTGATTTTCGTTTTAACTTCCCAACAAAACCTCTCTTTTTAATTTATGGTTTTTATAAATGATTGTAACATTACAGTCGCTACTAATACATTTCTGGTAGATGACTACATAGCTCACAACTCTGAATGTTGTTTCTCTGAAGGTAAACTTGCACACTGTTGGTAGCATGATTATGCCTATGTTTAGTGAAATTTGTCAAACTAAAAATAATCTGGGAGCCGTCTAATCATCCACACATGGCAGAAAACCTCACATAAGACAAAAAATGCATTGAGGGGCAACTGCATTATTTCTTCTGAGTCTTTCCCTTGGTGCCTGAGTTTTAAGACCAGGAGAGTTCAAAAGTAAAAACAAACAAACAAACAAACAAACAAACAAATAAATAAATAAATAAATAGAAAAGCCTTCTGTGCTAAGAACATGACATAGCTTGTTTCTTGGTTTGGTTTCACTGTTTGTTTTCATTTGACTGACAAATTTACTAGTAAAATATATATATATTTTACCAAGTGATATTTTTCTAGCTTTGACAGAAGAACTAAAGAATCTAATATCAAACATAAAGGATCAGATGTTCTTTTTTCCCAATTTCCTTCCCTTCCAGAATTATGGCAATAGCTGCCAGTGGCTATATTTATACAACCAGTTATGAAAAACTGCAAACTCACATTGTGTCAACGGGTTATGTCAACAGTTTATGAGCTGGTTTGGCCTAGTTCCGTTACTAGTGGGGCTGGAGGACCCACAGATCTGCACCCCAGAAAGGGGTAAGTGAAAAGGATGGAGAGGTGGGTCCAAAACTAAACAGCGGCAACAATCTGAGGAGAAACAAACATTCATTAAATAAGATATTAGAATGCAAGATAAAACACTAAAATACAATATAATTAGAATTAAAGCTAATAGATCAAATGAAATGAGAGAGAGTAACCAAAAATTGAAGGCTTTACTTTAACACTGAGACAAGACCTCATGCAGTTGGAACGAGCAGCAGGGAGGAGAGCCTGGTCTCCTGATCTTGGCAGGGGTTTTATCTCCGCTCTGAACAAAAAAAGTCCTCTGGGGCATGTAGTTCTTCTTCTCTTCTGGGAACTGGAACATTAAATCTTTAACTCTGAATGCACTGCATGGTGTTATGATGTGGAATACCAATAACCAAAAATCATAAAACCATAACAGACTACTTTCATGAAATACACCTTTTTCTATACATCTGCTTCCTGAACAAATAAGAATGTCCTGATGCACGCTGAGGGATTTGAAAACCTTGTTCTGTACTGTCATTCAGGACACAATTGCATGAAAACCACATCACAAAGCAAAATTTTATTCATCTTTTAGTTTTGGTACAAAGTGATATAGTCTAAACGCGGAGCTGCAGTTTGGGAATTAATTATCTGATAACATTTTGATCCCAATTTCTATACCTATTATTTCGTATAAAATAAATAAATAATTTTTATTTTTATTTTTATTTTTATTTTTATTTTTATTTTTATTTTTATTTTTATTTTTATTTTTATTTTTATTTTTATTTTTATTTTTATTTTTATTCTGGAAGTGTTATATATGCTCAACAAACAAAAAACAAAAACAAAAACAACTCCAGTTTCCTGTCTGCTAGGACAACTTCATAAAGGTTTTGTACAACAATAATAGTATTTATTTGTTTGTCTGTCTGGCTCTGTGCTGTCTGGTTTCATCTTCTTTCTGAACATTCAAGGCTTCTACTATCTTGCAGTCCTGGAGAAGCATGCTTCCACTGTAAATCACTGTTGCTCAAAAATTTAGATGTTCTAACTTTACATGTATTTAACTCCTTAAGAAAGATCCTAGAGTAAAAATGAAAATGTTGAAGATACTTCACATGGATCTGTTATGTCGGACACAAACACTGCTTTCAAATAGCAAAAAGCTTCATTGAATTAATTTGCTGACAGCATTTAACAATCACAGAACTTACTATCATTCGCATTAATTAGTCCTCAGTTATATCTTCATTAAATATTCTTTATACACATGAGAAAGTAAGGACAGATAACCTGACAAAAATTATATGAGTAGCCAGGAATCAGGTTAGGAAAGGCAAAGGCAGACAAAATTGCTAAGTCCATTATAGCTGAAAAGTTGTAGCAATTGACTGAAATTCCCACTAACTAGAAAAAGGAAACATAAGGCCCATTTTCAAAAAAGAAATAAAATTTAAAACATTTAAAATTTAAAATAATTAAAAAAAAATAAATAATAATAATTAAAAAAAAAAAAAAAGGCTGCTTAGTCTCACCTCTGTGCCTGACAGTATAAAGGAGAAGATCCTCCTGGAAACTATGCTAAGGTACATGGAAAAAGAGGAGACTGTTAACAGTCAGTGTGCCTTCACAAAGGATAAATCATGCATAAAATACATGCTGTCTTTCTGAATTGGGGCTGCAGTGTAGGTGGATAAGGGAAAGAGCAATTGATGTAATCTATCTGGACTTGCACAAAGCATTTGACTGTCCTTCATGCATTCACATCTACAAGAAAGGTCGTAAAGAGGATCCGGGGAACTACAGGCCTGTCAGCCTGACCTTGTTACCAGGGAAAGTCATGGAACAAATCATCTTGGATGAGATCACACGGCATGTGTGTGGCATCCAGGGGATCAGGCCCAGCAGCATGAATTCATGAAAGGCAGGTCGTGTTTAACCAACCTCATCTCCTTCTATGATTGGGTGACCAGGCTGGTAGGTGAGGGAAAGGCTGTTGATGTCTACCTAGACTTCAGCAAAGCCTTTGACATGGTCTCTCACATTATTCCTCTGAGGAAACTGGTTGCCCATGTCCTAGACAGGTATACCCTTCTTTGAGTAAGGAACTGTCTAGAGGATCGTGCCCAGAGGGTAGTGCTTAATAGAGTTAAGTCAGACTGGCAACCTGACAAGTGGTGTCCAACAGGGGTCAGTTCTAGTGCCCATCTTGTTTAACATCTTCATTGATGACCTGGATGAAAGAATTGGGTGTACCCTCAGTAAGTTTGCAGATGACACCAAGTTGGGCCATAGGCCTGGGGCTGAGTGGCTGGATGACTGTGAAGAGGAAAGGGACCTGGGGGTGTTAGTTGATGCTCGGCTGAACACGAGCCAACAGAGTGCCCACATGGCCAAGATGGCCAACAGCATCCTGGACTGTATAAGAAATAGTGTGGCCAGCAGGAGCAGAGAGGTAATCATCCTTCTGTACTCAGCACTGGTGAGGCCACATTTTGAGCACTGTGTTCAGTTTTGGGCTCCTCACTACAAGAAAGACATCAAAGCCCTGGAATGCGTCCAGAGAAGTGCAACAAAACTTGTGAGGGGTCTGGAGCACAAGTCTTATGACGAACGGCTCAAGGAGATGGGATTGTTTAGTCTGGAGAAGAGGAGGCTCAGGGAGACCTCATTGCACTCTACAACTTCCTGAAGGGAAGTCGTGGTGAGGAGGGTCTTGGCCTCTTCTGCCAGGCAACAAACAGAACCTGAGAAAATGGCCACAAGTTGTATCAGATGAGGTTTAGACTGGACATCAGAAGGAACTTTTTTCTCTCAGAGAGGGGTCAGGCTCTGGAATGGCCTGCCCAGGGAGGTGGTGGAATCATCATCCCTGGCAATGTTCAAGAAGTGTCTGGATAGGGAGCTAGGAGATATGGTTTAGTAACCACCATTCTGTAGGTATGTTAAAGGGAGGACGGTTGGAACAGATGATCTTGTAGGTCCTTTCAAACCTTGTGATTATATGATTCTATCCTTACCTATAAATTAGAGAGATGTGGATTTGATAGATGGACCACTCAGTGGTTAAGAAATTGGCTGGATGGTCATGATCAGGGTTGTGGTAAACAGCTTGATGTCCAGGTAGAAACCATTGGCAAGTGGTATTCCTCAGGTACTGATATTGCAATTGGTACTGGGAATGAGCACAAAGGAAGATGACACGAAGCTGAGTGGTGCAGTTGACATGCTGGAGGGAAGGGATGTCATCCAGAAGACACCTTAAAGGCTTGAGTGGTGATCCCATGGAAACATCCTGAAATTCAACACGCCCAAGTGAAAGGTCTTGAGTTGTGTCAACAGTAAACATCAATGGAAACTAGGGGGATGAACAGATTGAGAGCAGCCCTGTACAGAAGAATCTGAAGGAACCAGTGGACGAGAATTTCAACATGATCTGGCAATGTGGTAAAACAAGCACAGCTAGTGGAACAAAGGA
The DNA here is from genome assembly GCF_054131305.1 of Coturnix japonica. NCBI lineage: Eukaryota > Metazoa > Chordata > Aves > Galliformes > Phasianidae > Coturnix > Coturnix japonica. Next base: position 144,794,609 of record NC_140663.1, read on the forward strand.
GGTGATTATCCCCTACTCTGCTCCTGTGAGACCTCACCTAGAGCACTGTGTTTGTTTCTGGAGCCTCCAGCATAAGAAAGACAGGAATCTATTGGAGCAAATACAGAGGAAGGCCATGATCATGATCAAAGTGCTGGAGGACCTCTCTGATGAGGAAAGGTTGAAGGAGTTTGTATGTTCAGACTAGAGAAGAGACTGGGTAGACTTCAGCACTGGGTAGACTTCAGAATGTCTTTCTAGTACCTAAGAGTGCCTTACAGAAAAGCTGGAGAGGGATTCTTCATGAGGGAATATAGCGACAGGACAAAACAGACTTACATTAAAAGGCTGTAGATCTAGGTTACATCTAAGGAAGAAAATATTTACTATGAGAGTGGTGAGGCACTGGTACAGGTTGTCCATAAATGTGGATGCCCCATCTCTGGAAGTGTTTAAGGCCAGGTTTGATGAGTCTTTGAGCAATGTGGACTAATCAAACTTGGTCCCGTCCATGGTAAGGGGCTTGGAACTAGATTAACTTTAAGGATCTTCCACACTAAACCATTCTATGACTCCATATTTTAAATCATTAGTCATGTTGGTCTTGCATTAAAAATAATACAAATATTTGAAAATTTAAATTTGAATATTTAAAAAGCCTTGACCCATTCTTTTCAGATAACTCATTTTTAGTTATTTTCATTTTTTTATTTGAGCGGCAGGAATAATAATTTTTGATTTTTCATCTCTTCCACGTTACCGATCAACACCTGAAATAAACAATTTTGACTACTTTTACCTTAATACACATTTTCAGAAAAGTGCTATGGACTTCAAATTTTCTACATTTTTCCTTTACAGTATTTGATTCATTTCTCTTCTATGGTTAACTCTGTTCCACTTCCTTATTACTCTAGCCATTGCTCCCTTATTTATAGTTATATTAGTAAAAATATACTAAACAGAAGTAGTGTACCAAATCAATCAGACAGATCTAAATGGATGTTGTTCCTGCATTCAGCTATCCATAATCTCAAGTGACATGTAAATCATGACACTGTAGCACATGCTCACTTTTTATTTTTTCCACAGTCCTCTATTAAAACAAATGTCCTAGTAATTTTGCTATTAACATAAAAATACTATTCTTATAACATTTTATAACATTTAATGTCACAGAATATGTGAGATAGTTGTTTTCATTTTTTTATTCTTTAAATATTTATTTATTTATTTATTTGAGATGGTGTGAGGGGTAATAGAATGTATTATTAACTTATAGTCTTGAATTTGTTGCTGTAGGTGATGGAAGACAGAAATTTTTCTACAAATCACCATCACTAACAACTTTAATTATCAAAGTTGGTGGTAGTTCACACAGAAATGCTAGTGTTTTGGTTTTATGATTTTTGTTATTATGTGTATTCCACATCATAACATCATGTAGTGCACTGGAAGTTGAAGAGTTAATGCCTCAGTTAATGCCTTTCAGAGAAGTGAAACAATGAAATACCATATTTGTGATATACAAGGAATATATATGTCAGTAATTCTTCCTGTAGAATACAATTCAACTACAAAATCATCACAGAATGTTTTGGTTGAAAAGGATCCTTGAGATCATTTAGTTCTAACGTGCTACAGGCAGGGACACGTCTCAGTAGACAGAGTAGGCTGCTCAAAGTTCCTTCAAGTATGGCCTTGAATGCCTACAGGGTGGGGGCATCTACAGCCTCACTGGGCAACTTGTTCTAGCGTCTCATCATCCTCACAGTAAAGAATTTCGTCCTGATATCTACTATAAATGAGAGAGGGTAGCCTTGTCCACTTTAAAGCCATTCCCCCTCTTCCTGTCACTACATGCCCTTACAGAAAGTCCCTTCTCAACTTTCCTGTAGGCACATTTCAGGTACTGGTAGGCCACTATTAAGGCAACACCAATACTACTAATTCCATTTCCACTACACTTCCTTCCTCTGTTAATGCAGGAAAAAATAAATAAACAAACAAACAAATCAATAAATCTTAACAGAAAAAGAAAAATGCTAAGACTTTAGAATATGTCATGACATAACAAATTATATGTCTTTTAAACCTTTCAGAACAGAGTATCTGCATGTCTTTGCTGGCTGTGTTCCACATCCCCTCCTCTCTGGATTGTTTCTCTTACCAAAGTTGCTTCCATCAACCACTGTCAAGATTTTGTCTTGTCTGTCTTGTAAATATTCCCGTAGTAATAATAACAAATAGGATAATTATGTTCTCCCAGTTCTTGTATTTCTATAGAATGAAATAACTGTCAGTTCCTTTCAATGTTGTAGTATTTTTTGCAGTTCTAAAGCATGGATTTTTTTAAAAAAGTCACCAACTATTTACAAAGTATATAAAACGTTGGAAGACTTTTAATTGTGGTTTTATGTAACAGCTTTTCTTTCAAAGAAATGTAGATCAGTCTATTTATATAAATCTTTAAACTGTGTTCATTATTATTATTATTATTATTATTATTATTATTATTATTATTATTATTATTATTATTATTACTATTATTATTATTATCAGGATAAATAGAAGCAACTGCTATATATTAGTATTTTTATTTGTAGCTACATAACTACTGTGACACCAGGAGCATTCTATCTGTTTTCCTGGGCTTGAAAATGGAATAAAAATCCCTTTGATAAGGAGCTTGCTAAGTAATGTGAAGACATTTCCATAAGGCTCACTGGATTATCACTTGGGAACACAGTACATAATTCAGAATACATTAAAGGGAAAAGAAATAAATATTTTTTCAGTTGGCTCCAGCTCTTGGCTCATCATTGTTCATAGTTAGACAAGTTATAGAGTTAGTATAAGCAAAGTGGTGCTGACAAGGACATTTAAACAGTTAACCACTAAAATGCATTTTACATATTGGAAATATCTCTAATCAAATAAGCCCCTGTATTTTCAGTTCTATTCTTCCAATCTGGCATGCAGAATTTGTAATATTAGGTTGATGACCTAATATTTTTGTAGAACAAAATATATGAGACAAGCAAATGATGTGTGTTTCATATTACAACTGAAGAATAAATAAAACTCACTGATATTTGATCACATATACTATATACAAGTCTTTAATAAAGTCATTATTTCTCTTATCATAAATCATAAAGGATTATTTTTGCCCAGTAGATATAAGCCAGTCAAGGACAACTCTTTAAAATCTGTCCTTGCTTGTAACTTACTGCACAAGAAGTTTCACTATTTATTTATTTATTTATTTATTTATTTATACTAATACAGAGCAGTAGTATGGTATGTGTTTTTATAAAGTTCAAAACATATAGTAAGATAAATAGAATTTCCACTCTAGAAAGTGCTTGCAAAATACTATCAATGTGAAGTTCGAAGTACCAATTAAAAAGTTACTATTATTATATAATCATTATACAAACATTATATAAACTCTTTACAAAAACTGCACGGTTTATCTGTATTATACAGAGAATAATTTTTGACCACACTGCATGAGTCTCACAGAGACGATCACTACTTTCTTTGTTCATTGTTAATGAAACATTTGTGGTAGTTGCTGTTGTATGAGTCACTTAGTCTTTTTAGTCTGCAGCTCTACCCTGTTCACTAATTTAATGTTCTGAACCTAAGATGAACTAATTCAACATTCACTTTTCATATCTATGCTTTGTTATAAATACATGGCATCTATATACATGGTAGCGCACATACAAACACATAATCTTTGTCCAGTGTCTACAGAAAGTGTAATTTTTGTGTCTATTATCATAACAGATCTTATTTTTAACCTGTTTTTGAAACCTAGAGAGAGTTTAGGGTTAAGCTTCTCAGTGACTAACATCTTACTAAGTTTAATTCCCATTGCAAAAGAGGCTGCCCTGTAAGTATGAGGACTAAAAGTAGGCATTCTTGCTGTTTGAAATATATGTATATATTTATCAGATTAATATGATTTTCTACGAGAACATAAGATCTCAGATGCATTTATGAAAAAGCTTTCCTTCTGAAACACAAAAACTGCTGTTCAACCTGATGTGCCATAATCAAAGGTTTTCAGAATATGTGTGTATGGGTAATACGACATAACTGTAGTCTCAATATTCTATTTCTGAACAGTGCAAATTTAAAATTAGTCCATACATCTCTTCCAGAAGGTTAAATAAACAACAGCAACAACAAGAAAAAACTACTATCTTAATCTCCGAAAATGGATGTAAAGATTCCCTGACTGTGAATAATATGTTTGGGTGAAGTTGATTTTTTTCCCTTTTTTTTTTTTTTCCCTCCACTTTCACCCATCCTAATAAACCTTATCATAATTCTCCCTGTAGTACTGCTTTCTGCTTGAAGAGACAATAAAAAGCAGTTTCTTTATATAAATTTTAAGGAGATAAGCAAGAATTAATATCTTCCCTTCAGTCCCCAGTTCTCATCTTGAATTGAAATTTCTTCTTTTACTGTATTTCTATTTAAAAATGTGATAATTAAAAGAGTTCAATATTCTTAAAACAAACAAAATAGACAAACACACAAAAGATTGCAGTCTGTTGTTTCCTCACATATCTACTGCACATTTATGTTTATCTCTGATTTCAGTATCCAGAAAAATAACTATCTGAGCTTTTTTATTTCACTAACTCTACTTACGTCTTAAAGGAATAACATTTCTATTTGAACTACTTCTGGCTCCTTTTGTCTCTTCTGAAACATTTCATGTTTGTCTGAAGCTCTGCTTTATGATTTCTTTTTTTTTCTTCTTCCATTTCAGTTTCTATATCTCTCTTCTGATGATTTGTAATATTTTCTAGTAATTAGTAAGAAGTATGGAATTAACTTGAAATTTTATTTTTTAAGCATCACATTTCATAGGAAATGATCTTATAAAATATCTGCATTTGTACTGCTAATGTTTATTAGTACTAACAAATCATCCTAGCAGATGCCAGAAACTTCAGTAATTGATATACTTTTGTTTAATCTCATTGAGCACTTACTAACATAATGGAGAAATCATTATAATAGACAAGGCTAGTTAATTTAAACATTTTCACTGGGATAATTTTGGTAATCTTGAAAGTATTCACATTCCTGTTCTTCTCCTTCATTCAAAGTACTGTTTGATTAGCCCCAATGTTGGCTTTGCACTGAAATGTCCAGTTTAAGTTATAATTATCCATATCCTTTAATCAGCTCCTCAGGATGACCCTTTTAATGATTTTTTTTCTGACTTCTACTGTTTTCAAGAACTTCTGTTAAGGTACTGGACTACACCACTACATCCTACATCATGAACACAAAATGATGAAAGTAAAAGGAGATAAAAACGTTACATAATGTTAAAATTAATTATACTAATAAGTGATTGTCACAGAGTTATCTAGATAAATCTGTGGCAGTGAGGTGGAGGGGGGGACAGTAGGCCCCTGGGTCCCCTGGCCCCTGAAAATGGGAATGGAAAAAAGTGAAAACAAAACCCCGTGTCACGGACATAGATTGATCTTGACAACTCTGTGACAATCCTATTCATCTGAACTCTTCTACACTTGTCTCGCTCCAATTTAGGAGTGAGGCAAAGGTTCTTTTAATAATGTTATGCCCGGCGTGAGATTAAGAAGAAGAAGCATTCAAATGTTGATCCGACCAGTTTATTGGAAATAATAGACAATTGAGGGGATGGGGAAGGGAGAGTGACGAATGCCAAAATTAGGGTGATGGGGAAGGGAAAGTAGGCGATAGAAAAAGGTGGAAAAGAGCAAGAATTACGTTAAAGCGGGGAATAGTCACCTCCTGGATGCAGCAGCGTCCCGTAGCACGTTGTTAACGTTGGTCCGGGGCAGGGGAGAGCAGCAACGGAGTAGCAGGCTGCAAGCAGCAGATCGGTGAATCGCAGAAAAGACGGTCAGAGTACCGTGGTCTCTAGAAGCAGAGTCTCGGGCAGCGAGGTCCCTCGGAGCAGAGTCTCGAGCGGCAATCCCAGAAGAGATAATAGGCAGCAGTAGGACAACGGTGGAGGAATCTGAGATCGGATACCTAGATGCCCAAAAAGGTTCTTCAGCATGCAGCCATCTTCTTCAGCATGCAGGCGCTCGCGTAGAGAGGCATCTGGTGTCAGAAAACCTCTCCCCAAAATTCGGGGTTTGTCCGTGCCCTTTTTATCCTTCTTTCCAGCCTTCGAGACATTTCGGGACGGCTCGGGTCAGTCTTGTGACTTCCTCAGAGCTGTCAATCTTCCTTGAGATGGGCCAACAGGAAAGACCACTTAAGGGCCATTAGTCCTCAGGGATGGCCATCTTCCTTGAGATAGGCCAACACAAAAAGACCACTCAAGGGCCATTGATCAGTATCTTATCTCCCTTTCGTAGCTCCCGGACTTGTTCCATTTCAGCAAACTTTGAGACAGTAATGTAAAAAGCATGGCTTCTTACACCACCCTGTGACTCAAAGTTTGCTTAAAAAATTGACCACTGCTGATCCAGGATGGTGAGAAAAAGATAGCAAGCATGAGGGTAAAGGAAGGTGAGGGTGGGGAATTAAAATGTTTAATACAATCATTACGAAAGATTTCTTGATGTGCTCCACTTCTCCATCACTTGAGGAGGTTACAAAATACATGGACAATACAACACATTGGATAAGTTCAATGAAACATGGTATCATACACAAAACAAACATGAAAGTTGCAACAACACACAATAGATAAAATAAGATGCATTTTACCCACAGTACACCTGGAAGACAGAGAAAAAGGTCAAGGTCTGGACTTTTCCAAGTTTGGACAGGAACACGTATACCATCAGCAATTTGTTTAACAACTTTACCATTATCAATCTTTAGACAACAGGTGGAATCATTTAATTTGCTACAGACACAACCCTGTGATTCTTCAGGAGGGGTGACACAAATATTACATAATGAATAAAAGATAGAAAGTGAGAAGGAACAGCCATACACTGAAAACAACCATACATTTAACAATAACCAATAGTAATAAATAAACAAGTAAAATAGGGATATTTGTATCAGGAGAACTTTCCACTTGAGCATTTCCAAAGCAGTTCAATTGCTGAGAGATATAAATACTAGTGGCAAGTTTAAGAACTGGTATAGTCACAACATAGTGTAGGATACCCCAGAATTTAAATCGCAGGGAGTAATCCCAGAAACATACACATATCTTATCAAAAACTCACTTTCCCACAACCGTGTTTTGGATGGAACTCCTGGACTGATGAAACACTGGAAAGCATCAGTGCTAAGGGTTTTATGATAAATTTCACTTTAGTGACCACATCTAACAGATATTAGATAGGTCCCATTGCTCATTTCCCAATTCATTAGGAATTTGGAAACACCATGGAGTTACATACAAATCACCATCAAGTTAGACCAAAAGAGGTGAGAGAAGGGGTCAAAAGAAATGATTATCACTGTGCAAAGAGTACAAGAAAGCCAGGATAACCTGAAAAAAAAAAAAACTTGGAACCCAATTGTGAAGTTTAAACAGATCCAAAGACTGATACCAATCACAACTCATAAGTACAGCAAACAAAACATAATACTATTGCAACCAAAATATGAAATAAAGAGGTATATCAGTATTCTAGCGTGATCACATCTTCAATTTTTCTGTCACAAAACACAAATGGTTAAAATCAGCTACAAGCCATTCTGTTCCGTGAAGGTCCTGCGGGGATCTTCTGTAAAAGAAAACAAGACAACTCGCCCTTTGGGGGCTTTGTTAATACAATTATCTTCTCCTTTTAGTCGTGAGCCTCCTAACAAACATCCATCCTTCACCCCCCCCCCCCACCTCCCTCTCATCTGGGGGAGGGGGCGAAAGTATCAACTTTCCTTGGGCTTTTGTTCTGGCCACAAGTTAACTAATTTCTCTAGCCTGACTGTGGGTAATCCATTCATCAAATCTCGTGGAACGCCCTTTTGCCAGCCCAGTGTCCAGAGACGATTACGTTTATGATCAATATTTCTCCTACCTGTTCTTACTGGCAATGAGACCCTTCCAGTTCCACAGAGTTTTGGGCTAGGTGGCCTAGGAGCAAGGGTGGTTGCTGCGAGCCTTACCTCCCTTGGCTCAGATTTACTGGAAGAAGCCACAGGCCCATATTTCCTTTCATAATTAATCAACTCTTGGGCAACCTCCCCCCATGTCCATACCTTATACCCTGATTGCAAATAGCCTGAGGTGCCAGTTCTTTCTAATTCTGGCCGGGTTCTTTCTCCCTGAGGCATAGCTTGTATTTTTCCCTGCAGTTGTATACCTATGGGTTTCAGCGATTCTGGAAGTCCCCTGATTAATGGAGTCATCCGTTCAGGATCAACAGGCATCATCAAAGGTGATTCGTGCCGTGGCTGCAATTTCCTGTCATACATCATTTGCAGGCAAGCGGCCTTTTGGACACTTTCAACCAATTGGTCAACTGTCCCATTAATGGCAAGAGGGTCTCCCCTTTCTAAAGGGTTGAGACCACCAGCCCAGTAAGCAGCCCTCTGTGTTAGGGACCAGGGAGCACGGTTATCACCAGTAGTCAAAAATACTCCTGGCCCCCAATAACCCTCAGCCTCCTTTTCGGTTAACATAATTTGGTCTCCACCAGTTAAGCTGACTCTCCAAACATATTCTGTTTCTGATTCCTTTGGAGAGCGGCTAAAATCTTTTTTCAGTTTTGCTAATTCAGTGGCAGAAAAGGGAATTTCTTTAACATTCATTTGAGGATCCAGGTCCTCTCCGTTATCAAAGGTATATTCTGTTTTTATTAGAGGGCGCAGAGGGGCTATTGGGGTTTCAAACTTATCAAAATTTTCTTTTGCTTCTTTTAGTTCTTCCTGAGGATACAGTTTTTCTTGTGGTGCACCATGAATATCAGTGTCACCAGTATCTTTATATGTTAAAATTTCCTTAAAAGCCATCTGTAACAAGGCCGAATTATCTCTCTCTCTTTCCAATTGTACTTCTAGATTTCCAATTTGGTTTTGCAAAGCTTTCACGAGTTCCTGGGTTGCTTTAACTGTTTCTTGTAACGACTGTATAGTCTGGTTTTCCGCCTCAAACTGCTGGTCTCGGAACTCCACGGCTGCTTTTAAAGCAGCACCGAGTACTGCACAAATAAATGATTTGCCTTTCCCGGCTCGGGTACGAGCCCCATGTTGTAAAACGCAAATGCGGTCAGAAACAGCCTGCAAATTATACCAATTTTCACGTGCCCAGTCCATCCCTGATGACGATGGCCGAGATGCGTGCTTTTCAAGGATATCAAACAACATATTTTCACCTTCCATATCAGATGTAATTTTACTCACAACCAAAAAATCTACAGGCAACGAAATCTACGCTGAGGGAGGAGGCGATTCCTTATCTCCTCAGAGAGGCAAACACTTAACAAAACGAACAACTGCTCAAAAACACTCCTTTACACAAAAGACCAAACGACTCAATCAACACTTCCAAAGAAAGTGTAAACACCTCAATCGGTCCTGGCTATTCTGGCAAGCCACAACGAAAAACTTCAACCTCCAAGCAAAAAAAAAAAAAAAAAAAAAGTTAGAAATAACTTCTAAGTTTCTCAAAAGTAATAAACTTCTTGGAGAAGCACACACCACTTCCACAAGAGGCGCGCACACAAAACTTTAAAACCAAAGGTACGTCACAAGATACTTAAAACCACCACAATGCAAAATAGTCTTCCCAGGGAGGCACACACGTGTAAAACAAAAGCAAACAGTCAAAATTAATTCACTCGTCCCCGAGAGGTAGACACGTAAGAAAGAAAGTTTCAGAATGTGGAGCGGTCTTCCTGGAGAGGTGCACACGTCAAATTAAGTTATCAAAACAATCGCTCCTTGCAACTCCAGGAGAAACAGACAGAAAAGTTTTAGAGAAACTGGAAGGATAACACTCTCACGACGGGCATCCTGCCGACTACGCCAATAAAAAATGTCTCGCTCCAATTTAGGAGTGAGGCAAAGGTTCTTTTAATAATGTTATGCCCGGCGTGAGATTAAGAAGAAGAAGCATTCAAATGTTGATCCGACCAGTTTATTGGAAATAATAGACAATTGAGGGGATGGGGAAGGGAGAGTGACGAATGCCAAAATTAGGGTGATGGGGAAGGGAAAGTAGGCGATAGAAAAAGGTGGAAAAGAGCAAGAATTACGTTAAAGCGGGGAATAGTCACCTCCTGGATGCAGCAGCGTCCCGTAGCACGTTGTTAACGTTGGTCCGGGGCAGGGGAGAGCAGCAACGGAGTAGCAGGCTGCAAGCAGCAGATCGGTGAATCGCAGAAAAGACAATCAGAGTACCGTGGTCTCTAGAAGCAGAGTCTCGGGCAGCGAGGTCCCTCGGAGCAGAGTCTCGAGCGGCAATCCCAGAAGAGATAATAGGCAGCAGTAGGACAACGGTGGAGGAATCTGAGATCGGATACCTAGATGCCCAAAAAGGTTCTTCAGCATGCAGCCATCTTCTTCAGCATGCAGGCGCTCGCGTAGAGAGGCATCTGGTGTCAGAAAACCTCTCCCCAAAATTCGGGGTTTGTCCGTGCCCTTTTTATCCTTCTTTCCAGCCTTCGAGACATTTCGGGACGGCTCGGGTCAGTCTTGTGACTTCCTCAGAGCTGTCAATCTTCCTTGAGATGGGCCAACAGGAAAGACCACTTAAGGGCCATTAGTCCTCAGGGATGGCCATCTTCCTTGAGATAGGCCAACACAAAAAGACCACTCAAGGGCCATTGATCAGTATCTTATCTCCCTTTCGTAGCTCCCGGACTTGTTCCATTTCAGCAAACTTTGAGACAGTAATGTAAAAAGCATGGCTTCTTACAACACTATTTGAAAGTTAGCAGTATTTATTTAGCAACTACTGTTCACATGTTCTAATTAATAGGAAAAGGTTTCCGATCACTTTTCTGGATGTAAAATACAGTAAAAAACAAAAAAAATGTAGCTTTGGAGACTAGTCTGCAGATATGAATGTTTAAAGTGAGTGATAAAGAACAAAGCCAAATGATCTTATGTCAGGACCTGTAAAACAGATAATGTTTTACTATCATCTACTGGCAAGAGGTGGAGGCAAACTCTCTCTAAAACGTCATCTAAGCCTTCATTATTTCACATATCTGATAATAAATAGGGAAGGAAAACATTTACACGGGGGAAAAACTGCATACTATTTTTACCATAAATGAGATTATGTCAAAATCTTATACATACAGTTTATACTGTGTGGAGGAAAGTGGGGGAGGGGAGAGGACAGTGAGCGAGAGTGCTTGGATGTTCTTGTGCATTTCTTATAACATTTGTCATTTTGGTGTTTGGTTAACCTTACTGCATAATCTTCTCATATTCTGTTTTTACCAGTAAAAGTTGAAAATCTCTGATGTTTTAAGTCAAGCTATTTTTCCCTTGGTAATACTGTTACTATGATAGCACTTTCAATTGGGATTTTTTTTTCTACTAAATTGAATACTGTTTTGTTGTTGTTGTTGCTGTTGTTTAGTTATTATTATTGTATTCAATTTCTTGAGACTGAAAGATAGGGAAATAATATGTACTTCCATCCTTTAATTGTTTATCTTGAAGAATGCAGAAAAAGTTCTTAACTAGTATCTTTCTTCATTTCCTTTACAGAGGACTAGCCTCACGTCTAGGTACAGCAACATTCTGCCTTTTTTCTTTCATCATCCAAATTTCTCCATGTCATTTACACAGTAGAAGGCTTCTAATTACCTTACCGATGTGTGTTTCAATTTGGTTTACATGTTTAGAGAATTATTACAAAGATGGTATAAACTTGTCTGGGACTGATCAAGAACCCTTGTCTTCCTGCGCAACACACATACTCAGCAATGAATAATCTCTCGTCTCAATTCCTGGAAACAACAAAAACTTATATTTCAGCATTACAGGCTGCTACATAATGACTGGGGTTTTGTCTTTCCTGAATTCCAAATCCACCTTTGTCATATAGGACATTATAAGTTATTCCAGCACTGACTCTTTAGAAAGTAAAAGGGGAAAAAAAAAAAAAAAGTTTTCTGGAATAAGAAAAATTAGAACCATGAATTCCTACTAATTAGAGTCTCATTCAGGATGTCTTATAAATCCATTGCGAGTTATATGTGACCATGATATTGTGGAGGGTATTGGCGATAAATAATGAACAAAACCTGTAGATTTGCTTTTTGTAGACTGAAATCAATGCAGTACTGAAATCAATGCATTTAAAGCATATTAGATGTACTATGACCAAAATTACACAACAAAGAACAAAACAAACAAAATAAATCCTTAAAACTAAAAATGTCCTGCACACTGCTGAACTTTTCCGTGTCTGATTTCTAAACATTTTTGATGGCTTGAGATATTTTTGTTCAGTGTTGTTTTTCTTGAAGTAGAGCTGGACGACATATTAACATGCATTTTATCAGTTTATACCAGTCACGAATGATACTACAAAAATAAGATTTTGACAGAAAAAAACCTGTTTACTGAAATATTAGTTCCTATTATTCAGCCATAATTACACAAGTTTCTTGTAAACTATCTATTTTTCAAATTAATTGAAAATTTGAGGATAACAATATGGCAAATGTCTAGATCCTTCAGCAGTTTGTTCAAATCAGGAAAAGCAGGCCACCCCATTTATGTTTCAACTTGCAGATAAGAATATAGAATGCATTCCATAGGAAAGCTTACAGTAGTGCTTATATATCAGAAAGATAACCCGCACCTGAAATTTTTATCATTTTAAATAAAATTTTCTGCATTCCATAACAATGAGAACAGCCACAGAAACAGATTATTTAAGAGACAGAGGAAAGACATACGAGTAACAGCTATTCTGAAGTAGTTTCATGATACTCTCTTACCTGCATCTATTGCATTTCTTATTTACGATAAGAAGCAAAAACTGTGTATGTATATGTATAAATACATACATATATTCTGAACATTTATGAGACTGTAGAGAAAATATGGAGTGTGTGCAGAATGTTATTCTTACCATTTTCCTGTGTGAGTAGAGTCATATTAACATACATACACATAAATAACCTTATTTACAGATGAAAAAAAAAAGGTAGGATTAACTCAAGTGTTTACACATAAGTAGTCTTTGTAAAAAAGAACACTGGAAAAAAAATAAAATAAAAATAGAATCCCTAGCAGCCACATTCTAAGAGAAGCTTTATAACAACAAACCTGTCTGATGGAGGATTATTTCTCATTATATAGCTGTCACAAACAGTATGACACTAATCATCCTCTACAGAATTATAACAAAGCAGCTATGTTAAATGGATGTATAAAACCCTCTTTGGATATGGATTCATAATTAACAGAATGGGAAGAAGAAAGTATCTTCTCCTTGCAGCTACTTCTCCAACAAGTTGACAATTCCAGAATTGCATGTAATAACTAACTATACAGCCCAACAATTATCAGAATAAACAAGTAAACCTAGATTCAACCTACTTTATAGTTGAAAGTTAAAAATATGGTTTAATGAACAGCACTACAAGGATGTGTAAAAGTGGAGTGTCTGCTCCTTGAATTTAGTCAAGAACCATTTTAACATAACAAGGAATAATGGGAAAAGAAGGAAGCCATAAGGAAGTTCATGCAGGAACAGAAACCTGGCTGACAAGTAAGGGATGCCAGGACAAGAACCAAATCTGGTCAGTCACACTAATTCATGAGGGTGGGTAGGAGTGTCAGAATTTCTGCTGACTGGATGTTACATGATTAAGAAAACAAACAAACAATCAAACAAACAAAACCAAATAATTTACACGCACATGTGTGCGTACAGACACACACAACCAACAACCAACCAAACGAGACCAAAACAAAACAAAACAAAACAAAAAACCCCACAAGAAAATCCTTAAAATGAAAGAAAATACAAAGCAGATAAATCTATAATTAAAAATAAGTAAAATCCATAAAGTAAATAAATCCTCAATTACTATTTTGAATAAAAACACAATATCCCTGCACTGCTCTATCTAGGAACCTGTGCTGCCCTCTGTCACGGAGTTATCCAGGTCAATCTATGCCTGTGACAAGGGGGGCGGGCATTAGGCCTGTGGGCTCCCTTGTTCCCAAAAATGGGAAGGGAAAAAGGGAAAGGGGTGGGGAGATGGGCTCAGAGAGAAAGGGAAACAAACAAACAAACAAACAAACAAAACAAAACAAAACAAAAAAACAGCGACAGCAATGGTCTAAGGAGGAAAAATTATTTTACTAACAGTGATATCCGAATGCAAGATAACACAATATAATACAATTTAATATACAATTTTAAACTGGGAAGCACTTCTAGGAACTTCCACTTTGCTACCACATTTCATAAACACTTTTATATTACCTTTTGTTTGTTTCTTCTTCATCTTTAGCACTCCTGCTTGAAGTAAATCTCAGGAGTTCTCCCGGACATTATTAGTAAAGAATAATATTCATAGAGACTCTTCTGCATATTGATGATAGCTGTATGATAGATAAATGCTGTTTTTTTGTTTTTTTTTTTTGTTGTTGTTTGTTTGTTTGTTTTTCTTTGTTAATATGACATGCTTTCTTTCATTTGTAAGTAGGATTCTTCTGTGTTACTTATCTTGATTTATTCATTCAGCAGGGCAGACACAGGGGCTTTGCAACCAAGTAGACAAACTGAATTTTTCTATCCTAAACATGAGAAAATATGAAGTGTTAGGTATAGCCTGCCATTGCAAAAAGAACAGAAGATGATTGAGTATACTTAAGTCAGGGGAAAGGAAGGAAAATTATGTCTGGAAGAATGGATTTTGTTGTTCCTATGGGGATTTTGAGGTTAGTTATTAGTGTTGCTGTTAGAGAGTTTATTTGCTTACAACTGCACAACTGCTGTTCCGCATACCTCAGCTACATCTTCTGCAACTCTCATCCCAGATGATAGCTTGGTTTACCGGCTGCTTTAAACAATTACTTTGCATGTCCTCTTTACTGCACATCAAGCTGCTTTTTTGCTGTTGTTTGTTTTGTTTTGTTTTGTTTTGTTTTCTCTTCTGATAGGAAAAGTGAATGCACTATTAATTTCCTAAATACTATAAATGATTGTGAACTCCAAACCTCCATACCTAATACTAGACCAGGCTGCCCAGGGCTCCATCCAACCCAACCTTGAACACTTCCAGGGACGGGGCATCCACAATCTCTCTGAGCAGCCTATTCCAGCACCACACCGTTTTCTCTGCAAAGAACTTCCCCCTGACATCCAGCCTAAATCTTCCCTCCCTCAACTTACAAACATTCCCTCTTGTCCAGCCGTTATCTACCCTTATAAAGAATTGACTCCTCTACAGTGTTTGTAGGTCCTTTTACGTACTGGAAGGCTGCAATGAGGCCATCCTTATGGCCCTCCTCCAGACCCCCTCCAACAGCTCTCTGTCTGTTCTGTATTGGGAGCCCTAGACCCAGACATAGTACTCCAGATGGGATCTCATGAGAGGGCCCCCAGAGTAGACAATCACCTCCATGTCCCTGTAGGCCACCCCTATTCTGATGGAGCCTAGGACACCATTTGCTTTCTGAGCTGCAAGAACACGCCGCTGGCCTGTCTGGGACCCTCTGAATGGTATCCCTTCCTTCTGTTTTATTAACTGCACAACTCAGCTTGGTGTTAAAACCAAAATTTCTGAGAGTACACTTAACCCACAAAGTCACTGAGAAAGACATTGAAAAACACTGGTCCAAACATGGACCCCTCAGGGACACTATTCATGACTTGCCTCTACCTAGACCTAAGTCCATTTACAACAATCCCTCTGGCTACAAACATGCAACCAATTTTTCACTCAGTGAAGAGTCCAGCCTTCAACTTTGCATGTTTCCAGCAGAGAGACAAGGATATGATATGGTGTGGGACAGTATCAACAGTAGTTAAAGTAGTCATTCAGAAAGTAAGAAAAATTGGCATCCTTTTATATTCCATTCAGTTCAAATGGAAGAGAGCTCATAAACTCTGTACAGTTAGTGGTTCATAGCTTTGAGAGAAATCAAAACATCCCAATGTTCATCTATGAAAACTGATCTTAAATTTAGAAAGTATATCGGCTGAAGACTGATGCCACTCCTCTGTCAAACTGGCTCATCAAAGGAGTACTTTCAGTTCCCATCTAGAAGTTGGCTCTAAAAAGAATAAGGGAAGTGCATTTGGATTCTTAAAAGCAAAAATGAATAGATTAGCTACTCATTTAAGGAGTGTTGTCCCTTGGAATACAGTGAGTTCAATTTATAGAAACTGTGAATAAGTAAAACTGTAGTTGAATAAGATTTTATCAGTTCCAGGTTTTTGTGTTGTTTCTCAGATTTTAATTCTGTTCCTTCACATTATTAGGTCAGGACCCTCTTTCTGTTGTGTCATTCATTCCTCTGCAGTGTCTATCAGTCATGCATTATAAGCTTTTAAGTATACGTGGAATGAATTTCTTTCATCCAGTCACAGTCTTTATTGCATCTACCACAGACGGCTGACCTTCACTTTGCATTCCCTTCTACATGTCTTCAAACTGCTTCAATCTTGTTTATGAGGTAGGTTAAATGCCTGTAGAATATTTTTTGTCACAAGGTCAGCTTTTCTCATTTTCTTGCTAGTTTATTTGTCTTGATAGTTTGGGGGACCAGCAATATTCCCTGAATAACAATACCTTCCATAGTTTGTGTACATAAAAATATATGCTTTTAACTGAATTTCATGTCCTTTATTTCAGATTATTTCCTCAACCTCCCCTGCCCCCCTCCACTCCCCCCCCACCCCCTCACCCCCCCACCCCCCCACCTCCCCCACCCCCGTTTGTGCCTTCCTCCTTGGGACATGTCAAAATGTTAGAACTTTACAAATCATCCAAGCTTGGAAACAAAAACAGTCATAAATCAAATGACATTTTTAAGACTGTGCTTAAACTACTATTTCAGTTTAATGGGAATTTTACTATCAGTGATATTTTGAAATTATATTTTCTTTTTCCTCATTGTCTGTGCTTTTGCTTTAACCACTTAACCTGTCTCCTTTTTTATGTGTTGACAACTCATGGCATATTTGTTTTGCATGAAATCTTGAATGTCTTAAATGCTTCACTTACAGAAAAGTTGTGACATAAATGAAGCCTTAATTTCACTCATAGTTATATTTTGAATCAGATTCAAACAAATTATTTCTCTTTTTGGAAATTAAAGCCTATTCAGTATAAAAAGGCAAGGAAAAGCAATTCTTACTCTTATTAATTTCATAATAAACTTGGTCACACAGAGTCTTGAAAAATTTAAGATAGATCATCAATAGCAAGGAACCTCACCAAAATTCTGCCATTGCATCTATTTCTTTCACAGCTGAAAGGAACATACATAGAGAGTTAGTTGAATGCACCACACTCTACTACAGTTGGAGATACTGGTGCCAAATATATGTGCAATGCACATTGACTTATTTATTTAATTTCTCATTTTTCTGCAGCAGTTAGAATAGTCCTTGTTTAATGGGGTATTGTCTTTAGCTGTTTCTTCAAATTACTGACTTGGTCGCTTCTCAAACTTACTAAGATAGCTATCCAAAGGAATATTTTTCTTCTTACACTGATAATTTCATTCTTTCCCACCTTCAATATTTGATGTAAATAAACTAGAGATTCCATTTTAAGTTTTATTGATGCATTAGATAAAAACAAACAAATAAAAAAACAAAAAAAAACCAACTAAAAGTGAGGGAAAATGTAATAATTAAATATAATTAATAATAGACAAATTTATAGTTTTATATAAAATTAAAACAAATACAATATTAAACAAACTTTACATATAAAAATAAAAGAAAAATCAACAACACAAAAAACAACACAAAATGAAAACGAAAACAAAAAACAAACAACAACAAAAAAGGCAAAAACTTTGTCTAGACAAATCTGTAAGGAAGTTAGAAAAGTAAGAAAGGCATTTCTGACAGAGTCAGAAATGATACAAGCATAGTTAACATGCTTCTGTCTAGAAGGTAAACTAAATACTTTGGTACCTTTCTCTGTTATTTTAAGCTACTAATAGTGCAAAATCTTCCCAATAAAATAATCAAACTAATTACAAAATAAACAGAAGAAATAGTTATGTAGTAAAAGAATGGCTACTCTGTGCTCCTGTAAATTGTTTACATTTAGAAAAGTCATTTTTCTTAAGATTGTATTTCTGTACTTCTGAAATGTTTCACAGATTCCTATGTTAGTTGTGAATGGTTTGATTCTGAATATAAATGTTAGCATAACAAAATGATGACAGGACTTTTATCAAAACAAAATGTCTTGCTCTTGAAATCGCCGTCCTGGGGCTCAGCATTTTTGTTGATGGATACATCTGTCTTGCTATGTTATGGTGAAGTAGCCCTTTACTGCATAGTGAACTTTGAAGTGGATTTTGTTTTGGAAAGCAATTTAATGTTTGCTGATAACTTTGATTGGTACTCTGTCAGTGTTAGCTTTTAAGCTTCTGTTCTGGTCTGCTTAATTTTTTGAAACAACTTATTTGATTAAGTGATGCCTTACCACCAGCAGTTCTGCTGGGTTTTTGCTGATAGCTGGATTTTCTCCCTTCTGTGCTATTTTACACTCACTGAGTCTTTTTATCATCAGAATTAAAAAAGTACTGCTTAGATTCAGACCACTTCATTTCTTTCCCTCTCTGCTGTTCTTCTACCAGATATATCCTATCACATAGTCTCAGTAGTTGCACTAGCAGTCCTATCTTTCTAGATGAAGGTACATTTAGGATGGAGTTTGTTGGCTTCATCTATTATATTGCTTTTCCCAACACATAGTTTGTCCTTTATAGTAAAATTTTCTACTCTAACAATATATTTCCTTTCCCAGTTCAAATACATCTTGTACAACAACAAATACTTATATAATTTGTTATATTCTATTTATTTTGAATTTATCATGTAATTAATAATTTAAATAATCTTAGTGTATTCAAAAGACTCACTATGAATAGGAGAAAGTTCAGCAATCTACAAATTCAAATGTATAACGGCATGGCAGCCTAGTGGTAGTATTTTATTTGAAATGAAGTAGATATACAATATTAATATTCCTAAATACGCCTTAGACATGGAGGTTGGATGTCAAAACATTTTATATATGAAAAAAAAAGCTTATGTTTACATGTGTGTAAAACAATACGGCTGAAGTATTGGAACTTTTATACATAGCAGCCTGAAAGACCAACTATGTTCTGGGCTGCATTAAAAGAGGAGTGGACAGCAGGGAGAGGGAGGTGATTGCCCTTTCTACTCATCTCTTCCCAGGGCCTATCTGGAGTACTGCATCCAAATCTGGGGCCCCCAGTACAGGAAGGACATGGAGCTCTTGGAGCAGGTCCAGAGGAGGGCCACCAAGATGATCAGAGAGCTGGAGCACCTCTCCAGTGAGGAAAGTTTGAGGGAAATGGGCTTGTTTAGCTTGGAGAAGAGAAGACTCTGTGGAGACTCCACTATGACCTTCCAGTATCTGAAAGGATTGTATAAACAGGAGGGAGAACAACAGTTTACAAGGGCAGGTAGTGATATGGCAAGAGGGAATGGGAATGGTTATGAACTAAGACAGAGTAGATTTAGATTAGATATTAGGAGGAAGTTCTGCACTCAGAGGGTTGTGACACACTGGAACATGTTGCCCAGAGAGGTTGTGGATGCCACATCCCTAGTGGTTTTGAAGGCCAGGCTGGATGTGGCTCTGGTCTGCCTGGCCTAGTGGTTGGTGATCCTGCATATACCCAGGGGAAGTTGAAACCAGATAATCTTTGATCTTGTTTTCAACCCAGGCCATTCTATAGTGCTATGATCCTATGATATAATCCCCTGAAACAGGGATTGGACATCTGTTGTGAAACCTAGCCCAGCACACATCTTGGAAGTTTTACAAAAAATGACTGTTACTCTTGGCAGCAGAATAATTTGTCAGCTAACAGGAAAACTACATTTTGTGAAGACAAGGAAATACACCCACAGAGAAAACAGTTAAAAATTATTTGGCAGTAAAATGCATTTATAAAAGTCTGTTATGGTAAAGGTACACTCAATATTTTAGAAATAGTAATCACAAATGAGCACACAGAACTATTACAAATACCAGCTCTTCAACCACTGACCCTTTCAAATGCAATGACTTGAAATTGAAGTTATTATAATGACTAACATTTCATGATTATGTACCATGGCAAAATGTAGAAGAATACTGAACAGTTTTGAACTTGCTGAAATACAAATAAAAGAGCTCAGATTTTCACGCATATGATTTGTCTGAAAATGAGTGTCCAATTTTGTCCTCTTTACTTCAAAAGAATGTTCTTGATTTCTGAACAGTCCAAGAACAGTAAAAGAAAATATGCAAATAATATTAGATATTTTTTCTCATCCATAAACAGTGTATTATAATTTGTTTGTAATCTACAGTAATTGAGCAGTTTAGAATGAATAATTTCAGTTAAGCAGGAAAGGTTAAGAGAACAACTTCTGAGTGAACTACAAGTGGAAAGATAATCTGTTAAACTGTTCTGCTGAATTTACTGTGTTAACAGTTAATCGTTTCTCAAGAGATGTCCAATGTTCTATATTGTTCAGGATTCATCCCTCTTTTAACAGATTTGTCTCCTTAGCCTCTCAGTATGTTAAGAGAGAGAAATGCAAATTAATACTAAATGATTCAACTCACAATCTGTGATGTTTGTAACAGGTTAAATTTCTAAAAATGCTTATAGGCTTGGTATTTAAAACTGGTTGATGTAAAATCAGGCTCTGTCTGAAATGTTTTTGAGATGTTTGACTCTTTGCTGTTATCACAGAATCATAGAATGGCTTGCGGTGGAAGGGACATTGAAGAACAGATAGATAGTTCCAAGCACCATTTTGTGGGCAGGGCTGCTACCCTGCAGATCAGATTGCCCACCACCCCATTCAGCTGGGCCTTGAATGCCTCCAGGGACAGGGTATCCACAGTTCCTTGGGGCACCCTCTTCCACTGCTACACCCACCTCCAATTGAAAGATTTCCTCTTAAGATGTAATCTGAATCTCCATTTTTTAACTTCTAGGACATTCCCCCTTGTCATTTTGGTTGTTTAAGGAATTAATGTATGAGATTTTTCAGGGGAAGTGTCCTTAGGGATAAAGAAGTAAAGCAGACCTCACAGTTCTTTAAGGACACCTTTGTGAAAGCACAAGAACTCTCCATCCCCCAGCAAGAGAAATTAAGCAGAGGAGGCAGGAAACTGGCAAGGATGAACAAGGGTCTTCTGATCAAACTGAGGGAAAAGAGGGAAAAGTACAGGCAGTGGAAGGAGGTATGTTTTACCTGGGAAAAATACAGGGATTCTGTCTGGACATGCAGAAATGCAATCAAAAGCCAAGAAGTAGATGGAACTGAAATTGGCAAAAAAGTGACAAGAAGGTATTCTACAGGTAGATAGGTTAAAAAAACAAAACAAAACAAAACAACAACAACAACAAAAAACAAACACAGGAAAAGTGTACTCCCTCTGAAAACTGAGAAAGGAGAAATGGCAACAATTAACGCATTGAAGGCTGAGGTACTCAACAAGTTATTCGTCTTCACTGGCAGTCAGATTTTCCATCTCTCTCACATCCCTAAACCTCTAGCAGTGTTATGAGATTAAAATCACTCCCACTGTAAGCGAATAACAAGTTTGAGACTGATATGGGGCTTGATAGCATGCATTCCTGGGTCTTGAAAGCTTCTACACAAACATTGTAGGCGAGTCAACTCTTTGAAAGGGTAGATAGCAGCAGGACAAGGGGAAATGATTTTAAGTTGAAGGAGGAATTAGGTTGGATGTCAGCTGGTATTAGGGGTATACTACAGGCCACCTGATCAAGGGGAGGCTGCTGATGAGGCTTTCTTGCTCCAGATGCGTGAGGCGTCTGGCTCACGGGCACTTGTCCTGGTGGGGGACTTCAACCATCCGGACATTTGTTGGAAAAACCACATGGTGAGCTGCAAGAGATCCAGAAGGCTCTTGGAATCCATTGATGGTAGCTTTCTGGTTCAGGTATTGGACAGACCGACCAGAGGTGAAGCGTTGCTGGACCTGCTGCTCACCAACGCTGAAGAGATTATCAAAGGCATCAAGGTTGGAGGCTGCCTGGGCTCCAGCGACCATGCCCTGGTTGAGTTTGTGATCTCAAGCGATGTGGGCCTGGCAAAAAGCAGGACCAGGATGCTGAACTTTAGAAGAGCAGACTTCAAGCTACTCAATGGAATGCTGGCCAAGATCCCCTGGTGCACTGCCCTCAAAGACAAGGACGTTGAGGAGAGCTGGCTGCTCTTCAAGGATGCCCTCCTGGCAGCACAAGAAGTCTCCATTCCCCTGAATAAGAAAGTGGGCAGGAGAGGTAGAAAACCGACATGGCTCAGCAAGGACCAGCTGAGAGAACTGAGGGTGAAGAAAGGGGTGTACAAGCTCTGGAAACAAGGCTGTGTCACCTGGGAAGAATACAGGGATGCTGTCCAGACCTGTAGATGTGGGATCAGGAAACCCAAGGCGCAGGCAGAACTGAACTTGGCAAGGGACGTGAAAAACAATAAGAAAACCTTCTACAGGTACATTGGCCAGAAGAGACAAGCCAAAACGGGCGTACCTACTTTGGTAAATTTAAAAGGAGAACTGGCTTCAACAGATGAAGAGAAAGCTGATGTGCTGAATGAGTTCTTCACCTTGGTCTTCACTGGTGGCCAGGATTCTAGTCTTTTTCACGTCCCTAAGTCTTGCACCCCCATACCTCTATGTGGGGACCAAGGAGGTAAATCCGTCCCCACTGTAAGGGTAGAGCAAGTCCGAGAGTGCCTCCTTAGACTGAATGAGTACAAGTCTATGGGGCCAGATGGCGTGCATCCCAGGGTCCTGAAGGAGCTGGCTGAGGTGGTTGCCGAGCCGCTCTCCATCATATTTGAGAAGTCGTGGCTGTCAGTTGAGGCCCCGGATGATTGGAGGAAGGGTCACGTCACTCCCATTTACAAGAAGGGGAGCAGGGAGGACCCAGGGAACTACAGGCCGGTGAGTCTCACCTCCGTGCCTGGGAAGATTATGGAACAGATCCTCCTGGACAACATGCTTGATCACATAAAGAATGAGCACGTGATCCTAGACAGCCAGCACAGCTTCACCAGGGGAAGGTCATGCTTAACTAATCTTGTGGCCTTCTATGATGGAGTGACGGCATTGGTGGATGAAGGGAAGGCGACCAATGTCATTTACCTGGACCTGAGCAAGGCCTTTGACATGGTCCCCCATCACATCCTCATCTCCAAATTGGAGGGAAGGGGATTTGATGGGTGGACAACTAGATGGATAAGCAATTGGTTGAACGGCCGCAGACAGAGGGTGGTGGTCAATGGCTCTATGTCCAGGTGGAGGCCAGTAACGAGCGGTGTCCCTCAAGGGTCTGTCTTGGGACCGGTGCTCTTTAACATCTTCATTAATGACATCGATGAGGGAATTGAGTGCACCCTCAGCAAGTTTGCTGACGACACCAAGCTGAGTGGTGCGGTCGATACAGTGGAAGGAAGGGATGCCATTCAGAGGGACCTTGACAGACTGGAAAGCTGGGCTCGGGTGAACCTAATGAGGTTCAACACAGCAAAGTGCAAGGTTTTGCACTTGGGCCAGAAGAACCCCAGGCACCTGTACAGGCTGGAGGAGTGGTCCTTGAGAGCAGCTCAGCAGAGAAGGACCTGGGGGTCCTGATGGACAAGAGACTTAACATGAGCCAGCAGTGAGCTCTGGCAGCTCAGAAAGCAAATGGGATTCTGGGCTCCATCAGGAGAGTGGTGGTCAGCAGGGACAGGGAGGTGATTGTCCCTCTCTACTCTGTTCTTGTGAGGCCCCATCTGGAGTACTTTGTTCAGGTGTCGAGCCCTCAGTACAAAAAAGATATGGAGATTTTGGAAAGGGTCCAGAGGAGGGCCACAAAGATGATCAGGGGGTTGGAGCACCTCCCCTATGAGGACAGGCTGAGGGAGTTGGGTTTGTTCAGCCTGGAGAAGAGAAGGTTGCGGGGTGACCTCATTGCAGCCTTTCAATACCTGAAGGGAGCTTACTCCCAGGAGGGGAGTAAACTCTTCTAAAGGGCTGATAATAGCAGGACTAGGGGAAATGGTTTTAAGTTGAAGGAGGGAAGATTTAGTTTGGATGTTAGGGGAAAGTTCTTTACTAGAAGGGTGGTTAGGTCCTGGAACAGGCTGCCCAGTGAGGTTGTGGATGCCCCGTCCTTGGAGGTGTTCAAGACCAGGTTGGACAGGGCCCTGGGCAACCTGATCTAGTAAATGTGTATGTTTGGTGGCCCTGCTAGGCAGGGGGGTTGGAACTACATGATCCTTGAGGTCCCTTCCAACCCGGGTCATTCTGTGATTCTGTGATTCTGTGGAAGTTCTTTACAGAGTGGTCAGGTGCTGGCACAGCCTGCCCAGAGAGATTGTGGATGCCCCGTCCATGGAGGTGTTCAAGGACAGGTTGAATGGTGGCCTAGGCAGCCTGATCTGGTATTAAATGGGGAAGTTGGTGGCCCTGTCTGTGGTGAGGGGTTGCAACTTGCTGATCCTTGAGGTCGCTTCCAACTCAGGCCATTCTGTAATTCTGTGCAATTCTGTGATTCTGTGATTGTTTTGTTTGGGTTGTTGTTTTCCTTTTGTTGTTATCTTGCTCTTTTCAAAAAACTTGAATCTATCTTCCTTTCTTTATCTGTTTCATAACAGTTTTAGAATTATTTCTATTGTTAACATTTTGAGAAAGTTATGATAAAATCTTTTCTTGAATTTAAATTATTATTATTTTTTTCAGATCTGAGTCTTCTTTGTTTGCTAGTTTTATTAGTGAGAACATTAAATTATCAATTATAATAACATAATATACTATAGAGCATACAAGAGTACACTGTAATTTTTTTATGTTTGCTCACGCAACAGCACACATGCATACATAAGACATCCATACAGATTGTATTCTGTTGAGAATGCAATTTCATTATTCAAAAGACAGTTTTGATAATTATAAAATTAATATTTTTAGTTAAAAAACTGGGCATAAAAATACTTGTAGAATTTTGATTTTGTATACACTTAATGTTATTCATAAATATACTGCAGTCTAGAATATATGCAAAAATCTTTTTAAAAAATCACCAGGTTTAAGTATATTTGGCGTCTCTGATTTGCTCTGAATTGTAGTACACCACATAATGATTAAAAGCTGTATACACACTCCAGTTCACTAATTCATCTAAGGCAGTTATTTTTGATGTTTATTTTCAATTTGCTTCCTGAAGATCCATTATATCTCCTGGAATATTATATCAAACTTATGTTTTCTTTTGAGCCAAAGTGAAAAATTCTAAAACATAACAGATTCATGTGTTTTGTTGTTGTTGTCATTTATTTTTTCCCCAAAGAATATTTTCAAAGAATTTAAGAGTACTTCTAAAAGAAGGCTGTGTTTCCTTTGTTTTGCTAAAGACATTAAATGGTTGCAATTTACTTGAAGGTAAGAAAATCTGCAGAGTCTTAGAGTATTATTGTTATACACAGTTATCTATAAAATCTGAACTGCTCTTTAAGCACAAATCGCTCTTCCTTCTTCTCTGTTTCAGTGCCTAGGGGAATAAGATGTATTTGTCAAATAATATTCCTGACATAGAATGAACTTTGTACTTGTTTTCTTTATGGACATACTCTTATGTGTATATTTATTACTCAAAGGAGATTTACAAACAAATAGTTAAAAGAAAATTGTACCTGTTTTGCTCAGTCAGCAGTCTCCAACTCAGAAAGTGTTCCTTGGTGTGAATAAAATGTATTTGAAAGTAAAATTTTGCTTTATAATTGGTGTATCTGAGTCACTTTCTTGTGGCAGGCAACATGCTGACAAGTCTCTGGTAGAATACTGACTTCTACCCCATTCTACTAAGATAAACAAGCAAACTCAAACAACAAACAAACAAAAAACCTCCAACAAGAAAAAAGTTCTTCTTCTAACACTAATTTGTTAGTTGGTGTTAGATTTGAATTTTCTTCTCTGCATAGCTAACCAAAGAGAGGACTATGAGTTTACATACACAGAATATACAGATCTTTAATTTTGACAGCTGAATGACACATATGAATAAATTAATTAATTCATTCTAGAACAAGACAGACAAAAAATAATAATAAAAAAATCAATGTGTGTAAATAATAACATGTTGACTTTTGTGTGTGAGCAAACAGAAATCAAGTATTTATGTAGTGATTGATTTCCTAACTATATTACAGTATTTTATTGTAAAGGGTATGTTTACACACTACATTTTAAGCATCTGTCTGCCATCTCTGACCTGCATAGAATTATGCTGACCCCAAGCAAATAAATGTTAATTTTCTACAGTGTTTAATAACTTGGATTTGGCACCATATTATTATGGTCAGGTTAGTTTTAGCTTTGTTTGAAGCTTATGTGCAAATTAAGCTCATGTGTGTCCTACAATGTCATACACTGAATGGATAAACTTGGATCCTTCTTCCTATTTAAAGCACATGGTGATGATTAGTGATAATGGATCTGCTGTATTTCTTCTAGAGGTGAGTGTATCAGCTAGCTTACTTTATCTGTGTAGATTTTTATGAAAAATGGATTCTTAATGGATTTCTTCTGCTGTAGAAGATTTGGGTAGATAAGTGTTTTCTAGACTGATATTTCATTAAAGATCTGTAGGACAGCTGCTGCAGAAGACAATGCAGTTATGGCAATTAGTAGTTCCAATAACTTCTTCAGTGAGTTTTAAATAAAGCTATGCCTTTTGTATAGACACCTACAGCAAATAAGGCTGAATATGACATTATATTTTCTTTAAAATATTGACTGCAGAAACATTACAGAAATAAAGTTGTTCTTTTGCTATGCCATTGTTGAGAGATTGTAGTATATTAATTTTTGATAACCTTGTCAACAGTTTACGGGCTGGTTTGGCCTGGTTCCTAGACTAATGGGGCAGGGGGTTCCAAGGACCTATGCTCTGGGAAAGGGGGAAGGGGAAAAGGAAAGGGCAGGGAGATGAGAGATGGGCCTAAAAACAAAACAACAACAATCTGAGGAGGAAATTTACTAAATTTAATTAATAATAGTGGAATACAAGATAACACAACATAATGCAATATAATTTGAATTAAAGCAAATAAATAAAATGAAAGACAGTGTCCAAAAACCGAAGGCCTTTAATGCTGAAAGCAAGACAAGCACACATTCTGCTGGGATGAGCAGAAAGGGAAAAGTGATCTGCAAACAGTTTTATCTTTCCCTCTGAACAGAAACGCAAAGTCCCCAGGGGTCTATGCAGTTCTTCATCTCTCCTCAGGGTCAGATACTTGTAAATATTGGCAGGCCAAGGAACTGTAGCATTAACTCTTTAACTCCCAATGCACTACATGATGTTATGATGTGGAATACCGATAACAAAAAAATCACAAAACCAAGACAACCTTCACTTTTTCTTAAGGAGAATGTTTATTTCCATATTCAAACACTTTCACTTAAATGCTAGATCATTAGTAAGATCACTGGAAATTTTTTTTGGACTTATTATCTGAATGCTTTTGTTGGAAGAGCGCTGATTCCCTTCTGCTTATAAGGAGGAATGTTGGTCACACCATTAATTCTGCTGCAGTATAATCACTGGGAAATCTAGGACTAGTACTTGTCTATACTAGCAAATCAAATGATAACTAAGAACATTCTTGGATGCGGAAGACAGCTAATATGGGATGGTCCTTGGGCAAGCTGTCTGGTGAATATCTTACAGTTGTTCTGGTTTCTGAGTAATGTCGCGGAGAGTTTGTGAGGGAGCTAGCAGCGACAGCTCCTGAATTGCCAAGGTGACTTCTAACAGTTCCACAATATGGTCTATTGATCTATTGAGTAGTGTTGAACCTATTATGCAGATTGGAAGTCCTAGATATAATTCCAACTTTGCAAAGTCAAATAAACAGAAAACAGACTACTTCAACTTACTGACATGAATTTCAACAAATCCATACAGTAAAAGACAAAAGGTAACACAGACACACACACACCCCTCCCCCTCCTCCCCTCCACATTCCTACCACTTGCGCCACCGGGGCACACAGACAATATGACTTCCTGCTGTTGAATACCTACACATAGTCCAAGCATTTTGGCTAGGATTATGAATTCTTCTAAGCTGCAAAGTGTTTAAAAGATGAATATGGCTTTATTCAGCCTTTGTCATGGTTTTACAAATTTTGTTTATCGGCATTCCACATCATAACATCATAGAATCATAGAATTACCCAAGCTGGAAAAGACCTCAAAGATCATCAAGTTCAACCACAGCCTAACCATAGTACCGTAACTCTAACAACCCTCTGCTAAATAATATCCCTGAAACAACACACCTGTAATATCATGTAGTACACTGGGAATTAAAGAGTTAATGTTACAGTTTTGGGTACCTGTCCCAGAAGAGGACAAGAACTGCATACCCTAGTATGTAGTCTTTGCATTCAGAGAAGAGATAAAATCCCTGACAAAGTGACAGGACCTCTCTTTCCTCCCATCTCACCGCTGCACTGTAGTAAGGCCTTCAGTTTTCGGACACTCTCTCATTTTGTTTTGTTTATTAGCTCCAATTCTAATTATATTGTATTATAATTTATTATAGTGTGTTATCTTGCATTCCAATATCTTATTTAGTTAATCAGTTTGGGGTTTTTTTTGGTTTTTTTTGTTTTTTTTTTTTTTCTTCTCAGATTGTTGCTGCTGTTTTGTTTTAGGTCCTCTCTCTCTACCCTTTTCCAGGGCACGGATCCTCAGGCCCCTCTGCCCTGCTAGTCACAGAACCAGGCTGAACAAGCCCATAAACCCTTGACAAGCCTTACAGAATCAAATTTGATTTTATATATCTAATTCCCATCTTTAACATAATGAGACCTTTTCAGGGCCGTCAGCATTTGTCCTGATTTTGCACCCATAAACTTCATTGAGAAATGTCATCATTTTCAGTTGTAGCATTTTCAGGCTTTATAGCTCATTTATTCAAAATTCTTGCCCGTCTTTACTTAAAAAGCCTTGCCTTTAGTTCATTTGCAGTAGACATTAATTAAATGATTTTAGCAATGTTAGTAGCTAATGATGCAAAAATTTGTTCAACTACTGTTTTGTTTTTTTTTCAGTATTTTATATAGCCACATTGACCATCAGTAGCATGATGTGTTTTTTACTGTTGTAGTTGTAACAGTTTGTTTTAAACTTCCAAATAAGAGATCTGTAGATATTTGTGCTATCCCAAAGAAAATAATACAATTCTGCAAACAGAACTTGTGAGAAAATGCATGCTTTCTGCTGGAGGCTTAGGATGTGACACTGTGGACAGCAGTTATCATCACTTCAGCTATCCAGAAGGCAGTCCTGTCTGAGTTAATCATCCTAGGCCTTCATTTGTCATAAAAAAAGAAAAGTAAGTAAGTACTTCCCGGACAATATTTCTCTATTTCATTTAGATTTCTACCTCAGAATAAAATATATTATGTTCTATGTGTTTTAATTTGTCTCACTTTATTAAAAATTGCATAAAGATAATTGGGTCAAACTGTCTGTAATGCAGACATTTACATTTACACCAAGGAATCTTACCCTAGATTTCTAAAATAATAGTGCATTTGAAGCCCAGGACACCATAGTACCAAGAAAGAACATAGTCATATTTTATATTCAGTCTTGCCACTGCCATTTTATGCCTTCTTAAATAATATTAACTTTATTTTTTTTTGACAGCTTTAATTAGCCTATAGATAATTCCATTATTTAAAATAAGCAGGATATAAATAATTAGTGAATTATAAATTATTCAGGTAATACATGGGGGACCTTTTAGAAAGCATACTCTATCAACAATTAGGAACATTACATCAAGGATTTCAACCATCTTCCTAATAAGAGAATTAAAAATGCAGTCAAAATATGGAAATCTGAGACCTGACATCCTTTCAGGAATATTAATGATTTATTCGTGTATCATTCTACCAATTATCTATCTATTCAACTCAATCCTTCAGCATGTTCTTTAATTTCTGTAGAAAGAGATGACTTAACTCAGAGAATTAAAGAAGACTGCTAACATGGCCAGGCAGCTTGAAAAAACTTCCTTAGCTGTTTGCTATTCAGAGGATGACACTTGTCACAACATACTTTCAACAGTATATTCATGGGGATTAGGTGAAAATTTCCAAATTGTTCTAATTAATTCATATAGTACAGGCAGCTAATGGTTCTACATCACCACTTTAGCAAATGTATGATCTTTCTCTGTGCATTATCTTAAGCAATGTACAAAATATTTCTTAGCTGTCTTCATTATACACAAAAGACTGAAATGACCAAACCTGCAACAGCACAAACATTTACACTAGTGTAACAGCACAATTAAGTTCACAAATAGCACCTACAGACTCACTGAGTCAGAGTCTGGGAGAATGTCTGCACTATTTAATCAAAAACTTGAGAGTGGCTAGGAGTTGAATCAAACATTTTCACTCAAGTCAATCTGCTGTATGAAATCAGCGGAGACGAGCTGAGGAGTTTCTAGACAAGATAGGGAACTGATGGCTAAGAGCAAGGGCCTGTATATGGGAACAGGGTTCATACCCAGCTGAACTGAAGTTTTGACTGGACAGTGAACATAAATTTTATCCTTATATCATAATTATGTCTTAAATTGTATGCCTGAAGAGATATACATATTTCAGTTAAGTGTGTAAAAGACAGAAGAGGTAAAAATAATGCTCAGGACTACCTCTTAGAAAGGGAAATTTGCTATTTCAGTGCTCTTCAAGCATCATTCTGAATTCTGTAATAGAGTAGCTGGAAATCATAAAACTAGAAATTGCTATCCAGCTGCATGTGTTTAACTCTATACTAGCCCATTCAGGTATTTTTAGAGAATGTGTGTGTTAAAAGGTGATTTTTTGACATTTTTTATATGTCTTAGTGCTTACATATAATATTAGAGCCAACATCAGCACTTCTAATCTCTTTATTATGAACAATTTATTTTAAACATGAATTAAAAAAACACACAGTTTTGTATTAATTATACTGTCTTTCATTTGTTTTATATGGAGTATAGTTGGGAAATATTAATTCCTATTGTTTTTACACTTTTTTTTAATGGTAATTGTTTCTATTACAGAACTAATTAAAA
Organism: Coturnix japonica; assembly: GCF_054131305.1. NCBI lineage: Eukaryota > Metazoa > Chordata > Aves > Galliformes > Phasianidae > Coturnix > Coturnix japonica. The sequence continues at coordinate 144,825,893 of NC_140663.1, forward strand.
ATCATTTTGAAGTTCTTTCTTTTTAATTCAATTACCTTTTAATGAAATGTGCACATATTTCTCACTAATATTTGTTAGTATTTAATTACTTTTTCTATTTCTCACCATTCTGCTTATTACCACAATTACACTTTGCATTTACTAACATGAGAATCCTGAAAGTGGCAAAAAAGTGCAGTCTTTACAGACTGAATAATCACTGTATCGTTAGATCCTAGGTGACAAGAAACAAGTCATTGATTTTTACCTTAGTATTTTGATCTTTCATTATCACGCTTCACCCTTTCTTGCCTGGGAATTCATGTGTCTTGCATTTCTCAGTGAGACTGGAAATGCTAATTCAATAATCTGGCAGCATAGTAAACCACTAAACCAAACTGAAGTTGCTCTTGTAGGTTTGTTTTTGAATAATAATCTGATTATTATTGTATACAATCATCTCTACCAATTTTTTATTAGCATAATTTGTTTTGCAACACATACATCCTTATTTGCTTCAGCTCATTGTTTTAAGGCTGGTGTTTCTGTCTTCTGAGCAACAAATGGGTTCAAACGTGTGTAAAGTATGGATGCAGTGTAATAGAATTTAATGTTTATTTTGTGGTCTCTTTGTGTAAGCTCAAGCAGAAGAGTATAAAAAAGATGTTTCAAGATTTTTTGGTTTTTGTTTGTTTTGGTTTTGTTTTTAATTATTTTTATTATTACTTATTTATTTATTTTTAAGAAATGAATGTAGAGGGCTGGAGCACCTCTACTATGAAGAAAGCTTGAGGGAACTAGGCTTGTTTAGCTTGGAGAAGAGCTAAACTGCATGGAAACCTCATTGTGGCCTTCCAGCGCTTAAAGAGAGTGTATAAACAGGAGCGAGAACAACTGTTTACACGGGTTGATAATGATAGAACAAAGGAGAATTAATTTAAACTGAGACACAGGAGATTTAGGTTAGATATTAGGAGAAAATTTTTAACTCAGAGACAGCTGATGCACTGGAATAAGTTGCTCAGATAGGTTGTGGATGCCCCATCTCTGGAGGCATTCAAGACAAAGCTCTGGAGAGCTTGGTTTAGTGGTTGGCAACCCTGCCTGTGGCAGATCTTTGAGGGTTTTTTCAACACAGGCCATTTTACAGTTCTATGATTCTTTGACTTTAGACTGTGAGTTATAGTCTGTGTAAAACACCTCTCTGGGTACGTAGCGGTGCAGTATGAAATGAAAGGTATATTTCCTGTAAATAGAGATTAAGATAAGAGGACACTGAGGCTGTTTTTCACTGCCTGTTCTAGTGGTTGGCAACCCTGCCCATCTTTGAGGTCCTTTTCAACCCAGGTCTTTCTGTGGTTCTATGATTCTATGATTCTGTGATGAAAAGGAAAATTATGTCTGTCTTTGTTGAATTGATGTCACCTCTACATCTGAGTAAAGAGGTTGACTTTTGCCAATGTACAGACACATCAGCTCCTTTTCTGTTGAGATGTTTAATTATTCGTCACGCATCTCCTACACACTGATGTTAGACTGGTACATTAACACTCTATGCAGAATGCACAAATACAGTTTTGGTTCTGCAGAAAGAGTTTGCAGGTGGGTTAAAGACTGAATGACAGTTTACAAATCAAAATCTATGAGGCGAATCAACTATTTTAAAATTATTTATGATTGATTACTTGCATAGGAACTTTTATATTAATGTGAAAGATGTGCATGAAACATGTCACCTATATATCACATTTGGGGTTTATATGTTTATAAATTTGATCAAAATATTTCATAATTTCAATAGTACTAGCATGTTTCCGGAGCTGACTCTCCATTCACTTTTTAAAGCTCTTTATCTGAAAACAAGAAACTTGACTGGTTTGGCAATTGGTCACAAATATCTATCAAATAATTCCTCTGAATTTTTATATGAATGGCTGTATAGAGTGCTGTTTTATAAAAGTAGTAGAATGACAAAGAAACAGTTCTTCTTAACAGCTAAGTACTTGGAATCACACAACACAGAATCTTGGAGTGGATTGTATAATTTTAACTACAAGCAAACCTTTTATTTCTGAATCTTCTGAATACAAAGAAGAAAAATCTCAGTCTTTCACACCTGTAATACAGAATTATATTAATTCTTTATGTCTAAGAATGTCAGACTGTTTAAAATTTAATAATCAGAAATGTAAATGAGCAGTTGAATAATAATTCCTGGACAGCAATACTAAACCATCAGAAAAAAAATTTCTAATGTTATTGGGAAATTACTTTCTGTCTGCTTATGGAACAAGTATTTTATTTTTTTTTTTAGTTTCCAGTCAGTACTGAAATGAGTTAAAATCAAAATCAGAAAATGCTCTAACTGGACTCCTCTTGTATCACTGTAGCATTTTAAGTTTTAATTTATTTGTACATCTAATATACATGCAGCTGTAATACAATGACTAGTTTAGGTTGAATAGTTTTGTTCTTGAGTGAAAAGTTTATTTTCAGTTTTCTCATATTCTTCTTTCCTCTTACCTGTTCTTTTTAGACAACAATTCTCAGATCTGTATTTAGTTCCCATTTCAAACATGTCAAATGGCTACTCAGGGAAAACAAAACAAAACAAAACAAAAACCAAACAAACAAAAGGTCTCTGTAGGCTGAAAATGATCCTATTAACAGTTATGTCTCCTCTTGGGAATTATCAGTTCACTGATTCCAGCAAAGACTGTCAGCAAAAAGTGGAGTTACCAGTGATTGCTGAAAACAAAATAAATAAAAATATAAAAATAAATATATGTCATATAATGCCAGTAATCTCTACTCCAGACAAGTTCAATAGTCTGCCCATTTCCATACCCAACTGCTGGCTGCACAATTACTTACCTTTTGAATTTATTTATCAAAGCAGAGCTTGAGCCATATAATTAAAAGCCATAGGATTGGATTTCTCTCACCAAACTTCAGACAGTAATGGTGTAGGCTTATACATCTGAAGTAGTTATCCTGAGCTTCCTTTATACAGGAGGCTGTTAATCACTTAGAGATATGATTCATCCTACCTCTATTATAAAACTATTTTAGGATGAATCTACCATTACTCAGATAAATCCTATGTAATGTCACTTTGTCAGAGAGCAGTGAAACCATTAGAAACTTAGAAATAAATGTAAATATTCTTAATCATTTTTCTGCAAGCGTCCATTGATGAAGCATAGAAAATGATAAAATCACGTCTTTTCTTAGAAAATATGCTCATATCAGGAAAATACACAGATCAAACTCTATAGGTGAATTATCATTTTCCACTAAGTGTGCGATCCAGTCACTTATTAAAAATATTACTAAGAATTTATTTCCTGGATGTTTTAAAGGATAGCATCAATAGGGATAACTAGGGAGGCTCGGTTATATTTATTCTTCCCTCTAAGTGGCTTGACTAGATGATCTGACCTCTTAATCAAGGATTCTGTCATCCTGATGAGTTGGTGTTCATGGTTCTTAAGAGATTTATGTGTACATTTTGTAGAAATGGTGGATTTCTTCCACTTCTATCTTAAATGGTGATTCTGATGCTCCAAGGAAATTCCTATTGGTCTATAAATATGTCAGTGATATTTCCCTGCTACTCCCCACTATATCTAAGATTTCTTCTTCTTAGTAAACAAAATGATAGTATATACTAAATCAATTTGAAAAAAAAAAATGGAAGGAAGACACTGAATCAATATTCAGGTACAAACTGAGTTTTCTAGCATTAGGAAACAATAGAAATCTATTATTATATGACACATGCTTTATCCAGTTATTGGTTTTGCGCAGTATTTGCCATAAATACTAAAAAATTTTCTCCATTTATGTTTCATTACTGCTTCAGCTGTACACAGACAGCAGTCAGAAATATCTGTTGCATGGGGAAAAGTATGAACTGCTACAAGTGTTGTAAAAAGCTACAATACTAGCTGATATTTTGCTTGACTACATGTGGTATAGCAGAAGGAGCAATGAGCATAGATGAGTGAATGTTAATATGAATTACTTAGAGCTTACATGCTCAGTAAGTTTTATTTAAGAGTCTGGCATATGGTAGCCACTCTGCTATTATGTCAGGCTTTTGAATTCACTGAGAGGAGTATCTCTGTGCCTTGAGGGTATTAGTACCTAAAAGCAGTAGTTTATCTTCAAAACTATTAGTTGTTGCATTAAAGTGTAAAAGACTGGCAGGCAATAAACTCCTCATGAGTCATTCCGACCCATTCTAAGATATCAGAGAGGATGGGAGAATCTGAGTGATATCCAGTTTTGCACTATGAATCTGGTTGTACTCAATATATTGAAATGTTATGATTGCAGATGTATGGATAGCATGATGCACTTTCAACATAGTTGCATTCAAATGAACGAGCATGATCTTCCCCTTAACTTTCACAGATAGATTAGCGAATAATACTGTTTATTAAAGCAACAAATCACTCAGGTGGAAAAAGATCTCGAGTCCAACCATGACCTAACAATACTACCTTAACAACCGTCTGCTAAATCATGTCCCAGAGAACATCCAAATGGTTTTTAAACACATTTAGGGATTGTGACTCAATCTCCTCCCTAGGAAGCTTGTTCCTGTGCTTAACAACACTTTCTGAAAAGTTTTCATCATCATAGTGTCATAGTATCATAGTCTCATGCGGGTTGGAAGGGACCTTAGAGATCATCGAGTCCAACCCCCGAGATTCGAGCTTCCTGTGTAGCAAAGCGGCACTTCTACCACTTGCGCCACAGGGGATTCAAACCTGGGCCCCAGTGTTGCAAAGTGGCATTCCTACCACTGCGCCACCGGGGCACACAACCAAGTTTACCCAACCTAAACTTACCCTGGTACAACTTAAGGCCATTTTTTAGGGGGCTGGAGCACCTCCCCTATGAGGACAGGCTGAGGGAGTTGGGTTTGTTCAGCCTGGAGAAGAGAAGGTTGCGGGGTGACCTCATTGCAGCCTTTCAGTACCTGAAGGGAACTTACTCCCAGGAGGGGAGTAAACTCTTCGAAAGCGCTGATAATAGCAGGACTAGGGGAAATGGTTTTAAGTTGAAAGAGGGAAGATTTAGGTTGGATGTTAGGGGAAAGTTCTTTACTAGAACAGTGGTTAGGTCCTGGAACAGGCTGCCCAGTGAGGTTGTGGATGCCCCATCCTTGGAGGTGTTCAAGGCCAGGTTGGACGGGGCGCTGGGCAATCTGATCTAGTAAAGGAGTATATTTGGTGGCCCTGCTAGGCAGGGGGGTTGGAACTACATGATCCTTGAGGTCCCTTCCAACCTGGGTAATTCTGTGATTCTGTGATTTCCCCTAATCTTGTCACCTGTTATCAGTGAGAAGAGACCAACCCCACTATTGCTGTAAGCATCTTTCAGATACTGGAAGAGAGCAATCAGGTCTCCCCTTGGCTTCCTTTTCACCAGACTTAACAGCCCTAGTTCTCTCAGCCTCTCCTCTTAGGGACTATTCTCCAAGCCCTTCACAAGCCTTGTTGCCCTTCTTCGGACCTGCTCTAGCACCTCAATGTCCTTTCTGTACTGAGGTGCCCAAAACTGAACAGAGAACTCTAGGAGAGACCTTGCCAATGCTGAGTACATGGGAAGGATTACTTCCCTAGTCCTCACCACACCATTCCTGATACAAGCCAGGATGCCACTGGCCTTCTTGACTGCCTGGGCACACTGCTTGCTCATATTCAGCCAACTGTCCATCAGGACACCAGGGTCCCTTTCTATCAGGCAGCTTTCCAGCCACTCCTCCCCAAGCCTGTAGGGCTGTCTGGGGTTGTTGTGGGGTTTTTGATTGCTGTTTACACATTTTCTGCAGAGTATGTGAAAGTAACAATAACGTGAATATACTGTTGACCCCAAGCACATTAAATTATGAAATAAAGCTGTAAAGATTTCTAAGTTTCAGGGGGAAATAGTCAGTAAAACTGTGCAAATCTCATTCAAGAGGTGTCCCTGTTGAGGAAAGATAGAGTTAGCCATTTGGCTGAGCCCAGAAATCAGGAATGTCTTTCCAGCTTGTATATGTTGGTATCTTGCCTAAAACCTCTCTTAGATCATTTTTATACTGTTTTCTTAATTTCAGGTGAAGCCTTAATAACTCTAGTCATACTTAATTTCTGTTGACACTGGTGTAAAATCTTACTTTGCTTTTAAAAGCTATAAAAATTCAGAATGCGTGCTCAGTGAGGTTGCACCCTGGGTATGGGTAGCCTTTGGGATAGATGTGTGTTTTGGCATTAATAACAAGATTATGATGACCAAAGATAACCCAGGGATGTTTTCAGTTCAAATAAAATTAAAAAAAAAAGAAAAAAATTAAATTAAAAAATCAGTCATAATCAGTCAGTTCTGTCAGGGTGACAACTATGTAGCCTATCAGTTCCACAATACCATCCCAGATCCTATCTGTGAAGCTTCGCTTTTCATTCCACCCTCTTTGCTGTTTCTTTTGGAGTTAGCACACCAAGATCCTTCAGTGCTGCCAAGTCAAAGGCTGCTAGTTATGCTGCCTAAGAATAATCGTCAAAAAGATTATTTGCACATTTACTCTATCCCACCCTAGAGGCTTCTTCAAGACTGTGCCTTCTTTTTAGATGGGGACATCTCAATAAGTAACCTCCAATAACTATTACACATTGCTGTAATTATTTTTTTCTGTATCAGCTGTGGCTTTATGAGATGACCAGTTCAGCTCTTTTCCACAGACTTTTCCATAAGTGCTTGAGCCTTCTCATTGTGCAGAAATCTTTGAATGAACTGAACTGAAGGTCACACCAATAAACACTAAGATAAATTTATTTGGGTCAGCATATATACCTGAGACTGTTCTCACTCTAGCTGAGATTAAGAGAGAGAATTTGCCTACCATTTAAATGTAAAAGTAGACATTATGATTGTGACTCTGAGCCAGATGTAGAGATCCATCTCCACTATAGAGTAAAATGACTGTGAGAAGTGGAATTTGAGATATATTTTTCTCCAAAGCAGTTGCTTTAGGTTGATTTTTTCCTTGCTACCCAGAATGCAGAATTTTGTTGACCTCTGTTGTATGTTTTAGCTTTTCTGTAGATTAAAAAGTTAGGCATTCTGCTCAGGGCTCCAAATTTTATTTGCTACCTACCTGTGTATAAACTACATACCGCAAGACATTATAACCTGTCTTAGCTCATGTCTTTAAGAATCTTCTGGCGTTGTTTATCATTCTGTGGAAAGTATAAGGCAAGATCCTGTGGAAGGAATAAAAAACCCTCAGTATAATTATATTAACAACAATTGCATGCATAAGCGGAGAGAGAAAAGAGTTGTGGTTGTTCAGTGAGTCTTAACAGAATTTTCTAACTTATGATGTGTTTGACTTTGTAAATGTAATCCCTTTACCCTCTCCCCCTTCCTTGCCTTCCTCTTCTCATTTCCCTTACCCTTTTTCTTTCCCTTCCCTTTCCCTTCCCTTTTCCATACATACATTTAACTTCTTTGTTTATTATCTGTAGTATCTAAATATAAATACAGATAATAACATTTTGTAGAAAATAAATATTTCTCTTGACCAGTTCTTGACCAGTTTTGGCTTCAGTGAAAATAAAATTTTAAAGAAGCTTATTTATAAACAGTTCTCAATGGGTGGAGAAATCTCCATCCCTAGAGCCATTCAAAGCCAGGCTGGATGTGACTCTGGGCAACCTGGTTTAATGGTTGGCGACCCTGCACATAGCAGAGAGGTTGAAACTCAGTGATCATTATGGTCCTTTTCAACCTAGGCCACTCTATGATTCTATGATTCTATGATCTAGTCTTTTCTTGATAAACTAAGTATAATATATGCACCACTTAGCACAGGTTCAAAGTCTGTACTGAAAAATTATGTGATACACTGCCTGTGTTTTTTGTTATTGTTGTTGTTTGTTTGTTTATTTTGTTTATGTGTTTGTTTCACTCAGAACCTATTTGTGAGCACAAAGAAAAACATAACTGATACATAGAGCCAAGAAAATATTGCTGGTGTACTTTAAATCTGTAGCCAAACTAAGATATAGTTAGCACTTATTAATAATCCAAAAACAATTTTGTTACAATAGCACTGAGAGCACATATAATCTTATTAGTAAAAAGTTTGTTAATAAGTCAATTAAAATGTTTATGTAAAAAACAACATACACAAGAAAAAAAAAACTCAAATGACAAAAACAAACAAACAAACAACAACAAAAACACCAAGCATTGTAACATAGCATTTTAGCATCTACATTTAATGAAAAGTCACCAGCACTTCTGCGTAAGGTTTACTGTTTCCAAAGATTGTAAACGGAGGCAATTTAACATTCAGTGGTTTAATAGAGGTACTTATGTTACCAAGGACAGACAGATGGTACAGTCTCTGCCATTGCTCACTACTGGTGGCAGCTGGCCAGTAGATTGGGATTCTGTAAGCACATACCAGTGGTGGCAGGCTAACAAGATGCCCATGCAACCCTTTGCACCTTGACAGTATGTATAACAGCAGGAGACAATAAAATGTTGCACATCAAGATAGGCAAGGTCGTGCACAGAAGGCAAGGATACTTAAATACAACTACAGAACAATTTCTCACAAATGTGTTTCTTCTAGCTACATTCAGAAACTATAGGCAGTTTGTGTTCCCAAGCTAATACCAGTGCTTTCCCACAGGCTAGTCACTCATTCAAATCGTGATCTTTATTTTTTTACACACTTATTTTCTCATTTTCTTATTTTCTATCATGTTATGCTGACTCTTCTCCATCTCTAGGCCCCTATGCAAGTCTAAAGATCTTCAGAGAAGGGAAAAAGATGCTCAAACACTCAATGGTTATCCTCATGCAAGAAGTCTGTTGTGTTAACACATGTATTCTCTTGTCTGTTTTTTGGGACGAGATTGATGTTTACCTCCTCCTTGCTTCAGGATCCACTTAAAGATATTTTTGTACATTTTCTGGTATACTTAATTAAACTGTTACTACTTGCTATATCTAAATTCAGTATGTTTGATTCATTCTGTTCATATTAGACGGTTGTTTCTTGCTCTCTTTGCCACTAAACTGCTTTTCTTCCAGCTCTTTTGTACCCATGAATAATTGACCATTGATGATCTGCAGCTTTGGTGAACAGATAATTTTGGTGAGCAGCTACTTGTTCCTTTTGTCTAACAAATATATTTACACCATCCAATTATACAAACCTAGGCAACAATACAAGAAATTAGACAACAACCATCTATTTTTTAACTTTTTCATTTACTTATTTATTTATTTACAACTAAATGAACAAAATTAAGAAATGCAAGAACACGCTCAAACCATGTCAAGCTTCAGCTTTGTCAGGTTAGCACAGCTGTAGCCTTTCACTAGCACTGGCGTTTGTTTAAGCTAAGAAATATCTATGACAATAATTTGTGCATTTTCAATATGGAAAATACCTCTTGTAATATTAGTGTTAGAAAGAATAATTGGAAGTTTTTGCACAAAGATTACATTAACAAATATCTGACAATGTGAAAAGTTAAAAAAAAAAAAAAAAGTAAAAAGTTTGTGAGTTGTGAAAGTTCTTAAGTGGGACAACATCTAAAAATAACCTCAATCTAATTCTTACTATGAGATACAAATTCCAGGAAAAAAATCATTAAAAATATAAACACACATTACAGAATGATTTTAATATGCATTCAGCCAAGCTGTCTACCTCATTTATTTTTTTTCATTAGTTACCACCCAGGGTGTTCTTCTGAGTCACAAATATACACAGCTGAAATTACTGTTGATTTAGTCAGTTGTAAATTGCATAACTTCCCAAGCTGTGCATGGCTTATATAGGTATTATTCTTTCAATATCTTGGCAGTATCACTCTTATAATAACTTTGCTATCAGTTGGCCAATACAGAATCAAACAAAGGTCTTTTCCTGAAAGACGTTTACCCTGAAGGAATTTTTTCTGATACATTTTTTGTTTTCTGCAAGGAAAAAAATCCAAACCAAACATTGCAAACTATAGACAGATAACTTTTAATTCTCATTTCATGACACATAAAAGAATGATAAAAGTAGCTACTCACTGCTTCTTCTGTGACTGTAGCCTATGGTTATTAACAAATTCTGGGGTAAAAAGGGTAAAGGACCTTAATGTTTTCTGAAAGTGTCACCATGTTCCATATTTCTTCCTCTCACATAAAGATACAGTACTTTTTGTAGTACTTTTTGTAGAGTCAAATTTTTATTAGAACATTCGGCAAACTATATGATTATTGGATAACAATTTGTAGTGACGTCAGCTAATAAAATAGTTCAGAAATGATTCAGCAAATTGCCCTTTTTCCATTGCAGGTCTTGAGAACATAGAAATGACTATAAAATACTGTGAATTGTAGCAGAAATGTGCCTATTTTTGTCAATGCACAAAAATTCAAGTAAGGTGGAAGTCTTGCCTTACAGACTTACAGGGTGAGGTGGGAAAATAGCATAAAATGAGATAAAAATGTTGCATCAAAAATGACTTTTGTCTCATATGTATAGAAAGAAATCCAAATTTATGTGGCTAATCATAAACCCTGTACTAGAACTAAAAGTTTTAAAAGGTTTATGTATCTATATTGATTTATATTGATTGAGTATTTCTGAAATAATAAATAAATTCTGATGTTCTTCTTGTTATTAAGATCCGGTCTTTTGAACTTATGGTTCGACAACATCTTCTATAGTCTCATCTTTAAAGATTAGACACATCAGAAAATGCTGCAACTGAGATAAAAATATGAATACTAACATCAACATTCTGAGCTCAAAGTTCTTCACAAAAGAACTTTTTTTTCTTTATAGTGGAAAAGTTCATTACTCTCTAAGTCTCTCATTTTAGCTAGGGATAGGCTATCCACAGAAGTTTAGATGATACTGTTCTTTTAGGATGTTAAAACAATGCAGAAAGCAAAATGTTATTAATAACAGTGATGAAAATTTAAGAAAGCCTAAAAGAATTAAGGCTCCATTTTAAAATTACAATATATGTAACACTCAAATCTTTTCCCACCATTTCCTAATCAACACTGTCATTTAGCCCTTCATGTAAATGACTAATGCATTTTTAGGAACATGTATGTACAGGTACAAACTGCCTATACAGAAACTTAAAAGGTTCATGAGTGAAAGCAAACACTAGAATAAATTAGTTAAATTAGTTCATCTTTGACAAAGCAGTTATCAATAATACATTCTTCAGCTGTAATAAGGTACCGTCAGTTCATGACAGGGTTCAGGTGCGTTTAATCCTATTCATTACTGTCATAAAGACTGCCTCTTACAATCTAGAACAATGCAGATAAGAAAACTTCAGATTGTTCAGGGATCAAAAACTGAATTCAGAGGGACCCCAACCAAGCCTATCAATGGTCTGAAATGAGCTGGATGGGATTCAATGGAAACAAAGGCAACATGCTGCATTTAGTACAGCCATCAGACCCATGCAACTCAAGTAACTGGCACACCAGCAATTTTCACAATATAGAATATCCCAAGTTGGAATGCACCCAGAAAGATCAAGTCCAAACTTTGGCTTCATACAGAACCATTCAAAAATCAAACCATATATTTGAGAGCACTGTACAAACACTTTTTGGATTCTTGCAGTCTTGCTGATGTGACTACTTCTCTGGGAGCCTATTCCAATGCCCAACTACCCTCTCAGTGCTAGTCTTCTTCTCAGAAGAACCTGTTCCTAATATCTAACCTGAACTTCCCCTGACAGTGCCACACAAAGCTCCCTCGCACCAGAGAGATCAGTGACTTTTCCAACTTCTCCAACTTCCCCTTCATGAAGAAGCTGTAAACCACCATAATATCAAACCTCAGCCTTCTCTATAGACCCTGCATTATCTTTGTTACTTTCATTTGGATGCTCTCTATTAGTTTTATGTCTTTCTTATGTTTTGGTGGTCAAAACTGTGCACAGTACTTGAAGTGAAGCTGAACCAGTATAGTACAGAGCAAGACAGTCCCTTCCCTTGACCAGTTAGCAGTACTTTGCCTGATGTACCCCAGGATATGGTTGGCCCTTTTGGCTGCTTGGACATGCTGCTGACTTGTATACAGCTTGTTCCCACTTACCCCAAGATTTCTTTATGTGGGACTGCTTTTTCAGCTTCTTGTCCACCAGTCTGTATATACACCCAGGTTTACTCCCTCCTGGGTGAAGAATCCAACATTTGTTCAGTTTCACACTGCTGGTGATTGCCTAGACTTCTACTCTGTTAGGGAATCTGTGCAAGACCTATATGCCCTCAAGAGAGTAAGTAGCTCCTCCTAATTTAGTATCATATGCAAAAGAAAAAAAGGTGAGAGTCATAGTATATATCAGAGATATACATGCCAACAGTTTCCAGAAATGAAAGCAACATGAGAATTTGTCTGAGAAGTGAAAATTGTTAGGAATCTAGGTACATCAGTGGCTCCTAACTTCCTTGCCTGGTCTACAGGGCTCCCTGTATGTGGCTCAAGATTCTGTGTCCATTCCTCAGGGCAATCAGTCCCTACCTCCTCAAGGCCAGCAGCTGGGCCATTCTCCAGCTCCCCACAGAGTTGCCCATTCTTGGCCATGAGCCCTACAATGCCAGACCCACCTTCCAGACCATATCCCTGCCTGACTTCCCCAGGAGGTACCTGCTCAGTGCCCTGGAGCTGTGGCTCCCGTTCTTCTGGCTGGGTGATGGGATGGGATGGAATGGGCTGCCACAGGCCCTGCAATTACGTAAATGTGGTAGGGGCCTCCAGCACTCACTCTCTGGCCCACAGAGAGACACTGGGACCCACTGCAGAAGGGAATATTACAGGCACTCAAAATTAAACGTCATATATATTTGCTAAAACTTCACAAATAAAACATTATTTACTTTTGCAGTTAATACTGAAGTAACTTTTCTCTCTTCCTCTCTTTCCTCTCCCCCAAAGAAGGGATAGTCTGAGTAAAAAGAAAATAAAAAATCAATGTTTTCCTTTAAAAGTATATATATATATATATATATATATATAAAAGGATTTGAATACAAATATATAATGACTCCTGAATTGTTTTCAATTGTATTTCACTGAAATGCACAAGCTCTTTAACATTTTTCTAGAAGAGGAAAAAATGCCATTTGACAAAATTAAGCTATATTTAGAGACATATAAAGTAATAAATGTAAGCTGAATCTTTCTACCTGATCCATTTTATTTTTCAGATCCACTTTATTCATCATTTCAGCAAGGAACTATATTAGAAACCATGGTAAGATTAATGTTTATTTTAAAAAATACATTAGGCAATGTTCAGTATAAATTACCCAATTTTTATGGCTAATTTAATGTGATGTCTGCAATGCATCTTTTCATCTTTTTTTTTTTTTTTTTTACCCCCTCTTCCCCCCTCCCCCCCCCCCCCCCCCCCATAAAATTCTGTTCATTATTTATAAATGCAAGGAAATGCACAGTTGATTTTTTGCTATGTAAAATGATTTTTGCTAGTAGAATAAGAACTAAAAAAGGGCCGTTACATGAGTTATTTTTGTTATCAGTAACTTTTAAATTATTTTACGAGTGATTGGAATTATGTCACAGAGACTGCAAAAATTATATTATCTTTCAATATCAGTATTTCACATTCTCAAATTCTTGCAGTGTTTTTTTGTGGTGTGTTAGATTGTTTCTTTCCTCAAAATGAATACTTTGCATACATTGCAATTTTATGTGGGTTTTGATTACTTCCCCTTGGATTTTCTTTCATTTTTGTTGCACATCTTTTTGAAATTTCTTTCAATTTTTTTTTTTTTTTTGCCAATAATGTTTTTTTGTTGCACGTATTTCTTTCCTAAGATGGATTTCCACTGAACTTCTAGCATTGTTTGACACTTTCTACTATTCTCATGGAGTATCATTCTATTTAATAAGACTTTTATTTCTCCTCATATTATTAACTCTGTAATAAAGGAAGAACAGAAAATAGAAAGTTCCTTCTGATCACAGATATTTTCTCTCTGCTGGACTGGAGAAAATTAGTAAAATAATAATAATAATAATATTTATAATAATAATAATAATATTATATAATAATATATATTAATATTTATTTATAATAATAATAATATTTATAAAACGTGGGTTTACATCTAAGATAATAAACTCTGCTTCCAAACTAAGATAACTATATACAGATCCCTACTGGAAATGGTCCCTGTGCATATTAAATGCCAAAGAATTTTTGGGAATTGCTCAGAAACTTGCTAGTTGTAGTAGGATAAATATATATAAGAGAAGGTCTGAAATGTGCCTACTTATATTTCACTTGTGGGCAGAATTTACCCTTTATGCACAGTTACAGTATTTGTGCCCCTATGAACCATTTCTCCAAAAATCAATGTGATGTGTATGCATGAATAAATTTGTAGGATTATTTTTTTCACGCTAGATATTCTGGGAGAAACTTTTGTTCTACAGTTTGTTATATCTAATAGCAAAGAAATCACAGAATCACAGAATGACCTAGGCTGGAAGAGACCTCAAGGATCATAAAGCTCCACCCCCCGTGCCTGGCAAAGAAACCCATGCAAAAACAAAGCTAAAACATTTGCACAGGAGAGATCATAAGCGGAAACATGCCTTTTCTATCTTTTTATTTATTTATTTATTTATTTATTTATTTATTTCTATTTTTTGCTTTTTTATTTCAGTATTTACTTCCCTCATGCTCCATCATAAAAGAAAGAAAGAAAGAAAGAAAGAAAGAAAGAAAGAAAGAAAGAAAGAAAGAAAGAAAGAAAGAAAGAAAGAAAGAAAGAAAGAAAGAAAGAAAGAAAGAAAGAAAGAAAGAAAGAAAGAAAGAAAGAAAGAAAGAAAGAAAGAAAGAAAGAAAGAAAGAAAGAAAGAAAGAATCCAGAAGTGAGTACTAGTCACAGATAAAGCCTGCATTAATAATGGCCTCTAGCCCTACTTGGTGTAGCCAGATTAGCAACCATTAATTATGATCTCCTGGTACTGGCCACTGTCATCCCAGTCTCATACTGTAGGGAATGTCTGGTGCCTCAACAGTGACAGTTTCACCTGTAGCCCATGCTCTCTGATACAGATACAGTTCCTTCACCCAGCATAGTATTAGAGGCACCATGATCAAGACTGATTACACCTGGGATGATGAACAGGATACAGAAGGGACTGCATGAGAAAGAGCCTAAGCTCTGTACAACTGGGAAGAAAGGTATGATTGATACCAAGATGCTATTTCTTGTAGTAAGAAAAAAAGGCTTCTGCTGGATTTCTTTTTTTTTTCTTTTTTTTCTTTTTTTTTTCTTTTTTTTTTTTTTCCACGTGTTAGATTATGTGATTAAAAGCTTATCACAAAAAACATGATAAAGAACAGAGGAACAATGGCAATTGATAGAACCCTTATAAACTAACTAGGGCCGATTAAACACTCTGGCCAAAAGACTTTTAGTGTTGTCCAGCTATCAGCCCACTGTCTATCTATGAAAGACATTAATAAGCATTAAGTGACAGCTACTTTCCTGATCACCTGAGGGAGAACTGAGAGAGGTTACTAATTACAAAGGTAAATGGGGTGAGAATGTTCAAATTGTACATGAGTTATTCAGTTTGTTTTTAGTGAAAAGGACAAAAGAAAAGAACAGGGATGGAACAAAGTAGCTTGGAGAGGGATCAGCATGGGAAAAATGCTGATAGGTGCCAGTTACATCTGTGCCTTGCACCAGCTAAGTGGAGTCTGCCTTTTCTTCTGCCAATTTACATTTTTAACTATTTCTCTTGGTGATAGCACTCTATTCCATATGTATGTGAGTATATGGTGGAGAATGTTGCAGAACGGCGGGAGAAAAGCAGACGACCACACCTGTCATTGACATATGATCAGCTAATCTCGTTTATTCCTTGGCTGCGTGTACCTTTATAATACGGATAATTAGCTCATACATATTGCAAAAGTGGAGCTCATCATTGGTTCCCAATTACATACCATCCCCGAGTATCTTTGCAGATTGTTGTTATCATCCTGAAAGTTACTCCCTTGCCGAGTTCACAAAACCATGGTTAGTTTCTCACCATCCCAGGGCATCCTGTTGATCTCACTGTCCTTGCAGGTGGCATGGCTGCTTGATTAACTGCACCGTGTTTACGACCCTTCTCAGCTAGCTGTAAAAAACACTCCCTACAGGAGAACTAAGTGATAGCCACAATATAGAAGTCTTGGTTATATAGATTTGCATGTCTGGAGTACCATAATGAGGAGAAACTAGAGTTTGTACATATCCTATGGGTGTATATGTAAAGTATTCTCTGTCTGCATTGATCGGTGTGGTCATCTGTACATATAACAAGTGTGGGTCTGTATACCCACGGGGAACATGTGCTTCAGTACTGGCAGAACATAAGAACGTAGGATTATGGAGATGCAATAGCCTGATGTCTATTGGGCTACTGGATTAATGAGCTCCAAAAGGGCTACAGGACAGATTCAGAGCCCTTGGAATTGGATGGGAAGGATAACTTCCATTTTGAGAAGATTCTTGTTTTGTAATGCAGGTCACTGGATGGCACCCTATGTCATGAACAAAAGAGAAATATGAGTGGCTGAGATTTAATTCTGAGTGGTACAGAAGCAACTGCTTCCCAGGGTAATCTGTCATTCTGAGGGTGTTTGTCAATTTCAAAAATCAGTATCCATGATCTTGCAAGTAGAAATGCTCATGCAGTCTCATACTAATGTTCCTCCTTGTCTACATGGGCATAAATGATGTACAGAAGAAACAACCTGGTCTCTGGGGCAAGGATTAGAGAAACAGGTTCCCAAGAGCAGTCTTTACTATACCTCTACTTAAAGAGGCATGAGTAGGAAGAGATAGTGATTGCAGACAAGTGCAAGACTGCATATTTGATGCCACTATATATAGATATGTTTTTTAACTTTTTTGATGATTGTGTTGTATTTGATGTTTAAGGAATATCACTGGGAAGAAATAAAATACACCTAATAGAGAATAGAGAGAACATATCAACATACAAACATGCTAACCTAGTGGAAACACTTCTGATTGCTTACTGAGGGTAAGCACCAAGCCCTGAAATAACTGATTCGTTCATGACAAAATAGGTTCTTAGAAAGTAACAGGAAGATATTCATAGTTCCTCTCAGAAAGGGAGAGAGTTCAGCAGCCTCTTTTTTTTTTGTTTGTTTGTTTTTTGCTTTGTTTTGTTTTTCTTTTTAAATCTGCCTGCAGATCTATAATTAAGCTAATACATAGCACTTGAGGCATTTGTGAAGCAAACAAGAACAAGTGGGAGGTTATGCACAGTCTGAGGTCTATAAATCACTGGAATCACAGCAACTTGGTGTGACAGGATGACCTATATGTTTTCATGGATTGGTACAGGGTATCTTCAAAGGACAGACAAAGGAAGAAGAGGAAGGGAATTTACACTTTTTGCAAAGGAGGTCTTGGCTGCACAGAGCTCCAATATAGAGCTGGAGCTATAAATATGCACTTGTAGCCCTGAAGGTGAACTGTGTCCTGGACTGCATCAAAAGAGGTATGGCCAGCAGAGCAAAGGAGGTAATCATCTATTTCTATTCTGTCCTAATGAGTCCTCACTTAGAGTGAGGTTCCGCATCCAGAAGCCTGGAATTCCCAGCATGAGAAAGATGTGGAGTTTTTGGAGCAGGTCCAGAAATTGCAATGAAGATTATCAGAGGACTGGAGCACTTCTCCTATGAAGGCAAGTTGAGGAGTCTTGGCTTGTTCTGCCTGAAGATGAGAGAGCTCAGGGAGACATCAATGCAGCCTTTATATTTATTTAAGGATAGTATTTAAGGATAGCTTTTATAAATGGGAAGTAGACAAACCTTTTACATCTGATAGTGATACCTGGACTTGTGTAAAATGTTTGACACTGTCCTGAATTCTGGTTTCCAAATTGGAGAAAAATGAATTTAATGGGTGGACCCCTCTCTGCATGAGGAATTGGTTGGATGGTTGCAGTCAACTGCTCAATGTTCAAGTGGGGACAGGTGACAAGTGGCATTCCTCAGGGACTGGTGTTGGGACCAGTGTTATTTAACATCTTTTGTAGGTGATGTGGACTGTGGGATTAAGTGCACCCTCAGGAACTTTGCAGTTGACACACTAGGGTGAAGGGATATCATCCAGTGGGACCTGGACAGGCTTGAGGAGTGAGCCCATGTCAACCTCATGAAGTTCAACAAGGTCAAGTGCAAGGTTCTGCACCTGGGCCAGGGTAGTCCCAAGCACAGATACATGTTAGGGAGATAATGACTTGAGAGCAGTCCTGAGGAGAAGGACTGGGGGAAGCTGGTTGATGAAAGATTCGACACAAGCCAGCAATGTGTGCTTACATCCCAGAAGGCCAACCGTATCCTGGGTTGCATCAAGAGAACTGGGACCAGCATGTCAAGGGAGGTGATTCTGTACCTCTACTCTACTCTTGTGAGATTCAACCTGGAGTGCTGTGTTCAGTGCTGCAGCCCCCAACTGAAGTTTGACTTAACTGCCAGGGTCAAATGACAACGTCTCAACCAGAATCTGGTTTATGGGCAGGAACAAGCAATGCACTAAAGTTTTGTATTATTCATTTTCTGTCAAAAAATGTATGGTAAAAATCACAAAACAACAATGACAAAAACAGAAAAAAAAAACCCCAAAAAAACACAAAACAAACAAAAAAAACACAAAATAAACCAACAAAAACAAAACAAAGCAACAACAAAAAAGGCAAATTATCAAGAATTTCAAGATTTCCTGAAATTTCCTGAAGAAATACTCTTCTCAGAGTAAGGTATGTGTCCAGGGAAAGTAAATTAACTTGTGCAGTTTTATTACACTTGTGATGACTGCCAGAAAATTCACTGAAATTTGCAGAAACATTCCTGTGTAAAAGAAGGACAGGAATATTGCAGAGGCATCTTACATTTTCTTTCTTTTCTGAGATACAGGCCAAAGCCCAGATTAGGATTTTTATTGAAGTGTATTAATCTGCCTCTCAGAAGACAATTAAATTGCTGTGTGAAAGCTGGGAAAATAATAGTTTGCTAACACTGTATTTCTGTAAGCCAAAAGTTTTTCATTTTTCTAACTTGCTTTCAGAAACAGTTGTTTTGGTTTTTTTTGCTCCTTTAATGTGCTTAAGATTAGAAACGTGCATGAATGTCGAGCCAAAAGATGTATCATTCTGTTTTTATCATGTAGGAAGTAGACAGGGTCATCTTGGACTAGGGCCAACAACTTCAGTCAATTACCCTGCAGCTCATGTTGGAATGGTAATTACCGTTCCATTACTTCCATTGAAATTATTCCATGAAAACAATTTCATACAGCTTGATTACCACCTGGACTCTCCTGATTGTAATTGGTTAAGTGATAAACAAGGAAAAGAATTAAAAATAATAAATAAATCAAAATCGTCTGCATTCCATCAAAGGAATCAGTCACTAAGTGACTGGAAAAAAACACTGAAAACTGATCAGTACCTCACATATGAATATGTACCCATAATTGTAGTAGCATTTCTTTCTTTCTTTCTTTCTTTCTTTCTTTCTTTCTTTCTTTCTTTCTTTCTTTCTTTCTTTCTTTCTTTCTTTCTTTCTTTCTTTCTTTCTTTCTTTCTTTCTTTCTTTCTTTCTTTCTTTCTTTCTTTCTTTCTTTCTTTCTTTCTTTCTTTCTTCCTTCCTTCCTTCCTTCCTTCCTTCCTTCCTTCCTTCCTTCCTTCCTTCCTTCCTTCCTTCCTTCCTTCCTTCCTTCCTTCCTTCCTTCCTTCCTTCCTTCCTTCCTTCCTTCCTTCCTTCCTTCCTTCCTTCCTTCCTTCCTTCCTTCCTTCCTTCCTTCCTTCCTTCCTTCCTTCCTTCCTTCCTTCCTTCCTTCCTTCCTTCCTTCCTTCCTTCCTTCCTTCCTTCCTTCCTTCCTTCCTTCCTTCCTTCCTTCCTTCCTTCCTTCCTTCCTTCCTTCCTTCCTTCCTTCCTTCCTTCCTTCCTTCCTTCCTTCCTTCCTTCCTTCCTTCCTTCCTTCCTTCCTTCCTTCCTTCCTTCCTTCCTTCCTTCCTTCCTTCCTTCCTTCCTTCCTTCCTTCCTCCCTCCCTCCCTCCCTCCCTCCCTCCCTCCCTCCTTTCTTTCCTCCTTCCCTCCTTCCCTTCCCTTTCTTTCCCTTTCTTTCCCTTTCTTTCTTCCTTCCTTTCTTCTTTTCTTCCTTTCTTCCTTTCTTTTTCTGTCATTCTGTAAATATTTCCATGTCATATTCTATGATGTATTCAAGAGGTAACAATTTCTGGGATAGGCCAAACCTAAAATCTTGATATCATAGAATCATAGAATTACCGAGGTTGGAAAAGAACTTGAAGATCATCAAGACCAACCACAGCCTAATCATAGTACCCTAACAACCATCTGCTAAATCATATCCCTGAGCACCACATCCAAACAGCTCTTAAACACATGTTAGTCTCCATTATTCACACTGAGGAACTAATGATTATACTCAGATAATACCATATATTTTACAGAGTTGCTCATCAGTCAAAATATGAGCTTTCTTACAGGTATGTAGAACATAGGGCAGAAAACAAGTAATCATTCTTTTCTTAGGATTGTAGTACTCTTGTCTTGTTAATGTTACAGACTATCTGGGAAGACAAGCTCTCAGAGAAACTCAGCAAATAAGGCTGTTAAGAGAATAACATCATCATGCTACAGCCATGCTGGTTAAGCATGAACTAATTTTTTTATTTCAATGTGAGGTTCAGCGGCAAATAGTGAATCTGCTATATTCAGATTGTGTTATTTCAGTTATTTCTGCATATGACTCAACTACATGATCAACAGCCAACCATTAGGCATGTCTAGAGTCGATGAGCAAAGGAATTGAAGCCAGTAGGTCTGTTTGTATAAATAGATATTTCTGAATTTTTCTTTCTTCTGGTTATCACTACTTTAATTTAGTCAAAGATATAAAAGATTATTTTGAAGAAGATAAAGAGTCTTCAGATGCTTACTCACAAGTTTATGCATTTTTCAGTAGTTTTGGTGTTACTGTTTGTACAGACAAAAAGGATAATTTTTCTGTTATTAGAAATATATATTTTTTTTAATTTTCACACATCTGTTTTGTGATTAAATTATTCTTAATTATAATTTAACAGTGAAACAGTCCATCTGAAAGGTATATGTCTACAATGCCATATATATTTTCCTCTGTTCAAGAAGCGCCTGAATAGGGAGCTAGGAGATATGGTTTAGGGGTTTTCTGTAGGTATGGTAAAGGGAGGACGGTTGGACTAGATGATCTTATAGGTCCTTTCCAACCTTGTGATTCTATCATTCTATGATTCTCTTGTGGTCATTAACTTCTGCAAATATTCCAAGGTCTTGAGTCTTGAGGAATATGTCTGAGAAAGAAAAATAGTACATATGATAAGGAAACAAGCAAACATTTTATGCTTCATGCAAAGTCTAAATAAGCTTCATAAAATCAGGAAGTTTTTTTTTTTTTTTTAAAGCACCATGTGCACATTCAAAATAAACACTTGTTTGACATATATTGCCAATCAAGAAGCGTGTGGATGGGAAAGAAAATGGTGGAAAACATAACTAAGAATTGTATAACTCAATTTTATTCACTTGCGAATATATATATATACAACATGTGTATATATATATACAATATTCATTTCTGAATGCTATAGCTTGTTTCAGAATGCAATAGATAAGGATTTCTTAGGTTTCAAATTGGGTGACAAAAGCAGTTGGAAATATCAAATGATATTCACAATGAGCAAAAATACAAAAGCTGGGATTTAAAGGAGTTTAGAAGGAAGATGAATATCAGAAAATATGACAAGGACACACAGTATAATAAAGAGTGAAATGGACAAGCAGATTAGTACATGTATATATGCATGTAATGGTCCCTACTAACTGGTAGCAGCTCCTGGGAACGTTCTACATATACTAAAATCATACAAGAGAAATCTGTACACATTAGTGAAGTTAGATTAAAATATTTCTTATAGTGATATTACATAATTGGCTGTGGAAAATTTGCCTGCTTATTCCCCATGAATCTGAAGGAAAGAAAGAGGTTTTTTTTCTCTTTGTTTGGTTTGGTTTTATTGTTGTTTGTTTTTGTTTGTTTGTTTTGTTTGTTTTTGTTTTTGGTGTTTTTTTTGTTGTTTTTTAATTCAGGAAAATCCAGTAGAGATATTCTAAAACTTCTGGTTGTTACACTGATAATAGTATATTAAAAACAAACAAAACAAAACAAAACAAAAACCTTTCATGACATATTTATTGTTACAAGAAAATTAATACACAGGAGCAAACAGGAAGCTTATTAAATGTAGTAGTTGCTGAAGAGTGCTAATACTGACTTGAAGCTCCAATTTATTCTACCTATCTTAAGGCAAATAGCTGAGGGAGTCTGGAGTATAAGTGTGCTCGACTCCTGTGTAATCAAGGATGAGAGAGAAGTAGATTACTTCATGTCTTAGTTAGGTAAAATCGCACCCTGCAGGTGTCTGTCTCCACTGGGAGTATATGCAGCTAACATCTTCTTCGAAGAACCATCTAGATCTTATAAATCAATGCAGAAGAATATAAACACTCTTTTATTAAGTACTATAAAGTTCACTATTTGTGGAAGTGTGCAAGCCTTTGAAAACACTTTTTATTGAATGGTTTAAGAGGGAATTGTACCATATATTTTTGTCAAATGTAATATGGAAACAAAGCATGTTTGCATGTACAACTTTAATGTTTGTTTGTTTGTTTTGTTTTGTTTTGTTTTTTAAAGTTATTGGTGATGTTTGTGTTTGAGAAAAGTGTAATAGAGGAATAGCAAAGATTTATATATGATCCTTATGTAAACTTCCAATATCTTGCTCAATGTATTAGTTTATAATAGCAATTACATTTTGAATTGAATTGCTTTTCTGTTGTTGACAAAAGAGACAAATCTGAAAATTCTTGTGTATGTTGCTAAGTGTTAATTGCTCACATGTAAAGGCTAAGATTTTAGAGACAGTTAGGTTATCTCCCTGAATAAACATGGAATATAGAGGGTAGCAGGTCAGACATTTATTGAACATATAATAAACACCACCCTCAAACCAGCAGTGATCCATCCAGCCTCACCAGCCATTTCATCTGTTGAATACTTAATTACCTCATGAATATATCTCCCACTCCTATTCCCTATGTATCACCACTCCATGTTTGCCTCCTCACAGTAGGCTTTCCGATTTATTTTTTGTTTAAAAATACTCTGAGGTTTTCACTTCTCTGTTCTCTCTCCATTTTGACTTTCACTGAGCAAATAGGTACTTTAAATAAGTTCTGTTTACAACAATTTGTTCATTTAGATATTACTTTTTAAAATTCAATGTATTATTTATACATAAATGTGAAAGTTACAGTGTTTTCCCCTACACTGTTCAGTTGTATGAAAACCAAGTAGTAATCTTTCTTGATATTTCTTCAGTATAATCTTTATCATGAGTAAGCAATCAGCAGGTGCCAGTCTAACTTCTTCTTGCAGCAACATTCAGTATTGCATTCCACAAAATATAATGGTTCACATACTCCAGTAGATGTTCAGATTAGCTGAACATTGTTAGAAAGCTTACAAAGAAACTTGATAAGAGCTACCAATCTCATTTATTTCATGGCACTCAAGAGAGAGTAGGCAAGAAATAAATTCCTTTTGAAGAATCTCCCACACTATGTTTTCAAATAAACATATATGCCCTGTTTAGACAATGTATATTAGAAGTCATGAAGGTGTCTTATTTGAAAAGCTCAAAATAAGCAGTGTGGTTTGTCAAGAGGAGCAGTTTCCCAGTACTAGCTGAGAAAGTCTGAATCTTCTTTAGTGTTACCATACTGATTGCTACCCCATACTACAATTTGACTAAAAAAGAAAAAGCAAATTATTTTCCATAGTAGAAACCATAATAGAATCAAAGAATGGCTTGGGTTGGAAGAGACCTTAATGATTATTTAGTTTCAACACCCCTGCTCTGGGAAGGGTTGCCATCCACTAGATCAGGTAGCATGTACTTTGTCATAGCTTGAAAGTTGATATTAACAGAAGGTGTTTGTTGTTTTTGTTTGATTGATTGTTTTCCATTTAATCCAGAGTTTCAACTTTCTTTTAAATGTGTTTAACACCTATCACTTCCTCCCATGTGAAAACTGCTCTATCTTTTGTGATCCTAGAATACCAAAGCACACGCATATGGAGTAAGATCTTTACCGCTACTGTTACAAGTTGGTCTTCACCTTTAAGAGAATAACATTTTTGTTACTACAGTTCAGTAAAAGTCAAAGCAAATATTAAAGCTTATAAAAAATCTATATTTTATTTTGTTTTATATTTTATTGAAAACATTTTTAAATTATTTGTATATGAACATTGAATATTGAAAACTTTTATTAATACTCCCCATGTTACTTCAGCTACAAGAATACTCAAAATCATGTTCATTTTGAAAAGTCTCAATATCCTTCACTATAATTCCTAAGATAAATTATTGATTTATCAACCACATCTAGA
This sequence comes from Coturnix japonica, assembly GCF_054131305.1. Taxonomy (NCBI): domain Eukaryota; kingdom Metazoa; phylum Chordata; class Aves; order Galliformes; family Phasianidae; genus Coturnix; species Coturnix japonica. The sequence goes on from NC_140663.1 coordinate 144,850,496, forward strand.
ATTCACTAGAAATGTTTTCTCTCAGAGACCAAGTAAATAAGAAAAATGGAAAATGCCTGTAATACGAAAAAAAGCCATTATTTATTCATATTTCTCAATATGAATAATAATCTCAGAATAAAATAAGTAGAACTCCTAATATGTCTGTTTTTGTTTTATCTTCACTAATGGAAGGTCTTATATGCTGAAGTAAGTGGTGAAGTCACTATCTGGAATGATACTGTTATTATGAAAACATCTGTTTTCTGAGATAAACCACAATGCTCATCATTTGAACTTTTCTGTCCTCAGTCTCAGAGAGGCTTTTGGTTCTAGATCTTTGAAAAGATAAAGAAGATTGTTTTTTTTCCGTATAAGCTGTAGATACAAAATTAATTTATTCATGTCATTACATTTTTTTTAAGCAGTGATTATCTCAACAGTTTTGGTGACATGTCTAATCAATATGTGGTATACCTTCTCATTCTGAAGGTCTATGCGTTTGTGTAAGAAGTCAGTCACCCTGTCATGGTCAGAATTAATGCACACAGTTGCCTCTATTTTTGCTCTTTGAGGCTTTACAGCTTCACTAAATCTAAACTTCATTTGGTGTGATTTCAATGTTCATGATGAATAATTGATGCAAGATTTCAGTCTCAAGTGAAACACCCTAGTAGTATTAGTCAGAATTAGGTATACTGGAAAGAACAACATACAGGAGTCCCCACAGTCATCTGTTCTTTCATCTGTCTTGACCTGCAGCTCCCTTGATATTCCATTCCTGGCTTTTCCTTAAGAAAAGACTGACAAATGTGCCAAATAGTAACTGATTCTGGTGTTGATATATAATACAGACATCTTCCCATCTCCCAGGAATTTGTAATTATAAAATAAAAATAAATGCATAAAATAAAACTTGAAGAGACAGAGATTTTAACTGATACTTAAAGAACAGTTCCAAAATACAGAATAAGACTTATATCCTCATGTCAATATGTCTACAGACATTAGTATTTTAGATACTTCACACAGTGTTCATTCTGAATAAAATACAGATTTGCTCTCTTATAAAAGCTGTGTTAATATGTGATTTTGGTTTTACTTTATTTATTTTGTGTGTGCGTGCATGTGTGCATGTGTGTACTTATCTGTTCACTTTAGTCCATAAATTTATATATTCTGTTCTCCAGTGTTTGCCTTTTTAGCTTTTTCTCCCGGACTGTTTTGGATATCCATTAATAACGTTTATCTCCATATTTTCAGGCTCTATTTAGTTATTTCTTTTACCACTTTCTTCCATAATATTAAGCTTTTTTCTGTTTTCTAATTTCAGAATTGATCCATCAGTTTTATATTACAGTATCATAGAATGGCTTTGTTTGGAACAGAACTTAAAAAAAGTCTAGTTCTAACCCCACTACCATAAGCAGTGTTGACAGCCACTATATCAGGTGCTAAATGAGGCTCCCCAGCATGCCATACAACCTGGCCTTGAATCCCACCTCCAGGGATGATTCCTTCCAATGGGAGAAAGGTTGAAATTATGTGAAATAAGGAAGTGCCATAAACTGCTGTGGGAGGAAAGAGAAAAGGATATAAATGCCAATAGTAATGGTTCCAGCTTCTTAAAACCATTTCAACCTGGTTTGATCCTTTTAAAATTGCCAGTAACTCCTACAAAGGATTGCCTAAGGGTAAGGTGCAAAAGAAAATGAGGAATGAGATAATTAGAAAAAACAGGAAGCACTAAAAGGGTACGTTATTTATCCTAGGATGCAAGATAGCTTTTGGTGGTTAGGTTGTCAGGAGCTTATTGTTTCTTAGCAATCCAGTTTCATGAAAAATGTTTTTATGTCCTCTGCACTAATGGTTTCCTTGCTTCTGAGATACAAGGAAATGATACTTAGGAGAAACTATAACCCTTGTGGAACTTACAAATATATATATATTAAATAAATAAGTAAATAAATAAATAAATGACAATGTTCTGCTCTCAGCAAAAGTGCTGACATTAGTGGTGATTCATGAAATTTACTGCTGCTTATTCAGTAAGCACAAAACTAGATATCACTAAATGAGTCTTCTCAAAGAAGGAGAAAGCTGAGTGTATTACTAGGGACTAATACTGAATTATTTGATTTTAGGTGAGGCAGAACTGGTTCCTCAAATACCACACTTACGTACAGTTCCATTTACATCCAGTTGCCATTAAACTTCTAAAACATTTTCTCTGTACTCTTGTAACATGGTCACTTCATAGCAGAACCCAGTTCTCTTACATCTGAATCTTTGTGTAGTTTTCAGCAGTGGGAAAGTTTAAACACAAATTCATCTTCCTTTTAAGATCTTTTCATGCAGAAAATTTGCAGTGTAGACTCTACAGGAATTTTTATGACTAGAAATATAATTTCAACAAGACTTGTGATATGAAAACAGGAGCAACAATTTTCTTATTCCAAAGAGGTTTTTATATATTTATTTATGTTTAGTTAATGATAGTATATTTCAGAAGAAAAATCTTTCAGCAACAGTGAACATGAGTTATTCTCCAAGAAAAAAAGAAAAAAAAAGTTTTGGACAGCATAGACTGTTAATTTTTTTTCTTCTTCTTCTTTTGCGCTTTTTCCTAGACATACTTTGATGTATATGTCTCAAAAGACTAGACAAGCAGAGAAAGATTTCCAGCCAAAAAAACATCTACAGCAAGAACTTGCAAGTAAAGCAATTTCATGCAAACTGTGACATCTTTTTGGGGGATTAAATAGAATCACCACAAGATGGCTCTCCAGCTTCTCCAAATGTCCTAAATGTCCTTTTTTTTTTTTTTTTTTTTTTCTCCTCCCTTTAAACTACTAAAGCTACTCTCCAGTAAAGGCATTGATTATCTTACAGAAGTCTGAAGTACAGATGAGCAGGCCCTGGATTAGAACTATGTCTAATAAAATAATAGCTATTTTAACATTAAAGCCCTGAAGATATCTTTGAAAGGTAATTCTGTTACTTTAATTTCTGTACCCCAGTACCCCATAAAAGGCCGTTATCTAGTTTGTGCCTCTGTTCTTTTTTTTTTTTTTTTTCCTAGCAGAGAAAGATTTGTTCAGAGAATGCAAACTGATTTAGAATTTGAGCTTCCTGCTTTTAAAGGCTAAAGTAGCTTAAGCTTCTAAAATTTCTTAGTTTCAAAAATACCATGTTTCTGAACAATACATATATATGATCCTCAATATAAATTTAATTACACATTTTGGTTAGCCATTAATTTTCAAAAAGTAGAAATAAAGTAAAAGGATGTATAGTATGTTATAAAGTTTTTTAGTACTAGGTACTACCAAATTATCTGAAAACATGCTAGAATAAAATCTACCCTCAGGAAAAGACAGGATTATGATTTGTGGCTTACAGTCTGAAAACAAATTAAAGGCACTATACCAGTTATGTGTAATAGTTTGCAAGCTTTTTAGAATAGAACAGAGAAACCTTGGAAGGCAAGAAGTGGGAAATCATTAAATCATTAAATAAGTAGTTATAATACTTAATACTATAGTATATTAATGATGCTATTATAGTAGCATCATTAAATAAGTAGTTAATAACAGCAAAAAATCCTTGTCTGTGCACATTAAAATATAAACTTGTATTTATTCAGAATAAGAATCTATATTCTTTCACACAGTATGTCTGGAAGTTTTTTCACACAGAAATCATAACTATTGAAGTTTTCTGCAGTCTGCAAAGCTACTAGAGTGGTACATTCCTGAAAATTTTCACTTCTGCAAGGTCAGAAGTGCAAGTTAGGTTCATTATGTCTTCTACTCCTGGTTCCAAATTCTTTTTAATGTCAAACTCGCTGATCAATCACCTTACCTACACAGGTTCACTGAACCATAGAGTAACTTTTTTACTACTTTTTACTGGTCAAATTTTATCTTTTTACCTAACAACGTAGTGATGAAAATGAGTTCCTTGTTCAGCTCTGGAAAGCTGAACACAAGCAAAAAAAAAAATATTTTATTAAAACAAAGCTGCCAGTCTCAGTTATAACAGAAGTAGAGCATGAAAGAAACTGAAATTGAAAATAAATTCATAAAACTGAGGGAAAATTTCTTGAAGACTCAGAGTTGAAATAGAAAATTGAGTGCTATCAAGAAGACTAGTTTGGGGTATAATTAGTTTTTGTACTCGTTCAATACAGAAGGAACCCATATCTGTCTGTGATACTCAGTTTAAATACATATCTATTTCTTATCTCCTCTTATGCTAATAAGCATGTCAGAATGAAGCTCAAGGTATTAGGTTAAGCAGCAATCCCTGTCAGTTGCAAACTCTGCCCACCCATTGTTGAGGCTGCCTACCTATACTATTAAATCTTACACAATACTACTTTCCACGGAAAAAAAGCTATCTATGCCAGTTTGGTATAATATGGGTACAATATGACACAGACGTCTCCAAGTCAGACCAATTCTACTTGCCTCTATCAGAGAAAATAATAGAAAAGCTTTCCATTTATGAGTCAGTTCTAAGAACATAAAAATGAGGTGTGCTTTGTGACTGAAGCCCCCAGAAAGTGCCAACAAGATGGAATATGAAAATCCCATTCCCTGGAAGGAAACAAAGAATACGGAGTCAGAAATATAAGACATTTTTGTTGAATTCTGCACTGAATTTTCCTTGTCATTGTATTTTTTACCATCTCCAGATGCCATAACATTCTTAACAAAGTAATTTTTGACCAAGGTCTTATGCCGACATTGTATCTTGTTCAAAATAAGAAAGTCCATATGAAATTTATTCACAGCTATTTTACAAATTATTTGGTATATCTGGATCTCAGACATGAATTGTAAATGCAAAAATAAACTGTAATCAGTGAAGTCACTGACTTACTGAGACACTGAAATCCAGTCTGTAAGCTTTAGTGTGGTCAGTCAGGGAAAAAAAAAAAAAAAAAAAAAAAAAAAAAAAAAAAAAAAAGTTTCTTTAGCTGTGTTGAGGGTGCCAGAAACTCTTTAGAATGTAACAGTGTAACGGAGTAAATTTCTTCCTCAAGGGCAAACAGTTCTAAAGGGTAATGTATTTGGGACTTTATTATTTAGTTATTTTTAAAAGGTGGTATTTTAATTTCATAGAATCATAGGTTGAAAAGGACCACACTGATAATCTATTTTCACCCCCCAGACCCCAATGCTACATGCAAGGTCACCAACAACTATATCCAGAGCCACATCCAGCCTGGCTTTGAATGCCTCCAGAAATGTGGCATCCACAACCTGCTTGGGCAACCTTTTGCAGTGTGTCACCTTCTGTGTGAAAAACTTCCTCCTAATATCCAACTTAAACATCTCCTGTCACAGTTTAAAACCATTCCCCCTTGTCCTATCACATGCACCCTTGTAAACTGTTGTTTCCCAACCTGTTTATACACTTCTTTGAAATACTGGAAGGCCACAATAAGGTCTCCCAAGAGCCTTCTCTTCTCCAAGCTAAACAAGGCCAGTTCCGTCAACCTTTCCTCACAGAAGAAGTGCATCAACCCTCTGATCATCTTAGTGACCCTCCTCTGGATCCATTCCAAGAGTTCTGAGTCTTGTGCTGGGGCACCAGGCCTGAAAACAGTACTCCAGATGCAGCCTCACAAGACCTGAATAGCGGGGGACCGTCACAGAATCACAGAATCACTGAATTGTAGGGGTTGGAAGGGACCTCTAGAGATCATCGAGTCCAACCCCCCTGCCAAAGCAGGTTCCCTATACCACGTCACACAGGTAGGCATCCAGTCGGGTCTTGAATATCTCCAGAAAAGGAGACTCCACCACCTCCTTGGGCAGCCTGTTGGGTGCTCCATCACCCTCACTATAAAGAAGTTTTTCCGCACATTCGTGCAGAACTTCCTATGTTGTAGTTTCATCCCATTACCCCTAGTCCTGTCCCCACACACTACTGAAAAGAGACCAGCCTTGCCACTATGGCCCCCACACCGCAGGTATTTATAAACCTGGATCAAATCCCCTCTCAGCCTTCTTTGCTCAAGGCTAAACAGACCCATCTCTCCTCATAGGGGAGCTACTCCAGGCCCTTCACCATCTTAGTGGCCCTCTGCTGGACTCTTTCCAAGAGATCCCTGTCTTTTTTGTACTGGGGAGGCCAGAACTGGACTCAGTATTCCAGATGAGGCCTCACCAGGGCAGAGTAGAGGGGGAGGATCACCTCCCTCGACCTGCTGGACACGCTCTTTTTAATACACCCCAGTATGCCATTGGCCTTTTTGGCCACAAGGGCACACTGCTGGCTCCTGGCCAACCTGTTGTCCACCAGGACACCCAGGTCCCTCTCAGCAGAGCTCCTCTCCAGCAGGTCTTCCCCCATCCTGTACTGGTGCATGCAATTATTTCTCCCTAGGTACAAGACTCTACACTTTCTTTTGTTAAACGTCATCCATTTTCTTACTGCCCAGCTCTCCAGCCTATCCAGGCCTCGCTGACTGGCAGCACAGCCTTCAGGTGTGTCAGCCTGAAGTCACCTCCCTCTCCCTGCTGGCCACCCCTTTTTTAGTGCAGCCCAGAACACAGTTGGCCGTCCAGGCTGTAAGTACACACTGCTTGCTCATGTACATCTTTTTGTCCACCAGAGCCTCCAAGACCTTCTCTGCAGGAATACTCTCAAGGAGATCTTCCCCCAGTCTGTATAAATACCTGGGATTGCCCTGGCCCAAGTACAACATCTTGCACTTGGCCTTGTTGAACCTCATTAGATTAGAGAACCTCATTAGAGAGAAGGATGTGGTGAGGAACTGTGTCAAAGGCTTTGCAGAAGTCAAAGAAGATGTCATCTGTCACCCTTCCCAGATCCACCGATGCCACCACTCCATTATAGAAGGCCAAAAAAATGATTATAACAAAATGGGATTAGCTTTGTTTATACTTCTTTGTCTCTATAAACAAAATAGGAGTAAGACCAATTACACAACAATTAACCAAGTTAAATACTGCCAGTGAAATATGATGAGGATCAATACTTATCTTAATCTATATAATTATGGTACAGCGTCTTCTGGCTACTATGCAGGCTTTAAGCCCAAAGTAAAATTCTATCCCTATATCTCAAACAAGTTGATAGCATTACCTTTTATAAAATATCTCCTGGTGTAGATTTTAAACACCTACTGGATTAGCTGGAGGAAAAAATAGTATGCAGTATCATAAGAAGCATTAGTAACTTTCTTGAATTATTCATTAATCTCATTTATATAATATATACTAGAATAACAATCTGTGGGGAAGGCTTAACTGCTCAGAAAGAAAGTATGAAAGTGTTGTTTCATTATAAATAGTAACAGCAATTTCTGAAAAAGAATATTTCCTTACATTCCTTGAGTAAAATACTGTAACTAGGTAAACCAAGGAAAGTTATTCTACTGGGTTTATGAGCCACAATTTACCCTCTTGATTTCATTCATGTTTCTTCCATTACGTACAATGTTTCATTTATTGTGTTCCTGCCAACATAAAAGTACTAAAAACTATAGGTTTAGTTTACTCAGCATGGACAAATATTAATTCTTTTTGCTATGGAAATGTCACCCAATTGCAGCAAAATAATAATAAAAAAAGAAAGAAATTATACTCTTGTCTAATTCATTCACAGGATAAACAGATGGGCTCATGTATATTTCCTTTGGATTTCTTCTGCCGATCAGAACATACTGAGCTGTTTTATATATAACATAACTACATATGTTCATGTATATTACATGCTATTATGAAGACCATTGACAAACAGAATTTTTTGTGCAAAACAGAAGTTTGAAAGATATAGCTTTTCATAAGATTGACAGTGTAATTGATTTTTAAAAATATTTTAATGAAATGTGTATAAAAACTATGCTCTTTACATAAGGTTTTCTTTAAAATAAATGAAAATGTGTATCTTAATTTATCAAATTATGGCTACAAGTGGGAAGCAGTGAAATGTGGAGTCTTTACAGGTGCATTTTCTTCAGCACTTTAGGGAGTTGAACTTGTTAAAAGTTCATCTGAAGCTCTCTGAAATTCACGGAAGATTTTGATCATTATAGACTCTGTATTTGAGAACAGCAAGGAAATGACTCTTCAAATTAATTCTTAAAGATAGCAAAACTGCAGAGATATGTTTTGATTTAAGTATCTTTAACCTGCTAAATGTATCATCATTTTAGAGAATTAAATAAGCAAACTCAAAAGTTCCATTATTTTATCTACAAAGACCAAAGCTAACCTTTATCTCTTACATATATTTAATTCTAGTTGAAACTAGATTTGTATAATGTCATGTGAATGTTAAAAAAGATAAATATTCTGTATAATTTTGGGAATATTGGTTTGATATTCAAATGTTTTTAGTGCATGGTGTTAATGAAGGTTTGTTTCACTCACTGGCTATAACTATATAACTGTCTAATTGATTTCCTTAATCAAGGTAATTAAAAAACAGTATACCATATCATCATGTCAAGTTATGTGATATGCTTTTTTCCTACATTCTATTATTTTAAATGGCATTCTAAACAGAAACATTAGATACAGTAATGTATTTTGGATGGTACAGGTTGAAAATGTATAGATAATTTTATTTTCCAGAGCTTTACAGTGAAAGTATTTCTCTATCCTCTTCAAATAATTCATGAGCAAAAACTTCTTACACATTGCAGGTAGGATTCAAATTGATCTCTCTCTACTCAAAGTGGAATTGTGTTAGATTTAGTCACTGAGTTGAACAAGAGTTTCTCGAACTCAGCTATTACTTCTGTTTCCATAGAAACACATCACATATTGGCATGATGAATATAGAGAAACACCACGTTAAAACAGTCTCAGTTTTAAACATAAAAGGAAAACAAACTTGTCTAAAATGGCAATTGTGTTATAGCATCTTATGCCATTGTCATTTAGTACATATTCCCCAAAGAGGAAATATGAGCAGTAACCACAGCAAGACAGCCAAACATCTTCATTTTGCTGAGTAATGTTAATGGATGGAAAAAGAACCTCTTGGATTAAGATGAAATCCAAAAGTCTGCATAAGTTTCAGATATATTTCATGACTGCAGTGTAGCACAATAGCTCAGTAAATGAGTATTGATGTTTAAACATCACAAAGTCTCTGGAACACTGGTTCCTTCTTGATGTATTCTGTTTGTGACTAACACAGAAGGTCAGTGCAAATGAATAAAGTTAGTGAATAAGTCTTCTACATTTTATTCAAAATAATTTAAAATAATAATAAAAAACAAAAATAATTTAAAAAATTGAACGTCAGTTGACTACTACATTGCTTTTTTTCATGTATCTAGAGCTATTTTGATCCATAACACTATTCAAAATTTTATCTTGGTCTCTGAACAGAACAGATAATGGAAATAATGACCACTGATGATTTAAAAAGGTTTTATACTACTATAAAAATCTAAATAGAAAATTTAACTTTGTACTGTGAGAACAGTCTAATCTGCAGGAGTATATTCCCTTTCATGATGTCTGTGTATCAATTATTGATGAGGCTTTTAAGGAACAGACAGCATGCACTTCACTTCTATTTTAATCATTAACGGCCTGATATCTAGTATTTATTAATATCCTCACACTGACAGTAAATTGAACAAGTCAACTTATTCCACATGCTTAGTGATTAGTTTAATGAAAGCTTGCCAATATTATGCTAAAATAACACATCTTTATTTATCCTTAATAATGTTCAGGCTCGGTGTATGTGCACTCGTCTTTCACCAGGAGCAATAGTTTTGAAAACAACCAATCTTTCCAGTGGTTTGTTTGAAAATTAATATTTACTCTGGGCTTTCTGGGAGACACAAAATCAGATCATGTTGTTGTCTCCCTCATAATTATATGAAGCTTAGACCATTTTCTCCAAGAAAAATTGTGGGCAGTTCACTGAGCTCCAAGTTTACTTCTGTATATGTGAAAGTAGTAAATTTCTAGATTTTTAAATGTTTTTAATCTATTTCTCATATATATATATATATATACATGTTTTAGTTTTACCTTGTACTTTTGAAATGTTGAATGACCATGTCACGCTCTGAAAAACCAGTGGGCTTAATATTTGGTTTTACATTATTTTGATTATGATCCTGAAGAGATGTGATGCTGTCTCCTGGCAAAGGAGAACTCTAAATGGCTTTTCATGTAGTTGAAGGTTGAGCCATGTTACAACCAGAAAGTACAATTTTTGAAATACAGCGTACATCCAATATTTCTCTTCCACATAAGACTGAAAGCGACTGAAAGTAAATAAATAAATAAATAATCCTCTGAAATGTTGCTAACTTTATACATTGATTATCATCATATTGTTCATCATGATCACCATATAGGTATGGTAAGAACAGTCTCCTGAAAAACAAAAGAAAGATAACACTTAAATTGTAATTAATTTGGTGGAATTAAAAGGCAGAATTCCTAGCAGGCACAATGGAAATAAAGTTGTCGTTATGTCTATTTCAGTAAGTTTCAATGACATGGTGAAATCATAGAATTATAGACATTATCAGTTTAGATAAAATTTAAGCTCTGCGTAGGAAAATTAATTATAGTTATTTAGATTACAGAAATTGCATTATATCCCAGACAGTAACTTGCCTCTTCTATAATAAAATGGAAAACATTATGTTAGATTCAGCATTGAAAAATAATCGATTTTCAGTCTTCTCAAATATGAGCAGCCTGTATATAAGACGTATTTAGTTCTATTTAACTTAGAGAAAATTCACTGAAGCAAAGACTACAATAGGTAACATGAATGATTATTCATCGGTAGCAGAAAAACATGACTGAACAAACACAAATAAAACAAATACTCCATCAAACACACAAATACACACACACATACACAAAATAAAAAATACAATAATAATAATAATAATAATAAAAATCTGCAAATGAATTAACTAACCTGTTTGATTTGCACAGCTTTATCTTAATACTTCTCGGAAGATATGATAGTTCATGCTGTTTTGGTTATGAGCTCAGAAATACAGCTTGCTTATTTGAGAAGCTCTTAAATTATCAGCATCCTTACTGAGAAAAAGATTTATGGCTAACCTTTGCTAGGTCATTGACAATGAGAATGGGAAAGTGTTTTTTAGACAAAAGGCAGTCATATGGTACAATATGAAATACGTTGCCAGACTCAGCAGGTAGATGATAATATGATTGAAATTCAGGGTACATATAAACAGAAAATAGCAAGAGACTTGTAGTCTGGGTCATAAGAAATATGCTTTCTCCTATGATATTTTTTGCATCCTGCATTTATTTGAAGTATACATACATTTCTTTTTATCCACTATGGCACAGAGACTATTTGTACAGCATCGCTAGACATAGTTTTAAATTGTGATTTATTGAACTAATGTGTCTTTCTCCCTTCATCAATGTTGAATACTGTAGGTACAGTCAATACATTTCTAGTAAAGAATGCAAATGAACCCACAGGTTGATTCTAAAACTTATCTAAAATATCCTTGAAGTAAATGAGAGCTTGATTGGATTAAGGAAATTTATAGAGTTTTCAGCACTACCTAACTATCCTTGTAAATATGTAAGAAATTTTAATGAATGTATATGTAAAATATATGTTTGTGTAATTAATTTTAAAGAGACAGGATAGGTATACAAACAACATTTTTATGTTTTATACTACTTTCCCTTTGGTGTATCTTACTGGACAAAGATGGATACTGATCTACATGGGACTGAAAAAAAGCAAGTTGGAGAATTTTTTTATTGTTACTGATGATCATGGAATATGCTATCAGTGATTGTAGCTATGGGAAAATAAGTTATTTAGATTTAGACCAATAGGGAGAGTAAAATAGGATTTCTGTCTGAATGACTTGTTCAGAATTGCTGCTTGTAGCTATCAAGTGGGGAGACCACGGCTATAGAAATGATATCCTTCAAATTACACATACCTGTGACTACTCCTTGGCATTGAAAGTCAGTCATTAAAGGTGCACGAGATATTTTAAACTCTTTTACTTCCCAAAATTGTTCACCCATATTAAAGTGCCTGTTAGAAATGATCCTTATTTTGGATTTAATACCAAAGCAAACCTGAAAAAATGCTTCCTGGCCAGAGTTGATACTAAGCCAGGAGCTATTCTAAGAGTTTAAAATTTATCTGGACTAAAGAGAATAGACTCCCTGAAAGAAGCACATGGGAAGGGAATTCATCTGATCAAATATTTGCATCTGTGGTACAGATCTACACATCTGATTTAGATATTCAGACCATCTTTATAATCAGAGGAGAGAAATAGGCATATCTAATGGAATAATTCACTCTATCATAAAGCAGATACTTTACATTATCAGATTATTCAGAAGCCCATTTTTCTCTCTTTACTATGAATAGAATCCAGGAAGACATACATACATGTCTCTGTTGTAAATAGTTGAAGACAAATGAATCTCACACTAAATTCATGAAGATGGGCTGACTGAATCTGTGTCTTTGCGCCTCCATAATTCAAATTCAGATAGAGTAAACCTCAGACTAATAGATGACAAGAACTGAATTCTATGTATGTAAGTATAATTTTTCATCAGAGATCCCTTTCATTTTATTTTCCACAATAAGTCTATATCTTCTGATTCTGAATTGGAAAACCAGAATTTAATTATATGTCTATATTAAAGAATCTATTTATAGTCATTGTAGAGGCTTATTTTCAGCTGTTGACTTTTATTTACTCATAAATAATTAAGTAATGTAATATAAATGCAGTAAGAGAAATTTTCTATTCTAAGGAAAAAAAGGAAATGAATCAAACAATTTTCAAGTATTGGAACTTTCTTTAAAAAAAAAAAAAAAAAAAAGATGTTTTTCACACAGGAAGATAATGTCTTTATAATGTCTTTTCAAACAGTCCAAGGTTATACTTTTTTCAGGCACAAAACAGTCAAAAACATACACGCTAATCCAATGTCATCCATGAACCAATGCTTCTTTAAGTCAGTAGTAGTTTCAGGAATGAGCTTAATTACATGTCCATCATACTTGTATTCCAATAAATAAAACATATGTGTTAATAAACAAAAAAAATATACATATGTTATCTTATGGTTAAAACACTAATAATGATTTTACAGGTCATTACTTCCTATCTCTTCTCTGGCTTTCCATTGCAGTTTATTGATTGGTGGCAGATGTATTGATTATTCCCTCTCCAACATGAATGGTATTTATTAATATTTAATATTTACTAACAATATCGATATATTGATATTTTGAATTTTTGATGATTTTTTATGATATTATGAATTTTTGTTGTCAGAATGAATCTGGATTTATATTTTTTTTAGATTCCAAGGATAAAAATATCTCAGAAAATTTTAATATTCCTAATTATTTTTTTTATGTCAGCTTTCTACTACTTCCTTATCTCTTTTCTGCCTCAGAACAGAAAATCAGATGAGACCAGATTTGAGCAGCCTGAAGACAGACTTAAAATATACAAAATGTAGATTAATATTATTGGAAAATAAGATATCTAGATTGATTGTTTTGGACCTGTCCAAATATGTAAGTACTTTTCTAAGTTAATGACAGTACAGACATTTATCTTCCTCAAGGTAAAATAATCCATTTCCCATGCAAGCTGTTTTCCTAAAGCATGGTGCAATTGTATGTTAGAGATTGTACACTGATTTATTTACCAAATAGACAATTAATTTTAGCTCAGAAGATTCTAAAGGGCATTTAATTCTTGTATTTTATATCATGTTCATATCATTTTATCATATATCATTTCATATCATCTTCAACTTCTTCTAATTTCCAGTTCCGTGATAAATATATGTAAGATATACATATATAACTGTATGAAAAATATACATAAATTCATGAAGAAAGAAACAGTCATTTACACAATACAGATGAGAACTTACTCTGCATTCTGCAATTTTTTGGATTTGTTGATAGTAAACATGACAGTGTAAGTAAACAAATTCCTGAACTTATGAGGCTTTACATGTAAGTTCACTGAATTTTGTCAGATTAAGCCTCATTTCTAATGAATGTATGACGTAAACAAATTGTCCAGAATTTTCTTTCATTTTTCCACAAGTTTTCATTGTTTAGAGTCTGGCGTGTTTGCTAAAGAGTTATCACTTCACTTAGATTTGCTTGGACAAGGATTTAGGACTTTAATTACTGTTTTGAAATATTTCTTTCAGTATTCACAAATAAGTTCTTACAAAGACTATAAATGCTTTTTATTATAGATGTTAACTCCTTGCACTGTTCTTGGAGTTGCTTAGAAGTATTTAATTCTGAATTAGGGAGCTTATATACTAAAGAGCTAGTGCTTCTGTTCCTTCAATTATAGCAATTACAGTGAGTTGCTGCAAACATACCAAGCATAGATTTATTTCAATATCTGTTCAAATATGGATTTAGAAAGATGAAGAGGAGGGAACAAGGAAGCATTTTTCTTAGTAGAACTCAGTAAACATTAGGTGCCCTCACCAAGATGTCATGATAAAGCATTTAATTATTTATTTATTGTTAATAAATATACATGCTTTTGTAACTTGCATAGTAGAAAGAAGAATGTATGTATATGTGTATATATATATATATATATATATATATATATATATAATTTATCTATTTTATTTAGGCAAAGTGAATTGGCTATTTTATTTTTCTTTTTAATCTAATTAGTCACACTGATATTATTTATTTCCAATATTTTTAATTTTCCAACATAGGATTGATACTGTATATGATTATAAGTATGGACGCTAGTATTTTATAAATATTTAAAGAAAAGTCTTCTCACATGACCTGCTAGAGAAACAATTGCCATTCAGCTAGTAAGAAATTCTTTGAGCAGCGACTAAGCAGACCTGGATTGCTTTCCAGGCATTCTTAAGCATGTAGAAAACCTCTTATTTCTGCAAAAATATGCATTATATGCATGATGCCAAAAATAATGATGTGCCATTTCAGAACTTAATTTTCCTTATCTTACTAGCAAGGCAGAAACTTTGCATATTGCAGTAGGTATACAGGCTTCAGGTAAGGATGGAGGAGGTATGAAAACTTTCAGGAATTTCTAGTCTACATCAGATGTATTTGAAACTCTTTTTCTTTTTTCTTTTTCTTTCTCTTTTTTCTTTTTTCTTAAAGTAACTAAGAATCAGCATAAACATTACTTCTAAGTCCTCCTGAATCTTCCCTTAGAAGATAGTTCACCAGATATATAAATTATTTTTTAGATTTTTACCTCTTTTTTTCTCTTCACTCCATACATTCTCCCCTTTCCCATGAGGATTTTATCTGTATTTATTCTCTTATTATATATATTATATATGTGTATATATACGTATATATAATATGTATATATTATATATTATTATATCTCTGAAGATCTGTTTGATTTGGTGAAAGGAAAATTACATACTAAAAAGTATTAGTTGAAGATTATGAAGTCATTAAATAATGCGATTATACTAACGAGGACATCAACATTGCTACCTTATTTACTCCTGTTATTCCAGCATGAAATCAGGAATTTCTTATTATGTTTCTCTTTATTATACTCTATTTACAGTATCAAGAATCATTGAATGACTTAAATTGGAAGGGACTTGAAATATTCCCCAGTTCCATCTGCCTGCCATGTACAGGCTTGCCAACTGCTAGGTTCGGCTGCCCAGGGCTCCATACAACATGATCTTGAATGCCTTCAGAGACAGGGCATCCATAACTTCTCTGAGCAACTTGTTTCAGCGTCTCACCACCCTCTGAGTAAGTATATTCCTCCTAACAACTAACCTAAATCTCTCGTCTAAAAACTAAACTTTAAAGACATTCCCCCTTATCCTGTCACTATCACACCGTGTATAAAGCCCATCTCCCTCCTGCTCCTCATGTACTGACAGGTTGCAGTAAGAACTCACCAGAACCTTCTCCAGGCTAAGCAAGCTCAGATCCCTCAACATTTCTTCAAGAAGTTTTAGTCTTTTAAATTAATTTCATTTGAAAGAAATTAAGTTTGTGGAATAGCTATTTGAATCACTGTCCTAATAGACTTCAAAATTATATTCAAAACTTTAAGAGTTTTGTTTTAATTTTATAGCTTTTTAAAGATAAATTCAGATGCAGACATTTGCTTGTTTTCTGTTTTGTTGTTGTTGTTGATTATGTCTTATGATAGCTTGTTGGGCAAATATAGTATTCATCCAAAAGCTTATTTTAGCATAACTTATGTGGGGAATGTTTATGTTCAATTAATGCCATAAATCACTGGATGTTAAAGTGAATGCACAGAGAATAATCTGACAACAAGATGCAGACTGTATCATTTAATTATGCTTTGTGTTTATAAAATGTGGACGGTGATGTGCAGTGAAGGTGCATCAAATTAAGCTTGTAGAGAAAAAGTGTTAAACATGAACTAACAAATTAAATGAAAAGGTATTGTAATAGATTAAGCTGAGTTAATATCTCAGATACTCATCAGGAAAAAAGATATGTTGTTTTCACCTGCAAGAGCACCTGTGAGATACTGAAGTGTTGCAGTTATCTGGTGAAAGACAGTTGGTGCTTTTCTGGGACTAACTTAGAATGATGGAAGGAGAATAACAAAGGAACGACTCTCTCCCCAGCTCTCTTCAGGAAAATCATAGAATAATGGACTAGGAATGTGTGAACCAGACTATAAAAGGTACAAACCTAAAGAGCCACATGTGTGCCTGCTACCAGGAAACCTCCCCCTTTCTCACTCTGTTTTTACCTTAGAATCATAGAATTACTCAGGTTGGAAAAGTCCTCAAAGATCATGAAGTCCAACCTTGTACTGTTTATAAGCACTTTTTGCAAAAGTATAAATTGAATATTTATTTCCTTTTTTTCTTTTTAATTTCATCTTAACTGTTTTCTATGTTTTTTCATAGCTGCAATATCCAGTTACACTTTTTAAAGAAAATGGCCCAGCTTTCTAACAACATGTTGGCAAAGCCCCAATAGGGTAAAGAATAATATTTAATATTTTGATGTCACTGTTTTGTTTGTGGGGTTTTTTTGTTTTGTTTTGTTTTGTTTTTTTCTTAGACGGGATATGTTTTTATATTCATGTTTCTTGTATGTTAGTGTTTTGTTTTAGATGGGTTTTTTTGTTGTTGTTGTTGGTTGGTTTTTTTTTTTTTCCCCATATTCTTTCTTTGAGGGTCTGGTAGGGCTTAGAAGAGAAAGGTAATATGTCATGGTTTTTGTTTGTTTCTATTTATTCATTTATTCATTTCCCCCTTTTCTCTATTTAGTTATGTTAGTTTAAAAAAAAATAATAATAATACTTAAAGGGAATTTTTCATGTTTTTAAGAATGAATATTGCTTAGTTTAGTCTACATAATTTAATATTTGCCTCTTTATTTTTCTGCTGGTAGTATTTTTTTCCCTATTAAAATATTTTAGAAGATGTGGAAATCAAGGATTTCAAGGAACTAAAATCTAGTTTACTTAGCCACATTATGGTCTCCACATCAGAATGTCCAGCCTATTAGGAAACAGCTCTTTTTTTCTCTCCACTTCTGTCTGCATGGAAGATACAAATCAGAATAAAAATTACTTTCCCATTCCACAGAGAATCCTGCTGTTTAAGGTAGAAGTTTCATTAAAATGAGGTATAATGTAATACATGGGTTACTAGGTTCAACCTGTAAGCATAGATATCTAAGTCACAAGTCTCAGATAATGAGATGACGTAATCTAGCAGCATTGCTAATACTTGTGTCAGCTGTCCTAGATTACTCAGTAGGTGTTAGAAGTTTCCAGGAATTTGAACTGGTATGACTTTTCATGCAGTTGTTAGATTCCAGGTAACATCCATTCTATCATTTAATACCACATAACCCCCATTAGAGTCTTTTTCAAAAACATGACTGCTTACTATCTATCTGTCTTCTAAATTCATGTCACTGTTTTAGTTCTCCTTATCTCCTATGGAATGACACATAGTTGAGTGTAAGACATGAAATACTTAGGTAATGCATCTTTTAAATATGATGAAAGAAAAGCTAATTAGCAGCACCTGAAAGGGTTATGCTGTAGAAGCAATTTTCTTTTTCTTCACCTGAGGCTTGTCCTCTTGCTGTGTCCTGACTGCAGAGCAGAAGGAAAGCAAGTGCATACTTTTCTTCCCTTTGTTTCATGAATGCCATTGCACAAAAGAGAATGCAGGAAGAGTGCATGCAGCAGCCTGAGCCAAAAGATTAGGTAATATGATGGCAATTAACATGATCTACTTGCCAGAGAATGTGTCTGTCCTACTAGTTTGATGCGTTTATTTTCTCCGAAAGCCAAATCAAAGTAAAACAAACCAACAGCACCCATTTTAAGAAATGCAGTGGATAAAACAAAATACTTGCTTCAACAAAGTGATTACATTTAAAAAGTCTTAGTATTATTCCTCATCTACAAAGTGCATGAAAAACTGGATGCACTTTTCAATAATTCAGTAAATTAAAATAAATAAATAAATAAAAATAATATGCAAACAGACAAATACAAGGAAAAACAAAATAACAACACAAAAACATAGAACTCAAAGTCTTCATAATCAAGAACCAAGAAGAGAACAAACTTTATATGGGACTGTTAATTCATTGCAAAACAGATTAATAAATAGAGATTAATAGAGATTCTTCTGAAGCTGTATGAAAATGAAGAATTATTTTTAAGTAACAATATGTAAATATACAAATGAAGAAAAAAAGAAAACGTAAAAGCACGAGCATATCCATGTTTCATGAAATGAATATTTTAAATGACTGTGGGATATTAAAATGGATTAGTTACAATTATTGAGCAGAAAAAGAAAATATGGAATAAAACAATAATCAAGAATAAGTTAAAGAAGAGGATCATTACAGAGTATTAGATAAATTAGTTCATGAACATAATAAATACTTTGTTTTGAACTCTTTCACAAGACTTCAATATTTTAATGTACTTCAATATTTGTGAAGAATAATAAAGAATAAAGGAAATATTTAACAGTGCAACTGGGGAAATCTGAGGCATATTTGTAAGATAGAAATTTTCTTTAAATTCTCACAGCAGCCGCTGTCACTTAAATATATGTGTGAAGTGCAAGAGATAATAACTAGTAACAAAAGATGCACTGAAGTTACATTCAATTACCATTATTTTATTTATTTATTTTAAAGCCTACTTGCTATAAATACTATACAAAGAAATTAGGAGTTTAGACTAGAGGCCTAGACAATCAGTGTTTAAGCCTGCCTGAATTTAGGAAACAAATGTGTTCTCTGGAGCACAGAAGGCCTAGGGCAGCAGCAATGAGGCAATTTAATTCAAATTTTCTGTAATGTTAGTGAGGAGCTAAATCAGGATGAACTTATTTGCATTCATTTATTTGCAAACAGTTGTTATAAGTAGTATAAACCTCTGTCCAAACTTAGATGCTGATACTAGTTTTTAAATAAGAAATGGCTTCCCATGTGCCAATTGCTTTGGATCATTTTGCTAAATACTCCCTACTTTCCTCTTTCTATTTCTTAGTCCCTTTCTTCCAGTTTTCATTCATCTGCAAAGCTCTTCTTCTGTCAGAATAACTACATATGTTGCTAGACAGAAGGGATGGAATGGGATTCTCTCTACAAGGCTAGGGAGAAATACATAGAAATGTAACAATTCTTAGGAGGACAAGAACCTTGTTGACCTGCTTGCACAAGATAAAGATTAGGATGGGGAGGGGTATGTTTATGGAAATAGGAATAATCCAGTAAATCAACTTCTTTAATACCATTTTCCCTTCAACTGCTTGACAGCTCAATTTTCTTTGACTTTTGGAATACTTTATTCTATTCTTTCATATAAATTTTAGAGTTTTTCTAAATCAGTTGGAGAGAAAGAGAAGCTGAGGCTGCATCTTTGTTGCTGGTAAACAGCTTGAACAGCTTGAACTATTGAGAAATAACTGTACGCTGATTATGCAAATCAGATAAACTCAACCAACCAGTGCACAGAGAAAAGCATAGCTAAGGAAAAATCTATACAGGTATACATCAATGGCTGTTCAGTTACTCTGCGCTCTTATTGGCTAGAGTACGTCCATTTCTATGTGTTATTCTTGAATTGGTGAAAAGCTAAGGGACATACAGGACTGATTCTCAAAATGTCTGGAAAATTATCTTGATTGCCTGATGTATTTGTCTGTTTAAATGTGCAAGAGACAAATTTAGCCACCAAATTTATTCTTTTTCATGGACTAGATTAATGTCTTTTCATATATTAACTGCTTACAGCTGCAATTCAGTTGAGAAGGTGCTCAATTGATAGCTTAAATTTTATTTGGAAAAATCATCTCACTTCAATGGGACAACATTGTCCACCATTTTGTTATAAGCTTTTCAAATTTGTTATTTAAATTATCTGAATATTTTGTAAGATAAAATTTCTATCTTCTGTTGGATGTGATCCATACCTAATACTTCAGAAATCCTGTGTCTTCAAACAAACCAACAAGAAAACAAAAAGCTTTGGCAATAATTCTCAAATACATTAAGTTCCTAAATCCTGCAGCAACAAAGTGAAACTAAATTTCTGTTAGAAGCATCAACAAACTACGTCTAAAGCAGCATTCCTATGCTGTTTTCCCACAAAATCATGTAATTGCATTCCCAGGACTTCAATGTTTTGACTTTATATCTTAGTTCACGTGTGATGAATTTTCTAGCCAACTTAGTGTTGATTTCATAAAACTCAACTTTGAATTTGTAATGTACAAGTATGTACCTTGATTGGCTCAGCTGCTTTGGGGCAAGAAGAGATTTCCTTTACTGATACCAATAGCCTTCAGAATATCTTTTACATCTAATTTTTCACTACTAGCCTCATTATTTTTCATACTGTTAACTATTTAAGGTGAGAACTAGGCTCATTTTTGCGTGGCTATCTGCAGGCAGGCTGTACACACAGTGGGAGAAAAATCATTGTATGGTATTCTAAATACTATGATTTATTTCTGCAACAAAATTTGTTCTATTAACTGAGTCAGGGAGTATGATTATTGTTAATATGTTACAATACCAAAGCAATTGACGATTAGATACTAAAGATAGAATATTTTTCTATTTTAGATACAGATATTTTAGATTTCAGAGCCTGAAACAGCACAGTTAAATGCCTTCTGTTAGAATGCATCAGATAACTGTATTTTAAAAATATACACATACTCTCTCATTATATATATACACTAAAATATTAGTAAAAATGACATTGTCAAAATACAGTTATCACTATGAATTATGTGAGAATGCTTGTAGTATTTTAGCTCTTGGCATGAATTCAATCAAAAACAATTTCTTAAAAGTGGGTCGGTTTGGGCTGTCATTGATCAGTGAGACTGTGTCATACCTCCTTTTATATTTTTTGGCCTCTGAAGATATAATTTCTCTCATACTGCAGAGAAACTGCGTTTCACCAACGAGTTCAGTGGAAGTAGAAGTGGGTCTTCCAATACTAGCAATTTGATACTGTCATCTGTATTGTTGTATGTCCAATACAATTTGGACAATTACAAATAAACAGTGCTTGTTAATATTAGTAAACAACAGAAAGAAAACACTGTAGCTGTCTCCATATCAAGTATGTCAGTCTGTGAAATAATACCTTCTTTCTAGTCTTGTGGAAACTACAACATATTCAAAGCACACAATAACACTATCTGATTGAGCAGAATCTCAGCTAAAATACACTATTTTTCAACACGGTCAGTTATCTGAAGATTAGCTATGTGCTTTTGCCAGTGATGAGCAAAATCTATGAGTCTGCTATGCTTGTAAAAATATGTGCCAATGGAGTTGACTAACTGTCACTGTTACCACTGTTGAAATGCATGTAGCATTACCTCATTGTGCTCATATCCACTGTTTGGTCTCCATCAACATTCAGCAACCAACATTCAATTTGTTTCCTCGTGGAGAAACTAGTGGTAAGTTTTAGTCTCTACTGTCACATCAGCAACATCTGCCTCTGATATTATAAACCAACAAAATAAAATAAGAGGCATTTTTTTGGAGCAGCTCTCATTAAAATGAACAAAAGTTGAGTAAGCTGAGGAAAAATGTTTGCATACATACAAAAGTGTTGTCTTTCCCAGCAAAATAAGCCCATTGTCAACAGATTTTGAATATTTCTTTCCTTTAGACTGGAAAGAATTGTCTAGGATAACACAAGCTGCTGTAGCAAATAAATAAATAAAGCTAAAAAGTAAGGAAACATGATACCAGTTAAAAATTGAACACATTAATGTTCAAACTCACACTGTGACTCCCTTTGCTTTACTACTCAAACCATGTCAATAGCAATGCATCATCTGATATTACTAGAAAATATGCACATGTAAATGTGTAGAAAAAACAAACAAACAGACAACACAATGTTTTCATTACCATCTTCAACAAGATGTTGTAATTCACTTTAAAAATTTATGGTTCAGATAAGTTGATCTACAAATTATTTATTGCATATCTAAAAGAGATCATTATCTGGTTCCACTTCATAAAAAAAAAAAAAAAAAAAAAAAAAAAAAAAAAGAAAGAAAACCACTGCATATTTAGAATTCTAAACAGGCGTATTTATAACCATAAAATCAAAGATTGTGTATATTCCCAGGAACATACATTTTCAGTGAGAGCTTGGTTTCTTTAAAGATGTACTTCAGGTTACCACAAAAGATTCCATTTCATGTATTCACACACGCTATATTTTGTGGTGCAAGAACCAGAATTAAAAAGAACATAAGAAGTGGTAAAACAAGCTACACACTGCAAACAAGGAATAAGTATTACCTGACAAATGTTTTCTGTAACATTATTTCTTACATTATGTTTAATATATTTTAACAGTTGAATACAAGGTCTAATTGAAACTGTAGGGTGTAATTTAAAACTCCACTAAAAAAGGTATTTTCTCACCCCCAAGTAGCCCATATGGAGTCAGTATTGTCGATAACAGTCTAGATGTAAAACTCTTTACAACCAATTTCAAGGCAGAATCTGGGAAATTACAAGCCTATCAATTTCAAATTTGTCCCTGAAAAGGTAATGGAGAAATTTATTCTAAAGGTCTTCTCCATGCACGTGGAAAAAATTAAAGTTATCAGAAGTAGTCAACATGTGTTTACCAAGAGGAAATTATGCTTGACCAACATGGTAGCTTTCTATAATGTAATGACTGGTTGGGTAGATCAGGGAGAGAAGTGGATATAGTGTACCCTGACTTCAGTAGGGCTACAGACACTGTTTCCCATACTATCCTCCAGAAGTCCATTCCAAAGGTTATTCTGTCATTCTGTGATTCTGCACTAGCTTACCAAGTAGATGATAACTAATATGACAGAAGTTTTGGTGTAGTATATGTTGATTATTCAGATATTTGGGACAGTTTGTGTACTGTTAATAATTGTTTGTATACACTATTTTATACATACAGTATTGCTTATAACTGCCAGTATTATAAAACAACATGCTTTAAGAATTCTATAAATGTTGAAGGTGGATGACACAAGAAAATGATGAAGCCCATGGAAATCTCCTTTTTAGCCCAACATAGAAGAGTCTGATGGACCCTCAGCACCCTCTACAGCAAGGAAGAAGGCAACATGCTGTAATTCCTAGCCCCCAGTTCTAGATAATATCCAAATTGAACAAGTTTTCTTCATCAGTATGCACATGCTACATATAAGCAAGACCAGTCACACACAGCAAAACAAAAAGCAGCACCTATCCTCACATCCATGTGAAGAATGCATCCCAGTCCTATGTCACTTCACCATTAGATCAAAACTGATTAATTATAGAATAAACACATCTCTTTGGAAACAAAATTAGTATCTTCAATAGTTGATTTCATACTCTCAGTTTACCCATGCGTTGGTCAAAAATCTCTCTGTCCTTAAGGTGACGGTACTCAGACCTGTGGGTTCCTCTGACCATTGATCTCCTACTCCAGTAGTTGGCATTCACTTCTTACTGGGCTTGTCAGCAAGCCCGACATGGACTATACTAGTCCTCATGTACACAGACTCATGATCAAAAGTTTACTCACACAGAAGATAGATAAGAATTAATGAGAAAGCAAAGTAAACTTCAAAGAGTTGTTCCATCTTTAATCTAAATGAGAGAAAAAATGTATCCAATTTTAAACTTGATGTATTAGTGACAGAAGGTGCACCATGCTATATATGCAGCTCTTGTAAAAACTTAAGTAGTAAGACATACTAGTTCTACAGAAGAAATTGAGAGAAGAATAAATACCTAAACCACAAAGAACAGTTCATTCCAAAAGGTGTGGGGTTTTGTTTTTTTTTTTGACCTTAGAAGGCGCAGATAGGGAGTCAAGCCACTAACTTTGTGACTGAAGCTGATTATATTTCATAGTGGTCATCCAAAGGTATGCTTTAATGGTGCTTAATAGATATTTAAAGTCAAATTGGATGAGGTAGTTAACAACATTTTCCATGCTCTCACTTGGATCAAGATTTTAACTTGTGTATTGCTATTTAAAGAAATAGTGGTCCTTCTTTACTGTATAATCTGTGGACTCTTATTTACCCTGAGATGCATTTTTGGCAAAATTGCATTCAAAAGCATAATCATGTAATGACAAATTGACTCTTCTAATAAAATTCCTTGCTAAAGATTTTATTTGATAACCTGAAATAACCAGGAAATACTCTTTCTTGTTACTTAACTAGAGAATTTGAGATTTTGATTTGTTATTGCTTCTATTTGAAAGCATGAATAGACACAGCTGCAGATTACTCAGGATGAGTCAGTGGTACCTTGCTGCCTCATGTCTTTTCCACATTATGCAAGTATTAAAAGATAGACCATCAGGAAGAAATTACTTCCTTGGTAAGGTTAGTGAAGTTTTGGCAGAACAGCATTTCTCCATTATATGTGTCTGTGTTTTATATTCAATGTTCAAGTATGTTTATATGCATTATATAACATATGCCATTTGATCTTGAGGTCTGTCAGGCTTGATGATACTCCAAACTTCTTTTGTTTTCTATTTGTTTTGCATTCTAGAGTCTAAAAAAATAGTTTCAATATATAATTATTCAGACTAAGATTTCTTATATTCTCTTTAACTGTAATTTCTGTGAAATCAATAGACTTAGAGAAGTGACAAAATGATATAATCCAATTGAGATGAAATACCATCATTAATAATACAAAACAAATACACAAATAATAAAAAAAATAACAACAAGACTTGTGATGACTTTTTGTTTGTTTGTTTGTTTTCCCTGAAATGATTTTTTTTACATTTATTTTTATACTAAATCTTTTAAAATTTGTATTAGTTAGGAATACACAAGAGGCCAGAGTTGTAAAGCATAAAAAGCTCAGAAATCATGCCTTAAATGCAGAAAATTTAAGATGAGAAATGAAAGCTTAAACTACTGTTAACTGAAAATTCAGACATTTTTTGCTTAACTTGCAAGAAAGAAAATATCTAGGCTGACTTATAATAAAGTTACTTTGGAATCTGTTAGTGAACCAGAGCAGATTCACTGTGCCAGGAGTGAACTAAACTAAAATCACCCATGGGAACCATGAGATTCATAGTACTGAGTACTCTGTATCTTCTGAGTCAGCCCTCAGGTAGGTTGCAAACATTATTAACGTGAGACTTAGAAATTCCCGTGCCCTCACTTGATCGTGATAAAAAGGATCACCATAATTTCAGTGCTAGACTCAATAGATGATGATAGAAGGGATCACAGTAATTTGATTAATCCATTTCCTATAGATCCCACTGGGTTGCAAAGTGCCTCTGCAAGGAAAAGGCCCTGTAAGGAAAGGTGAGCCTCCATCCAAGAAAAGACAAAACACAGGCAGAGATTGTGCCATTACCAGCAAGAACAGTAACCCACAACATTTTAATGAGAAAAGAGCAGGCCAGGATTTCAACAGTATGCTGAACATTAGATGTGAGATAGTAAGTCACATAGGAAGTCCTGTCTGCCTATAGGAGCTCTCAAGGTCTTGATACCTAAGTGCCACTTGGATCCCTCTATTGTTTCTTCTTCTTCCCCATTCCTGGAGGTGTTCAAGACCAGGCTAGATGGGGCAATGTGCGTTTTATAACATTCTCCTGCCGCACCAACAGCAACCCACACAATGTACCCTAGTGCTATAATTCCAATCACCTGACAGTTCTTATCTTCAATTCTTAGCTTTTATTATTATTTTATTTGCAAATGGGCCAATTAGGAGAAAGCAAGTTCTAAGATAGTTGTCAGAAATAGACGTACTAGCACAATGTGATTGGGAGTTATCTAATGTAATGTTATCTAATGTAATATAATTTTGAGAATATGTCATATTTATTGCTTATATTGTAGAAATATTAAATGCATGAAAACTCATTAAAAAAAAAAAAAAAAAAAAAAAAAGATGATTATGCCATAACCTGTAACTAAAGTAGACACTAAAATGAAATAGACATAGATGCTTCGGATCATACATGAACTTTCCAATTAACTTTCTAAACAAGATAGAACAATTGATTCTGCTGAATAAAAAGCTGTAAGAGTAATTAGAATAAAAGTAACAGAAGAATCTTCAGTCAGTCATCAAACAAAATGATGTTTGACTTGTAAGTTCTTGCTGTCTTTTTGTCTTTTCATGTTCCCAGTATTATTCTCACCAGTATTAAATAGTGGTCAGCATCTGCTTCAGTTCCTTTCTCAAACTTGGCTATTACTCAGTACTAATCAGTTGACAACATGCATCTTGGCTCCTTTACTAGTTAGCATATTAGTTCATCCATAGCTATTAGGTTGGTTTACACTAGATCACAGCTGATATACCTAAGCAGGTAGTGAATACACCACTTTAAGAGTCACTCTTGCTTTCTATGCATTGCCTAATATTTCCTCTGATTACAGCAGAGAAGCCTATCTTTGGCAAAAGAAAATATCTGAAATTTGATTTACAGTGTATTTTTTTTTCCTCCCAGCTCTGTAGGAGAGCTTAAAATCAAGTGAACACTAAAGAAGAATCAAGACACTGTGAATATATGTATATTTTTCCTGACTTTCAGAAGGCATAGGTTATCTTGCATTTTCACAGATACATTTATGGGGAAAAAAAATGAATTAATGAAGGGCTCGCATCTCCCTGGTTCCTTTGCAAGTGCAGATTAGATGGAAGAGACCAATAAAACTACTATAGGATTTCCGGATGAAATGCTGCTTATTTTCCGTATAGTGACTCCAGCAGACGAATTTAGTTTATTCTGTTTTATTGCTTAATTTCCTTGTCTGTCTTGTTTTTCTGGGCTGCTGGGAAATAAATAAAAAAATAAAAAAATAAAAAAATAAATAAATAAATGAAATGCTTCATTATTAGTTGTCAGATATGCTTCTTGAAATATAACGTGAACTAGAACCCATATATATACAATACCTGCCTCCATTATTTGTTATAGATTGTGTATTAAAATATCTCTTGTAGGCTTTGTATGTGTTTTGTTGAACTTTGCTACACTTCAAGGGACCTGTAATGCTGATTACCATGAATAATACTGCATCACTTCTTTAAACACATATATTATATGTACTATGTTTTTATGTGATAGAATGATTTCTTTTCCTGTGATAAATTAATTAGAACTAAGGGTTACCCTTTCTGTTTTCTGAGTAGGACAACTAGACTACAAAGTATATATAAGTATGCTCTCTCTGTGTACTATATACATATACTGCCATGAATGTTTAAAAAAAAAAAAAAAATTACTCAGAAGATAATCAAAATGGTTTTGATCATATATCCCATTTTATTTATTATCTTCCATTTCTATTTCATGTGTTATTGAAACAGTAACAAATTCTTACCTTAAACAAAAGTTTACCTTTGCATTCATCACAGGAACTGTTTATTCCAGTGTGACAAATCATGATCTACCTTATCTGTGGATCTCATTCTGTAAGCAAATTGCTATGGTCTATAACTTCGTATAGTATGAAGCATTGTTAATGAATCTTTATCAACATGATGTTATAGGCTGATTTTGAATTTTTTAACTGCTGCAATCATACTCTTGGTGGAGCTTTTGTTTTATTTATCAGATTTTGCCATGTATTGGTATGCAGTTTCAATGTCAGTAGAGGAAAAATGATCTAATAAATCTTACTGTTTTTCAAAGAGCAGACTTGTGTCATACACAATACCATAAATAAGAAACCATTTATTTCCATAGCCAAAAATGAATTTCTACAGTGACTATTACTTTCACTTTTAATATCTGTAAAACACTTTTTTTTTTTTTTTTTTTTTAGAAAAATGTCTACTTGACCACCAAAATTCATCGCTTTAGTAGAAGATATTGAAACTGCTTCAGGAAAACTGAATACTTGAAACTATGAGATACAAATACTTAAATATTTGCATAAAATATTACCTAATGTTTTTAATATAATCACTAAAGAGCATGGAACTTTACTCTTCTGTCGCACAGGTTTCCTGCCTTGTTTTGTGCTAGAGGAATCTGATTACTTCTCAATGAACAAGACCGTTTGTAGCTAAAAATTAAAAAGTCAAACTACTTTCATTTACATGAAATGAGTTAGTACATGAAATGAGTTAGAGGACACGTCAGGATTTTTATATTTTTTTTCAGAAATTATCCAATTTTTTTGTTAAATCAAATCTTCACTGAGCCAGAAGGAACCTGAGTATCAAAATATTAACATGCTTAGCAATAGATTGCTAAACATGACAGTTAATGTCTCCAGACTGAGTGTTCTAGGTATTTCTTTTTTGAATTGTTCACTCAAGTATACAGGTGAGTACCCTAACCACCAGGTTGAGCAGTTATGGTTCATTTTTAACCCAGTTTATATTTAATATATCAGGGGGGTCGGACTCGACGATCTTTAGAGGTCCCTTCCAATCCCTACAATTCTGTGATTCTGTGAAACTGGAACAGCTTTAACATAAGGGTATGAGATTACCTAACAATCATTACCACTGCAAAGCGCTTTCTATCCTAGTTAACACTAGGGAAAGTGTTTCTCAGTACCACCTGTGGAAGAAAGGAAGCAGCATTAAATCTCAGGCAGACATAGAAGACATGGGTCAAGGACAGACTAACATAGTGTGTCTTTGCACAGCAATAAGGAATTGTGTTAGATCACTCCAAAGTATCAGTAATTTAATGGATCATAGAATGAGACATTTTGTATGTTAAAAGGAAGCAAAACAAACAAACAAATAAATAAATCACTCTATTCAGATTGCTCTTTGATTTTATATTGATTTTTTTTCTAATAACCTTTTTTTTTTCTTCTTCTACTTTTTTATTTTTATTTTTATTTATTTATTTATTTTTTAATTAAATAGAGCCAAAAAGTCATAAATTTTATTAGGACTGAAAATCTGTTTACATGCTGTTATGTAGGATCTCTTTGGGAACAGTCTTGATTTTCATAAACTGAGAACAACAGAAATTGATATAAATTCACTGAAGTGTGAGTGCAATGCAATGTGATAAGAAATATATGCATAAATATGAATTTCATATTTTTTTTAACCCTGTAAGCTGTTGAAAACAGAAACTGAATATATCTAAATTGGTTAAAGAGGAGATTTACATGCACGCTGTAAATACATACTTAACTAGTTTATTATATAAATCTGTTTGTTAGAATTATACTCTCAGTAAAAATGTAATCTCACTGAAAACTTTGAGAGTAAAGTGAAGAAAAAAAAGAAAAAATATATAAAGTGACTGATAAAGAGGTGTAAAAAACATTGTCCACTGCACTGCATCATTTCAATGCAATAACTGTGGTTTTATAAGATAAATTGCCTGTTCTGACGCATGTGAACACTCACACAGTTAAATTAAAAAATAAAAAATAAATTAGAAAATTGAGTTTTACATTAAGGAGGGAGGTGTAGGAGTCTTCACATTGTGTCTGCTCAGGTATCAGCCAGCAGAAAAATTCAGACTCCAGAGAGAGTCTGGAAAGAAAAAAAAATAAATAAATAAGATACAATGCCATTTTGTGCCTTTACCAAATTACCAAATTGAAAAGCACAAGGAAAGAAAAAAAAAAAAAAACAAAAACAAAAACACATACTACTAGTGTACTCAAGAAACAGACTAAGGAAGGAAAAGTTTTAATAATCAAATTAACTATCTGATATTCTTCATGTTCTGCAGACAATTCAGTAGCATTATAAGAATTCTCAGTTGTATAAAGACTAAGAAGGTAAGGCTAATCTATGTATTAGTCATGGATCTTCAGTGAGTGATTCATTACCACTCAAAACAGTGATCTTGTCAGTATAATTTGTTGTGCTTTTATTTGACTGTACATGACAATTCAGAGATCCATTACTTCTTACTTCTGATTCATCTGTGTTATTTTGATGTCAGTGGAATTTTCAGGTTATCGTGCAGTGTGCTAAGGAAAAC
Organism: Coturnix japonica; assembly: GCF_054131305.1. NCBI lineage: Eukaryota > Metazoa > Chordata > Aves > Galliformes > Phasianidae > Coturnix > Coturnix japonica. The sequence goes on from NC_140663.1 coordinate 144,881,004, forward strand.
AAAATGAGAAAATAGATAAATAAATAAATCAACATGAATGCCTGCTCAACAACAACAAAAACGAGCAAATGAAAACCAAATTAAAGACAGTTAAGCTTTAAAATCATACATTATCATAAATGTTCAGGTTAATTCTACGTGCTTTTCTACTTAAATCTGAAATACATTTTTTTCTTACATTTGCATAATATAATAAATTTAGTATTGAACTTGGCAACCTCAGTAATTTGAAGAAGACAGTCATCCCCATAGATCTTACAAACATATTTTACTAGGAGCGATAAACAACAGCTCAAATATATTGGTAAGTGATCTGTCTGTCCACAGTAATTATACTTCTGTTGCCCATTATTGCAGTTCCAACTATAACATGTTAGAGGTGTATGTAAAATACTGTATTTAGCAATGTAGAGAGGATAAAAACTCTGAAAGTAGAATTTACATTTAATATATAGGATTCAAGTTGATACTTTCCTCTTTTCACCATTTCCTTCAGATAAATGGGAAAGAGAAAGCCAATTAACAAATGGAAACTTGTGATAGAAAACCTCAGCTTTCGGCAAAGAAATGAAGAGATAAATATATTTGATTAAAAATCAGATGACTAAAATTTATCTAATCATTGCAGGTTTCTTTTCTAGACAATAATGACACTTCTAGAGTATAATTCATCTCACTCTGAAGTGGAAATCTTCAGTGAAAATTTTCATGTTGCAAATTTACCTGTTTATCTTATTACACAGAGCCATGTGTTCAGAACGAAACAAGCAGATAGTCTCTCTTCTGCAGCCAGTTACTGAAACACGCACTAAAATTCATACTACTTTTTGTGTGCATAAGCCAAGAAATTTACTGTTTGGTAAAGATTCCACTGGCTTGTGTTCCAAGACTGTGAGTAAGGAATTGTGACATTGACCACAATAGCCAATGTTGAGCATAACAACATAAAGCTAGGTGAAGCTTTCCCTCTGACCTCAACTACGTGCAATATATATATATATTTTTAATGGAAGCAATTTAATTAGTAGATGCTGTTACACTCCATTGTCATTTTCAGTTGTACATTATCTGCTCCTACAAAATAAACTTTTACTTGAACTCCTTAATCACTTTATGAAGACTATGTAAATATAGTAATATACATTGTAAATATATGTATATTATATATATAATATATAATATGTATTTCTATAGTAATATAAATATGTAAATATGTAAATACTGCATCTGCTCTGAATTAGATTTAACTTTTTTTTTAATTATTTTTTTATTTTATTTTATTTTTTAGATTTCAAAAAGAAAGAAAATGATACAGCACAAGATGTTCCTGATTATATGTCATTTTCTGCAGCGGTGAAATTGTCATTAAAGGTAGTCAGATTAAGCTCTCTTTCCATTCAGCTCAGCATATGTGAGTTAAAGCAAATTTTATCCCTCCTTTTAGAGTAAACTAAACTGAATTCTAGATAAGCTTGCATCTCTCCATCAACTCTAAAGGAGTTACTAACTGAAATGAGGATGTCTGTTCTTCAGCTGTACACATCCAACAGAGGTAACTGAATCTTAAAGTCACAGAATGGTAGAAGGGAGAAGGGACTTTTAGAGGTCATCTAGTTCTCCTCATGCAAAGTCACCCAAAACAGATTTTCCAAGACCATGTTCAGATACCTTTCAAATATTGGAGAATCCAGAAGCTCTTTGGACAACCTCTTCCAATGTTTAGTCACACTCACAGTAAAAACATGTTTCTTGTATTTCAGTTTGTGTATATTGTCTCTTGTTCTGTCACTGAGTACCAACTAAAAGAGCTGACTTCACTCTTCCTTATATAATGCCATCATATACACTGATGAACTAATCCATAAGCCTTGTATTTTCTCTCAACAGCTGTAGCTCGCAACCTTCACTTATATGAGAATTTCACTCTGGTCATTTCACTCGGTTTTAGTTACCTTAAAATTCTGCAAAAATCCAGACTGGTGAAATAAAAAAAAAATATAGATAAAATAAAAAAGCACATTCATATAAACTCAAACTCTTATTTAAAATAAATAAATAAATAAATCCCCCTATACTTACACAGATATTCGAAGATATTTTTGTTGGCTTGCAAATCAAATGGGCCTTTTCTTAATTTTTTCCATGAGTATTTTCCGTCCTACTGCTTCATTTCTATTGAAATCCTTTTTTACATTATTTAACTGTTTGCTGCTCATGAGTAAAGCATTATCAAATTCAGATTTAGAATGATGATAATGAGTGGGGGTGTTGTGGAAACTCTGCCTTAGTCCCATCTTTGATAAGTACAATGAATTTTTCTCAGCCTAATATTAATGTTTTAGATAAAGTCTTGATACAACTAGATTGGCAGGTTTAAGTTGGAAATAGAATTCTAGCTTAGCATGCTGAATTAACTACAATAGGTTCTTAAAATATTGAAGCTGTGGATCACAGGTAAAAAAAAACAAAAAACAAACAAAAAAAAACCATTGCCCAGTGTATCTATCCCTAGTATTAAAATGGAAATATTTGTTCCAAGTATTAAAGTTGTTTCTGCCTTACTAAGAAGTCTTCTTCAGTATGCATTACTAATAAATGCCCTTAGGAGTTCTGTTAGGTGTATTAAATGAAGAAGATATATACTTCCAGAAATAGTATTCAATCTACTATATGATATGGGATTTAACTGACCTATATTTAGATGTCTGCGTGTGACCTGGATACCAGCACAACCACTTCTGTCACTGGAGAATTAGTCAATAACATCAGTAGAGTCTAGAGATCTGTTCAGTTTACCCTAAAGTGGGCACTCCCATGTGATGTCTAGACTCTGCATCTCAAGACTTCATCAATTGTATTGATAAGACCTCCACTGAATGTAGTTGGTACTTAAAGATGTAGTTCACATACAGACCTTTCCACTGTAAGCACATTAAGTTAGAGATATTTGAATCCCACCTAAATTAGGGTAATCTTATATATTTATTTATTTGGGAAGATAAAATATTTTTATGTATTTTAAATATGTTATTTTGAATGCAAGGCAGGTGGATGAGGAAGAGAGTACTGAATTGCTGCTAGTTTGATTACTGGAAAGAAACAGTGTCTCTAATTCCATATAATTCCAAAACTATATGCATTTAAACTGTGAAAACAAGACATTTTTATTTATTTATTTATTTATTTTGTCTTAATACACATTCTGCTACTTAAAAAATTTTGCAGGTGGGTTCCAAAACTTTTTTCTAAATTTCTAAGATTAAGATCTAGAATTTTTAGCTCAAGATTCATATGTAATATTTTTTTTTTCTCTCCACATTAGCATGCCCTGTTGCTTTTGCCTTCAATGTTTCTGTTATCTTGTCTAGACATTCTGTCTACCCTTTGCATTTTTTTTTTTTTTTTCAAATTCTACAAGTTCTGCTTTTTACTCTGTTCTTCTTCCTTTCTATCTTGCTTTTAATCTTGCAGCCTCTGTCCTGTATCCTAATCAAGTATGATACTCTGATTTTTATCTGACCATGCTTTTGTTCTCCATCTTCCATTTTTACTGTTCCAGTCAAACAATTATTCTTCCTGTTAATCTACTACACTGTTGCTATAAGAAACTGACAGCATGGTTTTACATAAATAATACATATTTTCATTTCAGAAAATATTTTACAGAAAGGAAAGAACACAAACTGAAGGAAAGAAGTATAAGCAATGCACTAATTTAGCTGTCACTGTTTATTCTTACATTTATAACACAGTCTGAATGCTAGAAGTGAAGTATTAAACACAGAAAATAGATGCTTGGTATACCAATTTCTAGTGTCATAAGTGAACTTGTTAACTCTCATTGACTATCAAGAGAGATAAATGATGTAATGAGAGACTACATTCAAGTTTTTCACTGTTACGATTATATCTCTCCCTTGTTTTCAGCAATTCAGATACTAAATCTATATTATCATGCAGCTTCATGTGGCTTAACTGCCTCCCATTCATGTAATAATGGAGGATTGAGCACATTAGTATGAATGCCAATTCAGAGCTGTGCAGCTTAGCAAAATTCAGTACTTACAAGAATGTTTCCAGAATTTCCATTCTGTATTTGCAGATAAATTTTGTGTGGTTTTATCTGACTTAGAAAATTCATATGGACCTTTTCTCATCTTCAGAAAAGATGAGAGTGCTCAATCTTGGTTTAGTAATGTTTATTTATTGGTTAAATATCAGCAGATGTAGTCATGTGGTTATGCAAGATTCCAACTCCCATTCTAGTGAAACTTACAATACCCAATTTCAACAGATGCTTGACAATGAAATCCAAGTGCATCTTCTATGTTTCTAAACAACTAACCAAAAAAAAGAATCAAATTTCACATTATCTTTAAGTCAAATATCTTGAACGTGTTCCCTTTTTTTTCTTTCCTTTTTTTTTTTTTTAAAGAAAGTAGTTATTTTATATATGACTTTTTAAAAATATATTATTAAAACTTGAAAACAACTTGTGAGAACAAACAGCATATTTCACTAAATTAAAAGTAACTGGAAATCGGACCTCACTGTGCAAAGGTAGTCTGCTCCTATGGTCAGTACTTGTTGTGGAATGTTGGATGCAAAAGTGAAAAGGTGGAGTACTCATTAAGAGATTCTTCCATAAAGTTTTGCTTTTCACAGATGGAGTTGGCATTGTGGGTATGATGTTGGAGTGCATGGCTCTTTGGTTATATGAAAATTTTCCAAAGAGAACTGGAAGATGTGGATGTTTTCCTACATATGTATATGAGTACTTTAGCAGTACATATATACATATATGTACACACAACTCTGAAAATACCAAAGCTGTGACTGAACCTTCAACTATATTGGTTATAAACAGAACATTGGCAATGTCAAACAAAAATATGAAGTCTTGTTTTATTATTGATACAAATATAGTCTTTTTCATGAAAGACAGTGGGACAGTGTTGAAAAAAGGCCATAGCTCTGTCTATGACAGTAGTTGCCATGGGAGCCAGAAATGTAAGAGATGCGATGAACCTCTGGTAATCTCAAAGATGGTAACAGAGATTTGGCTGTGTCAAATGGTTACTATGGAACACTGATTCTATCAGAGATGAGGTTAAATCTCTGTCTGTGCCAGAAAGGATAAAGTTCTGAGTATCTCATTATTTGCCTCTGATATGTTGGTATATTACAGATAGACAGGAATGAACACCTGACTGCTTCAAATTTGAGCAAAAAGCTGTGGCTATGTCAATAGATGCCATAGGATTATTATTTTATCATCATACATGGTGAAATTTTCATCATATCTGCTTTTTATCTCGTGTGTCAGATAGAAGAATGGATTTACTTATATATATATGAGATAGAGATAGATATCTTCTTGTGTCAAAGATTTACAAGGATCTCTGTCTGGGGTCAACATTGATACATCAGAAACATGAGTAAAGTTATACCTGTATAAGAACACATGACAGAAGCTTCTTGTTTATTAAACTATTTTTTTACATGGAAAGGTGATATAATTAGGATAGTATTCACAGCAGATGTAAGAATATAAGAATGAAACTATGAGGAATTAAGATTGTTTTTGTCTACATCATGCATATATACCAAATTATGTTAGTACAAAAATCTAATTATGTCACTGGTCATTTAATGCTTGTTTTGTTGAAGATGATAATGTTTATATATGAAAAATGGGAATGTGCGCCTATTTTTGTCAAATGTGCATTTGAGTATCTTTTCTCTGCTGGATTTCTTGTTTCCAGAGAGCAGCAGGGAACTCTTAAAGTGCACCAATTTTGTCCTGAAACTGCAATTAAATGCATATATTGAAAAAGTCTTAATAGAGTTTCTGATTTTTTTCTACAAATCTCTGTGTACCAATAAATGTAATGGAAGTCCCCATTTTCAGTTAAATAAATACATATATGTCTGAATATCCTCATTAAAATTATTCAAGATTGTAATCTAGTTAAGATGGCAAAGGAGTTTTAGGAACTTCAAATATAAAATAGCAGGCCATTCCTGTGCCTGACCACTGTCTGAGAGAAAAGGTTTTTCCTTATGTCTAATCTAAATCTCCTCTGGTACAACTTGCAACCATTTCCTCAGGTCCTGTTTGCTGCCTGGGAGAAGAGGCCAAACCCCTCCTCATCACAACCTCTGTTCAGGAAGTTGTAGAGTGTAATGAGGTCTGCCCTGAGCCTCCTCTTCTCCAGGCTAAACAACTCCAGCTCCCTCAGCCGCCCCTCACAAGACTTGTGCTCCAGACCCCTTACCTACTTAAGACCTACTTAAATGTTGATTTTTTATTTTTTGTTGTTGTTGTTGTTCTTGTTTTGTTTTTTCCCAAAATTACTGGTTGTTGTCTCCAGCACAAACAATAATGGTCGTAGTTAAAGGTTATGGCATGTAGTTGTGCCCTCCTCAGTTGAGCCTAATCAGTAATTTTGCCCAAGATACTGTATGTGAGATCATTATGGCTTCCATTTCTGTAAAAGCTTTTTCTGCTCTACGTTTACACATCCCTCCAGTGCAAAATTGACTAGAACTCAAAGAAGGCAGTATTGGGAAATAAATAGTCCAGCTAAAGAAACGGTAACTTTCTGAGATGAAGAGAGCTGAGAAAGGTCATGTTAAGCTTTCCTGTTCTTGTGCAACTGTAATTTCTTTTCTTTTCTTTTCTTTTCTTTTCTTTTCTTTTCTTTTCTTTTCTTTTCTTTTCTTTTCTTTTCTTTTCTTTTCTTTTCTTTTCTTTTCTTTTCTTTTCTTTTCTTTTCTTTTCTTTTCTTTTTTTTGTTCTTAATATATAATTTTATACATTTATTTTCATTTATTATTTACATTATTTATTTATGAATTGTTGTGGTCAGATTTATGCCAGATGGCACTGCTTTATCAGATCTATGCTAGGTAACATCGTACTATATTATGTGTACTCATAAGTCAACTATTTAAATTGCAAAGATATCTGAATTAGAAGCGCACACCGTGTCATTATAAAAAGCGTACTTTGCACTATATTAATTAATACATTGAGGTTGTTTATATTTAGCCATCAGCTCCATCTGGGCCATCAGCAAGATACCTCATGAAGGCACAGATAATGAGCTTTCATACTACTACATAAATGTTTTGTGCTTTGTTGTCAAAGTCTGTAAGCCTGTTCAGATTTTCAGACTGAGATACTGTGATGGAAAAGAGAAAAAATGAGAATAAGTAGAATTTTCCCTTCTTTGGATAAAGAAGTGATGGAGTGAAGTTAAAGAACAAAGGAGAATTCAATTTCATTGTCAATGAAAATTCCCTGCAAAATTTCTTCCTCAGCAAATTTTTCATGTGTGTGTGTGAAACTAGCATTTTGAAATATGGGGCTTAAAGTCTAATTAAAAGTCAATACTCAATACAGCCTTCTCCCTCAGAATCAAAACATCAATTTGTTCTTTTCCCTGAAGTTTAGGCTGTGTTTGTCTATCAAATATGACAACTATATAGAGATTCTTTCTCATGAGAAAAAAAAAAAAAAATCCAAATATTTTTACACGATTTTTAAATATGTGACTTTATTTTCCTTTTAGCATGGATAAATGAAAAACAGTATGGCGGAGCATAATTTTTCAGGACATACAAATTTTATTCCCTGAAGCCATATTATATTGCCCAAACTGAGGATAAAGACTTGCCTTTCCAAATGACACTGTAGATAAAATAAGTAAATGAAAACTCTTTACACTGGATCAATAAGACATCTATGCTCTTTGTTTTACAACACTTACCTAAAATAAATTTGAATGGTATATTTAAGACTGTCCACCTGTGCATTGTATTAAAAAAATATTTGTGTGTGTTTGTAATGACAATTTCTATTTATTGAGCAACCTGCATTTTTTTAACACAGCTGCAATGGAAATTTAGAAGGCAATAGACAACGAAGCATTGGAGAGGAAAGTATAGTTCTTATACTAGTTAACAGGATTTTGTCTTCTGACATTAGAAATTAAAGAACACACATGCACAAAAGGAAAGTATGGCATACCTGCTCAGAATAACTTTCACTGATGAGAGAAGAGAAAACCAATAGTCATATAAGTAAGAGATTTTTCTAAATCAATCAATCAAAATAAATTATTTGTAGCTATAACCTCCCAAAAGAAAACTTGGTGGAAGGAGGACAAAAGAATTAATGGCAAGAGATAATCAACATATATATTAATTTATTAGTCAGAGGCTAGAACAAGACAGACTGAATTACTGACTATGTTAGGCCTCAAAATCTGCATTGTCATTTAAAACCATCTCTGTACTTACAACCCTTTAAGAATGATGTTTCAAAGGGTACTTTATATCCAAGGTGTTTTTCTCTCTCTCTCTTTTTTTTTTTTTTTTACAGACACTGTTTCAAATATCTTACAAAGAGATAAACATATTTATCTGACCTTGTACACTTCAGTACAGTCTGAATCTTGCAGGAGAAGACTTTAACAACAATTATACTGTGTTATCATCTAACACTTTTTTCACAATTAACTGTGAAGAAATAAAGGAGAGAAGGAAGAAAACTCTGATGGCTAATGATGGGGTTTTATTTGCTAATTTGTCAAATTTTAGTTTTCTAGCTTTTCTATTCTAGAATCTTATAAAAAGTATTCTAAAAGGAGCCTGGTTGCACCCTCTTTGCATTCTCCCACTGGGTCTCTATATATTAGATCTTCACAATCCCCTCTTCTACAGGCTCAACAATTCCATATCTTTCAGCCTCTCAGGAGAGGCATCCGTGTCACAATATAGCATTGAAGACAACTTTCTGATGCAGGTGCTGGAGCAACCGACAAGGGGAGGGGTGTTACAGAACCACATTCTCACTAACAAAGAAGGACTTGTTAAGGAAGTAAAGGTTGGGGGCAGGTTAGGTTGTAGTGACCACATGATGGTGGAGTTCAAGATCCTGAGTGGAAGAAGAAAAATAAAAAGTAGGATTGCTGCCCTGGACTTTAGGAGAGCCAACTCTGATCTCTTCTGGGACCTACTTGGAACTATCCTGTAGGCTAGGGTGTTAGAAGGTAAGGGGGCCTGTGAGAGTTGTTCAGCATTTAAACAGTTCTTTCAAGCACAGGATCAGTGCATCCTGATGAGCAAGAAATTGGGAAAGGGTGGCAGGAGACCTTAATGGATGAGTAAGGAGCTCATGCACAAACTCAAAGGGAAGAAGAAGGTCTGTGAAATGTGGAAAAAGGGTCTGACCACTTGGGAAGAATATAGAAATGTTGTCAGGGCCTGAAGGGGTGTGATGAGGAAGGCTAAAGCCCACCTGGAGTTGAATCTGGATAAAGTGATAAAGGATAATAAAAAGGGCTTTTTAAAATATGTTAACAGTAAAGGGAAGACTAGGGAGAACGTAGCACATGTGATGACCATGACTAATAAATAAATAAATAAATAAATAAATAAATAAATGAAGTGTGTATTTATTTAATTATTAGTTTTATAAAGAAAAAATTATAACATGCTTTTCGAACATTGCAGTCTTTACTGTCAGTTTTCCCTTAGTGATTCATTCTGTGGATGCACAGTTCTGACATTCAGAGTTGTACTATAATGGCATTAAATACAGTTTGTCATATAAGTAAACCCATCCACCATTCAGAGTGGTCTGGCTTTATATTTTTATCATTAACACATGGAATCATTGGAAAAGTGCCAAACAATACAATCTAGTCTAAAAACACATCAACAGAAAAATAATAGTACAGTTAGGTTCCAAGAAGTCAGCTATTGCCAACACTCCGGCACTAGTTGTAACTCCATCTCTTTGTTTTCAAGTATAAGCATTGTGAAACTTTCTTCAGTGTTATAACCATATCCTGTTGGTTTAATATAATTGTTTTCACATACACTATACAGCAAACTCAAAAAATAAGAAAGCAGAAACTGAATCTTTATGTTTCAGTACTTTAGTAGAAGATGAAAAACACTATTTCTTACCTAAACAAAGTGATACAGTCACTAGATATATACAAATTGTCCTTTTTTAGCATTAAAACTCTTTTACATATCTGAATAGATATGTATGATCTTATTTGTGCTTGTATGCACACATTTATGTGCCCTTCATTTAATAAACACGGCTGAAATTGTGACATTTCTTACAAAAGTCACAGAAGTAACAAAAATAAAAGCAATTTTAATACAATACTTTTCCCGATTCTGCTGCTACCTTAGAGGAACACAAGGATTCACTATAGGAGGCTATATAATCGTCAGTTCCACGATCTGTAGGTAATAGATGACTGTTTTCTGGTTGTGTTTTGAGCTAGAACTTCATTATTTATTGGAGAGGTTTGTTCTGGCTATGTCAAAGTTTTCTAAAACTATGGGCTTTCCTGGTTCCACTCTGACATATGCACACTCCATGCAGTAGGACAAAGTGTCCTATAAATCACAGAAATCATGCTGCTAAAGTAATAATGCTGCCTTACGGTGGCACTATATTTCTCATACATTCATATAAATAAGTACTCTTAGTGGAATAACAGCCTAGCAGTGGTGTAGTCCATAGGAAAGCTCATTTCTTTCAGTTGGACTTTTTAAAGATTTTTGTTAACTATTCCCACATGAGCTGCCCATAATTTATGTTATGAAAATGCTAGCAGATTTTATGTTTGAGTATAATTTGCAATGACATAATATAATATTATTATTCTTTCAAATAAATTACTTAAAATTTTAGTACTTGTGCAACAATAATAAATATTGATTTATAACTATGAAAGAATATTTGAATGTGGCAAAGTATCATAATACTGTATATATTTACTAGAAAATATTCTGAAAAGTAGAGAAAGAACAGTTCACATACTAAGGATTTCCTAGACCTAATGAATAATCACTGTAGTATTAAAATTTATTTATTTTAGGTCTATTCATTCATTCATTCATTCATTTATCATTTATTTATTTATTTATTTATTTATTTATTTTAAGCTCAGTTTTATATATAGTGTTGTTTTTCATTGTTATTTCTTCATTTAATTTTTTAATGCCTTTTTTGTCTTTGTGTATCCCTAGGGACATTACTCTTTGGTTCTAAGCAACTCTGTAATTCAAGACTGTTAAAAACAGACCTTTCAAGTAAAATATGTGTGAGTAGAAATCATGCTGTAATATGCTTTTCCAAAAGGTGATGAAACATCAATCTCCATGACAGTATAGAGTTAAATAGTTGGAAAAGAAAATTTATGATGAAAAAACACACTTTAAACTAAACCATTCCAACTCAAGCACATGCTTTAAGCTTCAGTGCTTTCCAATGTATTCCTGTGCCTCTCATCATTCATTTCCAGTTCTTTAAGCAGTTTGTCAAGTATTTGGGTCAGGGGCCCTGGCTCCAAGTCTGATCTGGGTCTTTGTCTTCAAAGTTGTCTGTTGATGTAACAGAAAGTTGCTCATGTGAGTCTGAGGCCAGATGTGGACCTATATCTGCATTTTGATAAAATCCTTATGAGGAAATCAATATCTTTGCAGAGAAAATCCCCTCCCCCCACCCCCCAGCTAATAAAGAATGACTATACAGATTTCTAAAAAGGAAATAAAAAACATTAAGAGTGACTCCTATGATATAATTTCCTTTATGTTTCTTTTTAATTCTACAGAATACCCACTTAGTCTCTGAAAAGGAAAGAAGTACAGTCTAGAATTGTTTTATCATTAATATTATCCCCATTTTATAACTAAAAGAAGATTTTTAAAACTACTATTATTATTATTATTATTAATGTACATATAATTTTTAAGTGTGCCAGTATCTTTGTCTAATTTAAAAGCACTCCTTTCTTAAAAGCATAAAACAGGTTCCAATGCCTTTCTGAGTGCAACAGTTACAAGCACCACTTAAGCTTAAGAGTAATAACAGAATCGTCAGGATCATTAAGACTGGCTTCTGGCTCCATGCAGGACAATCCAAAAATCAAACCGTATACCTGAGATATTAATTTATTAGTTCCTCAAAGGACAAACTAAATTAAAAAATGATTTATGCTACATATCTTTCTAGACATAAATATTAGCACTGTTGTGTATTTGAGTCAGATAGTACACAGAATCACAGAAAGCTTGAGGAAGCACTGGAGGCAATTTGGTCCAACACCCTGCTCAAATATGGTTACCAAGAGCAGATAATCAAAGTCTTTGAAGATCTCCAAAGAGTGAGACTCTATAACCTCTCTGGGCAATCTGTGCCATTGTACAAGGGAAAAGGGTATCCTAATGTTCAAAGTGAAGTCACTATGTGCTGTTTCCTCTTGTTTTGTCCCTGGATGAGTCTGAAGAGAGTCTGACTCTGTCATCTTTGTACTCCTTCAAATATTTATAGACACTGATAACATATCCCCGATCCTCCTCTATTCCAGACTGGAGTCCCAGCATTACCAGCTTTTTCTTGCTGGATAAAAGCTCCACTCCATTTATAATCTTTGTGACAATTCATTGCAATCTCCTCAGTAGCTCCATCTCTCTTGTGCTGGGGAGCACAGTTCTTGATCTTCACATTGACCCCTGAGGTACACAGGTTTTTTTTACACTGACCACTATCATCTGACCATCTTCAGTTATAACTTTTTTTTTTTTTTTTTTTTTTTCCCTGTTTCAGGAAGAAGGAAGGGAAGGAGAAAGAGGAAAGGGAGAAAAGGGAAGGGGGAAAGGGGAAGGGGAAGGGTAGGAGAAGGGGGAGGGGAAGGGGGAAAGGGGAGGGGAAGAAAAAAGGGAGGGGAGGGGGAAGGGAAGGGGGAGGGGATGGAAAGGAAAGGGATTTTTAAAAAAGAGGAGAGGAGAGGAGAGGAGAGGAGAGGAGAGGAGAGGAGAGGAGAGGAGAGGAGAGGAGAGGAGAGGAGAGGAGAGGAGAGGAGAGGAGAGGAGAGGAGAGGAGAGGAGAGGAGAGGAGAGGAGAGGAGAGGAGAGGAGAGGAGAGGAGAGGAGAGGAGAGGAGAGGAGAGGAGAGGAGAGGAGAGGAGAAGAGACTGTGGGTCTGGTCTCTTTCCACAGTTTTTTGTTTGTTTGTTTGCTTGTTTTAAACATGCTGTGAAGAATAATGTAAGTCAATGATAGATGCAAACTTTGGAGCTATGTGTTCCTAGGTGAAACTGCAGATGTGCTTTATCAGATGTATGTTTCATAACATGGGACTAGAGACTGCATTGATATGAGTTTGGTGATTCATCCTATTCCTCAGAGTTTCCTTTGACAATTAATCACATCCTACTATTTTCCCATGATGAGAACAGAGTAAGATCAGTAAACATCACACAGAATTCAAGAATGAGAATGTAGAGCACATGTTGTCTGACTGAAGAAAATGCCATCAGAATATCTACAAGACAAAGTTAAATGTTTGCCTCTGCAATGAAACTGTTGACAGTCTGTAAGGACAACTTTACAGGCCTGTTTAAAAAGCAAACAAACAAATAAACCTGTCAGAATGTAGGCAAAAATTTGTATGTATCACAGAACAAGTAGATAAAAAGAAGACTTCATATCCATTTAACATAGGGGTTGGATTTATGGATTTATTGGGCTAATGTAGGAAAGTACTGAGCTTATACAAAAGTATGTCTAACAGTTAAAGGTTGAATGTTACAAGATACAGGATAAAAAATGTATTTGTAGTTCTGTTTCAAATACAGAATCACAAAACAGTTGAAGTTGGAATACCTCTGGAGATTACCTAATTCAGTGTTGCTGCTTCAGAGCTAGATTTTAAAATTCTTCAAGCGCAAATACTTGGAGAAGCTGTCCCTGTGTTTAATCACATTCATAGTAAAATACTTTTTCTTTTGTCCAGACAGAATGTAATGTTTGCTGTTTTTGATATTTTTTTTGTTGTTTTTGTTTTTGTTTTTGTTTTTTAAATTTTGTGCCTTTTACTTCTTGTCCTTTCTGTGGCATCACCCAGGAGAGTCTGGCTCCCTCCTTATCATTCCCTCTATTAGATATTTACACACATTGGTATGGTTCCCTGAGCTTAATCTTCTCCATTCTGGATAGTCCCCACTGCCTCAGCTTCTGAATAGGTGCTTCATTCCCTTAATAATCCTAATTTGTTTTCCCAGACTTGCTCCAGGAGCTCTGTATCTCCTTTTACCCAAAAGCTTTGTACTGGCTTATATTGGAAGGCACAGGTTTTGATTTAAAAAAAAAAAATAAAAAATAGGCATCAAGGAAGGGTTAATTTGACAAAAATAATATGTGCAGAAGCATATTTCTAATATTATTTGCTATCTAATCATTCAGTGTGAGAGACAGAATAATACTTTAAAAAACAAAACCAACCAACCAAACAAACAGAAAACCACTAGAATTACTGAAGATCAGGATCCTGGAGAAATAGAAAGTTATAAAGGATGGACATAAAAAATGGTGAGAATAAAGAAGAGAAAAGAGGAAATAAATAAACATCACAGTGGCATTTGCAAAAAATGCTTAGTCAAGTTAACAGTGTCAATGAGAAGTAGCAGGTATTCCAAGAATAAATATGTGATATCTGAGCTCTATGAATGGTGTAAGAGAGCAGGTGTTTCCCAGTGAGACTGAGCAAAAAAAGTAATCCAGAACCCCATTCCATTTGATATAATTGTTAATCATTCCATATTTTCAAGATTTTGTTGTTAGCAATACCTTAGATTAATATTATGAGCATGAAGATCCAACTTCTTTAACAGTTTCTCTTTGTGTTGAAATATTTTTATGCTCCAGACCCCTCACAAGTTTTGTTGCCCTTCTCTGGACACGTTCCAGGCCTTCGATGTCTTTCTTGTAGTGAGAAGCCCTAAAACTGAACACAGTACTCAAGATGCAGCCTCACCAGAGCTGAGTACAGAGGGATGATTACCTCTCTGTTCCTGCTGGGTACATTATTTCTAGTACAAGCCAGGATGCTGTTGGCCTTCTTGGCCACCTGAGCACACTGTCGGCTCATGTTCAGACAAGAATCAACCAACACCCCCTTTCTTCTTCACAGTCATCCAGCCACTCATCCCCAAGCCTATAGCACTGCATGGGGTTATTGTGGCCAAAGTGCAGGACCCAGCACTTGGCCTTGTTGAACCTCATTCCATTCACCTCAGCCCAGCAATACAGCCTATCCAGATCCCTCTGGAGAGCCTCTCTACCCTCAGGCAGATCCACACCACCTCCCAACTTGATGTCCTGCAAACTCACTGAGGGTATACTCAGTTCTGTCATCCAGGTCATCAATAAAGTTGTTAAACAAGATGGGCCCTAGAACCAACCCCTGGGGGACACCTCTTGTAATGGGTTGCCAGCTGAACTTAACTCCATTAACCAATATCCTCTGGGCATGACCCACTAGCCAATTCCTTAGCTAAAGAAGGGTATGCGTGTCTAGGCCACGGGCAGCCAATGGGCTCTCACAATCATTCTTAAGAAGTTTTTAGTATGTCTTATGAGAACTCTCTAAGCTAAATTAGTGACTAGTGCAGATGATTAAAGTAACAGATTACAGAATCATTCATTCAGGAACATTTACAGGCTATACAGAGACTTAACATTGTGCCTTAGGTTACAGAAACTCACAAAAGAACAACTCAGATGATTTTTACAAATAAATTATATCTTCTATCAGTAAAAAAAAAAAAAAAAAAAAAAAAAAAAAAGACAGAGTATTTTCAAAGACAATATTTCAAATAGAATTCATCTCAGCTAACTGCAGGTTAGGAGATGCATGATTGAGGTTATTTAAAATCCTGTTATTGTATGTACGTTGTTGATGCAGTTTTGACATGCCTTTAATACAAAGAAAATTACTGTCTCTTTACAGAACTTCTATGTGGAAAATAATAATTAAATATAATAAAGATTTCAGATAGGAAAATCCAGCAACATCTGTTTCATAAAAAAATTGGAACAATGAATCTTGTATAAAAGGTATAAATATCACATAGAAATGCAGGATAGTGTATCCTTTGAATATTTGAGAATTTATACTTATATATATATATCAGAAGAATGTCATATTTTCTTTCAGTACTATGAAAGAAATATCAGAATCTCAGAGAGATTATTATTATTTGATGAAAAGTATGTAAGGCAACTGCACAGGGAACTACAATGAAGGAAAGTACAGAAGAAAATAAAATCCACAAGGAATAAGAACCATAACCAAGAAATTGAAAAGTCAACAGTAAGAAGCAGTATTTGTAACTGAAGATAGAAAATTAGTAAATATAACAGAAGGTAACTCAATTTCAGTCTGTGTAAAGGACAGAACTGTTTTTCTTTTGTTGTCTCAAAGCTTTCTTCGTGAGGCCTTTCTGATGATGGGACTCTGACTGGTGACTGCTAACTGTCTGGGAGGGTGAATGGTGGGTGTTACTGTGCCTCAGTGTTTCTGCTTACGATTGCAAACATAAGCAGAAGCAGGACAAGCAGTCTTCTACAGGGGTGCTGCTCGAGGGAGCTGGCCACTGCAGAAGGCGATAATGCTTGTGTCTGGCAACAGGGACCCCCCTCCTTGCTGGCTTATCTGTGGGCCAGGAATGTCACAAAAGCTGGTTTTAAACCATTTTTCAAAGAGTGTTTGCCTGCTTGTTTGGAAGTTCATTGTTTGCTCGAGATACGTTCCCAAAAATGCTGAGCTGTAATCCTCAGTCTTCAAAGAAGAGAAAAAAAAAACAAAAAAAATCCAAAAAAAACCCAAAAACAACAACAACAACAAAAAAAAAAAACAACGCAGAAATGGGGGATAAAAGGCCCTCACTAAACTGGGGACTTTGGAGACAATCTCCCAAAGACACCTTTGACGGAAAATTCCCTGAGGGGAAAATCTCGTCGGAAGAACCCCCGAGGCTGGCTTGCTGTGGAGCTTCCTGGCTTTCTCCTATCCTCCGCGGTGATCAGACGAGTTCCTGAGATCAACGGACCTACTGTGTACCTTGCTGTATCCACAGTAGTGACTATCTCTTTTGCTTTCCACAGAGACTCCTTGCTTATATTTCCTACTTTTCCTATCGCCTACCTTCCCTTCCTCATCTCCCTAAAAATGGCTAAGACTTTAATAAACTGGTTGAACCAACATTTGAACCGTTGCTTCTTAATCTCACGCCGGGTATACACATATCAAAGAACCTTGCCTCCCTCCTGTAAATTGGAGTGAGACAGTCTGTTGTAGGAGCAAGCATCTGCATGACAAGAGACCCAAGTACTGCTATGTATGACTTGTTTAGGCTTCCCTACTTAGTGCTAGTGTAACGTAATTCTGAAAACACAGACTACATGTACTCACGGATGCCTTGATGTCGATAACAGAAAAAAAGAAGAAAACAAGTAGAAGAAAATATATCACAGAGACAGTTGATAAATGTGGATTTCCAAAGGTAGTATTTTGTCAAACCGATTTACATCTTAATATACATACGACCTAATAACCATAAACCCTACCTACAATAACAATCAGTGTTGATTTGGTTAAAAAAAAAATAAAAAATTCACTGTGATATCAACCTACTTTGCCAAAATAGAACATCCATGCAAGTTGCTTAATGTTTTATGCAAAATTGCTAAGGACTCTCACTGAAATAATCTAAGGCCACAAAATTATATTTTGTGCAGAAGAACCAATTCATTTCAAGCAAAGATGAAACACAGCAGAAAACTAAGGAAGAATATGTAGTGAGAGAGGAAAAAAAAAAACAACAAAACAAACAAAACAACAACAACAACAACAACAGCACCACAACTGTATAGATGTTCATAAACTACTTGATCATCTTAGTGACAAAAAAGCTAATATCGAACAGGGAATAGTCATGATATTGGATAAACTCCAGTCGAGATAACAACACTATTGAGCAACTGATTTTCCACAGCAGTGCAGGTAAGAGAAGCATATTACCTTCTATTCTTTTATAAATTTAAGAGAAGCCAGTTTGTTAAAGGCATTAACTCTTCTTGAAGGAAAAACAGAGGATAACACAGGTCTTATGATGCTATCAAAAATCAGAGCAGTTTTTCAACCAAACATAAACGTCTATAATGCCAGCCTCCTAAATTCCCTTTGCAGTTAGAAGATGTAAACATGCATTATTTCAGGAATAATTTATCTCATGTTACTATATACACATAAATATATCTAACATGCCACTCCTTTCAAGTGTCTTTGACTTTAATAGAGCAAAGACTACATACATCATATTTGGAAACTTCTAATATAGACATCCAAAAGTAAGTGAGCGGAAACTAGTAAAACTAAATGGCTATAAAACCACACTGAAATGGCTTAGTCATTACAAAGAACAGACCTAGCTGCTAAAGTACTAAGATTGCAAAGGATTGCAGCCAATCTTAAATTGAAGTCCATATGACTTAATACATTCCATAGTAAGAAAGGGAAAGTATCCCTTCATCTACATAATAAAGGCTTTGCATAACCATTTACTAGAACTTCAGAATGCATATAAATTATAACTAAAATTTCAGTGGGAAAAAATGTCAAAATCTTTTTCATACCAACACTATAAATCATATTCTTATTATGTACAAGTAAGTAGAGTGTAACAATCCATCCACATAAGAACTCTTGACAAAATTAACTATGCTACATGAGCAGAGAAGGTCATAGACAATCTGTTCAAATTTGCCTGCAGTTTATAGAGTGGAATTTTTTTTTACCCTAAATGAAAAATAAGTACAAAGAGAAACACATATACATAAATACACAAAACTATAAAAGTGGTGCCATTCATTTCATAGCAAATAAGAGTGATTAGATAACCTCTTCATACAATTATCTCAGTTCTAAGGAGAAGGAACAAATTTAATGTAAACTGGCATTTCTGTACTGATGCTAATGAAACACTTCTCATTTTTAATGCAAAAGGATATTACATGGAATTTCCAAACATTCTTTACCTACTCTGAGATTATCTTATGTTCATAATACTTATCTTGTGTTCTCATGTTCACTTTACACTTCACTGAGTAGAAAAACTGGTCAGATGTCTGGGCCCAGGGAGTAGTACTAAATCAATTTAAATCCAGTTGGTGACCAGTCACTAGTGATGTTCCTCAAGGGTCAATACTGGGGCCAGCCCTGTTTAATATTTATTGATGACCTGTTTGAGGGAACTGTTATGTTTACAAACAACACTAAGTTGGGAGAAAGTGTCAATCTGTCCAGGGGCAGGAAAGCCCTTCAAAGGGATCTGGGTAAGTTAGATCGATGTACTAAGCCCAATTGTATGAGTTCTAAGGAGGCCAAATTCTAAGTCCTGAACTATGGTCACAGTTACACCATGCATCACAGAATCACAGAATTATCTGAATTGGAAGGGGCCCTGTCATGGAGTTATCTAGATCAATCTATGTCTGTGACAGGGGGTCAGTAGGCCCGTGGGCCCCCCGGCCCCCGACAAATGGGAAGGGAAAAAGGGAAAGGAGTAGGGAGATGGGAGCTGTGCTCCAGGAAACAAACAGAGAAGCAGCATTGATCTAAGGAGGAAAACTTATTTTACTAACTATGATATTGGAATACAAAATAACACAATATAATACAATCTAATTGAAACTGAGGCTAATAAATCAAGTGAAGTAAGAGAGAGAGAGAGAGGTTTCTGAAGACCGAGAACCCTACTTTGAAATTGAAGGCATCACAGCTTGGAACCACACCCACACCCGCTGCCAGAGAGAGAGAGAGCGTCACTTCTCTTATGTATTTCCCTCTCCGACCATGAGGTCCTCTGGGACGTCTAGTTCTTCTCTGTGCTCCACATGATGTTATGATGTAGTGTACCAATAGCAGAAATTACAAAACCACAACAGGCCCTCAAAGGTCATCCACTCCAATTTCCCTGCAGTGAAATGGGACATCTACAGCTAGATCAGATTGCTCAGGGCCTATTAAATCCTGCTAAATCCAGTTTCCCTGCAGTGAAATGGGACATCTACAGCTAGATCAGATTGCTTAGGGCCTGTAAAATCCTGCTAAAAAGTCTGCCCCTTTCTTTCTTACAGCTCCCCTACATTGCTACAGGCTTGCAGTAGAGCTGGAAAGCTGTGCAGAGGAAAAGGATGTGGCGGCGCTAGTTGACAGCTGGCTGAACATGAGCCATCAGTATGCTCAGGTGGGCAAAAAGGCCAACGACATCCTGGCTTGTATTAGAAGTAGTGTAGTTAGCTGGAGTAAGGAGGTAATCAACCCTCTGTACACAGCACCAGTGAGGCTGTATTTCAAATACTGTGTTCAGTTTGGGTACTGTGCTACAAGAAAGACACTGAGACCCTGGAGAATATCTAAAGAAGGGCAATGAAGCTGATGAAGGGTCTGGAACAGAAGTCTTATGAAGAGCAGCTGAGGGAATTGGGATTGTTCACTTTGAAGAAGTGGATGCTCGGGGAGAACTTATCACTGTACATCTACCTAGAAGGAGGTTGTAGAGAAGTGGGCATGGCCTTTTCTCCCAGCAACTGGTTACAGGTCAAAAACCTTAAGTTATGCCAGGGGAGGTTCAGGTTGGGTATTAGGAAAACATTCTTATCAGAAAGGGTGGTGAGGTAGTAGAACAGGCTGCTCAGGGAGGTGATGAATTCACTGTCCCTGGAAGTATTCAAGAAATGGGTATACTTGGTGCTGAAGGACATGGTTTAGTGGGCAAGGAGATGATAGTTTGATGGTTGGACTTGATTATCTTAGCAGCCTTTTTTAACCTTAATGATCCCATGATTCTATGATTCTATATAGTAATCTCAAGTCTTTTCTAAATTCTTGATTTTCTGTTCAGATTATAACTTTTTTTTTTTCCATTCTATTATTTCACATTTTTTTAATCTTATCATGATGTTGTTGTTTAGCACTAGTAAAGACTTTAGCCCTACACACCCATTTGCTCACTTACCTTTTTTTTAAGGATGGTGCTCAAAACTGAGAAAACTCTTGAGCTGAGATAAAGACAGTTTAATAGGTATTTAATAGCTGTGAGCACAAGCAAGGAAAAATAATTAATTCACAAATTAAGATTTTCAGATATTTTCAAGAATATAGGGCTCTGTGGCACATGGTAGTTACTCGAGAAGACAAATGCATGACTCCAAATATTCCATCTTGCTCCCTCTTTCCACTAGCTATCACAGTGCAGCACATCATCATGTGGTATGGAATATACCCTCAGTCAGTTTGTGTCAACTCGCTTGGCTATAACTCTCTTGGCTTCTTTTGCACCCCTAGGCCTTAGACCAAAACAAAACCCATGGATGACATATTTTGTTACTACCTGTTGGCAAATAATCTCATCCTAATGCTTGAAATATGAACTTACAAATCATTTTCAGTAGAACTGTGTAATGCACTGTATGTAACAAAAAGATAACAAGGGCTAATTAATTACTAATATAGTTTTATATAAATTCTGTAAATTCTGAGTCTAAATTATCATTCTCTACAGAGATTAAATTAGAGTTCCATTTTAACTTCTCTTACCACCCTGGAATTCAGAGAAAGATTACCAGCCTAAATTCAGTCAATTTAAGTCTTGATTCAGCACAGACATCATGTGAAATTCCCTGCAGTCCTGCTGCCAGCCAGGAAACTGCATCATATTTTCAGCTTTATGTAGATTCCTCAGACACTAAGCATCTACATTCCATAGTCTATAATATTATGACTGTTTTGATTATCATACACTTCAGGAATCTGCAAATAGGCTAGATTTTAAAATTTGCATGGGATATTAAAGCAATTGTTGCCTAAAGAAGCACTTGATGTCCCACTGGAGGTGTCCTGACATATTCATAGATACTTTAGAATATATCAAATCTCATTAGATTCTTATGTCTAGACAATAATTACAGTCAATAAACTTTTGAAACCTAGCTTATCTCACTTAGTACAAAATAAATCTCTAGATTCCTTTAGATGTGCAGACTACATCTCCACTGATTTTAAAACCAGTTTATGATAACCCAGACACCTGTCATAATTTTATTACTTTAGGTGTCTAAATATCGGAGAAGGTGTCTTAAATTGATAAACTAAACAATATATTTATTATTTAATTATTTGAGTACTTAATTATCATATCCTTCAAGAATTATTAGCTCTATGTTATACAAGCTGTCTTGTGTTATATTATGCTATAGTTAAATACACTTCTATACACATACACACATATAAATATATATGTATATGAGTATATGTGGATGTTTAAGAATTACTATGAGCTATCAGGATGGCACTTTAACCTAAGCTACTAAATAATATAGAGCTTGCGTAAAACTTAACATTTTGCATAAGAGAACACACACATAACTTTTTCCCACTAAACCGATGTATGTCTAACCAAATATAAACACATATTTTACTATATTTGTATTTAATAAAATTTGATAATTCATATTTTTTAATAAGATTACTTCAGATTAGAAGATTAATATGTGTGTTTCCAGCACAAACTGTTGTTTAATACGTAAAATGATAATGCAGGGAATACTTGGGAAAAAATATCTTACGTTAAGTATTGCAACAAGAACAACAAGAAAAACAAAAAAAAAGAGAGAATGATGTTTGAGGGATTAGTGCATGACGCCACTCTTTAATCCAGAATTATCTGTTTTTAAGTAAGTACTGTAACACAGGTGTTATAAAAATTTAGGCATTTATTTAAAGTATATATTCACCTACCTTGTGACTTGTACTCATCATAATATCTACTAAGTCATTCATTTCTAAATAGCTTCTGAAACAAGCATTACAGGTCTTATAGTAAAACATTTTAGCCCTTCAGAACCACAGGACAATGTTACATGTGACTGAGTATTACAGGATTACCTCTCAATCATCTAGAAATCCCTTTAATCCATCTGAAAATCTGACAGGACTGTTATGCAGAGGTACAAAGGGATAAATGATGATTTCTATGATTTCCCACATTAAAAAGTGAACTGAATACTTCTAGAATAACATTTATGTGAAGATTTTCAGAAAACATGAATTGTATGACATTATGAATGTCACCGAATCAATTTTAGTCTTTCCACTATATTATATTATAAACCCAGACCAAAGGAAGTAAGATCAACAGGAGTTTGTTTCTTCTACATGACTCAGACATTTTTTTCGCAGGCAACAAATATGCAGAACAATATATATATATATATCTGGCTTCCAGGATCTGTTTAAGGCAAACATGATCTTTTTCATTCTGTTTCATATTGTACCCTTTACAAAGACATTTTGGATATTCTAGAACATTTCAAGTGGCATGAATTTGGATAAATAGATATGATAGGTGAGATTTGGTATCATAATTAATGATAGGTGAGATTTTGTATCATAATTAATGATAGGTGAGATTTGATATCATAATTAATGAAAATAATACTTAGAGTTCAATTACCTTGAAACACAATTATGTCCAATGTGCATGTCATTAAGAATCTGAGGGAACAGCATGAAGTTGTGACAGGGAAGTTCAGGTTGGATATTTGGAAAAGGATCTTCTCTGAGAAGGGTGGTCAGGTACTGAAAGGGCCTGCCAGGGAAGTACTAGTAGCACCAAACTTGACTGAATTCAAGATGTGTTTGGACAATGCTCTCAGACATATGGTCTGATTTTGGGTGTTCCTGTGTGGAGCCAGGAGTTGGACTCTGTGATCCTTATGGATCCATTGCAACTTGGGACATTCTATGATTTTATGATTCTATGAAAGTATGGAAAGCTTGAATTGCTTAGTTTGGTTAACTATTTGAAAACAGATTTTGTTTTGTATGAAAAGAATTTTTCAGCTTTCAACAAAGGCCTCTTCTAAAACTCTTTGAAGTCAATGGAAAGAGTCCAAAATTACTTTAGCTTTGAATCAAGACATAAATTTCACTGCCCGTATATCTTTGACCATTTTATCCTACTGTCTGTCAACTTATCAATCCACAAGAAAATAGTTTTTAATTATTCTTAGTAACTTTAATTTCAATCAATACTATATTATGCACCATAGACACAAGATTTTCTTGAAGAGATGCAAAGAAGTAACAAGTATTCATGATAGTTGACACTATCTCTGAAAGCCATACTGATTAGTAAGACGCAAATACGGATTTATTACATTAAATATACATATATAAGTTTTGAAGAGAAATATTATGTTTCATAAAGACACATGATATAAGTAGAAGTGACTTTTCCTTCATGGAAAATTAAGGGGTTTTTTTCTTATTATTAGCATTTCAATTGAAAGTATTTCCACTCATTTCCTTCTTAGTGGTACTGCATAAATAGCAATAGCCTTTAAGTACTGCTTTTATTTTTTATTTTTTTACTTTTCCAGGATTAAAATACCCCCCCCCCCCCCAATTAAGAATCTTAATAAAGACTTTAAAGGGAAGTGGTGCAAAGGGTATAAAAAGGTATATTAATCAAATGACTGGTTTCAGTTCAGAAAATATATATTGATTTTTATAATGGTTCACATTCATGCCTAGAACTGGCCTGAACACTTTTCACTGATAGTCATTTGAAGCGAGAACCTCACATAGGCAGTGTAACAGATTTCAGTTTTTTTACACTTAACAGTGCCAACTTTTTTGAAACTGAGACTCTACTAATATATATATATATATATATAAAAGTATATTTATATACATACACACACACACATATATATAAAAGTAATAAATAAAAAGTAAAAAGTAATGTGTCTACCACAAGGAAAATCCTGTTGGAGGCTGAGTGACACATTTGGATAACAAACCATAGTGAAGCTATCGTTATACTTTTGAGTAGCGAAGTGGAATCACATTGTAGACTGTGGGATCAGTAATGCAATGGAAGTTGATGCAAGTGGATAAATTTGTAGGTTAGTTTGCATCCTGCTGCTTTCTGTTGGTTTTCACCAAGAAATAGCCAGACAATTTTCAGAATGGTAGTCAAACATATATATGAATCATTGCATATTGTTTTTTTTCTCATCAGGTATTTAAAGTTAACACAGTTTCTAAGTATAACCAGAGAACTGTCATGAAAACTGAAATTCATCTCACATCATGTCAGTCTTTTGTAATGGATTGTTTGCTCAAATAGTTCTAATTCCTGCAACTATTAATTAAAGTCTAAATTTGAAAAAGTACTTTCTTAGATGAAAAAAAAAAAGTAACAGTAAGAGTTTGTTGTTTTTGTTTGTTTGTTTGTTTTGTTTTGTTTCTTCTTTTGTGTGTGAAAACTTACTAAAGGATTAAATCATTTTGTCTTCATTCCCCTAAACATTTTAGCTGAACATGCTTCTACTCACCTTGTTTCAGTATATCATCTCTTAGCTTTCTATTTAAATCATTTGTGGTGGGTACTTTGTCTGTGTATATACATTTATATACACCTTTATGAATACCTTTATGAACAGAATATTATTCACAAGACACACTGTTTTATGTTTTATCTAAAGAAGCTTTTTTTTTTTTTTTTTTTAATAGTTTCACTATTTAAACTAAATAGTTTAAAGCCATTTAAAGGAAAGACAGAAAGGAGAGAGAAAGGAATAGCAGACTGGAAGAAGGACGGGAGGATGGAATAATCTCTTTATTTCCTCCTCTAATATTTGATTTCTTGTTGTTTAAGTACCTTTGAGGTTAAAGTTTTGTTTACAAAAATGTGGGAATACAAGAAGGACTGTACCAAGCAGCAGCTGTGGAGCAAGAAAAACAGCATGAGAACCAAGGACACCTCTAGAAGAAGAAAGAACAGCTTGCTGCTCTGATTGGATAAGCACCCACATGAACGGTTTAAGAGTGTTTGTGGAATGTTCTGTTGACATGTAGGGGATAGATAATGTGCCAGCTAGGAAAACTTGTGAAGGTATGTAAGTGGTGTGAGAACTTGTAATAAATGATTTGGATCGTTCACATCTGAGTCCATGCATCAGCACAAAAGCTTCTTAAAAAGCTTATCTTTTAGTCTAATGAATTTTTCATATTATTTTCCAGATATTTTCAAAAGTTTGTGTTGAGGAAGTAATGTCATTCCCTAGATCCAATTTTAAGAGACCAGGAATTATCATGAAAAAAACATTAATTGAAGATTTGAAACTGAGTAGATTCTATTATTCTTGACTTGTAAACAGTAACAAGTATGGTCAAATAATGACTATCATAGAATCATAGAAACCTTAGAGTTGAAAAGGACCTCTGAGGGCCACCTAGTCCAACTCCCAAGCAATGAACAGGAATATCACAGTTATATCAGGTCATCCATGGCTTTACCCAACCTCACCTTGAAAGTCTCCAGGGACAGGGCATCAACCGCAACACTAGGAACCTCTCACTGTCAACTTATCAATCCACAAGAAAATAGTTTTTAATTATTCTTAGAAAGATTTTTTCCTTATATGTAACCTAAATGTACCTTCCCTGAGCTTTAACGTATTTATTCCTGTTCTATCACCACACCAGACTAAGGTCTGTCTTCTGCTTTCCTGAAGCTCCCATTTAGATTCTGCAGTTCCACCCGTTTTTTGATGCAGCAGGGAATATAACCACTGAGGTAATGAAAAGGGTGAGATTCTCAATGCATTCTTTACATCTGCCTTTAAGAGGGAGATCAGTTATTCTCAGGGCACTTTACACCCTGAACTGGAAGTCTGGGATAGAACTCAGAATACAGCCCCAGTCTCAGGTAGAGACACTTAGAGAGCTCCTCCATCTGCACTGTCACAAGTCCGTGGGACCAAACAGACTGCACCCTAGGGTGCTGAAGGAACTGGTGGAAGTGATTGCTGAGCCTCTGTCAGTGCTGCCATCTATCAGCATTCCTGGTAATCTGGAGAGGTCCCAGAGGATTAGAAGCTTGACAGTGTGACTCCCATCTACAAGAAGGACCATAAGGAGGATCTTGGGAACTAAAGGACTATCAGCCTGACATCACTACTAGAGAAAGTTATGGTGCAAATCATCTTGGGTGAGATCACACACCATGTGCTTGGCATCTAGGGGATTCGGCCCAGCCAGCATGAGTTCTTGAAAGGCAGGTCATGCTTGACCAACCTCATCTCCTATCACCATGTGACCAAACTGATAGATGAGGGAAAGGCTGTTGATGTAGTTTACCTTGACTTCAGCAAAGCCCTTGATATGGTCCCTCAGAGTATTCTCCTGGGGAAACTGGCTGCCCATGGCCTGGACAGGTATACCCTTCTTTGGGTGAGGAACTGTTTAAGGTGCTGTGTCCAACAGGTAGTGGTTAACGGAGTTAAGTCCAGCTGGCAACCTGTTACGAGTGGTATTCCCCAGGGCTCAGTACTGGGGTCCCTCTTGTTTAATATCTTCACTGATGACCTAGATGACTGGACTGAGTGCAGCCTTAGTAAGTTTGCAGGTGATGCCAATTTGGGAGGGAGTGTTGATCTGCCTGAGGGGAGAATGGCACTACTGCGGGACTGGGGTAGACTGGATCGATGTGCCAAATGTTGGGTCCTACATTTTGGTCACAACAACCCCAGGCAACCCTAAAAGCTTGGGGAGGAGTGACTAGAAAGCTGCCTAGTGGAAAAGGACCTTGATGTCCTGATGGACAGTCAGCTGAATTTGAGCCAGCAGTGTGCCCAGGTGGCCAAGAAGGCCAATAGCATCCTGGCTTGTATTAGGAATGGTGTGGTGAGCAGGACAAAGGAAGTCATCCTGCCTCTGTACTCGGCACTGGTGAGACCCCCACCTTGAGTAGTGTGCTCAGTTTGGGGCATCTCAATTCAGAAATGATATTGAGATGCTGGAGCAGGTCCAAAGAAGGGTAACAAGGCTTATGAAGGGCTTGGAGAATATGCCCTACAATGAGTGGCTGAAGGAACTGGGGCTGTTCAGTCTGGGGAAGAGGAGGCTAAGTGGATACCATATCGCTCTTTTCCAGTATCTCAAAGGTGCTTTCAGCGAGATCAGGCTTGGTCTCTTCTCACTGGCGACAGGTGTCAGGACAAGGGAAAATGGCCTTAAGTTGTGCCAGGAGAGGTTTAAGTTGGATATCAGGGGAAACTTCTTTACAGAAAGGGTTATTAAGCACTGGAATAGGCTCCCTAGGGAGATGGTTGAATCCCCATCTCTGTATATGTTTAAAAACTGTTTGGATGTGGTACTCATGGATGTAATTGAGCAGTGAGTTGTAGAGTTAGGGTAGTATGGTTAGGTTGTAGTTGGACTTGATGATTTTTAAAATTTTTTCCAAGCTAAGCCATTCTATGATACTATGATTCTCTGATTTAAGAACTGTGAGTCAAACTGTGGATGCCTCAAGCACATCGTATTTTCTTCTAATGCCAAAATGTGAAATTTTTAATGCTAACATCACACATCCCTGGTTTCCACTCACAGATCAACCAATGGACCCAAGGAATAGAGAACAACAAATTGGTGGATAAATTGTGCAGAGGGAAAAGGTGTGAATAAAATTAACACAGCTGTTCTGTGGTTGCCATAAAAACAAACTAATTAATTTCATTTAAAACTCCAATTGCCCTGCTCCAGAGTTACTTATTCTTTTCAGAGTTTTTAATATTTAAATTTAAAACCCTTATGTTGCCACTATAATATAAAAAAGGACACCTGGACAGTGTGGTCAGAATTACATGAATTGGTGTGATGGTATAGAATATTTTCTTTCTGGATGGATGATACTGTTAACTAAAAAATAACTCATACACTTTTCAGTATATAAAATATTTATTATATATATATTTATATATATTTGTGAAATAATACATTTTCTTTTTGTGTCCTGAAATTGTTGCTTTCTCTGTTCATTTTCCTTGTAATTCTCAGTAAGTGCAGGGTTTTTGTTGTTGTTGTTTGTTTGTTTGTTGTTTTTCAGCTTTCACCAGTTTTATTCACCTTCTTTGCTTTGTTAATATGTTTTATTTTGTTTTTATATCTGCTATATTTTTTCTACTCCCTTGTCTTAATTAAATATAACATAGAAAGTTAAAGATATGAAGATAAGAATAGGCATCTGGTAAATTTGCTGCTCTTCAGTGTGATTCTCCATAAAATGGATTCTGTGACAGAATGAAACATTCAATTGCACATGGAATGGTAATAGTACAAATGTACTTAATGTTCTAATTTATAACTACTGACCACACAGAAAATGCTAGGACTTTAGGGAATCTCCAAGTCAAATTTTGTGCTTGTTCCCATAGACCTAATTATCACATATGTGGTTTAATATCATTTGTATTTTAAGAAATAGGAATAACATGAACTTGTCATGCTTAACCATAAGGAAATAGAGAACAATGATATCAGTTTTGAATTTATTTAAGACTTACATTTATTGTTGTAAGTTGGATGATGTTTGATATTTATTATCACTTTTTTAAGATTTTTTTTTTTCCAAATTTGTTAAAGCAATAGCATAAAAATTCATACTAAACTCCTCATTTTCTGTCTATTTTTAAGGAAAGACAGACATTCTTCTCTGAATGCGTACCAAAAAATGTGGTATAATCTGTGTTCTTAATTTCTCCTTGATTCAATGAGAGATGAAGATTTCTGCTGACACCACATCCAATCAACGTTTACCCATTAACCAAAGTGTATAAGCACATAAGAGGTTGCAATACATATTGATTCTCTGAGGAAAACAACAAAAGGTCAAGAGGTGAGGGGAGCCCAACACCATTCCTCTTTTTGGAACATGGCTCTTGTAGCACTCTACTCCACAGATCTCAACAACAGCATAAATCCTGTCACTGTGGAAAGAAAAAGACAGAATTTATAAATATATGCATATATATATATGTTTTTTAAAAATGCTGTAAATTATCCGTGTTTTTTAGTAGGAATCAGGAGAAAATGAAATGTTCAGTGAAATGTTAATGAAATATTTTAAAGAATAGTGTCTGTTGGTTGAATTTGTTTGTACTGTTTTTGTCTCCACGTGGAAATATCATCAAGGATATTTCAGACATTTACAGTTTGGGTGTCTAGATGTGAGTCAGTGGAGATTAAGGAGAGAAATACAGTTACCTATGAGAATAGGTGTACAGTGCCATTTCAGATACCCTAGAGTATCTAAATTGCATCTAAGGAAACAGAACCAGGTTTGATAGTTCATCTGCTCAGTGATGAACAGGTTAGAAATTATGGAAACAACAACAGATTTTCATTTGCATTGATACCTATAGCAACTCTTCACTACTAGATGAATTAAACTGAAAGAAAAGTGAACCAAATACAAATAATACAAATCTGAAGATAAAAATATCATTAGAAAAAACAATTTTCATGTAAACTCAGAGTGAAGGCTAAGGTATTCATTAGAGATATAGTCTACAAATTAGTTCAGATGTAGTCAAATTGAAACAAACAAACAAGCAAACAACAAAAAAACAACATTCACATTTTGAAATGTTGTATTAATATCAAAGTATACTTTCCTATTTTTTTCTTGGCAGCACATAATCTCCCTACTGCTGCCTTCAGAATATGATGGTGAATGGAATAAAGGAGTAAAGGAGTAATTTATACTGTATTTTATTGACAATCAACTTCATTAGGATTAAAATATAATAATAATAATAATAATAATAATAATAATAATAATAATAATAATAATAATAATAAATAAAAAAATCCTCAATAATACTGGAATGCAAAACAAACAAACAAAAAAGAAGACACATCCATTACAGAGAAAATATTTGAATAAGCTCAAACATTTTGCCTAATTAAAATAGAAAGTATGAAAGTGTGTCATCTGATATTGTTCCTTCCTTTCATATAGGTTTTCATTTAACCTTTGGAATAGTAAAGAGTTTACTAGTATGTAAAAATAATAAAATGCATACCCTGAAATTTTTTCCACATTTCAGAATATACTTTAAATTAGTGAAAATGGTAACACTGAAGTAATAGCTGCAGTGAAGTTATAGTCTGCTTATCAAAATAGAAATACTGTCAAAATGAGAACATAATGTATAGAAAAACAAATCTGTTTGATGTAGTAAGGTT
Organism: Coturnix japonica; assembly: GCF_054131305.1. Classification (NCBI taxonomy): domain Eukaryota; kingdom Metazoa; phylum Chordata; class Aves; order Galliformes; family Phasianidae; genus Coturnix; species Coturnix japonica. The sequence goes on from NC_140663.1 coordinate 144,911,983, forward strand.
TTCTGTTCTTGTTTCTTTTGCTTTTTCCTTTGCTTGTTTTTAACTCCAATACTCATTGAAGATTTCTGTATTAAAGAATACAAGCAGCACTGAACAAACAAGTGATATATCTTTTGATATTGTATCCCATTCTTCAGCATACTGTATTTAAGGTTCACCCCTACTCACGGGAACTGTCTTTCCTTGAAAATTTTAAAATGAACTTGGCCCTGTAGTCTGAACTATCACACTAACTATTCAGGAAATATCAAGAAATCAGAAGACAAAAGGGCTATTCCGTCTTTCAAAATGATGTTGTGGGAGCTAGTAGTAACCAACATAGAATAAATTATTAAAATATAAAGGATACTGTCTAAGATCACATCTGTCCTTTTACTTCTTTTTATGTCCTTTAACTATTCAAGTGTTACACTCAAGTAGGTCATTTCTATTTTACCAACTGTTACAGTACTTGGAGATGTGATGTCAGCATCTCATACATACCTTATGAGGAAACAACAGCTACCGAGTATACACTTTATGAAGCTGTACATTAATATGAATTGCATCACTGCTGTTGTAATTATCTCATGCAATCCCATAGTACCATCGGTAATTTGTTCTTTCATGATATATAAACAGATGAATTCTCTTAAATCCAGATGAGTGCATACAGGAATGCAAGGCCTCAAAACTGTATTTTCTGGATGATGTGAAAGAGACTGTGGGAGAAGCAGTATTGTTCATTTATCTATATCAGTTTGTAAAATGTTTCAGAACAAATGTGTAAATTTCCGATCAGTTCTTCAGGGAAGAGAAAAACTTTCAAATGGTATGGAAATGCGGATGCAAAATGAGTCAAAGAACTTTAAAACTGTATAGGTTTGGAAATTTCATGTTCTTTAGGATTTTAAAAGGAGCTCTTAGAAAAGATTTAGGTACATGACATCTATTAGAAAAAAACTTATTTATTTATTTCAATGCAAACAGAGATTACTGCATATCATATCATTTCACCTTTAAATATCAAGCTTAAGCTCCAGTCCTGAAAACAGGTGTGTACATGCAGATAAATGCAGTTTCAATCAATTGTTCATAAGAATGAATTTGGGCATGTTTTTTTTTCAGGGTTACATACTGGATAAAGGAGAAATAAAGATTTAAAAAGCATATTTTAAACAATAAAACTAATCTTCCCTTGAAATTAAGTGCAACAATACAATACAAGGAACTACCTGATTTATCCCGAAAATTCAGAATGACTAGGATCTTGGGCTAATTATCTTAAATTTTGATAGTTTTGTACACATGAAATCTACAGAGATCAGTAATCTAATTAGTTAATGAAAAAGATAACTGATAGCCCTCACAGGCAGCTTCTGCTTCTGTTTAAAACCTATGTCTAAACTAGATAAAATATTTTATTCTGCATGCTTTTATCCTATTCAGCATTTGTCTCATCCTGGATAAGAATCCAGGCTTTTACATAGATACGTGTTTTAAGTGTATCTGAAAGAACATTGCCATTTTTTATCTTCATGAGATAAAGAAACTGAGGAACAGAAAAGGAAGCGAGATGATAACATAAAAATAGTATTAATGCTAGCCTTTGAAAAGCCTTGCTGTATGGTTCTAAATCTGTAGTAAGTTACATTGCTTTTTCTCATCAGCAATTAATGTGTGTTATGAATACTGTTTAAGACATCCACTTACAAAAGGGTAAGTATGAGACTGCTGGACTGAGTAATTTAAGTTTTATTAAAAACAAAACAAACAACAACAACAAAACATAAAATTTTATTCTTCACCTAGAAGGTTTAATGGTCTGATATTCTTCATCATACTACATCAAAATTTGCTATCTCTTATGTTCAGAAAGCTGCTATTTTCATAGACAGTCCAGATGGTAAATCTGTTTTCTCTAGGATGTGGAAAAAACATGTACCGATAAAACTGGCATGAACAAAATCTCAGTAAATTCATTTAAAATTTGAATCAGAATTTTTGCAGACTGTTTTTCTCCCATACAGAAAAAAAAAAAAAAAAAAAAAAAAGAATAAAAACAAAAAAAACAAAAACAAAAACAAAACATCTGTCTCAAGTTTTAAAAATATATATATAGGCTATGTTGTGAGTTTAGCATTTGCATTTTAAATGTGCCAGTAAGTGGTAGCTAACAGGCCCCAGAGGTCATCCCTTTATGCAGGAGTAGCATATGGCTTATTTCTGCTTAAAATAAATTACTTTTCCATGTTTAACAAGTACTTCAAAATTGCACCGTGCTTATTATTCATGCCTGCCTCTTTGGGATACTGAGATCAATGCTCTTTCATAGTTCTTCTATAAGAAGAGTTCTTTGTTGTTTTTTTAATTTAATTTAATATTTTTTTTAACTCCTTGTGTTGTAGACAGATGAACATCTAAGAAGAAACAAATTATCACTTATCTGGTGGTGCCATGCATTTCCTTTCATAAAATTTCAAATGAATAACTGAATTCATTTTTATTTATGGTCCATTCTTTATAATTGAGTGTTTATTGGTAGACAGCTATAGTCTATGCTTCTATTATGGGTAGTTAACAGCTTTTTGTTGCACTATATAGGAGTATTCAAATTAACCATTATTGATAAAAATAAATAAATATATATATTAAAATGTAACAGTATGACTATCATAAACTTAGCTCTTTTCTGACTGCTCCTCTTTTCTGAATAAACACTTTTCAGCATGAAAGTCTTTACCTGTTACCATTTATCATGATCATTTTAATAGTTTCTCCCATTGACCTGATCATCTGGTCTGCCTACTGAAAACCTTTTACTATTTTGCAGATCATTAATTCTACAAATTTTAATTGTGTAGTTTTGACAGCTTTAATTTTCTTGATATCCTAGAGAGATCTTATCAAAGGATAGCTAATTGTTTAAGTTAACACTGCAGTTGGTGAATGGAATGGTACTGCAGAGATGGGAAGAACAAGGAATAAATAAATAAATAAATAAATAAATAAATAAAAAATTAAGAAGTTATCATCTAGGTCTATATACCATGCTAGGGTTAAAAATGACATTAAGCAGAGTCCTCAGGAACACATAGCTAGGAATAGCCTTCATGACACTATTGTGTAATTATATCCCTTCAGAGAAAGTTTATCTGTGGCTATTTCTCTTGATATGTTGTGGATGAAGTAACTTGAACCAGTAGAGCTGAGGAAGACAAAAATAAATTAAAATCTGCTTTCTGTATTTTGCTTTTGTTCCTAGTCACTGTGCTTCATCAGCAGTGTTATAGAGATTCGTCTGAGATGTTCATTTTAAAGTGCTACATTCAAGTCATCCTCCCTTATCAGGGTTATTGAGGAAATCTAAAATTTTAAATAACTATTTTTCTTTCAGCACTACCAGCTGCCAAACTGAAGGGAGCAATAGATTAACTTTTTGAGGAAAGGATGTAGGCATTGTTAAAATGAATTTTTATATATGTGGTTTTGATATTAATCTTTTAAAAGCCAACCTGGCTAACATCCAACTTCTTACATTTGAATAGATGACACACTTAGATCTCCCAGATCTCAGGAGTAAATCAAAGCCAGAACAATACTTACTTAAGACTATTTTATTGTTTTTGTTTGTTTGTTTGTTTTGCCTTGTCATATTGTTTTAATTCCTTCGTCATTGGAAAGCCTTGTCTTAACCTTTCTTGAGGGCCCTGACATCCTCTGTTCCTTTTTTGGTATCCCTGCAATTGTACTGCCGGTGCAGCTAATGTCCATAGCTACTGGAGCTTCAAAGTCATCATTTGAGAAGCTGGTGCTTGAGATATATAAGTAAACAGCAAGGAAGTAGAAAAGCTTTTAGTTCAAAGGAAAAAGAAAGCAAATTCACTATTAATAAAAAAGTGGTTTATAAAGCAAGCTTTGTGTGTTCTGAATAATAGATCCATACTATTACAGAGGTAATTGAGTGAGGGAAAAATGCTTTGATTTATTAAATAATTGCACCCAAAACATTATCTCATAGGTTAATAAGAATATTTTTTTTAACATCCAATTTCACAGTTCTTTATTTGAAATGAAAGTCAGTTTTTAGTAGACCTTTCAGAAAAGTATTGAAATATGAGTGAAAGATTCTAAATATACTGTTTTAAAACATGAAAATATATTAAAATGAATCTGTGTATTCAAAGTAAAATTGCACATTCTTTAAAAATAGAGATGATTAGGTGCTTGTACAAAATGGAAGAAACTTTTTTCAGTGACCTAACTAGCAGTCCTCCGTGATGTATTCAACACTGAAAATTTACTGGAGAATTATGCCTCTTCCTACTTCACATGCACTGCTGCAAACCTATTCCAAATGCACTGTTCTTCTTAACCACGTGGTAATATTTCTTTTATATATATATTATTGTCATGTTTTAATAATTTTGTAATTTTGCTATCAGTATTCCACATCATAACATCATATAAAGCATGAATAATTTTACTGAATCTGCAACTTACAGAAGAAGACTACATATCCCAGAGAACATCACGGTCAGAGATAAGTCAGGGGACCTGGACAGTATATAATCTCACTCCCAGGCTGGACTGACGTCTTTGGGAGTTCTGGCATTCAGGAGAGCGTGTGGGAGCCTTAGCCGTTTGCCTAGACTCACAGTAGGCCTCTTGGTTTCGGGACTCATTGTCTCTCCTATTTTGCTTGATTCGTTAGCTTAATTTCAATTATATTATATTATATTGTGTTATCCTGTATTTCGATATAGTATTTAGTAAATAAGTGTGCCTCCTTACATCATTGCCACTGTTTTCTTTTCCTAATTAACTTTTCCTTTTGGCCTAGGGCCCCTGCGGGGCCTGCGGCCCCATCACAGACACAGGTAGATTTTTGTTTAAACCATGACAATTATGTAGAGTGAAATCAAGTTATCTTATCACAAGTAGATTCTCCTTGTAAACAAAATCCCTTAAAACAGAATGTGAAGTTTAATCAGTCTGCCTGATAGTAATACAGAATTAAGGGTACTTGATATTCTTTCTCATATATAAGGGAAGAGTAGCTTCAAGTTGCTAGAAAAAAGTTAGTTATTGGATTATAGTGCTTGATTAATAGATCATTTGGGTACTCCTTCAAACCTCAAACTCCCATCAAGTAATTGTAGTCCTTGTAGGCAGACATATAGGACTCCAGAAAATATCTTTGCCTGTTCCATTTTATTTATTTCATTACTTTAGTTCAGTTATTTGTTTAATCATTTATTCATTCTTTCATTCATTCACTTTTTCAAGTGGAGTACTCAGGCTTACAATCCTGTTTCTCCTACATAGCAGGTAAGTAAAATATATATTAAGAGATTATGATTCCTTTTCTAGAATATCTAAACATCTCATTTTAAGTTTCTGGACTGTTTTCAATCATGTGAATCTTGCCTATTCTAGCAAATATTTTATGACAGTACAAGTTACATTTTTTCCTTAAACAATTATTTGACTGGGAAAGGAAAACAAACATCATTTTAATGTTAACTTTCCAGATGGCCTAATTTAGAGGAAAGGCAAAATAAAATTGCCAATCCAAAATGATACTACAATAACTAATCCACAAAAAATGGATAGCTTAATGTCATAAGGCCACTGATTAAATTTTCCAGTGCACACTGTATTTTGATTAAGCAAGGATACCAGACAGAGGTCCAGTTTATAAAGATACTTTGATATTTTTAATGTCCACTAAGGAAACTAGTGATGTTAATATCTCTACTGCCATTAAGATTAATATCTTTCTTTTAAACCAATTATCACAGAATGGATCAAGTTGGAAAGGACCTTGATGATCACCTAATCCTACTCTTTCTGATGTGAGCAGGGTTGCCAGTCACTAATTCAGACTGCCCAGTGCCCCACTGAACCTGAGAATCTCCAGGAACTGAGTATATTTTACCTTAATCTGCTTTACCATATTTATTTAAAATTTCATAGAATGTGTCCTGCTTTTTTTCTGCTCTCTCCATCTCCCTTCATTTTAAAAGAGCTAGAGTTTTGGAAACTTGTGGAAAGTTCCAGAAAATTAACAGAACTAGAGAGACTGACAATTTGGAGTCATACCCTTCTTGTCCTACACTAACACTTTTTGTTGCCACAGTAGCATAGGTCTCATGCCTTTTCACTGGGGTTCTGGTGCTGCTGTGCTCACCAAATGGCTCCACACAGTAGGTCGAGCCACAGTTTTGGGGCTTGGTTCTGATTTGCCACTCTCTTAGGATCTCTCATTGCAGTCAGTTCATGTGAGGAAAATATCTCTGAGATAATTGTAGAAAGGTAAAGAAACCGAATCTCCAGAACTTTTAAATCATCAATCAATAAATAAATTAGTATATGACAGACAACAAAATCTAGCAAAATATGTTATTGATTGTATTTATTGTTAATTCTATGACTAAGATGGTTGATAGTTAAAAATGTGAAAAGTAACAAACTTCTTTAGCTTACTTGTATCAGTGCAACAAAGTGAAGGGAATATAAACAAGAAAATATTCGTACTATTTTTAAAACAAGAGTGTAAAAATACTTCACAGTGTCACTTACTGTGGAACAAGTACTCATCAATGTGAGGTATTAGTATGTGGTAATTACTCTATAATCCTCAGACTTTGCTAAGACAGCTGAATATTGCACTTACACTGATATTCTGGTCTATGCACTATCGAGGGAAAAAAAAACCAAACAAACAACAACACCAAAACAAAAAACTCTTGTGAAAGATACAAAGTGGCAACTGCCTTGTGCATGGAAGCTTTATGAAGTATGTTTTCCCAATGTTCATGTTCTGGCTAAGCAGAGTGACACAGCTGTAGTTTGACCATTTTGAGTGCCTGAAGACTATATGCTGTGGTCCACCAGTAGCCATCAGCTTAGCAATTGGTTGTGCAGAATACTTTAAAAACTACTCTGGATGAAAGTGTTTGCAGGGAAAAAAAAGAAGATCAACAATTTAAGACAGGTAGCAGCAGAAATCTGCTTACAGAATATGCAGAAGAAATATTAGGTTTCCACTCTCATGCAGTCCTATCATAGTTCCTTTCATGTAAAAAGGTACTTCTTGTTTTAAATCAAAACCATTTACTTGGATTTTCTTTTACAATGTCTTTCAGAATGCCAAGTCAAATTTTACAAAAATGCTAGTTGTACAAAATTGGTACATATTACTGGAATAGAAATTTAACTGATCTTTAAGACGGCTTTGAAATTGCATAGTTTTGAAACATTTTTAAAATTTAATATTTAATGTTTTAATGATACATTCTTTTATATAAAAACAACACAAAACATGAAAACAGTTAATAATGTAAAAATATATAGTGTTGTTGTTATTTGATAGATACAGTTAATTTTATATAAAAATACCAGAATTCTTCTTAAGTCTTGCAAAACAAAGAAAGTGATTAGGCTTAGTCTAAAAATCTTATTAATCTGAAATGGTACGTGTCATTTGTTAAGTTACATTACATTGTAGTATCTGTAATCAGCTACATTAGATGTTGTTTCTCTCTCATTACCTGCCAACATGGAATGTTCAGCATGAGGATAGCTGTTATCAGTCACAGTGTTTTATACTAAAATGCAGCAATTCATATTTTTAATTTTTTCAATTCATATTATTATTTTTTGTAAGTGCTAATTTTATAATGTAAAGAATCAGATTTTCTAATGAAACGTAGTTGCTTATTGACTGCTAATCTAACTTTGTTCATAAACATTATTACTATTATTATTGTACTGAAGGAGCCAGTTGAGACTTTTTGGTCATTACAATTGAAATGGTTTGTAGAATTAAAATGCTAATTCCTGAAAAGAAGTAAATTACAGGGAAGGGTGCTATGAAGGGGTCTAGAACTCTTAAAGATGGATTATTCATAAAAAATCCCCCCCACACACACTTTCTTTTGTTGCTTTACATATATTTATATAATCTGTGAAGAAATGAATGATTACAAATCTGTAGATTTGCTATACAGGTAAAATATGTAGTGCTAACACATACAGTGTTGTGAATAGGTTTATAGACTGAAGTTTTTAAAAGACGATATCTGTATTCTTCCCTCAGATTCAAATATTATACAATGAATATTTTTTTCTCTGAATGAGAGAATATGTATATTAAATATTTTCACAGTTTGAATTAAACTTATCTTAGGTACAATGATTGTGTGACTATCAAGAAAAGCAAACAACCTAATGTGAGGAAATACGTTTTTCATCATTTTTAACAATAGCAAAAAGTGAATCTCTCAAGTACGACAAATAAGCCAAGCCAAATTATAGAAAACAGTGTAATATTTGAAGGAATAAAATTACAGTGTCCATCCCTCTCAGGTTAAATGAGATTCTTTTCATCTATGGCTCATCAAAAGATATGATGACAGGTAAAGTTAACTACTTATCCATTACTTCCCTTCATTACTCAATTGTACAAATACTATGCAGCAATTTCCAGTACCTGAGCAGACACATAATTGGATCTGTTATAGTGTCCTTCCCCACCCCCCCCCCCCTTTTATTTATTTATTTATTTATTTATTTATTTATTATTTGTATAACTGTATATTACATGATCAAGTCTTATCTCTGTGCTGATTCTTTTCAGGTATTAACCTTTCCTCTCCATGTCTGAACATATTTCCCCCACGGTTTTCCTCCAGAAGGATAAAACTTCAGCCAGCCTGCACTGTAGATAATTTAGGGCTAAAAACAAGCAGACATTTCTGAAGTAGAAACTGAAGGTGAACTGCTTAATTCTGAACTCTGAATTTTCTTTTTCAGTGACTATGCAGCAATGGATTAAGTTGAATAGATAATATTTCTGACAATGTATTTTCTAATTTAAAAGCTGGAACATGTAATAGTCAACAAAACCCAGCAAAGATTAAAGCAAAAATTCATCTTTTAAGAATCCTACTTGTAAAAGAAAAAAAAAAAGAAATTTTACTAAGAACAGAAACTAAAATAAATAAGGCTAAGTTCTTACTTCTGTCATTTCCATTTTAAACATCTTTTCATTGTAGATATTTGACACTTTCTTGCATTCTGGGATTCATTCTTGTGTCTATAGGAACTATATGCATGATTTAATTTGGTTTAATTTTTGGAATTCTGGACCACATCACAGCGGGATTTTTAATGTCTTTCTATAAATGCATCAATACAGTGAGGTTAAAGACCTCTACTTTGTCTGTTCACTCCATACATCTGTCCTCAAGACTGTTTTTTGCTAAGCACAGCTTCAGGAGACTGATAAACACACTGCAACCTGATTGGAGAAAAAGAATTTATGCAGTTTCTGTAGAAGTAGACCAAACCAAAACCAAAAGAATCTAAAACATTTTTGACATCTGTAGGCCATCAAAGCAAAGTCCAATGCAATTAACCGTTCTATGACTGGTACAACTAGGTAATTCCATTAGTAGGCTGAGTAGAGAAACCTAGTTTCAACAAGTCTTATATCTGCTTGATTTAGTAGTCGGCAATCCTGCCCATGGCAGAGGTGTTGCAACAACATGACTTTTGAGGTCCTGTAAAATGAAAGCCATTCTATGACTTTATGCTTTACCAGCTTCTTTTATATGTATCAGTATTTTTATAATATGTATTTATGCTTATTATCTTCTTAAAAAAGGGAAGAAAACCAAAAATCAATAACAAAGTGTCTTGCTCCGATTTAGGAGTGAGGCAAGGTGTCTCGCTCCAATTTAGGAGTGAGGCAAAGGTTCTTTTAATAATGTTATGCCCGGCGTGAGATTAAGAAGAAGAGCATTCAAATGTTGATCCGACCAGTTTATTGGAAATAATAGACAATTGAGGGGATGGGGAAGGGAGAGTGACGAATGCCAAAATTAGGGTGATGGGGAAGGGAAAGTAGGCGATAGAAAAAGGTAGAAAAGAGCAAGAATTACGTTAAAGCGGGGAATAGTCACCTCCTGGATGCAGCAGCGTCCCGGAGCACGTTGTTAACGTTGGTCCGGGGCAAAATAAGCGTAGGGGAGAGCAGCAATGGAGTAGCAGGCTGCAAACAGCAGATCGGTGAATCGCAGAAAAGATGGTCAGAGTATCGTGGTCTCTAGAAGCAGAGTCTCGGGCAGCGAGGTCCCTCGGAGCAGAGTTTCGAGCAGCAATCCCAGAAGAGAGAATAGGCAGCAGTAGGACAACGGTGGAGGGATCTGAGGTCAGATACCTAGATGCCCACTAAGGTTCTTCAGCATGCAGCCATCTTCTTCAGCATGCAGGCGCTAGCGTAGAGAGGCATCTGGTGTCAGAAAACCTCTCCCAAAATTCGGGGTTTGTCCGTGCCCTTTTTATCCTTCTTTCCAGCCTTCGAGACATTTCGGGACGGCTCGGGTCAGAGTCTTGTGACTTCCTCAGAGCTGTCAATCTTCCTTGAGATGGGCCAACAGGAAAGACCACTTAAGGGCCATTAGTCCTCAGGGATGGCCATCTTCCTTGAGATAGGCCAACACAAAAAGACCACTCAAGGGCCATTGATCAGTATCTTATCTCCCTTTCGTAGCTCCCGGACTTGTCCATCTCCTGCGTGTCTCCATTTCAGCAAACTTTGAGACAGTAATGTAAAAAGCATGGCTTCTTACACAAGGTTCTTTTGATATGTTATGCGTGGCGTGAGATTAAGAAGAAAAACATTCAAACGTTGATCTGACCAGTTTATTAGAAATAATGGACAGCTGAGGGGATGGGAAAGGGAGAGCGGCAAATATCAAAATTAGGGTGATGGGGATGGGAAAGTGGGTGATAGAAAAAGTAGAAAAGAGCAAGAATGGATGGGATGCAGTAGCATCCCGTAGCATGTTGTTACGTTGATCCAGGGCAAAATAAGCGTAGGGGAGAGCAGCAGCAAAATGACAGGTCGCAAGCAGCAGATCAGTGCAGAGCAGAGCAGGCGGTCAGAGTAGTGGGGTCTCAAGAAGCAGTCTTGAGCAGCGAGGTCTCATGGAGCAGAGTCTTAAGCAGCAATCCCAGGAGAGACAGTTGGCAGCAGTAGGACTATGGTGGAGGAATCTGAGGTCACATACCTAAAGGGTTCTTCAGCATGCAGGCATCTTCTTCAGCATGCAGGCGTTCACGTAGTGAGGCATCTGATGACAGCAAAACTCCTTGTTTCCATAGTGAGGCATCTGGTGTCAGAAAACCTTAACTACATGGTTTGTCCGTGCCCTTTTTATCCTACTTCTTCCCAGCCTTTGTGACATTTCTGGAAGGTTTGGGTCAGAGTCATGTGAATTCCTCGGAGATGGCCATCTTCCTTGAGATAGGCCCACACAAAAAGACCACTTTAGGGCCATTAATCTGCATCTTATCTCCCTTTATTAGCTCCCGGACTTGTCCATCTCTTAAACAAAGGGATTTCTCGAACCTTGGTTCCTGTGTGTCTCAGACAAAGGGAGTCCTGCAACCTTGGTCAGGACTTGCCTGAACTTGTCCATTTCAGCAAACTTTTGAGACAATAGTGTAAAAAGCATGGCCTCTTACACAAAGGTACTCAGTATTTCCAATTATATGTAGAAAACCAGTCTTAATTTTTTAACTGATACTTTTTCCTTTCTTTCACTGAAGAAGTAATCTCTCTAGTTCTATAATCCTCTCACAAATTAACATGTACGTTCTGCTCTGAAAAAAATGCCTCTTGATGTTATGGTAGTAGAAATTTAATATTTCCTCCAGGATTCTGTTAAATCTTGCTGCCATGTGATATTTAGCTGAAGAGTGACAAATTGGCATCCTACATCAAATTGTGTATGAAACAGATCACAGAATCATAGAATCACAACATTGGAAAGGACCTACAAGATCATCTAGTCCAGCTATCCTTCCATTACCGTTGCTACCACAAATCACAAAACCATCTCTCGTAGCTCCTCATCCAGATGCCTCTTGAACACTGCCAGGGATGGTGACTCCACCACTTCCCTGGGCAGGCCATTCCAGTGCTTGTCTACTCTCTGAGTGAAAAAAGTTCTTCCTTATGTCTAATCTAAACGTCTTCTGGTACAAGAAGGTACATCTGGTACAAAGGCGCATCAATGAATTCCTCTATGCAGAAAAATAAAAAGAAAGAAAAAACAAAACAAAACAAAAAAAAAAACCCCTGCACCTATTTCTCAGTGACTTGCTGAATTGCTGAATAGTTATGGAGACTAAACAGTGGCTGTGCGAACAATGAGGTGGTGGATGGTGTGTTTCAGCATTGGTAAATAAACTGTGGGTCACCACCTGCAGAACAGATTTTATGAGCATGGCATTCAGGCAATTGTTTAGAGCTGGCAAAAATGCCTAGCTGATCGTGGTGACTTCCGAAAAATAGTATTGTGCTCTATCAAATAGTATTACAGCCCGCTTTGTATGTGTTGTAGTTTCTATGGAAACAAACAGGAGGCATTACTCTCAGGGCAATCAACATACAATGCTGTATTTGCATATACATTTGATGTTTTCTTACTTAATAGTTCAGCTTAGAGGTAAATATCTATCACTACAGCACTTTAGTGTGAATTCCTACATTAACAACATGTTCAGAGAACACATTCAATTCAAGTTCTCTGAATACCTCTTGAATAGTTTTATATAATATTTACAAGGAAGTAGGAGTTGACATTTGATAAACTGATGATTTATGCAGGAACAATGTATTTCAGATTTACAAAATTCTAAAATTGTAACAAACATTGTAATTTTTATTTTTAAACTCTTCTTTTGCAATTTCCAATGTAAATGCTACCAAAAATGTAGCATTATTACAAGTGTATTTAGAGACTTGGGGAAAAAAAAAAAAAAAAGTTCATTCATTGTGAGGTTATCTTCAGAAGTCAGTGAGGATGGCCATGTTCTGCAAAACCTCTGATGCTCTGATGCATGAGTACATGACCTACTGACATCTTCAACACAGTCTCTCTTGATCCACACAGGGTGTTACCATATACTTCAAAGCAATAAACAGTGTTTTCCATAGGAGATCATGAACCTCTGTTCTCTTAGAGATAAAAAGTCCCTCATTTATGGCAATAAATGCTTTCAGGATTTTATTAACATAAGGAGAACATATTTTTTGAAGAGATCTTGAAGCATCAGGATTCAATAATAATGTTGCTGTTTACTAAAACTGAGGCTTTGTGGTAGATTTTTGGAGGAAGATACCTATTTTTAAGAGAATAACTCCCTGCTCAGAGGAATGGAGCTTGGGTCCCATATGCAAACTGGACCCAAGCCCTCAGGAAGTATGCTGCTGTCCTGGGGCCCAGGTCAGGGACATAACCAGGAAACTTCCAAAGCTGGTTAGGTGCACTGATTGTTTTCCACTACTCATAGTTCAGGTGGGCAGTGATGAAATGAGTGATGCACAGAGAAGCCCACGAACTATGAAAAGAGATTTCAGGGGTTTAAGATACTTAGTTCAAGGAGGTGGAGCACAAGTGATTTTTTGTTCTATACCTTCAGGGGCAGTGAGGAACACGGTGAGGGCTTGGAAAACACAAGAAATGAATAATTGACTCAGAGGCTGGTTTTGGGCCAGAAACTTTGGGTTCTTTGACCATGGGGCAGTTTACTTGGCCCCTGGCCTGTTGTCCATGAATGGAACCCACCTATCTCAAAGGGGGCAACTAATCCTAGCACAGGAGCCAGCAGGGCTTATTGAAAGAGCTTTAAACGAGCTATGACAGGGGGAGGTGACAAAACAGGGCTTACAAGAGATGAGCCTAGGGGAACAATACTTGAGCTGCAGGTGAGGCAAATGACTCGGCTTGAAGTGCATCTACACCAATGCGCACAGCAACAAGAATGAGGAGATGGAAGCGATTGTGAAGGCTTACTACAACCTAGCTTCTATTACCAAATCATGGTGGGACTGTAGTGTGGTGATGCATGGTTACAAGCTCTTCAGAAGAGAGGGATGAAGAAGGAAGGGTCGTGGTGTGCCCCTTCATATTAAAGACTGTTTTGCTGTTGAAGAGAATGGGGTTGGGAATGATAAAGTCAAGTGCCTGTGAGTAAGGATCAGGAGGAAGGTCTGTAGGGTAAACATCTTGGTGAGGGTCTGTTCTATGAGCAGTTTGCCAAAGTCTCACAATCGCCAGCACATGTTCTTGTTGGAGACTTCAACTTCCCTGATATATGTTGGAAATATAATACAGTGCAGACAGAGCAGTCCAAGAGGTTTCTAGAGTGTATGGAGGATACGTTCCTTACACAGCTGGTCCAAAAGCCTACCAGGGGTGGTGCCCTGCTAGACCTTCGCTTTACTAACAGTAAAGGACTGGTGGGAGATGTGAAGGCAGAGAGACCATGAAATAGTAGAATTCTTTATTCTTGTAGATGTCAGAAGGGTGACTTGCAAAACTGCTATCTTGAACTTCCATAGGGCGGACTTTGGCCTATTTAGGATGCTTGTAGCAGAGGTCACTTGGGAGTCGCTCCTTACGGGTAAAGGGGTCCAGGAAGCCTGGATGCTCCTCAAGATGGAAATCTTAAAGGCATAGGATCAGGCTGTCCCTGGATGCCGTAAGGCAAGGTGCAGGGGAAGAAGACCAGTGTGGATGAACCAGGAACTATTGTTGAGACTCCAGAAGAAAAAGAGAGTCTATGTCCTCTGGAAGCAAGGACAGGGTACTTGGGGAGATTACAAGGAAGTAGCTAAGGTAGGATGGAAGTTAGGAATGCAAAAGCTGAACATGAATGCAGATTGGCCACTGCAGTACAAGAGAATAAGAAATAGTAGATAAGGGAAATGGTAAAATAGAAACAAAACACAGGAGTTTGTGTCACAAGCCACAGTGATTCCTAGGAAGATTTCCTGGTGACTGACATTGGTAAAAAAATATCTTCAACAGCATCTGATATCTTGAACGCACTGAGGTGCCTATTTTTTCAAATGTAGCTAAGTATCCTCCTACGTGCTTGTTAAGTTATCCAGTCATCCTCTAACTAAAAGAAGAAATGCATACTATTTTGATATATATGGAATTAGATTACTATATATGTAATAGTTAAGAGTCATGTTTTACAATGTTCTCTTCAGCTTAGAGCAACACAGAAAAAACAACATGAGGAGCACCGATGCATAAGCTCAATATATTCTTACAAACCAGGAGTGTGTTAGACTTGCCTTGTTAAATATTTCTTAAGCAATTTTTAATTGACAACATATGTTGAACATCACATAGCAATGTGTGCAAAGCACTTTACATCTGTCATAGCCTCCTGAAGCTAATCTCTCTTTCATGTGGTTGCTTTCTTTGTACTGCTGCAGGCTTTGTTTCTGTTTACTGTCTTCCAAAAGGAAAGGGAAAAATTTAAGTTAGCTGTCAGTGAGAACAGGCTTATTTTACAAAGATTTTAATTCTATTAATCTTTTGACAGCCTATCTGCTAAGAAATCATTATTATGAGGGACAATGATGTGCACATAAAGGAAATGTCAAATTCTGTTTCTTTCAAGGAAAATTGCCTACTTTGACTGAGCTTGCAGAAATGTAATTCCAGATCTCAAAGGAATTTTACCATTCTTTTGATTTTGTTTTACTGTAGAAAATGTGAAAGTGCACTGTTTTATCTGATCTTTTTTTTTATTTTATTATTTTCTCCAGTAATACAAAACTTTTCTATTAACATAAAATTTTGCTTTTTTTTTTTATTAGAGCCTTTAAAAAGAGTAAGTGATCAGGCCATCTTATATTCAACATTGCATGTTTCATTTAGAAAAATTTAAGAGTGATAAATGAACTTATTATTTATAGTAAGAAGTATCCAAATTATTTGGAAATTTCAGGAGTACAGATTCAAACCAGTGTTGTTGATGGGAAGCAGCTACACAGTAAACACAGAAATCTATCTTCCTCAGGCAGATTCCAACATGTTCAAGTAGTCAGGCTGCCAAGAAGTCAAGGAAATGAAATTAGTTTTCACTGTCTGACAGAATTTACTGAAATGAACAAATGTGTAATTTCAATAAATCATTTTCTGACAGGCCAAACTGCATTGAAAATCTCCTGATAAGACACACACACAGAAAAAGCCTACAATAAAATGCTGACCTATTCTAAAATGCATGTATAAAACTTCTAGATATTCGGAATGAATATCTGTTAAAAAATTATGTAATGTTGAAAACATGCTTCAGAGGAGTCCAGGTGATATCTTAGAATCAGAGTTTATGCACAGACTCTAAACAGCTGCCAAAAAAAATTGCTTTTTATGTATTGTGTATGGGCATTTCAGCAGGGTACTGGTACCTCAGCTGGGCAATGGACTGGACAGGAAATGAAAAGCAGAAAGAACTCCACTTTGTAGAAAACAGTATTTCTTTATTTCATGTCAGAAAGGTGTTTAGATACCTTACTAGTCAGAAAAAAAAACAAAAACAAAACAAAAACAAAACAAAACAAAACAAAAACTAAACTAAAAACAACAACAACAACAACAAAAAACAGAAATTTAGATATCCTAATTTATACTCAGCTAGATTTATGTTGTAAAGGGACCATCATTTTTCTTTTCTTTATAGGAATTATGAGAATTATTGAAATCTCCATATAAATATTTAATATGCTATAGAGTAGGCCAGAATTATTTTTCCTGTTAACTCTCGGCAGCATTACCAATGCTGCTAGTATCACAAATTGCAAGCACTGTTGACTCGATAGCAGATTTTGAGGAGTCTATTGGGTTTTCGTGCTTGTGATAGTTTGCTTTTTTTGTTTTGTTTTGTTTTGTTTTTGGTTTTTTTGGGGTTTTTTTGGTTTTTTTGGGTTTTTTTTTCGTAATTTTTATTAAGAGAAGTAGGAACCAAGAAAACGTAACATCTACCATGCAAGTGGAGATTGCTGATACTGCACATGTGATATATTGTTCCAGTTCTAGTCTATCTACAGTATGACCGCAGTCAAGTTCTTTTGAGGTAATGCAGAAATTTATTATTTTTGGTATAAGCAGGACTGACTGCATAGAGAATATGAGAATATTTTTGTCATTTATTTGCCTGCCTTAGTTTCTCTTTACAACTGTGAAAAGGAAAGAGATAATTAGCATTTTATTCTGTGATGGGAGGATGTAGATATCTTTTAGGCTTTTAGGAACTGAATAGTAATTTCTAACTGAGAAATTACTCTTTGTTGAATAAAACTGAATCTTCAGATACTAGATATTTGCTTTAAACAGTGAATAACCCCCTGGAAGGAGGAACAGAAGAACAGTGTTAATAGAAGTACTATTAAAGAAGAGAGCAGGTGGGAGACTAAAAGTGCAGTTCTTTGGACATGAAGCTAATTTAAGAGGTCCTTGCTCCCTTTGCAAATTCATGTACCTTGACCCCCCCCACTGCTTGTTCTCATTCACTGCTCTCTCTTTTGTGATACCAAAAACATTTGTAAGGCCATGATATGTAATAGATAGATCACTAAAACACACTGTGTTAAAAACAAAACAAAATAAACAAACAAAAAAAAAAAAAAAAAAAAGGAAAGGAAAGAAGGAAAGGAAAGGAAAGGAAAGGAAAGGAAAGGAAAGGAAAGGAAAGGAAAGGAAAGGAAAGGAAAGGAAAGGAAAGGAAAGGAAAGGAAAGGAAAGGAAAGGAAAGGAAAGGAAAGGAAAGGAAAGGAAAGGAAAGGAAAGGAAAGGAAAGGAAGAAAGGAAGAAAGGAAGAAAGGAAGAAAGGAAGAAAGGAAGAAAGAAAGGAAGAAAGAAAGAAAGAAAGAAAGAAAGAAAGAAAGAAAGAAAGAAAGAAAGAAAGAAAGAAAGAAAGAAAGAAAGAAAGAAAGAAAGAAAGAAAGAAAGAAAGAAAGAAAGAAAGAAAGAAAGAAAGAAAGAAAGAAAGAAAGAAAGAAAGAAAGATTCTCCAAGGTTTGTTATTCACATCAGTGATTCAGTTTACAGCACAGCATTACAAGCAGTTACACAGCCACTTTGATGAAGTGATTAATTCTATTGGTGGGGCAAGAATGAATAAATGGTATTAGAAAACTGATCTTTTAAAACCATCTTTCTCATTGAAGAGTACATGGAACTGCACTCTGAAAAGCCATGGGGAAAGAGAAGATTTATAGGTCTTACACGCTATTTTGCATAGTATCTCTTTCATCAGTATACCCTGAGAATTCTAACTTCAGGACTTCAGTTTAATGCTAGTGATCCACTGAAAATGATCATAACTCTTAGAAAAATCTCAACAAATTGCTGCCTTTACTCATTGCTACTGGAATGTAGATAATATTTCCTTTACTTCTATCAAATGACAGACAATGAAACAACAGGATAAAATTATGTTAAAGATGGAGTTTAGCCGTGCAGAGAATAAACAGCATTGCAGTAGCTTTGTCTTTTCTACTGGCTTAACTTTTTTGAGTGAAATCTTATAATAGCAGTCTTAATAGACTCTGCCATCATTTGTATGTATGAATAAACATTCATTTAGAATGCTTATTCTATACTAGTCCTGAGCTACGTCATAATTATAGTTTTCATAACGCTCTCCTTAACTTTTCCAGAAATCTGAACATCAGATTTATAGCAATACACATAATTTTTTTAACTTGTTTCAGTAACAATCATAAGTGATGCTGTTAGAATATAAACTTATTATATTGTTCTAGAGTACATAAGTAAGTTAAATGTGTTGAAAAAATAATATGAGTCAAAGTCCCCTTGTCATTCTGTGTTGGGTTTTTTCTGTTTCTTTTTTTTTTTTATTTTTTCTGACAATTGGTTAAATGGGCAAGCTTAGAGGGTGGCAATCAGTTGAAAAAAAGTATAGTAGGAAGCCAGTAAATAGCTTATTCAAGCAGTCAATACTGAGTCTGGTGCTATTTAACATCTTTAGTAATGATCTGGATGATGGGGTAAAGCGTAACCTCAACAAGTGTGTAGATGGAAAAGAACTGGGAGGAACAGCTGATACTCCAGGGGGTTTTGCTTCCATCCAGAGGGAACTTGGCAAAATCAAGAAATGGGTTGATGAGAACCACAAGAAGCTCAGTGGAGGGAAGCAAAATGTCCTGCATGTGAGAAAAACCAATCTCAGGCAGCCGTACATGCTGGGAACAGCCCAACTACAAAGCAGTTTGGAAAAAAAAGCAATTGGAACAAACTCAGACACAGGAAATTCCTCCTGAACATCAGGATATCCTTTTCTACTGTGTGATTGAGACATGTCAGAGATACTCAAAAGATGTCCAAACATAATAGGGCAACCTATTCTAGGTGTTCCTCCTTAAGCAAGGGTTGACTAGATGACCCTTCCAACCTTAAACATTTTGTGATTCGGCGATTTTTTCTATTCTTTTCTGCAGGAAAATGTTGCACATTGATCTGAATGTGTGAATTGTGTTTGTTTGATTTTTTAATTTTTTAATTTTTAATTTGTTTGTTTTGCTTTTTAATCACAAACTCTGTTACTCAGAGTTTACTTCATAGTATCATAGAATCATGGAGTCATAGAATAATTTAGATTAGAAAAGATCCATAAGATATTCACGTTCAACAGTCGAATAACATTATGAAGTCTACGACTAAATGTCTCCAAGTATCACATACACAAATCTCAAATACATGCAGACACGATGATTCTGACATTCCCCTAGCAGTTTCAATTTCTAAACAATCCTTCTATGAAGAAAGAGTGAGATCAGACTAACAGGTTTGTACTTCCCTGGATCCATCTTCCTTCTGTTCTTGTAGACAAGTGCCACGTTTCCCAACCTCAAGTCTACTAGGGCCACCCCAGTTAACCAGACTGCTCTCATTTCTGTGTTTCCCCTCACGCCCAATAAAGGGCTAAGATTCTCCTTCCTTATGAATTTATGAAAATGATTTTATTGTCTTTGCTGAAATAGCCAAGTTGTTGCTGAGCTTTCATCTTTCTAATTTACTTGCATAACCTCACAATGTCTTTGTATTCCTCCTGAGTATTCGACTTCTATCAAGCCATGAAATCTCTTTTTCTTCCTGAATAAGCTATCTATAAAGATAGGTTGATATTGTTCTCTACTGCCTCATCTTTTGGAACATAGGGACAGTCTGCTTCTGTGCCTTTCAATATTTCACTCCTGAAGAATGTTTATCCTCATTAGACACTGTTACCTTTTAGAACTTTATTTCAAAAGTGTAAAACCAATCCCTAAAAAAGCCAAAATCTGCCCTCTGAAAACCCAAAGTAGATCTGCTGACTGTTTTTCTTGATTCCCCAGAAATGAGAACTGTATCATCTTACAATTCCTGTGCTTGAAGGAGCCTCCCAACTATCACGTCACCCATGTTCCTTGTTAACAAACTGCTGTAATATCAATTTTCTTCTGCCTACTAGTGCTGTGCACAACACTATATGGGCTGCTGTGGGGAAAGTTAATTCCACCCCAGCCAGACCTAATATAGACCCTACAGAAACTGTTTTACTGTCTGGTATTATTTTGTGCTGCAAATCACAGTTTCAAATGTTTGTGTACTTGATACTACCACTTTAAATCTTTAGTCTTAAGAATACTAAGAGTGTGAGTTCACATGATAGCCACCCACACAGTAAGTCCTAGTACCATATCCCAAATTCCTTTCCACCTTAAAAACTCCATACTGTATGTACAGTCAATAGTGTACATCATCAGTAACATAATCATACGGATTTTCAATTATCTCTGTAGCTTTTTAAAGACTAGGCATGCAACAGTACTATGAAGCTAAGACTGGAAGGAGAAATCTGATCTTTTTTTTCAGTTGCAGCAGACTAGCTCAACTATCTTGTCAAATCTCAAACTTCTATATCAATTCCTGAGAAACTGTACAGTAGATTACTGGTTGTGGAGGATTCCTCATACAACAAGTTTTATAATATTGAACTCCAGTAAAACTTTATTTAAGAGTTTACAATGGTTAGTGACTAAGGAAACATTCTGATGTGTTTTCATTTTTTGTTTGAATGGGACAAATAGAGAAATGGAAGTGCAGAAAGAACTTTCACAATGACTTGTTATCCTGAATAACCTGATATCATCCCCATTAAAATCAATCTACTAGAAGTAAAGTGCTAATGTTCTAATCATGTGCAACATTCATAGAATTTAGTGATACATTAATAAATTGAAACCCATCAGATTGAAAGCCAACAGATGTAACTGTTCCATATCCGTGCTTCCTGGCAAAATGAAATATGAAGAATACTGAATACTAACTGCAGGTAACTATGAGAGTAAATGTCCTTGTGTATCATCTTGAAACACAAGATTGTTATTATTTTTACTTTTTCACTAGTTAAATTATTTCCTTAACAATCTGATCTAAGTCTTCAGGTTCTATTCAACATTTATAATGAATGCCTCATCATTTGAGTGAAGTGACAGTTTGTCATACTTCTGGCTTGCCTTTGACATTACAAAATATGTTAGGCTGATTTTCACAAGCCTACTTGTGAGTTTGGCTGGAACAGAAATAGAATATCACCACATCAACAATGCAAATGTAGCAAAGTATATTATGAAAAGAAGTCATAAAAACAACTTGGGGATAGATAGCTTGGCTACTAATTCTGTTGCCTCTAAAGATAACTAGGTACTGTCTAATTATGCAGAACTTTGTTTAAGATACCACAAAACTTTTTTGTTTATTTCAACTTCAACAGATTTGAAGAGCTTCTCTACTTGTACAAAATGAAATGTATTCTCTCATTCTTTGTGAGAAAAAAATTTGATGAGATTCTAGACTTTGTTTCCTATGTGCCATGAAAAATGTATGTTTTCATCTGAAGCATGAAATATCTATTTGTTTCTGCTATAAGACTAAATGAACTTTCCATGTATAGGTGATTTCATGTTTAAATTTTGTTTTATTTTATGGAATAAAGGAACATTTACATTCAGCTCATTTATAGAGCAAAAGAGGGCTAAGGATACTTACAAGGTGGATCAAGAAAGAACTTTTGGAGAGTAAAAATTTAACTCTATTTGCACTAAAGTGTGCCCTGGTGGCGCAGTGGTAGGAATGCCGCTTGCAACACCGGAGGCCCGGGTTTGAATCCCCCCTGTGGCACAAGTGGTAGAAGTGCCGCTCTGATACACAGGAGGCTCGAATCCCGGGGGTTGGACTTGATGATCTCTAAGGTCCCTTCCAACCCGCACAAGACTATGATATATATGATAAAGTACTCTCCAAACTATTTTCAGTTTTACACAAAAGCAAGTGGAATACTTTAGAGCCTGCAGAACTGAATCAAAAAGGCTAGGTCTGAAAAGTTCACAGCAATTACAGAATCACAGAATCGTCTTGGTTGGAAGGGGCCTCCAGAGATCATCGAGTCCAACTCCCCTGCCAAAGCAGGTTCCCTACTCTAGGTCGCACAGGTAGGCATCCAGGCAGTTCTTGAAAATATCCAGAAATCTCCACAACCCCCCTGGGCAATCTGTTCCAGTGCTCTGTCACCCTTGCTGCAAAGAAGTTGCCGTTTCCCCTTGTTCTGTCTCCACACACTGCTGAAAAGAGACTGGCCTTGATACTAATCCATCTAACCCATCTGCCACACCACACTACAAGTCTCACACTACTCAAAATGAAACCAACACATCAGTTTTAACTTTAGTAAAATTTCAGACACTAAATTACATTAAAAAATGACCACGCTGAAGAATAATAGTACATTTTCAGCCCCAGATATCACATAATGACACCTGGGCATGAGTGAACATATAATATTGGCATGGACACATTTCCATTAGGAAGCCATACTCTGTGGTACATTACGAGCTTAGACTTGCAGAGAAATCAGTGTGCTACTTATTCTCAAAACTAAAGAATGGTTGCTAGCCATTTACATTTAGTAGTGCAGACATCATAGCATAAGTGACCAAATACCTAGTCCAGATTCCAAAATACATTATGTTCTCCATAACTGAGAAATTTAGGAGTAGATACCAGATGCCTTGTCATCCTCATCAAACATGGGACACTATTTATTAATTAAAGAGTGAGTAATTAAAAACAGATTGAATTTATTCAGAAAATGAGTGGTTATGCAGTGGTGGGTATTTCAGTAATTTTATTATTATTATTATTATTATTATTATTATTATTATTATTATTATTATTATTATTATTATTATTAATTCCACCTGTTCAAATAAGTTTGGATTTTAGCTGTAGGCACACCTGAAAAATTATTCTGTACAATTCAATTCCACTGTGTATTTCCATGTCATACAAGACAACAAAATAAACTGAGAATAATGTATATTAATACAAGAATCTGTGAAAATTAAGTTATGATGCCTTATTATATCATTTTGAGAAATTTATGTAATCTGTGAAAATTTGATCTACTGTCCAAATAACATTACTGGACAATAAATAGCTGGCTACGGTGTAGATTTGTTATGCATAACGGAAGAGTCCTTAATTGACCTTCCTATACAGATAAAACAATTTCACTTACTTAACAAAATGAACAGCAGATAATGTGTTTAGAACAGCAGATGATGTATTTAGAGGAAGGAATGTTTAATTATTTTTTTATTAATTCTTTCTCTCATGCTAAAATGCTATGTTATTCAAGTCTGCACATTAGTATTTGCTGCCTATTAGTTGACTGACAAAGGGCTTCTATGCAATAGTGTTAAGAAATCTAAACTCCGGTACTGAAAGGACTTACACATATGCTTAATTGTAGGCTGCATGCTTTCAGGCCTCCACGGCCTGATGCTTTCTGAATGAAACAAGATGCTCTATTGAGACTATACTGCAGTAGAACTAATTAATTTAAACAAAAGCCCCTGGTAATCTTGGACTATGTCTAATATTTAAGCTAGCATATTCTGAAGTACGTGACTATAACTGTGTGGCTTTGTTTGTGCCATGTAGACATAACATTCGTACACCATGAATGGAAGGAAGAATTTGGTAGAAGCAGAGCGAGATAAATCTTGAAAACTTTTGGATAGTCCTACCTTTGATTGGTACATCAGAGAATGAGTAGATATCATACA
Source organism: Coturnix japonica (assembly GCF_054131305.1). NCBI lineage: Eukaryota > Metazoa > Chordata > Aves > Galliformes > Phasianidae > Coturnix > Coturnix japonica. The sequence continues at coordinate 144,935,975 of NC_140663.1, forward strand.
CCGCAGTGCTTTGGAAAATAAACATATTTTATAATATAGGCCTTTCTTTGTTACATAAATAATTATTTAAGCTTGAAAGAAAACATAGAATATGGGTCGTCTTTTATGCCTGTGGTATCCATAAGTATAAGAGAACGAAGAGCCTTAAAGACAAGTCCCATGGCTTTTGGATTATAACAGGAGTAGTAAGACCATTATTTTGTAGCATATGTAGGACATAAAATTTGAAAAACATTATGTGAACATGCAACAATTGTACACTTTTTATTTTTTATTTTTTATTTTTGAGTACAACTGATCTGTATATATATATATATATAAGTAGTATATATATATATATAAGTAATATATATATATATATATAAAGATAGTATAAATGATACTCCTGAATCATTTGTTATATAAAAATCATGCAAGTTGAGACTGTTTTGTCAGTGATATACAAGGGAGGCTTTTTTTTCTCTAGAAAAGGTAGAAGAGAGAACCTGGTATACTTAGCAGACCCTATTTGTACAATAGTCTTCTGCCTCCTGGAGTCCACAGTACACAGTGTTATTCATCCCTATTGGTTGATGTCACTGTGAAACCTCACTTAACTATTTTCAAATGATCTTAGGAATTCAGAGAAGTTTTAGTTAATGAGAAGATAGAAAATATTATCCCAGTTTTCAATAAGGGCAAGAAAGAAGACTGGTAATTTTAGGCCTGTCTCACTCCAGTGCCTGGTAAAATTATGGAGAAAATTATTATTCTGAGGATTATTGAAAAACACCTGGAAGACAACATAGTCATTCATCACAGCCAACAGTTTATGGGGAGAAAGCCCTGTTTAACAAACATAATCTCCTTTTATGACAATGTGACCTATTGATGTGATCAAGGGAAGCAAGCTAATGCAACAATTCAGGAACAACTAAAACATTGTTTTTATCAATATTGTTTTTCTCCTAAAGTCAAAACATATAATCATACCAAGCACTATGAAGAAAAACAACTCTGTCCCAGCTGAAACCAGGACAGAAAGATATACTGACAAGTTAGAGATCAAAGCAATCACCAACAGTGTGAAATTTAACAAGTGCCGGATTCTGCACATGGGACAGGGTGACCCTGAGTATACATATGGATGGGGAGATGAGTAGCTGTAGAGCAGCCCTGTAGAAAGATATCTTGGCTTTCTGGCTGACAGCAAGATTAATTAGAGTCAGGAGTGTGCCCTGACAGACCAAGGGGACAGCCATAAACTGGTTACCCAGCTCTGCGAGCTGACCAAGAGAAAGGATTGTCCAAGTCTGCACTGTTGCAGTCTCACCTCAAGTTGTGTGTAGTTTTTGTAGCACAATGCAAGAAAGACATAAAACTGTTAGAGGTTGAAGGGTCTGGAGGACAATATATACGAAATACATTTGAAGTCACTTGTTTTATTCAGCCTAGAGAAGAGGAGATTGAAGGGTGACCTCATTACAGTCTATAGCTTCCTCAGAAGGGGGAGCAGTGGGGCAACCATTCTATGGGAGTTCAAGAAGCATTTGGACATTGCTCTCAGAAATGTTTTGAATTTTGAGAAGTTCTGTGTGGATCAAGGAGTTGGAATCCATGTTACTTATGGATCCCTTCCAACTCAGGATATTGATTATGTGATTCTATAAATATATAAAGCATAGAAAAATACTCCAGTATTCCAAACAACACAGAGACAAAGAGTAATTTAAAAAATATCCAATAATTGTAAAAACTCTTATCGCCCAAAGCCATAGCTGCCTTACTATCCACTAAAACTCAGTGCTTCTTCCTATTTTTAAATATGATTTCCTTGTCCTTATTCCTGTGAAAGTCTTGCATTTCAAGATCTTTGTCGTCAGCAGCAAATCAGCATACACATGACTGTATTCTGCATGAATAAGTGATAAGTGCAAGCACTTAAATTTGAAAATCCATCTGAATTTTTGTTATCTTCAGATAAGATATTAGCAGCATAAATAAGCATTTTAAAATATATGTATATCATAGATGTAGAAAGCTTTAATGAACACCATTCCCTAAAAACAACAACAACAAATCTCAATTAAAAATAATTTATTTTTAACAATAAAAATAGATATTATTTATTTATTTATTTAATTGCCAGTCTAAAAATGATGTTTAAGTTCGAAAAATATATACTGAGTTACAAGAAGGGAAAAATAATGTTATTTTCCTGCCTACTGGAGACATCAGCAGGTATGTTCCTATTTCAGGATTCAGATGAGCATTCCATGACAGCAGATTATCTAGGGATAAATACAGCTATAATTTTAAGGTATAATTCAGAAAAACCTACTAATCCTATGGATTTAAATACACATTCTAATACTTCAGTGAATTGGGCTAATTTTCTCTAAGAAAAAGAGGTTCTATTTTGAAACCAATTTGAAAAGTTTGTATTTTTCCCAAGAAATATCCTTTCTCTTTCACAGAACAGGGGATAAAATTCTGCCATTGCACATGCAATCAGGATTTTATGTGGTGTTTTGAAGCCTTTGAAATATTAGTTGCTAGATATAGAAATTAAAATAACCAGACAGATAATATATCAGTTTGCATCTTTATACCATTGTCAACAATTTTGCACTGAATCATGAAGAAAGCTCACTTTACACATCTCCTGGATTTTAAAAACACGGTCTTATATACATACATATATATATATATGTACATATATATATATACATGGATTCTTATTCTCTGCAGTCTGCCATAAAATAGTTCAATCTGAATTTGAACTTCCAAAAAAGAAAAAAAAATAAATAAATCATGCCATGTTCTTTCATTACTAATCAGGATTAAAACCTTAAAACCTACAAAGTGAACTAGTTCACTAAATGTACCACTGATCTCTTAAGTGCTAGCTGGGGAATATGCCTATTGTTATCCTCTCATCCTTAGTTCTGAGTGTATAAAACTATTTAGCATAAGTAACATGTCTTAAAATGTCAATAAACTGACTGTGGTATTTAAGATGTAGTTAGCATTTTTATTGAGCTCTAGTGTTAGCATTTTTGGAAATTGACTTTCATTAATTACCAATTTAAATCCATACTTTGATATCACAGGTCACTATTAAATGTGTCATTTCAACAGTAATAGCTCTTTCCAAGAGCAATACTTCAATTTTAGCAGATTTAACTGTTAGTAATTAGCGTATGCATGTACCCCAAACTATTTATCATGGTAACTAGACTGATTTAGACGTACACAATAGTGCTCTTGCTAAAAGACAATATACTACTTCACTTCTCTTTTCAATAACACTTTCATTTCCTGTAATTTAGCTTGATTAAGAGACACTCCTTATTTACCTATCAGAGAAAATATAATAATTTTAGATGTCAATTACAACTAGGGAGATAAAATTGCTAAATTCTCAACTTTATTTCCTTGTGTTATGTTGAAATCATTTGATATTATTCGGTAATTAGCATACTGTATCAAAGACCTACTGCAATCAAAGAGTTGTGAGCTTCTCTGTTACAAAGTGCACAATTACTGATTTTAATTGAGCCTGAGCAAATTTAGTTTATACTAATGCATAAGCAACATTTGCGTAGACTGCAATTTTAAACCCAGAACAATAACAAAAGTTCAGTCAGTGACCTATCAGGAAAAGCCAAAGCATTTGTTAATATTAAACTAATTTGAAAATAATATTTCTGAATTTTAGATGGAAAATTGAAACAGCATAAACTGATGTTGATTGTTGATTTTATTTATTTATTTATTTATTTATTTATTTATTTATTTATTTTTGTGGGAAGAACCATCCAACAAGTAACACGTATTCACTCCTGAAAAGTCAAATCTTCACATGAAATTTCTGAGAAAAATAAATACTTTTATTTTTTGGTCCCCAGATTTAGAAATTTTTTTCCAAGTCCTTTGTTTCTCTTTGACTAACTGTGATTATTCCATAAAATGCCAATACTAGAAAGATGGTATAGGAAAGACCTATTTAATTGCTTGACAAAATAATTAAACTCAATAAAGACTACTTTAAAAAGACCATGTTTGGATCATCATTAAATGAAAAGTTTTCTAAGTCCAACATGTAGAAGAGATTTTAAAGTTTATTGAAATGGCTGCTATCACAGAATCGCTGAATATCAGGGAATGTAAGGGACCTTGAAAGATCATCAGGTCCCCCTTCTGGGATCAGGTCACACAGGAATGCATACAGGTGGACTTTGAATGTCTCCAGAGGAGACTCCACAACTTCTCTGGGCACCCTATTCTAGTGTTCTGTCACCTTCACTGTGAAGTAGTATTTTCTCATATTTATGTGGAACCTTCTATGTTCCGGCTTGCACCCATTACCCCTTGTCCTATCGCTAGATGTCACCGAGAAGAGCCTGGCTCCATCCTCCTGACACTCACCCTTTACATATTTATAAACATTAATGAGGACACATCTCAGTCTTCTCCAAGCTAAAGAGCCCCAGCTCCCTCAGCCTTTTCTTTTAAGGGAGATGCTCTACTCCCTTAATAATTTTAGTGGCTCTGTGCTGGACTGTCTCAAGCAGATCCTTGTCCCTCTTGAATCGAGTGGCCCAGCACTGTACACAAAACTCCAGATGTGGTCTTTCCTAAACCTTTGTTCCACAGTTTCAGTGAACTGTAACTTCTTTTGAGGTTCAGTATGCTCAGTTAATGACTTTCTGTAACTGTGCACCTGAGTTCAAGGCACAAGTGGAAATGGAACAGCCAAAAAACTTGTTCATATTTCTTTCCTAGGGAGGAAGAGGGTGGGGGGGGTGGAACTAGAAAATAAATTACATAAATCACCCTAACATCCCACATTTCCCAATTTGATTTCCAGATCAACGAGCTTTGATTACCTTTGCTACATGTTGAGGAGAGGGAGGGCATAGCAAAGAAAAGAGGGGGAACTGCATTGTTGAACTTAATAGAATCATAAACCATAAATGTCAGTTCTCATTAATCTTGCTTCTATCTTAAAGTTCTCTACAAAATGTCTGTATTCCTGAGAATAAGGTACTAGATAGCATGAGTTAAGTTATACCACACACACACACACACACACACACACACACACTTCTTCATAGTCCAGGACATCTCTGTGTTACTCATTTAGGTAAGTTAATATTGTATATCATTTGCTTGCTCTATAAAAAAAAATCATTACATTATATTTTTTCTTAAAAACAAACAAACAAAAAACATATATAGGCAAAATAAATTTTTGTACTTAGGTTTTATGTATAATATTTTTTAAAATTTTTTCCTTCCTTCCTTCCTTCCTTCCTTCCTTCCTTCCTTCCTTCCTTCCTTCCTTCCTTCCTTCCTTCCTTCCTTCCTTCCTTCCTTCCTTCCTTCCTTCCTTCCTTCCTTCCTTCCTTCCTTCCTTCCTTCCTTCCTTCCTTCCTTCCTTCCTTCCTTCCTTCCTTCCTTCCTTCCTTCCTTCCTTCCTTCCTTCCTTCCTTCCTTCCTTCCTTCCTTCCTTCCTTCCTTCCTTCCTTCCTTCCTTCCTTCCTTCCTTCCTTCCTTCCTTCCTTCCTTCCTTCCTTTTTTTCTTACATGAGAACACATTTTATTCCTATTTTCAGTCTCCTTGTAGTTGTTTTTTACTCTGCTTCCTTTGTTGTTTGTTTGTTTGTTTGTTTTAATTATTTAAATTTTCTTTAACTTCTTCCCATTTCTTTAATCATAATCTTTCAGAGATATTATTAAGTCAGAGTCAGTTTTACCCAAGTTTTATTGAAATGGTCACAAACAGAACAGGTAAATAAATATATATCTAATCCCAAGCAACAACAACAACAAAACACTGGATATTCCAAGCATTTTACTCATCCATGGCAATTTTTGTCATTTCAGATGTTAGTCAACAAACAAGAATATCTAAATCTTAAATTTTATTTTGTAATGGTTTAACACATATCAGAATCTGAGTATCAGACAGTTGCTCTCTCCCTTCTCATCAGGACAGAATGGGGAGAAAATACAATAAAGACAAATCTTATGGGTTGAGATAAGGACAGTGAGAGCACTAATCAATTACTATCATAGGCAAAAGAAAATGAGCAATTTATTGCCATTTAATCCCAAACTGAATCAATGAGAAGTAAAAGTATGGAGGAGCATATGGTGCAGATGGATATGGCCTGAAGAACGCTGCAGACCATGGAAAGCCTTCAGTGGATCTGATTGTCTGGCTCCACTTTGGAGCAACATGTGGAAAACAGAAGAAACAGAAGAGCAGATTGATGACAAAAGAAAAGCAGAGAGGAAGTATTTTGAACTGACCTTCCCCCATTCTCCATTCCCCTGTGCCAGCTGGAGGTAAGAGGCAGAAGGCAGGTGTGGGAAAGGTGTTTTAGTTCTTACTCATCTAATCTTAGGTTTAGGTTATTAACCTGGGGAGGGGGAGGCTGAGAACAGCTGTATGGTACACAGCTATCTACTGCTGCTAAACAACCACCTCTGCTTCTGTGGATGAATATTTTTTAGGTCAAGTATAGTATGTGGTACAACAACTTCTAATCATCCTGCACAGAACTCATAATCCCCTCCCAGCAAGTGACCTACAAAATTCTATACTGAGGTCAAGCTTAACTTAGACTTCATTTGTGTTTTCTTTTATTTATTTCATTTTATTTTATTTCATTATTTCTCAACCTGACAAATCCCACATGAGATAGATTTTATTACAGAATTTTAGTGATTCAATACTAAGCTCCTATTTTTTCTGAAGACTGAATTCACAGTGGTTATTGCATTTACATACACTTGTGTCTGGGTTCTGAGGCACCTCTTCTAAAGACAGAAACAGAAATCATTCCTACTTTCCGTTTTGTAAAAAGAAAAGTAAATTCTGAATGCCACCAAAATCGCATGTGAATAGCTGCAGCATGAAGATTAGTAAACTAGAAACTGGTTTTAACAAAATGTTTTTTCTTCAGCCTGACAAACAACTTTGTCTGATGTCATTTAAAGTAGGCTATACTGCATTGTATTTCACTGAGATACAGATGAATTTCTTTTACTAAAAATCATGAGCTAGAACTATTTCTATCTCAACTTCAAGGCTTTTTTCTTAATTTTTTCTGCTGCATAGTGAAAACGTGTCTTTTTTTTTTCTTTTTTTCTCTTTTTTTTTTTCTTTTTCTTTTTTTGTTCAAATCCAAGAGTACAACATTAAGCTACTCCACCGTAGCAATATAAATCAGTCTTTCATGGTCATCAAGTTAAAAAAACTGAATTTCAGAGAAAAAGAGAGTTCTTTTTCCATAGAGCAAATCATGACCTTTATCTCAAAGAAACACTCAATTCAGACAGATATGATTCATCTTTCCTTATGCAACAAACTATGAAAAAGGAAAATGGTCCTGCACATTCAATTTTTCTTATAATGAAACATGAAGATAAGATGTTAGAAAATGAGAACACAGCAAAATAAAAACTGTGAAGTTAAGAACATGCAGATTTGATTTCACTATTTAATCATTTTGAGGCAGACACTTGCCTTGTTAGAACACAAACCAGTATAATCAATTGCATAGAGTCGATGTCCTAATCGTACTTTCCTTGAAGCTTATATGTGTGTATCTCAGAATTTCCAAGTGTAGACAAGAACCATTTATTTCTAAAGAGCTGGAGAATGCTTCTTAATCTGCAGTGCACTACAGTGTTTTCTTTCCTTAAATACTTTTATTTTATTTTATTTTATTTTATTTTATTTTATTTTATTTTATTTTATTTTATTTTATTTTATTCTATTTATTTATTTTTCACAGAAGAAACACAAGCTCTAGTGATGGGCTCAGTCATACCCTGCAATGAGACCACTGAAGCCTAATGAAACTGGCTGTACTGCAACCTGTACACCTTGGCATCCAACATGATAGGATAGACAGATTCCTCACAGGATTTCTAAATGGCAGAGTTTGAGTGTTTTCAAATCTGTGCTCTAGCCACATCACTACTGCACATTTGGATGAGAGTTGATGTGCACCATGGCCAATTCCACTACCTTTTTCATGTTACTGCCACTGAGAGGGAGTTTAAAAACTGGGGAAAGAAATGGCTTCAGGGCACTTTAGTAGAATATTCCTGTAGACGCTATCAAGGAAGTAGGACTTTTCAACAGCTGCAACTTCTTACCAGCTGAAATACCTCTGACTTTAAGTCATGCTATGAGAACAGTTCAGTTCCTAGAAAGAAAAATTAAATTAATTCAAATAATTTCCTCTGCTATTTTCTCTTGCGCAGAATTTTACATTTATGATTCTTTCATTTAATTATTTCTTTCTGGATTCTCGTCCTAACAGTAGGTGCCAAAGACAGAGACTGAGGCAGAGTGATCAGGCTGTGAGACAAAACTGCCAGGCTGAGAAACATCTTGTAATCAGAGAGGAACAGTGATAAGAGATATTCTGAATCAACAAATGCTGACAGCCCTGTCCTAAGTCCCTGTAAGGAGAAGAAACTAAGAGTTTCCCACCCTGAGGTGACAAGCCACAGTAACATATGGCATAATAACATGGCACTCTGGGCTGTAGTGTCTTTGTAACCTGGTAGAATTAGTGATCTTGAGGAAGATGGGCCTAGTAAAAAGCAAAGACAAGATATGAATTTTTGATAGACCCTATCACTGTGAAACCCTGGAAGACCAGAGTGTGAGACAAAGAGCAAGAACTGTCTGTTTTTGTTTAAGGGCAGACAGGAGGTTCTTTTGATATGCACTGTTAATCCTGTTACTCTTAAGAAACCTTTCATCCTTTATCACTGTTGTTTGGGAGAAACTAGGACCAATTAATTGATTAGAGGAACTATTAGAGGAACAGGAATGGCTTTCTTGTAAGTGAATGGTATATAAGATGTATGTTGAACACAGTGAACGAGAACTATTCTGATGCTACAAGAAACTAAGAGAGCTCTCTAACTCGACTGAGCGCTGACATCTATGTAAGTAATTACTGGATGAGGTTCTCTGGAAAGCTGTAATTAGTGACAAAGGAGCAAAGCAGAAGTGGCAGCTCTTTAAGGAGACCTTTCTGAGAGCACAAGAGGTCTCTGTCCCTATGAGAAGAAAAACAAGTGGAGGAGGCAGGTAACTGGCATGGCTGATTAAGGACTTACTGGTCAAGGTGAGAGATAAGAAGGACATTTACAGGCAACAGAAGCCTGTGGAAGGCCAGCCTGGCCTTGAATGCCTCCAGGGATGGGACACTAACTCCCAGGGCAACTTGTTCCAGTGTGCCACCGCCCTCTCTGTGAAAAACTTTCTCCTAATCTCTAACCTAAACCTCCCCAATCTTAGTTTAAAACCATTCTCCTTTGTCCTATCACTATCCACACTCACAAGCAGGCATTCCCCCTCCTGTTTATATGTTCCCTTCAAATACTGGAAGACCACAATGAGGTCTCCCCAGAGCATTCTCTTCTGCAAGCTAAACAAGCCCAATTCCCTTAACCTTTCCTCACAGAAGAGGTGTTCCAGCCCTCTGATCATCTTAGTGGCTTTCCTCTGGACCCACTCCTAGAGCTCCACATCCTTCCTGTATTGGGGGCTCCAGGCCTGGACACAGTACTCCAGATAGGGCCTCGCAAGTGCTGAATAGAGGGGGACAATCACCTCCCTCTCCCTGCTGGCCATTCCTTTTTTAATGCAGCCCAGAACACAGTTGGCCTTTTGGGCTGCAAGCACACACTGCCAGCTCATATTCAGCTTCTTCTCCATTGGGACCCCCTGGTCCCTCTCCGCAGGGCTGCTCTGAAGGATACCTTCCCACAGTTTGTATACATACCTGGGGTTGCCCTTACCCAAGTGCAGCACCCTGCACTTTGCCTTATTGAACCTCATTAGGTTAACACGGACCCACTTTTCCAGCCTGTTCAGTTCCCTTTGGATGGCTTCCCTTCCTTTCAATATATTGACAGCACCACTCAGCTTTGTATCATCCACAAACTTGCTAAAGATGAACTTGATGCCATTGTCTGTGTCATTGATGAAGATATTGAAGAGTACTGGTCCCAGGACTGACCCCTGAGGGACACTGCTCAGGACCGGCCTCCATCCTGACACAGAACCATTAATCACAATCCTTTGGCTGCATCCAGCCAGCCAATTCCTAATCCATCATACAGTCCATCCTTCAATTTAGAGAGAAGGATGTGGTGAGGGACCATGTCAAAGGCTTTGCTTCTGTAAATAAGTTTATAGAATCACAGAAGCAGTACCCCTTCAAGATCTCCATAAATTCTTTTTTTTTTTTTTTTTTTTTTTTAATTTTTAATGAACATTGACATGACTGCCTTTGCATCAGAGAGAATGTACTTCACATATGACTCTGAGATTCCAAATTATACTCTACTTCTAAAAAGTTCTGTGTTCCTTCTAATGTGTGTATATGTAATATGTTCATAAGTAACTTCAAATTCTTTGTTTATGTTTTCTTGATCTACATCGAGGACAGACCATATCAACCCATATAAATCAGTTCTGTTTGTAATGAATCAGCAACAGAATTATTTACAAAACCAATATAACATACAGAGTATACAATAAAGAAGTGCAAACACCTGAAAATTCACTTAAAACATAATCTCAGATCTTCTATCACAAGGGCAATTGTATCTGTGAAGTATAAAATAGACTGTAGTTTTAATACACAACTGCTGTAGATTTCAAAACAGTATAGAGAAAATACAAGGTCTGCTCTGAAAATAATGCACCCTATTTTATTATGTCAACCCACAACATCAGAGGTGGTTACTGTGGTATGGCAGTAGCTACTGTAACTTCCCACCAATATTACTTTAAACTGTGCTGCAAAGAGCACAATGGAGAAGAGAAGGTTCTGGAGAGACCTTACTGCTTTCTACAACTACAAGAAAGGAGGTTGTAGTGGGTTAGGATTAGCCTCTTTTCCCAGTAGACCAGTGATAGGACTAGAGGTAATGCCCTTAAATTGCACCAGGGGAAGTTCAGGTTGCGTATTTGAAAGCATTTCTTCTCAGAAAGAGTGGTGATGTGCTGGAACAGGTTACCCATTGGAAGTGGCAGAATCAATCTCCCTGGAGATGTACAAGAACAGAGGATATGTAGAACTTAGGGACATGGCTTAATAAGCATGGTGGTGACAGTCTGATGATTGGACTATATGGCCCAAGAGATCTTTTCTAATTTTCATGATTCTATGCTTCTATGAAAGCATGGAAGTGTGCATGAAGCAAAGCTGTGTAATTGAATACCTCCATGCATAAAAAAATTGAACCCATTTATATTCATTAACATTTGCCGAACATTTATGGAGACCAAACAGTGGATGTTAGCACAGTGAGGTGGTAGGTGATGCGTTTATTGTGTTTCAGCAGTGATAACATTGACAGTAGTTCACCTTTGCTGGTGCATATTTTTATTAGTATGGCGTGCAAGTTCTTGTTCATCACTGTTGAAAATGCATAGCTAATGGTGCTATGTTGAAAAATAGTATTCTACAGCTGAGGATTTGCTCTACCAAATAGTGTAATTTTGCTCTTTTTGTATCTGTTGCAGTTTCTGTGGAAATAAACAGGAGGCATTACTTCTAGAGCAACATGTATACATGTGACATATTCAGTACAAACATGTGAGTAGTTCCTCATCTATTGTCATAAAAATGCAGTCATATTCTCTTAAATGAAACACTGTCTTTAGTCTGTATTAAGTAGAAAAATAGCAAGGTGTTTTTTTGTTTGTTTGTTTTGTTGTTGTTCTTTGTTTTGTTTTGTTTTGTTTTAATTGGTTTTGTTTTGGAATTTGTTTGCTTGCTTGCTTACTTGATTTTAGATATGCTATTTGGGACGAGAGGGCAGGGATTTTTATTAAGTATCTGAAGAAAATTTAGAATTCTTTGTATAAATTAAAGTTTAACTCCATGAAATAGAGAGAGGTCTTTCATAGGATAGCTAATTAAATAATTTACAAACGGAAGCCTGTTTTTGATATCTACATAATCTCTCTTCTACTTAAGTACATGAGATGTTTTCCAGGAAAACCTGCTTCACGTAGCCTGGCAAGGTCTCTCACAACTATGTCAAGTGGAGAAATAAAAATTAATACAGGATACCAAATTCCCCACTGTATGTAAATATATATTATACACACACACACACACACACACACACACACATATATATATTCTGCCAAAGAAAAGCACTCCTACATTGCTTGTCTTCCCTTTTTCTTCAATCATAGAATCGTAGAATCATTCAGTTCCAGCACTCTTCCAGGCAGGGACATCTGCCTTTGTCCTTGTAGCAGGAAATCTTCAAATTGTATAATATGCACAATTTTTCTTATTTTTATGTGACTACCTTTGATGACTTTAAGTTGCCTTATTTCTGAGAAAGCATTTTTCTTCATGATCAGCCTTAGTCTATAACGGGTAGAAGTAACCACAGATTAGCATAATAATACCTGATAATGACCACAATATCTCAGTTTCAAAATTATTGTTAAGGAGTTAAAAAAGTTGTTTTCAGCAGTAACTATGGATTTGAAAGAAATTTACTACTGATGACAAATGAACTGTGAAAAATCATTCTGAAGAGAGTTGTAGATTTAGAAAGAAAACATCCTAACTAGTTTAAACTGCACAGTGAATACACTCTGCAAGTTGCAAGCACATATTTCATATTCCAAGAATACTGCTGATTGTATTTACATATCAAATCAAACACAAGGAGCATGAAAAGCAAATTTGTAAAACTATTGATAAGTATAACGTGTTCATTTTATCTAAATTCTTTCTCATTCTTTGTTAGCGTTAAAAATGTGACGATGCTAAAGTTTCAGAATATACTACAGTCCTTGGATATTTGCACAGATCTCTAGGATAAACAAACAAACAAACAAACAAAACATTTATTTTCTGATATTATAAGCCTATGTAGTTCTCTCAATGTCTTTTATTATGGTTAAACCAGAAAAGGAAAAAAATAAAAATAATTACATTTTCTTCTGCCAATTATGTAAAAATATATTTATATGTATATATCTATTGCATGAGACATTCCAGATTGTAGATCTGAAAAGATATGATTTTAATACAGATTCAACATATATGCACTATTCTTGGAACATTCTTGACTTTCACTATGGTAAACAGGGAATTGTCATCTTTGCATGTGTGGCAGATTTTCTTCCTAGCAGTGAATGCAATTACAGTTTAATTTTGTTCTGCTGAAGTTTTTTTTAGAGACATTTTGACCAAAGTTAATGTGAGCTATATAGTTATAGTCTTTGCTTTATAAATTTGTAATTTTACTATCACGGTTCCAGACTGAAGCTTTGAAAATTATAGCATTAAAAATAAATCCTTTTGTGACTTTATCAGCAGACATGGTCCTCATATTTAAAATTTTATGTTCACATAGAACAACTTGAACCAGGAGGCAAATGCAAATGTGTGTGTATTTTGGAATGAAGACTTGAAACAGCTTGTGGTAGCATTCCTTAGCATGCCCTTGAAGAATCAAAGACTAAGTTACAAAGCTTGAAAAACAGAATGTATCATTCCACAGCTCAGCCTGCTTACAGGTGGGTGTAAAGTACTTAAAGTATTTGAGAAGCTTGGTAATTACTTGCAGTGCTATGGAATTAGTAACAGCAAAGCTTGAGCTAACATACAGCAAGTGAAATCATATTTAGAGTAGGACTGGTGAAAAATTCATCTAGTTTCTCCAACAGTAAGACTCAACTACTCAGAATTTTCTTAGAAATCCCCTGGAAAGTTGATAATGCTGCTGTTGTGAGTACTCATTTCCTTGTATCTGGTAAAATTAGTTCTGCTATCTGGTAGGACTCAAGATCATCATGCTAAGGTGGGTTGGAGGGGGGAAAAGCGGGGGGAGGTGAGTCACAGGATGTTAACATGAAAATACACTATTATTCATAAACATAACATTGAACTGCTCATATGCGAATATTTTACTGAGAGTAGTAAACATTATCAAAACAGATGTCAGCCTGAAATTCTTGAATCAATTATTTATAAATAACTCTATAAAAGAAAAAAATAAAAATAAAAAAAAAGTTTATATCCTTTTCTAGTCTTTTCTGCTTTGTCTGAAATAGGCAGGCTGGCACATATATATTAGTATCATAACTCAAACTGTATTTTGCATAATCTCTATTGGAAATAATCAATCAACTCTGTTCTTATGATTCTGTACTTCAAATACTTGTGTCCATATGCATACATTTCCCACACAGATGAGTGCAAGATTCCTCTGTGATTTTGCAAGGTGTGAACATGAATGACTCAGTTTTTATATTTAAGCTTTGAATTTTAAGTAATAAGACTTCTCAATGGCATGTGACCTATGTGATAGTCATAAAAGAAACAAGAGGAGGAAAGCATTATAGTGGTGCAGTGGTAGGAATGCCGCGTTGCAACACCGGGTGTAGGCCCGGGTTCCAATCCCCCCTGTGGTGCAAGTGGTAGAAGTGCCGCTCTGCTACACAGGGGCTCGAATCCCGGGGGTTGGACTCGATGATCTCTAAGGTCCCTTCCAACCCTCACGAGAGTGTGATACTGTGATACTGTGATACTTCAAGTATATGCAGAAAGAAAAAAAAAAAAAAAAAAAAAAAAAAAGATTCCTTCCACAATTCCTTCCTAAAAAAACAGAAGACAAATCAGGGGATGTTTCATGGTCTTCCCTCACACTTGTAGATGGACTTGTCATAATATCATATTTAACTGTTTTTTTTTAATTCATGTGCTTGCATGGGTGAATTAATATTCTTCAATGACATTTAGTTTAAACACATTGATGAGAATATATAAAATGAATCAGGGCTGAAGGAAGGCACTGTGTAAAAGATTTTGTCTGAGAATAAGAACACATGAAAGTCCAATCAATTTCTTATCAGCTAAATAGTCCATCCTTCACATCTGTATCTTTCCAGTTTAGAGATAAGGATGTGATGTGGGATAATGTTAAAAGCCTTGCAGAGGTACAGATGACATCAGTTGCTCTTTCTTTGTCTACTGATCACTCCTTTGTAGAAGGCCCCAAACTGGAAACTAGACTCATTTTACCATCTAGCAAAATTTACAGTACATAAATAGGAAGATAAATTAGATAGAGCTCTTAACATAAATGTTGTTCAGGAACAATGCACGAAGCAGAATAAAATTTGTCTTTTTAGAGAACAGGAAGAAGAACTAGGGAACATACAGAACTTCTTTAAGTTAGACATTCTTCAATATCAGAGTCATGTTATCCGTGAATAACAGCGAGATGCTTCTGTTGTCATGGAAAAAGAAATAATAACAACAACAACAAAAAAATAAAAATCAGAAACTCTATTACTGTTTCTTACAGTGAAACAACTCTGTGGAAGCACTGATAAGGAACTTAAATATCACCTAGATCCACTGCTCTGGCAAACACAGGAACACTTCCCACTAAATTAAGTTGTACAAAGCCCCATCCAACCTGGCCTTGAACATTCCATTCCAGAGATGGACCATCCACTTCTCTGGGCAATCTGTTCCAGTGCTTCATCATTGTCACTGAGAAGATATACCTCCCTAGATATAATCTATACCTATCACCAATCTTATTTTAGTTTAAAACCCCCCTTTCTTCTTCTTCTTTTTTTTTTTTCTTTTTTTTCTTTTTTTTTTTTTTTTTTTTCAGGTATTAGAAGAGAGCAATAAGGTCTCCCCTCATTCTCCTTTTCCCCAGACTAAACAGTCCCAGTTCCTTGAGTCTCTCTTCACAGTGGGAAAGTTCTTCACGGAGCGAGTGGTGAGGTGCTGGAACATGCTTCCCAGAGAGGTTTTGCATGCCTCATCCTAAGGCCAGGTTGGATGGGGCTCTGGACAGCCTGGTCTAGTATTAGATATGAAGCTTTTTGGCCCTGCATGTGACCAGGGTGTTGGAGTTTGATGATCTTCGAGGTCCCTCCCAATCCAAGCCATTCTATGATTCTATGAGTGTGCAGTTGAACCAGGATAGGGTCAAGTTGGTTATTAAGAGAAGGTTCTTCACTGAGAGTGGTTGGGTATTGGAGCAGGCTCCCCAGGGAAGTTTTCATGGCACCATGCCTGCTGACATTCAAAAATAATTTGAAGAAAAATCTCAGAAACATGGTATGAATTCTAAGCACAGTCAGGAGGAGGACTTGGACTCAGTGATCTTTGTAGGTCCCTTTCAACTCAGTATGTTCTATGGTTCCATGATTCTATGACGTCTTTCTTCTTTGTCTTTGTTAAATAACCTCAGCCCCCACATCCTTTCTTCACAGGAGAAGCTTGAGCCTTCTGAACTCATGGCCCTACTCTGTACCTGCTCTAATACATCTCCATCTTTCTAATACTGGAAGCCCTGGCAATGAAAATAGTATTCCAGATGTGGCCTTTAAAAAGCGAAGCAGAGAGGGAGAAACATCTCTTCAGACCTTCTGATTACACTTCTTTCAAAGCAGCCAAGGATACTTTGGCTTTCTGTACTGTGAGCACATATCGCCAGCTAACCCATTAGCACCCCAAAGTTCTTCTCTGAAGGGCTGCTCGCTGTCCACTCACTGCCTAGCCTGCCTTCATGCTTGGAATTGCCCTGGTCCCTGTGAATAACTACTAATGTCTCTTTGTATGGCAACCCTTCTGTCTAGAATGTTGGCTGCACCACAGTGGTGACCACTGGCCTGGTCAGAAGAAAAGAAAAACAGGTTGTGAATTGTGCTTGTACTAGCAAGAATAAAAGGTTAGACTGCTTCAAAACCAAACCTTTTTTCCCCAGTCCAAATCTCTTTCTTTACCAATACTGTAACTTTTGCTAAATAATCACAAATATAGTTTTTTGGTATTCCACAAAAAGCTTCTCTTGAAAAAGGCTGTTTTTAATTCCCAGGTCTTAGTCTTTTGCATAACACTGCCAAGGTCTTGATCAAGGCTTGAACTGCTGGCGAGTTTGTATATACGAAGAGTTTGTATGTACAAAGAGCTTGTATGCACAGTAGATTAATATTTACCTTTCTAGCTTGCTTTTATCTAAAAACAGGAAGATACTTTGTCTTCCTACTATGCATCAGACACTCATTACTCTAAAAGAAATGACACTAATCTTAGTGAGGTACTGTTACATTTGAAAGATCTTAAACTCTAATCAGGAGATCTCAGATGAGCTCTCAAGATAACATCTTGACAATTTCTCAATTTACTTCTCAAATAAATATCTATCTGCTGTTAGCACAGGTAAACACACATATTCTGTCTTTTCAGTCCAATGTCTCTCAAATACAAATGTCATATCTTAAAAGATAAAAATAAGACACACCTGCTAATGCTGTCAGTCAGTTTCAATCAATTTTAAACTGTTTTTCTTTTCACACCATACATAGTTATGTTACAATGTAATTTCAGCAAGACACAACAGAATTTGTTGCATGCATATATTTACAATATGAAATTGAGTAATAATAATAATAACAATTATAATATATGACTAATGATTTTAAAATAGATTCTTGTGAATAG
The DNA here is from genome assembly GCF_054131305.1 of Coturnix japonica. NCBI lineage: Eukaryota > Metazoa > Chordata > Aves > Galliformes > Phasianidae > Coturnix > Coturnix japonica. The sequence goes on from NC_140663.1 coordinate 144,953,506, forward strand.
ATAAATATGCTGTTTCTGTCTTGGTAAGTAATTATACTTTTCAGGCTCAGAGGTATGTTCAGTTCAGATTGGTTGTTAGTAAATAATTTGTGTATTGATCACTTTCCAGGAAAGACAGTAGGAATAAATAAAGATACGGTTTTAACTTTGACCTAGAAGATACTGAGGTAAGGTAGATACTATATTTTCTGTTTTTTGTTTGTTTGTTTGTTTGTTTTTTTCCTAGTTGTATATATCTGTTTTTATACAAGACATATTGAGACAAATTACACTTAAAACTAGTGAACATAACTTTTTAAGTGTTGCGGTTTTATGATTTTATTATTGGTATTCCATTCATTACATCATGTAGTGTACTGGGAACAAAAAGAGATAGTCTTGTGGCTTCCAGTCAGTTTTATCTTTCCCACTGACCAGAAAACAGAAAGGAGAAATGTAACAGCAAAGTTTACTGGGAGCTGTAACACATTAATTCTCTTCTAAGACTCCCAGTGCAGTACATGATGTTATGATGGACACACAATTAGCTGGTGAAAAATGGGCCCATGTAATGGGGATAAAAATTTTCAGATAATTTAAACTTCTGTTGGTGAGGCAGAAAGAGGATTACTATTTGCATATTAATGGCTATAACCGTGTCTTTCCTTTTTTTTTTTTTTTTCTTTTTTTTTTTTCCTCCTTACTGCATACAGAAAACCCAAACAATAGATTAAAATATAAAGCACTGTTGCGTTTGAAAGAGTATCTCTTCAGTTTAAAATACACTACATAAAATAACTCAAAATGTCTATTGAGGCTATTGAGATATAGTATTATCTTGTGATCTCACTGTTAACTACAGATTCCCTTATTACTGTGGAAATGTGGGATGCTTTAAGCTACAGTTACTAAAAGAAATATAAAATTATTTTAAGACAAATATAATTGTAAATAATTATGAGACACTGGATTTATAGCAATTAATTATGTCCTAGAGAAAAAAAACAAAAAAAAAAAAAAAAAAGATTGATATATGTTACCTTCTCTTCTGTACTATATTAACTAGTGTATTCTATTGCATTCTTTTTTGTATGTACTTCTGTTGTCTATTGTTCAAAGTCTTGTGTCTGAAAAATATTCTCACAGACTTCTCCACACATGCAAACCATAGAATTTTACTACAGAGAAAGTGTAAAGAAATTTCTTAACTAATACATAAACATAAAGCAGAAATTGATTTCATAGTCCAGCTACTGTAGGTACAACAGTTTTATGCAATTGTATCCTTATTTTCCATCTTAGTACTTATACATAGGGATTAGACATTAGTAAACTGAAAGGTAATCTTTTGTTATTTCCCATTCTGTAGCTTATAATTAGTAATATTTATAGTGGATGTATATGGATATAGTAAATTTATGGTGGATTTCATGTTTAATTTTTTGTTTGATTTCTTATGAAAAACAATGTCAGCAGAGGGGGAATGTCTTGCATATTTTGATTGCAAAATCTCAACACCTGTTCTAGATTGTATTCATGAAATCAGTAACTTAAAATACACTATTCAAGATATTCAGCTCCTTTTTACACAATTAGTGTTGTAAACATTAGGAACTGCTACATTGCTGACACACAAATGTTTGTGTCGCTACAGATAGCACAAAATGAATGTGAATATGACTGGGCTAAGCTATTTGATTCAGTGTGAGGTTGCCAAATCAAGCTGCAGTAGTTCACGCATTAAGTTACTTTTTCATACAATCATAATTTTTCAAATCAAATGACTCAAATCTTTTCAGTATTATAGTATATGTATAACAGTTCACAGTTAAAGCTATGTATGAAAACAATTCATTAGAGACTTATATTGGTTTATAACATGAATAAACTATTGTTGTAGAACAGATGCACAATTACAGTGAGAAAATCTGTAGGAAAAATCTATTCATGGTTGAACTGGATATCTCTCTAAGCTCAATTGATTATAACAAAGTGGAGTCTATCAAGTAACAAAAGAGTTTAGTCACATGGTTCGTGTGGATACCTATATTTAGACTTGCACTGACAAGTCAATAATCTGGAGTTGAATCCCGCCTAAAGCTTTCAATTCATTTTCCTAGATGTTTTGTCTCTTTTGAAACCCCAAGACTGAGTCATCTATGTAGCGCTAGCAGATACTATGCAGGGTGATTTGACATTTACTCTTTCCTGGATTGTTTGCAGAAGACCAACTCAGATAGTACTAAATATCTATGTTCAGGAAACAAAATAGAGATCTAAAGTAAGGCCTTTATCTTAAGATACTAATATACATCTCTGACACGCTGGGTTGTCTATCTTGGGGAACCATTAACACCTTTCTATCAACATGGATGATGGTCTTTTTTCAACCAATACATATAAATGACAAAATTGCATGAAATGCTGCAAATACTTCTCCGGAAAATGAATAAAAAATTCATAACTGCATTGTAGCTCTTCATACTAAGCTCAGGTGTAATCATGGAATCACAGGTTGAAAAAAGAACTTCAAGATCATCAAAACCAACTATCACCTTGACCTACTGAGACCCAGCACTAAGTGTCTTGCCCACATACAGGTATGAAGACCCTACCAGTCCTCTGGACAGCCTGTTACAATATCTAACCACTCTCTTCATGAAGAAATTCTTCCTAAAGACGAATCTGATCCTCCCTTGATGCAAATTGAGCCTTCTTCCTCACATTCTATCACTTATCAGCTGAAAAAGAGACCCCCACCATGCTACAATCTTCTGAGGAGTAGATGTAGAAAATGATGAGACTGCTCTTAGACTACTTTTTTTCAAGAAATAAAGCTCCAGTTACCTGCCTTTATAAAACTTGTTTTCTAGTCTATTCACTATTCAGCTTCACATGCACTAGTAACCTTGTAGTTACTAGTTACTACTAGCACTACTACTACCTTGTAGTTACTAGTTACTTGTAGCACCTCCTTTTAGTGAGGTGCCCAAAACTGAACCTAATACTTGAGATTCAGTCTCACTAGTGCCAAGAATAAACAGACAATCATGTCTCTAGTCCTGCTGACCATTCTATTTCCAATGTAGGCCAAAATGCCATTGGCCTTCTTGGCCACAATGGTACTCTATTAAGTCATGTTCAAACAACTACTGACTATCACTCCCAGGATTCTTCTGCCTTGCTACTTTCCAACCACTCTTCTCTGAGTCTCTCTTGCTGCACTGGGTTATTATGACTTAAGTGCTGGACACAGTTCTAACCTTTAGACACTTGCTTTAGACACTTGTCTGAGCTCAGCTTGTTTCACATGCTCGGCCTCCCTTACGTTGCTCAGATTTCCTTTTGGTAAAGACAGGAAAATAATGCTTTCTGTGAACAGGGTTAGTGCATGATTTTCCAGCCACAGGGAGAGAAGCAAGAACTAAAGGCCATGGACCGAAAGCAGAAACTGAAACCACCGCTCTGCCCTTGCTCTGAAATACCACTAGATGAGCACTGGCATAAAGCAGTGACTCAAGTAGTGACCCAGCAAATTAGGTTTGTGAGCAATGGCAGCACGAGCACAGACTTTGTTGAATGTTGTGCCACTGGACATAGCCTATTGATGTAGCCTACACAAATTTTGCTGCAAGGCCTTCCTATCATCAGGCAGTTCAAAATTCTTCCCTTCTAGTGGTTGGGATCTACAGGCCATCTGATCAGGGGGAGCCTGTTGACAAGGTCTTGCTTCTGCTGCAGGAGGTGTCACGCTCACAGGCTCTTGTCCTGATGGGGGGTTTCAACCATCTGGACATCTGCTGGTTTAGTGGCATGGCAGGTGACAGACAATCCAGGAGATTCCTGGAGTCTGTTGAGGATAACTTCCTGGTCCAGGTGGACCAACCCAAGGTGAAGACTTACTGGACCTGGTGCTCACCAATGCAGAGGAGAGCATTAGAGAGGTTAAGATTGGAGGCAGCCTGGGCTGCAGTGTCCATGCCCTGGTGGAGTTTGTGATCTAGAGGAATACACACCTGGCAAAAAGTTGAGAGATTATTCTTTTGCATCCATTATCTCAAAGGTTGCTGAGGACACAGATGGAAAAGTCCAGACAAGTCCTAGTCAAGGTTTGAGAAATCCCTTGTCTGAAGGACACAAATGAACAAGTCCAGGCAAGTCATGGTTAAAGTTGGCAAAATCTTTTGTCTGAAGGCTGTAAAGGACAGAACTATTTTTCTTTTGTTGTCACAGAGCTTGCTTTGTGAGGCCTTTCTGATTATAAGACTCTGACTGGCAACTGCTGACTATCTAGGAGGGTGAATGGTGGGTGTTATTGTGCCACAGCGCCTCTGCTTATGATTGCAAAGGTAAGCAGAAGCAGGACAGGCAGTCTTTCTCAGGGGTGCAGCTTGGAGGAGCTGACCACTGCGAAAGGTGATAATGCTTGTGCCTAGCAACAGAGGTACCACTCCCTTCTGGCTTATCTGTTGGGCCAGGTATGTCACACTAAACTAAGGAGAAAAACAACCCCACCAAAATGGAGGATAAAAGGCCCTCCCTATACCGGGGACTTTGGAGACAAACTCCCAAAGACACCTTTGACAGAGAATTCCCTGAAAGGAAAACCTCGTCGGAAGAACCCCCGAGGCCAGCTTCCTGCGGAGCTTCCTGGCTTTCTCCCATCCCCTGCGGTGATCAGACGAGTTCCTGAGATCAACGGACCTACTGTGTACCTCGCTGGACCCACGGTGGTGACTATCTCTTTTGCTCTCTGCGGAGATTCCTTGCTTATATTTCCTACTTTTCCTATCACCTACCTTCCCTTCCCCATCTCCCTAAAAATGGCTAGGACTTTAATAAACTGGTTGGACCGACATTTGAACTGTTGCTTCTTAAACTCATGCCGGGTATACACATATCAAAGAACCTTGCCTCCCGCCTATAGATTGGAGCACGACACAGGCCAGGGGAAAGAGAGATAAATCACAGCTTAGTGGCCCAGAAGAAGCCTTTTGTGTGAGGTTATCTAAAGGGGGGTAGCCATCTCAGGGGATATTGCACATGACTCTTACCCAAGTGCCCAGAAATGCCACTTTGGCAGAAGAAAAAAGGGTAAAAAAGGGACCAGTTACCATGAGATTAGGTTTCTGTCATCAGATTCCTCACGATGTGATGCCTGCATGCTGAAGAAGAAGGTGTCATATCAGAAGCCTCACAAATTGATGCCTGTATGCTGGTGGACTCTCTCCTGGGCCAGCTACCTGAGACCTTCTCAGCTTCCTTCTGGACTTGCTCTGTAGCTGTACCTGCTTGCTGCCTAAGGCCAGACGTGCTGCCTCTTCTCTCCCCATGTGCTTTTGCCTTGGACCATCAGAACAGCATGCAATGGGACACTGATGGATCTTGGTGGTGACTATCCCTAAAATCAGAAATCGGGTAAATAGGGGCCTTTCACATGAAGATTAAGTATCCTAGGCTTTGGGGAAAATCAAAAGACCAGTGGGACATGTGGGACCAGCTAGATCCATGTGAAACAAGAAAAATGGACAAGAGAGAAATAATTAGACTCGATTATAGAGAAAATATAAAAAGCAATCAGATATACTATGCTCTGTAATTAGTTTGTACTAAAAGTAATTGCAATCTCACTTATTATATCTAGGAATAAATTCAGAGAAAAACAACATAACATGGATTATAAAGTGCAATTAATTCACCATTAGTAACAGCATGGACTGGTTGACTTCCTCAGCTTTTATTCTCAACTGATTGTGGTGTTGTGCCACAAGGGTTAAAAGGTACCGAACATTGTTTTAACCATAGACTTGAGATCAAATCATTCAGAAAATAATGACATCTGGTTAAAATGTTGAAAATAAGCTTTATAACAAAGTGACCATCAATAATTTGACAAAACCATAATGAAACTGTAAACTCAGAATGAATGAAAAATAAAAATAATGATAGCAGATTTGAATTAATGCTTAATAAAAATAATGCTGTTTAACTGAAATTTCTATCAGTGATGATTCTCAAGGGATAAAAGAATGAAGTTTTCTAATATGCAGGAATAAACTGAAAAAAATGGAAAAAATTCACAAGAAGGTTGTGGGGAAATGACTGTTTACATGGGTTGATAGTAAGAGGTCAAGGGGGAATAGTTTTGAGCTAAGACAAGGGAGATTTAAGTTGGATATTAGGATGAAGTTTTTTCACTCAGAGGGTGGTGACACACTGGAACAGGTTGCCCACGGACGTTGTGGAAATATGTCACGGTTTAAACAAAAATCCACCTGCATCCGTGACAGGGGCCTGTGGGCCCCGCAGGGGCCCTAGGCTGAAAGGAAAAAGTTAATTAGGAAAAGAAAACAGCGGCAACGATCTAAGGAGGCACATTTATTTAATAAAATACTATATTGAAATACAGGATAACACAATATAATACAATATAATTGAAAACTGAGCTAACGAATCAAGCAATATAGGAGAGAGAATGAGTCCCAAAACCGAGAGGCCTACTGTGAATCTAGGCGAAACGGTGAAGGCTCCCACACACTCCCCTGAATGCCAGAACTCAAAAGACATCAGTCTAGCCTGCGACAGAGTTAATATAGTGTCCAGGTCCTGTGACCCATCTCTCTGGCCGTGTTGTTCTCTGGGAGATGTAGTCTTCTTCTGTTGGTTGCAGATTCAGTAAAATTCTGCATGCTTTATATGATGTTATGATGTGGAATACTGATAGCAAAATTACAAAATTATTAAGCCATGACAATACCCCATCCCTGGAGGCATTCAAGGCCAGGCTGGATATGGCTCTGAGTAGCCTGGTCTGGTGGTTGGCAACCCTGCCCATGGCAGGGGGGTTGAAACTGGATGATCATTATGGTACTCTTCAACACAGGCCATTCTATTCTATGATTCTATGAAATTCTGGTTTGGATAATCAATTAAATGCAAAAAAAGATGTATTTACTTCGACATTATCATGTCATAACACCACTCTTTTATCCCTTTACTGATTTTCTTAATTTCCCTCCCCATTCCCATAACCTGGAGGACTGATGAGAAGACTACCTATGCTCCTGAGTTCTTCACTGCTTCTTATAGCTCCTTGCAGTCCCTCTATGAAATTCTTCAGGTTGTTGACAGCTGTATCACTAGTGCCTACATTAAACATCAGCAGTGGGTATGAGTCTATGGAATATACATAAGGTCTGGCAGCCCCTGTCATGTCCTTGATGTGGGCTCCTGGAAAGCAGCAGATTTCTCTAGATAGCAGGTCAGGGCAACAGATGATTATCTCTCAGAACAGAATCACCCACCACTATCATCCGTCACTTTTTCTTAGTTGAAGTAGTTGTTATGCAATGGGGAGCAGGTCTGGCTGTCTTACTCAGTACTTCTACTTATGTATAAGCAGAGTGACATTTAGGAAAGTGTTAGAAATTAATGGTCTATTTCTGCTATTTCACCAATTTTTACTGACACACACAGTTCTTCTATGAGTTTTGGATCAAAGCTTTGAGAGTTTTAAGCAGTTCTACCATTTCCTAATGATGACTCAGCTTTCTTTTCAAACTACATCATTCTGCAAGGTGAAGACAAAAATAAAAAAGTAGGATGAAATATTTCTGAAAACCCCTTGAGTAAAACCGGGAGGTTTGGTCACTGGTATAAAACCACAACACTCCTTGACTGTCTCACTCCATTTTATAGGAGGAGGTTTTTTGATATAGGTATACCCAATGTGAGATTAAGAAACAGCAGCTCAAATGTTGGTCTAACCAGTTTATTACAAGGCCTAATCAATCAGGTAGATTGGGAAGGCAAGGCCGGTTACTGTTATGAATTAGGGTGGTGTAGAAGGGAAAGCAGGCAATAGGAAAGACAGGACAGAAATAAGAATTCTGTAAAGTGGAGATAGTCACCACCAAGATCCAGCAGCATCCCTTTGCATGCCGTTCCAATGGCCTGAGGCAAAAGTGCAGGGGGAGAACAGCAGCAGCATGGCCAGCCTTAGGGAGCAAGCATGTACAGCAACAGTGATTCCAAGAGGAAGTGGCAGGTCTCAGGTAGAGGGCCCAGGAGAGTCCATCAGCAGGCAGGCATCTGCTCATGAGGAATCTGATGTCAAACACCTACCCTCATGGTTGTTGGTCCCTTTTTTATCCTCCTCCTTCTGCCATCACGGCATCCTAGGTATTTGGGTAAGTGCCTCCTGAGATGGCTATCTCCTTGGAGATAAGTCTGCACATAAGACTGCTTCCTGGCCATTGAGCTGTGGCTTCTCTGTCTCTCCTTGCCCTTGTCCTGAAAATCTTCAGATAAAAGACTTCACCAACTTTGACCAGGACTTGTCTGGACTTGTCCTCAGCAAGCTTTGAGACAAAGATGCAAAAGAATAATCTCTTATACTGACTTATTCTGAGTTTATTTGGCTCACAAAATTGATTAAGCAAATCCTTTTTAGGATGGTATCAGATCCTTTTCTACAAGCATCCCTACAGAACAAAACTTAATCTCAACCAGTGTGCTTTAGACAAACGCATGTTCTACCAAGGAAAACAAGACAATCACCATTCTCCATTGATATGACAGAGAATTCTCTGACAAAATAGTAATCTTTAAGTTATAACTTACATATATTGTTGGGTGTCCACCTATCATCTCTCCCTAAAAGTTACTGTGTAATAGTTCATTACATTAATTTGTTGACATTAGCTGCCAAATACATTACTAAACAGCTAGCCCCAAGCAATTAGCATTGGCCTGTGCTTAAGTTTGCCTCCTTTGACCTCTGGATTTGGCCAAAACTGTTCCCCTAAAAGACAGCCATATTTTTATATAAATATGTAAATAAATATATAAACATATAAATAAATAAATAAATAAATTGTATTATTATATCCACTTCATACTGGATTAATCCAGTCTGTTCAAGCAGAGGAGTTACATCCAGGCTTCACTGGGAGGCTAAGATCGCAATTAGTTCCCAGTGGCAAAAGGAGAAAAATAAGCTGTATTTTATTTCATGTCACTGGAGGCTTTAAACGTGAAATTTTAACTTCTTGTTCCCACTTAAACACTTCACATATTGAAAATATTCTCTCAAAACAATAAAATATTTTTTTTTAATTAAACAGAATAAATTTAAGTGAATTCAATTTATCAAACTTTTAAAAATGAAATAGGATATTTTCCTTCCAAAAAGATAGTTTAAGCTTCAAAATTGAATTATTTTGAGAGAAAATGTAAACGGTTTCAAAAACTGAAAATGTATCATTAATTCCCTCAGCCTTTCCGATCATAAAAATTGAAACTTCACTAAAAACAAACAAAGAAACAAACAAACAAACATGCAGTTCTCATCTCTTAAAACATACACCTGATAGGGTAAACAGAATCTGTTAGAATTTAACTGGGTATGTTCTGCTGTAAAGATATCAGTGGATCTTTAAAGTGGAGAAAACATAGCAACACCGGACCAGAATTCAGAAGAAAATGTTTTGTATACAAAAGAGTTTTAAACAAAATCCTACAGTACTCTCTACAAATAGCTTTAAGCTTCAATGCCAAATTCAAGTGAAACAATCTAAATGGCAGAAACTGAAAGAATATCAATGGAGAGGAATCCTCTTACCAGGTGAATACTTCATATTAATTACTGTTGAATATGAACATTAACTCTGTTTTGATATGAAAGTTTAAATATTCCTGTAATATAAGATTTGTTTTATTTTGTTTTCCCCCTAGAGAATTCTGCTCGCAGAGATTTCTGCCAGATTGAGTTGTCTTTGTAGAAGGAAAATTCCCATGGCTTTTTATTGCTGATTTCATTTTTATTTTCTCCATAAGCAATCTAATTGTTTTTCTTAAACTCCAGTTTTACTTTCCATGTTATTTGAGAAATTAAGAATTACCTATAGATGTTGCAAGGAAGCAATAAAACATTGATTCATCATACAAGTGCGCAAGAATAATATTCAAAACCAGGCATGGCTTTCTAAAAGAAGTACAATGGAGGGACACTGCAAAAGCATCTTGCTTGTACCTCAGGTTACACTACAGTGTGAAAAGGAGAAACAATTCCTTTCAGAAAGATAGAATGTGAAAAAATAGGACTTGTTTTACTTTGTTAGTACTTTCTGCATTCTCTTTTTTGTCCATAGTTTTGTGGATAACAACAATATTGAAAGAGACATATTTAATGCTATTACAAGGAAGAAATAAAGGAATCAATATATTGATGTTGTAAGGAAAAGAAATGAAATTATCATAATGAACAAGTGAAGAGATATATTTTAAAAAGAATAAGAAAAAAATGGAAGAAGAAGAAAAAGAAGATAAATGATAAAATACAATCTCAGTTTTACAAATTTAGATCAGTTTTTAAGGAATTTTCATTCCAGTGGAAATGCTACGTTTTGTAGGAAAAATTAAAGCATTCATACAAAATAAAACCGATCTTATCTTTTTCTACTTTTTTTCTACTTTATAGGTAAACCTGAAAAATAAATAAATAAATAAATAAATAATTCTTACATTTGGATAATAATTAAGTTAGCCATACAAAATAAGTTGCAGATTTTCAGAGGTTTTTGAGGTCTCATTAAAATTAATAAGGTCAAAATTGCTCAGTACTTAAGAAGTCAGATTGCACAGTTAGTTAACAGTATACAGCTCCAAGTTCCTAATTTTAGACATCATAATTTGGCAAATGTTTCCAGTAAATATTTCCAACCATGTGAAGTTGCAATCCACAGAGCATTTCTGCCATTCTATGATCACCATGCAGCATTACACATTTAAGATTATCTAGATTGTTAATTCCATTACTGTCTTGCAGCATTAATCCTGGTCAATGCCATAAAGACAGAATAGATAACTACTTATGAGATCAGAACTGTAGTGTTGCCAGCTGATAAAGGTTAAAAACATTAGAGCTGATTTTTCCTGTAGGACACAGCATGCTAGAATTTAATTGTAATCTTGCTTCATTACCCATCACATTTTCTATTAAATAGTAAAATGACTGTCTTTATGTCTTTATTTCTCACTTCCTAAATGACTGTCATCGGGGAATATAAACCAGCATTCTTAAATATTTAAATGTATTACTTCATATTGAACATTATTTCATTTCTAAATACATAAGAATTGAAAGCTCAGTTTCTCTGATGAAGAACTTCCAATTTCACTTTTAGTATTTTTGAAGCCATTTTAACTGCATATTATATTTTACCATGAAATAAGGAATCTTATCCCAATAAGATCCAAATAGGGGTCTACATCAGAAAATGTGAGTTCCTTTAAAAATGAAGTGATTAAGGGCTTATGCATAGTTACCATCATGAAAATAACCAGTGTTAATAGAACAGGAGCTCTCCTGAAGATCTTAGGAATTCATAGTAGTAAGAGTAGTAGAAACAATTATGAATTAGAGTATTATTTAATTATGAATTAGTATATTAGCAAGAGCCTGGAATGCTTAGGATAGCCTTCATCTCCAAGCCTTTGCAAGTCAGAATAACACTTTAAATCATGTGAGAATATTTAGCACTAAATATATGGTCTCCTCCAAAAATGGATCATATAATATGTCTTAACTTTCATGTTATAAAGTTTTAAAGATAAATTCTAATCACCTGGATCTATAATTGCTTACTAATTATGAGATTAGGCATCAGTGTTACAGAGTATCACTTTGGAATTGGAAGCATGTCTAGTTTTTAAAATAATTATTTGTTGGAAAATGTGCTATTTCCACAAATGGAATATGTTTTTCATATCCCTGAATGTCTAGATACGGGCTGGGGAATAATATCCCTCCCAGTTTAAGCAAAGAGCAAGTCTGAAACTACCTGATGAGACTGAATGTGCACAAGTACATGATATTCATTCTAGAGTCTTGAACAAGACTGGCTGATATACTTACCAAGATAAGCTTCATCATATTCTAAATGTCATGGACATTAGGGGAAGCCCCTGGTGATTATAAAAAGGGAAACATCCTTCCCATTTATAAGACAAGAAGGAACACTGAGGAAACTACAGGCTGCTGACCCTGACCTCTGTGAAGATCATGGAACAGATGCTCCTGGAAGATATGTTTTGGCAGGTAGAAAATGAGGAGGTGATCTGAAAGTGTCAGCACAGATTCAGCAAGGGCAAATCATGCCATGATAAGACATAGAGGAATGGCTTTAAACTAAGAGAGGGGTGATTTAGCTTAGATATATGGAGTTGGACTTGGATAGTCCTGGGTCCCTTCCAACTCAGGATATTCAGTGATTCTATGATTGGGAAGAAACTCTTTACTCAGAGGTGATGAGGCAGTGGTAGAAATTGCCCAGTGTCAATGGTTTATGGGCTGATTCAGCCTGGTTCTGTGTATGGCTGGGCAGGAGGGCACACAAACCCATGCCCTGGAAAAGGAAAAAATGGGAAAAGGGTAGAGAGATGGTCCTAAAAACAAAACAGCCACAATAGTCTGGGGAGAAAGAAGCCCATTTGCTAAATAAGATACTGGAAAACTGCAAGATATTGCAAGATAACATACTATAATACAATATAATACAATTAGAATTGAAGTTAATAAATCAAATGAGAGAGTGTTTGAAAAACCAAAGGCCTTACTCTAAGTAAGCTGGGGTGATACGGCACCTGCAACAGAGATGAGCCAAATGATCGAAAAAGGGGAGGGCAAGTGTGTAGAATCTAAGACTACACGTTCTTCATGCTCTGCTTTGCGTAACTGACCAATTACCAGGTCAAGGCTAATAACTACACACAGACACTAATTTCATGAACAGTGAAAAATGGCTCTTTATTACTTCATAGTGTTTGTTTATATACAGGCTCTACTTCGTCTACACCCCCTTAAGCTATGCATAATATTATCCCATCACAGAGCAGGGGAAGTCCTGTCACATCACAGCCTGAGTGTTCATGCACACCTACTACAACACAAGTGATTTGTAGATGTTTTATATCTTTCCATCTGAGCAGAAATGGTAACAGAACAGCAAACAGTCCTCTGGGAGATATAGTTCTCTTCTGGGACAGGTACCCGGAACTGGAGCATTAACTCTTTAACTCACAGTTCACTACAGGATGCTATGATATGAAATAACAATGACAAAAATCATGAAACCATAACACCCAGAGAAATTTTAGATTCTCCATACTTGGGATTTGCTCAAGGTTAGGCTGGATGGAGTACAGAACAACTTGATCTGATGACTGGCAGCTCTGCCAGAGCAAGGCAGTTTAATCTGGCTAATCTTCAAGGTCCACACCAAGCCATTCTATGATACGATATGAAAATAAATAAATTACATCTCTATCTATCTATCTATCTATCTATCTATCTATCTGTCTGTCTGTCTATCTATATTATACTGTAAAGGCAGCTTTTAGGTTTAGAAACTAGAATTATTAAAAAAAAATAAATTTTTTTTTTTTAGTTTTAATAACAGAAGTCTCCTTGCCTATAGACAATGTGAACAGCAATAGCAAAACTGATTATAGAGTGAAGTTTGTAATTTCTAAACATAACAAGCACTTTGTTATTTAAAATACTGAGCAATCATTTGAATTTGGTACCAAATCCCTTCATTCTGCTTAACAGCATGAAGATCAAAAGGTTGCTTTATCATTAAAAAAAGATTGCGTTTTACATGAATTCACACAGTATTTTTGATCAAAGGTATGCTCTCAGATAAAGTTGGATGACACTGACTGTTTTTCTAAGGACATTTTAATATTTGTTTCTGCATTATTGCTCTTATTAATGCACTGTATTTCTGTAAACACAGTAAAATATTTATTGTGTATTTATTTTCTCAGTTATTCTAATATATATGATAATGAAAGTTCATACTAATTATTTTCATACAGTTACAAATATGCAAATATTCTTGTTAGTTTCCAATATAACTGCTAAATCTAACATTTAAAAATAAGAGGTAACAATTCTCTATAGTAATACATAGTGTTTTATGCAAATACATTGCTTTCAGAAATCATTTTTACCTATGATTTTAGCTAGCAATGTTAGTATGCATTAATTTAGCAAAAACAGAAAATCATAGAATCATAGAATAGCCTGGGTTGAAAAGGACCCCTATATAAACAATTATTAAAATAGATTTTCGAATAAGAGTGAAGTCCAACTAAAGAAGAGTCAGGACTGTTTTCATAAATGTTGTTGTCTTTCCCCACAATGCTGATAAATCATCCTAAAACAATGCCTACGTACTTTGTACACAAACCTCTTTCTTTTCTGTAAACACAATACTGAAGTAGCTGGATTTTTGTCTGTTTTGTTTGTTTGTTTGTTTGTTTTGTTGTTTCTTATTATTATTTTTAGTTAATTAATTAGTTTTTACCACTCCACATGTTTAGACAGTGATTGAGAACCGGTATGTTTAGGAGAGCTCTTACAAGCAAACTACTGTATTGGTGGGCTGAAGGTTATTGGCATGTTACATGGAGCACTTCAAAGAATTAAACTTCTAGGTTATGACACTGTAACTAAATGACAATTACTGTGTGTGACACAGAAGAATACTAGAATAACTATGGCCCTATTGTTGATAGCAGGAGCAGGGAAGTAATTGTCTTTCTATTCTCAACTCTGGTGAGGCCGCACCATGAGTACCATGTTCAGTTTTGGGGTCCTCACTACAAAAAAGACACCGAGTCTCTGGAGCATGTCTAGAGAAGGGCAACGAAGCTGCTGAGGGGTTTGGAGCACAAGCCGTATGAAGAGTGGCTAGGGAGCTGGGATTGTTTAGTCTGGAAAAGAGGAGGCTCAGGGGAGGTGTTATTGCTCTCTACAACTACCTGAAGGAAAGTTGTGGTGAGGTGGGGGTTGGCCTCTTCTCCTGTGTAAGTGGTAATAAAACTAGAGGGAATGGCCTCAAGTTTTGCCACAGGTGATTCAGGCAATACTGCTTCTCTAAGAAATTAGTACGGTACAGGATAGTCCCTCTCTGGGCTTCCCAGAGAGATGGATCACTGCAGCTAAACTTATTTAAAGCTGCCCTGTGAGCTGCTATTCTTCTTTATAGTGTTAGGTCCCCCAAAATATGAAATTTCCAAAGCAATCAAAAAGCATGGCCACTTTAAAATTTTACCTTCATGTTCCATTGCCTTTTATTTCAACCATGACTGGAGAAAAAATATGCACCAATTTAATTAGCCTTGTAGTGGAAGTGATCTCAGATTATTAAATATCCTTTACACTGTACCTCTAAACATACTCTTACTTGAGCAACTCTGAGTCTTCTCTCCTAACTAGATACATACTCTGTCTTTCTCATTCACAATCCATGCTGCATCTCCTCTCCTTAGCATTTATTGTGTCTCCAGCCTTGTCTATTGTTACTACCTGTACCCATGTCTCTATTCTGTTCTTCTTTCTACAGACTCTTATTTCCAGTGAGATCTAATGTTTGCTTTTCTCTATTCCCTGAGAAGTGAGAAATGAAGCACTGAAAGCCTTGGAGAAGCAGAAGAAGCCCATACAGTCTAGTGCAAGAATGGATCCCTGATCTAACTTTGGTGAGACAGTAGTTTAAGTTCCAGAAGAAGTCTAGCAGATACATTTTCCTTTGTGTAGTAAATATTTAAGAGTTATTTAACTGGTTGGGCTCAGATACAGCATGACATGTGAAAGATTTTTATTTATAATGAGTGACAGAGTGATACTTATGATGAATAAAGTTAGGATAACCTGGGAAATGAAAAGCAACTTTTTAAGCAATAAAGTAAGGTTTCAAAAACATGTTCTGTCTAGAATAAAACCTTAAATTATGAAAAAAGAAGCCTTTGAATGGATTGGTTATGTAAATTGAAGCATATAAAAAGCATGACACAAAAATAAAGGTGTGTTTCAGAAGAATAGTATTTGTTGTCAAAACCATCCTTGAAAACTATAACAATGCATTCATTTAAAAATACTCACCAAAAAAATAAAAATCTCTTTAATGACAAACTGTGATTTCACAACCTGTTTGTGATGAACTAGAATCAGCTCAGTTTGACAACACATCAAAGCTAGTTTAGGACATGCAAACAAAATAAAGTTTTGTTACTCTGTGAGAAATGAAAGTGAAATGAGATCTATGAAGTGGTTAGGTGCATGCAAGCATAATTCCCAAAATTTGATAGGGATTTCGGTGGCACAAACATCTGCCACTGGACATCAGGTTTAAGTGCTAAAGATATTTTCAGAATATTGTAGAGACACACTGTATAACATTTCAGCGAAAAGTGTATACAAAAGAATGTATTCTTCAGAAAGTATAGCAAGAACCATATCATTATTCTTAGAAAATTCCTGAAGCCTATTTTAAAAGACAGACATACTCTAGTTATTAGGAAAAAGACTAGGGATGTCTAATATACACAGGGTTGCAGAGATGCCTTAGAGCAATTTTACAGAATATTTCAAAAGATGAACATTTTTAAGCCTCCCATGTTAATAGAATTAACTAACAGAACAAAATACGTTTTTGCTGAACTTGTAGTTTTATACATAAGCATGTTTAATATTTTAGTCTTATGAATAATAAGCATGTAAATACTAATGATACTGAATTTAAGGAATGCAGCAGTAAGGATAAGCAAAACCAAAAACAAACAAATAAACAAAAACCTGTCCAACTTCCATTTTGAGATACATTCATTTTTCTCTAATTCCCAGAAATTATTAGTTTATTATAAAGGAATAGTAGCTTTGCATGCAGAAAATCTAAGAAAGTTTGAAGTTTATATCAGGAACATAATTTTAGTTGAATCCAAACAACTTAAGAAACAGAATGCCCTTTTATAAGAGATCAAGTACTTAGCAGGTTCACCTTTGCCATCTTAGCATTATAATTGAAATGATGGTGTTCCTGACCGTGTTTTAAGAATTAATAAATAAATATATAAAAGTAATTTTATATATATATATATATATGCATTGTTATAGTCCACCTACACCTTGACAAAATAGTTAAAAAAATAATTTATAAAACAAACAAAACAACAACAAAAAATCTAACTCCCCAGTGGTTATCTTTCTTTTCAGAATCTCAGAGACACCATAGATACACAGATGTCTTTGAACATTTAGTTATTTACTCACCCATACAAACATATGTTCTGGGAAAAACAATGACAATTCAGGTTAACACAGGCAATCACTTAATCTCCCATGACTGTCAGGAGGAGATGATGATAGTAACCTTAAGCACAGGAAAGCAGATGAGGATTTAAGTCCTTCCCAAATAACCCAACTTTTACCCACACCTTCCCTATTAGAGAACACTGAATAACTGTAAAAGTAATAAATTGTAAAAGGTAATAATAAAAAGAGGTAAAAATCATCTGACCAATGAGAGAATAATAAGTTTGTTTTAATAGAAATAACTCTGTTTACAGACACTGTCGGCTACTGTTAATATGGTATATTCTGGATGAGAAACCTCTTTACTCTTACAAATACAGCTGGGTCAGCATTCAGCCAGGAATGTAAGAATTATCAAACCATTAAGAGAGCCAGGAGAGAGAGGAGGTATGACACAATGCAAGAAATAAATATCTGTGTGGATTTTTTGTTGTTGTTTTTCCTCAGAATGTTTTCCAATTTTTAGCCTGTCTTGGTTGTACATTATTTGCATTCCTATTCCAATGAGTAACCTGGTTCCTCCTAAGTTAGATTCAAATTTCCTATTCTCATTACTCCTTCTGTCCCTTGGAATCTTGTGTTCTTGGCAACACAGCAACTCATCTCCAAGGCTGTTTCTCCCCTTCTTTCTTACAGTCCTTACAGTCTTGTATTGTTAAATGTAACGTGAATAAATAAGTTGAGAGAATCTCAGCCTATCAAGCTAAGAACTTATGTATCCATTATCATGATTGATCATTCTGACCAGCAACCCGAGGGACAAACAATATTGTTTTCTTTCTAGTTGGGAAACTCTTTTTCCTCCATTGCACAGGTGTTCTCTGGAGTTGGAGAGACATACAAAATCCTAAGTCAATGTGACAACAAAGGATTTATTATTTATTCACCACAGGAAAGAGAGAGAAACTGCAGAGAGATAGCTACTTAGTTTATACTAACTTCTAGGTGAATGGGGATTTGTAAGACGTGCTTACGATTTTCTGAAGTATGTACCTTGTGCTTAGGTGTGCATGTTGGAAAGATTATATTACCAAGACCAAATAAAATGCTATTTTAAATAAAATCAGTCCACTATTCACTAATTATAGAGAAGGGAGAAAATATCTGTTACAGTTGAGAAAAGCTAGCCAACTATCTCTATAATATTTCAGGATATTAGAGCTTTTCAGGACCAGGGAGAAAAAACAATTTAATTGTTCTAAATAAATAATAAATTAATCTATAATAGCAGGTTTCAGTTCAGTTCAGAAAATAAGAAAAAAAAAATAAAAAAAAGCATGAAGTATTAATCTTGCAGTGTCTTCCTATCACCTGCAATAGATAAAAACAAACTAATATAACTCCCAGTCTTTCTGCAACTATTTGGTGGTAAAGGCAAACTGTGAGCAACAAACTGAGCTGAATGGTGAGAAAAGGAACACAGAAGTTTCTCCTTAATACCACTGAAATACTTAGTATCTAATTTTCCTTTCCCCACCTCCCCTACCCCCAAGAATGCATTAATTTCTCTATGCATTGAATAAAAGTATGAACAAGACATATTAGAGCAGAGCACTGTTTAACATACCTCTCTTCAGATTCTTTCGTGTAAAACATACCTGATTATACTGAATCACTAGCAAATGGATAATACCGTCTTGATCAAATTAGTTGCAGAGTTCTCATCACAAATCTGAAGAATAAACAAAGGTGATTGTTTTTTGTTGTTATTTGAATTTTGTCTGTTCTTTTGTAATGTTCCTAATATTGTCTGCATCTGATTGTTCATATCTAATAGGAATATATACACGTTTTTGAGCCACAAAGCCTAATTGTATTCCTCTAAGCTAATGGGATTCTGAAGGGGAGGACCTGAGAGTTCTTCTGGATGAAAAGCTGAATGTGAGACATCAGTGTGCACTTGCATCCTGGAAGGCCAACTGTACCCTGGGCTGCATTAAAAGAAGGGTGGCCAGCAGGGAGATAAATATCCCCTCTACTCTGCCATTGTAAAGCCCCATCTGAAGTACTGGAGGCCACAGTGCAGGAAGGAAGTGGAGCTTCTGGAGGGAGTCCAGAAGAGACCCACAAAGATGATCAGAAGACTGGAGCACCACACCTAGGAGGAAAGGTTGACAAAACTGGACTTGTTTGCTTGGAGAAGAGAAGGCTCTGCAGAGACCTCATTGTGGCCTTCCAATACTTGAAGGAAGAATATAAACAGGAGGGAGAACAGCTGTTTACAAGGGTGGATAATAACAGGACAAGGAAGAATGGTTTTAAACTAAAGGGAGATTTAGGTTAGATATTAGGAGGAAGCTTTTCACTGAGAACATTTTGCCCAAGGAGGATATGTACACCCCGTTCCTGGAGTAATTTAAGGCCAGGCTGGATATGTCTCTGGGCAGCCTGATCTAGTGGTTGGCAACCATGCCCACAGCAGGGGAGTTGAAACTAGATGATCATTGTGGTCCTTTTCAACCCAGTTTGTGATTCTATGATTCTGTGATTTCCGTACTTGAAGAATGCTTACAAATAGGAAGGAGGCCAACTTTTTACATGATCTGATCATGAAAAAATGAGGGGGAGTGTCTTGAAACTGAATGAATGTAGGCATAGGTTAGCTTTAAGGAGCAATTTATTATTTTATTTTATTTTATTTTATTTTATTTTATTTTATTTTATTTTATTTATTTATTTACTTACTTATTTTTCTCAGAGAGTGGTGAGATGCTGCAGTAGGCTACCCAGAGAAGTTGTGGTTGACCCATCTGTGGAGACATTCAAGACCACATTGGATGAAGCCCTGGACAGACTGATCTAGTGGCTGGCAACCCTACCCATGGTGAGAGGTTTGAAACTGGTTAATCATTAAGGTCTTTTCTACCCCAAGCCATTTACAATTCTAGGGTATTTAAAAGTTTGCAGTAGCCAGCAAGTTATAGAATCATAGAATGGCTTTGGGTTAAGGATCATCAGGTTCCAGTTCTGCTGACTTAGGCAGGGTTGCTGACTGCTAGATGAAGCACTAGATAAGGCTGCCTAGGGCCCCATACAGTCTCATTTTGAATATCTCCAGGGATGGGACACCTGCAAACTCTCTGAGCAGCCTATTCCAGCCCCATCTTTTCTCCGGCATCTAAGTGAAAATTTTCTCCTGACATCTAATCCAAATCTCTATCCTTTAGTTTTAAACCATTCCTCCTTGTCTTATTGCTGTCTACCCATGTAAAAGGTTGTTTTCTGTCCTGTTTATATAATCTCCCTTTAAATATTAAAAGGCTGTAATGAAGCTTTCTCTTTTTGGGGGAAATCAAGTTCCCCCAGCCTGTCATATAGGACAGGTACTCCAGTCCTCTAATCATCTTTGTTGCCATCCTCTAGGCCCTTTTCAACAGCTCCACATCCTTCCTGTGTGGGGTCCTCAGGCCTGGACACAGTACTTTAGATGGGCCTCATGAGGGTGTAGTAGAGAGGGACAGTCACCTCCCTCTGCCTGCTGGCCATTGTTCTTTTGACTGAGGTAGATAAGAGCAGTTGCTCTCCTTTCATCCACCAATGTCATCACTTCATTTTATGTCAAATGCCCAAGCTGTAGACCTATATATATATGTGTGTGTGTGTGTCAGTTAAGGATTGTGAGACCATTTTAAGGTCTCAAAATGATGATATTTAGTTGAAATTGTTTCATAGCTGAATTTTTAGAGACTGGTGAGTGCCCACCCTCAGAAAATCTGTTTTCTTAGAGTATTCTTAGGATTTTGACTGACAAGAAGGCTAAGACTGAGATGGATGAAAAGGTTATTGTGTCCCCCATGCCTGCTGTTCTATAGCCATATCCTGAATCGTGGCTGTTGCACCTCATCTCATTCTCTTCAGGAAGCAGATTTACAAGGAAAATGCAGAAGAATAGGGCAGGTAAATGGGAGAGATAACTTTTTTTGCCTTCACAACCTACATAATCTTCCTGCATGCACTGAAAGATGTCCTGTGGAGATGACTTTTCTGAAGATGAACACTCAGCAAATTCTGAGCCTTTTGTAGAACAGTCTCTTTGAACAGTGAAGTCTATAAGTAATAAAAAATCACGTCATACAATATCAGTTTAGGAATATGGAAGATCTCTTCTTGAAATTTTTATTTTAGACTGTAGATTTAATTCTGCATCATTATAAGGGTGCCCATGATACTGCACTGCGTACTATAAAAGTAAGCATCTTGTAACACCTTTGTGATTCTTATAATTATTTTTAAAACGTGAACAGGTAAAGTGATGTACACTGTCTTTTGGCATAGGAAAGCGTAAGCATTCTGGACTTTATGAAACATGGATACACCATTAACTTTGACCACTGCATCATGACATTCACTAAGCTGAACTTCCAGAGTCGGACCAGAGAAGAAGACAACCTTTCCTTTTCGACAAGAAAATATTAGCCCCATACCAGCAGGAAAACTGTGGAATACACTGACTATCTTGACTGGACTGTCCTGCAGTACTTAACACATAGTTAAGATATGGTGCCTTATGACTTCTGTCTGTAGTCAGGATATGGTGCCTTATGAATTCTGTCTGTTTAATCTCATGAGGGATGGATGGTGTAGGCAAAACTTTCCTACCTATGATGCGATAATAGAGGTTGTGAAAGAGTGGGTCTCCTCTATTAGTGAAGATTTTTATGAGTGTGGCACATGGGCTCTTGTTCATCACTAGTAAAAATGTATACTAATGGTGGTGTCTATGTGGAAAAAATAGAATACTGAAGATAAGAATTTGCTCTATCAAATAGTGCTATTGTGCTCATTGTTTCTGTTGTAGTTTACATGGAAATAAAGATGAGGCATTACTTTTGGAGTGACCTATGTAAATGGATGTACTAGTAAAGTTAAAATCCAAACATTTCAGTGCCCCTAGATTTCATGCGGAACTGAAGGTAGGAAGAGTTCAGCTAGAGGAGACGTAAGACATCTTACAGGCAATGGAAACCTTCCTGGACTTCAGAATGTTTTTAATAGAGAACAAGCTTGCTGTTCTATGTCAAAAGCATTTTGATATAGATAAATATTGTTCCAAGCATTTAGCAGATGGGTCTTAACTTTTTGTAAAGCTGACTAGTTCAGAAAAGATTATGTTTTGGTTTCACATATATGTAGGCTTTAAACATGTATTATTCCTTTTCAAATTACATTTTATAGAGTATTATACACTGGGAGGAATTATTCATAAATGGCACTAATAAGTGTCAAACTGCATAGCAAAGCATGTTGAAAATTGTCCTATTAATTAATGGAGTAATTAAGCTTTTGTCAGTGACATATCATATTTCTGATAGGAATAGATGGCCTGTGGAAGTCTGTGCTAGGCAGCTATCCAGGCAGTCACAGTGTTTAATGGATGACAGCAATTTAGTCCAGGTTTACAGTGATGGGACCACCTGCGTGGGGTTGAGCAGACAACCTGCATATACAAACAGCACTTTTGCACTTTTCCCCAGTAAAACTGCCTTGGTTCTAAATTGATGTAGCCCTCCCTAGGATGACACATTAGCTTTTTGCCATTAAACCGTAAGTACTGTTTCTCTGAGCTTTTGTGAAAAAAAGTCAATTAACTTCCAACTTTCATTTCCATTTAATTTTGTATTCTTATTCTATTTGCATATTAATGTGAACATGATGCAAAACTGTTAGACTAAAATACCTTGCTAAGGCTAATAGCATATAATGCATGCTCATTGAGTGTAAGTGATGAAAATATAAAACTTTTACATTCCCAAGTTAAAACAAAACAAAAACCTTTTCAGAAATATGTCTCATCATCTCCAACCCCCTCAAAAAAGGAATGGATGACATGTAAAAAAAATAAACATTACAAATAGGAATGACAGGGGGAGAAATGTTCTAAGTGCAAATCAACTCAATTTTATATGTGTGTGTGTGTGTGCATTACCTTACTCTCTTAGCAACAGATCTCAATTAATTTTAGTATTAATGATTTATAACCTGCCTTTGTTTAACATGGTCTTAGGACTGAATCCAGAAGAGAAAGAGAACAAAAGGGGAAAAAGCAGTGGTGATTTTACTTCAGTGTGTTTACACTGTCCATATGGTCAGATTTATTACCTGCACATCTCAGAATACATCTGAGTATTTTCAAATGTGGATGAAGTAGATTTATTGAGGCAGCGCTGACATAAAATATCCACTGTCTTGTTCAAGATAAAAAGCAGCAAGCTAAATTCAGCAAAATGATCAGTGCAGTTAAACACTGATTTGTGGCTGACCACTATGACAGTGCGCTTCCTGCAAATGAGGCATAACAGAATGGCAGGGAAAGATCTTTTGCTGATCAGCTGCACATTTCCCCTTTCTCTAGTTTCAGACAATTATGATTCTATTTTTTTTTTTCAGTTTCATGATACTGCTAAGCCTTTCTGAATTTAGACATGCAGGTTTAAATAGCATATTTAATGTAATTAAACTGAAAATGTCTTAGTTTAAATTGTTGATGTAAACTTATTTATCATATGTAGAACTGAATCAGACTCACACTGATGACAAAAATATAAAACCTAAGTAAAACAACAAGGTAACACTGTATGTGCAATAATGATTACCTGATCCCATTGAAAAAACATGATTCAGTATTGAAATTTTATTTGGTTTCTCTAAAACAAGATATTGAAACTGATCGAATAGATCAAACAAATATGACTCACGAATGACAGCCTTCATCTTCCTTGCAGTCATGAAAACAGCATGAGTATCAGCTCCCAGAATGACTCTGCTGTACTGGAAGACTACGGACATGAACTGTATGGATTTCAGTTGTCAAAAGTTTTAGAATATTCTTTCAAGCATTCCCGACAACGCTTTGGGAGGTTTGTTAAGTGTCCAATATACTTAAATTAAAATGGTGATTCATGGCAATGCCTCAGACACAGTTACTTTGTCATAAACTATAAGTAATATGTGTTTTTGCACTAGCTCAATGACCAGAAATAGTTATAATGCAGCACTAAAATGGTGTTAGAGGAGAAATCTTCAGTAGTACTGGATTTATCTTAAGGAGGAAATGGAAGCTAAATTGAAAACGCTGACAAAGAATGGAAGGAAGCATAGACAGCTATTTATATCAGTCATAGAATCATAGAATCGCAGAATCACAGAATCATAGAAT
The DNA here is from genome assembly GCF_054131305.1 of Coturnix japonica. Taxonomy (NCBI): domain Eukaryota; kingdom Metazoa; phylum Chordata; class Aves; order Galliformes; family Phasianidae; genus Coturnix; species Coturnix japonica. The sequence continues at coordinate 144,977,802 of NC_140663.1, forward strand.
GGCCTGGGTTGAAAAGGACCACAATGATCATCAAGTTTCAACCCCCCTGCTTTATGCATAGTCACCAACCACTAGACCAGGCTGCCCAGAGCCACATCCAGACTGGACTTCAGCGCCTTCAGGGATGGGTCACACACAGCCTCCTTGGGCATCCTGTTCCAGTGTGTCACCACCCTCTCGGTGAAAAGCTTTCCCTAATATCCAACCTAAATCTCCCCTGTCTTAGTTTAAAACCATTCCCCTTTGTCCTATCACTGTCCACCCTAATATACAGCTGTTCCCCCTCCTGTTTATATGCTCCCTTCAAGTACTGGAAGGCCACAAAGAGGTCACTGCAGAGCATTCTCTTCTCCAAGCTAAACAAACCCAGTTCCCTCAACCTTTTCTCATAGAACAGGTGTTCCAGCCCTCTGATTATCTTAGTGGTTTTCCTCTGGATTTATTTCAAGAGTTCTCCATCTTTCTTGTGCTGGAAGCCCCAGGCCTGGATGCAGTACTCCTGATGGGACCTCATAAGAGCAGAGTAGAGGGGAACAATCACCTCCCTATTCCTACTGGCTGCCCCTTTTTTTATGCAACCCATAACACAGTTGGCCTTCCAGCCTGCAGGCTCACACTGCTGGCTCATGTCCAGTTTATAAGAGCTTATTCTTTTTCATCCTTATCTCAAAGCTTGCCATGGACACAGATGAACAAGTCCAAACAAGTCCTGGTTAAGGGTTGAGAAATTCTTTGACTGGAAAACACAGATGAACGAGTCCTGGTCAAGGGTTGAGATATCCTTTGACTGGAGAATACAGGTGAACAAGTCCTGGGCAAGAGTTGTGAAATCATTTGACTGAGGGACATGGATGGACAAGGCTAGGGGCAATGAGAGAGAGAGATAAACCTCAGATTAATGGCTGGGAAGCAGTCTTTTGTGTGGGCTTATCTCGAGGGAGATGGCCATCTCAGGGGGGAATGCTCATGACTCTTACCCAATGCCACTCTGGCAGAAGAAGAAGGATAAAAAAGGGATCAGTAACCATGAGATTAGGTTTCTGTCATCAGAAGCCTCACAAGCTGACAGACTCTTCTGGGCCTGCTACCTGAGCCCTGCTGCTTCTTCCTGGACTTACCCTGCTGCTTCTTCTGGGTACCTGCTTGCTTTCTAAGGCCAGCCATGCTGCTGCTTCTCTCCCCCTGCGCTTTTGCCTTGGAACACTGGAACAGCATGCAATGGGGACGCTGATGGATCTTGGTTGTGACTATCCCTGCTTTATTAAATTCTTGCTTCTTTCCTATCTTTTCTATCACCCTCCTTCCCTTCCCCATCACACTAATTTGCAATAGCTGCTGTCTTCCCCTTCCTCACCTACCTGATTAAGATTTGTAACAAACTGGTCAGACAACATTTCCCAGTTTAAGGTCCTTGCTCAGCCATGCTGGTCACCCACCTTCTCTGCTCAGTTTCTTCTGCTGGAGGATGGAGAGCTTTTGTGCTCTCAGAAGGGTGTCCCCAAATTGCTGCCAGCTCTGTTCTGTTCCTATGCCCTCAAGGACAGTCTCCCAAGAGATCCCACACAGAGTTCCTTAAGCAACCAAAAGCTGTCCTGACTCAACTTTTTGCCAGACCTGTATTCCTCTAGTTAACAAACTACCAGGACATGACCGCTGCAGCCCAGGCTACCTCCAGTCTTAAAATCTCTAATGCTCTCCTCTGCACTGGTGAGCACCAGGTTCAGTAGGCTTCACCAATTTTGTACCAGGCCTGCATTCACATGAATGGAGAAAGAAAAAGTAAAGATAAAAGAATATTAAAATACACAGTGTGATGGAAAAGTATAATACCACGGATATTTGAAGGAGGAGAATTGTGGCAAAATGTAGTAAAACCGAAAGGATAGTACAGAATATGAGAAAGAGAAATGCATGAGTATACAGTCATTTAATGGAATTTGCCTGCTTCTAATTAAACTTGGAATACTGAAGTTAGAAATTAAACACAATTAAACATAAAAACACTATACAGATATTTTTCCTGTACCTTTTTTTTTTTTTTCCCCCCCCAGTTAAAGTCAGATCATTTTCCAGGAAGCACAGAAAAGTCAGTTACAAATGTTCCTGTTTTAATCTATCCCTATAAAAGCATGTTGTTGGATAACTTCATAATATCTATTTTTCACTTTTCTACATAATTCAAAATCTCCAATAGGACCTTTGAGCTGTTAATTTTAGTGCATCAGCTAAAAGCTGCTTTTTTATTATTTGTTTGATTCATACAGTTTTCATGCTATAGAGACAAAGATACTCTTTAAATATCTAAAATGATTGCTTAATTAGCTGCAATAAAAATAGATATATTATCACAAGTAAGTTTAAGAATAAAAAATATTTTTAACAACTGAGAAACTCTTTGTCTTTGAATGGAGTCAGAGAAAACTCAGTGTTCTTGACATTTTTTCAGATGTTCAGGAAAGAACTGAGGCATTGATTTTAGGGCATAAACATATGAATTACTACCACAAAATAGTCTGTTTCATTTTCATATTTTTGAACTGTAAAATAGAAAATATGACTGGACCGAAAAAATCTCAAAACTATGCCTATTGTTTCACTGAGTGACATAACATTTTCTGTGATGAAAGGCATTTTCTCTCGATCTACTTCCACTTCACAATTAATTTATTTTCAATCTTCCTAAAATTCTGAAAATTGAGAAACAAATTCTGAGGCACTGAAAGTATCCATTTCCAAAGATTTCTTTAAATACATTTGAAGTCCTTTAAAATTAAATCGCTAGTCTATTTCATCTTCCTGAAATATATCCTATAAATAGCAAGAAGGACACATGAAGTGAATAGGAATATTTTAGATCTTTTAAGTTAGAAAATGTGTGCAGATCTGCACACTGCCCACAAACATGCAGTATTTCATTTTTACTGTAGACAAATCTCAGGTGCATATTAGTATTTTGATGCACAAGCAAGCAAATACATCTTTCTACCAGGTGGTGTGATTGATGTCACAGGAGATGCTGCAGAGGATTATTTCTTCCTGAAAACTGAATTGGTGAAATAATTTTATTGCTCTTCTAAAATGACTTTGATTAATCATTTTAGTCATCAACTTAGTTGATTTTATTATTATTTTTTTTTTTAATGACTCCCAAAATCAAATGCTTTAACACTAATACAATGGTGTCAATGCCATATAGAAGACAACTGACACTGTAGTTATATGAGGTAATATATTTGATTTTGAAATCATACTGTTGTTTATACATCTTAAAATCAGTTAATGAAAGCTCCATATTGGTGCATATTGGTATGAAGCTGAAAAATCATCCAATGTAATATACAATTTTAGTAAACAATTTAATAGATGATACTCCAGTTTTAAATTTTTTGTTTGTTTTTGTTTTTGTTTTTCTGTGTGGAAAAATAAAACCAACAGAATGAAAAAAAACTTTTCTGATCTTATGCTGGTTTTATAGAAATCTTGGTTACCAGTTCTCTCCATGACATTTAAGCAAAGGTTAGGGTAACTGGCTCAGATACAGCAACCTTTTTTTACAGGTGAAATGAAATCTGCACAGGAAGAGTAAAGACAATAAGTTCTTATTCATAACTTCTTTATGTTTCCTCATAATTGTCTCTATTTCTCTATTTGAAAACACAGTATTGTTCTTTATTGTTATTATCTTTTAATAAAACTAATGTCTCTGAATCTTCTGACAACTTGCTTGCTAGTATTGTGGCATCTTATATTTTTGGCATATTATGAGAGCAAAAGAAAGAGATTACAACTTATTACCTTCTTCATAAAATAATTTCATCTGGTTAGATCTTGAGTATTATTTTAATTTTTCCTTTCTTTATCAGGATTTTGGTATCATTACTCTAACTTGTAATGCATATCCTTTAACTGGAAAAACAAAACAAAACAAAAAAAAACTAAAAAAAAACAAAAAAAACCACACAACAATAAACAAACCCAGAGAATAAGGAATTACTTGATGATAGAGCTGGACACGTTAGCACTTGTAAAGTGCCTATTTCATTGAAATAGCTGTTAGGAAGGCTTTGATGAGAAGTCGAGTTATTCATATTCAAGTTATTGGGTGGATGGTTGGACTGGGTGATCCTGTGGTTATTTTCCAACTTTGGTGATTCTATGATTCTATGATTCATGTGGAAAGAGGCTTGGATAATTTTCATATTCAAGCTTGACTGAAACTTGAATTTTGAATCATACAGAGCTCTGTTCAGAAACCTTTTTATATAACTTAATACTGAGGATGTTCTCCCACTGCTCATCAAAGTGGGTGAGGAGGGAAGAGGAAGGGAGAGGAGGTACACTGCTTCCTTTTATCTAACTGCTAAAAAGCTGAAAGTTGACCTTTAGTCCATAGAACTAGCTAACATGCTGTAACTAATTTTAGTATGAAGGAATTCAGTTCTCTTAAAAATTAATACATTGACAGTTATAATAATATTACTTATTCTCCCTGTTCATTAAGATTAATCAGAGATGATTAGTACCTAATGTCTGTTTCTTCTTGATGCTGGTGTGGGTCACTAGAGATGCGTCATACATGATGCATAAAGGATGATGAAGAGTCTATTATGATGCTTTCCATTTCTTCTTCCCATTTATGCACATTTACAGTTCAACAAAATATGACTATGTAGGATTGCTGGACATAGCATTTTTAATATTTTCCATATTTACAGTTTTTTCTTGCTCTTTTAAGTGCTAATCTATATATGCCATCACACAGTAATCTGGTAGATAAAAGTTTCAGATTATTTCTCGTTGAACTTCTGTTTCTTACTTATTTTTTTCTGACAAATTAAGCTCTTCTTTCAAATATGACAACAAGTTAGCTGGGAGCAACTGTTTTAATCATACACTTCATGGGAAGAATCTCAAAATCCCCCGTAGCTAGGTCTTGTGAAAGGTCACTCTGCTTTCATCTTTGTCTTGCCCCTAAACCATCTCTTTAAGAAGTTGCTGTTAATTTTGCATCCCTTTGGTCTCATTCTAAAATTGAGAATTTAAGTAACAGTCACAAAATTTCTGAAGTTACTTGGAACTCAATGTTTCAAAAAATCTGAAAATATTCAATATCCAACTATTATATAGATCCTAATGTAATGTCCCATTCTGATTTTTCCTTTGAAACATGAAAATTTTCTGGATAACTCTTTTTCAAATGAATTTGTTTTTAATATTCATAGTTGTCTTCCATATATGTATATGCATTTAAATATACGTATATATATGGAAGGATTTATATAACTTTTACCCTCTAACAATAGCTTGATTCAGTCCACACAGGTTGTTTGGCTTAATTCACTAGATTAGATTTCATTAGATTGATGTAGTAGTCTTCTATCAAGGCATTTCTGCTTTGCCTTCCTTAGTTGTACAAAAGTTAGGAATGAATTCTTGGAAATAAATAGACCTCACTGTTTCTTTCCTGTCTGTAGATTCATAGTTTGATCCTGATTTGGACTCCACCTACAGCTGACTTATCATACCTGCCAACTGGCTTTTTGTAGTTCAAATTAACAAAAAGCCAGTGGGATCATTTGGGAAAAAAATAGAAAAATAGATATTATGCATATTAACATTTACCAAATGAGTTGTTTCTTCTGTAGATTTCAGTTTTCGGACACATCTAATTTTCTTGGTCTCTAATACTAGCCTTTTTTAACGGTTATTCTTTTCTTAAGTTTCTAGTTTCCATTACATCAGTTTTATTTAATCTGCCAGTACTAGCTACTTCTTTCTTAATGGAAAGAAGAAATTGTGCTAATCTCCACTGCTCTGAAACTTTCAACTTTAATATTTTTTCAGTCAGACAGGTGTTTGTGTTTTTTTGTTTTGTTTTGTTTTTTTGTTTTGTTTTGTGTTGTTTTGTTTTGTTTTTTTTTTTTTTTGGCAAAGACATTATGTCATTGACAGAAGAAAAGGGGATCTCTGCCTGCTCCCATTTTAGTAAGTCTACTTTTCCTAATTTCAGACAATAGGAGTCTTACAGGGCCACCTATTCCTTTGCGACCTCTCTAGAGAGTAGTAGTCAGCCCACACTGTGCAAACCAAATTAGCAGTTGCTTTGTCTAGAGCTAATCATAACTTAAGTCCATCTAGTGACACTGCTGTAGATGTGATAAGACTTTATCTGTTTGGTAAAATGATGCAAAATGTAATATCAGTTCTATAAGAATGATTTCAAGAAAGCAAATAGTGACTTTTTGTCTTTTGATTTTTAAAGAATATTTTATTATAAAGATGTTTTTCATACAAATTGTTTAATAATCACAGGAGAAAGTAAAGATCTTTTTAATCCCTGTTTTCAGAATAAATGAATCAATTTTGTATTGTTTTTACAGGAAAGCTATTAATTGCTACAAAGAGGATCAGATTTCTTGTTGATTTGTCATCTGAATGTGGTTCATGATATTTCGTCAATGCATTGTTTGTTTATTTTGTAATTGAGTTTCTAATGCATTTGATTTTGCTTTACTTCACTCCAACAACAACAACAAAAACTATATTGTTAAGGTCTAGAAGGTGCACATTAAAAAAAAAAACAACCAAAAAACCACTTCCACAGGAATTTGAAAATTACCACAACATCTTCTTTGGGGAGAATCTAAGGAAGGAACCTTAATCTTTTCTGCCTTTTGGCTTATTAACTTTAAGTGTATAACTTACTCCGTGGTTGATTCTTGGCTTTTTAGGACATGCTACTCAAGTGAACCAAATCTACAGTTATGTTAAATTCTTCACAGTGAAAATACAATCCACTGAAGCTGATAAGCCTTTACCCCCTTTTTCCTAATGTACATCAAAGGAAAGAATAACTTTTTATGTTTCCAATGCTTGTATTTTAACATGAATTATAACCTCATTTTTAACATATTTTTTTAATGATTTGACCTAGTGCTGAAAACAATCAAAGCATCTTCACCATTCATATTACAATTCTTTCTTGTTAATATTTGAAATATTTTTGCTGACCGTTCAGAAAATATTGGAGTTAAATATAGCTACAAATCAAAGACAGAACTTAGAGCAAAAAAAGGAAGGTTTCGTAACTAGGAGAAAATGTAACACATTAACTCCTCCCATTCCACAAGAGAAAAGGCTAAATATTACAAACGTAACAGGAACATTTTAACTAAAATATCATAAGAATGATGAGTAGTGCACCTGAGTGGTGCTCAGGGAGATGATCTGGCAGAGGGCTGTTAGAGTTAGGGTATAGAATCATACAATCATAGAATCACCAAGGTTGGAAAAGACCTAAAAGATCATCCAGTCCAACAGTTCACCTATTACTAATAGCTCCCACTAAACCATTTGCATGTCTAGGATATTTTGTCTGTTTGTTTCTTTGTAAAATTATTAACATAAACTTATTTTGTATAGAGATAATTTAAATACATATAGTTTTCCTAATAGCTTTCTCCCATCTATACTTCTTCAGTCCTCTGACACCTGCCAATTTTGCCATGAAAGCAAATTTTCTGGGCACTTAATAGGCTTAAAACATGAATATAAAAATAGCATGGCTTCTAGCGGAGCTGAGATCTGAAAGTTTTCGTGGTTGCTGTAATGTGAAAGAACTAAATTTTTGGTAGGGGGAGAATATTATGATCTTTACACTTTTTAAGGACATGAATATCTTTGTAAACACCTGATGAATCTAATTTTAAAAGCTTTGAAAATTGCAGGCAAAGAGATTAGAACTAAGATCGTTGAGTAATAGTTAAGTTTAATTATAAAAGGAAAGATATAAAATGAAGAAAAGAAAAAAGAAATAACTTGTTTAACAGATGGTACTACTAATTTGAAAGTTAGGAGCATACGGTACCTCTCAACTGCCCCTCATTAGAAAAGACAGCCCTCATTTTAGACCTGAATCTCACACCAACCCACTCAGACCTGCTGTTCTCACATATATTACTGTAAATTATTTACATCAGATAAGCTAACTCATGAAAACAGAACTGCTGAAAAATCTAATTTTCTTTTTGAAAAACTGAATTTCCAGAATTGCGCAAACCACTACAACTTCTCGCTATTTAATTGAGAGTCAGATTGATTCTCAAATGAAACAAAAATTAACCAATTATTCTCAATTTGAGCTAGTGAGTACAAAGAGCTCTTGCATTTGTGATCTAATTAGTTAAAAGCAGAACTATTCTGTAGACACCTATGCCTGAACTAATTAATGCAGTGTCCTTCTACATACAGTGGAAAGAGGAGGAAGTATACCTCTAAGTATTCAGGTCATCTGTATTGTTTTAAAATATTTCTGCAGGATGTATGATCCTAGAAATATCTATCCTTTACCTACAGTGAACAAGACATCTGTTGTGACTAGCTTAGATGGAAAAATATTACAATGCAAACAAGCAAACCTAGGAGAGAAGAATCCAAATCTCTATGATTATGTAGACTCTGTGAGTATGTCTGAAAACTATACTTTTTTTTCCCTGAAAATGAACTAAATTTTTAACTTATATCTATCCCAAATATATATTTTTCAGGCTTTTCTAAAACCTTTTTCTAAAAGTATCATCATTGTTCTTTATTCAATCATTATGTCACAAATTATTTACATTTAGTTTCATATGTTTTCTAACAATATAAATAAGCAGAACAATTTTATGGACTGCATAGAATGGTTTAGATTAGGGGTAACATTAAAGTTCCAGTTTCCCAGCCATAGGAATGGCTGCCACCCACCAAATCATGCTGCCCAGGGAACCAGCCTCCAGGGATGGGGCATCCACTGCTACTCTGGGAAACGTGCAAGTGCCTCCCAACTCACTGAGTTTCTTACCTAGTCTAAAACCACTCTACTTTTGTTTAAAGCTGTTATCCTTTTTTCCTTTCACTACACTCCCTGATTAAGTCTCTCCTGTCTTTCCTGTAGGCTCCACTTAAGTACTGTAAAGCAACTAAAAACATTTCTGTGGAGTTTTCTCTTCTGTAGACTGAACAAGCCCAACTCTCTCAGCCTTTCTTCACAGAAAAGGTGCTCCAGCCCTCTGATCAATGGCCCTCTTATGGACCCATTTGCTATTGATCCTATTTTGAAGTGCAGTTTATAATGCATGGATTGAAGCAGAAGCTGTCAGTGTGATGAGCTACTTTGCTATCTTGTACTGTATTCAGCTCCTCTGTTACCAGAGAGCAAAGGATTAAAAAAAACACTGCACTGTATTTGATTGTACTGTAGGAACAGAGCAGATTGATCTATTTTCAAAATGTCTTTCTTCTTTCAGAAAATGCTTTGCATCTGCAATGAGCTCTTATATGGAGAGACATAATTTTTGTGTTAAAGATAAAAATTCATAGGGTATTTTAGAGAGTTGTTCCTTTCACATTTAATAGCTTAACTCAAAGTGCAAAATATTTATCTAGCAATTAAATAAGGCATAAATCATTTACTTGGAAACGTATGTTTGAAGCTGCTCAGCACTTTCCATGACAAAGATGAAGTTTTAGCAGATCAAGATATTGTGCTACATATGTATATATAACATATGTAACACTGATGTGTGAAGTCAGAGTGATCCAGTTATGTTGCAGCTGTATAAGTATGGGAGAACACGGAAGTTATTGCTAAGGTGATAATGCTGGATGTGTGGTTTAGCAGACAAAATACCAATTTTCATATTTAATCCAATAAAAGAAGAGTTCAGCAAGCATTACAGTAAAGAAAAGTTAACATAGAATATACTATTACAGTTTCATTCTTTGTAATCTCTTCTTTTTTCCATAATACTCATTTTAGGTTTTCTTGTTGTTTTATGATTTGTTTACAGTTTTCCTATATAGTTATTACTTTGTTGTTGTTGTTGTTTTTCCACCAGATAGAAATGAATATTTTCTATTTGATTCACTTCATTCAGCTCCTCTTATATATGACTATTATTGTTCTATTCTGGTTTTCTACTGTATTTTGAATCAAGTGTTTGATCTTTTTACATCCTTTTGTATATTAACACATTTGTTGCATTCTTCTGTATATTTACACTTTTATGTTAGTCCTATTTTTCTAATTATTTGATGATTTACTACTTGTATGTGATTCCATATGTACTTTATCTTTTTTTTTTTTTTTTTTCCTCTGTCTTCCTATTTCTAAAAAAAATTAATAGATTATGCATATTTTCTTCCCCAGCCAGCTAACCTTACTCTAGCTCTTCTGTAGCATTGCAAATACCAGAGAATAAAAATTCTGGTATGTTGTGGGCTATTTTAAAATTTCAATACATTCCTAACTTTTTTCTTTTCTGTTTTCAACTTGTGTTACTAAACTGCAAGATGCATGTATATAAATGTAAACAAGAGGAAACAAACAAACAAACAAATAAATAAAACAGAAGTTTGAAGATGAGAAGGCTCTGGGGAGAACTCATTGTGGTCTCCCGTTATTTGAAGGGTGTTAAATAAACAGAAGAGGGAATGGCTGTTTACAAGAGTGGATAGTGAGAGGACAGGGGGAATGGTTTTAAACTAAGACAAGGGAGGTTTAGGTTAGATATTAGGAGGAAGTTTTTCATCCAGACGGTGGTGATGCTTTGGAACATGTTGCCCAAGGAGGTTTTGGATGCTCCATCCCTGGAGGCATTCAAGGCCAGGCTGGATATGTATGTCTTTGAGCAGCCTGGTTTGGTTGTTGGTGACCCTGCCCATAGCATTATTATTAGATGATCATTGTGGTCCTTTTCAACCCAGGCCATTCTATGATTACTAGATTCCATGATTCTAGGAAGAAAAGAGAAAACATGTGTGTCAGCACTGCATTCAAATGTGCTATAAATACATAATAAAAATGCATTGCAGAAATGAAAGATGTTTCTATGTATATTTTTTTCATTTTATTTTTAGTAAATATGAGATTAATTCTTATATTCCCCAAAGATGGATGATTCATATAAGAATCTTGATAAAAAGAAAAGGTAACTTTTTTTTAATGCTACAAAATTAAAAATAAATAACTGTTTGAATTCAATAGAACAAATTTTCACTTTAGATTTATATATATAAATATACATATGATCTCATATTTGCATATAAATATATATATGTGCATATATGTATATGTATATATATATATATGTATGTATATATACATAAGTATATATACGTGTGTGTTTATTTCTGTATATAAAACTTCTTGGCCTTCATATGATCCATGGATCATATGCATGTATATATATATATATGCAACTGTATAAGCCACACTGGGACTATCTTCCATCACTGAATATGGAAATAGTTATCTCAGACATGGAGACAGAGGTTGGCATTACTGTCAGACAGCAGACCTGATCTGCTACCAACAAGGTGGGTAAAAAGATTTGAAATAAATTCCACGAGCAGCCTCCTGGCAAAAAAAAAAAAAAAAAAAAAAAAAAAAAAGTCAGCAACATTTTCCCATGATGAAGTAGAAGAACTTTGAAAGAGTGATTCCTATGACCAGTTAATTGATAATGTTAAACTGGTGCTGCTATAAAGTGAGGGACATAGGCCTACATAAATATTTCTGATTAATATTGAATTTTTCCAAATATGCCTCATATTTCAAGATTTAAGAGCCAATTATTTTCAGAAAGCTTCAATCCAAAAGCAGATTTTTGAGATAATCCTTGTTAAAATAAGTGAATATGGTGCAATGCTGATACTATTTTATTAATGGGCATACAATACAGACACACATATTCATACAATGTAAAAATTAAAACTCAGGCATATGCTGAAGACAGGAAAGAGACTTTGTTAATTTCTTATAGTTAAAAATGAACTTTTAGATATTCTTTTCATATGCATTCATTTTCAAAGAGTCAGTCAAATATAGTAAAGGTATACAAAGGAACACAAGTTAAAATCAGATTCATAATTTTGTTGGAGTAACTCAGAAATGACTACAGACTAGGAGAAGAAATAATTCATTGAGAACAGCTCTGTGGAGAAGGACTTGAGGGTTCTGATGCACAAAAATATTGACATGAGCCAACAGTGTTCTCTTGCAGTCCAAAAGGCCAACTCTATTCTTAGCTGCATCAAAAGACATGTGGCCAGAAGGGAGAGCAGGTGATTGTCCCCCTCAGCCCTTGTGAAGCTTCATCTGGAGTACTGTGTCCAGATCTGGAGCGCCCAGCACAAGAAAGATGTGGCGCTGTTGGAAAGGGTTCAGAAGAGGGCCAGAAAGATGATCAGAGGGCTGAAGAACCTCTCCTAGGAAGAAAGATTGATGGTGTTGGGCTTGTTTAGCCTGGGGAAGAGAAGACTCAGACTCAAGGGAGACCTCATTACAGCATTCTAGTATTTGAAGGGAGCTTATAAAGAGGAGTGAATTCGACCTTTTACACAGATATATAGTGATGGGCCAAAGGGGAAATGGTTTAAAGCTGGAAGGAGGGAGATTTAAATGTTGAGAAGAAATTTTTTTATCCAGAAGGTTTTGAGGAGCTGCAGTAGGCTACCCTGAGAGAAGCTGTGAATTCTCTGTCCCTACAGGTGTTCAAGACCATGTTGGAAGGGGCAGCCTGATCTAGCGTATTGCAACCCTGCCCATAGTAGAAGAGTTTGAACTAGATGATGTTTACAGTGCCTTCCATACTATACCATTCTATGATATTGTGATTCTAAGTGAGTTACCTAGGTAGCCTAATAAATGTTTTTTTGTACAATTTATTGTGATCTTTTAAATTAAACATAATATACATTTGAACGTAATTATATTACATCTTGTTTCTATAAAAACTGCATAGCAGCAAATGCTGATCTTATTTATTCTTTGATGCTTGTTGTCCCTGTATCCAGTCAAATTCTAATCACCTTATAACAGAAAGAAAAATTACAACTGAGTCATTTGTATATATTTTACAAATATTTCATCTCATACATCAGAACATTGTGCCCGGATGCTTAATACATATGTGAATTTATCTGTTATTCTGTCAGTTACTGGGCACAAGGTCTGGTTCCCATTCATTTTTCTCCATCTTCCCTTTCTCACAATTCCATGAATTTCTGTGAATTTTGTGTGGACTATTGAACAGTATAGTTGAGCTTTATTTCAATTCACATTAATTAAATCCATAATGAACACTATGGTTTGAATAAGCAACACCAGTGGGTACTGACTGACAGTAGTGTCTTCACAAAATATTGCAGCATAAGCCTTTGTTTGTTATGTTCTTTCTTTTCTCTTTCCTTTACCATGGTTGCTGACATTTTGACTATATCTAGTGGATGACAATGATTCAGTCATTGCAGTACCATGCAGTGTAATAGGAAAGCACTGCCTGTGACAAAACAAAAATATGGTGTGTACACATGCTTGCTGTATCTAGCTTCCTTGGAAACAAAACAAAACAAAAACAAACAAACAAACAAAAAAACCCTTAACATGAACACAATAAAGGCAATATAAAGTGCCTATTAAGGTACTACAATCATGATACTTTCTCTGTGCATTTGAGGAATTCATTATCATTAATGATCCTTGAGTATAAAGTTCTGGAGATGCGTATTGTTAGCCTTATGGACGTAAGGCATACATTCAGAGTCTGCAAATGAGAATTAAGAGATAACTTGCATTCATTCCTCCACAGGGCTAAAGCAAGGATTTTTTTCCTAGGAACAGGAAATTACTTTGAAATTCAAATTCAAATTTTTAATTAAGAATATAAATAAATAAATAAATAAATAAAACTCAAATGGCAGTATTTTCTACCTAGAAATATTTGTATAGGAGCAGTAATGAATAGGAACACACTGTTTTCTCTGTAATTGATATATTTCCCAGGATCTTGAGATAGTTTTATAGTAATGTGCTTTACTATATCCAAACTTTCTAGTTTTAATTCTTAAAGAAATTGACTGAAATAGTCTCAGACAGAACAAATAAATGCTATTCCCAGAGCTTCAGAAGCTGCTTCAAACTTCAAATATATATATATATATTTTCACCATAGCATTTGTCCTCCAGGTAGGCCTTTGAGATTGGTTCTGCTTCTCCATTCTTCCAAATCAGTTGCATAGAAAGCAAGAGTGATTGCAGTGGCCCTAAGCTATTGATCCACAGATAGCGTGGAATTGGAAGACACCCAAGCAAAAGGACGAAGATTTGACTTATAATCTCTTACTGTAGATGAGAAAGGAATGAGACAAAAATTTTACAGAGCTTTGTGGTTTTAAAAGTCTGACTGTGGAAGATAAAAGAGATGAAAGCTGGAGTGAGACTAGGGTAAGTTACAACAAACAAACAAACAAACAAAAATAAAACAAAAGCAGAACCATTCAGTGTCATTTATTGAATGAGAAAGGAAATGAGTTAAAACTATACACACACAAAAGTACTTTACAAATTCTTCATATAGACACATTTTTCCCATATAAAATACTTTTCCATGTCTTTCTGCAGAAATGGTGAATTTAGGGAGAAGTAAAATAATATTGAAATGGAAACTGAATGTCACTGAAGAAATAAAGTATTCAGAAAGAAATGATAACTTATGATCAGTCTATGCATAACTGTGCTGAACTCCACAGTTCTTGTTAATCCAATTTTATTTTGATAATCAAGAATTTTATAATAGAAAATGAGATTCAGCCAAAGAGGACTACTAGACATATTTTCCCATATCTCTAAGAAAAGCAGAAACTGAAGAATAAAAGACCACCACAAAAGAATGTGTATGAGAATTAGGAGGGTTCTGAGGCTCTGATAATGAAATAAAAGGGCAGCAGGGGTAGTATGTATAGATTTGGCTGTGAGTGCCAGTCAGTTTTTCAAGCAGTGCTGAATTTGCAGATGGGGAATGGTAGCATTTTCTAGAGCATTGGCAGGGAAACCATTCTCATCTTCCCCCCATGAGAGAATTCCTTGAGGTGCCTGAAATCCAAAGGGAGACTTGACACAGTGCTTTTGTCCTAACATTTTTTCTTACTGTCATGCAGTACTGCTGTACTTTTTTGCACTGGTGTTGTGTCTACTCTGCCTCTGATGAGCTCCCTTCAGGACTTCTTTGCCTTGGATGGCCACTTTTTTCTCCCTCTGTCTTTATAAAAACTTACTGGAAATGAGCTCAGAACAAATATATTTCCTAGAGTTATTTTAAGAACACATTTCTCCTCCAGTTCTCACCTTCTGCCTCCCTGCTTTTGCACCAGTAACTATCAATGTAGTTATTTATTTCAATGAAACAAACCTTTATTGTAGTAATATTCTATCTCTTGTTTTCCCCTGCTTGCTTCCAGTGGAA
Organism: Coturnix japonica; assembly: GCF_054131305.1. Lineage (NCBI taxonomy): Eukaryota > Metazoa > Chordata > Aves > Galliformes > Phasianidae > Coturnix > Coturnix japonica. The sequence goes on from NC_140663.1 coordinate 144,993,086, forward strand.
ACTTAGGCTATGCTGCAGCATTACTGGTGAGACAGAAACTTGCTTTTCTTGAGTAGAATTCCTGCAATAACTCAACTAAAAGTGTTTGTCACAGCTGATGGAGGTGGGGGGAGCAAAGGGAATACAAACATGCTGCAGTTTTTCCTGAAGTGCAGAAACATCTGTTTGAGTCACAGGTTGTTTGTTGGCTGAGTTCAGCAGGAGAGAAACTGGCAATTAATCTAAAATGTCACTATATTTGATAGAAATTGTTGCAGAAGGTTTCTAGGGATATAAGGGTAGCTCTGTCAGCTAAAAGTTGAATGTATTTCTGTGATTTATTCATTCATAAAGACTTTAATGCACTGAAATAGTAAACTTTCCTATGAATATAGTCTGCTTGGTGACATTCTGTATAAATTGTGACCTATTTTATGGAAATATATATGTTTCCATGGATAAAAAAGTTCCTTACACCAACAAATTCCTGTCTGTGAGCAAAAGAGCTGTTACAATTTCTTCTCTAGTGAAATAGATTAGCAGATAATCAAATTCACAATGCTTGAGGTCGAATTTGCCCTTTTTATACAAGCTTCTTTGGGCTGACCAGCATGCACAAATAAAAAAGCAGATTTTGAACTTCATGTCACTTCCCTTTCAATGACTTCTATTTGTTTGAAAACAAGATTCCATTTTGAGATCATCCTGAAGTCTTTGGACAAGTGTAAACACCTTCAAAATGCAATTTTCAGGAATCTTGCCTAAACTGAAATTCAAAATATATCATGAAGTGCAGAAAATAATGTGTGTAATATATATGAAGAGGATTTTCTCTAATTTAAAGTATTTTGTTTTCATATCTGTTATGCTTTAACCTGTTGTGATGTCTTTAATATCTCAGTGATATCTGTGCCATTTAAAGGACTGACCAAAAAAATACCTAAAAAGTAAAATCGTTTTAGATAGGTTTTGGGTTAGGTTTTAACAGACTTCCAGATTAGCTTAATTCTTGATCCTTTTTTAAATTTTTATTTTAATTTTCTTGTTATCAATAATTTGCTAATAAATCCTGCGCACTGGATTTTCAATCAAGTCTTACTTCTTTTTTTTTCCTCTTATTCAGATTGATATTGAGCTACCAACTGAAAAATTCAGATTATATACTGCTGTTTTGATGCAGTATAAATTGATATGCAAGTTACTGTGTTGCATTTTTTCTCTCTCTCTGAAGATTCAGAATTTCTCCATGGCACCACAGCAATTTTTTTTAATTATTATTTATAATTTTTTTTTTTTCATTTTGTTTCTTCTTCCAACAATGGAATTTCTAGATTACAATTTCCTCTGTCGTTTGTTTATGAAATATTTTATGTTAGCATAATTGAAATAATAATAATAAGCAGATATCTTAAGTCATTCTAAATACTTACCTATACGGAAAAAAAAAAGAAACCATGAAGATACCAAACCTTTTGTTTGTTTGATTTCTGAATAAGCCATCTTAAGAAGTCAAACAAAGACCATTAAAATTTTCAGCTATGAGAGAAAATATTTTTCAAGTTTTATTTTTTATTTCAGTCTGTCTTTACAGTATATGTCATATATATAGCAGTTTAAAAAAAGTCCATAAGTAAATACATAAATAAATGAGTTCTTCTGAAAAGTAATTGAAATTTATATTTAAAATAGTTAGAATATAACTTTAAATTTGATCAAAAAACATTATTAATAGATAATAAATTTTGGCCTTAAAGCAGACGTTAGTCTTATGATAGGTGACACAGGATATGACTGAACCCTCTATTTCCTTCACAAAGACTAAAAAGATATTTTGCCTATGAGGTTCTAAATTTTGAAGAATGTGAAGGAGATGAAGAAGGGTCATTAGCAAACAATAGCTTATTCCCCATGAAGAAGAACACTATGGTTCGTCTTCTATTTTTTAAAAAGTTTATCTTATGGAAATGATATAAACAAATTTTAATGGAAAAGAAATTCTGTATTAAAGTATTTTCCCTAAGGAAATACTTTACAAAATCATTCTTGGAATTGTTTTAAAGTGGCATGATTTCATTCTGCATTTGGTATTGGTTTCAAGTCATTGAGTTTTCCTTGTGGCTACTTGAAAATCTAGCTTCTCATTCATTAGCAGCCTGAATTAAATTGTCAATAGTTTAAATTATTAAACAGTTGGGGATAGTGGATAGGGAGAACAGTGGAGTATTATACTTGGCATTCAACCAGGTCAGATATGCAGCAGCCAGACAGTCTACAGAGCTTACTAACTATATTGAGTTATTTTTAGTAATCAGAGAAATTTATGAAATGTCAGTCTCACATGTATCAATATCAGAATACCAAGAAAATAAGCAAATGTATTCTAAAACCGAAAAACAGTAATGGAAAAGTCTCCAGTAGATTTTCTTTCTTCACAAGATCTTCTTTTTTTCACTCATCTTGAGACAGAAGTAGCAAGGGAGACTGAGACAACGCATTTACCCAGATTCTGAATATTCCTTTTAGCAAATTAATTCTCATTTTATTTTCAATTTTCCTTTTAGATTTGTTCCTATTTTAGGAAATATGTGATATATAATCAACATGGAGAATTTCAATAAAAACTGGTAACACTTTATGTCTGACAGTAGTGAGATAGTCCTGACAGAGACATTTGGCTATCACAAAGATACAGATCATTAAAAATGGTTAAAAATATTCAAGTGTTTTTGGATTTGTTTCCTTATTCTCATCTATTCAACTTGATAATTTATTTCCCTGACTAATTCTTTACTGCTACTGTGCTGCTAGCAATATGAAGTCCACTAGGATTGATTACTACAGTGTAGTCTGTTTGTATCTTCTGTTTCAATAGGAATCTTTAACAGGGGCGGCTTCTAAGCCTGATATGTACAGTCCTGTTGAGGTACTCCTCAAAGTCGCCAGGTTTTGACAGGTCTAGCAAGTCTGTGTAACATTACAAGAATAAAAGGGTCTGTGTAACAGGAGTTTTACATTTGTCTGAAGGGTAAATCTGTCAGCTTCTACAGGTGACTCCGAGAACAGATTCTCCTACCACACAAGTGGTAGAATTAGTTTTTAGATAGCTTTTTTTTATTTAAGTCTCAGTACTTTGTCCATTTATCACTCATTACTTTTTTCACCTTCTTACTTTTTACTTGTTCTTTTCTTAAAAATACCTTCTTTTGATAGAAACAGTATTTAAACCTGACTTTATTATTTTCCTTATTTTCTTTTTGTAAACATTAATTGACTCAATATCTTTTTATTTGTTTTAGAGATTTTCAGTGGATCCTCGAAAAATAAGGTAGGAATTAATTAACTAATTAATACTTTAATGGCATCTTTCTCATTTGCAATACTGATTGATATCTGTGGTGTTTGGTAGGATAAATAAGCCCCCTTTCACATTAATAGCAGTTTGAAATTCCGTATTCAAAGTTTGAAGCTTTTGCTGAGAATACTGTTCATCTAATTATATATCAGAATTTTATACTTTTAAAAAATTCTTCTCTCTGTACTATGTAGAAAGTACATGTGAGGTGAAAGTATATGACCAGCTACCCTGAGAACAGCTTAATGTAGTTATTTGAATTCTTAAAAAATGCAGAAAGTAGAATATAAAAATAAATTTCCCTAAACAAAGCCTGATCTGAAAGCAATGCCTCCAATTTTATTTTTAATATTTCCTTGTTTAGAATCAACAGCAAGTGTAAATATACATACTCATATATAGCTACAAAATATAGAAAAATTATACTACTATGTCAATTGTCCCTTTGGCATGGCTTTCAAACTGAAGCTTATTTAAGCTTTGGTTCTGGAATGCTTTTATGAGCAATGTCATTAGCTTCGTAGCAGTCCCTTCCTACTCTGAGTTGTGCATTTTGTCTTAAAACAACTGAAATACTTTCACCTAGTTGTGTTCTGCAGGTGTTGTCTGGTAATACCAAAGACATCCTTTCTCCACTCTTTTACAAGGTGGTCTTCAGGTGTTATTAATCATATTTATCTGAAATATACCTTCTCATCCACCTGTTCACTGTGAACCATAGTTTTTTTATCTCACTCCATTCTACAGCTGTGCTGCTTTAACACTGATGGACAGCTGGGCTCTTTCATACTGTTTCCTCATTCCCCATCTGTAGAGGACAGGGGTAGGGGATACATAAGCGAAGCCTCTGGTTTGAGATGAGAATGAGATAATTCATCAATTACTGTTGTGGAAAGTGCAGACTTAATGTAGAAAGATTAACAGAATTTGTGCCCTATAACAGATTAGGGCAATAAGAACTCAAAGGAAAATAAAAGCTTCTTCATTCACCCTCTTCTGCCTCCTTCCCTCAAGCAGCACAAGGTAACAGGGAACAGAGGCTGTCATCAGTTCTTAACATTTTGTCTCTTTGCTCCTCCATGGTCACACTCTTTCTCCATTCCTGCTCCGATGTGAATTCCCTCCCCAGGATGCCAGCCCTCCTATTTACTGCAGTTTTTGAAGAACTGTTCTAATATCCATCTATACCATGGCCTACAGTCCTTCAGGAATGGGCTGCCACAGTATTATCTTCCCATGAGAGACTGAGAGACAAATCCCTCAGGCTTCATACTCTTCAGGGGTCTTCTCCACAGGCTACAAAATGGAGATATAAACTGCCGTGGTTCACCATGAGCTTCTGCTCGAATGTCTGAAAATCCTCCTGTCCTCCTTCTTCACTGAATGTGGTGTCTGCATGGCTTTTTCTCTCACATCTTTTCCCTGTTATCTCTCATTTGCAATTGCACTTTTTTTTTTTTTCTTAATAATATATATATTCTTTATTTATTTATTTCATTTGCTTAACTGTATTATCAGAGAGACACAATAAACATCACTTGTTCATTGGCTCAGCTTTGGCCAGTAACAGGTCCATTTTGAGCCTCCTGAAACTGATTTTTATCTAATGTGAGGCAGGTAGACATTTTCATTACAGGTATCTTGCCATGTAAAATAACACAGCTCAGAGCTGGAACTGAAGGTAAGTTTTTCCGAAGTCAAGTGTTCCTAGCATCAACTTCAGCACTGGCAGCAGATTTTTCCTTTCCAGGTTGCCATAAGATATACATATTAGATAAATGACACTTAGGTAGGTTAATCAAGCTATTAATTTCACACAAGATTATGTTTTCCCCAAATTAAATATGTTCAAAACCTACATCAGAGCTGACGTTTTTAAGAATGTATCAGTAACATCCCTGTATGACTTTCTGCTCAAATGCCCAAAAAAATGTAGCTCCTTGGAGTTAATTATATACTACAAACTTTTCTTCAAATGAAAGCATGATTTAACTATGTGTTTTTAACTGTATTTTAACACATTTCTATCTGAGAGCTCATATCATTCAAACTTAACTTGCTTTACACATAAATAAGAAATTCTGTGTAACAAAAGACTGAAGTTAGAAAGTAAGCATAACCCTGTCAGGCTGCAAGAACCACCAACTAACAAGAACAAAAACAAATTTTAGCACTAATTCTTTCATAACATCATAAGGCGTTCTTATCTCTATAGATGTTAACAGTAAATTCCACTATTTTCAGTGGAACTCAACTCAGTATGAGATGTTATTTTCCAGCATAAAATGAAACATCAACAAAGAAAAAAGTAAAGGATAATTTAATATTAATATTTTTATAACTCCTTTAATGTTCATGTTAAACACTTCAAAAGTATGATTAGTCATTAGAAACAACCTGTCAGGAGAGGGAAATGAATAAATGAATATATTTAATATGAGTTTGTGTTTATACTCCTACTTGCTCTGTCTAGCATAATACTCCAAATACATAATTAGTTTCAAGTTTATAAAAAATACTATTACTGACATTTACTGTCAACAAACACAACATTCAGTTTATTACCAACATCTAAACAGTAATGCTAATCAAAGCAAAACCATTTAATGGAGGATCAACAAGCAAGTGGACATTTCAAAACTTGCTTTATAGGAAAAAGAAAAAGAAAAAAAAAAAAAAAAAAGTGCTTTCACATGATATCTCATGTACCAAACAGTAGCAAAGCTATTTTCTTTGGAAACTTTCCCTTACTGCAAAGCATGGTTTTAGGACTAGAGAGAATGGTTTTAAGCTGCAGAAGGGGAGATTCAGGCTGGACATTAGGAAATATTACTTCTCAGAAAGGGTGGTCAGGCGCTGGAATGGACTGCCCAAGGAGGTGGAGGAGTCACTGACCCTGGGGGAGTTCAAGGAATGATCAGACGTTGTGCTGAGGGACATGGTTTAGTGGAAGCTATTGGTAATAGGTGAATAATTGGATGATCTTTCAGGTCTTTTCATCATAGTATCATAGTCTCGTGCAGGTTGGAAGGGACCTTAGAGATCATCGAGTCCAACCCCCCGGAATTCGAGCCTCCTGTGTAGCAGAGCGGCACTTCTACCACTTGCGCCACAGGGGGGATTCTTTTCCAACCTTGGTGATTCTGTGATTCTTTGACAACGATATTCAATTTTAAGTATATCACCATCTTATTACTTTGTTCATAAAGTCTTCCATCCAGCCCTTGGTGAATCAGACATATAATTTAATTAATCCAAGGCGATTTTTGTGGATTATTTTACATAAAAATGATATAATATAAAATGATACCTTCTACCCTCTGCAATTTGTTGACACAGTTGATAAATAAGACCCTATGCAGTTGCTTGTGTATCACCTTGGGAGAATGAAGAAGAGAATTGAAAGGGCAAGTATGACAAAAAACCTGAGTCAGGGGAAAATAAATAAATAAATAAATAAATAAGGAAAGTGAGGGAGAAGGAAAACAAAGAAAAGAAAAAGCACGGAACAACAACAACAAAAAAGTGCAAAAGTAATCGCTCACCGGTTGCAGACCAGTGACAGTCAGTCACTGAGTGACGACTGTCCTTAAGAAACTACCCAAAGTTCTGTTCCTAAGCATATCATGTAGAATATGCTTTTCACTGGAGTTATTCAAGGCCAGGCTGGGATGGGCTCTGACCACTATGATCTTCCTAAAGATGTCTCTGTTAGTTGCAGGGGAATCGGACTGGATGACATTTAAAGTCCCCTTTCAACTCAAAATACTTTGATTCCACACACCCTTGACCAATTTCAATTATCTGTCCTGGCTATGTTTCCTTCCAACTTCTTGCGTGCCCCCCCAACCTACTAAGTAGCAGGGCAGCATAAGAGAGATTACCAAATGAAGACAATGCATTCCCTATTAAAAATGATCAGATATGCATTTTTTTGCGGGTCAACATGTAATAATCCATACCCTAAATTGAGAGTAAAGCTCGAATGTATACTCCTGATTTGGTAACATCCTGGTTTCAGCTGAGACTGTTAATAGCAAACTGACGTTTTGGTTATTGCTGAATAATGGATATGTGCCAGGCCAGGCCAGGCAAGAAGTTATTCTATAGTTTTTATATGAATTCATGAGCACTATTTTGTTTCCAACTCTCCTTCCCATCCCACTTCTAACTACTTTTGCCACAGAACTGCCGAGAAGCAAAGTCCTGATTTTTATGTATTGACCACTATACAATGGGAGTAAAAGCATTAATAATTGCAAAACAAAACAACAAACAAACAAACAAACAAAAAATTAAAACTTTTGAACACCAAAGACAGATGATAACAATGCCTTTTCTTTTCTTTTTTTCTTTTTTTTTTCTTTTTTTTTTTCCTGTTAAAATCTTATTTTAATTCATTTTTTAAACACATTTTGAACTATATATGCTCAGTACATTCTGCATCTCCTATGGAAATGTTGTATTAAATGGAAAGATATAATTATTTAATTATGAAAGTATTATTGTTTCAGAAAATATTTTAAAATCTGGAATTTATCCATTCATTTCTTTCTAATGTTTAGATAATATAGTTAGCTTTTCTACATTCAAAGTCATTAAAATTCTAAAATAATTATTAAATAGTTAAACATTTGGCATAATTATTTATATTCTTAAGTAGTTATTAATAAAGTACTAAGTGGTCATCTTCTAGTCATTAGTAAAATGTGTAATCCTCAAAAGAAGCATGTACATTTAACAGTCAAAACTGTCTGGCATTCCATTAAAAGGACTGGAAAACTGAAGTTTATATAATGAGGTTTTTGTTTTATGGACACAGCTTGAATAGTTTAGGGAGAATGAAGAGAAAGAATACAGAATAAATGTCAAGACCAAGGTTAAAGCATAAATTACCTCCAAAGACAGATTTAAATTAGCTTGGCCTCTTATCTTGACTGTTTAGAGCAGAGATAATTGCACTGGAGAATGACTACTTCACTTTTTCAGAAGAACATGAAAGTGATGAAAGAGTTACAAAGTCAGTAGCTGATGGTGGGATAATAAAACCTAGAGAAACACAAGTAAAGTTAGTACTACTATTATTTAATGTGGGTAATGTACTTCTGTTATAAAGGATTAGCTTTGCCTTGATCATAATTTTCAATTACATTTGTTTGTAGAATTTTCGATCAAGCAACAAATTTTGTTTCTTTTTTTTTTCTTTTCTTTTTTTTTTTTTATTAATATCAAGTTGAAAATTAATTACAATCCTTCCTGCCCTTAAAGAATGACCACAGAAAAATGACATTCCACTGGATACAGCTGTGCCAGTAGTTTTTGCTGTGGTTTGTAGCAGAAGAAAAATATCCTCCTATGTAAGACTGATGCTTCTGCTTCAAACCAAACTAGAAACTGCAGTACTTTCCTGACAAACACTGGATAAGGAGGATATTCTAAAATGACACAAGAGAGGAGTACAAAACTAACTCTAACAATAGTCAGTGTTTTTATATGAGCAAAATGAAGGTAGAGTTGTTGGGGAAATAATGCATTTCTAGAGCTTCTAACAAAGGTTATTTGTCTGTAAGATGTTTCTGGCAACGTCTAATCATACTATGTATCTGCTTGTTTTTACCACACTAAATTCTAAAATAAGAAGTGTAGGTTTAACAATTGGATACCTGGGTGGCTAGAAGAGTGGTGTGGTAAAAGTAACCAATATGCCAGTATATGAAAATAACTACTGATGAGCTGTGAGCACCCTCACTGGTAATATGCAATCGCTCTGTCCCTTAACAGCAGAAAACAATTCTGTACTACATGCCCTATTGTAACCATGATGAGCCAAGCATACTAAGGGCATCATAGTTTCAATTCTTTGGAGGTTAATTTTCTTCCAGTGCTGTTTATCACTGTTGAAAATAACAGAGATTTTAAAATTCAAAAATATGAAATCCTGTTAGCATGTCTGTTCTAAAAGCTGGGATTCTCCTAAGTAGATTCATCTTACTCGGTAACATCCAGTTTACAGTTATCTTTACCACCATACCATAAGGGGTCTTTTTCTTTCTAGTCTGCAGTCACATCATCTTGATTTTTTGATTCAGTAAGAAACAAGGGCAGGAAATGACAACAAAAGAAAAAGGCTATAAAGTAGTGAAAAATGTTTTCTTATTCAAGCTACAGAATCCTATGGGGTATGTGCCTGGTGAATGTGAAACTGGAGAAGAAATTGTCTTTCTCTCCACACTGTGTTCCTGACCTTATTTTGATTGCATGGGTAGTCAGTGATGCTGAGTTTGTAACTGGTGAAAAATGTTTTATTCACTTGTTGTGTCTATTTTACAGATTCTTTATATATTTGTGGAGTTGTTTGTTTGATTGTTTGTTTGTTTGATGTTTTTACAGCTATAGTTTATGAAACTGCATGTGCCTGAAATGTATTTGCTCTTTAAATGCCAACTATATTTCCCTTCACTATATCAGAAAGTGGCTTTGGGACTGAAGAGTTGGGATGGGTACTCTCACGCCTGTCATACACTAGGCATTGAATGCAAAGATCTTCATAGACACTGGAAGGATTTTTGGGCCCACCATATGAAAAAACAGACAAACAAACAAGACAACACATTTTTTATTAAAAGTATCAAGCATGTAGCATTTCTTCTGTGAGGAAATGCTGAGAGGAACTATTCAGCCTAGAAAAGGTTCGGGGCAATCTCAAAGAAGTATGTGAATAAATACCTGGACAGGAGGTGTGAGAAGTACAGGATCAGGCTCTTTTCAGTGATATCCTGTGCCAAAACAGAAGTAATAAGCACATAGTAGAATGAATACAAAATTTTCCATCTGAACATCATAAAAAACTTCTGTACTGTGTGAATAATGGCACTAGCACAGGATTCCCAGAGAAGTTGTGGAGTCTCCTCTTTAAAGAGCTTCAAAAGCCAGCAGACACTGCTCTTGGTGTCTCTGCTTGTGCAGGAGGGGTAGATTAGATCACCTTCAGACATGAATAGTGACTTCAAGCTCTACCTTCTTCCTCAGTGCTTGGTTTGTTATTTGTTTTTTTTTTCCCTCTTCCTCTGTTACTCTTAACATCATACATTTATTTTAAATGTAGAAAACATTGCATTTCTAGTAACATGGATTTTTGCCAACATTATAATTATTATGTTAATAGCTATGAACTAACACAGCCCTGAGTAGAAAATAGCTTAGAAAATGAACCATTCAGAAGGCACACAACTTTCCTTGACCAGGTAAGTTTCTTCAGTGTTTGTTCCAATCATTTGAAATGTTTTGTTGCAAACATGTGAGGTTAATTTATCATTCAGTAATAAATTTTGTACTTCCACTGAATTCAAGGAGGCTACAGTGTATGAAACACTGGCCCAGAGACACAGGTTAAAATATTAGAAACTGTTAGATTATATCTATCAACACTAGATAATAGCTATCAACAACTACAAGCTGTTCAGAAGGGACAGGTGAGGAAAGAGTGGAGGAGATGTTGCTACCTATACTAGGAAAGGAATATAATGTGAAGAGCTTTCGCTAAAGATAGCCATAAGTATGTTGAAAGCCAGTGGGTGACAGAGACCATAGCAGCAAAGGGAGCCTCGTGACTGGTGCCTACTACAGGACACCTGATCAAGCAGAGCCTATTGAAGAAGACTTCTTCCTGTCAGCTAAAGGAGGTGTTGTGATCACAAGTATTTATCCTGCTGGGGACTTCAACCACCAAGATATCTTATGGAAAATTAGCACAGTGAGCTGTAGGGAATCAAGGATTCAGAAATTCACTGAGGATAACTTCCTGAGTCAAATAATTGACAGCCCCACCAGGGGGTGCAATGCTGGACCTGTTGCTCACAAATGCAAATGTACTGACTAGTGACATCAGGATAGGAGACTGCCTTGGCTGTAGTGACCATGCCATGATGTAGTTCATATGCCTGAAGGATATGAAACAGAGTAAACTGACAAGGGTGTGGAGCCCTGTTAAGATGCATCTCTGAGTCTAGAGAGAATTGGCTGATGTAGATTCCAAGCCACTCTTTATGACACAGCAGCCGGGTGAAGTTCCTGGTGACTGGAAAAATGGCAACTTCACACCCATTTTCAAGAAGGGCAAAAAGGATCACCCTGGGAACTACTGACCTGTCAGCATCATCTCTGTCCTGGAAAAAATCATGGGGCAGATCCTCCAGGAAGTTATGCTAAAGCATGTGAAAGATATTAAGGTTAATACAGGAGAACCAGCATGGTTTCACCAAGGTCAAATCCTGCTTGACTGGTTTTGTGACTTTCTTAGATGCTGTAACTGCATCAGTGGACAAAGGAGAAGCCACTGGTGTCACCTTCCTGGAATTAAGTAAGGTCTTTGACACGTTACCCCACAGTATTCTTCTCTGCTGATTGGAAATCATATATTTCCAATTTCGATGGATGAACTTTTAGATGAATGAAGAGCTGGCTGTAGGATCAAATCCAGAGAATAGTGGTCAATGGCTCAATATCTGGATGAAGATTGGTATCCCCCAGGGGTCAGTTCTTGGACCAATTGACACTTTTTGTATCCTCATCAAGTACATTGACAGTGGGATCAGGTGCACCTTCAGTAAGTTTGCTGAAGACTGTGGGGTGCAGTTGACATGCCCATGGAATGGGATGTCATCCAGAGGAACCTAGACAGGTTTGAACAGTGGGCCCAGGTGAACCTCATGAAGTTTAAAAAATCCAAGTACAAGGTCTTGTATCTGGGTCAAGGCAACATCCACTACCAATACAAGCTAGCGTAAGGATAAAGTGAAACCCTGATTTAAAGGACTTGGGGGTACAGCGGCACATGAGCCAATAATGTTCACACATAGCCCAGAAAACCAGCTGTACCCTGGGCTGCATGCAAAGAAGTGTGGCCAGCAGGGTGAGTGAGGTGATGCTGTCCCTCTACTTTGTGGTAGTGAGGCCTCACCTAAAGCACTGCATCCAGAAGAGTCATGGATCTGTTGGAGCATATCCAGAGGAGGGCCACAGAATTACTCAAGGGATGGAACACCTCTCCTACAAGGACAAGCTGAAAGAGCTGGGGCTGTTCAGCCTGGAGAAAACAAGGCACCAAGGTGACCTGATAGTGGCCTTTCATTATCTGAAGAGGAGTTACAGGAAAGAAGTGGACAGACTCGTTTTCAGGGTCTGTGGGGATAAGACAAGGGGACATGTTTTCAAACTTAGATAGTAGATTTAGGTAGAATATAAGAAAAAATGTGAGGGCTGTGAGGCAATGTAACAGGTTGCCCAGAGTTGTGGTGAATGTCCTGTCCCTGAAGAAGTTCAGGTCCAGGCTGGACCAGACTCTGAGAAATCTGATGTAGCTCTGCATCTCACTGTTCATTAAAGGGGAGTAGGACTAGATGACTGTTAAAGGTCTTTTCTAATTCTAAGGTTTCTATGATTCTATGATTCTGTGATATCTTTACTAATTATACTAATGATGGCATGTTGATCTATTGTGAAATTCAAGTAATCAGTAGCTTGTGGAATAGCAGTCAAAATAAGGCAAAAGCTTGATAGAGGTTGCTTAGCAATTTGGTAAATAAAAAGCATTATCTAATTAGTGAAAAAGCATCATGGAATACTAAGTTTTTAATCTCTGGGGAAACTGGTTTGTTTGTTTTCTTGCTTGTTTGTTGTTCCTTGTTTATTTGTTTTAGAGAACAACTGGAATTATTCAGAATACTTAGCTCTTAGCTCATATCATCCAGGTATAGAGATGCAATTAACTTGTATGAGTTGAGTCCAGTTGCCTTAAGTGTCTGTTCAGTAACTTGTATTCCCAATAAAATCTTCCACTTCAACACTTTGTTCTGAGTTGGATTAACCTTAGAGAAGTTGATAGATGTAATGTGTCTCATCCAGATAAAGTGTGAAAAAAAAAAATAATTCAAGCCTGCCTATATCCTTTATGGAATAGACAGCTGAAACAGTAAGGTTTTCTGCCTGCAAAAGGATGCACATAGGGCTTGCATTAAGAGTTATTTGTTGTTTTCCAGTATGTTGCTAAAAAAGAGAGGACTGCTGTGATCTAGTGATAAACCCAGGCATTCAGGAGTAGCTGTATTAAAGCCCTGTACGTGAGAAATATCAAGTTGCTAAGAAAAAACAAAAGGAAGAAATATACAAGAAACACAACAACCAAAGTATTGTTTTCAGGGTCATTTTAACACAGAGAACTGGGAACTAAGTGCCAGAACTATGTGTGGAAAGGCTACAAATTATGACAAAGAAAAACAGAAAGAGCAGTGACATTTTCTTTTCTCGTACATGCTAGCCTTTTGTGCCCCCAGGTTCCCAAAAGGAAGCTTTGTGCATTCTTTCAATAATGTTAACTCCACAGCAGTGTATTTGCTAGATCAATTACTTTATCTCATACTGCCTAATCACTTACATTTAAATTAGACTTGAAGATAAACTGGAGGTGGGGCTATTATTATTTATTTTTCCTTTTTTTTTTTTTTTTTTTTTAATAGCATGTTTAACAGTCATGATTACAGAAACAAACAAAGGAAAAAAAAAAAATCTCACTATCTGACAAAATGTTAGTGATCCCCATTGTCCCAAAGAAGGCACTTGAAGGTCAAGCTGTTTTAATTTGATATATAGTTTCATAGCAGATGTGCCCAGTAGATGTGCCTAGTTAGGACAGGACTAGAGGTAATGGGATGAAACTACAGCATAGGAAGAAGAACTTCTTTACGGTGAGGGTGATGGAGCACTGGAACAGGCTGCCCAGGGCGGTGGTGGAGTCTCCTTCTCTGGAGATATTCAGGACCCGCCTGGATGCCTACTTGTGTGACGTGGTGTATGGAGCCTGCTTTGGCAGGGGGGTTGGACTCAATGATCTCTAGAGGTCCCTTCCAACCCCTACAATTCTGTGATTCTGTGATTCTGTATATTCTTTATCATAAAGGAAGAAGTAAAATGCTGATGATTAATGACTGTTCATTTTCCTTGCTATGTATATATTAAACTAGAAAGAATAACTTTTTTTTTCCTGTTCAAAAAAAAAACAAACCAAAAACAAAAAACAAAAAAAAAGAATTTATAGGATTACTATTATATGCTTGGCACACTGAGATATCTTCATTGGGAATGTTTGATTGATTTTGATATGATTTCCATTAAAACTAACTTCTGGACAGGGATCAAGATCTGAAGCAGAGATGAAGTCCTTAAAGTCAGAACCATTGTAGTTTTGTTTTCCTTTTTGTTTTAAATAGATACATTATTGGGCAAGAAGAAAAAAGAAAAAAAAAAATCAATCTTGTTTTTCACTATCTACAGATGTCAAAAGGCTTGGGACTAGATCTGCATACGTAACAAACTGAGGATGGAAGTGTATTTTCTAAAGTATCTGAAATTAAATTATAGCATTATCTTTATCTTAACATGATATATGAAAGTAATATGAGGTGCAAAGCTACTAAAGATGTTGTTGGCAGTGTTATGTATATTGTAGTCACTTTTACATTATTATTTGGAAAAAGAAGAAAATCATAGGTACAAGACAACAACATTTAAAGAATTTCTACAAAAAATAATCATTCATGTATTTTTACCTTTTGAATCTCCTTTTAAAAATATTTTTTTTCAAATAAGTTAAGCATATAAACATCCTGATACCACAACAATTATCTCATTTATTTTTATTTTTATTTTTATTTTTATTTTTATTTTTATTTTTATTTTTATTTTTATTTTTATTTTTATTTTTATTTTTATTTTTATTTTTATTTTTATTTTTATTTTTTTCTCAATATTTGATTTCATTAATTCTGTCAACTTTTGCAGCCACAAACACACATGCTGACCTGGCACAATCAAACTTGTCTTTCTTCAACAGTTTAATTTGTCCCCTTTCCTTTCCAGAAATGCTATTGTCAAATCACTTCTGCGTGTATTGGAAAAGTTATCTGAGGAGAACTTGGCAGTCCTGGTGGACAGCAGCTTGATCATGAGCCAGCTCTTAGAATCACAGAATCATAGAATTACTCTTGTGAGCAAGAAGGCCAATGGTATATTAGGGTGCATTAAGAAGAGCTTGTCCAGCTCTTGAAAGAAGTGATCTTTTCTCTCTGCCCTGATTAGGCCATATCTGAAATACTGTGACCAGTTCTGAGGACCTCAGTTCAAAAAAGACAGATTTTATAGAGAGAGTCCCATGAAGGAACACAGAGATTATTAGGAGCCTAAAGCAGCTCCTGCATGAGGAAAGGTTGAAAGACCTGGGACTCCTAGGTCTGGAGAAGGATAAGAGGGAATCTTTTAACTATTTTTAAATATCTGAAGTGTGGGAGTCAAAGAAGATGGGTGTGAACTCTTTACATGACATGCAGTAATAGAACAAGGGCAGAAACTGGAACACAGGAAGTTACATGAAAACATGAGGAACTTTGTCTTCGCTGTCAGAGTGACAGAGCACTGGAACAAGCTGACCAGAGGTTGTGGAGTTTCCTTCTCTGGAAGCCTGTATGAACACTTTCCTGTTCAACCTACTGTAGGGAACCTATTTTAGCAGGGAGATTGAACTCAGTGAGCTCTGGAGATCTGTCTCTTCCAGTCCTTACAATTCTATGTTTCTATGATTTTGTGTGATTCACCCCAGCAAACAGTGTATTAAACTACAGTTAATATTCTATTTATTGAATTATCTGTTACGCTTCTCAGATGAATGAGGTAAGTGCCCTCTTATTTTGGTATTATCCCTATTTAAGTTTAACATCTGTAACTACTCTTTTATGGGAAGAAAACAGAAAGCAATCTAGGAATTAATTCTTGCACTACAGTGGGAGGAGCCTTACTTTTGGAGGTAGTTGTCTCTGATGATATACATCAATTACATAAAGCATTTGCTTCAAGGAAAAGTAAAGTAAGAGACATATCAGTAGTAAAGTTCCCATGTACAAAATTTGTTAGCTTGGCGCTGCTGGCTTGATTCTATGTAGGTAGGTTGCTCTGAAAGTCATGCCTTCTATTTCCTTGGGAAGAGCACAGTAATAGTATTTGATGGATAAAATGTTTTACTACAGAAAAGTATATTTCAAATCAGTCACTGCTATTAGCTAAGCATATTTGCCAGTGATGAGCAAGAGCCTTCATGTCACACTCACAAAAATCTGAATAAGTGGAGGTGACACACTGTCACTGTTGTCACTGCTGAAACACACCACCTACCACCTCACTGTTCTCACATCCACTGTTTGGTCTCCATAAACATAGAGCAGGCATCAATGAATGCTAATAGCTGCAATTTTTTTCTGCATGGAGGAATTTCATGACACACTTTTGCTTCATATACACTTCTATATCAGTCTTCGTTCTATCAGACTGTCCTGCTTCCATCTGCCACGTGGCAGGTAAATGTAATGGAATAACAGCAGGAAGGTTCAACCTCTACTGTAACATTGCTAGCAACTGCTTGTAACATTGTAGGCCAAGATAATAAAATAGAAGGCATTACTTTTGTAGCAGTTTTTATAGAATGGAATGCTAATACACCAATAAACAAATAAATAAATTTAAAAAAAATAATAATCTTATTCCTTATAGGAAAGTGGATTGAGACATAAAATCTAGAAAATATCAAAAATGAAGAGAGGAATCACTATCAATTTTCAAAATATTGCAGTAGGGTTTTTTTTTTCCCCTTAATATTTTTGTACTGTAAATCACTTTTCTGTTTACTCACATTATTACATTTGTTAAATAATATTTTAATATAGGAATACAGATTATATGCGTATGTCCAAAGCCCAAAGGACTGAGCAGAGAAAGACAATGATTCTGTATTTCTTTCTCAGGATTAGATAAACCCATCCAGGAAGCATGAAAATACTGCTATTCATTGCAACGTGCTAGCTATAAAAGTCTTGTAAAGAAGACAACAGAGTAAAAGCATGCCAAGAAGATATTTCAGTCTTAAAAATAAACAAAGAAACAAACAAACAAATAAATAAATAAGTGAATAAATAAATAAATAAATAAAAAGAGGCAGCAAAGGAATCATACAAGGATTTTCAGTAGTGTGTGGAGACAGGACTAAGGGTAATGGGATGAAAGTACAGCATAGGAAGTTCCGCACAAATGTGCGGAAGAACTTCTTTACAGTGACAGTGCCGGAGCACTGGAACAGGCTGCCCAGGGAGGTGGTGGAGTCTCCTTCTCTGGAGATATTTAAGACCCGCCTGGACGCCTACCTGTGTGGCATGGTGTAGGGAGCCTGCTTTGGCAGGGGGGTTGGACTCGATGATCTCTAGAGGTCCCTTCCAACCCCTACAATTCTGTGATTCTGTGCTGAAATAATTTTAGAATATAAACTTGTTTATTTCTGAAGTAATAACTATTGGATACATAAAACAAGTGGGTTACTGTACAAATGGCATTATCATGGCAAAAGTTAACTTTCATTTTGATGGAATGCTACTGTGAAAACACATTTTAATGGAGAATGCTTACCTATTTCTGGACTTTATTCTATGAAGCTACTCTGTTCCCCATGTCAGTTCCTGCTGAGTGTCATGAGCATTTTATGTGATTCAAAATGCAAAAAGAAAAAAGTTTGTGCAGAATCAATTGCCACTATAGAATGACCAATTACTTTTTATGTTACAAACCTTCTGCTATGTTAATATATATGTATGTGCACATTCTGTATACATACCTGCATGTTAATTTGCATAGATGTGCAAATTTTAATACAGAAATCTTAATACTTTGAAAAGAAATATGAAGACAAAGTTTTCACTTCAATAAATGTACAATCTGAAAAACATATTGCAATTCCTTTCATCTGTGTGAGGATCACACACATAATTATCCCTTTAATCTCAGTAGAGTTGCTTGTGTATGCAACTGTTACTCCAAGTGAGTTAAGACTTGGCTGGCATAACATTAAGAACAAACTTAGCATGTCTTCTGCGGTAGGTTTTATAGCAGATGGAATGTAAATTTTTATACTTGGAAAAAAATACTGGGAAAAAAAACAAAAATCCTTGTATAAGTCAACCGTTTAAGTACTTTTAATATAAAATATTAACTCAAAAATTCACTGTGGAAGTTGTCTGTATTGCCTTTCTTTTGATTCATATCCAAATTAGATTCAATGTCATGTAATCATTACATTTTGGGAATAATATATTTTAAAATAAAATAAACTGAATATTGATCAACAGACAGGGATTTTTTAAGATCTGATAACCAGTCAAAGGATAGAAAGGAATGACACTTCATTAGCAAACTAATGGTTAATTTATTTTCTTTTATATCCAATGTTTATTTGCTTGTTTTGTACAAAAGCAGTCCCTAGACTTTAGGAAACTTCATAAGACAAATTCTCTTGAATCTGATCATTGCCATGTTTTATGTCTAAAGACTACTTCCCAGTTGGTTAAAATTCTTCTAGAGTTTAGAAATATGAATATATTCTCTCTTTCTTACTTGAAATTCTTTAACACCTAAATTTTCTACCTAAAATTAAAGTATCCAGTTACAGGATGGATATTAAAATGCAGTCATATCTCAGTTAACTTCTTGAGGTTTTAAGCTTACTCTATTGGCTGCTAGGAAAGCTAACATAATTATACTCCCAAACTTACATTGTTCTCAAACTCACACCTTTGAAAGACTTTTCTGAATTCAGCAATTCAGCATTAAAAATAATTTTGTTGATAAAGATGTCATACATTTAAATAAATGAATTAAATTAAATGAAATAAAGAAAAAAGAATTTTAGTGAATGGCTAGTTCAAAACCAAAACCAAACCATAAAGAGCAGAAATACTTGGTCCATGGCCACATATGCACAAAATTACCTATTGTACAGTTCATGTATTTAGGTTGAATAACCCAAGGCTTAATAAAGCACTGCTTTTTTGGTCATTAATATTTTATGTTTTGCTTTTTCGAAGTTCATTTTATTTTAATTTATTTAGTGTAGGAAATTGCAAAACCTTGAATTTCTTCCTTTAGTGAACTTTTACCAACTCTATTAAAATTAGTGATGTTTGACCTTACTTATACAATGTGGACTTAGACATATAGACAGAGGAATTGAAAGCTATATATAGGCCCACAATATATTTGAGTTAAATACTGTTTAGAAAAAGGGGAGGCATGAGAACCTATATTCTATTATCCATGTGGAAAAAAACCCACACTTATTACAACTATGTGTATATTATTTTCAGATTATAAATCAGAACAAAATAGTTGAAGTTTCTGTGCATTCATGGAGTGAGTTTTAGTTAAAGACATTATATGGTTGTATCATCTCAAATCTTCATTAACAATGTAAATAACATATATGTTGAGCTGGATGAAAATTCCCTTAAGTCTGAAGATGAATTCTTAAAATTATAGTTTTTCAGGTACAAGTAAAGATTTATACTAGTTCAGCTAGGACAACAGCTCATATTAAGGCTGTTTATTTGCATAAATAAGATTCACTTGAACACTGTACTTAGATTTTTTAAACAGATTGCAGTCTGCAACTAGAAAATCTTCCCATAATTACAGACAAGTGGTCCCAAATCCGTTATTTCCAACCTAGATCTAATGTTATTTCAAGAAATGCATTCATAATGAATCCATAAAGAAGGATCATTAGAAATCAACAAATATTCTCATCTAGAAACTTCTGCCAACTTAATTTCTCCTTGATTTTTTAAAATATTATTATATTTATGTCTTTTTTACAAGTTAACTTCATTTACCTTTATAAATATAATCTATTCGAAGAATAAGAAATTATTCCAACCAAATCTTATGTACTACAATACCAAAAGTTACATATTTTTTCAGTTACCTGCTCTAAAAGAAAAATGTAAACAAAGCAATACATGGCCTTCATGCTCTGTATAGACATGAGGTTCTCCTATTACATATTCAAATATGGAAAAACACTTAAATATTGATTCATAATAAATAATCATATGCTTTTATGCCCTTTCGTTTTGTACTTTCATTTAATATTTCCATTTGTGCATGAAAACCTTGATTAAGGTCAGTTCTCTATGATATTTTTTTTTCTCTGTATGTACATAAATAAATAAATAGTTATTTCCTAAGGAGTTTATATTTTAAATGCTTACAAAGTCATGTTTCCAGAAAGAACAGTTTGTAACTTGGACTAAGAAAATATGAACTCCAAAAGAAAATTGAAGTGCAGTCCGAGAGAACATATTCTTCTCACTAGCGAATACAATGATATTGAGAGCAATATGGCTGCAACCTTTGTACTAAAGCCAAGATGCAGTCTAAAGATTAGAACACAGAAAACAAAGACACCACAGGGCAGAACCTTAAACAGCATAAATCGTTGTTTCTTTGCTGAAGTAACTGACATTTTCTATCAGCTGAGGGTCTGCCCTCAGTATTTTGCAGCTTCTTAAAACAGGAAGGCAAACACTGATCACACTGGGAACAGCTCTAATTGAATGTTTTAGTACTACTGAATGTATCGCAGGCACACAAAGCAAAACAGCATTAAAGGTTCCAAATACATTCCCCTTTCTTTTCATCAGGAACAGTAAAAGGACTACAGCTGATGCATAGAAACATTTTGATGGGTTGTCTATGAGATGGAGTAAACTAACCATAAAACTTAAGGATGCATTAACCTTTGCTCAGCAGCATAGTTCACATGTCCTTAATTTAAAGCATGTATGTTCCACTGAAATCAACAGAATACTCTTGTGTTTAATGGTAAGGAATATTTTTAGATGTTATGCTAGAATTGATCTTCTTTAAGAACTACAAAGCTACTGCTAAAAAATTTAGAGGTAGCCCAGGTTTTTTCATGTAATGATAACCAACTAATCGTCTTTCCATGATACCGCAGAGCTCAAATTCTGCTCAAGTTTATTTTACATTCAAGTAGAAAGTTAAAGTAGAAAAGAGAATCTGCATATAAATCTTGAGGAAAGATATGCATATAGTCCACAAAATGCATTCATCACAGTTGCAATCTTCATTGTCAGTAAGAATAATGTAATCTATAAAATGTTTCACATATACAATTTTATAAATGCTTATTTATTCTTTCTCAGTTCTTCTGAGATCAATGTAATTAACATCCTTTGGCAACCTTTCCTTTTCTTTGGCTTTGGCTAGAATCATTTGCAAAGGTATAATTCAAATAAAAATGTTTTCAAAAGAAACCGATAGGTCATATCATATCAAAAAGCCAGCGTTTGAATGTCTTTCTTTATTCAGTGTCTTTGATTAATGTTTTAGTGATTTTTATTAATGGACACTTTGAATATCACAATTTTTCATTTTCAAGTATTTCACAGATGTTTCAGCAGAAATAACATTATGTTAGGGTTATTTTACATTTATAGGTATGTGCAAATATGTATGCATGTGTATAGATAGCAGATATTAAAATTAATATTAGAGCTATTCTTCAACCCTCATTTGTTTGTGAAGTTTAACTTGATTTCATTCTAGATGAGTAGGAAAGAAAGGAAAAACCAATACATACATACATACATACATACACACACACACATATATATAACCTATATATATATATATATACATAGTAATGTTAATAGACAATACAGTATATGGAATTATTTACTAGTATGTTGATAGATTCTTTGCTCACAGCCATCCAGTCTCAGTAGATCCACAGAAGAAATTTCATGCCACATGTCTGAAATATTCTGTTTACTGCAACGTTGTAGTCATCATCACTCAACCAAGGCAAATACAGTGACAATAGTTCATAGAATCATATAGTCATAAAATGGCTTGTGTTAAGGGGAACTTTGGCAGCCACACCATGCCCCCTAGCATAAGCAGGGTTGCCAAGCATTAGATCCATCCAATACAATCTGGCCTGAAACATCTTCAGGAATTGGGCATCTACAAATTATCTGGGCAACCAGTTCCAGTGCCTCACTACCTTCTGAGGGAAAAAATATATATATATTCCTAATATCTAATCTAAATTTCTGCCATCCCCCCTAATCTGATCACTATCAGACTGTGTAAAAAAATGGTGTCCCTCCTATTCATAAACTCCTTTCAACTATGAAGACCACAGCGAGGTCACTCCAGAGCCTCCCCTTTTCTAGGTTGAGCAAGCCCACCTCTATCAACCTTTAGTTGTAGGACAGGATGATTTTTGTGTCTTGACCCAGTTCAAAATCTCCACAGTTGTCTTATGCTGGGGAGCCCAGATCGGGTTTCAGTACTCCAGATTGGGCCCCATGATAGCAAAACAGAGAGGGACTTCTCTCCCTGCTGTTCATCCCTCTTTGCAGCCCACAGTACTGTTGGCCATCTAGACTGTAAGTGTACACTGCTGGCTCATGTCCAGCTTTTCATCCACCAGAACCCCCAAGATCTTCTCTTCAGGGCTGCTCCCAATGAGTTCTTATCACATTACGTACACATATCTGGGATTACCCATACCCAAATTCAGTTTTTGGCTGTGTTAAACCTCATTAGGTTCACGTAGACCCACTTTTCAAGCTTTTCCATATCCCTTTGGATGTCAGCATTTCATTCTGCTGTATCAGCTGCATTACTCAGCTTGGTGTCATTAGCAGAGTTGCTGAGGGTACACTCAATCCCACTATCAAGGTCATTGGTAAAGATGTTGAAGAACACTGGTCCCAAAACAGATCCCTGATAATAACTTATCACTGGCCTCCACTTGGGTATAGAGCAGCTGACAACAATCCTTTGGCTATGAAGCCAAATACAGTGTTGCCAGTTTTTCAAAATGGGATTTTCTGGAACTATTCAAAGAACAATTAAAATACAAAACAAACAAACAAACACACATACACACATAAAATGCAATGAAAAAATCACAAAGTGCATAAGAATTAAGAATTAAGAGAATGAAGTAAGCATTTAAATCAATACTAGCAATCATCATGCATTTACAGTCTAAGGAGTTGTTCACAGTCTGCCCTGACTCTATTCTTGGGCCTAAAATACAAACTGGAATGGTCAAATTTAGCAGCTAAAATATCTGGATATTTGTCTCTTGTTCATGAATGTTTTATATAGATTTTACCTGAACACCCATTGCCAGATTTCAAAATCTGTGACTTTTGCTAATAAAGGGATGTCTCAATTTCTTTTTTTTTATTTTTTTCTTTGATATCATTCTTTCAGAGTCCACTGAATTCCCAGAAGCCATAGGGCACAATTTGTACAGTTGTGAGTGACAGCTATAGAATCAACTAAATTTAGAATACTTCTCTTCCCTTTTATTCTCCTGTTACCATGACATTCAGAATTACTTGAACTGAAACTTCTCCCCACTTGAAATAAGATGTCCTTCATGAGGGATCTTACTTTCATTATAGACAATATTTGATGACCTTTAAGACTTGCTGCAAAGCTCATCTGTTTGTTGAAGCTTTCCTTCATTCAATTGTCAAGACTGTTTGGAAAGCTGGGTAGTGTTACATATGTTTGGACTGTGAATATATTGTTTCAATGGAAAAGATACTGCAATGGATAGAAAAGTAAATGAGAAGGTAATTCATGAACTTTTTTTTTTTTTTTTCTTCCTTAATTTATTTTAAATTCTTTTATACTCACTTTCTAGTATGTATGGAGCCCCAAATATGTATTATGAATCAATCTGAATTAACAGTAATGTTTAAAACATTACAATCTCCATCTCAATATGTCTTTGTCTTTTTGTCTTTGCACCACTGTCTTATCCAAGAGGTCTTATTATCCTTGAATACTCTAAATTGAAATACTTCCTCTCTGGAGTTTTGAATTAATATGATTTCCACTAGTAAGCCATTGTCTTGCTTCATTGAAGACTTAATCTCTCTAGCAAACAAGGTGTTCTGACAGTCTGTTTCTGAAGAAGAAAAACATATGCTGTTTCATGGTATGAGATAATAGGAGGTGCAATTTTCAGATTTGTAGGAAGAGATTACCCAGACTATGCTTACAGCTTCCTCTGATGTATTAATTATTCTCTTTTCACAATTCCTGGAGAATTTTACTGTCCTAAAATAAGGAGGAGATTCTCACCTACGAGTAAGCCATGTGAGAGTCAGTTTGGAAGACCATGTTCATCACAGTGTTTAATACAGAGTTATTTTAATCTTCTGTTACTGTTTTTGAGAAGTCTAACAATCTTAATTTAACACCTGCTTCTTTCTTATTGTTGATTTAAATTCCAAACTCAGCCTGGAATAGTTTCTAGTACACAAATTTATAAACTAATATCTCTCTGTAATTTACTGTACTCAGATAAGAATGTATCCACCTACCTGAGAATGCATGCAAAAGGGAAATCATTGATATGTTTTCTAGTGACCCTAGATGAGTATCTTAAATATTTAGCAGGATGCCAAACTTATCCAATAATGCTGTGGTTTTATATCTTCACTTCGCAGTTTTATTTTGGAAAGCTGAGATCAATGTTTATCTTTGCCATCATTCTATCCGCTGTTCCTATATAATTACCACTTCTGTCATCTGCTCATCTTTCCATTATTTTGTCCTGAATTTGGAGAATCAAGGTCTATTTAATAACCATAATACACAGGGTATGCAGCTAAAAATGTCACTAGATGCATACATTTCTCATCTAGGTGAAACAAATAGAACTGAAGTCCAGGGCTTTCTTCATCTGCATAAAAAAATTTTCCAACCTCTATTATTATTATTTTATTTTATTTTTGTTTCTTTCTTTCTTTCTTCCATAGTATCTTATTGTAAATTCAGTTGGGCATTAATTTTCAGCCATGACAAACTACTACCAAATAAAGCAATTTTCTTCTCTTTGAGAAAAGAAGAATTTTATTGCCTTCAGTGGAAGATGAAGATTTAGAAGTTTTGCAGTCTTCATTTCAAGATTTCATAGACTCATTTGGCTATTTCAGGTTTCACAACCTGGATGTTTTTATAATCAATATATTATTTTGCAAATATATTAAAATGCTCATTTTCATTTCCTACAGGGCCTTAACCATCTGAGTTCACGGTGGGTGATAATGTTGGCTTGTGACAAATGAGCAGAAACCTAACAGAGTAACTGTGAAACAACACAGCTGTTGTAATTATAATAGCTATGCTGGAAATCAATGGAAATTAAGCATTTTATACCAATTTTTACTTTGTATCTTATTTCTAATTTCTTTTTTTTCTTTTTTTTCTTTTTTTTTTCTTGTGTGTGTGTGTGTGTGTGTGTGTGTGATCTGTGTTCTGACACTTACTCCGTGTAACTTTCATTTCACAGAAGTATTGTGAAACTTAATAACATTTTCAAGCTCATCTGAGAATGAATACAATCTATAGTTCTCATCACCTTGTAAGGTATTTATACCTGGTTCTCTGATATTGTAATATTAGGCCCAATAACCTTCTCTAGAAATTCTGAATGAAAATCTTAATGTCTATAGTATTTAAAAGCTATTTAACGTAGAACTGATAGGAAAGATATTTCTGAGGAGATATATTTAACACCCCCCCAAGAGGAAAATAGTTGATAGACAAAACCAAGAAACTAGTTATAATTTTGGAGAGTAAACTGAGATTTAGATGTTGCCATCTACTTAACAGCAAACAGTTCTAGGTGCAGAAAATGTCAAATAGGAGATATTGACGTAGTCTAGAGAAATCTTGCAAAGAAGTCCTACTACAGCCATATGCAGTTGTTACACTGATGTTATTTATCTGGTGATTTAAAATTTATTTATTCCAAGAATGTACTGATAGATAATTCGTTATCTATCTCCTCACCACACTGTTAGATTTTCAGTTATTCTGATTTGATGTTATGCTCAATTATCTCCCTTCATACACTGGTTTGCTTTCTTCTTTTTAAGATGGAGAATATTCTGTATTTTTCAAACAGCTCATAATTATAGTAGATACAGGATTTATCTGAAACTATGGCATTTATTTTTTATAATGCCTCTAGGAAGAGTGTTTCAGGAATGGACTTGATCTTTCTCCATTCTCTGCATACCCACATAATAGCAAAAAAAGGTGTTGCAAAAGCGGCTGCAACTGTGCACCACTGTGGACCACTTTAAGTAGAAACACACATACCTAAATTCATGCATTGGATGCTGACTGCATATTCCCTGAATGGATATTAAGAAAGATTTAAACTGTTGGCCTGGGCCTTGTGAATTTTATTAATAATGCTTGTTCTAGAGGAACTGGGCAGATTAGACTCAAGGTTCTTTTTTACAAGACATGCTGTTAAGACAAAAAATATGCATATTCTTCTGTGTCACAGACATTTCCTATTTCTGAACAGAATATATTTAAAATGCATTCTATAGTTACATCATGGTTACAATTTTTCCTTTAGCTTTCTGTTTTAGATAGTTTCTGTTTTTCGTAGGGGTTTTTTTTTGGTTTTTTTTTTTTGATTTTTTTGTTTGTTTGTTTGTTTTATGTAGTTTTCTAATGTTTGTTGCACACAAACATTTGTTAGCAATGGTATATCCTGGCATCTAAACCACTTTTCAAGAGAGTGATTCAAAGTTATTCCTCTTCAGTATTTTCCATTCTAATACAGATATACTAAGGGAAACCGGGGAGTGCTAAAATACATTTTAACACTCAAAATGAATTTTATTAGACTACTGTGAGAAAGAGAAGTAGAATGTCACCTGAAAAGGCAACTTTTCAGGAGATGCATGTTGACCAAACAAGAAAGCAAAACAAACAAATCAACCAAACCAAGACACATGGACTTCAATATACAATGTATGAACTAATATGCAAGAAGAACTTTCTTTTTCTTCAGTATACTTTAAGTTAATTTTAAATTTAAATGGCCTCTTAAGAAAGGATATCTTCTGAAGTACATCTTGTCTCACAATTTTTAAATATAAAAATAAAAATAGGGTGAATGAACTTTTACTTGGACAACTTTAGGTAGAAAACAAGTATAAAATGGACAAAACAATCTTAAAAACTGATGTATGCTGTGAAAATAATAATAATAATAAAAAAAAAATTCTCTGAAACATTCAGAATGTCTTCAGCTGGTGGTGAAGGATGGACTGAAAGAAAATCTCCTATAGCCTAGGAGAATTTTCTGCATTTTCATATCAATTGTGTGATTGCACTTGTCTGTCCACTGAAGTCCTTGTAAAGATACATTCTGTATGGACAATTTACATGCAACACAAATTTACAAACTTGAATATACTCATATTTCAATTCAGTTGCTTGCACACTAACATCTTGTTCATTTGAGAAGACCTACAGTGTCAGAGGCAGCCATCTGGGACTGGAAGATATGATTCAAGAGTATCAGGAATTCCATGCACTCCTGGAAGACACATTCTTAGACTGCCATAGTCACTTTGGTCTTATATACATGTCATATATGAATGTACAATGTTTTGTTTGTTATTTTATATATATATATGTGTGTGTGTGTGTGTGTGTGTGTATATATATTCCTGACATATATTCCTGTAGCAGTAGTGTGGCATTATAGATATAAATATTGATGAAATACTGCGTAGATAACTACTTTTTTCTTTTTCTTCATTATCATATTTTTCAGTCTAATATACAGATATTAGACATAGACATCTTTACACCACTTCTAATCTTCTAATTACTTTAATGAAACCTTTTTTTTTTTTTTTTTTTTTAAATCAAAACAGTAAAAAAGTTGGGAAACTATTCCAGATAGCTTTGTTCTCATATTTTCGAAAACATAAAAATGTCAGGGTATGTTATTTTCCTGCTTCCTAAAGAACTTCTGTAGTGTTGTAGCAATGCCATTCATATTTTTGTTATTTCAATATTAGATTATTGCAATCACCTCCTAACTGCTTTCCCAATAGGATGCAGCATACATTCCATCTGGTACAAAATCCTGTTGTCATGTTTCTGTTGTAAAAGAGGAAATCCTAACATATTTTGTTCCTTCTGAAAACTTTTTTGTTGGCTAAACAGCATATTGATTATCAATTATCAGTTCTTCCCATTTTGCAGTAAAAACATGAACTTTTTCTAGCACACTTAATCAATGTTTTATTTTAATTTCATGACTATGAAGCAAGGTTCTATAAGAAAGACATTCAGTTTGTTCCAAGGTCGACTTATAAATAGTAGTGAGGTCCTATGCAGTATCAATTCTGCTGTTCTTTCCGCTTAACATAAATGGTCCTATCAGCATAGATTTTTACACAGAAGTACATATTTGTGTCAGTTGAATGACAGTTCTTACCTGTTGGTAATTCAGTCCTCAACTTCAATACCTTTTTTAATTGCAACTGCATTAGACTCATTACAAAAACACCATTGGTCCCAGGAAAGAATCCCCAATTCTAAACTATGATCATATATTCTAGTTTTGGATCTCCTTCATCAGGCTGCATTTTCACCCTTGTACGTACCTTAGTGCAGGTTTCCACTGGGTCTACCATGCAGATCCAAAGGTTCAGTATATACAAATTTATGTACACATTTATCTATTAATTTTATTTCTTCAAAGTTGATAATTTTGGTTGAAATTATAGTGAAGACTGCATAGGCTTTTTAATGGTATGGAATTGAAGACGTGGCATGTTTTAAAATGAATGTATAGTTGATGAAGGGTAGCTAAAATCACAAGGCATTATATCTCAATTGGACATCTGCAAAGTATGCATATATCATGCATGTTTCAGCCTGAATTTCTTCTAAGAAAGAGAATGCTCATTATACCATACTAAATATGCACATGATACTAGAACCCATCGTGAACCTACACCCATAGTTTCAGTCATCAAAATGTTAGAGATATCCATATTGTTCAGAACAGGTTTTTGTTTGTTTTTTATCTTGTTTCTTAATAAAATCAATTTATGAACTTTGCTGTTCATTTTTGGCACTTGAAATAGGAGTAGTTGCCTTGTCTGATATGGACATTTCTTTAAAGTTGTATGGCTCACTGTAACTGTTACTTCTTTTTTTTCTGCAGTGGCCTTCTTTCGTCCAATTAATATGTGATCTTTATTTACTTATTTATTTTTTAAAAGGGCTCCCTTTGAGTGCTTATTTTGTTTGTGTTGTGATTAGCCAGAAAGTCTTTTCAAGAGAAGATTATGCTCATTTTTTTCAGAGTTTTTTTAAAGACAGAATACCAGAAACAAATTAATACGGCAACTTTTACACAGTTCATTGCACAATTTTACAATATCTTTCACTGCAGGTTTACAGAATTTCAGATATTTTTTCAGAAAGAGAGAAATCCAATTGTTGATTCTTGTCAACAGGGTGAAGTATAAGAATACATACATAAAAAATGACACCCACTGCTAATAGCATTCATTACTCTAGGCAAATTACCACTATCTCAGTTTTATTTACATCCCATGAAACTTCCATTCCATTTAATATTCACAATAAATTACACCATGTTTTACTCTAAAATTATTATCATGAATTTGAATTACAGAAATGGGAAGGCTTTTCATTATTTCTTACATACTGGTAATAAAGAGTCTTACTGTCTGCCAGGAAATATATAATTTATTTCCAGTTTTTGGGAGGGACAGGGGTTGATTTTTTGGGATTGAAGAGTGGCAAGGAGAGAAATTATGCATCTCTCTCTGATCATTTTTCACTGGAATTTAAACAAAAAAATGCATTTTATTGCTAACAAAAGTAAAACCTTAATAACTGTTATTTAGGTAGGAGAAGGAAAATATTTTATTGAGGACATAAATTGAGAAGAAAATGTGGTAGAAAAACATTAAATGTGGCTTACTTTTTAAAGCACTGTGTATAGATGTGCATTTGTATTATATACACAACACAGAGAATGCTACATTTATATGTTGTACTTTCTATAGCGTTATGCAACGGTCTATTTTTTTTTTTTATTGCATTATATAATAGTAATAACTGTACTTAACGGAAGCACACAAAATTTTGCTATGTAGACTATTTCTGATTTAAACAATATCAATAACATGTAACTAAAAATATGAGAAGGATTAGATTTTGTATGTCAGTGATAGAGGTATGAATTATCAGATATCATACATCCAAATGTTATGCTAAACAAAACTACAAATCTATCTCTTGGTGTGTGTGTATATATGTATATACATACACGCCAAAACCAACAATACTGCCCCTTTATTTCAAGTTGTAATAATATTGCTACTGTATGTTTTGCCTGCACTGCTATTTCACTTTGTCACAAATAATCTATATGACCCTTTCCTTACTTTATGTTTCCTCAAGTCTACAAACTCTTTTAAAATAATGTTTTGTTTTGTTGTGTTTGTCTTTTCTGCCCCTCCCCCCTCCTCCTCCCCCCATCCTCCCTTTCCTCCATTGTAGTCATTACTTTCCTTCATGTTTTCTATGAATTTAAATGATCTAGTTTCTGGAAATGTGATTAAATTAATAAACATCATTACTTCTGTTAAGTTTGTATTAAGAAACAAAAGTAACTGCATCCTTCCTGCATTAGTATCAGCATTTGAAGTAGTGCACTTATCCATACATTTTATTATTTATTTGGTCTTCTACTTCAAAGAGCTTAGCCAAAAAGCACTGAAGTATATGCACTTGCTGATGTAAGACTCATTTTTATTTGCATACTATGTAATATTTATAATTTTACCATGTGCTACTTAAATAGAATCATAAAATCATAGAATTGTAGTATCACCAAAGCTGCAAAATGCTTCAAAATGATCCAGTCCAGTCATCCACCTATCACCAATATCTGAACATCTCCAGAGACAGTGATTCCACCACCTCCCTGGGAAGCCCATTCCAGTAGTTGTCCACTTTTTCGGAGAATAATTTTTCTCTGATGTCCAACCTGAATCTCCTCTAGTGAAAATTGATGCCATTTCCCCTAGTCCTATCTACTTATTTAGGAGACCAACACCAACCTCTCCACAGCCTCTATTCAGGTATTTGTAGAGAGCAATAATAACTCTACTGAGCCTTCTCCAGATTTAACAGTCCCAGCTCCCATAGCCATTCCTTATAAGACCTGCGCTTCAGACCTTTCACCAGTTTCACTCTTGTACTCTGGAAGTGTTAGAAGTGACCGAAACAGTACTCAAGGTGCAGCCTCACCAGTGTTGAGTACAGAGTGACATTCATTTCCTTCTTACTGCTGGCAAAATGGCTTAACATTATTCCATTTTTTACTCTTTCTAACTTTATGGAAATTATTGTGTTAATTTTTACCATCTGAAAAATCATTCTCAAAAAGACTGTAGAAGCCAGTATCAAGATGTGATAAGTTTTGTCTTCTAAGACACATGTTGTCCTCATTCTCATAGTATTAATTTCATGCTATAATTGTCTTTGTTCAGAATAGCATGAGTATTCATTATATAGCTATTAAATTGCAGTCAGCCTTCTCAGAAACCTAATAAAGTGTTTGCTGGATTGATATAAGATATACTAGTCAAATTGAGAATTAGATATTTTGTCTGTGAGAAACAAAAAAGATTCCTATATCAACAAAAACAGAAAACAAAACAAAACATCTTTTGTCTTTATATATTACGAGAGGAAAAAACAAGCAAGCAAACAAACCAAAATTAACAAGTAACTATCAAAACATATATAGAAGCAAAATGCTGTATTCCAAATTTGTAGAACTGTTTAAATATGTACTTAATGCATGCCTATTAGATGGAATTTGACAGTTACTTCACCTTTTTTTAGATGTATTTCTTTGAAATGCAATAAATGTACAAAAATCACTTATATCTGTAGAAATATATATACATTTAATATATAAAATTATATGATCAGATACATAAACATATTTTACAATATACATTCTATATGATAGATAACGTCATATATTTATAGATAACTATATGTTATTTATATAAAAATTACTGATATATTTTATAGATATATAGATATCTATAAAAGCAAATTTGAAGAAATCAGTCCAACTCTGGAGTATTTACTATTTTCTACCTCAGCTTAAATAATATAAATATCTGTAAATGATACGATAGCAGGTGCATGTCACCTCACACTAGGTATCCTAATCTCATTTTTATTTTTAATTGCACTCTGAAACCTATTATTTTCAACATTTTAAACCAGGTTTTCTCTGCCCAAGGTGGCTAATTAAAAAGTATCTAGATACTGCATATGCACAGAAGACTATTGAATAATACATGAAGATTGACTGAAGTCAATTTCTTTACATTTTTATCTTTTATTCATTAGATTTTTTCTTTTCAGAAAAAAAAAACAAACCCACAAACAAATGAAAAACAACACAAAATACAATGGTTTATGACAGCAAAAATAAAATGACATTATATTTATAGTCTTTCATGGTAGAGCATGATGCTGTGAAGAAGTGGTGGCTAGATCTGAACAACTGGAAGGCTGAAAGAATAGCAATTAAATAGTTCTATTGGTTGCACCATATACCAGACACACACTGTTTGCATTTCAGAACACTGACCTTTTACCAATGCTACTAGCTGTCTTTGTGATATTATTTCATATAGCAAGGCAGTTGTCAGCAAGATGAAACTAAGGGAAGTGCAATAGAGCTGATTTAAGCTTTATTTTCAAAATCATATTTCATTTTATTTTATTTTATTTTTTCCTGACAAAAGAAACCTTACATTTTTAATCATTTTATCTCTTTGGGCTATTATTTTTAAGACATATTCAAGCCTTTTGATTAGCCAAATGTAGGCAACAGAAAACAGTTCTGCTTGTTTGTAAATACATTATGAAGACTCAGAACTTAAGCACATTTATTTATCTTATGATGTAAAAATAAATTTCTCACCTTTCAGATTTTCAGTTTATGCTTCCTAATCTGCACCCACAGAGAGCGCAGCACTCCTGCATATAACAGAGCTGAGTCACAGTAGAGCAGTATGAATTTAAGCAGCAACCACTAAATTCATCTTCTTAGATACATCTATTGTCTCCTAAGACTTATCACTGGATTGTTGGAGAAGATTTCATGTTACATTTCAAAGGTTTTAAATTAAGTATTTGACTGTTCAAAATTGCTGAGAAGATTCTGTGCTTACATCTTCAGGTTTAACCAAGTTTCTTGTCAGATCAGTATCTGTAATGAATATGGAACAGACTTAGTCTCTACTGTGATATCTAGAAAGGGGTACATGTTTGAAGGCCAGTAGATGGGCTTCCTGTGCCTTCTGAGAGGACTCAGACTTGGAAATGAAGTACAATTTTGAAAACACTCTGTATTAGCTTCTGTTGACACTCTCCCCTATGTGGAAACATTTGTATGATCTCTCAGAACTAAGGAATATGGAAAAAACTATTAGACAAAAAGAACATCTCTTTGTTGTTGACAGTGGCATGGAATAAACCTTTATATGTGACTTTTTTATTAACACTTTTCTCATAATACTGGTTTTTATTACTTTATTCAGTTGTTGTTAAGTATCTCTCTAACAAATGTGGGTTAATTAACATCACATAATTCAAATTTAAGACCAATATATCAGTGTAATAATTATAATCAAAATTAACTGTATTAATAGCAAACTAAAATACAGACACATTTCCAAACTGATTAAATATTGCATTTTATGTTGCACTGAAAAACATAGCTGTAACACTTTACATTACTTAGCACAAACAGAAAAATATTTTCATTATCTTTTCATGCTTCAGTAACAGACATGATGATGTGGCAGTATGAGCAGATAATCCTGATTTTCACTTATATCAAAGGAATTTCTCTAAAAAGTGAACTTAATATTTGCCTGAGTCTCAGTATTTCGAAATACAGACTCAGTAGTTTTAAATACCTGACATCTGTTGAATTTTTCCACACCTAATTGAATTCCATAGTAACTAAAGTCAATGAACCAAAAACTGTACAGAAAGAGCATGTATGCTTTATGAGATAAAATCCCAACTTATCACAGCATTACTGTCAAAATTTCAAAGGCAAAGCAGATGTTTTAGAAGGTAATTTATTGTGTGTGAGCATGAGAAGAGAAAACCAAATCTCTTTCACTACAGCAGTAACTCCTTTTTGATGGTTTCCATGAAGATGAAAAATGAAGCTATTCAAAAACTGCATTTTCCATGTACTTTCGAAGTAAGTTTTTATATCAAT
Source organism: Coturnix japonica (assembly GCF_054131305.1). Classification (NCBI taxonomy): domain Eukaryota; kingdom Metazoa; phylum Chordata; class Aves; order Galliformes; family Phasianidae; genus Coturnix; species Coturnix japonica. Next base: position 145,027,531 of record NC_140663.1, read on the forward strand.
TTTTCCCACCCACTTCTTTTTAAGTTTGTAATCAATTAAACAATTCAATTTAACCTGTTACGTACCATTACAATTAATCATCCTTTCCTGCACCTGAGTTAAAGAAATCCCAAATATGAATACAGAATGGGGGATGAATGGATCAAGAACAGCCCTGAGAAGAAAAATTTGAACTTGATCTAACAATGCATGACTACAGCCCTGTAAGATAATCACACCCCCGGCTGCACCATAAGAACATGGCAACTAGACTGAGGGAAGTCATTCTTCCCCTCTGCTCTTACAAGACCTCACCAGTGTTCCACTCCTCTCTCGTGGCCACAGCAAAAGAAACACAGATACCTATTAGTGTGGGTTCAGAGGAGGACTACAAAGGTGACTGTAAGGTTTGAGCAGCTCCCCTGTGAATGGAGAGAGAGTCATGGTTGTTCAGCCTAGAGAAGAAAAAGTTCTGGGACCTACAAGATAGATGGGGTGTGTAGTTATTGGACTTGGGGTAACAGCTTTCAATTTAGGAAGGTAGATTTATATTGTTATAGAATAATAGTTTGGCTTGGGTTGGAAGGAGCCTTACAGAGCATCTAGTTCCAACTAGGGGCAGGGTTACCAGCACAAACTCAGACACTAGATCCAGTTGTCCAGGGCCTCATCAGTCCTGGTCTTGACCACCTCCAGGAATGGAGCATCCCCACCTTCAGTAAAATTTCTCCCTGCAACATCTAATTTAAGTCTTTCATCTTTTGGTGTTAAACAGTTACATTAGATATGAAAATGAAATTATTTGCTCTGCAGCATTGGAACAGAGTTGTGGATACCCTGTTCAAAAGTGTTCATGACTAGACTGCATGATGCTTTGGGCATACTGACAGTGGACTTCCCTTGGCAGTGGAGTGGGAACTAGATGATGTTGAGGCTCCCTTCCAACTGAAACCATTCTATGCTTCCATGCTTTCATGCCAAGATTTTTATATTTTCATAGAATCATAGAATGGCTTATGTTTTATGTTGGTATACATGTATTGGATTAAAAAAGATTAATAGCTAAACAAGGCTTTGTGAGTGTGTGAGTTATTCAGAAAGACAAATATGTTTGTAAAAGTCACGTACTCTTCATACAGTTTCCGTTTTTGTTTTTAATGAAATAACTGTTTTTCTAGAAATAACAAATAGAAAAGTTATACTAAATTAATTCACCAATCTCACTGTAAGGGCAATATTAATCACTAACAGCAATTTTTATTTATTTTTGATGTGTAATATTAATTGTCCTAAATTAAGATAAAATCCTGTTTAGCTTTGTTTGTTTGTTTTTTTTTCACAAGAAATGTACATTCATGCATCACTTTGTAGAGTTCAAGTTTTGGAGCTCAGTCCATGTCTCCAGAAAGTTAATTTCAGGCTTGACTTATAGACAGTAGCCTATAAATGACATCCTCAAATCACTTAAAAAACAAGAGTACAGGCTTTTGTTCAGGTTTTAGTTGAGCAGGTTTCTGCACCAGTCTTGTTAAATCTGTATTAACAACTACATAGGAGGAATAGTCAAGAGTAGCATCATTTTCTCTCTGTAGAAAAACTAGAGAAAATTCATTTTCTTATCTTACCATGTTATATGCTCTGGAAGTAAAAATAAAAATAATTAAAAAAAAAATCTTCGCCTTAGACATGGCAAAGACTTGTTCATACTACCTTCTAACTTATGAGATATTAAAAACACTAAGTCATATTAAGAAATAACAGCTACACCTACACTGAAAATGTAAGGAGAACTTTCCAAATAGAAGCCCGTTCCATGTTTTGGCAAAAAATTGAATATTATGTTTGGAAATTAATGCATAGGTTGTCCTCAATATGGTAATCAGTAGACCTTTGGCTGAACACCTTTTTTCTGAGCCCATGAAGGCTGGTCCTGCACAATATGATAGATTACAAAAAAAATAAATCACAAAACCAAGACTAAATCACTACACTTTTTTCTGAAAATACAATCTATTTTGCTTCAAAAACTCCAATCTGTTTTTTGTTTGTTTGTTTGTTTTTTTATGAGTGCAGTAAGCATTCCACAAAACTATGAGTTAATCATTGATATAATTAAAATTTTTCTAGATAAAATGCTAAAGAAGGAAATTATGATCAATTAATGTCATGGTTTTATGATTTTTTTAAATCAGTATTCCACATCATGACATCATACAGTGAACTGTGAGTTAAAGAATTAATGATCCAGTTCCATGGACTGTGTATATTTCCGGGTACCTGGTTCTCAGAAGAGAACTACATACCCCAAGGGACTATGCATTTCCATTTTGTTTTCCATTCAGAGGGAAAGATAAAACTGTTTGTGGGTAACTAGATGCCTCTTTTTCCCTTTCTGCTCCTCCCAGCAGTGTGTGAGCTTTTCTTGCCTTCAGCATTAGAGTAAGCCTACAGTTTTTCGGACAATCTCTCTCCCTTTTTATTTGACTTACTAGCCTCGATTCCGATTATACTGTACCATGCTGTGTTATCTTACATTCTGATTTCTTTTCTAGTAAATCAGCTTTCATCTTCAGCTTTCCTGATGCTGCTGTTTTGTTTTTAGGCCCATCTCCCTACCCTTTGCCTTTCCCCTTTACCACAGAATGGGTCCATGGGTCTCCCTGCCCCATTAGTCACAGGACCAGACTGGACCAGCTTGTAAACTGCTGAGCATTAGGCATAATCCCAACCATGTGAAATTATGAAGACCACTAAAATGGGAGTACTAAAACTGTCTGTACTGTGGTTAGCCATAATGTAACTGCTCAAGGTATATGCTGAATTCTGTGTTCTTTGAAGTCTTTAAGTAAACACATGGTAACTTTTTATAAAGGAATTCTTGTCCATTCTTGTTTCTGACATGACATGTGCTTTATTTCCTTCACTTTAGACATTTACAGTGTAGATATATGCAGCAGCCAAGAGTGACTAAGATGCCCACAATCACAACATAAAAATATTTGAAGTCAAACAAGATACATTCCACTCAGTATAATTTCTGTGAGATAATAATAATAATAAAAAAAACCCACTGTGTTTCACTTAGCTTTATAATGACTTTGTGGGGGTTTATGTATGCATGTTATAAACTAGCTCACAGCCATGTAAGTTCCATTCCTTTATAACAAATATAACAAAACATTTAAGTTTTCAACAGGTCATTACTTAGGAAAATAATTTAGACTTGAGTGTATACAGTAAATCCTGAATTTTAAATACCCTGTTTGCATTTCTTATGCTAATTAATGTCTGAAACTTAAAATTACACATTGGCTGGCAAATGCTTAATATAACTGATTGGAGAAGTCGTGTAGATGCTCCCTTTTCCTTTTCCCCTGATATTTTAAATGAAAATTTTACTTTTTTTTTTTTTTTGTGTGTGTGTGTGTGTGTGTAAAATTATTTGCATGTGTTTTTATTTTGTGTTGCAGATAGATTTTAGTAATAATGCACAGTTTCAGTTCTCAGCGTTTTATGAAATATTGATGTATAATGGTATGGAGATTTTATTTCTAGTCACACAAGAAAAAGGTTTAATTAAGTACTAAATAAATTTCAAAATAATACTTGTTTACTCTCAGATTTCATTTATAGATACAATAATTATTCTTTGTTTGTACAGTAGTAAAATATTATTACATAAATTATATTGCAATATTAAAACGAAGGTAAGCTGTCAGGCACACTGACTTTATTTGCATTGCTAACACCTACGAAACCTAATAATTCCAGAGATTATTCTGGTTTCAACAAGTTTCTTCGCTTATCAGTCTAAGTAGCAATGCCATAAACAAGAAAGGAACAATAAATTATAGTCAAAATGAGACCCAAATGTAAGTGGCAAGCATAACCAACAAAACATTAAAAAGGTTTTGTAGTTCAAATAAGTAAGAGCTGGTTATCTGCCTGCAATTTTCATTAAGTCACCATATTTCTTAGATTTCTTTACGTTCTCTCATTATCATTTAATGATCTATCCACAGATCTTATGTTACCAACGAAAGCTCATGCATGAAAGTACGTAAGTGTGCAAATAAATAGATAGAGGCATGTGTAAATGTGTAAATGTATAAATGTGTATTCCAGTATCCCAATATATATAAAAATTCCAATAACCTATTGCCCAATCAACGCTACTAATTAAAAACCTAACAAGAATGCATAATTTGGTCAAAGTCAAACTGTTGGAGTCAAGATTCTAAGCAATGACATTTTTTTAAATATGTTAAGTACAAAACAGGTATTGTGAAAACACCCAGTGATACTCCTCAAAGTGCTCAGAGGTCTTCTACTCAATTACTGTATTTCAATTCCCTCAGTCAACCAAAGCCATATTCCGAAGTCACTCACTTTTTTTTTTTTTAAAAATCTGAATTCAGCCTGCTCTTCCACTGACCCTTGAGAGGAAGATGAAGGCCATGATGAAGTCTTTCCTCAGTCTCTCAGAGGTTGAACAAAACAAGGTACTTCAGCCAATCCTTATAAGTCTCCCTCTCTAAAAATTTAACCAACTTTGTGGCTCTCCTTTAGATGTTCTCTAATAGTTTTATATTCTTTTTGTACTGTGGTGCCCAAAACTGCACACTGTATTCAAGATGAGTGCAGCATAAAGTGAAACAATCACTTCCCTTGACCTGATAGCAATGTTCTGCTTGATATACCCGAGAACACTATTGGTCTTCCAGGCTGCCTGGGCACACTGCTGATTTCTGTTCAGCTTGCAGTCAGTCAAGATTCCCAAATCTCCTTCAACTTCTAGTCTTACATTCATGTCATTCATGAAAACATCAAAGACAACTGGCCCTGAACTGGAGCCCTGAGGAACCCTGTTAGTGACTGGGCGCCAGCTTGTTGTGACTCTATTTACTATAATCCTTTAAGCCTGACCAATCAGCCAATTGCTCACCAATCATATTATGTTTCTGCTTAGCTGTATGCAGCCCATTTTGTCCAGAAGGACACTGTGAAAAACAGCATCCAAAGCTTTACTGAAATCTAAAGGGGCAATACCAACTGGCTTCTCTTGGTCAACTAGATGGGTGACCTTAACATAAAAACAAAAACAAAACAAAATTAAACAGAACCTTCTCCTCATGAAACCATATTTGTTGTGTCTGCATTGTCCTTCAGATGTTTTTCAATAACTTCCAGCATAATTTTCTCCATAATTTCACCAGGCACTGAAGTGGGGCTGACAGGCTTGTAATTATCAGGGTCTTCTTTCTTGACTTTCTTGAGAATTGGAACTTTTGCCAGCTCCAGGTTAACAGGAACCTCTCTAGATTCCCAAGACCACTGAATAATAGTTGAGAGAGACCTCTCAATGACAGTGGCCAGCTCTCTGAGTATTCTGGCGTGAATCCCATTGGCTCCCAACAGCTTGTATTCACCAAGGTGGAGCAGTAAATTCCATACAAGTTCAGAGTTGACTGGAATTGATCTTTACTGTGGTGACAGTCCTCCGTCCCACCTGGCATGCCAGAGCCCATCATCAGTCAAATACAAAGGCAAATAATCCATTAAACATCTCTATTTTGTATATGCCCCTGTTTGTAAGATGACTGGTTCTCATCAAATAATGAACCAATTTTCTCTCTGGTCTTCTTTCTGTTGTTAACGTATTTTCAAAAACCAGGTTTTTTTGTTTTTTTTTTTAGTTTTTTTTTTTAATTTTTTATTGTTCCCTGTAGTAATAGCCAGCTTTGACCACACAAATTACCTCCCTAGAAAGATGAACATCATCCCTATAGTCTTCCCATGACATCCAACTTTGCTTCCAGCTGCAATACCATTTCTTTTCCATCTAACCTCTAGAAGAAGATCCCTTCCCTGCTGCAAAAGTCTTCTGTCCTGCCTGCTTGATTTCCACCATTTTGGAACTACCAGTTCCTGTACATTCTGGAGGGGTTATTTAAAAACTGACCAGCACTGATTTACCACAATGATTTCAAAAGGAGTTTCCAAGGGAACCTTCCTAACTCATGCCCTGATGAGACTAAAATCAACTCTCCCCGTATCCAAGGTTGAGGTCTTTGTGGCAGTTTTTCTCCTATTGATAAAGATTTACAATTCAGCTACTTTATAATCACTATGATCAAGACAACAATCAATTGCCACTTTACCCATGAGACCTTCTCTGTACACAAGCAACAGATCTAAGAGGCTATATTTCCTTCTTAGCTCCCTTAGTACCTGTACCAGGATGTTGTTATCAAGGTGTTCTAAGAATCACCTGGACTTTTGTATCAACTATGTGGTATTCCCTATTAACATCTGGCAAGCTGAAGTCCCCCATAAAGACAAGGGCAGTTGATCTACATTCATCTCTTAGTTTTTTCAAGAATATTTAATCATTGACATCATTTTGGTAGCGTTATCTGTAGTAGAATTCCATGGTGATATTCTTTTTATTTGCTTGTCCCTTACACAGAGGCTCTCAACTGAGTTGCTACTAGTTTACACCTCCATACAATCCAACCCCTTAATTACATACAATGCTAAGACCACATCTCTCCTACTCTGCTTGTCTCTTCTGAAAAGTCTGTAACTATTCATTGCAGCAGTCACAAGATACTTTCCACCAGATTTCACTTAAGTCATTGATGTCAGAGTTCTGGGTCTGAGCTTGTTCCTCATGCTTTGTGCAGAAGTGTAGAGTTGTTCTAGATGAACTTCATCATACTCAGCACACCATGGAGCAATTTAAAAGAATCTCACTAGCAAAAATTACAAAACCATTACATCAGCAAATATCTTTGGACTGTTTATAGACTTGCAATCATGCTCATATGTGTTGTTCAGAGCTCAAAAATTTTCATATGAAATATAAACATATATTTATTGTTACCTCGATCTGGTAACCTGGAGAGTCAAGTCCCTTTGTGAATGTGTATCGACGGCCCCGACCAAGTCACAGCTGTTTGTTACACCATTATGGTGAGCGGTAAAATGGCGTTTATTGGAATGTGAGGGTCCCTTATATAGGTATCCAGTTTCATCCTTATCTTTTTTACATATGCATGACCCAGCAGGGGAGGGCCTATCACGTTACATCCCGAGGGTCCGATTTCGCCTAATACAACAATTTATAAATTTTCTAAGTACCTCATGTTATATTTTTATTCACTAAATTTCATCTTTCATTTTGGCAGTACATCCTAAAAAATGCTTTAAAGTGTTTTAGAAGATGGATATATAATGTTTAGATGTACAAGCATCTGTTTTCCCTAGGTCACTTCTTTTCTTTAGGAGTGGCACTTAAATTTTACATGCTCAGTAAACTAAGTATTCACACACACACACATATAAGCAAGCAGCTAGGGAACTATTTTTCTCTGACTGTCACGGGCTACTTAGATTTACCTATGCCCATGACAGGGGAAGCCACCCCGTAGGGCCCCCTGGGGCCTGGAAAGGAGGGGGAAAAGGGGAATGGTATGAAAACAGCGACAATCTAAGGAGGAAAAACTTATTTTACTAAATATGATATCGAAATACAAGATAACACAATATAGTATAATTGAGGCTAACAAATCGAACGAAACAGAGAGTCCCTGAAAACCGAGAGGCCTACTGTGAACTCTAGGCGACACGGCTGGAACGCTTCCCACTCTCCGAGAATTTCAAGAGAAGAAGAAAACTCCAGCCTGGGAACAAGATTATATAGCGTCCTGGTCTCGTGACTGACTGTGTTGTTCTCTGGGATATGTAGTCTTCTTCTGTGGACTGCACATTCAATAGAAGTATCCATACTTTACATGATGTTATGATGTGGAATACTGATAGCAAAATTACAAAATTACAAAACCATAACACTGACTCAGTCTCAGACATCATTGTTCTCTCTCATCAGATATCAGTTTGTTTTGTTTTGTTAATCTGTTTTGTTTATTTTAAGGGTGTCGTATTTTATCAGAAATATTACAAGTTCAGTGTTTACTAAGTCACTGCAGCCATAAACCATAAGGAGCCTGGAATGTTACTTACTCTTGCAAACCATGAATTTTGTTAAGATGCCAATGACTCTACCCATCATTACAGCACTTAGGGGGAAAAAAAAAAAAAAAAAAAAGAAAGTAAAGTTTTCCTTCAGAAGAAGTCTGTCCTGAATGGGGCTACCTTCAGGCCATTTGGGTCAGTGCCTTGTTCAAGACCACTTCAAAAATCAGCATTCATAAAGTTTTCCTGGAGAGTGAATTGTGAGGAAGTGTAAAAAGGGAACCATTTCCCTGCAGGCTTCTTGATAACAGTTTAGGTACAAATTTTGCACAGTTGTCCTTTTTCTTGGCTGATATTTGAGCCATCAGATATTTAAAAGACTTCCAACTGCTACTGTAAGTTTTGTGGTACCTTCACACACACACAGAAAAAGAAGTACTTAATTAGAAAATAATATTTGCAATACATATCAGGGGAAAAAAACAGTAATAATAGCAAGCAAACAGTTTAGCATAGTTTTACTGTACCCTATCTGTAAGATACTGTTTTTTCAGCTGAGAAACAGTCTGGGAAGTTGATTTAGATTAATTTGTTTCTCTTGAAGCATTCAAAGTGCTTACAAAAGGCAAATCAGTTAGCATGCCTCTCCTTCTGAAAATATGCCAGCTTGTGTATATTATCTTGTGTCAATAAATCAAGTATGAATTTTAACATAGAGCAACTAAATATCAAACTATTTTAATGAAAAATAAAGTAACATTTTTTCACACCCATGTTTGATATCTGCTTTCTACTGAACTGATTCATGCTTTCTGCATCTTTCTTATACTCTGTTCATTATGAAAAACATCCAAAATGCTATTTCACATGCAAACACTGATGGTACATGTCTAAATTAGGTCTGGTTAACCTCCTGTATGCAAAATAAAGACACTTTGACGTATCTGAAAAGTCATGGCTGTCAGGTGAACTCTCACATGAATCGAAGAGGGAAACATCACTGCAGTTTAAAGAAACAGAAAAAGGAACACATAAGTAACTATGGGCCAGTGAGCCTCACATCTGTGCCTGAGAAGACAATGGAACAGGTCCTCCTGGAAAACATATTAAGGCATGTGGGAGATAAAGAGGTGATCCATGATAGCCAGCACAGTTTTACCAAGGGCCAGTCATGCCTGATCAATCTGGTGAACTTCTAAGATGGAATGAAGGCATGAGTAGCTTCCTGCTGAAGCTGGCAGCCCATGGCTTGGATGAGTACACTCTGGGCTGGGTAAGGAGGTGGCTGGAGGGACAGGCTCAGAGAGTGGTGGTGAATGGAGTTAAATCCAGATGGCAACCGGTCATGAGTGGTGTTTCCCAGGGGTCGGTGCTGGGGCCTGTCCTCTTCAGTATCTTTACTGATGACCTGGATGAGGGCATAGAGCACACCCCCAGTAAGTTCCCAGATGACACCAATTGGCTGAGAGTGTGGATCTGCCAGGGGATAGCAAGGCCATACAGAGGAATCTGGACAGGCTGGAGAGCTGGGCTGAAGCCAGTGAGATGAGGTTCAACAAGTCCAAATGCCGCATCCTGCACTTCGGCTACAACAACCCCGGGTGATGCTACAGGCTTGGGGCGGAGTGGCTGGAAAACTGTGTAGAGAAAATGGACCTGGAGGTATTGATTGATGCTGGTCTGAACATGAGCCCACAGTGTGCCCAGGTGGCCAAGAAGGCCAATGGCATCCTGGCTTGCATCAGAAACAGTGTTGCCAGCAGGAGCAGAGAGGTGATTGTTCCATTTTACTCAGCACTGGTGAGGCTGCACTTCAAGTACTGTGTCCAGTTTTGGGCCCCTCAATACAAGAAAGACACTGAGGCCCTGGAACGTGTTCAGAGGAGGGCAACAAAGCTGGTGAGGGGTCTGGAGCACAGGTCGTATGAGGAGAGGCTGAAGGAGCTGGGAATGTGCAGCCTGGAGAAGAGGAGGTTCAGGGGAGACCTCATTGCTCTCTATAACTTCCTGAAGGGAGGTTGTAGTGAGCTGTGGGTCGTGCTCTTCTCTCATGTCATTAGTGATAATGACCAGAGGGAATGGTTTCAAGCTACTGCAGGGGAGATTCAAGCTGGACATTAGGAACTGTTACTTCTCAGAAAGCGTGGTCAGGCACTGGAATGGATTGCCCAGGAGGGTGGTGGAGTCACTGACCCTGGGGGTGTTCAAGGAAAGACTGTATGTTGTGTTGAGGGACATGGTTTAGTGGGAGCTATTAGTAATAGGTGAACTGTTGGACTGGATGATCTTGTAGGTCTTTTCCAACCTTGATGATTCTATGATTCTATGAGCATCATCTATCTGGATTTCTGCAAGGCCTTTATTATAGATAAAGAATTGGCTGAATTGTTTTCACCAGAGAGTTTTGGTTAATGGCCAGATCTAATTCATTAGTGACCTTCGCTGTAAAGGAAATTGAGCTTATGTCCTGCCTGAATGGAATGGCAAGAGATTATTCTCTTGTTTTCATCACAGACTAGTGATTTTATTTTCAAAGGACCGATCTAAATGCTGGCCTCCAGGTAACTCTCTTAAATTTCTTAGAACCATAGAAGGTTATGAGTTCAAAGGGACCCTTAAATGTCATCTAATCCAATTCCTCCACAACGAACAGAGACATTTACAGCTAGATTGCTTAGAGCCCAGTCCATGCAAACTTTAGATTATATTTGAACTTATATTTAATCTTTCACATTTCTGGGAACACTAACTGTATCTGCATGTATACCTTCCTTAAAAAAAAAAAAAAAAAAAAAAAAAAAAGAGAAAAAAAAAAAAAAAAGAAAGAAAGAAAGAAAGAAAGAAAGAAAAGAAAAAAAAGAAAAAAAGAGAAAAAAAGTTACTCAAAAAAATGTAAGATTCCTTAAAAACTGGTTAAATTTGAGTAACAGCCCCTGTTTTGCTTCAAACGAATATACCAAACACCCATCTCTGAATTTTCTGAACAGAGAAAAAGAACTAGAATGCACTAACTCTTTATATAAAGAAAATTCAATCTATTAGTTTTGAAAGCTCAGGTTAGCAAACTGATTTTTGCCTCCTCTGTACATTCTTGCAGGGGAGAGGTTTTTCTTTAGTTTCATTTGCCAGTTCAGTAATTTTCAGTGATTACCATGTAGCTGTAACAAATTCTAAACAATGAATTTTTTGTCCCTTCTAACTCACCTGTATGCTCCCTGTTTGCTTCTTCATAACTATACTGTGTGGAATTTACTGCTCCACCTGGATGCATACAAGCTGTTGGGAGCCAATGGGATTCACCCCAGAATACTCAGATATATGAGAGTATCATGTTATATATATTATTATTATTATATATATTATAAGGAAAGGGGATATTCCCTTAAAAATTATAAATTATAAATTATAAATTTATTCATAGTATATATATATTTATATATATATAATTATTATATATAATATTTAATATGAATAATATTGTATATTATAAGTTTTTATATAATTATATATAAATATATATATAATTATATATATAATTATTATTATATATGAGAATATGAGAGAGTGTTACGTTCACTCTATCTCTCACACTGCCTGGCAGTGGGCGTGGGTGTGTTTTCAAACTGTGTGCTTTCAATTTCAAAGTAGGTTTCTAGGTCTTTGGAAAATTCTCTCTCTTATTTTACTTGATTTATTAGCCTCAATTTCAGTTAGACTGTATTATACTGTGCTATCTTGCATTCTGATATCATAGTTTGTAAAATAAGTTTTCCTCCTTAGATTGTTGCTGCTGCTCTGTTTGTTTCCTTGAGCCCATCTCCCATCTTCCTACCCCTTCCCCTTTTCCCTACCTGTTTTCTGGGGCCTGGAGGGCCCACAGGCCTACTGCCCCCTGTCACAGACATAGATTGATCTAGATAACTCCATGACACTAACTTGTCTTAAAGAGTGAAAGGATGTTCTCAGGAACAGCAATCAGTCCCCTAAATGCTGTGAGCTACGTAACCACTCTGTATTAGATATATCTTCTCTTAAAAAACTAATCAAGACCTTGCAGTATTTATTTGTTTATTTGTGTTTTTTGTTTGTTTTTATGTTTGATTGTGAAGTGAAATATTTAAAAACTTTTATTTTTTAAATTCACACAACTGATGCATAATATGCATATTTATAACCATCTAGCCAAGCATAGAACTTAAAAAAAAATTATTTTAAAAATTAAGAGTAAATAAAATTGCCATAAACTCTTATAAATGAGTAAACTAATGAACACTTAGGTTTTATACTCCTGATCTACGGCCCATTTGAGTGGATAGGTGGTCAGAAGTAAATTGCAATAAAGACTGTCTGCATAAACTAGAAGACCCAGCTATCACCTGTTTCTAACAAGCAAGAAGTTTCTGTTAATAAACACATTTGCTGAGAAATTAAAATGAATGTGTTGTAAGGAAAACCAAGGTCTTTATTCTTTCATTTCAGATGGTGATAAACTGCACTTGGAAGTGCAATTACACATTTAAAATTTGAAAGTAGTTGAACATTTCATAGTAAAACCAGTATTTGTGTTCACTTGAAATAGTATGAATTGAATCTGGATAGTCTCACACATTTAAAAACAATTCTTTATTTCCACACTACTTTTCTTCTATTTTCTGCCACTCTGGTGTAAAAATTGCACCAATATGAGAAGAAAGGGATTCAAATAAACAAACATGGTGAGTCATATTAACCTTATCTATCCCATAAATAAAAGCTGATCTTAACAGCAATGTGATTTTTGAAAGTGATCTGTTTTTTTAAACCAGAATAAAAACTCTGATTTAACTAACCTTTTCTCCTACTGGCTGTAGGAGAAAACATATATTTTCAAATAATTTAATTTCAATTTTAGATTTTCATCTAGCATCTTCTTAGAAAATATCTCTGAGCAGAAAAAATATGATGAGGGTGTGAAGCTGATGATTTGACTACTTCATAGAAATGTTCCCAGGCAGGTATGACTGCAAAATATGCATCAGAAATTCATAAGCCATGTTTGTACATAGCTTCAGTCAAACATGTCAGTAGCTTTAGAGGAAGACAAAGAAGTCAATACTGTAGAGAGGATTCATGTTCTTCTTTATGCTCTTCTCTTCAAAAGGCATGGGCTTGAAACATTGTATGATGCTAAATTCTGAGATGGGCTTTCTGCAACACTCCTCATTTTACAGTAAACCATATTTAATCATATTTTGCTAATGTTTCCAGGTGTACAATTAGAATATTCATTTGTCTTCTAGGATTGTGTAGTGTCGGAGCTTAATGAATTATATGAACCCTTGTAACCTAAGCCACTAAATGATTTTATGATTCTATAATTGTCACAAGCACAACTGTCATTTATCAGGCCTTTCAGAACGGTTCCTTTGTTCTCAGCATTCCTAGCTTCTACAGACTGCAACAGTATATTTGCTCACAGGATGAAGAAATTGTGGCCAGCCCATGTACTCTTTAATCTCAGTCACTGAGAAGTTGTTGATGATCTTTGAAGAGGTCTTGTTCACTTTCAAATTCTTTTAACAACGTAAATTTCCAAGATTCAACAGGGACTTATGTTTATCAAACAGTGCGTTCAGGCATTTCTCAGCTCCAGCTTAAATACAGGAAGAAAATTTTTTGTAGAGATCTAGAGGATTCAAAAGTCAATCTCGTGAGATATATATTTACCCCTCTGGGTAATTTGTGTCAGTGCTCCCTCAGCTGCAGAGTACAGAAGTGCTTCTTGGAGTTCAGACAGAACATCCTGTGTTCCAGTTTATGTGCATCACTTCTTGTCCTGGCATTGGGAACCACTGAAATGATCCTGGCTCTACCTTCATTGCATCCTTCCTTTGGGTACTTATATAAATTGATAACACTCCTTTCAATACTTCTTGATATTTGTTACTTCTTTAGGCTAAACAGTTCCAGTTCTCTCAGCTTCTCTTCATAAGGAATATGAATAATCTTTGTGTTGTTTTGCTGGACAGTCTCCAGTATTGTTCATGTCTCCCTTACACTGTGGAGCCCAGAACTAGACACTGGCAACACTTTCGAGGCAATGCAGGACACCATCTGCCTTCTTTGCACTTCATGTTGTTCATCAACACTTTGCACTTGTTGAATTTCATGAGGTTCCCATCATCCCATTTCTGCAGCCTGTCATGTTCCCTCTTAATTTCCATGTCTTGTACCAACAATGGCATCACTCCATTTTACAGTGGGTCCATACTCACCAGTGCTTTTTGTTTGTTTGTTTGTTTCATTGAATTTTCTAGAAATTCCAGAGTCATGTTATCATTTATGGTTTAAATGCTGTAGCGTGGAGCAGAATCATCACTTTTTTTCCCCCCTTCAAGACTATATTTCATGATATGTAGTCTGGTTTTCTATGTGCAGTGCTACTATATCAAGAAAACGATCAGGAGACTGTGTAATATTTTGCTTCAGGTCACTTGGACATTAATTGTGGGGCCATCCTATGTGAGGACACAGGTCTCAAGAGAGTTACTAGTCAAATGACTCATTTCCCTGTTCTCCTCTGTGGTTCAGATTTGGTAGCTGAACAATTAATAGCACTTTTTTGATAGTCAGGATGAATTATTTTGACTACTCCTGTTCAGTCACAAAGTTAATATCTCTCTAACTTCTGTCTTCAGAAAATGTTCTTCAGATACAAATGGATCCTGAAAAATCCCGAGGAAAAAAAAAATATGCTTCAGTCAACTGAACCTGTTGAACAATGTCTTGATCTACAACCAAGACTGACCTAAATGAAAGAGAAAACAAAATTAACTTTCAGAACAGTTTTTCATCAAACACAATCAAAGACATCTGTGAAAACATGTCCACAACTCAGAAATATATGAACATGAAAAAAAGAAGAGACAAATTGTCTAACATTTAGTGTTTACAAAGCAGCTGACTTTTTTGCAGAGACAACTTCTGTAGATTCATTGAAGAGAGCTAGTAAAAAATTCTTCTTTGCTGGCAACATTGCACAAAGTATTTTCTTGTTTGAGCAACAATTCATAGTATGCATGCTGGTTGTTAGATTTCTGTTCTTTGGTTTTATGTTCAGATACTATTTCATAACATATCAGCACTAAATAGATGCCAGCCTTTATACCCAAGAAGCAGCAAGAGATTTGTCTTATATGAAATCTTTCTCTCAGTGTGATGAATAATATAGAAGTGTTCTGTAAGCGCTTGCACTCCTCACAGCGGTTTCCCAGACAGTCCTACCCTACAACACTGATATAAAAACTTTGCCACCTATACACAATAAAATTGTTTTTATCATTAATATGCTTTTTTTTTTTTTTATTTTTTTTTCTAGATTGTATGTATGCCTTTTCAACATTAATACCTCTCATTTATTTCCATGGAAACTAAAACAGATACAAAGAGTAAAATTCTCTATTTAATAGAGTAAATTCTCAGCTACAAAACACTATTTATCAACATAGTTATCACTGTTAGCTATATATTTTCACCAGCAATGAACTAGAACCTGTATACCGCACTCATAAAAATCAGCATCAGTGAGGGTGAACCACTGTTCTGCAGCTGCTTTGATGGTATAGTTACTAGGAAAATGTTGCTCATGCAGTTTATCTGTCATTGGCCTGTACAGATGGAAGTCAGAATGTGAAAAATCTGGACTACACAGTGGGTATTGTAGGACAATAAAACAAAGGTTGGAAGTGTGCTCCATGATCTTCAAGCCAGCATGAAATCTGGTGTTACTGTGTTTAAAGAGAAAAGTTGTCTTCTTCTCTGGCCTGACTCTGGAAGCTTTCAGATCAGTGTTGCAATCTACAGGCTAGAGTTTATGGTTTGTCCATGTTCCAGGAAATCCAGAAGGATCATTCCTTTCCTGTCCCAAAGGACAGTGCACACCACTTTACCTGCTGAGGACTGTATCTTGAACTTTTTGTTCAGTGAGGAATTCACATGTTTCCACTCCATAATGAACTGATGTTTTGACTCTGGCTCATATTGATGACACCACATCTTGTCACCAGTAATGATATAATCCAGGAAAATGTCACTTTCAGACTTGCATATAGTCCTCTTTCTGTTCCTTTGTGAGCATTCATGGGAGCCACTGGAACAAACAGTGATTTTCAAACATTACCAGTATAGATTCCAATACAGTGATGACAATATTCAGCTCTGTACATGGTACGCTAATGGTTATTTTGCTGATTTGTACAGAAGAGACAATTGAGACACTCCGAATTTCATGGTGCGACAGCTGTACATGGCTATCCAAAACATGGCTTGTCCTTCGTGTAGCTTTTGCCTTTGCTGAAACCAACTACTCACTGACTCAGTGTTCTCGCATCTCCATAAACATTCAGCAAGAATCAATGAATGTCAGTGAATGCAATGTCATTCATTTCATCCCTAATGTTTAAAAATCCTGTGGTGATGAAATACAAATCATGAGCAAAGAAAAATATATCCAGTCATTACTTAAATTAAACAATCACACAGATGGGATAACATCAGTTTACGGAAATGTATCATCTATCTGAGAACAGTATATTGTGTTGTAGTGATTCTAGTCACATCATAGTTGCATTATTAACTTAATCCACATATTTTTTTGTTATTATTATTACTATTATTATTTTATATCTTTTAAATGAATAAAATGATCACTATATATATATATATTTTCTTTTAATTTTTTTTTTTGAGAAATTTCACTTTGATCACAAGCTATGACAACAAAAGGGGCTAGGGCAAGACTATGTACTTTCTTTAATGAATGCAAGTAATATACAATTCCTGTCCACTTTCTTATAGATCTTGAGATGAGTTATAGATGCACCTAGATTCCAGAAACAAAGACAAATTAATTTACATCCCATGGTTTTCCCTCCCACTCCTGGCTACTAAATCTTATAAGAAGTGCTCTGTCCTTTCCCGATCCAGTTACAGTGATATGCTGTTATATTTACAGGCTGAAAGGTAGACTGGATCACCGAAAAGATAAATTGCAGGTGATTATAAGAAGAGATAGAGAAGATGAAAGGTTACTTTCGATAGAGCTAATAATTATTTACCTTAATTATTATGTTAATGACAATTTAAAAAGCAAACTGAAATTTAACATTTCAACACCCCTGTCTTCTTACCATGGACTAAGGTTATGGACTGACATATAGGCCTGACTGCTAAAGGTTTTCAAAAGTTACACTGGTATTATCAAGATCTTGTGGTCTACATGCACCTCTTAGACTGGTGGTTTACCCCAAAGAAAAACCTTTTCACATATCTTCTGAAAATCAAATACAGTCAAAATGCTCAGAAACTGTGACTGTTACAGGAATTCTGTCAATAAAAATAAATGGCAAACATAACACCTGTTGAGTCTGTCAAGTTCATGGATCTGCCTAAGAAGTCCAAGTAACAAGCTTGTAATGTATTAAATGTATTAAAAACATCTATGCTAGCATAAAAAGGTAAAGGTTTACATATATTTCTGTTAAAATTCTGTCCTTTAACTGGATTTCTCTATCATAGTACAACCAGTCCACTGAGAAACTAGAGTCCTAATTTTCTTTTCTTTTGTTCACATATATGCATATTTGATAATAGGGTTATTCAAATTACGGCTCTGTAGACTGCAGATACTTTTTTTGCAAGTCTTTCCTGTAGATTAAACCTGTGAATTTATTTCCTGTCTAATAAAAAACTGCATATTTGCTGATAATGTTCTGAGCAACATTTTACAATTTTACAATTTAAATGTTACAAAATAATAAATCTTTTGGAAGGACCACTTCTATCAGGAATATTGAAAACAATTCTAAATGAATAGGATATTAATTACTTCATATTACATCTACTCAAATACTTCAGAAGATGATATTGTATTATATCAAAACATCATAGACTCTAGCAGCTGAGGATTTGCAGTAGAGTTCTCTTATTTTCCTAAACATTTGTTGTATTATTGATAGTTGAGCTCTTTTTCTCCAACAAATATAGTAATGAATTCTTAATTGTTTTACTATCGACACAGATTATGATATTGCCAGCAAAATGGAATGTGTTCTTGAGAAAAAAAATATATATATATTTATTTCCTTTACTACTTTATGTATCCTCCATCTCTTAATTCTATCACATTATCACAGGTCTATGCTTGTCTTTAGTTTTTACCAAAGAAGGAAAACAAAGGCAGTGGCAGAAGAGCAGCCTCCTCCTCCCACCTTCAAGCGTGTATACAGAATTAGATTTATTTCAATTAATCTGATGTCATCATACAAATGTATGATTTGAATAAGTTAGATTGTGTTTTGTACTCATCTAGCAGAGCAAATATGAACATCATGAGTTTTTCTTTTTTCCAGTCATCATGGTGATGAAAATCCCTCTCCTTGCATCACTAACACAGGACGAGCTATGCACTGAAAACCTGAAATAACAGACAGAACAAAAACAGCTACAGGTAATTTTGCACACTGTGGTATGACATTGCATCCTTACCAACAGCATGTCTCGATCACTGCTGAAAACAGTGTCAGAGTGTTGTTAAAAAGCGTGTTCTTAATATAGATATTCCTTAGAGAAAGCTTTTAACCTGAACATAATCATATCAGTAATCTTTCTTCTGTCTCTTCAGTTAAATCTGGGGGAGAAAACTTACTGAAGATACAGCATTTTCAGGAGCTCCAGTTTTCTCAAGGTCATTTTAAGAGATTGAAAGAAGTAAGCAGTTCTTAGTGACACAGTGCTTGATTACATTTTTAAGATCACATCTTATCAGTGTTCTCCACTGAGTTATATTTTTCACTACGTGATCTTTGAGTTTCCATTGTTCTGTTTTCCATACTTTGAGATTTTGTTAATTATATTAAGGTTCAAACAGAGGCAAAGAACAGGAAAGGTGAGTTAAATAAACAATCCTTCATAACCATGAAGACATTATCTTAATTCCCTTTTATTGACAATACCTGTTCAGATAGTCATACAAAATGTGCCAGAGAGATATAATTGGTGGGAAAAAATTTAAAAAAAAAAATAAAAAATGTAGTGAACAGGGTTTTTTTTGTTGGTTTTTTTTTTTGGTTTTTTTTTTTTTCCCCCATGCTTGCAATCCCATGATGTTTCACAGATGAGAGTGATGAATTATTATCAACACAACACAGCATTTTGATGCATCCTCTTGCACATGAAAAACTGGGCTGAGACCACCTGAACTCATTTCTCTTGAGATTTTGAGCAAGTATAAAAAATGGTTTTGTTTTGCTCTTGGTAGGCCTTAGAAATGAAAATGCCAGTATGTCGAGGACAACACATCAATCTAATTTGCTACTTGAGTCCTGACTCCTATTCTTCTACTGAAACTGTGGCACAGTATGTGATGCAACATCAGCCATTTCCTATTATTGAGCTGTAGCCCTTTTAAATAAGTGTTTGCCTTTTCTGAAATAGGTTTTGATTAATAAGAGGTTGTAGGCACAAACAGCTAGTGAAACACTAATGTATTAATTTTCAAATAATTTGAAGAATTTACTTAATAAAAAGAAATTTATAATGGAATAGAAAGTTATAGAAAAATCATCTGATGCCATCAAAGAACAATTCTGATTCTTTTTGCAAAAGAACAACTTGGTGTCTTACACTGGGATGATTTTTCTTTATTATTTTTCTATGTAAGACAAGAACATAACTAACAATTTAGGGAAAATAATGCTTATATAAAATAGCTTATAAGGAAAATCTTAGGTAACTGAGATTGCATGCAAATATTGTTTCATCTTCCACTTTTCATCCAGGCAAAAAGCAACAATGATTTATGATGTCTTCTGATTATTAAAAATAAATAAATAAATAACAATTAAAAAATATTGGAAGTGGGATATTCCAGAACACACACATTCAGTTTAGAAAAATTCCTAATGCTCTAGAAGATTATATACCTTTCTTGTTTCTGCGAGGAATGGATTCTTTGGATACAAGTAACATTGTCATGCATATTTTTTAATTATTTGAAAGTAAAAATCTAAAGTTATTTTTTTTTAAAATATGATTATATATATTACTTATTTTTTTAATACATGATGAGATCCATCATTAGCTAAAATAATTGAGTGATAAAAACTTTTTACCCCCTTTTCATATGTTTCTTAGATTCCAATTTTAGAATACTGAAGTTTTCTGTCTTTATACTAACTTCATAATACAAAACAATAAATTCCAAATGTTACATAGAAAAGATATAATTTATGTCTTTGTGTCATAACTGATCATGAGCTATCAAAAATATTATAATTATTTTCCATGAAACATTATTAGAGTTAAAACTATCCAAATTTGGTACGACATAAGCTAAAGTTAAACCAGGCCACTTTTATCTTGCTAATCTACTGAAGAAATACTGACATTTGATGATATAAATAATTTATGGTGTATTAGGAGGGTTAAGTATTTACTTCAAATATTGGTCTCCTGGCAAAATATTACTTCACATGAAATGTGAAGTACATGTATAATCTCAGCTTTATTAGTTCACATGAAATGTGAAGTACATGTATAATCTCAGTTTTATTGCATCTTATATGAGGATTAATTTCAGACCTTAACAGGAGAACCATAGCTCATCTTGTTACTGCAGAAGGTACAGCACACAAAAACATTGTAGGATTCACGCTACAATTTCTTGCAAATGGCTGAAGTTATGCACTTCATATGCTTTTCTGCACACAAGTAAAAGGAATACATGTGATCAGTTAAATGAGTTTTATGAGTTGAATACTACCTCTGACTCAACTCATTTGTATATGGTTGGAATAATCTTACAGATAAACATAATGCTACTGTATAACAGCCTAAACTTGGCACAATTATGTTTAGCTAGTGAAAAGCAGAGGTATCCTTTTCGTTTAACAGCAGTAATTGTAGCAATTGGACACCTGCAGAAACTGAATGAAGGAAATTTAATTTTATTATATAAGTGGGTTTCCAACAACTACTAGAATGAGTGGTCTGAAGCTTTAACTTGCATGAGTGAGTACATCCATTGCATATGTTGCTGCATTTACAGATATTTTTAAATACAACTGGCTAAACAAAATTAACATTGGTAAAAGAGATTAAAAAATAAATTTAAAAAATCTTTATTTATTTATTTAGTTGGCTGTATTCTTAGTCAATTTAGACTGTAAGGAATTCAGTAACTTATAATTCTGTGAGGAATCTAAGTTCCTAACTTGAGATTTAGTTTCAAATGGAAAATACTGACAGCAAACAAATGTTGAAAATCCCTGCTCATCTTGCACCTTAATCCTACAGGAGATATAGCTTCACAATATCTTGTTATCCCACTTCAGACTCTTTAAGATCCACAAATCTGTATCTTTGTACTTGTTCAGATTTTTTACTAAAATAGGTTTATTAAATTTTGATAAGCAGTTTGCTATCATTGTTAAAATTCCCCTGCAGACAAGATTTAACTCTTGAACTGCTTTGATTCATAAGACACATTTATTTTTTACCTGAAAAAATTCTGCATGCCTATAGTTCTATGTCCTGCTTTTGACTGAGGCTGAACTAATCCATTTAACTTAAGAGTTGTTCTTAGGGACAAAAGCCTAGATGTCCCTTTGCTTGGACAGGTACTGCTCCCACATAGCAAAGCATATCAATTTCCACACCAGCAAGTAGTATCAGAACAGCTTTTATACAATAGTCAAAAAGCTCACAGTAAATTTGCTCTTTTTTTCCTGAGATAAATTCCATCAGTATTTCGGTACTGCAGAGACAGTTTTAACTATCAAGCTAACATGTTGCTATATTTTCTCAGGTTAAAGCCTGATTTTATGAGACAATGTGTTGTTCCTGCACGCTTCTGAGATTCCACAACATCAGTCAGAGTTCAAAATATTCAGCAACTGACAACTGATACTCAGAAACTTCCCGACTGGGAGAACAACAAATTTCAGCTCCTGTTTACAGAAATGTCTGTCTGAATGAAAACAAATTACTAGTCACACAGAACAAGGAGTTTCCTTGCTGTGAAAAGCAGATACAAATAAAAATGGTATATGAAAACACCCCTGTATGTGCATCCCTGACTCCTTTAATCTCAGATTTATTCCCAGAATACAACTTTGAATTAAATAAGACCCAGATTGGGTGAAAAAATATGGTTCGTTAGATGAGATTTAAAATTTCATTTGAGATCACAGATAATCCAGTTATCTCATTTACATGTACATTATTCAGTTGATCAAACTATCATATGCTTAAGGATATACGTAATAAATTTATAGACAGACACATCTTTATAGCTCACTGAGTTCACATCTTTCTTCTCATATCCAATTTATCATCTGAACCTAGAATATGCAGAAATATTTTCTTGCTTATTTTCAAGTATAAAAGGGCAAAGAGAAAAGACTTTTATACGATTCTGACAACCATGGTTTTGTGTCTCCTGTCACATGCCATAGAATAAAATATAGCACAGATGAGGCTCAGTAAATAATCATAATAATTACCATATTCACGACAGACTTAATCTAGGTCTTATTCAGCCTGAAGCATGTAAACTTATTTCTGTTGCATAGTTAATATTCTACATTGTTTTTCTCAGCATCCAAGGGTCACATAAAAAAGCTTCCATTTTCTATGGATAAAAAGCTACATTATTTCCTGCCCTTGTGTTTGCAAGATAACCTTGCTAATATAAGCTCAAAATTCAGCAGCCCTTGTTTAGATGAGAAATCTACTTGAAGTCTATAGGATTAACAGTGCAGATATTCATGGCCTTATTTATTAACATTTCATTTAATCATGAAGTGTTGACTTTTGAAATTTTAATATTATAATGCTACATTTTAGATGAACCGGATACTCTTTATTTTCACATTGTACTCTTGGAAACTGTTGAAATGAAATAATATGTCAACAAAGAACTTACATATGCTATGTGAACCCCAACACTCTCAAACCCAGTCTTGACAAATCCTGCAGCCCTTTCCTCAGTATCAGCTGGAGCAAAAAGCAGGCACCAACGCCTGGAACAAAAAGCAGGTGCCTACACCTGCATGACTTCTCCATCCAAAAGAGGACCATTTCAGTGCAACCATATAGTCTTCTATCTATCTATCTATCTATCTATCTATCTATCTATCTATCTATCTATCTATCTATCTATCTATCTATCTATCTATCTATCTATCTATTTATTTTCCCTGAATGGTCTTCAGTAAGGCTGTCTATGCAATGGAGTTTTCCAGAAATCTTAGCTCTAAAATTATATGCCTTATAATTGAAATAGGAAGTGTGGAGATGACAAATAAGTCACAAGATAAGTCTATCAAAGGACATTTTTATTGAAGGGATAATTTATAAAAACACTGTTGTATTGCATTACATAAACAAATAATTCTTTTGACAATTTTACAACAAAAAATGATATATTTTAACAATACTCTGTGTGCTACATTTAATTTAAACTATCTGAAAGCTAGTTAGTTCATTAAAGGGAAAATATATATAAAGAAACAAACAAAGAAATTATGCAATTTTGTGACAAGGGGTAATATTTCAAATCCTTTTGAATCCTGAACAAAATGGTATTCTTCACATAAGAGTAAATGTTGTGAACATGCCTGTGATTTTACAAGGAAATGTTTTGTTAAAAGATGACTGTAAAAATTTTATAATATTAAGAAATAACCTTCTTTTTTTACTCTTAATTTAGTTTTATTTACTGGAACAGAACATTTCATGAACTCTGTACATAGTGTTGTAATTAAATAGAATATATTAATTGTTATATTAATTATCTTGTATATACATTATTATACTTTATGATATGTTACTTTAAGACTAAATAAATACAACTTTACCTTCCAGAGCAGTATGACTGTAATATCTTTTCAAATTATAAATAAATTAAATATATTTATTATCTTATTAAATATTTTATTGTATATGTTTGATGAGATATTGTATTAATAAGGAAAACATTTCTTTCATTCTACTTAAACACTTTCTGGAATAGAATTAGTAGAATAGCATAGCTTGTATTTACTCCAATTCAAATGCATAGAAAATTTGGCTTATTTAAATTTATATTTGCGAAGTGTTTACAGGTCGGTTTTTCCAAGTTCCATGACTAAGGAGACGGGGGGACCCTTGGACCCACTCATTGTAAAGGGGAAAAGGTATGCAGATGGTCCTAAAAACTAAACAACAGGAACAGTCTGAGGAGGAAAGCTAGTTTACTAGAAAAGATATCAGAATGCAAGATAATACAATAGAATACAATATAATTGAAGTTGAGGTTAATAAATCAAATAAAGAAATAGGGAGAGTGTCAAAAAAAAACACCTGAAGGCTTACTCTAATGCTGAAGGCAAGACAGCTAGGAACATACATCACAGACTAGCAGAAAGGGAAAAGGGACATCTCATGACCCACAAACAGTTTTATCTTTCCCTCTGAATGGAAAATGAAAACAAATCAGTGAAAAGTCCTCTGGGATATGTAGTTCCTCTTCTCTTCCTTGACAGGCATACATGGAACTATCAATAGTCCACAGAATTGGAGCATTTAACTTTTTAACTCCCAGTGCTCTACATGATGTTGTGATATGGAATACTAGTAACAAAAATCATAAAACAATGAATATATTAAGCTCTATTTAATTATAATTTTAATTATATAATTATATATATATATATATATATATATATATATATAAATAAATAAATTTAATTATATAGTTATAATTAAATAATTATATTATTATTTAATTATGTAATGCAATGAATTGCATTAATTCAAAATTTGTACCAATATTTTACATAATATATGACCTACAAGTTAATGTGTGTTATCTACTATGATAATTGACATTTCTTCATAAAACTGTATTTTCAAGATCGTGTTCATTGACTTATGACAGTTGCTTATATTCCTGTTACTTCTCAGTGTGTTGGGAAACGTACAGTGACTGGATTATGGATGAGTACCTTAAATTTCAGACCTACATTAAACCATAAAATAAAAAAATCATGGCCAAAATATATCTTAATTTATTTTGTTTAACATTCATATTCTAAACTTGTTTAGAAAGACCTGCTTTCTATAACCTCCTAATTATCTTCAAACATTTAAAACATTTGAGAGAAAAAATAAATCCACAAAATATGTTTAACCCTATGATAAATAAGAAATCTTTCAGAAAGATAGTAGAACACTGAACTTACCAGGGCTAAAAGGAGAAAGGAAGGCAAAGTAAAGTAATGCAAATGGTAAAAGAGTAGCTTCAGTAGGTTTTTTATGGAAGAAGAAACTCAGAAGGTATCTACCAGATATCAGAATAATTAAATGCATTGAGAAAGTATGAATAAGTAGACAGCTGGATGGAAGAAAACAAACAAACAAACAAACAAACAAAAAAAAACCCACTAATGAATAACCACTTTTAAAGGTACAGTTCTGTGTATCTCACGATCTCATGACCAAAGCAAATCTTGATACTGACTTTTTTTTTTTTTCTTTAATCGGTTCTAAACTATTTAACATCTCTTCAATGTTTATTTCATAATCCAGTAATGCAGACTCTTCACATTTTATAAGTCATAGCCATAACTCATGTTTTTTTGGTTTTTGTTTAGTTTCATTTTGGGTTTTTCCTGCTAAGAAAATAAAAATACTGTCTATATATATGTATATATAGACACCATCTTACACACCCACACATTTGGGATTTTATTACCATTGCTCACTCAAGATTTGTATGACAATTTGTAAGCATGTATTTACCAAGATTAATTCTGATCTGAATTGTCCCATCCACTTTATAATTCATAAAAATAAATAAATAAATAAATAAAAATAATACGAGTAGTAGTAGGAAGTTTTATGTGCCACTACTGATTACTTCACTTTAATATGAATTTTGGTCTAAAATACAACTAGGAAAAGCATTGCAAACTTCAGCATAATAATAATGTTATTGTTTTCCACTCTTTGTTAACCTTTCAGTTTTAATCCAAATCACTCGTATTAATTTTAAGCGAGAAATAAGACATGTAATCATTACAACTGTGAACATGTTCAAGGCCAGACTGAACATGGCTATGTCTATATTGCCAAATAAATAAGTCAAATAGCAATATCAAAAGTGTATTACTTGAGTTAAATAAGTTTTAAGTCTCTCATTCATGACTACTCCAACTCAGTTTCTCAAGAAGCATAACTAGGAACAGCTTAAGGCACTGATTACTCTAGGAATTGTTCTCAAAAGGCACTATAGATATCACCATAGAAATGTTTTCTTCTGTTTGACGCATTCTTTCAACAATGTCCAAAAGGTTCTGTGCTCAAATATGCCCTGGTATAACATTCCTGGGTAAGTAACAGCTGTCCTAGAAGTGACACCAAAGAAATACAATCCCAAAAAACCTCTCATATTTACTTGTTCTGTAAATGTGGTCTTGCATTGCTTTTGACTTGGGTAGAGTTAGCTGTCCTCAAAATAGCTTATTTGGTGTTATGCTCTGGATTTGTGATGAAAACACTGTTGATAACATTATTTGCATTGTAGTGTTTTAGCTACTGCCAGACACATTTACATAAAGTTGAGGAGTTGACTGTTTTGCTCCTCTGCATAGATACAGGACCACTGTTTAGTTTCAGAACCACTAGCAAAAGCTATATACTAAATGTATTTACTATCAGAGTGAGAGAGTGTACAAAAAATGAAGATCAGCCCACTTCCATGGTACATGTAGGGCTTGGTATACTACACTGATTTTCCTCTGGAATGCATCTATTTTTCTTCTGCATTGCAACACTGGAGATGTGCATTAGCATAAATCTAACAAGGGTGATTAAGATCTATTCAAGAGCAAAAGACATCTCAAACCTACTAGAAAATATATTTGATGATGTAAACCTATACTTAGACTGTCTGTTATTTCTTGCTCACAGATATTGATACTGAAAACCACCTGCAGTAGGATAGCCTTTTGTTAAGGCCTACCTTTAATGTTAAAATGAAAAGAACAAAAGAACACAAACAAAACAAAACAAAACAAAAAACAAACAAACAAGCAAACAAAAACAAACAAACAAAAAAACAACCAAACAAGCAAACAAAGGAAAATACAAACACCATGGAAGGCTACATTTTCTTTCCTCAGAAACCATGCAGCCAAGCCAGTTGCTACAGCAACAGTTCACAAATCTCCCTAATGGGATGAATGGGACAATACCTCACCTCAGACTGGGAGACTGTATTTGAGAACAGGAGATGTAGCATTGAGAAAAGCACTGTATAAAAAGGAGCTACATATTCAGAACTGATTCAAGAAAACAGCGATGAATTACTCAAATTTATAAATATGCATGAACCAAGAATACAACAGTAAATCCAGTTACAGATAATACACTTTCTTTGAATGGTCCTCCTATAAACCATGACAAGTTTTCTGATGCTTCAGCTGATGCTTCTACTAATTCACATGACCATGTTTTATTGTGAATTACTATGTGTACAGTGCATACATATATTTCCCTGGGAACTGGAAGTAGAATTCAGCATCATGGAATACTCAGATTATCATATTAATTAAAATTAGTAATGCTGGGCTGCATCCATAAATACTGCAGTTTGCAAACATTTTCTTAGACACATTGGTAAACTTGATTGATTAGAGTTTGTAATAGAAATAATCCCTTCAATATATTCCATTAGCACATTTAACAAAAATTTGCTGAAATTAAAACTGCCCTTGGCATTCTCTCAAGCTGTTCACAAACTGGTCATTAACTGCTGGTTACAATTGATTTCTCAGGGCCCAACTGATCTTCTTATTATTCCTTGTTCTCTTTGGAATAGTTGTTCAGGAATATATGGGGATACTAGCTTTGTGGCCATGCTAAGCAGTAGGGGAAACAAAAAATATGAGCACTCTGTTAACATCTAATGGAAAGAAAGGAGACGTGAAATGCTCTGATGGCAGTATGCAGCTTGTTTGTTTTCACATATTAATTCATTATACTAGGAATAGTGACATAGCAAGGTACAAAAGTCTTTAAAATGCCTCCCCCCAAAAAGAAGAAAAAAAGTATGAGACTGTTGGAAAATTATTTCTAAAAGTTAGGAAGATTAAGAGGTTTATGCAAACTGACAGAGTCTCTTTATGAATCCCTTCTATGTTACAAAATTGTTAGCTTTCAGTGCTTCATGAATTTGTAGTAAGAGTTTATTAGAATAATAGAATCATAAAATCACCACATGACAACAATATGCGGGTTGGTTTGGCCTGGTTCCATGACTAGTGGGGGAAGGGGGACCCATAGTCCATTTCCCCAGGAAAGGACAAAAAGGGGAAAAGGTATTGATATGGGTCTAAAAACAAAAAAGCAGCAACTATTTGAGGATGAAAACTAATTTATTAAAAAAGATATTGGAATGCAAGTTAACACAATAGATATATAGATACAATATAATTGAAATTAAAGCTAATAGATCAAATCAAGTGAGTTGTAGAGAACAATAAAGTCATCCCTGAGCCTCCTCTTCTCCAGGCTGAACAGTCCCAGTTCCCTCAGCCACTCCTCATCTATGCTCCACACCCCTCACTAGGTTTGTCACCATTCTCTGAACACACTCCAGGGCTTCGATGCCTTTCTTGTAGTGAGGGGCTCAAAGGTGAACACAGGATTGTATAGCAGAACAATGAGGAATGAGTTATTGTCATTAAGAACAAAGTGGGCAGTATCGCCATAATGTCAGCAGCAACATTAATCCAGCAAGTAGTAACAAAACAAAACAAAACAAACAAACAAACAAAAAAACTGACTTAAAAAGGGACAACATTAAGGAGTTTTGTATTGTCCTGCTTATGTACCTTCTTATGTTCTACTTTTCTCCCTTAAATAATTTATTTTAATAGATGTTGTGGTTGGCAATCAAACTCAACCAACTCAAGTCTTTAAGGTCCCATCACATTTAAGCTATTCTATGATTTAGTTATTCTTTGATAAGTCACAGAATCATAGAACTGTAGGGGCTGGAATGGACCTCCAGAGAACATTGAATCCAGGCCCCCTGCAAAGTAGGCTCCCCAGACCAGTTTGCATGGGTAGACATCCAGGTGGGACTTGAATGTCTCCAGAGAAGTAGACTCCACAACCTCTCTGGGCAGCCTGTTCCAGTTCTCTGTCACCTTTACTGTGAAGAAGTTCTTTTGCATATTTGTGCAGAACTTCCTATGCTTCAGTCTGTGGCCATTTCTCCTTCCCTATCAGCACACAACACTGAAGAGTCTGGCCTCATCCCTTTGTCTCCCACACCTTAGATATTTATAAGATCCCCTTTGTGTCTTCTCAAGGCTGAATAGACATAGGCCTCTCAACCTTGTAAAAGAGGTGCTCCAGGCTCTTTATTAAATCACAGAATAATAGAATCATAGACATAGAATCATAGAATCACAGAATGGCCTGGGTTGGAAAGGACCTCAAAGACCATCTAGTTTAAACCCTCCTGCTGTGTGCAGGGTTGCCAACAACCAGGCCAGGCTGCCCAGAGCCACATCCAGCCTGGCCTTCAATGACTCCAGGGATAGGGCATCCACAACCTCCTTGGGCAACCTGTTCCAGTGCATCACCAACCTCTGTGTGAAAAACTTCCTCCTAATATCCAACCTAAACCTCCCCCATCTTAGTTTATAATCATTCCCACTTGTCCTCTCACTGTCCACCCATGTAGACAGTTGTATCCTCTCCTGTTGATACAATCCAAGTATTGACAAGCCACAATGAGGTCTCCCTGGAGCCTTCTCTTTTCTAAGCTAAACAGGCCCATTTCTCTCAACTTTTCTTCTTAGGAGAGGTGTTCCAGCACATCTTATCTTTTTTGTGGCCCTCCCACAAATACGAATTTAAGCCTTAAAAAACAAACAAACAAACCCAACTATTTTATCCCTAATAAGAAATAACTCCATGAATAGATGGAATTCAACTCTTTGATGACAATACTACTGAACAGAGATTACAGTCATGGCTTTCATAGCAACTCTCTATTAGACTAGCTTTGTCCTCCATGTCTTCTTTCCCACTAATTGGCTGTTATAAATCATTACAATTGTATTTCCTTTCTTCACTTCTGACATATTGGGTTTTCAAACAAGTAGCTTCATGATGGATTCTATGTACCCCTAGCAATATGTGGAATTCCCAGCTAAGACACAAATTCAGCTTATTGTCATTCTTTACATGTTTCATTGAACTTTACAGTGAAATCTTGATGAAATGGTATAGAAACAATATAATGAGAGACTGACTACAGCTTTAACCATTAACATCCTGATCCTTTTCTTCTGTTTTGGTGATCTACTTACTGGCATCTATATGATCCTCTTGCACATTTTTAAAGCAGGAATTGAGTGTTGCTAATTTGTTTAGTTTGTGGCAAAATAAGACTCTGAGGCATGAGTGGAGTTTCTTGGTAAATGTTGCGAATAGAATCACTGAAATTATAAGAAAATCTTCCACCTATAACTGTTTCAGACTACTGTTACAAAAAGAAACATAAAATGCATCAGCAAAGAATTCTTTGCAACAGCAAAGAATTACATAAAGACTTTTCCACCACATATTATTTTTGTGTTTTGGTCTTATTGTTTTTGTTTTTTTGTTTTGTTTTCCTTTTTTTCTTAATTCCTTCAATTTTATGAGAAAAAAAATCATTTTTGGTCAATGCAGAAGCAAAATCAGAGGAGGAAGAAGAATAAAGAATAATGTTTTTCTGCTGTCATAAAAATTCAGGCTTTGCAATAAACATATTATGAAAATAACTTGGCAGAAAATGGATTCATGCCTATACAAGGAAGAGAAAACAAACTAAGTAATCTGTTTTTGTAGACTGGGTTGCCAAAATTTCATTTAGACTTCTTTCTTTCTTATATATATGTAAATATATTATATATAATATATATATATTCTTTTTATATATATATATATTTATATATATATATATATATATTATGACCTGAAGTTGTGCCAAGTCTAGGTGGGACATTAAGAAACACTTCTTTACAGAAAGGATAGTTAAACACTGGAATAGGCTCCCCAGGGAGGTGGTTGAGTCGCCATCCCTGGATGTGTTTAAGAGCCACTTGGATGCGGTGCTCCGAGATATGATTTAGCAGAGGGTTGTTAGAGTTAGGATGATATGGCTAGGCTATGGTTGGACTTGATGATCTTTGAGGTCTTTTCCAACCTGGGTAATTCTATGATTCTATGATATATATATATATATTTAAAAATAAATAAATAAAAAAAAAAAATAATTAAAAAATCAAATCATATGTCAAGAAAAATTACTTCTGTAGTAAAAGTGCTTTCCATTATGTCTATATATCTTTCTGGTGTGTACATATGTAAGAAAGAGATTTTAAATCCAATACTTTTCTTTCAGAATGATAAATTTACATTTGCTGAGTAGTTGATTGACATACACTGAGAGGCTGATAGAACTGACTGACACTACAGTCACGCATGAAGAACTTTAGTCTCAAGGAAAATACACTGATATTAGCTCTTATATATTTGAGCTCCAGAAATAGCCATTGCAATACTTGCAGTATCCAGCTATATCTGTCAAACTCTTGCCATTCATCCCTCTTTGCAAAATCTTTCCTTTCTTCTGTGCTTCCAGACATTACACTGGTACATATATTTGTTATCTTCTCTCTTGACAGCTTTATCCTCCTCCTGTACAATTTCTCCACCTCCCTTTGCCCTTCTTTTTAAAAGTATCAAAGTTAAATTCATGAAAATGAACTTGTTCTCGATATCCAACTTTATAACTTGCTGTCCTCAAAACTTTTCACCTTTTTCTCAATCAAATTAATGTATAGTTTCTACATATTATCCTTAGAATTACCTCATGTCATATTCATATTTTTTTTTCTTAAACTGGCACTGAATCTTCATCTGTTTAGAAAGTTTTCTGAATGCTTTCTTTGTTCCCTTCAGACAACTTATACAGTTTATTACTGTGCTAGTCTCTTCAGTATGAAATAATTATTCACTTCTCATCCACTAAGTCAAATCTTCCTTCTTCTTCATACCTTTCACTACAAAACATAAAAACAGAAAAAAAAAAAAAAAAAAAAAAAAAATCTCATTAAAAGTAGGTCATCACCTCAGCCAAATCTGTCTTCACTTATTTCTTCCACAACTAGGCATCTTGGGTAAATTTAGGCAAACTAGGATCAGATCCAAAGAAGGTAAAGATTTTTCCAGAGGTGTGACAGGTAAGACAATGGGAATAAAAACCTGTATTTTCTACATAGTCTATCAGGAGCTTTAACCTTCATCTATACTAGTATATAAAACATGTCCAGAAACAATATCTGTCATAGAATCTGTCACAGAGGCTGGCAGGAATTGAATGATACCTTGTGCATGTGACCATACCATTACATTTTTTCATTGTCAAGAACAGGTGAGTAGACTCATAATGATGAATGAGAATGTCCATAGCATGTGACAACTTCTGCACCATACCCAGGAATCAGATGGTAGAGTCCTAAATAACCCAAGTCAAACTATCAAGGATTGTTACATATGAAAAAAATAGACACTAAAGTTCCAAAGCACATGAATATTCTCTGGAACTATTTAATTAATATAAACATAGAAAAAGGTATCTCAGAATATGATCCATCTAAGGAACACTCTGCTGTGTACAAAGAAAATATTAAGAGAGATGTACATTGAAACATACTTTTGTGCCTCATTTCACTCTTTTAATGAAACAAAATATTCAGAGCCTTTCTGGAGGGGGCAATTAGGGATCGTTATTAAAAATAAATAAATAAATAATAGAAGCTAAGTTAAATAACATGGTTAGTACTGCAAATTTTATTTATAAATTTGAAAATATTTTGCTGGGAGGGACACAATTCTATATTCCTACTTGAAGAAGATGAAATAATATTCCTAAATAAGCCATTAGAGAAGAAAGGCAAGTATTATCATGGATAACATTTTTAGGTCATCAGATTTGTATTTCTCACTTCAAATACTACAAGAGCAGCTCTGAAAGTAATGCCTCTTATTTTGTTATGTTGGTTACCCATGACAGAGGCAGATATGAATGGTACAGCAGTAAACATTGAACCTCTATGCCAGGGTTCCATTGCATTTTGTTGCTGTGTGACAGATGCTGCAGAGGGGCAGTCTGACCAGATGGTTTCTGACGCAGAAATGCAAGTTAAATTCCTGCATGTGGAAAAATGGCACCCATTGACATCCACTGACATTTGATGAATGTGTATGGAGACCAAACAGTTGATATGAGCACAGTGAGGTGGTGGGTGGTATGTTTCAGCAGTGGCAACAGTGACAGTTAGTCACTTCCTCTGGTGCAGATTTTTATGAGCATGGTTCTCGTTCATTGCTGGTGAAAAATCACAGCTAATGATGGTGATTACTTTGAAAAGTGCTATTTGTAGCTGAGAATTTGCTCTATCAAATAGTGTTATTGTGCTCTTTCTATCTGCTGCAGTTCCCATGGAAACAAATAGAAGCAGTAACTTACAAAGTAACCTATGTACGTCTTTCTCATTGAGTTTTTGAATTAAAACATGACTTCAATAGCAGAGGTAGGTAATGCTTTTCTACAGCAGAATAGCCTCAAGGTTAATACTTTTTGAATGAAAATGGGAAGTTAAAATTCAAACTTCTATCTTTCAGGAAGAACCATGGAAATGAACTATCATCATCTATGTTTCAATCGGAAATCCAGTGTCTGTATAAACTTGGAGACTGCTTCATGTTTTCTGAGCATGTGTGTCATACATCTGAGAACACCTACTCTAACAGCTTTCTCCATGTACACAATCCAGAAAATATAAATCTGTGTTTATGTAATTTTAAAATTAAATTAATAAATAAATTAAAACATTACTGGGGAAAATCAACAAATTAATGAGTGCTTTCTTCTACCATATTATTTGACATTATTTGACATTGTGAATTATTTCAGGGAAAAAAAAGTTATATCACTAAGATTTTTACGTGTTTCTGCATTACTATTCTAACTGTCTTGATCATAAGAATTAAGTCTAAAGTTCTGCTTTTTGTTTTCAGTCCTCTCCTAATTTTTTTAATTATTTGTTTAATTTTATTATTTGTCTAATTTTCTATTATTTGTTTTGCTTCTGTTAGAAACATTGTGTAATATCTTAACCTTGTAGTACTAAAATACTGTGTAAATTAGGTTTCTAAGCATATTTCTTGAAATTGCCAGGTGCAATCTATGTTTCTTCACTGAGAAATTGGTTAAAACTTTAATTTGATGGTTTTCTTTCTACTTAAAATACTTCCAAGCTCCTTCACTTTTTTCTTTCCTACTGCTAAGATATAATGCTCTTTATCAGCATTTTTAGAGTCAGGATTTTCAGGTGCCAGGATATCGAATTTCAACTCAACTGGAAGGCAGCAGGAGCCAGAATTCATCAAGAAAGCAATAGCCAGATGTCAGACAGAGTCAGTCAGCATGCAGTTTTATATGAAGATCTAAAGAGAACACAGAATTACTCCTTAAAAAGAACCTTGATTTGGGCATGATTTTAATTTACTTTTGTCCTTTTTTTTTCTAGTAAAACTGGGATTGCGTCTTTAAAATTCATACATGTGGATGTCATCTATTTATTGGTTATCCTCAAAGGCTTCCAAAAACTAGAGGCTAATTGCAGCTATATTTATCAGAAGGACAGAAATCAGTGATATACTGAGTTCTGCAAGGAATGATAAAGTGTAGCCAAGTAGGCTTGTTAGTTTCCTCAATTGCAAAGAGTTGAAATGTGAGTTCAACAAGGCTTGAAACAGACACAGAAAATGATCGAGAGGGAGAATTATAGATGAAGCAACAAGTAGGATACTTTTCTATCAACACTGGCACTTAACTAGATCATCAAGTTGACAGAGTTATGTTAGTAAATTCATCAGAATTACCCTTGTGCCTCGTTATCTAATTCACATGCTCCCTTGCATAGTCTTTTGACTAGAAATATTTCTTCAGACATTTTTTTAGGTATGATTTTTGGGCAGCACAGCGTGATAAAAGGTTGAAAGGAAGTGAGTCAAGCTTTTTCAGAGCAGTCACCCAAGTAGAACATGAGAAAGGTCCTTAGTACTGCTTAGATTTCTAGTATAGATACAACCTAAAAATTAGAGACTTACATTTTTTCTCAGGCTTGAACAGCTCAATGCTCAGCTGCTAAAGCTTTTGAGAGATTCCAGAACACTTGCTGAAGAAAGAGAATTCCTCAGTTGATTGCTTTAGTCATTTGTGCTTTCTTTGAAATCATTCCCAAAAGCAAGGAAGCTAACCTACTTTTCACCCAATAACCAAGGTATTCAGGCTTCACTCTGTGATTGCAATCATCCAATCTTCTGCTGAAGTTATGCAACTTTGCAAAAAGGAATGCAAGAATGGAAGCAGGAGCATAATGTGTTGGAGTGACTAGGATGTAACTTGAAGCAACAGAGATATGAACTGTGGTATCTGTTCAAGAAACATTCAAGAATTTTGTTAATGTGCATGCAAGTACATTAATATGTCAAATAAAATTATTTAATTAAACATAATACTTAGATCAGGAATCAAAACTGAAGACTTTTCCATTCCAGTAGGAATTCCTAAAAAAAAAAATCATAATTGGATAAAACGGCTATAGTCAGCCAGATGGTTATCCTATTCCCATATGGAACAAGGATTTGAATAATTTTAGGTAGAAGAGAGAAATAGATATGCCTCTTCATATGTTTCGGCAGCACTCTAACTACATCATTTTCACAGAATAAAATAATGCAATTTCTTATTTCTGAGTTTAATGAAAAGTGTTTTTTGTCAAATTTGTCATTAAGTTAAGGAAATGGTGAAAAATATTGTCACATTAAACAGTAATATTTTTGAATATTACTTTTTTATAGTGAGCTTAATTTAAAAGTAAGGTCTGAAATGCTCAGCTGTAATAAAACTAGCACACTTTTAGGCATGCAGAAAAAGTAACTAAAAGCTTAAGAAATTTTAAATAAAGAGAGGAAATTGCATACACAAGCAGAGAGTTAGAAGAATTTCTGAAATCATATGTTTTATATTGAGCATGATCTTATTGTAGATTAGAGATCTGACAAATGAGATTGTATTACAGTCTAATGCTGCAGGGTGTTACCATAGTAAAGACAATTATAATGACTGATGAATTTTAAATCAACAGCTGATACATTTTGCCCTATTTTGGCTTAAACAGATATTTAAAGGCACCTGCAGATCCCAAGACTTAGTTGAAAGATCTGCTACAGACACCTGTGCATAATTAATGTTGACTAGATGCCTGAAATATCTTTGTTCAGTTCATTACCCTTAAAATCTATGTAAGATGAACCACTGCATTGCAAATTACTTGGGTGGAATGAATGGAACTTAAGAAAATCCATCATATAGTATCCTAAAGTGGTTATCTTCCCAGTTGCAAATGAGACAAGATCTTAATCCCCTGTTAAAGATCATCCTATTACTCAGATAAAACATATAGAAATTCCCTGAAGTATAAGATTTTTCTTCTTGTAATACTGTTTTATCTTAATGTGAAACAAGATTTGTCAATGTTTATAACAAGAAAAGAACAGCATATCTTATAGCATTTTAAGTATATAAAGAATATATATAGGTATATAAAGAAGATAAAATCAATTTCTTTATCCTGAAGTGAGAAGCACCATATGACAAGTATAACACAAATATTTAGAGAGAAGGTTTGGCAAAGCAGAATGCCATCTGAATGACCCTAAGCTGGGACTTAATGAAAGCACGATCCCCCACATCTGTCCATCAGTGATCACAAACTGTGGAGGTGACCTGAACAAGAAAGTTCTACATCATTCAAGGCAAATAGCGTGATTGCTCAGCCATCCCTTACAATCCCCCATTTAAAAGGGTAGAGGTGAAATGGTGTGTATCAGAAAGTCATAGAGATTGATGGCAGCTACTTCTTCCAAATGTATCTATCTGCATGCAAACAGCTTGTAATGTGAACTGATGGAAAACAAATGCTGTTTGCCCAGGAAAGCAAACTTAATTTCCATAGCCCATTTACAAAGCAGAAGCAAGATCTAATACTTTCCAGAGAAAGCAGCTGGGCAGTGATAAGAATTCAGATAAAAAAAAAAAAAAAAAAAAAAAAAAGATCATTAGCTATCATTAGCTACATTGCAATAAGCAAACAGAAAAATCTTGAGTGATCAATACTTTCCAAGAGACATGTCACTATCTTTGTGTTTACGTCAGACATGCACAGAGACGCAGTTCTTTTTTTTATTATTATTTATTTATTTTTCTTTTTTTTAAATAAATTGGCACTTCTGGACAAGTCACATAAAATGCCACTTTTAATCTCTCAGTTGATTTTTTTCTCAGAGAGTTAAAAAATAAAATGGAAACAAAACAAAACAAAACACTTCCATCAGAGATTTGTTTGGAAAACAAACAAACAACAACAACAAAAACAAAACAAACAAAACAACAGTTACTCCTGGTATACATTTAAGGGGAAACTGCAATCAAGTGGAAGTTTTTGTCAGTACCTTAATCTCTGATTTGTAGAAGGTTGTGCTTTGGGATATTTGGTATGTTTGAGAATTGCCACCAAAGAGCCCTTCTGTTCTTTAATGGCTACACTAAATCTTAACAAACGTGAGCATGAAATTTATTGTGCTGTACTTGTGACGCGTCTATCAAAGTAATATTTTTTTAAAGCTTGGGAAGTCCATTGAATCATGCATGTTCTTTATGGAGCTCTGATCAGACCGATAAAGGCAGTTCAGCTTCAATAAATGCTTTTTAAGTGAATGTTTTGGAAAATGAATAGGAAATTCAAAGCTCAAACTGTTACTAAACTGCTCCCATAGCACTTTGATCACTTTAGTACTGACATTTTATTGAAAATGTCTTGTTTTTATTAAAATGTTAGCATCTGGGGATTCAGAAAGTTAATTGTAGTTGCTGAAAAAAATATATGCAGTAAAACTGAGTGATATAACATAGTAAGTACTTTGTACACATTACTTAAAAAAAAAACAACAAAACTTCTTCCCTGTGGGGTCAAACACAGTTTTGCAAAGTTCATATTGTTAAACCAAGACAATTGTAGAAAATAAATCAAAAAGCAGAGCTTTGCCTGAAGCAAAATCCTCCTAAATTATGAAGTTTCACTATGAAAAACTGTAGGCATACTTTAAAAATTAATAAAAAATTTAAAAAATTAATAATTAAATGAAAATTAATATTTTTCACATCATGTTTTTGTTAAATATTTATATCAAATTATTTTTTGTTGAAGAACATCAAGAGGAAGCTGTTGAAATCACCTAACTTTTCTCATTACATAGAGTACACATCTACATACAGCATTACAGAGTTTCTTTTTTCTCAGGTCTTAAATCTTGTTTAATCTGTTGGGAAACTGCCAGTTTAGGCTCTGAATCTGACTTCCGGTAGGTGTGCCTGTGCATATATGTCAAAACATATTAGGTAATTTTTCAAGCCCAGTAGCAATATGAACCCATGGATCTAAAATAAGAATTATGCCTTCTGTATTAGAAGTTCAGAATCTGATCTATTTAGAAAATATCAGTCTGTAGTATGGAGAGACTATTTCAGTGAAGAACAAGCTTGTTTGAAAATGACAAATAATTCTACCTTGGCTTATTTTTCCTTGTATACTAGATAAACTACTAGCTCTAACAGAAGAGGGAGGAATCAGTCAGACTGTTGCAGACTTGATAAGTTGACTTTTTAGTGTCTGTTTTAGCCATTAATCAACTATCTCTCAGTTCTGTGATTATTCTGCATAGATACAGTTGTGTCACAAAAACTAAGTCTAACAGAATATAATGAAACAAATGGAATATTTTTTATTATTATTTCTTTCTTTTTTCTCCTTTTTTTTTTAATATTGAGAATGCTGTAGTTTGAAGGCAACTCCAGGCATCACACTCCTGAGTAAAACAGAACTTTCATATAAAATACTGGTCTAATTTCAAATTTATTGAAAATATAGAATATCACTCTTTTGTTTTAATTGTGGCAAGAAATTAGATAAAAAGATATTAAATTAAACCACATTTTCACAACTTGTGAGAGAAATAGCAGTGACCAGAAGATACTCAGTTAATAAGAACTAACAAAGGATCACAGAGACCATTTACTTCAGAAGCAGAAACAGACAGGCTGATTAAAGCAGAAACAGAAGACATGGAATACTGTGGATCCTATGAAAGTCTTTTCTAAATATCTTACTAACATTTGAAGTTTACTAACTTTGGAATATCTTTTCTTGGGGTATTATTGTTAACGCCTCTAATTTAGAGAGCAACTAGAATATTAAGATCAAATTCTACATCTACTATGTATATATCTAAGCTAACAATTAGATCAATGGAGAGGAGCTAGTACATCAACTGTGCTTTCGTCAACTTTCATCCTTTCATCTGAAAGTTGATACTTAAAATATATATTACTCAGCTGAATTTTATTCAATCATTTTCAAAATTATTTGCTCTGCAAGAGAACTCACAATAAGATAGTCTAACAGGGTGGAATAGGTACAAGATTCCTTTCAGCAAAGTCATGTGTTAATGATTAATAGCATCTCAAAACACTATTATGCAAATTATGAAAAAATAGTTTCTGGTACAGGAAGTCTCTAGGCTACAAATTGTCAGAATTTAAGAACACATTCATGCCAATCTGCGATATATTTTTTTCCCCATTCTCTCTTCATAGACAGTAGGCTAAAGGGACCTCAGTCCTCATGTGATATTGGCAGACAGTGTGTTAATAGGTAAAAAATTTCAGATAATGATCACTTGTACACTTATAATCACCGATGATCAATTTTTTATCATAATTTCATCTAATTCCAAGAGCTTATTTGGTCCACAACCCAGTCAAAAATTTGAACAGATAATATTTATTCTTTATACAACAGTGGTCATGGGTTTTAGAGGATATATTGAGTTTCAGCAACATGTACAGGTACATGCTATTTGTTTTGAACAATGTTTTTCAATAAACGTTATTAGAGAATTAATTCTGCAGTAAGGTATTTATTTTGTTCATCATATTTTCAGAATCTGTCTTTTAACATAGCAACAAGTTTTACTTCAGTGGTTTTCTTCTTTGACTGGTAGTGTAACTCTCTACGAGAAACTCTAACGATCTCAGGAGCTTGTGCTTATGGGGTACTTCAATTAGCCAGATATTTGCTGGATGAACAATGTGCCCAGACACGCACAGTCCAGACAGTTCTTGCAATGTGCTGAAGACAACTTTCTGATGCAGGTGGTGGAGGAACAGATGAGTGCAGAGGTGTTACTGGACCTTATTCTCACTAACAGGGAAAGACTTGTTAAGGAAGTAAAGGTTGGGGGCAGCTTGGGTTGTAGTGACCATGAGATGGTGGAGTTCAAGATCCAGAGTGAAAGTAGCAAAGCAAAAAGTAGGATTGCTACCCTGGCCTTTAGGACAGCCAACTTTGATCTCTTCAAGGACCTACTTGGAACTATCCCGTAGGCTAGGGTGTTAGAAGGTGTAAAGTAGCCTGTGAGAGCTGGTCAGCATTTAAACAGCTTCTTCCAAGCACAGGATCAGTGCAACCTGGTGAGCAAGAAATTGGGAAAGGGTGGCAGGATACCTGTGTGGATGAGTAAGGAGCTCATGCACAGACTCAAAGGGAAGAAGAAGGTCCGTGAAATGTGGAAAAAGGGTCTGACCACTTGGGAAGAGTATAGAAAAGTTTTCAGGGCCTGCAGGGATGTGATGAGGAAGGCTAAATCCCACCTAGAATTGAATCTGGCAAAAGTGATAAAGAATAATAAAAAGGGCTTTTATTAAGTATGTTCACACTAAAAGGAAGACTAGGGAGAATGTGGGCCCCCTACTGAGTGAGGGGGGTGTTCTGGAAATGGGGGAATCTGAGAAGGTGGTGATACTGAATGCCTTCTTTTTTCTGTCTTCAGTGGAAAAGCTCTCCCTCAGGAATCCCAGACCCTGGAGGTTAGTGAGAGGGTCTGGGGAATGGAAAACTTCCCTTCAGTCAGGGAAGAGGTGGTCCGTGAGCGCCTAGGCAACACCAGTGTTCATAAACCTATCAGACCCAATGGGGTGCATCCATGGGTACTGAGGGAGCTGGCGGAGGTGACTGCTGAACTGCTCTCTATCATCTTTGAGAGGTCCTCTTGGAGAATTGGGGAGGTGCCTGAAGACTGGAGGATAGCCAATGTCACTTCAGTCTTCAGAAAGGGCAAGAAGGAAGATCCAGGTAATTACAGGTCAGTCAGCCTCATCTCTGTCCCTGGAAAGGTGATGGGACAGCTTGTGCTGGATGCCATCTCCAGACAATTGCAAGAAATGGAGGTCATCAGGAGTAGTCAGCATGGGTTGATCAGGGGGATGTTGTGCTTGACCAACCTGGTAGCCTTCTATGACATTGTCACTGGCTGTGTGGATGGGGGGAGAGTAGTGGATGTAGTCTACCTTGATTTCAGCAAGGCATTTGATAGTGTCTCGCACAACATCCTTATAACAAAGCTGAGGAAGTGTGGGATAGATTAGTGGACAGTGAGGTGCATTGAGTTTGCTCAATGGCAGAGCACAGAGGGTCGGCAGCAGCGGTGCAGGGTCTGGCTGTAGACCTGTAACTATTGGTGTTCCCCAGGGGTTAGTGCTTGGTTCAGTCTTGTTCAACATCTTCATCAATAACCTTGATGAGGGGATAGTGGCCACCCCCAGCAAGTTTGCTGATGATATGAAGTTGGGAGAATTGGCTGACATGCCTGAAGGCTGTGCTTCCATTCAGAGAGACCTGGACAGGCTGGAGAGTTGGGCAGTAAGAAACTGGATGAGGTTTAACAAAAGCAAGTGTAGTGACTTGAGGAATCAAACTCCATATCACAAAGTAGTTATAAAGCAGTTATGTTTAATGAGTGATGAACATACACCCTGGTGCAAGGGGGATAGCTCCACCTTACTTGCACACCATTCAGAGAAAGCCTGGTACAAATATGGGGTGAGCTAATACATAATCAATAGTTTGCAGGAATTTGGGTACATATTCATTATGCTCCTGAGACCCCATTAGCATGTGGTCCTGCCGGCAAAAAAGGCCAATGGCATCCTGGGGTGCATTAAAAAGAGCATGTCCAACAGGTCAAGGGGGTGATCCTCCCCCTCTACTCTGCCTTGGTAAGGCCTCATCTGGTGTACTGTGCCCAGGTGTAGAGAACCTGTTTCAACAGGAGGGTTAGACTCGATGATCTCTGCAGGTCCCTTCCGGCCCCTACAATTCTGTGATTCTGTGATTCTACAGAAATATCTACTATACACGCCATTTTGCGTAATCTGCCAAGAGCTGCACATCTGCAAACATAATTGCTAATTTTACCAGATAGATGGTGCTATGATTCTTTTTATCAAAGGGCAAACTCCAGCCATAAAAGCCGACTGTGTCTCTTCACAATTTATTCTGAAAAGCAACTGGCATTTTTCCTCTCTCTGCTCTGAGGGAGCTCACAGAATAATAGGTGAAATGTCAAGAATAATTAAGAAAAATGATGGTGTTATACTCCAGCACAAGAAATTCATCTTTTCAGCTCTGATCCTCCTGCCCACCTTCCCTTCTGCTTTTAAATGTCATCCCCGTTCTCACATTATTTAGAATAGGTCTTGAAGGAGGGTAGAATATTTTTAGGTAATTTGACACACTCTTTGGGTTGAATTTCTGATGGCCATTTCTCTCTATATTCCTCCATTTAAAAATTCTTCTACAACTATATTTAAAAGTGATAAAATTAAGTTCACGCATCTGAGTTTCATGGTAGAAATGGAGATGGAAAATCAAGACCAGATAACCTGTTCTTCCTTCCTCATATGAAAATGCTTGCTGAACTATGTCAAGCACTTTATTTTACTTTGACTCTGTTTTTTTTTTTTTTTTGCTCTCCTGTTTATACCTTGATAAAACTTTTGTATGCTTAATGGGATTAAGATGTCCAGAAAACACAAGTTCAAGTTCACTGTAAAATACGGCAGAACACATAATTATGTCACAGTGATGTATTAAAACTAGGCTTTGGCTCATAGAATGCTGAGCTTTGGATCATAGAAAGCAACCAGTCTAATTGATGAGGAAAAGACTGTTGTTGTCTACATAGACTTCAGCAAAGACTTTGACATGAGCTCCCACAGTACTTTCCTGGGAAAACAGCTTTGTTCAGGCTTTTTAGTTATTTTCTCTTTCTGTATTTTGGACCTTATGATGATATTAGATAAACTATTTGGGTTTATGACATCCTACTGCTAGTATTTACACCACCTGAGAAGACTTTGTTCTTACTTATCACTCTATCTCTGCAGCAAGGATTCCTGAAAACAGATGGTGATGCTGCACATCATCCCATTTTTGTACTGGTAACAGATCTAGTACTGCAGAGGGAAGTGAGGTTACTATATTTCTGTCACAAAAAGGATTCATTCAGAATCTTGGAAGCAACTCAGTACAACACACAAGAACTTCTTATTTTTCCATGAACATCC
Source organism: Coturnix japonica (assembly GCF_054131305.1). NCBI lineage: Eukaryota > Metazoa > Chordata > Aves > Galliformes > Phasianidae > Coturnix > Coturnix japonica. The sequence goes on from NC_140663.1 coordinate 145,071,164, forward strand.
CCAGTGTTTTATGTCTCAAGGTAAATAAGCTAGAACAGATAAATGAGAATATGTTTTAGGCTTCTGCATTGTGTGTTTTGCATCTATTCACCTTCTTGTCTTCCTGATTACCAGCTGTAAGCAATCCTTCAATCCATCTGTCCCTAGCACGTTACACATTTATTTATTCATTAACCTATGGTATATTTATCACTACGACTGTGTCTTTATCTGACAGTTTTTCACTTTTTTTGCTTATGGATAAACTGAAAACTAGAAAGAAACCACAGCCTCACATAAAGTTCAAAACCAGTTTAAACAAGTATATAAATGATTAACAATGGCAATGGCCCCACCTCTTTAAAAGATGCTGAACAGTGGAAATATTTCAAAATAACAAATTCTTTTTAATTACACTTCAGGGTACATTTTATTACCTTAGATTTAAAAATGTTTATATGTGCTCTCAGAAACAAACACTGGTTAAATGTGTTTTTTTTTCATCTGTACATTTGTGTTAGCCTTTAATCATGCACACAACCATCCTTTTTATTCACCGATCTAGATCAACAATGATTGCGGGTGTTTTGTGGTATGCTAGGAGCCATTTGATCTCCCAGAGTTTTTATACAGAACAATAGGAAGTAAAAAAAAAAAAAAAAAAAAAAAAAGCATTAGGCTTAGAAAAGGAGGATTGACTGATTAGATTTACAAGACTTTTCTGGATTACAAAGATTGACTAAATGGAGATAGGGAGTGAGACAGCATTTTAACTGAGATTTTTGAACTTGCTGAAACATGCACATGCTAAGTTCCTCTTACTATAAAGAGAACAGCTAGCTGAAGCATCACTGTGAGTATCTTTGTCCTGATCTGAAAGGAAAGATAATGGCTTTGTCCTGATTATGCCTGTATGATTAATTCCATCTGTATGTGTTCCATCACTTTCCCTACAAAACCCCACTTTGTGGTGGTTAATTTTGAGATAATTTATTTTCAGTTTTCCCACTGAATAATTCCTCACTCTTACTGTGAATTTGAGAGTTCTAAGTTTCAGGCTGTCTCAAATTGCCCTCCTGCCCCTCTCTGTTTCTGTGCACAGACAAGAATCCAAATACAATCTAGAAACAGACATAATGTGTTTGTTTGTTTCAAGTTGAAATAATGGTCCCTAGAACATTTTATTTATTATTTTAGACACGAGTAAATGTTCTATTATACTCTCTATGTCCTCTTTCCTCCACTTATTACTCTGCTACTAGATTTCCAAACTATTTCAGACACTCTCGTATTAGAAGAGGGATATTATTACTTTAATTCTAGTGAACTGAAAAGCTGCTGATGAATGATTCCTGGTGATTTTTAGATATGTGGTTTATTGTTGAAGAAGTTATGAAAACACAGTTACACCATGTTGCAATAATATCAGCAAAGTGCTGCTTATATCATTTTTTACTGGATGCCAAAATAATTATTATTTCCATTCAAACACAGTTTCATCTAGACACGAAGGTACTATGTTTCAAAATTATTATATATGTATATATATACATGTATATATTATTTCATGTCACATAAGCTATAAAAATACAAAGCTATCTCAGTATAATCACTACTGGTGAATCACTAACTGTAGGGTAACAAGGTCAACCAGGGGATGGGCCTCCATGAAGTGAAGAACTGCTAAGGTAACAATGGCCAAAGAAGCTGAAGTGGAACCATGGAACAGGGATTTGAAGAAGTGCTTTGCCGGATGCCCCATGATGACATGATTTATGCAAGGGATGGCTCTGGAAGTGGGAAGGGTCATGTGTGTGGGGGGTTGCATAGCAGGTGTATGGGATGTGCATGTGTGGAAGCCATGCTTATATCAATATAAGCCATTTGACGCAGCAGTAAAAGTGAGAAAAGACTCCATGGCTTCCATGACTGTTTCTCTCTCCAGACGGGGTCCATTTCAGACAGGGTCTGGCCCAGGGTCAGTTGTCAGTAATGACAGTAACTATTATAGAAATAATTTTTATATATGTATATAAGACAAATTATATATATTTTTTTTTTCTCAATCACTCATATTTCACGGCAGTTTCTAAAATATTATTATAGAAGATATATATTTTTAATATTAATACAACTGTCTTGAGCTGCTGACCATAATTCATACAATTTCAATGTCATAATGTCATTTAATTTTATTAAAGTTTAATATTGATCTGGTTTAATTATTTTCTTTTATTTTCTTTTATTTTCCTATCTCACTCCAAATTTTGGTGAGAATAGGTTTAATAATACATGATTTTCCTAGTTTGTTTCCTAGTATTTAACTTCTCCAGTTCAAATGGATAATTGATTTTAAACTTATTATGAGAATGTTTGTCACTTAAAGCCTTTAGAAAATTTAATTTTCTAAACACTTATCCCAGTTCTAGGTATCCCGTTTTCTTTTATATATATATATTAAAAAAAAAAAAAAAAAAAAAAGGTGTTGGTAAGATGAAAATCCTTCTTGTTGGTAAGATGGAAATCCTTCTTATTACTGACTACTGAGTAGAGAATCAGAATGACCCTGAAAGTCACATGAATTTTGCATCTACCAAATAACTATTATGTTCATTGCCAGGCACAGCTACTGAAAGGGAAGTTTCTTTGTTTGTTACTTAATTTTGGCAAATATCTTTGTTTTGTTTTCCTTGCCTGTAAAGTAGAAATGATTTTTTGTTACAGAGATAACTACCGAATACAGAATCGTAGTCAGCAAAATATAGGTAATGAGTTTATAACTTACCAAAACCAAAAATACATATATACAGAAAATTAAAAATCCCAAAACAGAAACAAAACCTAGGGATAGTTTCACATATCTCTAAAACATAACAGTTCGTTCTGAAGACCAGAAAAGGTTTGTGGTTTGTTTGTTCATTTGTTCATTTGTTTCCATATAGCAGTTCACAATAATCTAAATGATGGCATGAAGATTTTCAGCTGTCCTTGACAGCTTCTAAAAAATTAACACAAGACACATATATACTGGATAGAGAAATACAATTTGAAATATATATTACTGTACACATAACCAACTTTTATAACATTTATTTTGTATTTTATGCAATAACTGTTTTTATTGCCAGATAATTTCAAACTAGAAATTCAGATCTGTGTGGGAAATGAGCAATAGATAAGAGAGATCATTGCATATAATCACAAGTGCTTTGATAAAATTGCCTTAAGGAGATATGTCAAAAATGAAAACTAAGTGATAGATGACAAATATTAAGCAGTAGCACTTACATGTTGAATATCAAAGAGCCTAATGTATGAAATAATACACAACCAACATTGTTACTGAGAAAACTTTAACCATATGTGATTAGAGAACAAAAAGAAAAGAGGGAAAAAAAAAAAAAAAAAAAAGAAAAAGTATATATATACCATTCCGAAGAGAAATGCAAAAAAAAAGCTGAGCAGTGCCATTTAAATTGTCATTGATAATCAGACGACAAACACAAATCCTACTGTCTCAAGTAGGATAGTCAAGTAAGAACAAGAAAATAAACTGAGAAGTGATACTGAAGAAAAGTTTCAAAATTCAGGGAGAAAGTATCCCTGTGCTTATAGGATCAGAAGGAACAGCCTCACATTGTGCCAGGGGAGGTTCAGATTGGACATTAGGAAAAACTTATTCTCCAAAAGAGTGATAAGATGTTGAAATGGGCTACCCAAGGAAGTGGTTGACTCACCATCCCTAGATGTATTCAAGAAATGTTTAGATGTGGTGCTATGAGGCATGATTTAGTGGGGAAATATTAGTGATAGGTAGATGGCTGGACTAGATGATCCTGGATGTCTTTTCTAACCTTGACAATTCTAAGATTTGGTTTTTTTAATTTTTCTTTAAGTTCTCAGAAATGCATCGATTTCAAGACATGTTTAGGATAGCATATAAAACTACTTGTACCTTATTTGCTTAATAATTTTTTAATTAACAGTTTTACAGTGCAATTCATCTTTTGAATCCAGATTAGTTTGCATTTCTACACAGGGAGGTTGATGATCCTGCAATAGCAAGGATCTTAAACATCTATTTTATTCTATTTATTTATTTATTTATTTGTTTATTTTTCTGTATATATCCAATATATACAGCACTGCACCAATATCCAGCACTGAGGATGTTAACTTCCATGAACCCCTTTTTTTCTCTTCTATAAATATCAGCCTTTAGATGGTTATATCATTACCATCTATTCCACTTCTGGAAGAAGGTTTTTAAGTCTTTAGCAATGCAACTTTATGACTCACAACTCTTATGGGCATGTAATTGAAAGTCCTCTTCAGAGACACACTGTTCATATTTGTCTTTGAAAACTCATGAAAAATGGATGAGGTTCAAAAGACCAAGCAACCAACCAAGCAACCATAAAAGAAGAAAAAATGAAAAACAAACAATAAAAAAAAATTAGAAACATAAATAAATGAAAAAGCACAAGATGTCTAGCTTTGAAATAGAAAAATTTAGAGAGACAGGTTAGAAAGGAATAAATATTGACCATTTAATCAATTTATTTTCCAGAAAAGTACTAGAAAAAATTATAAAATGAATAATCAAATGAAATATTTGTAGCTACACATAAGATAACAAGGAAATAAATAACATCAACATGTTAAAACTACTTCTTGTCAAACAATTCTCCTTTATGATATGACAATGTAGCAAATACTGTAGATAGCTGTTGTAAAATCTGTAGATTTCGCATATCTTCCTTTTTCAAAGCCTTTTTATGTAACTGATAATGAGATTTGCCAAACAGCTAGATTGTGTTACATCATGTTTCTGCTTAGCAGTCAGTTGTGTTTATTAATAATGACTTGGACAATGCAATAGAAAGCAAAGATTAGAAGTGAAACTGATCCTAACAAACTGTAAAGGCAGCATGGTAAAATAAGATGCTGCCTTTTAAGACTATTTGCAAAGTCTTGTAAATAGGTAGAAATAATCATCTGCACAAATATGGGCTAGGAAACCACAGTTTGAAAGCAGCTATAGGAAAAGATCTGTGAATTTTAATCTTAGTAATGTTTCCTTGAATAAAATAAATATTTAAATAGATATGCTTAAAATATTATCAATACCTTTATTAATGTCTCAGTGACAGCCAGATAAAGTGATGACTTGAAATGCTCTGGCATGAATTTCTTCATTTCTAGTTCAACTGAAGAAGTGTACAGTTTTCCTCTCCGTATTATAACTACCAATATGGAAGTCTCAGATACAATAGGTAATTTTAAATGACACTGAGGACTTACATTTAAACAAAACGAAACAAAGAAATTGATGCCTTAGTCTTTAAAGGTAAGCTATGTGTTTACATGTAGTTTGTGGAAATCTAACCATTGTGGTCAGTAGAGATAGGGGTTGGCTTTCTTGAACAAATTCACTGAAATAATTAAATGACTCAATACCGACAGATGTGATAAAAGGACTCAGAGGAGGCCTTTGCCATCTTGCAGTTATGGAAAATAAATAGTATTCAGAGTATTTCAAATGACACAAACACATATTGAGATTATTTGGCTTAAACTTTTATACCTTTCTTTTGCTTTAGACTGAATTTGATAGCTATAGTTGTCTCTTTTTACCAGATTGTTACTATAAAGGAAGCTTTCAAATGTGCGTGCTGCGTGCTTAGGTACCTACATAATGATAAAAAGTTAACTCTCCACAGTTCCTCAAAACCTAAAAATTTTCCACTACTCTGCTCAAATGACTCATACATGTCAGCAGGACCAGTCTGCAGCTCTCCACAGTTCTGTCCTATCCAGACACAGGTACCACTCATCCAGACCCTCTCAGAGCCCCAAATCCCAGGCCAGCCTCAGCGTGTCCCTGTACTCAGGGAGGTGCTCAGTACCCTAGATGAGATTTGCCCTGGTATCCTACACTTGTCCTGATCCTTACCAAGCCCTATCCTGATGGGCCCTGTAAGGAGTTCCCTAGCTCCCAATCCACAAGGATACCCAACCCTGTGAAGCAACTTAATATCTCTAAAAATAGTATATATTAATGTAACATCGATAGTTTTAGTGTGAAAAATAAGATGAAACCTCCAATTACTTCCTAGTCCACGGGAAGACCTGCTGGAGAGGAGCTCTGCAGAGAGGAACCTGGGTGTCTTTGTGGACAACAGGTTGGCCAGGAGCCAGCAGTGTGCCCTGCTGGCCAAAAAGGCCAATGGCATCCTGGGGTGCATTAAAAAGAGCATGTCCAGCAGGTTGAGGGAGGAGATCCTCCCCCTCTACTCTGCCCTGGTGAGGCCTCATCTGGAATACTGTGTCCAGTTCTGGGCTCCCCAGTACAAAAAAGATGGGGATCTCTTGGAAAGAATTAAACGGAGGGCCACAAAGATGGTGAAGAGCCTGGAGCATCTCCCCTGTGAAGAAAGAATGGGGGTCTGTGAAGTGAATGGGGTCTGTTTAGCCTTGAGAAAAGAAGACAGAGAGGGGACCTGATCCAGGTCTATAAATAGTTCTGCACGAATGTGCGCAAGAACTTCTTTACAGCGAGGGTGAGGGAGCACTGGAACAGGCTGCCCAGGAGGGTTGTAGATTCTCCTTCTCTGGAGATATTCAAAACCCACCTGAGCGACCTGGTGTAGGGAACCTGCTTTGGCAGGGGGCTAGGACTCGATGATTTCTGGAGGTCCTTTCCAACTCCTATGATTCTGTGATTCTGTGAAGTTCACCATACAACACTGATAATAGCAGAAAATTGAATTTTCAGCTTTAAGGTACATGTCCTGATTTCAGCTTGAATAAAGGTAATTTTCCACCTAGTGATTGCTATGATGCTGCCTTTTGAATTTATGAGAAAGAACAAAGCTGATAACACACAGATGATATCTGACTTGCCAAAGGGCTATTCCATACCATAAGTCATCACAAGTAAGTATAACACTGGGGAAAGTTGACTGGGCAGGGAGGGCACTGTCACTGCTTGGAGACTGGTTGGGACTGGTCAGTGAGTGATGAGTAATTTCTTTGTGCATCACTTGTTCTGTATATATATATATATATTTATTTAATCATTGTCATTATTATTATTTCCACCCTTTTCTGTCCTATTAAGCTGTCTTTATCTCAACCCTCCTTTTGCTTTTACTCTCTTCCCTGTGTCACTGAGAGGGAGAAAGCAAATTGCTGTGTGGTGCTTAGCTACTTGGTGAGTTAAACAACAAGAGCACAGAACTTCATTCAGGAAAATAATGTGTCTAACCAAAATATTTTATTTCCTGACTAGTAAAAATGTAAATGCACTGATATACTGAAATTTAGGTCAGAATGAATTAGGCAATGTATAAAAACAGACTGATGTAAATGTGCAAATTAGTAATTTTGTGTCTCACTAACAAGTTTTTCAGAATTATGCAGATGGTTATTTCATCTATGCCTCATGTGCTAAGTGGGTGTTCAAGTTCTAATGAAACTATGCCTTACTCCTGATCAACAAAAAGCATCTGTTCTTGTCACTATAAATGCAGCAGTACAGCACCAAAATGATAACCATAAAGAACTGTCTCATCCTTCTTCAAACTCATTAATGGTGAATAGCTGTTTTGTAAGGTAGAAGAATTACTGCTTAAGATCATTAATACTGTAGAGAACTTCTGTGAAATTCTGAAACACTGAAGGTAATTTTAGACTGTATTAGACCTTACATTTACAAAGCTGAATGCAGGTGACTACAACAGTAGGTTTTCTATATTTTCATTTGCATATTATTAGTATTAATTATTAGCCAATTAGTATAATTAAGAATTAGCCAATGAGATTGTTAAGGCACACTCCAGATACTTCAGCTTAACTACAGTAATATTACTTGGTGTTCACTATTGGTATAACCTGGTACAACTAATGTCATCTAATTGGAATTCTGTATAACCTTTGGGGTAGTGCCACACTACATTCCTGTCTCTAGATTAAAAAAAATACTGACTTGAAGGCTGAAGTATTTGGCTGATATGGAATTAGCTGGATGGTGATATCCAGAAGGTTGTGGTCAATGGCTCTGTATCCAGGTGGAGGCCAGTGAAGGGGTGCCATCCAAAGGAAACTGTACAAAATTGAAAATTGGGCCTAAGTGGACCTAATGAGGTTCAACAAGGCCAAGTGTAAAATGTTGCACTTGGGCTGAGGAAATCCCAGATATGAATATGATGGGGACAAGAATTCATTGAAAGCAGTTCTGCAGAGAAGGGTTTAATGGTCCTGGTGAATGAAAAGCTTAGTATCAGCCAGCAACATGCACTTGCAGCCCAGATGGTCAAGCATTTCCAGGGCTGCATCAAATTAGGGGTGGCCAGCAGTGCAGAGGAGGTAATTGTTCCTCTCTACTCTGACCTTGTAAAGCCATTTCTGAAATACAGCATTCAAGCCTGAGGTCCTCAGTACAGGAAGGATGTGGAGCTGTTGGAGTGGATTCGGAGAAAAAAGATAATCAGTGGACTGAAGAATCTCTCCTATGAAGAAAGGCTGAGTGATAATGGGACTTTTCAGCCTGAGGAAGAGAATGCTCTGGGAAAACCTCATTGCAACTTTCCAGTACTTAAAGAGAATTTATAATCAGGAGGAAGCTGAACTTCTTACGTGGGTGGGTAGTGATAAGACAAAGGGGAGAGGTTTTAAATTAAAAGAGTGAAAAATTAGATGCTAGGACGATTATTATTATTATTATTACTGTTACTATTATTACTATTTTTAATTCAGATTGTGGCGAGACACTAGAACAGGTTGCCTAAAGAATCATTAAAGTTGGAAAGCACCTCTAAGATCACCTAGTCCAACCACCCACCTATCACCAATACTGTTCACTAAATCCTATCCCTAAGTACTACTTCTACCCTTTCCTTAAACATCTTCAGGAACAGTGACTACACCACTTCCCTGGGAGAAATTGTGGTTGCCCTATGGGCCCTGTACAGCTTTGATGGTGGCAGAGGATTGGAACTAGATGATCTTTAAGAAGTACTAACTTTTTCAGAAATTGAAATAAATAAATAAATAAATGTGTGCCCCAGTGGAGCAGTGGTAGGAATGCCACGTTGCAACACTGGAGGCCCAGGTTCGAATCCCCCCTGTGGCGCAAGTGGTAGAAGTGCCTCTCTGCTACACAGGAGGCTCAAATTCTGGGGGTTGGACTCGATGATCTCTAAGGTCCCTTCCAACCCGCATGAGGCTATGATACTATGATGATGATGAAATAAAAATAAAAATAAAATAAAAAATAAAAAATAAAAAAAAAATAAAAATAAAAATAAAAATAAAAATAAAAATAAAAATAAAAATAAAAATAAAAATAAAAATAAAAATAAAAATAAAAATAAAAATAAAAATAAAAATAAAAATAAAAATAAAAAATAAAAATAAAAATAAAAATATTACTAAGAGATGTTGCAAAGCTTTTACATTAGAATTGAATGTACTTCCATGACATTTATCAGGGATTGGTGTTAGGAAAGATGCAATTTAAAAACTCTGTAGGCAACATGGACAGTAGGATTGAGTGCATTGAGTGCATTCTCTGCAAATTTGAAGACATCAAGCTGAGTAGTGAAGTTGACGCGCTAGAGGGAAGTGATCATAGAGTCACAGAATTACTCAGGTTGGAAAATACTTCAAAGACCATCAACTCCAACCACAATCTAACCATACTACCCTAACTCTAACAACCCTACATTGAATCATGTCCCTGAGCAGCACATCTAAACAGTTTTTAAACACATCCAGGAATGGTGACTCAACCACCTCCCTGGGGAGCCTATTCCAGTGCTTAACAATCCTTTCTGTAAAGAATTGTTTCCTGATGTCCAACCTAAACCTCCCCTTGTGCAACTTAAGGCCATTTCCCCTTGTCCTGTCACCTGTCACCAGTGAGAAGAGACCAACCCTGCTCTCACTGCAATCACCTTTCAGATATTTGAAGAGGGCAATAAGGTCTCCCCTCAGTCTTCTCTTCCCCTGACTGAACAGTCCCAGTCCCTTTAGTCACTCCTGGTAGGACATATTCTCCAAGACCTTCACAAGTCCTTTGGACCTGGTCCAGTACTTCAATGTCCATTCTGTACTGAGGTGCCCAAAACTGAACACGGTACTCAAGGTGGGGCCTCACCAGTGCCAAGTACAGGGTCCTAGTCCTGCTCACCATACCATTGCTGATACAAGTCAGGATGCCATTGGCCTTCTTGGCTACTTAGAGCCAAGGCAAGGGACCTGGGCAGGCTTGAGAGGTGGGCCCATGCCGACCTCATGAAATTTAATAATGCCAAGTGCAAGGTCATGCAATCCCAAGCAAGGATCCCTAAGCAGCCCTTAGGAGAAGGAACTGGGAATGCTGGTTGATGAAAGATTCAACATGAGCCAGCGATGTGTGCTTGCAGCCCAAAAGGCCAACCATATTCTGGCTTGCATCAGGAGAAGTATGACCAGCAGGTCTTTGGAGGTGATTCTGCATCTCTACTCTGTTCTTGTAAGATAACAACTGCAGCACTGATTCCAGTTCTGGAGCCCCAGCTCAAAAAGGACACAGGGTTGCTGGAGCAAGTCCAGGGGAATAGGACAAAGATGATCAGAGGGCTGAAGGATCTCTCTATGAGGACAGGCTGAAACAGCCAGGGCTCTTCAGCCTGGAAAACAGAAGTATCCAAGGAAACTTTATAGCAGCCTTCCAATACCAAAGGGATCCTACAGGAAAATTGCAGAGGAACTTTTTATAAGGTCATGTATCAACCAGACAAGGGAAAATGGTTTTAAATTGGAAGAGAGTAGATTTAAACCAGATATTAGAAAAAAAATTCTTTACTGTGAGTGTGGTGAGACACTGGAACAGGTTGCCCAGTGAGGCTGTGAATGCCCAACTCCCTGGAAGCAATCAGAGGGAGAGGTACCTGCCTATGGCAGGGGAGTTTGAAGTAGATAACCTTAAAATTCCTTTCCAACCCAAACCATTCTATGATTCTATGATTTATTTTGAATCAACAGTATATTACAGACCCTGATCAAAGATTTTAGGAGTTCAGTATGCAGAAGCAAAGATTAGATCTTGTAGATACTAAAGCACTCATGAATCTATAAATGTTCGAACACTTCATGTTTTTCCTTGTTTGTTTGTTCATTTAACATGAGTAAGGAAGAGCATTTTCATTTCTTACCCATTTCATTTTCTTACCCTTACATAATTTTGCAAGCTTTTGTATGCACACAGAACCTAAACTCAGTACTGTAGAACTCTAACTTAAAAGCAAACTAGATGCACACATTGAATTTCTGAGGTATTGTTAGGTCAACTAATAATAATATTTACAATGCTGAGAAGCTTTGGGAAAAAAAGACATAAAGCTTTAACATTAAAAAATAGCAGTTACAGACACCATTAAAGTAAAAGGTTGCTGTAATAAAAGTGGACAAATATGTTTGCTTGTTTGTTTTCTGCTTTTTGTTTCTTGCTTTAATATTTATTACATAGTATATCATAGTATATCATTATCAGAAGTCAGAAGACTTTGTTACAAAACTTAGGGAGAACACCCTGTGTTCACTCTCTGACAAATGGAAAAAAAATAAAAATAAAAATTAATGCCTTGAGAGAACTTTGCAATCTCAAGCAGCTTCTAATGTGAACCAAGAAAACATTCTGAAAGACAATTGAGCCACAGGGAGGAGCCAAGTATCCTTTCCTTAACCTAACTGATTAGATCACTCCTGGAAGAATGTAGTGGAAAGTATGCTGTCAGGGAGTGGGTTGAGTTTGTGTAATTTCTTTTGATTTGTCTGGTCTGTGGTTTCCCAGCAAAATTTGTCTAGAATCTGTTATCTCAAATAGTCCTGGAACTGGAGCCAACTATGGCTATCAAGAGATTCTAGAGGAGATTATCCCTTTACTTTTTTCTTTGATGCAGTAAATAGGAGCTAGGGGAGGCCAACCCGGTCCTTCTTTCTGCTGCTACTCCTTTTCTTCTTAGATTGGACATTGGACAGGAAGATTTTTTTACAGTAAGGGTGGTGAGACACTGGAACAGATTGCTCAGAGATGTGGGGGATGAAGTGGTTGGGGAAATATAATTAATTGGCTTCTGAGAAACACTACTTTTCAATAATTCATTTTTTTAAAATTCTTTCCAGTGTTATTTGCTAGTGAAATACTGGGGAGAAACCACTGCTGGAAGTTTGCACCTAATAGGCAGAAATAGAGTAAGTATGAAATTGTCCTTTTTTTTTTTTTTTTTTTTCTTTTTACAAGATCAACTATGTTCAACTATACAGAATTTTAGGAACAATGACTGTATCACATTTCACGATTTTTATCACTACTTTTTAACTATAATTCTATACATTCTTTAAAGGTCATGGGCTGAAAGAAATATTTTTTCTTCCTGGTAAAACAATATCAGGCGTAATAGAATATAACAGTGGGCAATAGGTATCTGTAGTAGGAAAGCTCTTTTATATGAAATGGATACTTATACACAACTTTTATTTACAATTGAATTGTATTAATTTCAGAGATTAAAATGCAAGCAGTGCTAGCTTCTATACATTCATAAGCCTATCTAATTCATCATAGGTTTCAGTATTCCTTTTACAGCTGTCCAAGCCGTCAGTTAAGGGGTTGGCAAAGTGCTTCTTTTAGGAAGACTTTTTTTTTTTTTTTTTTTTTTTTTAATATGAACAGAAAGTAAGTCAACAAAAATTTGTTGTATTTTGTTTTTGTAAATAATTTATTATTTGTTTGATTGTAAGGTTTCTGTTCTTGCTTTTCTATACCACGTACAAGTTATTAGTTGTTTGCTAAAGGGCAATTAATCTTGAGAATCAAATTAGCATCCTACCTTATGTGCTGAAGATGTTAATTTTACAGCACCCGCTTTTCTTCACCCACAGAGACACTGTATGCAGAAATAGTGCCTTGTTTAGAAACATCAGCCCATAAACCTAAAGTCTGCTTATCCCCACCAAAATAATTTGTCTGTGAAACTGAATTGGAAAAGACATCATCTAATTCACTGCAAGAGTTCTCCCAAAAAATGAGTTGTGTCATGGAACTAGAAATAAAATAAGGGTTTTTTTTTTTGTTTTGTTTTGTTTAGTTTTTTTTCCCTGTGGCTGAAAAGATAAACTGTTGTTTGATCAGACAAAGGACTTTATAAAATTAGGTGTTACAGCACCATCTGGTGACTCCTATTTAATATCTTATTCATAAGTGCAAGTCCTGTTTGTGTTAAGTAGTATTGTTTGAAACTGTTTCAGTCTGATGCTGAAACATACCCATATAACAATTACTAGATTGCTCTTGCATGTCTCGTAATTCTAATGTGTTGTCTCTTTGTGGTAGAGACTGATTATTGGCCTAGAAAACAGGCAGTAAACCTTAACCTATTACTCCAAAGAATAATATCTTAAATGTTATTTGGAAAGAAAGGTTGCTAATATTTAAGAGAAGTTTAGTGTGTGCCATTCTAGTATCCATATAAAAATGTACTTAGGTGAAACTTGCAAATGATTTCAATTCATATTTATATATATATATATTATTTTTTTTCAACTATTATATCACTAGTTGTCTAAACTAGTGAAGACAAATCAACTTAGTTCATATAACCAGATACCATTTGTACCTTAATCACAGAAAAAAAAATAATAATTTATATATATATAAATATGTATATATATACATTTATATTTTGAAGGAAGGTTTTGCTCAGGCAACACCTTCATAATGCAGCTGAACTTGTAGTTTGGTTTCTGTTTCTCTGAAAATAATAGTCAACTAATCCTGAGGGTGGAGAAACATAAATATGTGCACGTCTCCTTCTGTAGTGAAAAATCCAGGCCAAGTACCAAAAGTCCAGTAGTCAAATAATTGTATGTGGAAAAATAATTTCTCCAAGTAGAAAAATTGTGAAATCCTTATTTATTTATTTATTTTAATTTAAACTTACCTTTGCCTTCTGCAAGCATAATGTAGATCAAAATTTGAAGGAAATGTCAACAATTCTTCATTGCATTTCTAATGGTAAATTACTTTACAAAAGTTAAATTGTATGTTGAAAAACATATATATTCCATTAATCACAAGCCTTCAGTACTGTCCTGGAGTATTAGCCCCAGCAGCCACAGAAATAATTTTGAATAAATCTCCGGTAGACTTTGCAGATGCATGGCGTGCTTGAAGGGTACAAGAGGAGGAGGGAGATATCCTGGAAAAGGAACAACCTCTATTCAAATAATTTAAAGCATTTCAGGATTGAAAGGAGCTAATTCTAAAGAAATGATCATTTATTGACAGTGATACATCTTGTTGCCGTAAGCAAATAAGTTTATTTAGTTTGTATGGAAAAATTATATACCACAAACTCTAATTGTCATTGTTTGTTTAGCAAGCCATTTCTTATCCCTCCTTGCAGTCTTAGATTCCATGCATCCCTTGAACTGTTTATCCCTTGAAATTTTAGTCAATGAATGCATGTAGAAGATGATTACTTCTTTGTACATTAAATTTCCTTTCCTCATTTCCTATTTGTCTTTCCTACTTTCCTTCCTTTGCTTTCTCTCTTTCTCTCTTAATCTCTCTCTTAGCAGGACAAGGGGAAATGGTTTGAAGTTGAAAGAGGGAAGATTTAGGTTGGATGTTAGGGGGAAGTTCTTTACTAGGAGAGTGGTGAGGTCCTGGAACAGGCTGCCCAGGCAGGTTGAGGATGCCCTGTCCCTGGAGGTGTTCAAGACCAGGTTGGATGGAGTCCTGGGCAACCAGATGTAGTAAACGTGGAAGTTTGGTGGCCCTGACAGGCAGGGGGATTGGACCTTCATGATCCTTGAGGTCCTTTCCAACCCGGGTAATTCTGTGATTTCTTTTCTTTTTCTTTTCTTTTCTTTTCTTTTCTTTTCTTTTCTTTTCTTTTCTTTTCTTTTCTTTTCTTTTCTTTTCTTTTCTTTTCTTTTCTTTTCTTTTCTTTTCTTTTCTTTTCTTTTCTTTTCTTTTCTTTTCTTTTCTTTTCTTTTCTCTTCTTTTCTCTTCTTTTCCTTTTCTTTCCTTTTCTTTCCTTTTCTTTCCTTTTCTTTCCTTTTCTTTCCTTTTCTTTCCTTTTCTTTCCTTTTCTTTTCTTTTCTTTTCTTTTCTTTTCTTTTCTTTTCTTTTATTTTCTTTTATTTTCTTTTATTTTCTTTTATTTTCTTTTACAATTACTTAACAGGATCACAGAGAGATAGATAACACTTCTGTTTGTTGTTGTTGCTAGTGAGCCCTTCTCCTTTTCCCCATTCTCTGAGGTTATCAGGGTTCACATTCTTCTAGATTTGCTTGTCAGCTATTCCCCCTGTAGTACTCTTCTTTGTTCCCTTTGCTTATACACACATTTTAATCTGGGTTCAGAGTTTGTTGTTTTGCCCAACTAGAAATGTCTTTTCATCCTGTAAAGTCTATCACTCGTTGTTCTGCACAGCTAACAAGATTTACATTTTCTAAGCTATCATCTCCTGATATATAGTTGCAAGATAAGTTTAACTAGATCTTTGTGACTCAAACTCTTCTCAGCTTTATCTTGTTTTGCAGGGTCCCCCTAACCTTTTGTTCTTCCCAAATTTTCTCTTGCAAGGACACTTCATCTGTTCACAAATCAAAATTTGTGTTTGAAGATTATTGACAGTCAAATAAAATAATCAGATGGCAAATAAGAATTATATATATATACATTATAAAATTCCTCATAGCGTAATTTGAGCTTTACCACAATACACGGTGTTCAGATATGCTTCCAACCAGGACCTGATCCTACATGTTGTACAGAATATATTTGTGTTACAACTGGTGTCAAGAAGCAATGAAAGAATACCCCAATCTTACACAAAAGTATTTGTAAGGATTACTGTAACAAATAGAGCTGGGTACTTCAAATACTTTATTGTATTTGTGCACCTGCACGTGATAACACCCTGGTGTCCCATCTTCACTAATCCTAAGTAGTCATAGCTGCAGTTAAAAGCAATGGATCCATGCTGTGAACAAAAATCTTACAAGAAGCTGATTTCCTTTAAAAATCGAGATTTCTATGAATCAATTTGGACACATAAATATCAGTTCATCTTTTCAGGCTCCATCTAAGCTCTACTTCTGAGACAATCTCTTCTCCAGCACAAAGTGTAAAAACAAATAGAAGGTATTAAATCATTCAGATTGTAGAAGGACAAAATTACAGGAAAGCCCATGAAGATAATTACTAAATATGCCAAGTCTATCTTTAAAAGGAAGTCGGAGTAGTGTGCAGTAAATAATTGACTAAGATGTTAAATAATTAAGAGAAAAAGTACTAAATTACTTCACATTTTTAAAATACCATCCATTTGCTGTATGAAGTATCTACAATAAAAATAATTTAATAAAATGATCATTACAGCTGTACAATCATGCTCAAAAAGGATAAAATTATGACTGAACAGATAATTTTGACTTTTTAGAGCTTAAGTTTTCAGTCTCAACATGACTCTTTCATTATAGTTTGTGTTTAATCCTTCTAATTTTGCTTTTCAATATGTACAACTTCTAGCAAATGCCATTCCAGATTGAATGTGTTTTTTTTTCTGTTACTTTTTAATTTGCTATTCCTTCCTCTTTGCCCAAAGTCTTTGTTTTCTTGTTGTTGCAGAATATTACTTGAATAAAATAGATTCAAAGTGTCTTCTATTTGCAACAAACAAGCAACTATAAAGTAATAACAGTATGTAAGAATGTAAGAGTAATACTTTGAAACATTTTGTCTTCATGTAGTTTGGGAAGGACTCATAAGAACCTACTGTAAAAAAAAAACAAAAACAAACAACAACCAACCAACCAACAACAACAAAACAGAAAATATTTGCTATTAATATGACTGAATTTTTTAGAACTTTTTAACTTGAGATAAAGACTGACATTAACTATGTCATTTTATTATATTTTTCGGGGAGTAAAAAGTACAAGTATTATTGTTTGCTTGTTTCTGTTATTGTAGTTGTATTTTTTCACAGTTGTTGCTCTTGCCTTGAAGAGATCTATTAATTCATTTCAGAGAAGAAAACTCCAAATGAACACACACACACACACACACACACACACAAAATTAGAAGATTTACTTTTATTTTTCCACCAAAAGAGTTTTTTTAAATAACTTTTTTTTCCTTCGTGTAATCTATTATCCAAATCTAAAATAACAGGAAAAAATGCATGATAAATAAAATGGTGCATCTCTTTATTTCATTTATTTATTTATAAAAGCCTAACTAATGCAGATGACAGAACAGTTACAATAATAAGAATACCAGTGAAAATAAGTACAGGTTACATCATTTTGTTTTACATTTGTTTTTTCCTATGATTTGCATCCTCCGATAAATTGTATGCCTGTAATGCACTGGTTTATGCATACACAGCAGTTTGCATTCTAAACTTTCATACAAACAGCTGTGAATATTTATATTGTGTCTAATTAGGCCATGATGCTATTAATTTAGATAAGGAAAGTTGTCTAAATCCCAAAGTGCTCTGAGATTTTTAACATCTGAAAAAAATATAATCAGAAACTTGCAAATAAAAATGTGACGTAATGTCTTACTTTAAAGATAGTACCTTCATGATGTCTAACCACTGAACCCTCATTAATAGTAATCTTCAATATCATTATAGCTATCAGCTAATAGGATATGAAGCAAAGCCTTCTTGTTCAAAGAGATGAAAATTAACTACAAAGTCAAAACAACACTCCAAACAAGGAACCAGCTGGCACAACCTCACCATAAAGTATGCTAGAGAGGTAAATAATCTCATGCTTAACTAGATTAGGCAAAGAGGAAAAAAAAAAAAAAAAAAAAAAAAGTAAACATGTTTCTTGTTATTATTTGCTTGCTTGTTTTTCCTCCTGTGTTTTTTGGAGTAGTTTCTACTTTGATTATAATTTTATAGTTCTGTAAGATCATGTTATCTCCTTTTTTTCTTAAGCATATTCATCATCCCAAACTTCCAGAAAGTTTGTTTGCTTGTTTGTTTGTTTTGTTTGGTTTTGGGTTTTTTTGATTCTACAGTGGTGAAATTAGCCTTCTTATAAGGTATTATACATCAGATCTGGTAAACTAGAGATTTTTGACATATTCTGTTCAGATCCTTTTTCATATTTTTTAAAAAGCCAATACTATATCAGCAGAAACATTTAGCTTTTCTGATATGATTTAAGCATCTAGTTTCCATTTAAAGTAGTAGGAAGCTAACGATAAATTAAACCTTAAGACTAATTCCTATTTAATTTTCCTCTTTCTTTCCTGAGTGTAGATGTCTTCCTGTGTAAATAAGCTTATGCAGACTTCACTTAGAACAGAGCCTTTTCACATACCTGAATATGAGGTGTGGTGGAAGCCCCATCCCTGGAGACATTGGGGGTCAAGCTAGGCTAGGCTCTGAGCAACTTGATCTCGATGTGGTTGTCCATGTTCATTGCAGGGGAATTGGACTAGATAATCTGTAAAGGTCCTTTCCAACTCTAAGGATTCTATGATACTGTGAATATCTATAAAATACTGTACAAATATTACATTAGAAAAGTCCTGTATTCCAGTCAGAGCATTGCACAGTAACAAGACTTGCACACTGGTTGCTTCCCAAAAGCTTCTATCTCTGACCAGTGCTGATAAAGTACAACCCTTCCTTTACCATATACAAGACCCAAGTCATAATTACATTTCACTCCACTTAGTTTGGCTATTTTTGAGATCCTCAAATCAAATTCCAGTCAGGATGTGAACCTCTGGATATTCCTTATGTTAATCAACTCTGGTTACCAACTCAATGACGAACTCTACATTACTGTGATAAAAAGTCAGGAAGTGAGCTGAAACACCGTACACTTCTTCACTTTGAGTACTGCACACAATTATTTACCTGATAACATGAGAGGTTGTGAGGTAGCCTTTTAACAGTGGGCCAGTTCATAGCACTGTTTTGAGATATGAATAGATTAAAAAACCACTTTTATTTATAAGAAGCAATGTAATTGTCAGCATAGTTATTGACTACTTGGGTCATCAGCTTATTTTTTTTGCATTGACTTAATATTACCCGTTCCACTTGCACTTATCATTCTGGCCTCTGACAGGGAACATAGCTCACTCCTCTCTGAACTTTTTCAGAACTGATGCACTGTGGAGGTAGTAGCGACAGCTGAGTCATGATGTTTCAGATGCAAAAACATTTCCAACTTTGCCTTCGGATATAATGTGAAAGTAACAGTTATGAAAAACAAAACAAAACAAACAAACAACAACAAACAGAAGTGTTATCTATCTCTCTGTGATCCTGTTAAGTAATTGTAACAGAGTATACTGGTATTAATATAGGCACATAATGTGCCTCCAGAACCAGAGTACTTGGAAAAACTTGGCTGAATTAGAGAAAAACTGGATGAAAGTCTTGCATTTCAGTCTTCAGAATAACATTAGATCAATTTCTAATATCTGACATGAATCAATAAATATAATCTGAAATCCATAGAGTAATATAAGCAACATAAACCTGGTGATAATACTTAAATATTTACAGCATGACAGCTCTCTTTCAGTCATTAGTGATTTAAAATCTTTGTTAGTGATACACCGTGTAAGTCCCAATATTTGGAGAACTGAATTAATTGCCAGCAAGTTAAATATTCTATTTTTTTTCCTGTGACTGTACATACAAGATTGTGGTTAGTTCTGTTGTTTTGTTAGTGTTTGGTTTTTGTTGTTGTTTTCTTTTCTCAAAGTAATAAAGTACTCTGGCATATTTTAGTCTTTTCTCTTTTAGCTTGTCATCCTTGAAGGAATGACTCAAAGTGTTTTCAAAGAAAGTCTTATCAAAGTAAAGAGAAAGAGAGGGTGAGGAAGAAAGAGAGAGATTTGGTTTGCTTACTTGGACAGTTAATCTCCAAGTATATTATTTTAAGTATGTGACAACACATTTCTATGGTTAAATTGATGATGATGTAGAGCTGAAAGAAAAACAGAATTCAAGAAATATAGGAATCAGCTTCATTCCAAAATAGCATTTATGTACTGATAGTTATTAGAAAAAAGGCAATGGAACAAGTATGAGAATTTTATATTTTGCAAGTAGCAAGATCCTTGTGCTATTCTTTTGTAGATGAAAAACAAGCAATTAAACCAGTATATTCAGAGCAGCATAAAAACCCCAAATAGGTTTTCCATCCTTTCAAACTAACAGCATACAGCAAGTATGGTAAATGATACTTAAATTTCTTCCTTCTAGAATATCAGTTCCCAGCTCAATCTTTGGTTTCCAAGGCCCTCCTTTTCCTTCTAGATTTAAACCTGACTAGAGAAAGGAGGTCAGAAGTCAAGGAGAAGACACCATTCAACCACAATGCTCCTCCAAGGGGAAAGCAGCCTTTAGATGGGAACTCAAGGAGCTTCAAGAGGCCATCCAGATCTTTGTCCTTTTGGAGTAGAAAGAAGATGAGGCTGTTGTACAGTCAGCCCCATCTTCAGATATTCTGAGGTAAAGAAGAATCTCTCTAGTAGCTCTGTCAGTGAGGCTTTTAACTTTAATAAAAGTGAACTAGTTTTAATCTGCCCCTTGCTCCCAACATAATCAGCTTTCTAAGCATTCTGGATGAATCTCGTACTTCAGCAGACACGATAGGATGTAGAATGTCTGGGGCTGCATTGTTAAAATCTCTTATATTATAGTTCATAAATTCAGAATAAGTAAGATTTGTTTTAAAATTATGTGAAAACATTATCTTCTCTTACTGTTTCCATCAGCAATCCTTCTAGCCCCTTTACTGTGCATCTATTCAGGATACAAATAATTACATAAGAAAATAAAAGAACTATTAATATTAAAAGCACACCTAGTCACATTATTCTGGAGGTGAAAGAATGCAATATTTGGCATCATCATGTAACTGAGATGTGACAGAAGTGTTTTCTATAATAAATATATATTATTTATATATATATAAATATTATTATTATATAATAAATTACATGGTCATTCTTCCTGCACAATTTTTTTGTTTTGTTTTGTTTTTATTTTAGTAGATAAACTCTGAAGGGAATTTTCAGAAAACACACACTTTTCAAAAGTAAATAAGGTTATAACATAATTGTTTTATGCATTACTAGTTACAGTTTTCTTGGGGGTACTATCAAGTTTTTAGTTTTGATACTGGACAATCAAAATACAGATTCCATTTTGTTAAAGGAAGATTATAAATTCTATTGTAAACATTGTGGCCGCAAAATTTATCATTAATCTGAAACATTTGTTTTATACTCAGTAGAAAAAATGTCATTTGAAAAGGATATTCAGAGGATATTTCCGAGGTACTCCTGCTCCTGTTCTTCCTTGCTCTAAACAAGGTTAATCAGATCAGGTTTCTCAGGACCATGTTCTGCCAAGTTTTAATACCTACAAGAATGGAGATCCCACAGCCTGTCTGGATTTGAACTTGAGCTGGAGGAATCCCAGGCATATATACAGGCTGGAAGGAGCAGTCCTTGAAAGTAGCCCTGTGGAGAGTGGGAAGCCTGGTGGATGAAAAACTGAACATGAGTCAGCAGAGTGCTCTTGCAGCTCAGAAAGCAAATGATATCCTGAGCTCCATCAGAAGAGGGGTGGCCAGCAGGGAGAGAGAGGTGACTGCCCATCTCTTTTCTGCCCTCATGGGGCTGTAAGAGGCCATGATTTTTACATTACTGTCTCAAAGTTTGCTGAAATGGACAAGTTCAGGCAAGACCTGGCCAAGGTTCTGGGACTCCCTTTGTCTGAGACACACAGGAACCAAGGTTCGAGAAATCCCTTTGTTCAAGAGATGGACAAGTCCAAGAGCTACGAAAGAGAGATAAGATGCTGATTAATGGCCCTAAAGTGATCTTTTTGTGTGGGCCTATCTCAAGGAAGATGACCATCTCCGAGGAATTCACATGACCCGAACCTTCCAGAAATGTCACGAAGGCTGGGAAGTAGTAGGATAAAAAGGGCACATACAAACCCCGAATTTAGGTTTTCTGACACCAGATGCCTCACTACGTGAGCGCCTGCATGCTGAAGAAGATGCCTGCATGCTGAAGAACCTTTTAGGTAACAGACCTCAGATTCCTCCACCGTTGTCCTACTGCTGCCTACTGTCTCTTCCGGGATTGCTGCTCGAGGCTCTGCTCCGTGAGACCTCGCTGCCTGAGACTCTGCTTCTTGAGACCACGGTACTCTGACCGTTTTCTCTGCGCCGCACCGATCTGCTGCTTGTGGCCTGCTACTCTGCTGCTGCTCTCCCCTATGCTTATTTTGCCCCGGACCAACATAACAACTTGCTATGGGACGCTGCTGCATCCAGGAGGTGACTTTTCCCCGCTTTTAAGCAATTCTTGCCTCTTTTCCTACTTTTTCTATCAGCTACTTTCCCATCCCCATCACCCTAATTTTGATATTTCGTCGCTCTCCCTTCCCCATCCCCTCAGTTGTCTATCATTTCTAATAAACTGGTCGGATCAACATTTGAATGCTCTTCTTAATCTCATGCCGGGCACAACATTATCAAAAGAACCTTTGCCTCACTCCTAAATTGAAGCGAGACAGGGGCCCCATCTGGAATACTGTGTCCAGGTCTGGAGCCCCCAGTACAAGAAAGGCAGGGATCTGTTGGAGAAGGTCCAAAGGAGGGACACAAAGATGATCAGAGGACTAGAGCACCTCCCATATGAAGACAGGCTGAGGCAGCTGGGGTTGCTCAGCCTGAAGAAAACAAGACTGTGGAGTGACCTAATTGCAGCTTTCCGGTACCTAAAGGGAGCCTACAAACAGGAGGGGAATCAACACTTTGAAAGGGCGGATAACAGCAAGACAAGGGTAAATGGTTTTAAGTTGAAGGTGGGAAGATTTAGTTTGGATGTCAGGGAGAAGTTCTTTACTATGAGAGTGGTGAAGTGCTGGAGCAGGCTGCCCAGGGAGGTTGAGGATGCCCCATCCCTGGAGGTGTTCAAGGCCAGGTTTGATGGGGCCCTGGGCAGCCTGGTCTAGTATTAAATGTGGAGGTTGGTGGCCCCGCCTATGGCAGGGGGATAATCCTTGAGCTCCCTTCCAACCCAGGCCATTCTGTGATTCTGTGGTTCTGTGACACTGCTAAATAAAAGAAGAAAAGACAAGCATAGGCACTTGATCAAGACATGATCACCCACAACCCACCTTAGTTGTTAGGTGTCTGCTTGTCTCTCTTTTGGTCTGTTTACACTGATTCTTCTCAATCAATTGGTGGCCTCTAGAAATAGATAATTCCTAGCCCCATTTTCATTTAAAAGAATCAATACTGCTTCAGAAGCAAAGTGATTATATATATACTCAACTTTTATATATATATATATATATACTCAACTTTTCAAGCTTCTTATGTAGATTTCTAATCTTACAAAAATATTCTTAGTGTTCTTTGAGTCAATACAGCCTACACAAGATTCTTCTTGAGTTTACTCATCTTTTTTTTTTTTTTTTTTTTTTTTTTTCAATTTTATGTAAGCACAAGTGTTTTTGTTGGTTTTTTTGTTTGTTTTGTTTTGTTTTTTGTTGGTTTTTTTTTTTAGTCAGGATGCTGTGATTACTTATAAACATTCATAATCTTTTCTAATTATGACACGCATGTACTTGGTACATTAAGATTTACATAAAGCTGATTGATATGTTCACCTGTCTACTTTGTTTCTCTCACAGGCATTTGTAGTTACTGTCTGATTTCTACTCAGTGTCTGACTTTAGTGAGAGCTAGTGCGCTTAGGAGATCTGAATTCTCAGGAGGAGACCACTTTCAATTTAGGCATGTAAATGAAGTATCTGAAGTTAGATACTGTGAAAACTATGCTATACATTAAAAACAAAAACTTTTTGATAGACTGACTTTATGCCACGAAGCACAGTTCCTTTCAAGGAAGCATTTGTGTAATGGTTAAAAGACACAGAAGAGTCTTTGTACGACTTTACATATAGAACAGCTGGTACACCCACACAAAAATACATTAAAGAGCTTTGTCAGTCAGAAAATGTAAATACTTCAGTTAAAAAAAGTTCAGCACACTTACTTTTCTTCTTTTATAAACATTTCAACTAATTACTTACAGCTTTAAAAGCCTCATTTAATCCCCAGAGCACTCTAGAGTTAGAAATCTTTATTTAGGTTTAGTAGCTGTGGCAGAATGCCATTTGCACTAAGTGATCAGTGAGAAGTTGTCAACTGCATCTGATGTCATAAAACACAAAATGTCCTAGAAACTGCCAATCTGTTTGGGCTTTGTGCTGAATCTCACGTTGAATGAGTAAATAAATAGTTCTATGTATTTCAACAAAAAGCATGCACATAGATGATCTTTGAAGGCCCCTTTAAACAGAACTACTCCACTATTCTATTCTATTCTATTCTATTCTATTCTATTCTATTCTATTCTATTCTATTCTATTCTATTCTATTCTATTCTATTCTATTCTATTCTATTCTATCCTGTCCTATTTGTAACAAAATGTTTCCCCAGTATGATTGCTAAGTAATCCACAAAAGAAAGTCTTCTATTCAAAAGTAAAATGAATATTGGAATGAATAATCAGATTTTATTTGTAGAAACTGATAGCTTACATCTAAGTTGTCCCAAAAGTAACACCTCCTATTTATTTCCATGGAAACTACAACAGATACAAGGAGTACAATAAGACTATTTAAGAAAATTCTTAGCTACAAAACACTGCTTTTTAATGCATTTTCACTGACAATGAACAAATTCTTGCATATCTGTCTCAATCCAATTTATAGGAGTGAGGCAAGGTTCTTTGATATATGTATACCTGGCGTGAGATTAAGAAACAATGGTTCAAATGTTAGTCTGACCAGTTTATTACTAGTCCTAGCCATTTAGTGAGATGGGGAAGGAAAGATTAGCGATAGGAAAGGGAGAAAATATAATTAAGGAGTCTCTGTAGAGAGTGAAAGAGATAGTGACCGCTATGGTTTCAGCGAGGTATGTAGTAGGTCCATTGATCTCAGGAATTCGTCTGACCACCACGGGGGATGGGAGAAAGACAGGAAGCTCTGCAGCAAGCCAGCCTCTGGAGATTCTTCCGAAGAGGTTTTCCTTTCAGAGAATTCTCTCTCAAAGGTGTCTTTGGGAGTTTGTCTCCAAAGTCCCTGCTTTAGTGAGGGCCTTTTGTCCCCCATTTCTGTGGTTTTTTTTCTTCTTCTTTTCTTTCAGTTTAGTGTAACATTCCTGGCCCAACAGATAAGCCAGCAGAGAGTGGTGCCTTCATTATCATGTCAACACCTTTCTCAGTGGTCAGCTCCTTCAAGCCGCACCCCTGAAAAAGACTGCTTGTCCCACTTCTGCTTATGTATAAGCAGAGGTACTGTGGTATGCTGACACCCACCATTCACCCCCCTAGATAATTAGCAGTTGTCTGTCAGAGTTTTATCACCAGAAAGGCCTCACAAAGCAAGCTTTGAGACAAAAAAAAACAAAAACAAAAACAAAAACAAAAACAAAAAAAAACAACCAAAAAAAACAGTTTTGTCTTTCACAGTATCAGACTTATAAAAATCTGTACCAGTGAACATGACCCACTCTTCAATAGCTGCTGCAACAGCTGGGAAAATGTTGCCGATGCAGTTCATCTTTCATCAGCCCAAACAGAAGGCAGAAGGCACTAAATACAAACTATTCAGTAGGTGCTGTAAAACAGACCAACCAAGACTGTCAGTGTAGTCCACGATCTTCTAACAGGCATGGGGCTTGTCATGATGTAGCAGTCAGAGTTGACGGTGGAAATCAGGAAGAATCACTCCTTTCTTATCCCAAAAGACAGTTTGCATCTTGTTACCTGTTGAGGTCAGTGCCATGAACTTTTTTCTTCCAATTGGAATTTACATGTCCCAATTCCATGGGCTGACATTTTTCACTTCTGCTCACAGTGATGACACAGTATCTCATCTCATCACTGGTAATGGTTCAGTCCAGGAAACTATCACCTTCATCCTCATACTTGTTTAGTTGATGCTGACACACTTGCATGGGATCTACTTTCTGTTCCTAGGTAAGAATTCATGGGACACATCTGGCAAAACTTTGTAATATTCCAACATTGCTACCATCATTTCCAATGCATTGAAGACAATGTTCAGTTCTACACATATCTATTTGTAAAGTTCAGATTTACATGGATGAGCCAATTGAGAAGCTTTTCATTTTGTTTTGTAACAGTTGTGCATGGTCATCCAGAACATGGCTTGTGTTACACATCCCTGTTGCCACTGCTGAAATGTACCACCTATTGACTCACTGTGCTCCATCTAGCAAGCATCACTGAATGTCAGTGGTTGCAATTTTTTATTTTTTTTTTTTCTGAATAGAGAAAATCAATTACACATCTTTGTTTCATACAGACTTCCATATCAGATGCCATTATGTTTGACTGCCTCTCTGTTACCATGTGCTGCACAGCAACAATATTTAATGAGATATTGATGGAAAAGTTGAACCTCTTACCATATCATCGATATTTGCCTCTGACATTGTGAGCCAATATAATAAAATAGGAAGCATTTTTGGAGCAGCCCTTGTATTTTAATGAGATTTAGCATTTACCTGAAATTCCCATGAATTAGGGTCTCAGTGACAAATGTCCTCACACATTCTGTTACATTATTCACTACCTTCAGTAAGATACACTTCTCATTCATAAACGTTTGAGTTTAGGTTTTCAAATACACAGGAAAGACCTGTCTGAACTATTCAGAAACAGTGATTTCCACACACCCTGTGAGTATATAAATATCTAAATGCCATACCCCGTGCTTGCACAAAGACTTTTTGTTATTGTTGTTTGTTCATTTTGTTCCCCCCCCCCCCCACACACACACATCTAAGAGGCTTATTTTGCGGTGAAATCTAGTAGAGAAAGAAAAATAAAAGACCAACAGTTTCATAGTAAGATTCACACTATTCAGGAGTTGAACTGATCTGTGAGGCCAAACATACCAAATGGAGAGTGACTAGTTTCAACCTCTGGAACACACAGCTTATGAATTCTTTAGCTACTGTATCAGTAAAAGATCTCAGCTTTCAAGATTAGGGTAGTTTTTCTGTGGCGCCCTCAGGATGAAGCTCCCTAGGGTTGCTATAAGCCTATCAGGTTTGAAACTTTGACGGTTTAAAAGTATGTTGTCATAGAAAAGTGATAAATATATGGTTATGTTCATGTGTTTTTACAACAAAAAATACATCATTGCAGTTCAAAAAAAGCAAAACAATACATTTCCTGAACACTACATCTTAAAAAAAAATCTTTTTCAAATCCTGTTCTATACATGAGAAAATTCTGCTTTGTTGTTTTCTAGCCATGAATTTGTGAGTAAACATGTTTTTTTAAGTAACAATAGCTAGAACATGAACATTCATAAGATGAAGATGCTATAAAGTAGAGTAAAACTACATCAAGAAAGACTTAGTAAAGACTCCTGAACATATTGGGAGTAGGAGGGATCTGAAGAAATGATGCTTGATGAAGACACTGAATCCCAATGTAGTACTTCAGAATTTAATCACTAAAATTACATTTTTAGTAATGCTGCAGCAAATTTTAAATTGATAAATGTTCTATTAAGTCTATTTATATTCATTATCTAATTTTCACTCATAAAATTATCTCCAATCATACTGGTATAAAATCAAAAGTAATATATTGCAGAGCCTGCATTCCTTGAGATCACAGACTCAACTAGGGCATGGTCACTACAGCCCAGGATGCCTCTGATCTTAATCTTCTTAACAATTTCTCCTGTATTAGAGAGCATTAGGTCCAGCAACACTTCACCTCTAATGGGTCTGTCCAATATCTGAACCAGAAAGTTGTCTTCAATAGACTCCAAGACTCTTGGAGTTCTTGCAGCTCACCATGTTGAAACATCTGGCCAGCTGAAACCCTCCAACAGGATGAGAGACTTTGAGAGGATGCTTCTTTTAGCTTAAACAAGAAAGCCTCATCTACAGGCTTTGCTTTATCAGATGATCTGTTGTAGACATCAGCCACTACATGCCCTTTAATGATCCAGTCCCTGATTTTAACCCTGATTTTAATTGAGGTCCCCCACTAGCATCTTGTCCTTCTAATCTAGCTATGCTACTTTGTACGTTGTCATGGACAGGCTCACTATCACCCCTCTCCTCCTCCAAACCTAGTTTAAAGCTCTGTCAATGGTCCCAGAAAACTCCTAGGCCATAATTCTTTTCCTCAGGCCAGGTACCAAGTAAACCACCCCATGGTTGAAAGCACCAAAATTCCTATGGTTGCACCAGCCTCTCATCTGTATATTTAACAGATTTGTTTTCCTGGTCCTCTCAGTATCCCTCCCTGCCACTGAAGATAGAGGGGAAAACATCACCTGTACACCTGCTCTGCCCACTAACTGCACCAGTCCCCTGAAGTCCTTTTTGACAGCCCTCAAGCTACTCTCAATGACTTCACAGCTGCATTTCCTTACAGGTAGGGCCAAGCTGACATCAGGAGCCCTCTGTTCCTCTCAGAAAGGAATTACCCATGACAATTACCCTTCTTTTTATTGGAGGCAATCTTGAGTCATGGAGACTACCTCCTTGCCCTAGACAACCTTTTGGGTAGGCCTTTCACCACACCCTCACTTACCAGTCCCTTGAGTTCCAGAGCCTCATAACTATTACATAGGAATATCTGGGGAATCAAGGTAGGTAGGGAAAGGGTTTTCCTGCAGTGCCAAGCAGGGACCTTTTTCCATTCCTCCCCACTTCTTGGATTCCCTCTGCCCAACAGAGACAGTGCAGTGGGTTCACTACTATTTGGGTTGTATTATCCTGGTGAGTTTCTCATGGGTATGACAAAAAGTTGCTAGATTTGTTACTTAAAAGGCAGCCAACATGTAAGCCAGTCCCTCGAGTGAGTAGGGATATTCTGCCCTCCCTACTCATCCTCCTTGCTTGCCCTGCCTGTGCAAACTGCAGCAGAAATTGACATGCCATACTCTTGTTGATACACCATGCTCTGCTTACCTTCTCTGTTGGCAGCACTCCTGGGAGCTGCACTCCTTAGTGGATGCTTTTGTAATTGCAGGATGTGATACTGCTGCTCCTGGCTCTGTCCCCACCATGCCAGAGCCACAGAAGGCAATGCTATCTGGCAGCTCCTTATTGACAGGAACTTTGTTGCCCTTTGTAGGCAATTCCTTGCTTCAGTGTAGAACACAATCATGCCAGAGCTGTCTGCCTGCAGAGAAAATACCCAGGGAACTACAGGCCGGTGCACCTCACACCTGTGCCTGGGAAGATCATGGGGAGAATCCTTCTGGAAGAGATGTTAAGGCACATGCGAGATGTGGAGGTGATTGGTGACAGCCAGCACAGCTTCAACAAGGGAAGACTTCAATTGATCAATCCAGTGACCTTCTATAATGTTGTGACAGCACTGGTGGACAAAGGAGGGATTGTCTGCCTGGACTTGTACAAGGCTGTTCACATAATCTTGTACCATATTCTTATCTCTAAATTTGTGAGATATGAATTTGATGGCTGGACTATTAGGTGTATAAAGAACTGGCTGCATGGACCCAGCCAGAGAATTGTTTTCAGTGGCCCAATATCAAGTTGGAATCTGGTCATCAGTGCTGACACACGGGTCTTTCTTGTGGCCAGTGCTCTTCTACATCTTTGTCAGTGAAACACACAGTGGGATATAGTGTACCCTCAGCAAGTTCACTAATAACAACAAAATGAATGGTACAGTTGATACAAGAGAAGGCAGTGTCCACAGAGACCTGGGCATGCTCGAAAAGTGCACACATGAGAATCTAATGAGACTCAACAAGACCAAATACAAGGTGTTGAACCTCGGTCAACACAGTCTTAGATACAAATGCAGACTGGGATAAGGATATACTGAGAGAAGCCATGCCGAGCCATGCCGGATGAGGTTTAACAAAAGCAAGTGTAGAGTCTTGTACCGGGGTAGAAATAATTGCATGCACCAGTACAGGCTGGGGGAAGACCTGCTGGAGAGAAGCTCTGCTGAGAGGGACCTGGGCATCCTGGTGGACGACAGATTGGCCAGGAGCCAGCAGTGTGCCCTTGTAGCCAAAAAGGCCAATGGCATACTGGGGTGTTATTAAAAAGAGCGTGTCCATCAGGTTGAGGGAGGTGATCCTCCCCCTCTACTCTGCCCTGGTGAGGCCTCATCTGGAATACTGTGTCCAGTTCTGGGCTCCCCAGTACAAAAAAGACAGGGATCTCTTGGAAAGAGTCCAGCGGAGGGCCACTAAGATGGTGAAGGGCCTGGAGCGTCTCCCCTATGAGGAGAGAATTAGGGAACTGGGTCTGTTTAGTCTTGAGAAAAGAAAGCTGAGAGGGGACTTGATCCAGGTTTATAAATATCTGAGGTGTGGGAGCCATAGTGGTGAGGCTGGTTTCTTTCAGTAGTGTACGGGGACAGGACTAGGGGTAATGGGATGAAAGTACAGCATAGGAAGTTCCGCACAAATGTGCGGAAGAACTTCTTTACAGTGAGGGTGACGGAGCACTGGAACAGGCTGCTCAGGGAGGTGGTGGAGTCTCCTTCTCTGGAGATATTCAAGACCCGCCTGGACGCCTACCTGTGCGACATGGTGTAGAGGACCTGCTTTGGCAGGGGGGTTGGACTCATGATCTCTAGAGGTCCCTTCCAACCCCTACAATTCTGTGATTCTGTGATTCTGTGAGAAGGACTTGGGGGTCCTGATAAATGAGAAGCTGGAAACATAACAGCAGTGTGCTCCTGTAGCCCAAAAGGCCAACAGTATCCTGGGCTGCATCAAAAGGGGGGTGACCAGCAAGGCTAGGGAGATGATTGTGCTCCTCCACTCTTCCATTGTGAAGCCCCATTTTGAGTACTCTGTCCACGCCTGAGGCCTCTAATACAGAAAGGATGATGGAGCATATTTAGATGAGGGCCATGAAAATGATCTAAGGGCTGGAGTACATCTCCTATGAAGAAAGTCTGAGGGATATGGGCTTGGTCAGTTTGTAAAAGGCTCTAGGGAGACCATGCTGCAGCCTTCTAGTACTTGAAGAGAGTTTACAGGAAGAAGGGGAACTGACTTTTTATCGATGGTCTGACATTGATAGGACAAAGGGGAGTAGCTTTAAACTGAAAGAGGGCAGATTTAGATTAGAAGTAAGAAAGAAATTCTTTTACTCAGAGAATGGTGAGGTACTAGAACAGGTTACCCAGGAAGGCTGTGGATGTCCCATCTCTGGGAGACATTCTAGGCCAGGTCTGATGAGTCTCTGGGCATACCTGCCTATGGCAAGAAGGTTGGAACTAAATGATCTTTAAGGTCCCCTCCAACCTCAG
Organism: Coturnix japonica; assembly: GCF_054131305.1. NCBI lineage: Eukaryota > Metazoa > Chordata > Aves > Galliformes > Phasianidae > Coturnix > Coturnix japonica. The sequence continues at coordinate 145,102,587 of NC_140663.1, forward strand.
CAATTATACAAGTCTATGATTCTATGATATTGACTTAATTCAAGACAGTGAAATAGGCAGTATTCGAAAACATAATCAAAAAAGGAAAGTTTGTTAACATTTATGAATATTTATCAGATGATGTCAAGCAGACATTAATGACTTTGTAAAGCTTCTAACATCATTCAAGCATAAATAGTGAAGGCTGGATTTTGACTGGTCTATTTGTTTGAGGAAATTACAAGGAAGTTGTTTTGTATCAGCAGATCTTGCAAAATGTGATGACCTTTAAATGAATACGAAAATTAACTGCAGATGTTGCATGCAATAATCAGTGTACTCACCAGACTCAAATGTTTATATTAGCAATTGTATCAATTAAGGTAATTTGCAAGACAACGGTATATGCACCTGACTTCTAGTGCAAGAAGGCAATATTGCAGTTAGTGCATTGAGCTTTGACCTAAGAGATAACTGTCCTTTTGGTTAGCTTTGCTACCAGCATCCTATTTGACCCTTAGCAATACTTGTAACTTAAATCAATACAGCAATATAATAATTATATTATAAATAATAAATTAATTAATCATAGAATCATGCAAACTTTTTAGTTGAAAGGGACCCTTAAAGGTCACCTAGTACATCTTCCCTGCAATGAACTGGGACATCTACAATTTGATTAGATTGGTCAGTACTTGGTCCAGCCTCACCAGACTTCTCCAAGGGCATCCATCACACCTCCAGGCAACTTATTCCAGTGCCCCATGTTTAATCAAAATCTCCCCTCTTTTAATTTGAAACAATTTCCCCTTTTCCTGTCTGAACAGACACTGCTGAAGAGTCCGTCCTCTTCTTTCTTACAGCCCTCCTTTAGATACTGAAAGGTCACCACCAGGATTCCTTAAAGCCTTCTCTTCAACAGACTGATCAGCCCCAGTTCTCTTAGCCTGTCCTTGTAGGGAAGATGCTCCATTCCATGGATAATTTCTTTGGCCCCCCTCTGGACCCACTCTTACAGGTCCACATATCTCCTGTACTGAGGACTCCACATCTGGACACAGTACTCCAGGTGAGGTCTCACCAGAACAGATTGGAGGGGCAGGATCACCTCCTTCAACCTGCTGATCACAATTTTTGGCACAGTCCAGGAAATGTTTGGCTTTCTGTGAGAGTACATTGCTGGCTCATGTCTGGTTACCCCCACACATTACCACCATTTCCCCCAAGTCTTTTTCAGCAAGGATGTGCTCTATCTGTATGTCCCTCAGCTTGTATTGACAGTTGGGGCTGACATCCAACAGGTGCAAAACTTTGCACTTACATTTATTTAACCTCATGAGTTTTACCTGGGCCCTCTGCTCAAATCTGACTAGGTCTCTCTGAATGTTAAACCATCTCTCAGGTGTGTGAGCCACACCACGCAGTCTGGCACCATCAGCCAACTTGCTGAGAGCGCACTCAATCCCCATGTTGATGTCACTGATGAAGGTTTTAAAGAGCTCCAGTACTGACCCCCTGAAGGACACCACTTGTCACCTATTTCCTTCTGGTCATTGAGTCACTGACCACCAACCTCTGGGTAGATTTAAACACAATTAAACTCTCATATACTTTAGTACATCAGGCACATGTATACTCCAAATATCTAAAGTCTATTCCTAAATATGTTCAGAATTTTTTAATCTTTACATATCTTAGAAACTAAGTAGTTATTTCATCCTTATTTATGTGACTGAGATTTGTGGACTGTGAGTTAAGCATGATGTTTTGAAAATAAGCAAATAGCACAACAAACAATAAAGCATTTAATGTCTTGATATTTTATTTCCTGAGATGCAAAGTAGAATGACAATTTTATATTTTTCATTTTTTAGCTGTAGACTATATTGACTGTCAATTCTTGATTTAAAGATTCTTCATTGCATGTTCTTCATCCCATCGCATGGGATTCTACTTCTTACTCTGATGTGTTTCGCTTTCTGTTCTTCAATGTCTTCCTCATGAACAAACTTTGAATTATTAGTTTGAGATATAAGCCAGTTTCAAAGTCTTGTTTCTCCAAGGCTGCAAACTGTAAACTTGGGAGTTCCATCAGATGTGGAGATGTGTTCTTTTTGGACATGATCCTGAAATCAATAAAGAAAAAATAATAATCATCTGTCTGAATTGGGACTCTGAGCAATTATGGCATCAAGACATAGGATGCAGAGAATGTGTCCATAAAAGAAAACAGAAGTTTTGAATGAATTTTGGTTTTATGTTTGACTGTTTTGTTGTTGTTGTTGTTGTTGTTTTGTTTTGTTTTTAATTGAAAAAAAAATATATTGTGGATATTGGTTTTTGAAGACTTAGGCAACATCCACACATATTGGTATATGTTGGACTTGTATTTGGTCTGATATATTTACCAACTTTTTATAAAATTACCTGGTGAAATATTCTATGCACATAATGTTTCGGTCTAATGGACTATTTTCTCAAACTCTCACAATCAATAACACTTCCCAAGAATAAAAACCAAAGTGCATAAGTGTATGATTAAAAATTTTGGTCAAATGAATTATTTTATTGAGACTTGACTTCCCTAGAAGTAAATAATTGCAAACAATTTTTTCAAAGTGAAATTTCAAGGGCTTTTTTTTTTTTTTTTTTTTCCCCACTTTGTCTGCTTTTCCATTAATGGTTAAACCGTTAGCAAACATAAACATACAAATATTCAAACGTGTCCAGATGTGCTTAGATAGCTTTGTGGAATTTATAATGTACACCAAGTAGGGAAAATGGATGTAGTTGAAGCTAATATGGCCTTAGAACAGGTTTCAACTAAATACCGACATGATATATAACTGTGTCCTCTCTACCACTGTTTTTGCAGTTACATTCACCAATTATATCTGTATATCTTGATGACTTAAATTTGATTCCACAGGACTGTTTACATCAAGGCAAAAGGAACATTTAGAATTCCAGGTTATCTATCTCTAAATTATTGATTTCAGGAGAACTTAGAGGGCTTTAGGCATTACTCAGTTTTATTTAAAATGGCCAACTAATGACAATGTTTAATTCCAAACTCCATGTTCCATTAAATTTATAGAGCTCTCTCAGTTCTGAGCCAGAAGAACAGATATGACATTCTAAAATATTTATACAACATAACATTTTATCATTTTGATAATTTCTTCAGGATAATATAGACGTCTTTATACAGGCTGAAGTACTTCAAAATCATAGACTATTTTGGGGTTAGTAATTTTAGAAGGCATTATGCTTTTATGAAACATATTTGTAACCTGATATAAAAAAAAAAAAAATGATAGACCTGGTCTCATTAGTCTATTTAAACATAAGATCAAATGCTATCTGTGAAATGACTGCTCTGAAACATTAAGACACAGAATTGTTAACAGCAACATACATTCATTCTTTGTTCATCCAGACTGCCTAATTTACAAAGAATCATACAATCTGGATCTGTCTTTGAATGACAATGCAAGCACCAGATTGTTGCTTTTTGAGGTAAGGAAGATACATGGTATTCTTCATACTGGAAGATTAAATGACACCATCAAATTCTCACTAATGTGAGCTGAGGCTGATAATGCCTGAGGTATAAAGAGAAGACTTGCAGAGAAATGGAATTTCAGAAAATTGCATTATTCCTGTAAAAGAGATGAAACATGGCAAAATCTTTTAGGATTGACATGTACCTCAGGGACTGGTACTAGAAAGAACATTTCAGGATATTTAAAGTCCAGACATAGAGAGATAACTCTTCTCAAATAAAAAGCTCTGCTTACATCAGGGAAAAAAAAAAAAAAAAAAAAAAAAAAAAAAAGATTCAGATTCATTCTAGCCCTGTCAAGAACTGAATTTTTACAAAACAAGTAGTGAAGCTCTTTAAATTTAATTAAGTGTAAACATGAAAAATAGATATTTAAAAACAGAGGAAAATAAACATTTAAGGATTAAAAAAAATAAAAAAAAATTGATGACCACTAAACATGATATTTCTAAAGTAAATTTTAGAAAATAACTAATCCAAACTGCAGAAATGTCTAGGTATTAATACAACATGGTTGAATAATAAATTAAATAAATAAGACTTTCTATAGCAGGACAAAAGGAAAGAAAGAAAAAAAGAGAGGGAAAATAATCAAAGATCAACACAATGACTGATGATTAAATAGATTATGAACATATATCCCTTGAAACAGAAGTCACTCTGGAGGAGTATGTTTAAAAGTAATACCAATGGGACCTTTTTTCCTCTAGACATCATAATTTAGACTTGAGTTTTGGCAGTGAACTTGATAAGAACATAAAAAAGAAGCAAGAAGAGAAAACCCATGATTATGGGTGACTTTGACTTTCTGACTTTAATTTCAAAAGAAATGCTCCCACAGGCATAATTAAGTCATAAATATTCTTGAATGTGTGAGATGAAAAATTTATATACAAAATAATCTATGAAGTTAAAAAGGTACCATTGCTACTTTAGTGTTACTTTATGCGAGCATTGGGGAAAAGTAGTATGAGGTCTGGTTGTGAAAAATAAGCTTAGATTGAGTAATGACAAGCTGATTCAAGCTCAAGCAAATTGCCACACAAGCAAGAACTCAATATAATCTAAGGTCTGCAATTTTAGAAGAGTGAACTTTGAGAAACTAAATAGTTAGCAGGACTGATTGAACTGAACAGCTTAAGGATTTTAACATACTAGAAGAATTATTCTAAGTCAAAAATGTAAATACTGTCATAAGCTTTTCTTGCAGGTGAAAGTAAAAAGTATCTTACAAGAAAGGGGCTACAAATCTCCCTTAAGGAAGAAACACCTCTCTCAGAATACTATGAAATAAATACAGCAACTAAAAGGAGTAGAAAAAGAGACTGATCTGCAAGGAGAAATATGTCTCAAGGTCAAAAAGTGAAAAACTAAAATAGAATACAGAGAAGCCTAGCTGAGCTAAACTTGAGAAGAAAATTAAAACAAGAAGATCTTCAGTCACAGAAATAAATGTTAAAAAGCTTTTTTGTTTGTTTGTTTTTCTTCCTAAAGGTAAAGAGTAAAAGGTTGGGAGAAAAAAATGGAGAAAGCTGAAGGAAGAAAGCTGAGAAAGAGCTATCTAAATATGACAATACCATCAAGTGCTCCATCTTATTTTTCAAAATATGTGGAATACAAAAGCAAGTGTAGATTGATCAGAAAGAAAAAAAAAATAAATTAAAAAATAAAAAAATAAAAAAGTGAACTACAGTATCTAAACTAGAAACAAAACTTGCAGTGTTTGCACTGACCAGATGAAATATTACATGAACTCTGAACTTCCAATATGAAATGAATGGGCCAGGGAAGGAAAAAAAAAAAAAAAAAAGCAAATTCAGTTGTAAGTAATTTGTAAAAAACCCTTTGCTGATAATACAAAGTTGGGAGGATTGGCTGACATGCCTGAAGGCTGTGCTGCCATTCAGCAAGACCTGGACAGGCTGGAGAGCTGGGAAGTAAGAAACCGGATGAGGTTTAACAAAAGCAAGTGTAGAGTATTGCACCTAGGGAGGAATAATTGCATGCACCAGTACAGGTTGGGGGGTGACCTGCTGGAGAGAAGCTCTGCTGAGAGGGACCTGGGTGTCCTGGTGGATGACAGGTTGGCCATGAGCCAGCAGTGTGCCATTGTGGCCAAAAAGGCCAATGGCATACTGGGGTGTTATTAAAAAGAGCGTGTCCATCAGGTTGAGGGAGGTGATCCTCCCCCTCTACTCTGCCCTGGTAAGGCCTCATCTGGAGTACTGTGCCCAGTTCTGGGCTCCCCAGTACAAAAAAGACAGGGATCTCTTGGAAAGAGTCCAGCAGAGGGCCACTAAGATGGTGAAGGGCCTGGAGCATCTCCTCTATGAAGAAAGGCTAAGTGAACTGGAGACATGGTCAGAACAGCTGACACAAAATGACCAAAGTGTTATAGAAATTCATACAATTTTTTGTAATAAAATCTAAGCAAGGAAGAACTATGAGGGTTATGGCTGTCTGTCTTTTCAAAAACCATTTTGTGTGATGAGCCCTGATTTCCTACAAGTTGCTGAACATCTGCCTGTTGGTGGGAAGTAGAGAATAAATTTCTTATTTTATTTCATTGAAGTATAGCTTTTCCTCTACTTATTTATCTGTGTTTATCTCAAGCAACATATTATTGCACTTATACCTCTCCAATTCTCTTCTCCATCCCACCTGATGACAGTGAACAAGCAGTTATGTGATGCCTAGCTGCATGCTGGAATTAAAACTCAACATTTGCCAATGATATAGGATAAAGTAGGGATGTGGTACATTATATGAAGTATGTCATAATTTGGAAAATTAGTGTGTAGAATATAAAAGTTTTGTTTGTTCTTTTGTAAGGTGATTTTTCTGATTACTAAAGATACATCGGAAAGTTTTACATTTTATTATCAGTCATGGTAAAGTTGCACCGTTTGATAGAGCAAACTCTCAGCTACAAATTACTATTTTTCGACATTATCATCAACATTAGCTATCCATTATCACCATCAATGAGCAATTAAGTGTTCAGGAGCTGGAATGGGCTGCCCAGGGGGTTGGTGAAATCACTGACACTGGAGGTGTCCAAGAAAAATTTAGATGCTGTACTGTGGGACATGGTTAAGTGAGGAAATATTGGTGACAGGTGGATTATTGGACTAGATGATCTTGGAGGTTTTTTTCCAGCTGTGGTGATTTTATGATTCTATGATATGGTTGTTACACAATCTGTTGATTTTCAGATTTATTTTTTCTGTTGTTGCTTTGTGCATGTGTTGTTTATTTTGTGTGTATTTTTTAATATCTATTTGTGTATGGTGTTTCATTTCATGTTATTTTGTTTTAAATATGTTTGCTTTTAGATTTTTATTTTGTTTTAATTTATTTATTTATGAAATTGTAGAAGGTGATTTTGGTCTTGATTCAAGTGACACTTCCACAGAGCAATATAAATTACCGAATTTAAGTATCTGAATTTGTGGTAGAGATAAAAAGAGAATCCAAATCTTGATTCAAATGGTACAAATCATACAAGTATTTAATTCCAGAATGAAAATATTTAAAATACAGAAGCAACTTACAAAGAAGATATCTTGTACACTCTTACAAGTATATGGGTTTGGCACCTCTCAGTGCCTACAGATCAAGCATTCTTTAAAAAAACTTCTGGTCCTTTATGACTGAAGATGCTGTGAAAGAAAACATTAAGAAAGAGTGTTTAATATTGGACTCTGAGAGCTGAGTTCAGAAGAAGAGGAAATGTAATTAAATGAAATATATAATAGGGACCTGATGTATAGGCAAGTAATGGTTGCTGTGACCAAATTGCTTGCTTATAGTTAGACATTGTGCTGTTAGGAAATAAATATATCAATCTGAGAGAAAGATTTTCTAATATACAAAGCCTGAAGGGTTAGAATAGAAAGAGTGGTAGTTTATTGGAATAGACTATCCAGGGAGGTGAAGTTACAGTCCCTGGAGGCATTCAAGAACTGTAGAGATGTGGCACTCAGGTTTGATGGGTATATTTGTAAATTTTTCCAGAAATTTCCAATGGAAAAAAAAAAAAAAAGTTTTTCCTTGTGTTTGAAGATAAAGAATGGTTTACAAGTCCTGTAAGTTCCTTACAGTAAGCCATATCAGAGAATTCCATGTTGGTGTCATTTGTTCTAGACTCTTATGCTCAGGTTTACAATACTCTTTTTAAATTCAATTTGGTTTTATTCCTCTAAAACTGCATAGATTTTCTTGCAAAGCGAAAAAGACTATGAGCACCTTCTTCTTTTTTGTTATGATAATAAACACTGGTGTTTATTATTTATTTATTTATCTATTTTTACTAGTCGTTGTCGATGTTTGCAGCACTGTCTATGCTCACAGGTCACTCACTTTTGGACACCGAAACTGATTTTCAGTGCTGTTATTATTACTTCAGAGATTTTTGTAGGGGGCTGCTATCAAGATTTAGGATATACTATGAGGGAAAAACTTGCAAGGGATATGAAGGTAAACACTCAAGTATGTGCCAGTCAACAAGAAGTAAGGAGAAAAAGATTAAAAAACTCTCAGCTTTCATAGCTCCCACTTGGGGAGGATTTCTAGTCTTTGAAGGCCTAAACTTAGCATTAGTTTTCATTTCTTATCCTATTGAACTAGAAAGAATTAAGTTGAGATGACTCAAGAAAGTAGTCTGCACTGAATATGAACTACAGCAGGCAACCAACCTGAAACAGGCAATACCTCTGCATGATCTCTTTAAAGAGTAAAGCTTTTTCAGAATCCCGTCTCCCTTCACTGTTCCTCTTCTCCCACCAGTGATAAAGAAATAATTCCTTTCAGAAGATTCTGCCCATTGTAGCAGAAACATATTTCCCCAGAAATGTCTGTATCTTGTAAATCCTAACTGATAGAACGGATGGCACAGATAACAAGTAGATGAGTAAAACCTATAGAAGCCCTGTGCATGATGTTCATTTTCCTTTTGGAGAATGATGCAATGAGGATGACTAACTTTCAAAGCTTCAGATTAAAAATCTTTACCACAAACTTCACACAGACATAGGACTGGGCTCTGTGGGAAGAAGGAAAATAGACTAAGACACTGAGAAAGCTTCTTGGAAGCATTATCATAGTGATATTGTTACACTTATGTTTGGTTTTTAACAAATCTTCACATTGCTTCTCTGTTATTTACAAGTTCCTTACAAGGGGATTTTAGTATGCCTCATAAATATATGATAATGTTAGTTGCAGCTGGGAATGTACTGCTGGCTTGAGCAACAAAATTAAGAAGGAAATCTTGACAGGGTGTGACATCTGCATAACAGGAAAGATGAGAGTCTGTTTTAAGGTTGCAAATCTATGAATAGCTTATCTCGTCTGACTACATACCATGTACTGGAGGAAATAAAGAACATAAAGTTGGAGAACTGGAATTTTTTAATAATGATTTTAAAATAAAACCTAGATTTCTTTCACAAGAATGTTTGAGGCAATGATCAAAGCCATTACAGAAGTAAAAATGGCATACCTTACTTCCAGTGGGAAAGTTAGTGAATTACTTTGTTTTGACCTATTTTTGGAGTGTCCAGTGAGTAAGTGACAGTGATCTAAGATGAATCTCTCATTCACACCGAAACACCGAATAAACTGCTCATTCATCATCCCCACTAAAAACATTCAGAGAATGTAGACGTCATTCCCTGATACATTCCTATCCCTCCTAATTATTAGTTATATCTAAAAACACAAGTATGAAAACTTTCTTCTCTAACTTGATCTGCAGGAATAAATCAATTTTAATTTCACTTTTTCCTCAATCGAGTCCACCTACTTAAGGTTTTCATCATATGTAACCAGGACCAAAGATCAATGTGTCTGCTTTGAATTTTTAAATGGTCTAACATCTGTCCATCTGCAGTTTTCAGCCACTTTTGCCATATATGTTAGTCTATCCATCTGTCCACTTCTGTCAGAAGTTAAACTTGGCTCTCCAATGAAATGTCAGACCAGAATAAAAGCTCCATCAGAATAGTAATTCTAATAATTGTCTTCTTCTTCTTCAAAGAGATCACATTTCCAAGCTATTTCAAATGTATAAAAAGAATTTTAAATAATTGTAAATGGTTTATTTCAGTTTGGGATAAATGATTTGTCCTGGTAACAGGGGGTGTTGAGAAGGTGGAGATGCTAAATGCCTTCTTTGCTTCAGTCTTTGTTTCAAAGCTTCCCCCTTGGGATGCCTGGATGCTGAAGGGAAGAAATCCAGGAAATCATAAGCTTCCCTCTGGTTGAGGAGGGGGTGGTCTGGGAGCATCTTAATAGGATAAATTTGCACAAATCCATGGGCCCTGATGGGAAGCATCCATGCGTGCTGAGGGAGCTGGCAGAGGTGACTGCAAAACCACTTTCTATCATCTTTGACAGATCTTGAATAACAGAAGTGCCTGAAGACTGGAGGATAGCCAATATCACTCTGGTCTTTAAAAAGGACAAAAAGAAACTGGGAAACTACAGGCCAGTCAGTCTCACCTCTGTCCCTGGAAAGGTGATGGAACAGCTTGTTCTAGATGCCATCTCCAAGCAGCTGGAAGAGAAGATTGTCATCAATAATAGTCAGCACGGATTCACCAAGGGAAAATCATGCTCTATCAATCTTGTAGCCTTCTATGATAGCATCACCAGCTGTGTAGATGAGGGGAGAGCAGCGGATGTCATCTTCTTTGACTTGAGCATGGTTTTTGATACTGTTTCCCACTACATCCTCATACTGAAGCTGAGAAAGTGTGGGATAGATGAGTGGACGGTAAGGTGGGTTGAGAACTGGCTGACTGGCTGAGTTCATAGGGTTGCCACGGGCAGTGCAGATTCTGGTTGGAGACCTGTGACTAGCGGTGTTCCCCAGGGACTGGGTCTATTCTTGCTCAGAATCTTCAACAACCTTGATGAGAGGGTAGTGTCCACGTTGAGTAAGTATGCTGATGATACAAAGCTGAGAGGAGTGGCTGACACACCAGAAGGCTGTGCTGCCATTCAGGAAGACCTGGGAGGACTGGAGAGCTGTGCTGCAATAAATCAGATGAGGTTTAACAAAAGCAAATGCAGAGTCTTGCACCTGGGAAGGAATAACCACAAGTATCAGTACAGGTTGGGACATGACCTGCTGAAGAAGAGCTCTGTGTAGAAGGACCTGGAGGTCCTGGTGGATGAGAGCATGGCCATGAGCCAGCACGGTTGCCAAGAGGGTAGATGGGATCCTGGCATGCATTAAAGGGAGAGTGGCTAGTGGGCCACTCTCATCAAGGGAGGTGATTCTCCCCCTCAACTCTACCCTGGTCAGGCTCCGCTGGGAGTGTTGTTTCCAGTTCTGGGCTGCCCAGTAAAAAAAGACAGATCTTGTGGAGAGCACCCAGCAGAGCCCCACAAAGATGATAAAGACCCTGGAGCACCTCCCCTAGGAGGAAAGGATGAGTGACCTGCATCTGTTCAGCCTTGAGAAAAGAAGACTCAGAGGGGATTTGATTAATATTTATATGTATCTTAAGTGGGAGTCAAAGAGACATGGCCAACAACTTTTCAGCAGACTGTGGGGACAGGACAAGGCGAAACAGCCATAAAATGGAGCATAGGAAGTTCCACACTAGTATTCAAAGGAACTTCTTCACAGGTAAGTTGTCAGAGCACTGGAACAGGCTGCCCAGGGAGGCCGTAAATTCTCCTTCTCTGGAGATGTTCAAGATGCCTGCCTGGGCAACTTGGTCTAGGGAGCCTGCTTTTCAGGGAGATTGGACTAGATGACCTCTAGAGGTCCCCTTCCAGCCCTTACAATTCTGTGATTCTATGCTTATTCATTGCTATAGAGTTGGGGTTTTTTTGTGGTTTTTTGTTTTTTGGTTTTTTTTTTGTTTTTTTTTTTTTTTGTGAGCTATTGGTCATTTCTCATTCAAAATTTTAAAAGATGACTGATCTTCTATAGGGCTTTTTACACCTAACATACTGATTCACCCTAGAAACATATAATGTAGCACAGTATGTCTTTATTTTACCTTAAGTGGAGGCAAGGACACATGCATTGGGAGTGGGGAGAGGGGAAGGTCCTGTGCAAATGGAAAATAAATCAATGGTCTAAAATATCTGCTAGTAACATTCACCATATTAACCTAAGCTAATGATGTCTTGACATTTCTTTACAAATACTTCAGTAATATTGCAATAAAATGTTCACAGTGTTTCTATAGAAAATTGAGTTCAGTGTCCTTCAGAGAATTTGTTATGCTTGGAAACACAGAGGATGGGGAAAACCTTTGTCACTCTATATGTACCCTTTCTGATTATTTAGAGAAAATATATATATATATATGAAGTTTATTCAGCTTCCTATCAAGGTGAAAATATTCTGCAAGATATCTTAAGTAGTCCAACTAGGAAAACCATTCCTCAAATTCCTTGCTAATCTCTTGCTTACTAGCAACCCTTTCAGAAAACAAGTGTTTAAAAATATTTTGGAATATATTTGTATAGATTCCTTTGATATTAACTGATAACTGGAGAATTATCTGACACAATCTATTATATTTTAAAAAATAATTGCTCAGAGAAGTCCTCGTGTTTGGAAAAAGGGAAACGTCATTCTCATTTTTTAAGAAAGGGAGAAAACAAGACCTGAGAAATTACAGGCTGATGAGCCTCAACTCTGTGTCTAGGAAGACCATAAAACAGATACTCACAGAAGATACATTAAGGTATATGCAAGACAAGGAGGTGATCTGATACAGCCAGCACAGTTTCACAAAGGGCTGATCATGCTGGAACAATTTGGTGGCCTTTTAATATATAGTGACAGCATCAGTTGACAAAGGAGGTGCAACTATTGTCATTTACATGAACTTCTGCAAAGCCACTGGCATGATCTTGTGCCACATTCATATCTCTGAATTTCAGAGAAAAGGATTTGAAGGGTGGACTACTTGGTGGTTATGGAATTGGCTGGATGGTCACCAACACAGAGTTATGGTCAGTGGTAAACTGTTCTCTGTTCATGTGGAAACTGGAAATGAGTGGTGACCCTAGGGATCTGTCTTCAGACCAGTGTTCTTCAGTACCGATGTCAACAACCTTGACAGTGTCATCTGCTGCACCCTCAGCAAGTGTGTGGGTGACACTGAACTGCGTGTACAGTTGATATAATAGCAGGAAGGGATGCCATACAAAGGGAAATGGACAAGCCTGAAAAGTGGACCTGTGTGAATTTAATGAAATTCAACAAGATCAAGTGCAATGTGTTGCACCTGGAACAAGACAATCCCAGATGTGTGTACAGACTGGGAGAACACAATGAGAGCAGACCTGTGACTTACGGACTCTGATGGATGACAGGCATGTCAGGAGACAACAGTGTGTGCTTTACAGTCTGGAAGGAGGAGTGGCCAGCAGTGCAGGAGAGATGATCGTCTCTCCTCTTGTGAGACACCATTTGGAGTACTGTACCCAGGCCTGAGGCCTGCAACACAAGAAAGTTTGTTCAGAGGAGGTTCAAGAGAATGATCAGAGGGCTGGAGCACCTCTCCTATGAAGAAAGACTGAGGTGGCAGGATTTGTCCAACAAGGAGAAGGGAAAGGTCCAGACAGGCATACAACATATTTTTTCAATCAAAAAACATTCATAAAGCTCACTATTTGTCTGAATTTATTTTTTTCTCAATCAAATTTTCCTCTCTATTTCTTTATTTTTATTCCTTTTTGTTGGGTAAAAATCTGTCATCAGTTCCACTAGAAATATTTAAATGATCATTGTTGTAACTCTCCTCCTTTTCTAATTTAAAGATAGCAACAGGAAAAAATTTCTGCTACCTTCCTGTAATAAATAATAAATAAATAAATACATTACATTCTTCATTCTTCGTATTTGTTCAGGTTTCTTTATTTTTTCATCTTTGGGTGTTTGTTTGTTTGGGTTTTTTTGTCTTTTTGTTTTGTTTTGGTTTTTTTTGTTTGTTTGGTTTTGTTTTTGTCAGCTAAAGGGGTAGGCTTTTTCCTGAGAATTAATCCACACCATATCTTGAACTTTCTCTTAATACTAAGAGGACAGACGAGAAATTTATCTCTGTAAGCAGACTTCTTGTTGAGCTGTTTAATAAATGAATGAGAGTCTTATTGCCTTTTGCTCAAAAAGTACAATTCCGTTAGCTTTTCAGGAGATAGCTTGATGTTATCAAAAAATATCTATTTAAAAATGTGCAAGGGCAGAACATTTCCTCAGTAATATAGTTCACTGTAGCAATCAAGAATAAAAAAGGCTTCCTGAGAGAGGAGGTTGAGCATCTTCCCTTAATCAAAATTAAACATCTCTATCTCATGTCTGCTCCTGACAAAAAAAAAAAAAAAAAAAAAAAAAAAAAAAAAAAGATAACATTCACTTAAAGTATTGCAGGCAAACTGATAGCTAATTAGTAGGCTTGCCCCTGCGGCCTTACTCTTTGAGTTATATAATCAGCACTACACAATGAATGACTTATTAAATTCCTAATTTCCTTCATGACAGTCAGTTGAATGTCTTTTCTTCTTTTGGTTATTTTATTCCAGTGTTGGCGATCCAGCTAACCTCTGGGCGACTTAATGGAAGTGATTTATGTATATACTTATGTCATTAAAGCTGCTGCTAATCTTACTTTAATCCTACTGGCTTTTTTTTTTTTTTTTTTTTTTTTTTTTCCTCCTGTATTTGGATGTGTTGTATCCCCCACTATTTCCAAAGAGAACAATTACTTGTATTTCCTTCCTTACTAAATTCAATCAAACATATGCCAGTATTAAAAACACTGGTTTCAAATTATATTCTACACATTCATCAGAGAATATGCTGATAAATATCCGTTACCACCAAGTACGACAGATTACAATTTCTTCCCAACTTTATTAGCTTTCATGTAATTATTAATAAACAGTTTAACAAGAATTTCTTCCTCAAAAAGAAGACAAAATGTTAATTCATCACTAAGAATTATCATTAAAGCTCACATAGAATCATAGAATCAGAAGGTTGGAAAAGACCCATAAAATCATCTAGTCCAACCATCCTCCCTTTACCATACCTACAGAAAAACCCTAAACCATATCTCCTAGATCCCTATCCAGATGCTATCCAGACATTCAACACACAATCTTCACAAACTTCAACAAAAGGAATTCATCATATCAGTTATCTTTTGACATATTTATTTTGTATTTACCGCACTGGTTTGTACAAGTTTATTTCAATTTTGTTTGACGTTAAAAAGATATGACAGTTACTTCATGTGGTGTGTTTACATATTTTGTCTATCTTCTGCTTAAAGGGGAGTTATGATTGTTCATTTGTGTCCCAAATATTTATTTAAAGCATTTAAGCAACTTTCCACAAGTCTTTCCTAACCACTGATTTGAGACAGAACAGAACTTACTTTTTTTATCTAAAGTCATGTCATGCTAACCGATACTTGCTATACAGATATATTTAAATAAATAAATAAAAATTTAAAAAGTCAGAGAACATGCTAATTAATATAACTGGTTTATCAGGAGGCAGATCATTGTTTCCAGATTAATAATAACAAATAATTAGTGTACTCACTTTTTTTCAAAATTTTTTTCAAAAATTTAATCCATGTGAGCTTTAGGTTTCATTCCACTGCCTGTCTATTCTAAAGAGTTTTTTCAAATAGATGTCCACGTGCCTAGAGGCATTGAAGAAAACTGCCATAAACAGTACATCAATCAAGTAAAGGGAAAAAAAGAACAACCAATAAATCACCTGTTATGGTTTTTCTGATAATTCTGGCTATTAGGCTGTAATGAATGGATATGTAGATCAATTAAGTGAATTTATGAAACAGGTTATTTTATATTGCACTGAGTAAAAATATTAAAAGATTTCTTCCATTAATTCTATGAAGAAATTCTGTGAGAGCAACAGCATAATATAGACTCTTGTCTTCATGTACAACTTGTTTTGCCAGGGGGGTTGAAATCAATGATCTCTGGAGGTTCCTTCCAACCCCTACGATTCTGTGATTCTATGATTCTGTGTATAAATATATGTTATGTGTATACATAATGTATACATAAAGTGCATATTTATATGCAGTGCAGTACACTATAGAATATCTAAACAATTATGTAACATATACAATATATATATCATATATAGTTGTTATATAAAAATATGTAAAAACTATAGCATATATAAGCAACTTGGGGAGGTCTTTAGGTCACTCCCCCTCGTTCTGGTGGGGGATTTCAACTTCCCAGACATCTGCTGGAATTACAGTACAGCAGATAGGGAACAGTCTTGGAGGTTCCTAGAGTGTGTGGGTGATAACTTTCTGACACAGCTGGTGAAGGAGCTGATGAGGGGAAACAAAATTCTGGACCTGCTGTTTGTTAACAGAGAAGGTCTGGTGGGGGATGTAAAGACTGGAGGCTGTCTGGGACAAAGTAATCATGAGATGCTAATTTTCTTGATCCTTGTTGAACCACAGAGGGGAGTCAGCAGAACTGCCACCTTGGGCTTCCGGAGGGTGGACTTCAGCCTCCTTAGGACCATGGTTGAGAGGGTCTTCTGGGGGGTAACTTTGGAGAGCGTGGGAGCCCAGGAAGGCTGGGAATACTTTAAGGAAACTGTCATAAAGGTGCAGGAGCTGACCATCCCAAAATTATGAAAGACGAGATGATGGGCAAGGAGGCCAGGCTGGCTGACCAGAGATCTTTGGCTAGATCTCAAGAACAAAAAGAAAGTTTATGGTCTCTGGAAGAGTGGGTAAGCTACTTATGAGGGTTACAGGTATGTAGTGAAGCTGTGCAGGGAGAAAATCAGGAGAACCAAGGTGCAGCTACAACTAAGCTTGGCTGCTAAGTTTAAGGAGAACAGTAAATATTTTTTATAAACACATCAACAGCAAGAGGAAAGCTAAGGGAAATCTCCATTCCTTGTTGGATGCTGAGGGCAGCTTAGTCACCAAGGATCAGGATAAGGCTGAGGTACTTAATACCTTCTTTGCCTCAGTCTTCAATAGTAAAACTTGTAACTCCCTGGGAACACAGCCCCCTGCACTGGTAGATGGAGAGGGGGAACAGAACAAGCCCTGCATGATCCATGATAAGATGGTTCTGGACTTGCTTCGAAAGCTGGATGTTTACAAGTACATGGGGCCAGATGGTTTGCACCCTAGAGTGTTGAGGGAGTTGGCGGATGTGGTTGCCAAACCACTCTCCATCATTTTTTGGCAGTCTTGGCTGACTAGGGATATCCTGGTGGACTGAAGGCTGGCCAATGTGATGCCCATCTTCAAAAAGGGCTGGAAAGGTGATCCTGCAGCTACAGGCCCATCAGTCTTAGCTCAGTGCCTGGGAAGGTTACGGTATGGATAATCTTGGGAATCATCACGGATCAACTAATGGTCAGCCAGGGAATCAGGCCTAGTCAGCATGGGTTTATGAATGGTAGATCCTGCCTGACTAACCTGATTTCATTCTATGACAAAGTGACCTGCTTGGTAGATGAAGGTAAGGCTGTCAATGTGGTCTACCTAGACTTCAGTAAGGCCTTTGACACTGTCCCCCATAACATTCTGGCTGAGAATCTGGCTGCCCGTGACTTGGATGGATGCACACTCTGCTGGGTGAAGCACTGGCTGGTTGGCCAGACACAGAGAGTTGTGGTCAGTGCAGTGGAATCCAGTTGGCGGCCGGTCATGAGCAGCATCCCCCAGGGCTCTTTGCTGGGGCCACTTCTGTGTAACATCTTCATTGATGATCTGGATGAGGAGATTGAGTGCACCCTCAGTAACAGACAACACTAAGTTGGGAAGGAGTGTTGATCTGCCTGAGGGGAGAAGGCCACTACAGAGGGACCTGGATAGACTTGATCAATGGGCCAAGGTTAATGGCATGAGTTTCAAGTGTTGGGTCCCGCATTTTGGTCACAGCAACCCCAGGCAGCCCTACAGGCTTGGGGAGGTGTTGCTGGAAAGCTGCCTGATGGAAAGGGACCTTGGTATGCTGATGGACAGTCGGCTGAATATGAGCCAGAGATATGATTTAGCAGAGGGTTGTTAGAGTTAGGGGACTATGGTTAGGCTGCAGTTGGACTTGATGATCTTCGAGGTCTTTTCCAACCTGGGTAATTCTATGATTCTATGATTCTATATTGATATTATATATATATACGCATACACATATGTACACAAACATGCACACACAAATATTTTTTTCTATTGAACAACTATTAATCCAAATTTCTTTAGCAACATATTCAACACAGGAATTTATTTAATCCAGGTAAAGATTATTCTCAAGTAATCAGGACATCTGAGCAATCTGGAGAATTTTCTGTACTTATCACATTTCTATTCCTTGATTTTGAATAAAGGAAATCATCATAGTATCATAGTATCATAGTCTCGTGCGGGTTGGAAGGGACCTTAGAGATCATCGAGTCCAACCCCCGGAATTCGAGCCTCTGTGTAGCAGAGTGGCACTTCTACCACTTGCGCCACAGGGGGGGAAATGAAACCTTAAAAATTAGTTCTTTCCAATTATAAGTTAAATTTATGTTAGAATCATCCTCCAAAGATCATTCCAAAAAAATCAGCTTGTGAACAGTTGTCTGAAGATTTGTGTTTTAAGGAACAGTTAGATAAAAAAGAATCATCAAGCACATCAAGCAATTGTGGCATTTCTGTCTTTTACATCATAATTACAGATTTAGAGCTGATTTCCTCAGGTTTTCAGTCTGACACCTTTTCCACTGTTTTCTTTTCTTGGTAATCTTTTTTTTTTCCCCCTTAATTAAAGCGAAAAAGTTATTATACTTATCTTAGAATTATCAAATGTTTTGAGAATTAGTTTAGGCTAGACTAGTCTTGCAAAACAAAGAATAATGGGTATGCTTAGGGTTTTTTTGGTGTGTTTTATTGATTATGTATACACTGAATATTGTATATACTGTATATACTATATATCCAATAATTTAAGCATATGAGTTTTTATTTCTGCATACTGTGCCCATGAAAAACAGATGTTATTAGTCACAAAAGAAGAAAGAACAAGAATAAATTAATCCCTCATCTGACAGTTATGGATATATTAGTGGAGATCAATATATGGTAATCATAAAATTCAAAATATTGGTTGTTAATAGCATGTCTGCCTATATTTCCATTCATTCTCTTTCCATAATTAATGAGAGAAGAAAATCTTTAAAATTTGAGTGCCTTGAATTGTTTATCTTGAATACCATCATGCACCACATACAGAACAACAAGGTGATCAGAATCAGGCGGCACAAGTTTATGACAGGTCCTGCCTGACTAATGTGATCCCCTTCTATAATAAAAAGGGGTCAAGAAGGATACCGAATTGCTCACACATGTCCAGAGAAGTATAATAAAGCTGTGAGAAGGCTAGAAAACAAGATGTATGAGAATTGGCTGAGGGAACTGAGGTTATTTAGTCTTGAGGAAAGGAGGCTTAGGGGAGGCTGTATATCTTTCTACAACTAACTGAAAGAAAGGTGCAGTGAGAAAGGTGTCAGTTGCTTTTCTCGGGGGACAAGTGAGAGTACCTGAGGCTACAGACTCAATTTTACCCAAGGAAGGTTTAGATTGGATAGCAAAAAGGATTTCTTTGTGGAAAGGATAATTAAGCACTACCACTGCCCAGGGTGCTGGTAGAGTAATCACCCCTGAAGCTGTTTAAAAGATACGAGAATGTGGTACTTAGGGATATGGTTTAGTGGTAGACTTGTAACGTTAAATGGTTGATTAGACTTCATGATCTTAAAGGTCTGTTCCTTTAACGATTCTATGATTCTATAAATCTCACGGTTGTGAACTTGTTCACTATATATACGCACCTGCAGACCAGGTAGGTACTCTTCATCCTTTTTTGAATATTGATACTTAGAGAACCAAGATATGCTTTCATAAAATCTAACAAAATGTGTTAACTATGCAAGTACTACTTTTTTTATATATACTTTTTTTTTTTTTTAATCATCAATATCATAACTAATTACTGTGTCTTTTAGAAAAAAACATTTGATCATGGTCACAGAATCACAGAAATACATATTCAAAGAATGTTTGTGGTTGGAAGGAGCCTAGAGGTTATTTGATCCAATAACACTGCTCAAACAGGGACATGTTAAGCAGTTTGCCCATGATAGTGCTCAGATGGCTTTTGAAAATCTCTAAGGAGGGAGGTTCCACAAATTCTCTAGCCAATCTGTTTCATTTTTCCACTACTCACATGGTAGTTTTCTGATGTTCATACGAAACCAACCATGTTCCCATGTGCCCATTACCACTTGTCCTGTCCCTGAACATGATTAGAAAGAGCCTGGCTCAGTCCCTGTTTGCATCCTCTCTTCAATTACTTACATGCATTAATAAATCCCCTAAGCTTTCTCTCATCTAACATTCCCAGCTGTCTCCTCTCAGCCTCTCCTCATAGGAAAGATGCTCCAGTCCCTTATTCATCTTTGTGGCCTACTGTTGGACTCTTCAGTATATCCAGGTCTGTCTTGTACTGGAGGGCCCAGAACTGCAAACAGTGAGGCAGTGCAGCCTCACCAGTGAAGAGTAGAGGTGAAAGATCTTGACCAATAGGCAATACTTCTCCTAATGCAACCAAGAATACCATTAGCTTACTTTGCAGCAACCGACATTCTTGGTTTGTGTTCAATTTGGTGTCCACCAGAACTTACAGGTCCTCCTCTGCCAAATTGTTTTCCAGCTGTTTGACTTCCAGAGTGTACTAGATTGTTTCTTCCCATGTCCAGGACATTGCACTTCCTCTATTTGCACTTCTTGTCAACTCATTTCTCCAGTCTGTCAAGGTCCCTCAAGATGGCAGCGCAGTCCTTTGGTCTATCAACCACTACCCCCAGTTTTCTGTTACAAACAAGCACTCTTCTGAGGGCACATTCTACACCATAATGAATCATTAATGAATTAATGAATATGGTGAACAGGATTGAATCCTGGAGTTTGATGCTAGTTAGTGACTCCCACTGAGGTGGTATTCCACCGATCACCACACTCTGGGCTGGCCATTCATGGTTTAAATTAGCTTGTATGGAATAATTGTCTACAATTGTTATTCTTAAGAAAGATATTATAATTTGATGTATTAAACTGTGATATTTTGGAATAAAGAGATAACTAGCTTATTTTCCATAGCCTTCATATCTGAAAACAAATTTTGTTGAAATTGCATTGATATATTTTGCTTGGTCCCTTTCAGTCCTGCAGCATATTCTCAAAAGATTCATAATGAAATCTAATATCCTGTTAGGCATAGAAAATAAACAATGATTGAAAATATATTGATAAAAGAGTTAGATATAACCCAAAGTCAGTAAGAGGCATGAAATAAGATTAGGCATTTACCTGCCTATTTCATCTGGAAGATCAAAATCTATTTAAACCTATTTCCTAGTTAGATGTTCTCCTTGCAGAGAGACTTGAGAGGTTACTGAGAAGAAAAATCTCTGGGATTCTCAGTGAATTTTGTTAATAAGAGCTCTGTCTACTATCCACAACCGATCAATAACATATTCCATGTAATTCTGACAGCACACAACATTCATAAGAGCAATTATTGATGGCACTATCCTCCCTTCTGATTTCATCAATCCTTTGATACAACATATTTTGTGCTCCTTTGAGTTTTACCATTCGACCAGTCTTAGTGCACTGGTATACTTTATGCATGGCAGCTTCCCATCACACGAGGCATGTTATTTTACTATTATATTTTAATGGAAATTCTAGCTGTGAGCAACAATATAATACTCACATCTTGGTGTTATTCTAACAATACAACATAGCTGTGAATAGACTTTTAACCTAATCTAATGGTGGGAACAGAAATCCTTGAAGAACATCCTGTAACCGAAGTCTCCTTGAAGTTAGCAACTAAATCAAACAATGTTCTTTTTAAATCTTAGTGAGAAGGATTGTCTCACTTGTGGATATAAAAAATAAAATATATATATATAAAAAAAATACTGTGTCCATTTAAAATATTTGAAACAAACCATTTTTAAAATATATATGTTTGCTTTCTTATTGAAAGTGGACAATTGCTTAGTACGATCCAGCATGAAACATTTGTTAGCAGGAGATGTTTGCTTCAGCTGTTCCTAGCTCTGTGGGATTCTAGTGCAATTGTGCTGATGTTGGTTTTTGTCTATTTTTTGTTTGTTTGTTTGTTTGTTTGTTTGTTTTCATAGTATTAATTTAAAAGTTGATTAAGAGTATTTTCAGCAAATGGAAATGAAAATAGCATAGGCATTATATTCTTCATAAATTAAGATTAGTCATGCAATGTGTTTCAATTAAAAATAAAACAAATCTTCAGATATTTAAGCTTCACTGGTCAAATTGGGGGTACATGGGTACTTAAGGTTTGTTTGTTTGTTTGTTTTCTTTCTTTTTGTATTAGTTGCGTATACAGTACTGTGTTTCGTCTGAATATATTTAATGTGATTGCTTTTATTTTTTCTTCAATATTAATTGAACTGATCAATGGAAACATGATCGTTCCATGTTTTAGTTTTCCTGTCTGATTATTTGTATTTGTGGCAAGGTATTATTCTGATAAAATCAGAAGCACAAGTTGTTAATGAAATGATTGTGATCTTATATTTTTGGAGATTTGGAGATAGCCGACACCTAGCTTTTACAGCTGCTATGACTGCATCACTAATGCATAAAGGAATAATTGTTAACTGTCAAGAACACAATGTATTTCTAATTATAATCCATGTGTTTCACATTGTTAAATCATTTTGATGGAAAAAAAAACAAAAACAAACAAACAAAAAAAAAACAAAAACAAAAAAAAAAAACAACAACCAAAAACAGAGTCAGATTGGAATACAAAAGGCCTGTTCTTTCAGTTTCTTTACATTATTCATAGATGTAATAGCTTGTCAGCATTTAGAGTGTAATCAAAACATAAATGATGTATGAATATTTTTGTTCAAACTCTGTGTAGGATGTTCCTATGTTACACAATACATTGCTTTGTCTTTTTTATTGTCAGCATAAAATTTTTACTATGCATGTCATAAGTCCTGTAAAGACAAGACTGCCATTTTCCTTTTTGTTGTTATTTGAATTTAATTCAGAAGAATGAATCAAAATTAAACAAAAACAAAAACAGCAAACTGTTTTTATTCCTTAATATTTTAATTAATTTATGCTGGCATTATGCTGTTGAATGACATAACTTCACATCATTTTCAAACTCTTGAGCACTGTTTCAAAGTTTTTGGAGATAAATAGCATCATGAATAAATGCAAATGTGACATGCCATTTTTTGTGTGTTCAGTGAATAAAAGAACTATAAAAACTGACTTCTGGGAAAAAATGAACTAAAAAAGAGATCAAGATGCTGGAGAAACTGTGAGGTAGTGGAAATAAAATACTGAAAAAGAATTACTAAGAAAACTATCATTTTGCAAATAGAAAAAGAAAGAAAAGAAAAAAAAATATTAACAACATGAATTCTGCTGATTATGTTGTTTAACTGTACCATCAGAATTAAATACTCCCTATCTAATGGCTCATTGCTAGAATAAATGCTGTGCTTTTCTGTCAATTTCCTAGGCAAACGAGTGGATCTACTTTTCAGTTGTGAAGTTGTCTAACTTGTAAAGTTCAGAGTTCAGAATACTTTCTAATTAAGATGCCATTTAAATATAACACTGTTTCCTTTTTTGTACACTGAAGCATCTTGGTAAAATAACAAATAATAAACTTTTGATGAGAAATATCATTTATTTTTCAGGGCTGATGCTCCAACTTAAAACAGTTGCCTGTTCTAAGCAATTAGGGTCTTTTGCTCTCCCGTATTCAAAGTGTAGGGTCACATTTTTCTCAACTTACAGCTTTTTGATAGTCAAACACACATGCGTATCTGAGCCATATACTTACTTCCTTAGTTCTTGTTTTCTTTAAAATTAATTTCACAGGAGTATTTGTTAAAGTCTGGGAAATATGACACAGGTCTTATGGAAAAGACACATCCCTGTAGGCTAGCACTTGGAAATCAGAAAAGATATGCCAGGATATCACAAATACTATTAGGCATGTATTATTGTGAAACTGAATTGAGTGCTATTTCTTTCAAAAAATTTGAGCCATCCTTTAGCCAACTCAGTCACACAAGTTCCTTCCTTTTTTAAAAAAATATATATTTTGTCTGTCATTTAACACTGTATAATACTCAAAATATCAGGCAGTTGAACTTCTGCAGAACACTGACTGTAATCTTCTGGAGGATCTTAACTCTCTCTGCTCTTTATACAGAACTGCAGCAGAAGTGCCTTCCTGGCGCTAGTCCTTGAAGTCAGACCATTATTTTCCCATTTGCTTATTTATTGTGGTAGATATCTATGCATATATTTACAGACTTACATATATACTCACTGATACTGGCTAAAATATGCAATTTTTAGAAAGCAACTATTAACTTTTTGATGAATTATGAAAAAAATAATTGAAAAGTCTTACAGCGCAGAGTATTCAGACATAAAAATTATATGTTAAACCTGTACTGTTAATGACTGATTAGTAATTAAACAGAACAGAAAATTTAAGCTGGCACTGCAGTATCTCTGTTTTTCTTAGTGAAACAGGAAAAAAAAAAAAAAAAAAAAAAAGCAAACAACAAAAACAAAAGCTTCCATATAGTGAAGTTAAATATCTGAAGTGAGTTAAAACTTGTGTAATGTCTTCCACATGGAGGAGTTCAGTGTCATACTTCTGCTTCATACACACTTCCATTTTGTCAGACTAACCCTCTGCTGGCATCTGTTGTAGATCAACAAAATGTAACAGATTACTGCTGGGAAAGTTCAACCTCTGCTGCTGTACCACCAACATTTCCCTCTAATATTGTGTGCTAACAGTAGGTGGTGCATTCCAGCCATGGTGCCAGCAAAATGAAAGACAAACCACATTCTGGAGAGCCATGCCGTTTTTTTTTAGAAATGTGTCATGCTGAGACTTTTCTCTATCAAATAGTGTTATTGTGCTCTTCTTTTGTAGTAGTAGTAGTAGTAGTTTCCATGGAAATAAACAGAAGGCATTATTTTTGGAGTTATTCAAAAATAACTCAGGCTCCATTGTTACCAATTTCTGGTATCTCAATTAAAAATAGTATTAGAGCATCATTCAAAATTTGCTTCCTGTTTTGAGAGTATTTTGAGTATTTTGAGATGACAACCTCGAATCTGATAATAAGGCTTCAGTACTCCAAATATCTGTTTTAAGAGCAGACAAGAAAAATATAAAGATCAAAACGCCTGGAACTGATTTTATTTTAATATAACTTGATTTGATAATGTAATTGAAAATAGTTTTGATTGTAATATAATATTTTGAATCTACCTGTGTGATACAGAATTAATGCTATTCTTTGATCTTGAACTGGACATTCTTTTTTGCATAGCCTTGTTTGCTATGCAAAAAAATTCAGTGTTACAGGTTACCGTAAAGCATTTCTTTAAATCCATCAAAGGGCACAAAAGGTAAGCTAAATGTTATATAGTTCAGCAAGATGTGCTGTAATTCTCTTGCTATACATTAGAAAGAATGTAAATAAATATTCATGGCAGGAAATTCCTAGCTATTCATTGTTTAAACAATGTGTAATTATTTTTCCAGGGATTCAAGTAAAGCTTTCTCAGTTTAGTATTTTGCTACCTTGTATTTAAAATTTAATGGTAGTTGTTGACAAATACTTATGCAAATATTTCACTTCTCTGTAGATAGGGGACTTTCTCTGTAGATCAGTGCGCACAGACACAATTTATCTGAGACTTCTAAAGAAGCAGTCGTTATTAAATGCCATTTTTCTTTAGCTTTAAAGTCTTGAGCAATTAGGATTTCCCAGAACAAAAAAAAAATAAAAAAAAATATTTTAAAAAAAAATCATGAGGTAAATTTAAAAGTAAAGTTATTAAGCAACACTGGGCAATTTATTTGTTTGTTTATTTATTTATTTTATATAGAAGAGTATACAAGATAATTCATAAATTTAGAGAAATCCAATTTCTTTTCATATGAGCTTAATCTACTTTGTGTAATTTACATAATCTACTTTAGATTCACAGTTTTAGTTAATTTGAATTTATTTTCTTGTTTATAAATACTTGAATACTTGTCCTCCTAGCACCCTTACTACCGCAAACTACTAAACTGTATCTCATAGCTCCTCATCCAGACGCCTCTTGAACACTGCCAGGGATGGCTACTCCACCACCTCCCTGGGCAGGACATTCCAGTGCTTGATCATTCTCTGAGTTAGAAAGTTTTTCTTTATGTCTAATCTAAACCTCCTCTGGTACAACTTGTAGCCAGAAGCGCTGCTTTGCTCCTTTCAGTGGTGTTCAGTGCCAAGATAAGAATCAAGGAGCACAAAATGGAATACAAAAGGCTCAATCTAAACATAAAGAAGTACTTCTTTACTGTATGACTTTTGAAACATTGCAGTAACTTGCCCAGAAAGGTGGTGGTATCTTCCTTTTTGGAGATCTCCAAAAGCTATCTGAACATGGTCCTGAGTTCTTAAGGAGCAGAGTTGGACCAAATGACATCTGAAGGTCCATTCTGATCTTAGTTTACTGTGATTTTGTGATTCCCTCTCTGCATATCTACACCCAGAATGTAAAGAGTAACCTTTGGGCCTTTCTATAGCATGGATGGATGTAACCGTGATAGTTTTAATTGAGTGAGCACAGGCAATTCTCAGTTACATTTTCTCCTGAGAAATATGAATAAAACTGCTCAAAGTGTGCAGCTCATTGCAACTTTTGTTAGAAATGACTCATTCACTAAGAACTGCATACTTAACACTACACTATTATTGCAAAATTAGATTTGAGTCTCATTAAGTTTTACACAAGAAAAGTATTTTCTAAATTTTCTCCATATTTGCAACTTGTCAAAATATTATAACCTTAAAATTTCTTAAAATTGTACTAAAATTTCTGCAGAATTCAGATATATTTAGCCACAGTAGTCATAGTGTGAAGATTTCAAAATTTTAATCTATCACTTAATCATAATTAATCCATTTAACTATTTATTCTTTTATTTTTTTCATTCATGCATGGTACTGAGGCTGGTTATTGTTTACAAGTGTTTCCTAGAGAGGGTGTTCTAAAAATAGGCAAGTTAAGATTCTAGTAAATCATACATGGCCATCTGTTTGTAGTTTTCTAGGTTTTCTAGTTTCAATCTGTCCTTTTTTCTCAATTACCATTCTACTATCAAAATCTCCATGCTACTATGTTTTCTAGACACTCTTGCTTGCTTTGGTTGCTGACCATGACACCTACCTAAGAGGACAGGGTTTTGCATTCTGATAATTTGTCCATGTAGTTAAAGATTTAACTTTTTTTTCGTCTTCAAATTTGTATAGCTGTCACTGATCATCATGTCTAACCTCTGGCTGTTGACATAGAAGAACTCCTCCATAATCCATGTGTGAGGTTTTTGTGGATGACTTGGATGCTTAGAAAATTTCATATGGCAATAGATGAGCAGATGAATATATTCCTTTGAAAATAGAACATTCCAGCAATTTAGACACAGATTGTATTAATATATAGAAGATATTCATGCCTTTTTATCAGAAAGTGTATAGGTTCAATTTACTTTACTGATTGATTACAATGGGAATGTAGGGTGATTACCTAAAATTTGGACATCATATTTATGTACTTAAAATTTTATGTATAAATTCCTTTTCTTCAAAATAAATGCTAAATTAACATAGCTACTCTAAAATTCCCTTCAAAATAAACTCTGAAATATATTATTCATAGGCTGACAAAGTTATTAACTCTAATTTATCACACTAAAGACAATGTTCATAATGCTTGTCAATATTATATTTTACATTCTTCAGTATCATGATGCAAACTAAAATACCTTCAAAAAGAAAAAGCGAACTAACTAGCTAACTAACAAAACCACACGAAGAATAGCTCCAGGAAGAGCTGGCATGTTACAGAATATCTGATAGTCTGGCCTTGCCTTGAACACTCTGTGCAGGTTTGGGGGCTACAAGATTGAAAGGACATATAGCTATCAGAGAGCATCCAAAGGAGGGATAAGGAAGTGGTGAAAGGTTAAATAGTAAGATGTCTGAGGAGCAGTTGAGGTCCCTTGGTTTGTTCAGTTCAGAGCAGAGGAGGCTAAGGAGAGGACTCATGGTGGCCTACAGCTTAGTCACAAGGGGAGTGGAGGGGAAGCACTGATGTCTCTGGTGCCAGTGACAGGACCTGAGGAAATTATATGAAGCTGTATCAGGGGAAGGTCAGGTTGGGGATTAGGAAAAAAAAAACTTATCCAAGAGTGTGGTCAGGCACTGGAACATGACTCTCCAGGGCAGTAGTAACAGCCCCAGGACTGCAGGAGTTCAGGGGAGTTTTGAAAATGATCTCAGATATATGGTTTGATTTTGGGGTGTTCCTGTATGGAGTTTGGAGTTGGACTTGATCTTTCAGAATCCCTTTCAACTGAGGCTATCCTATGATTCTATGATCTTTGCAATTCTTCTTAGCTTTTTATTTGGTGGGTCAAGTTCGATTTTTTAAATTATTATTATTATTGTTATTGCAATTAAAATTGTATATTTTTTATTATTTGTATATAGTATTTGCTTTCAGCAGTGTGATGTGTCATGATCAGAATCCTGAAGCTACAAGGACTGCTCCAAAAGTAATGCCTCATATACCCACAGTGGTAGAAGTAGATGTAGATAGTATGGCATGACAGGCTTAACGTTCTTACCAACATGCCATTAAATTCTGTTGTAATGAGACAGATGTCAGTAGATGGGCAATCTGATGCAACAGCATCTGACACAGAAGTGCAAATGAAGCAAAATGTACCACTGAATTCCTCCATAAGGAAAAGATTCAAGCCCAGGTTGGATGGAGCCCTGGGCAACCTGATCTAGTATTAAATGTGGAGGTTGGTGGCCCTGCCTGTGGCAAAGGGGTTGGAAATTCATGATCCTTGAAGTCCCTTCCAACTGAGGCCATTCCGTGATTCTGTATGATTCTCTGATTGCACCCACTGACATTCATCAACATTTGCTGAACATTTATGGACACCAAACCGTGTATATGTGAGCAAAATGTGGTAGTAGATGATGCATTTTAGTAATAATGACAGCAACGTGAGAGATAAGCCGTGTTCCAGATGGCCATGAAGATTTTATAAGTGCTATATGCAGGTTCTTGTTAATCGCTGGTGATTATGTTGAAAAGTAGTGTTTTGTGGCTGATTTGCTTTAACAAACAGTGCTGACCTCTCTGCATCTGTTGCATTTTCCATGAAAATAAATTGGAGGTATTACTTTCGGAGCGACTCATAGTTTTTCTGTATCCACAGGTCTGTCATTGCAAAGGAAATGATTTCATTGAGATACATAGAATTCTGAGTCATCATAATTTCCTCAACTAGCTGAAGAACTTACAAGAATGTGCTAATTTTGCTTTAACTCCTTTATAGCCTTTAAGGAGAGTCACTGAAAATATCTTCCTCATGATGCATCAAACAAATTTTCAGTCTTCACTGTATCATGCCCCAAGAAAAGAGAGGGAGGAAGACAGATGGTAGTCATCTTTCTGAGTTAGAGTAATGCTGACAACAGAAGAACTGGGACTTAGGTGTCTGGAGTTCATGTTTCCACCCAATAACAACCATGTTTTATTGACAGTAGTTGATGGCTCAAAGTTTGAGATTTGTGTTTGTTTTTTATCCTCATAGGAGATAAAAATGCCTACTTCAGCATTTCTTTTGGTTTAACTAACTTGATGTCATAGTTTTGCAATTTTTCCTATTGGTATTCCACATGACATCATGTGGAGCAGAGAAGAAGAACTACACGTCCCAGAGGATCTCACGGTCAGAGAGGGAAATATGTCACAGAAGTGACACTCATTCTCTCTCTCTCTCACTGCCTGGCAGTGGGTGTGGGTGTGCTTCCAAGCCGTGACCCTTCAGTTTCAAAGTAGGCTTCTTGGTCCTCAGAAACCTCTCTCTCTCTTATTTTACTTGACTTATTAGCCTCAATTTCAATTAGATGGTATAATAGTGTGTTATCATGTATTTCAATATCATAGTAAAATAAGTTTTCCTCCTTAGATTGTTGCCGCTGGTCTGTTTGTTTCCTTGAGCCCATTTCCCATCTCCCTACCCCTTTTCCCTTTTTCTCTTCCCATTTTTGGGGTGTCATGGTTTAATAATTTTGTAATTTTTGCTATCAGTATTCCACATCATAACATCATATAAAGCATGAATAATTTTACTGAATCTGCAACTTATCAGAAGAAGACTACATCTCCCAGGGAACAACACGATAGGTCACGGGACCTGGACTCTATATTAACTCTGTCGCAGAACAGACTGACGTCTTTCGAGTTCTGGCGTTCAGGGGAGTGTGTGGGAGCCTTCAGCCGTTCGCCTAGATTTACAGTAGGCCTCTCGGTTACGGGACTCATTCTCTCTCCTATTTTGCTTGATTCGTTAGCTCAATTTTCAATTATATTGTATTATATTGTGTTATCCTGTATTTCGATATAGTATTTAGTAAATAAGTGTGCCTCCTTAGATCGTTGCCGCTGTTTTCTTTTCCTAATTAACTTTTTTCTTTTCGGCCTAGGGCCCCTCCGGGGCCCACGGCCCCCTGTCACGGACGCAGGTAGATTTTTAGTTCAAACCGTGACATGGGGGCTGGAGGGGCCACAGGCCTACTGCCCCCCATCACGGATATAGATTGATCTATATAACTCTGTGACATTTGAATTTATTAATACTGGTTTGTCTGGATTCAAGATGATTTATGATTACATACAATTTTGCTTTTCTGAGGTCAGCTCTGGTTTAGTAGAATTCTTCTAGATTAAAGTGTTGCTCTGGTTTCATTTTTTGTATGTTTGTGACTATATATAAACCACATATTTCAGCTAGCATCGTCAGTGAGCAATTCAGAAGGATTCTGGAGTGCACTGACGACAACAGATGATCAAAGAGACAATGAGAGGAGTCATTCTGCTGGACCTCATACTTACCATGAAGGAGGCATTTGTCACAGATGAAAATGTCTGAAACAGCTTTGGTTGTATTTACCACAAGATTATGTTCACAAGTATTCTGAAAGGGAGAGAGCAAAGCAAATAACAGGATCTCAGTCCTGAATTTCATTAAAGCAGACTTTTTCCTTTTCAAGGAGCAATATGGAAGAGTTCCAAGGGCAGTCCTATAGGTGTACAGAGCAAGTCACTGATTTTTAGGGATCAAAAATGGTCCAAGGTTTAAATTTAATATCAGGGGGAAGTTTTTCACAAAGGGAGTGGTGATAGTCTGGAACAGGCTGCTCAGAAGAGTCTGTGTGTGCTCCATCTCTGGAGGTGTTCAAGACCAGGTTAGATGGGGTCCTAGACAACTCAGTACCAGATCTGGAGGTTGGTGGCTCTGCCTGTGGCAGGGGGGCTTAGAACTTGATGTCATGGAGTTCTCTCTAGAGCTCACTCCGGGACAGTGGGCACAAACCCGGGGCAGCAGGAACAAAAGCCCCCCCCCCCCCTTTTCTCTAGCGGCAGTGCGGCGCGGCCCGGCCCGGCCCGGCCACGTGCGTTTAGGGAGACGGGGAAGGGAAGGGAGATTGCGATTAGGTCTAACAAAAAATAAGGGAGAAAAAAGGTGATCTGAGAACGAATGGCAGTTTAATAACCTAATAACACTAAACAACAACAAGAGAGTTTCAACAAAGAGAATACCAAGTCCCCAATCTCACCGATGGAGCTGTGGAAGGCAGGAAGCTCTGACCACGTTGTCTCCTCGCCGGGAGCCGGCCAGCAACCCTGTCCCCTTCCTCACTTCCCTTCCGGTGCCCCACCCCACATGCCCATTAAGGCAGTTCACAGAAAAAAAAACTTGTCCCCTTTTCTTCCATGTTGTGCTGATGTGGAATACCAACACCAACCAAATTGCAAAACCATAACACTTGATGATCCTTGGTGTCTCTTTCAAACCAAGCCATTTTATGACTCTAGGATCCAGACAAGCAAATAATCAGGCAAAGGCAGTAGGGGGACATCATAGGTGAACTGATTCTGATTAAGTTAAAACATAAAGAGGGAGTATACAAGAAATCATAGAGCCATAGAATCATAGAAACACAGAATTATAGAATCAAATAATGGCCTGAGTTGAAGAGGGCCTCAAAGATCATCTCGTTTCAACCCCCATGCCGTAGGTAGGGTCGCCAACCACTAGACCAGGCTGCCCAGAGCTATATCCAGCCTGGCCTTCGATGCCTCCAGGGATGGAACACATACAACCTTCTTTGGCAACCTGTTCCAGTTGCCCTCTGTATGAAAAACTTCCTCCTAATAGTTAACCTAAATCTCCCCTGTCTTTATTTATAACAGTTCCCTCTTGTCCTTTCACTATCCAACCATATAAACAGTTATTCCCCCCACTGTTTATACACCCCCTTCAAGTACTGAAATAAAAGCTGTAACAGGTAACCTGGGAGAAAAAGAGACACAATGTCAAGGATAAGTTTGATAAACAGAAAATTCCATTTAATCATAAGAGAAAAACATATACACAGAACATATATATAGAAATGATTGAAAGTACAGGCAAAAAACAAACAAACAAACAAACAAAACAACCTTGTTTTATGGCAATGTTTTTAATAATATGTTGCTGTATTTTCACACTGCTGTGAAAATATATATTGCTATTTTATTCAGAATGAAAATAAGAAAATATGAACATGAGTTATCAGATTTCCTTCTGGGAAACACAGAATGAAGTCAGTAAGACTGTCAAGGGCTGGTAAGGAGCTGAGTTATTAACAGTGACAAATTGCCAACCATATTGCATTTTACTGGATGTCTGACATTCTGTGAAACTCCTCTACAACGAAGCCTCTGATATGATTGTATTGTTCCTTCTTGTGTTCAAAACTCCATCTATTCATCTTCAGTGAAATTCCACCGACCATATATCAGTTATAACAAACTCCTTTTCCTCCTCATTTTGGAGTTCTCACAATTTTAAAAGATTTTTGCCACATTTATAAATGTATGTTAAAGTTCCATATTCCACATTTCTAGTTTGAATATGACTCTAAATTCGGTCAGCAGAAGTGAATTCATAGAGGCCAAGGGCACAAGTATAGATCTTTTTTTCCAGAACAAAACAGGTCCAATTTCATAGGAATTGTTGCTATGCAAAACCTTTCAAAGGGAGGTGCTCTGGCATGACATAAATTGCATGATACCACAACTCTGAGATCGAAGATCTACTGTCAGGAGTGTCCTTAAAAAGAGTTATCTGTGCAGTCTAGGTGACATTTTTTACAGATCTGATATGATTCTCTAGAACATACTTCAGTAAAACTATGAGATTGGAAGATTTGGCATAACTCCAGCCTTGTGCACCTTTTTTGACTACCACTTTGGTTGATTCTTTACTGGCCTTTATTGAATTGAAGAGGGGACTAGCATGTAGTGCCTAAAGGTAGTCATAACAAATACTTCACATGATATTTCTGTCACAAGATGCTACTAGTGTTATAAGTGATTTAAATGAAAAGCTGTGGATGTCCCTGTTCATTGCAGGGGAGTTGGACTGGATGGCCCTCAGTAG
The DNA here is from genome assembly GCF_054131305.1 of Coturnix japonica. NCBI lineage: Eukaryota > Metazoa > Chordata > Aves > Galliformes > Phasianidae > Coturnix > Coturnix japonica. The sequence goes on from NC_140663.1 coordinate 145,135,834, forward strand.
TCTCTTCCAGTTCTGAGGATTCTATGATTCTAGGAAAAGTGATTAAAATATTATAACTGAGAACAGATTTCAGGATATCAGTTTGAAATGTGAGGTTTTTTTTCCTGTAAGTTTTGCAGATTTAATAAGTATGATTTAGATATATATCTGCAGGGATAATGAAAGGATAGTACGGAAGTGTTATTTTACATAATTTTCTATTTAGTATATTTATTTATTTATTTATTTTAAGTAGAGTATCCCGTGATTATTACAATTCTGTAAAATGTTCTTTCAGGTTCAGGTAACTATGGATTTTGTTTTGAAAATAAAATTACAAACTGATTAGATACTAATTTTTAAAAGTGATAACAGAAATACAGATGCAAAAGTCTGCTTGTAAATCCTTCTTCTTTATGATATGCGGTATTTCTGTTTACCTGAAAATCTTCACTGCTGACTTTCTTTTCCTGAGGGGAGTGAACTGTTTATGAACTGTTTTTGTTGTTGTTGCTGTTGTTTTCCCCTTCCATTTGTTTTAATCGGGTTATATTTGTTGGGTTGGTTCATATTTTAAAAAACAACAACTAAAAAAAGAAAAAGCAAACACACACACACACACACACACACAAAACAAAAACAAAAAAAACAAAAACAAAAACGCAAGCAAAGAAAAATCTCAACACCCTTTAGCAGTTCTTTAAGTTACTGAATTTTTATGGATGTCAGAAGACTTATAATTGTAATCAACATTGCTCAAGTTGGAAGAGACCTCTGGAGATAATCTAGCCCATTTTACCAGCTCAGGTACAGTCCCCTTGGTTGTATTACCCAGGCTGTGTTTAGTTGTCTTTTGAATATCTCCAGGGAAAGAGAATCCGCAAGCTCTCTGGGCAGTTTGTTACAGTGCCCTGTCACTTCTACAGTAAAATATTTTTTATCTTGTCAGTGGGCACCAATGTAAAGAGCCTGGCTGCGTCCTTCAGATCAGGCCTCATCAGTGCTGAGAAGAGGGAGAGGATACCCTCTCTAAACCTGCTGGCAGAGGTGCAGTTGAGCATACCTTTGACCTTCTTGGCCACAAGGGAACATGGCTGGGTTGATCTATTATCCAGCAGAACTGCTAAGACCCTCTCTACAGAACCACTTTCCAGCATATCAACCACCACCCTGTACTGGTGCATGGGGTTAATCCTCCCTGTATGCAGGATCCTAAACTTGCTTTTGTAAGTAGAGTAAGTTTTTCAAGAAGTTAATCTCTACCCATCTCTCTAGCCTTTCATGTTCCTTCAGAATGGCAGTTCATCACTCTGCGGTATCAACCAAGCCTCCCATTTCCTCATCATCAGCAAACTTACTAAGGAAGCATTCTATTCCTTCATTCAAGTCACTGATAATTATTATTGATAATTATTGATAATTAAGCAATACTGCACCCAGTGTTGATCCATGGAGGAAACCGCTAGCTAGCCTCTGACTAGTCTCTGTGCCACTAATTATAACCCTCTGAAACCTGCCATTCAATAGTTCTCAGTCCAATTCACTATACACTCATACAGCCTGCACTTTCTGAGCTTGCCTGTGAGGATATTGTGGGAGACACCACCAAGAGCTTTGTTGAAGCCTAGGTAGAAAACATTCACTACTCTCCCATCAACTATTCAGCTAATTGTGTTATCATAGAAAGAATTCATGCTGATTAAGCATGATTTCCCTTAGGTGAACATATGCTGATTACTCCTAATCATCTTCTTGTCTTTCACATGCATCAAGATGGCCTCTAGGATGAGCAATCCCACCACCTTTCAAGGAGTTCAGGCTGGCCTTGGCCTTGTCACATTTCTTCATACTCTTACAACATCACTACATTGACTTCAGATGGCCTGTCTGATTATATTTGCATTTGTCAGAATTTGTTCATAAATGCAGATCTCCTGCCCATTTTCTTTGAATTCTTGCTAGTAGATATACATCATCTTTGAGCCTGGAAAAAGTGATTCTTGAATATTAACCAGCTCTTTTGGTCCCCTTTCCCTCTAGGTTCGGCTCCCACAGGACACATCCAAGATACTTGAAGGGGCAAAAGTTAGATTTCCTGAGTTCCAAGGCTGCGATCTTATTTACTGCCTTGCTTCTTCCTTTCAGGATGCTGAATTCCATGATGTCATGGTTTCTGCAGCCAAGGCTTCCAAGGCTTCCAAGGCTTTGGTTATTTGAGAGAAAGAGTGAGAGTGAGAGAAGAGAGTGGCACAGAAAGAGAGAGGAAGAGAGTGACACAGAAAGAGAGAGAAAGAGAGAGACTGGAAACTAGAATTTTCGGAGTGCTTTATGTTGTCTCTTCAGTCTGGCCTATCTTCCCATCAAATCCTTTCTTAAGTATCTGTAATCTCACTCGCTATCCCGTGTGTGTCAGCTCTGCAAAAGCTCAGTGCCAGCTCCTGGTGGGACCTATGCATGCACAGAGAGGACAGAGTGCTAGTTACTGGAGCCAGGCCAGGGTGTGGATGTCCCATACACATTGAGTTCTCAGTGAGAGCTCCTGAAGAAGGTGGAGATTTTCAGCCCATAGATCCTGGTACAGGAAGTGTTGTGTGTCCCCAAACCATTTGTTAAGGGATGGGGTGACTAAGATGAGCAAAGGCTCCTTGCCAGTGGCTGGAGCAGAGCTAAGAGTCAGTTCCTGTGTGCCTGGTGCTCACTCCTTGGGCAGAATTTGTGACTGTCCAAACTGAGTGTGCATGGAATGTGGATGTACATTTGTTAGCAAACCCCACACAGGAGCACTTAGTCAGTAGGGTACCCATGTGATGGGTGGGAAGGCAGGGCCCCAGGCAGGACGGCAGAGGAGCTGTTCTGCTGCCTGGGGACACCTATGACTATGAATGTGCTGGTAAGTCTCAAGGTCTGTGTGTGTGTCTGCATCAGGGTTCTACTGCCTCTGACAGTCTTACTGGAGGAGGATATGGGCCATTTGTGCTAGTGGTGTTGTGTTTGAGACCTTTGGGGGCCTCATCCAATTTCTCAGTAAAAGGGAACATTTACTCGCTTTGAAAATAGAGATGTTACTGTTTTATCTCTCATGCAGCTTTTCCCAAAAGCTTTGTCTTCTAAACTCAGAATCTTCTAAAATGATTTTTCACATTAATATTGAAGCTATCTTCCTCACCTTGTGAAAGGAAAATAAATTCTTATTTTTTGAGAAGATTACAAAACAAAATCAAATACATTGCTTGAAGTAATGAGTAGTCTAGACAAAGACAGAAACTATCCCCGTTAGCAATTCAAGAGTGTACTGGAATGGTTGCCAGGAAAAAATAGTGGGTTTTTTGTTTGTAAGATTAAATATTTTATTTCTGAACAAAAATAAGATTGATCACTGATGTTTTCAGTTCATTTTTTGTTCCACCTAAAGCTGTCATTATTATTGTTCATAAAACAGTAAAACAGTACTCTCAAATCTGGTTAAAAATATGAAATCATTTCTTGTAGTATATGCCTTTAAAATACAGAGCACCTCACTGCAGTAATATTTAACCTCAAATTTATTCTGGTTTCAGTCTTTGTCTCAATTTGTTTCTATTCTTGAAAGATTTATTTCTCACTGGAACAAATATTAGCTTCCATTTTCTCCTATCAGAGAGCTGCTTATTGTAAAACAAACAAACAAACAAACAAACAAAAAAAAAACCCAGCTACTTTGAGTCAGTAAAACCTAATAAATACAAGATTAGAGGAGAGAAGGCTCTGGGGAGACCTCATTGTGGCCTATAGTACAGCGTATAAAAAGAGGGGGGATGGCTGCTTATATGGGAATGGTTTTAAAATAAGACAGGGGAGATTTAGGTTAGCTATTAGAAGTTTTTCACACAGAAGATGGTTATGCACTGGAACAGGTTGCCCAAGGAGGTTGTGGATGCCCCATTCCTGGAGGCTTTCAAGGCCAGGCTGGATGTGGCTCTGGGAAGCCTGGTCTAATGTTTGGTGACCCTGCCCATAGCATGGGGTTTGAAATGAGATGATCTTATAGGTACTTTTCATCCCAGGCCATTCTGTGATTCTGTAAAATGGGGAATTTCATCTGAAAGGTCAACTCTTTTCAGTATTTCTTTTATTCCTTTTCCTTTGTGGAAAAAAAAAAAAACAAAAAAAAAAAAAAGTTTTTTTTACCAAACATATAGAAATATTTGATAAGCCCTCTAAGTCTCAAAGTCTCATACTTCATATGGATGAAGTTCATTTGAAGTCCAGACAGGAAAATCCTCTTGCATGTTATTTTAACCATATTTTTATAAAATGCATGCCTATCTGCTTAACAAGTCTGGTTTTGACACTACGACATTATTAGAGGTCATATCCTATTGCTTGGAACAATGTTTTATCTTCCAGAATCAACCACTGAGCAGAGAAGTGTATATTTCAAGGTTATTCCATGAATTTCTGAGGTTGTCATGGTTCAGTGGCATTAGATTTATCCTTTCATGATGCACTTTGAAATATCTCAGGAAATAAGCAGAAAATATCACTGTGTTGGTTTTTGTTAGTTTTTTAGTTTGTTTTGTAAAAAAAATCATTAGAATTGGCAGCCTTATTTGCTTTCCTTTTGAGATATTTAGACTTTGCCTGACATGACTAAAATTAAAGTCTCTTGAAAGAGTTCACCAAGAAGTTTTCAATAGTAAAACTTCTGTAAATGCCTATGAAACTTCAGTTAGTGCAATCTGTATAGTAACAGAGATTTCATTTCTCAGACATTATGTAATAAAAAAGTGATAAATCATAATTTCTTATACTTGTTCTTTCATTAACTGACTTTATATCTATCTAAATCAGCTGAGAATTCATCATAGTATGTTCAGTGGCACAATGAAGTTTTAAAATCAATTAAAACAAGCTCAGACTTTTAAAAGTTTTATACCTTAAAAATGTACTTCAGCCCTTCATTTATTAATACAAATGTAAACAAACAAACAAACAAACAAAAAACAACCAAAATCTGTATATTATATATATAACATATTATATTATGTAAATCTGAGTATAACATCTGAAAACAAAATCCAATGATATAAATGAATAAGACCACTATTTCATAGAATCATAGAATCACCAAGGTTGGAAAAGACCTCCAAGATCATTAAGTCCGCTAATCACCAATAGTTCACCATGTCCCTCAACACAGCATCTAAATATTTCTTGAACACCTTAGGGTCAGTGACTCCACCACCTCCATTCCAGTGCCTGACAGCTCTCTTCGAAAAGTAGTATTATTTCCTAACGCCCATCCTATATCTCCCCTGGTGCAGTTTGAGGCCATTCCTTCTAGTCCTATCACGGTTACACAGGAGAAGAGGCCAACCCCAAGCTCACTACAGCATTCCTTCAGGTAGTTATAGAGAGTTATAAGGTCCCCCCTGGCCCTTCTCCAGACTGAATAATCCCAGCTCCCTCAGACACTCCTCATAAGGCTTGTGCCCCAAACCCCTCTGTCCAGGACAGCTCCTGACCTCAACGTCTTCCACCAGACATTCTCTGTTTGTGATGAGTAGGTCTAGCAGGGCACCTCCCATGGTAGGCTGTCTCACCAGCTGCAAAAGGAAGTTATCTTCTATACTCTCTAGAAACCTCCTAGACTCCTTCTTCTTTTCTGCACTGTATTTCCAGTGTATATTGAGGAAGCTGAACTCCCTCATGAGGACAAGGGCTGGCAATCACACAACTTCTGCTGAATGCTCATAGAATACCTCATCCATCTCTTCATCCTTGTTAGGTGGTTTATAACAAACACCCACCAAGATGTCTGCCTTGTCAACCTGTCTCTCGATCTTTATCTAAAGAGATTCAATCTTATCATCCTCAGACACAAGCTCAGTAACACCAAAACACTCCCTAACACAGAGGGCCATGCCACTACCCCTCCTTCCTTGCCTATCCTTTCTGAAGAGCTTGTATCTATTCATTGAAACACTCCAGTAATGGGAGAAATCACACCATGTTTCCATAATGACAACTAAGTGTCTCGCTCCAATTTAGGAGTGAGGCAAAGGTTCTTTTAATAATGTTATGCCCGGCGTGAGATTAAGAAGAAGAGCATTCAAATGTTGATCCGACCAGTTTATTGGAAATAATAGACAATTGAGGGGATGGGGAAGAGAGAGTGACGAATGCCAAAATTAGGGTGATGGGGAAGAGAAAGTAGGCGATAGAAAAAGGTAGAAAAGAGCAAGAATTACGTTAAAGCGGGGAATAGTCACCTCCTGGATGCAGCAGCGTCCCGTAGCACGTTGTTCAGCAACGGAGTAGCAGGCTGCAAGCAGCAGATCGGCGAATCGCAGAAAAGATGGTCAGAGTATCGTGGTCTCTAGAAGCAGAGTCTCGGGCAGCGAGGTCCCTCGGAGCAGAGTCTCGAGCAGCAATCCCAGAAGAGAGAATAGGCAGCAGTAGGACAACGGTGGAGGGATCTGAGGTCAGATACCTAGATGCCCACAAAGGTTCTTCAGCATGCAGCCATCTTCTTCAGCATGCAGGCGCTCGCGTAGAGAGGCATCTGGTGTCAGAAAACCTCTCCCAAAATTCGGGGTTTGTCCGTGCCCTTTTTATCCTTTCCAGCCTTCGAGACATTTCGGGACGGCTCGGGTCAGAGTCTTGTGACTTCCTCAGAGCTGTCAATCTTCCTTGAGATGGGCAAACAGGAAAGACCACTTAAGGGCCATTGATCAGTATCTTATCTCCCTTTCGTAGCTCCCGGACTTGTCCATCTCCTGTGTGTCTCAGACAAAGGCAGTCCTGGAACCTTGGCCAGGACTTGCCTGAACTTGTCCATTTCAGCAAACTTTGAGACAGTAATGTAAAAAGCATGGCTTCTTACACCACCCCGTGACTCAAAGTTTGCTTAAAAAATGGACCACTGCTGATCCAGGTTGGTGAGAAAAAGATAGCAAGCATGAGGGGAAAAGGAGAGGGTAGGGGAATTAAAATGTTTAATACAATCATTACAAAAGATTTCTTGATGTGCTCCACTTCTCCATCACTTGAGGATGTTACAAAATACATGGACAATACAACACATTGGATAAGTTCAATGAAACATGGTATCACACACAGAACAAACATGAAAGTTGAGACAACACAATAGATAAAATAAGATGCATTTTACACACAGTCCATCTGGAAGCCAGGAAAAAAGGTCAAGGTCTGGGCTTTTCCAAGTTTGGACGGGAACATGTATACCATCAGCAATTTGTTTAACAACTTTACCATTATCAATCTTTAGACAACAGGTGGAATCATTTAATTTGCTACAGACACCACCCTGTGATTCTTCAGGAGGGGTGACACAAATATTACATAATGAATAAAAGATAGAAAGTGAGAAGGAACAGCCATACACTGAAAACAACCATACATTTAACAATAACCAATAGTAATAAATAAACAAGTAAAATAGGGATATTTGTATCAGGAGAACTTTCCACTTGAGCATTTCCAAAGCAGTTCAATTGCTGAGAGATATAAATACTAGTGGCAAGTTTAAGAACTGGTATAGTCACAACATAGTGTAGGATACCCCAGAATTTAAATCGCAGGGAGTAATCCCAGAAACATACACATATCTTATCAAAAACGAAGACACTTTCCAACAACAGTGTTTTGAATGGAACTCCTGTACTGATGAGACACTGGAAAGCATCAGTGCAAAGGGTTTTATGATAAATTTCACTTTAGTGACCACATCTAACAGATATTAGATAGGTCCCATTGCTCATTTCCCAATTCATTAGGAATTTGGAAACACCATGGAGTTACATGCAAATCACCGTCAAGTTTGACCAAAAGAGGTGAAATATGGGGTTAAAAGGAATGATTACCACTGTGCAAAGAGTACAAGAAAGCCAGGATAACCTGAAAAAAAAAAAAAAAAAAAACTTGGAACCCAATTGTGAAGTTTAAACAGATCCAAAGACTGATACCAATCACAACTCATAAGTACAGCAAACAAAACATAATACTATTGCAACCAAAATATGAAATAAAGAGGTATATCAGTATTCTAGCATGATCACATCTTCCAATTTTTCTGTCACAAAACACAAATGGTTAAAATCAGCTACAAGCCATTCTGTTCCGTGAAGGTCCTGCGGGGATCTTCTGTAAAAGAAAACAAGACAACTCGCCCTTTGGGGGCTTTGTTAATACAATTATCTTCTCCTTTTAGTCGTGAGCCTCCTAACAAACATCCATCCTTCACCCCCCCCCCCCACCTCCCTCTCATCTGGGGGAGGGGGCGAAAGTATCAACTTTCCTTGGGCTTTTGTTCTGGCCACAAGTTAACTAATTTCTCTAGCCTGACTGTGGGTAATCCATTCATCAAATCTCGTGGAATGCCCTTTTGCCAGCCCAGTGTCCAGAGACGATTACGTTTATGATCAATATTTCTCCTACCTGTTCTTACTGGCAATGAGACCCTTCCAGTTCCACAGAGTTTTGGGCTAGGTGGCCTAGGAGCAAGGGTGGTTGCTGCGAGCCTTACTTCCCTTGGCTCAGATTTACTGGAAGAAGCCACAGGCCCATATTTCCTTTCATAATTAATCAACTCTTGGGCAACCTCCCCCCATGTCCATACCTTATACCCTGATTGCAAATGGCCTGAGGTGCCAGTTCTTTCTAATTCTGTGGCAGAAAAGGGAATTTCTTTAACATTCATTTGAGGATCCAGGTCCTCTCCATTATCAAAGGTATATTCTGTTTTTATTAGAGGGCGCAGAGGGGCTATTGGGGTTTCAAACTTATCAAAATTTTCTTTCGTTTCTTTCAGTTCTTCCTGAGGATACAGTTTTTCTTGTGGTGCACCATGAATATCAGTGTCACCCGTATCTTTATATGTTAAAATTTCCTTAAAAGCCATTTGTAACAAGGCCGAATTATGTCTCTCTCTTTCCAATTGTACTTCTAGATTTCCAATTTGGTTTTGCAAGGCTTTCACGAGTTCTTGGGTTGTTTTAACTGTTTCTTGTAACGACTGTATAGTCTGGTTTTCCGCCTCAAACTGCTGGTCTCGGAACTCTACGGCTGCTTTTAAAGCAGCACCGAGTACCGCACAAATAAATGATTTGCCTTTCCCGGCTCGGGTACGAGCCCCATGTTGTAAAACGCAAATGCGGTCAGAAACAGCCTGCAAGTTATACCAATTTTCACGTGCCCAGTCCATCCCTGATGACGATGGCCGAGACGCGTGCTTTTCAAGGATATCAAACAACATATTTTCACCTTCCATATCAGATATAATTTTACTCACAACCAAAAATCTACAGGTAACGAAATCTACGCTGAGGGAGGAGGCGATTCCTTATCTCCTCAGAGAGGCAAACACTGAACAAAACCAACAACTGCTCAAAACACTCCTTTACACAAAAGACCAAATGACTCAATCAACACTTCCAAAGAAAGTGTAAACACCTCAATCGGTCCTGGCTATTCTGGCAAGCCACAATGAAAAACTTCAACCTCCAAGCAAAAAAAAAAGTTAGAAATAACTTCTAAGTTTCTCAAAAGTAATAAACTTCTTGGAGAAGCACACACCACTTCCACAAGAGGCTCACACACAAAACTTTTAAAACCAAAGGTACGTCACAAGATACTTAAAACCACCACAATGCAAAATAGTCTTCCCAGGGAAGCACACACGTGTAAAACAAAAGCAAACAGTACAAAATTAATTCACTCGTCCCCGAGAGGTATACACGTAAGAAAGAAAGTTTCAGAATGTGGAGCGGTCTTCCTGGAGAGGTGCACACGTCAAATTAAGTTATCACAATCGCTCCTTGCAACTCCAGGAGAAACAGACAGAAAAGTTTTAGAGAAACTGGAAGGATAACACTCTCACGACGGTTATCCTGCCGACTACGCCAATAAAAATGTCTCGCTCCAATTTAGGAGTGAGGCAAAGGTTCTTTTAATAATGTTATGCCCGGCGTGAGATTAAGAAGAAGAGCATTCAAATGTTGATCCGACCAGTTTATTGGAAATAATAGACAATTGAGGGGATGGGGAAGAGAGAGTGACGAATGCCAAAATTAGGGTGATGGGGAAGGGAAAGTAGGCGATAGAAAAAGGTAGAAAAGAGCAAGAATTACGTTAAAGCGGGGAATAGTCACCTCCTGGATGCAGCAGCGTCCCGTAGCACGTTGTTCAGCAACGGAGTAGCAGGCTGCAAGCAGCAGATCGGCGAATCGCAGAAAAGATGGTCAGAGTATCGTGGTCTCTAGAAGCAGAGTCTCGGGCAGCGAGGTCCCTCGGAGCAGAGTCTCGAGCAGCAATCCCAGAAGAGAGAATAGGCAGCAGTAGGACAACGGTGGAGGGATCTGAGGTCAGATACCTAGATGCCCACAAAGGTTCTTCAGCATGCAGCCATCTTCTTCAGCATGCAGGCGCTCGCGTAGAGAGGCATCTGGTGTCAGAAAACCTCTCCCAAAAGTTCGGGGTTTGTCCGTGCCCTTTTTATCCTTCTTTCCAGCCTTCGAGACATTTCGGGACGGCTCGGGTCAGAGTCTTGTGACTTCCTCAGAGCTGTCAATCTTCCTTGAGATGGGCAAACAGGAAAGACCACTTAAGGGCCATTGATCAGTATCTTATCTCCCTTTCGTAGCTCCCGGACTTGTCCATCTCCTGTGTGTCTCAGACAAAGGCAGTCCTGGAACCTTGGCCAGGACTTGCCTGAACTTGTCCATTTCAGCAAACTCTGAGACAGTAATGTAAAAAGCATGGCTTCTTACACTAAGTTGTAGTTTGCCTGCCGCACAATGTCTTCCAGGTCCAGCTGGAATAGTTTCCAGCTATTTCTATTATTCATAGCAACTATTATTCTATTATCCAAGTGAATCCAAGGGGGCAAAAAAACCCCACAAAATATATTACTTGTGTGTTGTGGGTTTGTTTTTTTGGTTTTTTTTTTTAATTATTATTATTTTTCTCCTGCTAAATCACAGAGTAATGTGCCATAATAAGTGAAAGATGACATAGATGTTTTTGTTGTTGTTGTTTTAAATGCCAGTTCTACAGGAAAATAAATGTAACATATAATTTTCTTTAAAACTAACAATCTAAATTCCTTTTGCTTTTCACTCATTCATTATTTCTCTCGGAAAGTTTAAGAAATCAAGTTGGATAGTATCCATTATAAATAAAATTTTGAATAGAACTAACTTTCTTCTGCTGCTGCTTCCTTTTTAATAATATTTACTTGTGTTACAAATATTAATTTTACGTGTGGGCATAATTGAGGTAGGTGGGTGAAACTTGACACTTGTATGAACTCTCCCATATTTTGACTGGTAATGCAGCTGAGAATATCAGCAGGAAACATCTCTTCTTTATGTTAGCCTCTGGCAGATTTAATAAATGTGCTCTGTACCTGAAGAAAGATGACTTTTTTTTTTTTTTTCCATCATTTAGGGAATTAACTACTGAGGATCAATCCAGGACTCTAATGTGAATGACTAGCATAAGATTCCTAGTAAAGTCATTATGTTAAAACTAATATAGACTTCTCAGAAATCATCCTGCCACAAATCTGGGTAGTAATGTAGCTCACCTACAGTCTGTTGACCAAAAGATGGGCTAAGAAGTATTGAGGTAAATTCTGTAACCATTCCAAAATCTCAGTTCATAGTCACAATTTGAGGACCTTTTGGTTTCTGGTAAATACAGTAAGAAATCAAATAATGTTCAGAAGCCAAAACATTAGATTTTATTCAAAATTTTTAATAAATTGTTCATTGTACTGAATTTTAATCCTCAGAAAGTTATCTAAGGCAATTAGGACATCACAACATTTTTCATCTGACTTTACAACACATGAAAGTTGCAACAAGTTGATGTAATATTAGCACCTGCTAAAATTTATAATAGTGTTCAGCATTAATAAAAATTTTCTTGCATATCCCTCCATCAACATGCCATATCCCGACAAAGGAACAAACTTTCTTTGGTCATTTAGGTATACTACCAAGAAGTATAAAAATAAAGTTGCAGATAAATTAGATAAAATTTGAACATATAATTATGGCTAAGACCCATTCATATCAAAACTATCTTTCGAATGATATGTCATCATCAAAGGTCTTTTCTAGAAATTAAGGTCTTTGAAGAAATTAATCTGCAAAGTCACCTGTGTGACAGTGATAATGATATATTAGTATGATTCATCCTTAGTGATCATCAGCATGTGATGATCAATTAGTATGTTGCCCTCGGGGTGGCACTACTGAGAAAGAATGAACCTCCATAATTAACTTAAGGCACAAAAGTCAATGACAAGATGACAATCTAACCAAGTCAACAGCAGGTAAGAACACAGGCACTAAATCAGTTTCTGTAGAATTTTGTATATTGGCTTGCTAGTGGCAACTTTACAACTTTGTTAATCAGATCTTATTACCCTTGTGGAAAATTAGATTTGCTCTACTTACCTCTCCAGAAGGACTTGGCAACACTTTCACTATTAGGCTCTCCAATACTTAGACAAGGGTAAATTTTTCAGATGGTATGATAAATAAATAAATAAATAAATAAAATATTAATATATATATATTGCAAATCTCTTATCAATAACATGTTCTCTGAGCGTGGAATCTATAAGAAATTTAACAGTACTACATAAATGAACAGATACTTCACATGTGTGTTACATTTTGTCTTTTCAGTGGTCAAGAAATTTTGGATAAGGATCAAGAGCTGTCTTGGATTTTACACTGTGAATTACTGGTAGCAAGGGTGTTGCAGAGATGGCCACTCTGAGAAGAATCCAAAAGCTGTTCCTTGGATAAGGTACAGTTCCAACAACTCCCAAGAGGAACCTGCCACTGGCCAAAGCAGACCCAATGAGTCATGCTTGTAGTGCTTGTTGTGCCTCTGTGAGAGCATACTTAAGAAAAAATAAACTATTCAAAAAAAAAAAAAAAAAAAAAAAAGCTGGAAGAGAGGAATAAGAAAATGTAGGGAGGAAGGGAGAAACAGTTCTGCAGGCACCAAGGTCAGTGAGGAAGTAGGAGGGAGAGGTGAAAAGGTGACTGCAGAGTTCCCCTGCTACTTATGGAGAGATCTATGATGGATCAAACATTCCTCCTGCAGCTTCCAGGGTACCACAGGGAGAATATATCTCCATGCAGCCAATGGAGGAGTACATGGTAGGGGAAGGTGGATGTGGTCAGAGAGAGGCCACATCCCATGGATGAGTGCTCACAAGAGCAGGCTGTGGGGGTGGAGGTGCAGCCAGTGGAAAAGAACCCAGTGTGGAGGAGGAGGCCTGGGGAAGCTGCTACCTGTGCTGCTCCTGAAGGATGATGGGACCTCTGATATGAATCAGTTTCTGAAAAGCTGTAGTCTGTGGGAAGTCCAAATTAGATCTGTTTGGGAAAGAGAGCATTTGATTCCTCTTACCTTGCTTCTCTCTATGGAGTCATGTGATCTACCAGAATAATCTATTTAGTGTCCCTGATGGCCTTTGTAACTCTGACCTCATTTTCATCTTTATTGTTTATTTTTGTTTGTTTTTTTATGTTTGTTTTGTGTGTGTGTGTTTTAATTAATGTATTTTTTATTTTATTAATTAAGCTTTGGTTTGCATAGATCTCATTTATATCTGGGAAACTATATGTTAGGTGAAATGTTGTCCTTTGGTACAAACAAGAGATTGGGTACAAACAGTGGTCAGAGTAAAATTAAAGTTAAAACAGGGCAAGTGTAATTGAAAATTCCCTAAGCTTTAACAAACTACTGCTCAGGGCTTTTTGAGCCACAAGTTATGTCCACATCACCATGTCCAAGAACATATGATAAAATTTTCTTCTGTGAATTCATCTAATCTTTCTTAACTCATTTGTATTTTTGGCCTCTACAATACTCTGTGGAAACAAGTCTGACAGTTTAATTATGTGTTGGATGAAAAAGTAGTTCTTTTTCTTAGCTTTACTCTTGCTTCTGTTTTAAAGTTAGCTGAACATCACCTTGAAGCTGGACTATATAATAGTTATATGAGTCAAAGCTGAAATAAATGTAAGATTCATGGAGATGGAAACACACACAGCAGGAAGGTGGCTGATTCCATTCTTCACAATTAAAAGTCATTTTGGGCAAAGAAAGACACGGGTTTCCCATTTTTATTTCTGGAATTTCTGCTACAAGTTATGAATTATTTTTGGTAAAGAAATAACTCAAGAGCCACAACACTCCAAAATGGAAATGCTTATTGATTGTAGGTACCTGTAAGAGTCAAATGACATTTGACAGAACAAAAACAAAATCACTTTTGCAAATGTATACTGTCACCACTATTGCAAATTTAATTGACTAAAAGTGGACTTATACACGACTGACATCTATATCTGAACTAGTCACCTTCAGTCAGTGAGATGAGAAGTAACTTTCAGACAGCTGTTGATTTCATCCTAGATAAGACATCCATATTTTATCAAAGTAATCATGTTCTGAAAGCGTCTTTTCTCTTACATCTTAGAGTCCTAGACAGGACATAAACTAAAGTAGTAAAACTTTCTTAAAACCAACCCTTCTGTCCCTGACAATGAAAGGTCTCAAGTAGAGAATGTGAATTTATAGCTCTGACAAATTCTGTGATGAAAAGTGACACGCACTGTGAGGATTATATTGATTTTGATATAGTACTTTTCCAACTGCAGGAGACTGAAGTAGAAAAGCCTTTGACTGCTCAAGCTGGCTTATATGTATCTTGTGAAACACCTAATAAGCAGAAAGGAAAATGAGGGATGACCTAGCCCCATCTTTCAAATGGAGAATGTCTTAAAATCTATTAATAAGACATTACAATTTTGGATAAAGGCAGTCTGATTTAGATGGAGTACAGCTGTCAATACAACATCAAGTCATAGCATATTTTTTTTTCTACAATTTTATAATTCTTGTTCAGAAATGAGACATTTTGTGGAGAAATCTTTCCCTTTTCTAGAAAAGAAAACATGGTGTGGATGGATCACAGAAGGCAGAAACCCAGCACTAGAAAAAATAAAGGTGCTTATGTGAGGAAAGATAGATAGATAGATAGATAGATATAGATAGATAGATAGATAGATAGATAGATAGATAGATAGATAGATAGATAGATAGATAGATAGATAGATAAATAATAAAAAGAGAGGGAATAATGGTATGAGCAAATAAACCTGACTTTACTACATTTCTGATCGTGGGAAAGAACTAAGTATTAACAAAGGACAACGAGAAGGTGGAGTTACTGACTGCCTTCTTTGCTTCAGGCTTTATTGGTAAGTACACCCACCCCTTGGGAATTCCAGACTCTGTGAAATGAGAATCTGGAGAAAGGAAGACTTCACCTTGACTGAAGAAGATCTAGCCAGAGATCATCTAGGCAAAACCAATGCACATGGATCTTTGAGCCCCAACGGGATGCACCTGTGAGTACTGAGTGAGCTGTCAGAAGCAATTGCCAAGCTGTTCTGTGTCATCTTTGAAAGGTTCTAAAAAACAGGAAAGTGCTTGAGAACTGGAGGATAGCCAATGTTAATCCAGTCTTCAAAAAGTACAAGTAGGAGACAGGAAACTACTGGCCGATCAGCCCCATCTGTCCCCAGGACAAATGATAGAATCATTAAGTATTTAAATAAATAAATAAATAAATAAATTGTTAAGATGTTCTAGTCCAACCATCTACCTACCACAAATATTGCCCAGTAGACCATGTCTACTGGGCACCAAGCATTTTTGCTGTTAACAGAATATAGAGCTGGTAGCTGTTTACAAATTATTAATTATAGTTAATTACTCCAGTTTCTGTCAATCTGTACTCACAAGGCCCCTACTTACATTGGTTTTGACTGTGATTCTGACTGTGAGTTGCTTGTTGGGGGCTGAGGTTAGCTGAAATGGAAAGCTTCCAAGAAAACAGAGCAAGAAATAGCAATAGTGATTTAGTAGGCAGTATTTTCTCCACTGATTCAACAATGAATTAGTAACACTACTTTTAAAGAGCAATCTGCAGTCTTAAGGATGATATTTAAGATGAAAAATTATTCCTAAGAATTTGACTGTTTCTGGTCAAATAAAGTACAATTGCATGTATTTACCTTTACCTTTGTCTTCTTTGCCAAATACTCTCTTACACTGTTAATATTTTATTTTACACTGTTTATATTTTATTTTAGTAAGGTAGGAATTTGTGTGCGTGTGTCTTTTGTTTATTTTTTGATTTTTTTTTCCCTGTTTGTTTTCTTTTCACTTTATAGCTTAATCTATTTGTTATCCATTGTACAAAGTTACTTTGCCCCTTGTATGAGATTTCATTTCTACATGCTTTTCAGTGATTACACTTTTCTAATATAACTTTTTCTGCCTTAATGGGTAATGTAAAACACCAGAGCAGTGTTCTTAGAGACCTCATAGAATCCCTACATCTATGGTGGTTCTTCACAACAAATCAGACAGACGCATGTCAGAGAAAATAATAGTTCGCTTGATCCTGTTTTAATGCAGAACTGGACTGAAAAGTGATTCCATATATCTTTCCAAGCCCAACATTTATCCAATTTCAACCTTTAGAGCTGATTAGAAATTCTTAGAAATATCTCAGACAAAGCTATCTCTGTCAAAAAGTTGTCAATAATAGTATAAATAATAACAATAAAAATATGTGTAATGAAACTAGCCTTCAAATCTTTCAAATAGTAAAAGCCTGAAATGAAGTATAGAAGCTGAGGCTTTCAAGCAGTTTTTTACAGGTACGTCTCTGTTGACCTTTGCCCTACAGATAGTATTGATGTAGAGTACAGTGCAAATGTATTGATCATGTACTCAGTCACTTTTTCTTCTTGAGCTGTAATTGAACTTTCTTTCTGCTGTACTCCCTTAACTTTATCTAAACATTAGGGGAAATAGGAAATGCTTTATCAGAGCATCAGCCCTTGAGAATAAAGGTGATGCTGCCAACAACAACAACAAATCCCACTTAAAATACAGAAGGGCTTCTACAAAAAGAGATAACATCTATACAGTCTGTAACCTATGCAATTATGTAGCTTTCAACACTAATATTTCTTTAGCAAACAAAATCAGTCATGCAGATGCAAATTAATTTGGTCAATAAAATGCAACTTTTCCTTCAAATTGAAGGAAGACTAAGTAATTGTAATTTCTACAGGAAGTATTCCCAAATAATAATTTACTTTTGAGGCTGTTAATTCTTTTGCCAGACTAAACAGTAGCACTTATGTGACTTCAAGCTGTGTAGCATTAGTTCATTTACTTAATATTGTTCTTAAATATATGTCATTACTCCAACAATGATGATTCATGTATCAAAAAAAAAAAAAAAAAAAAAAAAGTACAAGAAAATATTTGGAGTGAGATCTAAAACAGACATAAATCAAAATAGTTAGATTAAATTACCTCAGAAATGTCAAAATTCTTCACTGGTGTGAAGGACTTATTTTTCAAGAAAATGAACTCAATCAATCTGTGGAAATACCGGGAGGAGTTAATTCACTACTTTCTGTATTTCAAAGTACTCATCTTTGTTAAAATAATAAAATAATAAAATTTTGAACTTTTCCTTTGCTATTTTGACAGATTGCAAAGACAAGTAAAACATAAAGAACTGTGAGAAAGCAAGATTTCCTCCCACTAAATAAACAAAAATAAATAAATAAATAAATTATTATTATTATTATTGACAATAATAATAATAATAATAATAATAATAATAATAATAATAATAATAATAATAATAATAATAATAAATTATCCTTCTAAGTGAAAGAATACTGCATATGCCCATAAACAATCAAAACATCTGAATGTGTTTCAGAGAAGTTTTGCTAATGTTTGTTTGCCTTACAGAGAATTAGACAACCAGGAAAAAAAAATAATAATAAAAAGTAAGAAAAAAAAAACGAAAAAACAAAACAATAAAAAGAATATCAGAGTAAATGAGTAAAACACTATCACAAACTGACTTTAACAGTTACGTTTGACTTGGTAGGAAAGAATAAGTTACCATGATCTTAATGTACAGTGAAAATTAACTCATACATCTCAAGTTTATACACTGAAAATCTGGAGAGTATACACAAAAAAATAAGGAACACTTCATAAATTGCTCTTAAAAATAAGTTTAAAAATAAGTAAATACATTCTAGACCACAAAAGAAACTAAGAAGAAGCTAAATGAATACATTTCCTATCAGAATTTATTCACTGATCTATACAGCGGTTGAGACTTTTAGTAGCTGGCAGCAAATAAGGGTGGGATTAATCTACTTCAGCGTTTTCTTTAGTAATGTATGTTTAAGCTAATAATTCCAGGCTTTTTTATAGTCTGTGCAGAATAATCTGTATTTATGGAGCCAGATTATCCCCTCTTCATCTTTTACAACATACTATTAAATCATCCTTAGCTTGTTTCAGTCTAGTATCTCAAAAAGTCTTACATACTTCAATTTAAAGCAGAAAGATGACTGAACTAGTTGAGGAGGCTGAGAAAACAGATGACTTACATTAAACCCCGAAAGAACTGGGGCCTCTTACTGTTTTGAAACATTAGAATTACTATTGAGCCTTCAACAACTAAGTTTTAAGCTAAAGCTAGAGCTGAGAACTCCAGCCTAAGAACGGACATTTGTTTTTAAAAATAGATGAAGTTTGAAAAGGGAATTTAGGAATATCTTCAAACCTCTTTCTAAGTGAGAGAAAGGCCAAAGACTCAAAATGATATATTGAAAACTTTAGAGAACAGGATAGCCATAATAAAAATATCTTACTCTCATGCAAAAAGTCTGCTAACAAAACAAGATTTTAATAGGAAATGGGCATGTAGCCAACCTTGGATAAATGACAAGAGTAAGAAAAAAGACTAACTTAATTATGGATATGGTTGACATTTGGAATTTGCTGTGATAGCAAGCATGGACACTATCAGAAAGAAAAGCTTGTTCATCATCTCCATCATCAACCTTCTTTCTTTTGCACTTTGGCTGCAGTCTGTCAGTTTTCTGCTAGTATGACCCAAATGAAGCATATCTGAAAATTTCACAGTTTTATACTTTAGGCAGAAATCCCAGTTGAAATGGATTTGATATATTCTTCATTTTAGATGCCTCATTAAGCTTTGATTATATGCCAAATGCTGCAGTTCTTACTCAGTCCATATTCAGATAATATTTGCTTTTGAAGTCAAGCATTTGGCAAAACATATAGATCATGAAGAACCGTGGTGAATATTCCCAGACTTTTTTTTTTTGTTTTGTTTTGTTTTGTTTTGTTTTAAGAATAGGACAGTGGGATCTGTGCTCTCCCATCATTTCAAAAAAGATCTAAAGAGGTTGGTTCTCATATAACATTAGGCTTTCAGCTAAATGGGCAAAAGATAATTTTAGGGAAAAAAAAAAAAAAAGAACAACAAAATACACACACAAAAGAATGAAATGTCAACATAGCATTCTCAGAAGCTGCTATTTGAATCCCTCTAACTTAGACTTCTGCAGAGAGAGTTATGGAAGTTTTCTGTTCTTTATGACTAGTTGGAGCTTGGAAAAACTGTGATATATTTGCCACTTCATCTAAGTTGCATTTTCATTTTTAATTATTCTGTCTATAGATGTGACTTTCTGGTGACAGATGTGTATTCTAGAGAAATGTACTAAACTGATAGAGAAGTGAAAGCTAGTAATTCACAAGTTTGGGGGAAAAATAATTTAAAAATATGCTGTTTATATTACTTTGGGTCTTTCCCCAGAACCTCACAGTCTTAAGAAGGGCACTGTCTCATTTTCAGAATTTATCTCTAGAAAAGACTAAATTGCTGTTTTACTTTACATGTACCTGGAGTATTGTTTACATGCCCTTGTGAAATGTTTGGCTTGCTTTATTGAACTTTTTGAAACGTTAAATGTTACAGTACTGTAAGTTTTCTTTTGTTGTTTTGTCCATACAATATCTTCCATTTAATTAATAATCCCCAAATGTACTTCATCTTTACGTCTTATCTTAATAACTCTCCAACACTACAAGACTACTTTAAAAATAATAAAATAATCAGCCCCATCTGCATCTTGTCCTTGTTCTCTCCTTATTTACTTTGCCTCTCACCCTGAAGAGAATTTGGCCCTATTTCTGTCACTTGAGTTTGCTAAAGATTGCCTGCAAACTGTTGCCCAGGTGTACTCACACATCTCATATTACTCTGATCAATGAGAAGGAAGTTTCTCTGATCTGAAGCAGACAAAAAAAGGGGCAGGGACTCTGTAACATTTGCAAGAATAGTTTCACAGCCTGTGTTAATCTAGGAATAATTTGCACAGCAGAGCTAGATTGAATTTCTTGATTTTTTTTTTTTTAAACTATTATTATTTTTCTGTGTTTTTATTTGGTTGTTTGCTTGTTTTGGTGGTGGTGGTTTTTTTTCTTAAGTGTTTTCTTTTTCCTAAAAGAGTTACATTGCACTGATTGATGAAGTGACTTCTAACTAAAAGCTTGTGTTTTTTTCTTGGGTTCTTTTTTGTTGTTGTTGTTTTGTTTTGTTTTGTTTTAGTTAATAAAGATTTAATGGAAGATATTTCTTCTTCTGCCATGCTCTGCCTCTAAAATTCCATGAATACATTTGAAACCTGTGTTTTAATATATTTTAAAATAATTATTTTGATTATGTTTTTGAAGTAAACAGAACAAGAAAATATAACATCTTTTAAATATATTCTGATCTCTCAGATTATTTACCTCATTTTCTTCCTTTTATCTTCCTTACTTACCTTCTTCTTTGATCAATGAACAAATTGTTAAGTACTATCCAATAGTTCATTTAAACAATTAAACTTTAATTGGCTATTTTTTCCTGAAGATAAATAAATTAGAAACTACTATAGAACAGTCAAGAGAAACCTGTCTAAGTCATCATCTCATTTTTAGTGATGTGGTTCAAGAGACACAATTTACTCCTTGAAGTCTTAATTCTTTATAAAAGAATTTTGAAAAATACTACTATAACGCTTTTATTTTTATTTAGCTATGTTCCATGGGTACAACATTTTAAGGAAATTATTCTTTCACATTATAACAAATCTGTGCTTTCTTTTGTGTAAACTGCACTGTATTGTTGTGTCACTTAAAAGAACAACATATTCTAAATTCTTTTCTTCCCACTTTTAATCTATTCAATGAATGATAAAGCATTTAAATCAGATTAATCTTCTCAGTGAACCAGTTAGTAATCTGAGTTATTGTTCATTTGATACATATATGTAGAATGAATTGAATTTAATCTCATGGCTGTTACCATGAGTTGTTACTACTCTCTCTGGGTTGTTACCCAATCAAATATGACTGTGACAGAAATGTAGGCATACTGGTTCTGTTGCTTAATATATTATAATTATTTGGGATGAGTAAAATTATTTTGACAGAGAGCTGGAGATTAATAAAAATTCATAAAGCTTCTTACATAACTTTCCTCACCTATTTAGGTGTATTCGTGTATTATGTGTCTGAAACACTTAAATATATCCATAACTATTCAGCACTGTTTGCTTTGCCAAAGGTTAATCTGTAGCTTTTATATGACATTTTGAAAAATCTCTAGTGTCAGGGACAACTGGAAAAAAATATTTTATTATATGACATAATGATATGATAGAAAATTGACTCTGTTACAGCTGAAAGCATGTCAACTACCTGCTTTGATGGCTAGGATACTTTATAATTAGTTTGGATATATAATACTTAATGACCATCCTAAGAAAACTAGTTTTAAAACACACACATTGCTATGTCCTCAAAGGATACATGTCAGTCACATCTAAATTTTGCACACTGCACTTTACAACTTCCTGAGGGGAGGTTGTGATGAGGAGGAGCTTGGCCTCTTCTGCCAGGCAACAATCAGGACCCAAGGAAATGTCCACAAATTGTATCAGAAGAGGTTTAGGCTGGACATATGAAGGAACTTTTTTTCTCTGAGAGTGGTCAGGCACTGGAATGGCCTGCCCAGGTGGAGTCGCCAACCCTGGCAGTGTTCAAGAAGCGCCTGGATAGAGAGCTAGGAGATATGGTTTAGGCGTTTCCTGTAGATATGGTAAAGGGAGGACAGTTGGACTAGATGATCTTATAGGTCCTTTCCAACCTTGTGATTCTATGACTCTAGGAAAAGTAATGCCTCCTATTTATTTCCATGGAAACTATATAATATACTAAGAGCACAATAGTAGTTTTGGTAGATAAAATTTGCAGCTACAAAACTGTATTTTTTAGCAGTCATCACCATTAGCTGTGAATTTCCACCAGCAATGAACAAGAGTCTGCATGCCCGATTCATACAAATCTGCACCTATAAAGCTGACCCACTATTGCTATCTCCACTGCTAAAATGCATTATGCATCACGTCCACTGTTTGGCCAGTGTTCAGCAAGTGTCAATTAATGTTTATTGATGTAAATTTTTCTTTATAGAAAAATTCAACAACACACCATATGCACTTCTGCTTCAGATGGCACATTATTAGTCTGTCCCTCTGCTGCCATCTGTTGCGCAAAATGTAGCAGAATATAGGCAGAAACCATACCACCAGCATTCACTTCCGATTTTGTGGGCTAACATAATAGAAAAGAAGGCATTACTTTTGGAGCAGCCCTCACATATGATACACTCTAGATTTTAATGAAATTAGGTTTTTTGTTTTTTATTTTGTTTTTGTTTTTATTTTATTCTGGATATGAGAGTCTCTAACATAACCCTTAGTCCTATGTCTAATTTCTTGCAACACACAGAAATAACTGCAAATCAATACATTATAGTTCCTCTACATGTGCACAACATTTTTATATTTGCTGTATTCTGATAAAATGACATATGCTTAGAATCAATTCAGTGCCTGAAACAACATTTTATTTCTGCATCAAATAAAAAAAGTTGGGGGTTCTGTGCCTTTCAAGGCTGTTGCTGTCATTCATCTGAACCAATATTTTAAAAATATATATTTATCAGTTTATCCTGTAATTCAGTTGGTCTAAGTTTGAATGAATTAATTTTCAAAACTGTACATGAGTATGTTTGTATACATATTTTCAATAAAATGCAAACAATTTATCAATAAAAGTATTCTGTAGCAAAATACTTGTTCTGTTGCTTTTATGGCTAGCAATCTGAATGCTTAGGACCTCAATGATTAGTCTTTGAAACTATATCATGTTATTTCTTACACTTAGTGTATAATATCTTGCCATAAAATAAAACCTACATGTCAGAAGCTTACAATCCTTTACAGTTTAAACTGGTCTGTAGATAATTCACTTAGATTATACTGATGTCATTTTCAACAGCACCTGATCTTATCCAAAATAGTATCTATTTCTCAGACTCTAATTTACATATCAACACATATTTCAGGGAAATATATATATATTTTTCCTTAATGTAAATACACGTGATCTCAGTCTGAAAGACTGAGTATTTAAAACCTCCTTAGACTGGGGGTTTGCAGTCATTGTTATTTGAACACGGGAAAGGAGCAGGTCAAGCTCTAGCTAGAGAGTCTTCGTGACTCAGAATTGTGTACAGGACCTGAGAGCCTGGAATTAGACATTGTTAACAAACTGCACATTTGTTGGCATGAACAAGAAAGAAAGAAAAATGTTACTATGTGGAGTTTCAGAAAAGATTAGATTAGGCATGGGCTTTAGTTCACTGAAGATAACTGTGAACTAGTTGAAATTGATGTTGAAGCAGATCTGGCTGTGACTGAACTCTGTAGAAAGACAAAAGAGAGATAACAGAAGAAAGGTAGGCTGTTGGTCATCAAAATTATGGTATCATATTTTAGGGAAGACGGACCCTTCCCAACCTGGGAGTTGATACAACTATTAAAATTTATGTTAGTAAGATAGTTGTTATCTACATGCAAGGTAAAACAGTTAAACTAGTCACTAGCACTAAATTGTGGCATATGCATTCCTTTTAAGCAATAGGAATACCAGTGAAAGGAACATTATTTCCTCACCAGAGAATCTGATAATTTAGTATTAATGTCTAATACAGAACGGTGACTACCTGCTTCAACGAACTTTTAACCTCGACAGGAGGAAAATGCAGTGAGGTGCAAACAAAGCCAGGTACACGCTGTGATGGGTCACAAAATGTACTAAAAGCCATTTGCTAGGGAGAAGAAGTAACCTGCACAATATTTTTTGCCAAGTGGCTTCCAGGTAATTAGATAAAGTTGTTTCCTAATTTAAGTGCATGTCCTCTTGCAGAAAAATCAACCACTGGAAACTACAGTTATCTCACTTTACAATTTCTCATAGTTTCATTTCAAAAGTATATTTTCTGAATTATAAAAGTAGTGTGTCTTCACAATAAATTCCTCTCATTTTCAGTAGCATTTAGTACTTTGTGTTTCCAAACTCATATTATTTCTAGCTCATTGTGTTAGAAAACTAAATTTCAGGAAATAAATGCAGGGTTTTGGGTTTTTTTTTGGCATCTGAACAGTCATTTGAATTTTTCTTTGTGATGAATAAACCAGGAAATGGAGCTCATATTCACCTCTTAATCCTTTCCATTCTCCAGAAAGAGTAGTGTTCCAAAAAAAAAACCAACAACCTACTGAGTTAGGCGAAAAAAAAAAAAAAGAAAAAAAAAAAAAGGGCGTAAAAAGAATAGAAGAGAGAGAGGAGGGGAATTGCAATAACTCATATAATATTCATCTAATTATTGTTTCCTGCACATTGAATGAAAACAAATTATGTGGATAACTGGTATTCAAAAATATTGTTTCTGCTTTTTCTGCCATTTCTTCCATTTATTTTGTCTTTATCCAAAGCCAAATTAAAATGTTTCTAATTTGGCAAAGAAATTTCAGTTATATTTAAAAAGCGTGTAGACTTGATACCTGACCCAATGTGGACAGTAGTATTAATCACAACATCAGGAATTAATACCGCTGAGTTATTCAAAATTTTAGTATATTTTTTCCTTATATATATATATATGTATTTTTTGGATGAAAACTGAACAAATCTTTTTAGGAGTTACTGATGGAGTCTCCAACCCTTTCTTTTGTCTCAGGTATTTAAATGTTGTTTTTGAATCTGAAATAAACAAATGTCTATAGTGAATGCAGGAAACAGTTGAAGCTTGTTGACTGTAAATTCTGTCTTCAACTTTATATTTCATATTTTGGCAGAAACAATACATTTTTTCTAGGATTTTGGTAGAATTATTAATGGCTTTCCTGTTCTGACTGCAGTTCTTTTCAACACAGCATATTCTGAAACTGTCCTATGAGTATAGTATAATACTTAAGTATAACTTAAGTATAGTTATGATCTAAAGCTTAAGATCCAATATGTATTTCTTTGCCATTCCAATAGGTTGTTTTGATTATGAAGTCAGAAGAGCAAGCACCAAGTACTAAGCATGGTCCATGTGATTTTATTTGATTTTAGCATGAAAAACTTGTGGACATTAGGAACTGAAGCACAAAGGATGCATGGCCATGTGCCTAAGCAGAAAGGGTAAACACCCTTTCTGAATTGTTTCCTCAGTCTCCACTTCAGTACTTCCCAAAGAATAAAAGCAAAGCAGCAGGATACTTCTCTTTCATATGCTTTTACAACGCATAAAAGAGTACCTATGCCTCAGAGATGTTATCTCACTATGAGTAATGAATGATAAGAAAGGCAATGAAACTGGGGCAGTGTACTCAAGAGTCAAGAAAACTAAGTATTATGTGATTTATTTAACATCATGTCCTTCATCTAATGAAATTTCTTCAGAAGATATCTCAGCATATGACTCACAAAGTGTGCATAAAATGACCTAAAAGCTAACAAAATGCTGATGGAAATTACAGTTTCTAATCTATTATATCCATTATGATCAGTATTGAAGTGCTTTAAGAAACTTATCATTTCAGTAGATATTACTCCTGATAATTATTACCCAGTAGATATTTCATTTGTAAATGTGGTAGTGATGCCATCTGCAGGTTAGAAGGGGATGAACCAAAATACCCCAGTATTATACAAGCTTGTCATTCTACCTTATGCAAACTAAAGGTTGTGTTAAAAACATAAAAATAAAAAATTAAAACATACCAAGTTCACTAAAAAAAGAAAACAAAATTAGAAGCTCTATTTCTCCATTCAGACAATATTTCTGACATGCATTTTGCCTTTGCTCCAAGACAAAAAGAACTTGCGTGAATCTCATCCCTAGGTATTTATTTCTACTTCACATAATGTAATAAATTTCTTCTAGTTATCATTTGCTGTAAGTAACCATATGTATTATTATTATTATTAATAATATTTTTTATGCTTTTTATAGGAAACCTCTGATATTTGTTTACAGAGTTGAATTTTTAGTGAGGCTTTAGATAGGACAGGAATTAAATAATATCATATATCATACCATAAATTTGCACAGTGTAGAGTAAATACATGTATATCTTCAATGACTTTATTTTTATAGAGCATAAGAAAGCATGATTAAATGTCATACCCAGACATCAAATCTACTAAAGTACTGTGGGAAAGACAGTAATGAAAGGAAGATGTGTGTAAACTGCATAAATATGTTGCCAAGGTAAATACAAATAACTCACATATAGTTACAAAAATTAAATAGCTTTCAGTAGGATTATTCTAAGGAGCAATTATATGATTCTGTGAAAGGGTCAATATGCAATTTTGTCCCCATTTAACCAATTATTCTATAGTATTCCTTTCATATCAATTTAAAAATTTTCAGAATCTTTCCCATGCAGTCACAGGGAGTATGCATTTCCTATTAATATAAATATATATATATATATATATAAAAAAAAAAAAGTGCTAATATTCAAGTACTCTTTTACTTCATCTGAATTCCTACAACTCTGTAACTTTCAGTGCAGGTTACTAAAAGACATAGAATATTGCCAATAGGAGCTATATGCAGATATATACATTACTACCGTTGCTTGGATGAAGGGTAGAGGAAAGAAAGGAAGGTGAAAGAAAGACAAGCTTTCCTTACGGAAGACCTGGCTTTGATGGGGAAAAAAAAAAAAAAAAAAAGAGCTTCAAAGCTGTTTTTAAATTTGCATCGACAGAAGGAGGTTTCTCTAGAGTGTTTCCAAACCTTTATATTGAAATGGGTTGTTAGGCAGTGCCTGAATATTACTATTCTGGAACAGCATTTGCAAAACATTTTCCTTGCAAAACATTTCCCAGACCAAACAACTTTCTGTATCAAAATAATCCTTTTTAATGAAGAGTGTAGATGTTTTTCGTACTTTTATAGCACCTTGATCATATCTTGGCATAATCAGCCTTGATGTAAATCTAGTCTACCTCTCAAAGGAGAGTGTTCTACTGAATAAAAAATTGCATAGACCCTGGTTTCCCATGCACAATTTTAAAAATAAGGGTAGAAAAGAAAAATAAATAAATAAAATAAAATAAAATAAAATAAAATAAAATAAAATAAAATAAAATAAAATAAAATAAAATAAATTGAACTGTGTTGTTAAGTAGACTTCTAATGAATCTAAGTGATTGATAGGATTTTCTATAAACAAAGAGACACAAAGAAACAGTAAAACAAAAAGTAGAATTCACAGAATAGCATTATGTTAATCCCAGGAAACTAATTCTAGAGATATAGTACAATAACCACTTTATGCCTTCCAATCACCCCCAACAAGAAAATATACAGCAGAGACCACTCAAAAGTTTAGTGTTACCTTGCAGTGTTTTACAGCAATTCAACATAATACACATCTCTAGTTACAATCTTTGGAATTTCTGAGCACCTATATAATCTTGCCTGTTCTGAAATGTGAGGAACAAGCATTTTCTTTTAATCCATGGAGGGTAATATCATTTCTAATTCTAGCCTAACTCTCTCACAATAAGTTATGTAACAATCCATATTGGTACTCCATATGTGAATGCAGTCTCTTTTATCCTTCTCTATTTGTCTCAACCAGATTATTTTTCCTCTTTTCATCAAGCTACTGACACCTACAGTGTTTTAGAATTTTTGCCGTGTTCAAATTTCAAAATTTACCAAAAAAGAATAGGCAGGTTTTTTGTTACCTTCCTCTCTACTCTTCCAAGCTACTTGAACACACATACACACACACAATCTTTATTTCCTGTAACTCTTCTGAAGTAATCATAACAAATATGATAGCTACATCTGACATAAACAAATAACTATTGGGAACAGTCATGATGGCTACATTCTTGAACTCTGAGAATGCAGATAACAAGCTAACAGTCACAGTTTTTATAACCTTAAATAACCTAAGCTATCTTACTCAACAGCTGAGGACTATCCAAGCAAGTGCCAGCAAGGTACAGCTGATATAAATACAATTATGAGTCAACCATGTTACCACACAAATACTGAGCACTCCAGGAGTATTATAGTTCCTTGGCAAGTACTAATCGTTTGTTTAAGCTTTTTTCTTAGCTTTCCTAGGATTATATCTTATATTGTATATATATGTATATCTTATATTGTATGTATGTCCATGATATAACCCTTTAGATATTCAGCCACACCTAGACACTTTATCCCCTTGATTCAAGGATTTTAGAAAGAAAGGGGATCCACCCTGAACTTTGTCTCTCAATGGAAAAGTTGCATGGATGTGTGTTTATCCCTTCTGCAGTAAAAAATTAAGTGTATTTTGTCATCTCTAATCTTTCTTATTTATGATTGTTTTGTTAAATCACTACTTGCTATCAATAAAAGTATCTCCGCTTTTCTCTTACAAGTGAAGCGTATGATTTCCTTTCATAGCACCTTTCTAAAATCTTTCAGAATATTTGCCATTCATATAAATCTCTATTCTCTGTAATTTGATTGGAATACTCAAATGTTAAACAAATCTATAGTGCTTTAAAAACAATCCATTTTTTAGTGATATGGTATAATAATATGTTTTAAAATTGGTTAGACACTATCACTCTCTGCTCTTCTTCACTTCTTGTGGAGCTGCATGATTGACAAACAGTAGTGACATATAGCAGAGAAAATTCAGGCCTGAAGAAAGAACCAAAAAAGCTACTTGTCAAAAATGCATGATCAAAGTAGCCAAAATTTTCAAAGACTTAAGTTAAAAGATAATAAACAGAAAATAGAAATGTACACTCACAGAAGATTGCAATTAAAATTTGCATATAGAAAATATACCAAAAGGAAAAGTTACTTCTTAATATCATGTATCTTTGCAGCCCTATATGGTAGAACAAATTTCTTATGTGATATTGAGCCATACAGTTTATGCAATTAAGAATCTTTTCATTATTAATGAGCTCCTACCCACCCACATCTGCAAGGCATCTTCTATCAAAACTGGCTAATTCAAAGATTAAATTATTCAGAGAATTTTATCTTGTCTATCTTTTACAATACAATTAATGGCAGCAAAACACAATGGATGGCTTTGAAGAAGATTTTCAAGCAGGAAATCATTTTGAAGTCTGGAAATTTTGTTAGGCTAGAAAGCACAGTGCACACAAAGCTTAGTGACTTGAAGGATCAAAGTACAGAAACAAATATATTCCAAGGGATTATTGCCCAGCAGTGGCAGTTACAGATTCCTAGCTTTTAAAAACATTGTAATACAAATGTTAAAGAGATATATGCATTCTCCAGATAACATGAAATTCCTTCAAATAAGTTTAAAAATAAATAATAATAATAATATTATAAAAAAAAAAAAAAAAGTTCTGTAAGGCTAGTAAGTTCTGTTACATAGAGTCAAGATGTAATAATATTCTATTCATAGTCACAAATTATTTTTTGGAGTACATGGTACTTTCTTACAAATGCTAATTTATATGTGTGCATATATTTTAGGGATGTGACCAAAACAACTGAGAACAAACATAATTTATTAAAGAAACAGGTTGTATAACTTTGGTGGAAGATTCCTTTCAACATGACATTGGATCCTAGAGTGAAAAATAAATGAAATTTTTTAAAAAATAAAAATCTATGTTTCAGTTTGTAGTTTGTTTTTAATTTATAACTGCTCATATTCCACCTCTGTCATTTTTATTTTCCTGATGAGGTTACAGTTATAGGGTCTTCTGTGACTATCTTGTGAGATAAAACAACTTTTCTTGAAGTTTATGTTTTCTCCCTGTTACAGTACTGTAGTTAAGCAGGTGCCATAAGATGTCTGGATTGCTTTTACAATACACTTGGAACCACAAACAAATAGAAAAAATCAGGAAGAGAGATCTGAAATTTTCACTTAAAAATATCACGCACTTTTCTTTAAAATATCACCGGGTTAACAGCTGAACAGATTTTGAAGAGGAAATGAAATATCCCTTATCAGTAGTCACTCAGTTGCATAATAAAGTTTCCTTCCTCTCTTTGATGGACATATAGTCATGGTTTTATGATTTTTGGTTACTGGAATTCTACATCATAACATCAATGTGGTGCACAGGAGTTAAGGAGTTAAGGCTCCAGTTCTGGGTACATATCCCAGAAGAGAAGAACTACATAACCCAGACAACTTTACATTCGGAGGGGAGATAAAACATCTGGCAATGTCACAAGACCTCTCTCTCTTCCCATCTGCTCACCCCAACTGCACATCTCTCCTCAGCATTTGAGTAAGTCCTTCAATATTCAGATAATCTCTCACTTATTAGTTTTAATTCTAATTGTGTCGTATTACATTATATAAAGAATCATAGAGAATCATAGAATCATAGAATGGCCTGGGTGAAAAGGACCATAATGATCATCTAGTTTCAACCCCCCCTGTCATGGGCGGGGTCGACAACCATTAGACCAGGCTGCCCAGTTCCACATCCAGCCTTGCTTTGAATGCCTTCAGGGTGGGGCATCCATAAACTCCTTGAACAACTTGTTGACCAGTGTGTCACCACCCTCTGTGTGAAAAACTTCCTCCTAATATCTAACCTAAACCTTCCCTGTCTCAGTTTAAAGCCATTCCCCCTTGTCTTATCACTACTCATCCTTGTAAACAGCCATTCCCCCTCCTGTTCATATGCTCCCTTCAAGTACTGGAAAGCCGCAATGAGGATTCTCTGGAACCTTCTCCAAGCTAAACAAGCCCAGTTCCCTCATCCTTTCCTCATAGGAGAGGTGTTCCAGCCCTCTGATCATCCTTATAGTGTGTCATCTTGCATTCTGATATTATATTTGGTATATTATTTTGTTTCTCCTCAGATCGCTGTTGTTTTTTTGGTTTTGACCCCATCTCTCTACCCTTTTCCCTGTTTCCCACTGTCAGGCCAAGGACCTGCAGGTCCCTCCATTCTGCTAGGATGGGCTGAACCAGCCCATAAACAGTTGTCAATATATATAGCAATTCTGTTTTCACTGAAATTTTGTATTGTTGTTCTGTTCCGTATACTTGTCATCGTATGTTGAGAACAGTTTTTAAAAGCCTTCTTGTCAGATGAGATCTTTTGGAGATCTAGATAAATGAATCTGCTCTAAGATCCTCTTTGCATATAGGCTACAAAACAGCACTGAGCTATACAGGCTTTTCAGGACTATTCTTAAACAGACAACTTGAGGCACTTGATGAATTCTACTAGGAGCTTTTGTTATAAGCTTTTGAATGAGTTAGAATCTACATTCAATTTAACTTTTACTTTTGGAGGTTTCTTTTTGTGGACCTTGATATAAATATATGCTTATCTACCTCCCAGAAGATTTTGAGAACTCAAAGAATACGATCACATCATGATATTTTTGTAACTTCTATAATGTTAATGTTCAACCAGTATGGATCAAGCATACTTTTATTTTTAACTCCACAAAAGTGGATAAATAAAATGTCTTCATTTCTAATCTCTAATTCCTTCTAGTAGGCTTAATTGTATTAGCAAAACATTCATATCAAAACTCTTGTGGTATGGAAAATTTCATCCAAGCTTTTACTTTTTATAGCATAATTTTCAAATTACAAGGAATGTGCAATTTACATATGAATCAGTTAAAGCACGAAGGACTACTCCACAATTTTAGCATTCAGAATGCAATAATAATGCCTTTCATTTTTATCAAAATGTGAAATAAACATTAGTGATTCTTTCAAAATAAGTCTTGCAATAAAATTGTAGATAAAAAGTAACTACATTGAGATATACATTGTCCAATATCTTATCATGAATGTAAATCTAATGTAAATGAAGTAATGATGTAAATGAAGTTGTCCTGCTTTTCAGAAGGTTGTAGGAAATTCTTCATAATGGCACTGAGGTGATTGGGATCGCAGCAGTACACATTTGCTTTTTCTTAAAATGGCCACAGAAAACAACCCAAGCTAACAAATATGAGTATGAACGCAAAAAAAATCTAAAACATAGGCTGCATGTTTTTGTTTTGATTAATGAAGTTATGTATCAGGATGTGGTTTTGTTTGTCTGTTTTCTTTGTGAAAATAAAAAAAAGTTCTGTAACAGAAGCAGTCAGTGTGATATGTACTTCATATCTTAGTATGCAAACTCACTAGCTGAAGTGGAAAAAAAAATAGCTAATGATTCTAGAAATCTTCAGTTACTGTCATTCCACAGTCTTCTTGTTTTCTGAGAAATGGGAACTTAATCAAAGCTCTAATGACAAGTTTCAGACATGGTAATAAAAGTAGTCTGACTCATAAAGGCAATGCGTTGTCTTCAAACTAAAAATTTCAAATCCATTCTGCACAGCTTTTCTCATGGAAATCCCTGCTGTAATCAGAAGAAATATGCAGAGCCAGCTGTTAAGACACAGGGTACTCATTTCTTAATTACATTCTTTTTTTCTATAGTTGCATATATGGCATTATTCTAGAAGACTGAAAAATTCTCATAACATGATTAGGTATTTGCAGAATACCAGTAGCTGTACATAAACTTAAGAGAATACATTTTCTAATACTTAAAAATATATCAGAATATAACTATTCATACACTGCATCTTTTTGTCATTTGATATTTTATATTGAAAAAAGAAACAAAAACAAAAATAAAACAGTACCTAGAAGTAAGTTCCATAGGGTTAGAGGGTTATCCTTTTATTCCTAAAAAATTGCCTTTTTTTTTTTTCCTTAATACTCAGGTTTTTTTTTTGTTGTTGTTGTTGTTGTTTTTTCCCTAAATCCAGATATATTTTTGTCTTAGATTGTAAATGTCACCCTGCAACACAGTCCTTGTTGCAGTCCATTAGTGCTATCACAAGGCAACAAGAGCAACATTCATTTACTAGAGAAAACTAAGAAATATAAAAAATACTTTCTGTAGGATTTTTGTTTGTTTGTCTGTTTTCCCCAAACTCATGTACTTTACAGACTTCAAGTACACTGTAGAGGCATGTGATTATAAGCATTAGAACAAATACTACTGTTATTTACAAGATAAACAAGTGCCAAATATTCTATTCCTGCTCTTTGTTACGTATATAAATATTTATTTATTTTTCAAATCAATTTCCAGCAGATAAATTTCTTTTCAGATATAACTTGTGTACATATATAGTAAATTTATGCTATCTTAATTTACTGATTAGTAAATAGATTTCAGACCTAATGGACTCTATTAAATAGAATTTCTCAGGGAGACAAGTGGGATGAATTACTCTCTTTAAAATGCCTACTTTCTCCATTTTATTACAGTTGTGGTTTAGTTACAGATAGTCGAATAATCTCCAAATACCTTAGCGGTGATCAGTTAGATCCAGATGTATCCAAGAATTATTTTGTTTATTTTAGTATTTTCTTAAGCAGTTTTGTGGGTTTTTCTTATGCTTTTGAGAAAGAAAATTAGATTTTTTTTTTCTTTTTTAATTTTTTTTAATTTTTTTTTATTATTATTATTTTTTCATTTAGTTATAATGTTATATTTTCCCCAGTGTACTGGGAAAATAAGTCTTTAGTAATGTCCATGCAAATAAATAGTAAGAGTGCCATGAGAGACTCTCTGACCTCTGATGAATCTCTCTGATGGAGAACCTCATTTCTCTTGCATATGATTAAAATGTTTCCAACTCCCTGAGAAGCTTGGCCTTACCCACAACACTGAGTAAGATTTTTCACCCATTCTGCTCCCCAAATCATCTCTGTGGGAGTATTTTTGAAGTGTAAAACCAGTCATCACAGACTGGTGCTTCTTGGTCATGTCTTTACTAAGTTTTCACTAGCATAAATACAGCTTCTGAAGTATACTTGGAAACTAAGTGAATATTCATGACAACATTTAAAAGGATGACTTATTTTTCTTCTGTTTTTTCTTTTTTGGTTTTTTTTTTTTTTTTTTTTGGTTGTTGTTTCTTATTAACTCGGCATAATTTTCTGTATTATGGAGGAGGAACTGGTGTTATAACATTTTCTAGTTAGAATGTGCTCAAGGATACTAGTAATATGCAGTTAGAGTTGACCCCAGAAATAAAATCTAAACAATATATATGTATATTTTTTCACTTCTGATAGCATAAATAATACTCAAAGATTCTAGTATTTTAACTTTTGCCATGTGATGTATTTATTTGCAAGTGTGACCTGAAGTTTTTTCTTTTATCTCAGGAGTCTTTACACAGTATTAGAAGAAATATGTTTTGTAGTGTTTGCTAATATTGTTAAAACTGTATTTTTTACTCTAATGTATTTTGATTACTGTTTGACTTGATTATGAACACTGACAAAGATGCCTAAATATAGAAAGTTTGGAAAAAAAGGAAAAGATACATGTTTCCATGAAGTAATTTTCTCATTTTTATGTCTAGCTGCATGGCATTTATGTCTTAATTAAATGTAAAAGAAAGAAAGGGAAAAAAAAAAAAAAAAGAAAGAAAGAAAAGAAAGAAAAGAAAAGAAAAGAAAATGAATGAATGGGACAAATAATCAAATTTGAAAATTCAACATTCGTATTCCTTAGTGTAGGCTTAAAATTTTCTTTCACAGACAGCCTGTCAATAAGCTTATTCACTGAAATATTTACAGACAGTTTGCAAAAGAGGATGTAAAACTCAGCTTAAGCACACTTCCATATCTTATTTAAGCAAGTATATAAAGACAGTCTTTTAGGTATTAACAAAGCTGTACAAGTCATTGACCTATATAATTCACAGAACAGTACCAAAGCAGCCTTCTGTCAGTGGCAGATACACTTGTCATTACACAGTCCATCACATCCTTAGCAAGTAGATCAGGCTCAGCCTATAGTAGGAATATCTGACAACAACAACCCTGTCATGCTAATTGCTAGAGCAAATTTTGAATTTTAGCTTTATATGGAGATAAAATATTTAAAGCAAATAACTTGGATAACCATGAGCTGGCAGTTTAGAATGCTTTAGGGAAGATAGATAGTGAAATTAATTTATGCTTTAAGAATATGAACAGCCAATCAGAAAATGTTCACGGTATAAGCTGTCTTAAAATATTTAAATTTAACTGTTAGACTGCCATAGGGTATTTTTTGCTAGGCCTATAAATAAGAAAACTACGGTAATATGCAATAATTAAATAATTAATTGTTTTACAATGTAGGAATTCTGTTATTCAAGATAAATTCATGTACTTGTATAGGAGGATATAAATAAAAGGTGTTGATAATGCAGACCAAATAAACAAACTAAGAAATTATCACCCAACTTATAACATTTCCCTTTTACGAATATTTGTTAGTTGTAGCAAAGAAATTGTGACTTCTTGGGAGCATTTTCAATATGATCACTCTATCATTAGGGATGCAAAAGACAGACAACCTTAATCTGAATGACTATCATGCCTGAGGGATTCTATGACTCAGTGATGGGACTACATAAGTTTTTCTTGCTTTGTCTTTTTGAATATCATTTTCCATAGTTGGATTCATGGTACTGGAGGAGATCACCTCTTTTCTTCCTTCAAGATAACGTTTCTGCTTTATCTTTTTCATGTAGAGATTTTAAATAACATATTTTTTGCTCCAGCATTTGTCTTTAAGAAAGTTTTCTGCAGATACACTTGTATAATTTTATCCATATATTGTAAGAAATAGTACATTGTCTCTGTATAAGATTTAAGCAATGCACTTTAATGAGTGTATAAGGAATCAAAGTGTTACCACGGATAGCAAAATTGGGAGGGCAAGAGTTCTTTTTATATTCCAGTATAGTCTTTGGAATAGAAAGTGTGTGAAACAATGGAGTGTGACTATTATTGGTGCAACCACTTCTAAAGAATTCTCGACAGAGAAACTCATGTATATCTGAGTTTTTAAATAATCTCAGTATTTCACGTTTGTCATGGTTTTATGATTTTTGGTTAATGGTATTCCACATCATAACATCAAGTAGTGCACTGGGAGTTAAAGTGTTAATGCTCCAGTTCTGGGTATCTGTCCAGAAGAGAACTACATTCCCCAGGGGTGCTTTGCGGTCAGAGAGGAGATATAACTCCTGGCATGGTCACCTGATTGTTTTTTTGTTTTTTTTTCTCTTCAGTGTTTTTCTCCAGCCTGACTGTGCACATCACTTCAGTATTAATGTAAGGCTTACAGCTTTCAGATATTCTCTCATTATATCTGAGTTATTAGCTTCAATTCTAATTATATTGTAGTGCTATCTTGCATTATGATACCATATTTAGTAAATTTATTTGTTTCTCCTCATATTGTTGCCAATGTTTTTAATTATTTTGGGGTCCCCTGTTTCCCTCCTCCAGAGGCGTGGATTTTGCAAAATCCCCCCACCCCACTAGTCACAGACTGGGCCGAACCAGCCTGTAAACTGTTGACAGCATTTCACTATGCGTTGGTGCAGTTTAGATTAACTAATGACAATCTCAAAATGACTGATTTTTTTTTCTTGTTTCATTACAAGTTTGTAATATTTTTTTCTTATATTCATGAAAAATATTTTACACATTCCAAATGAACATCTATAATTCTATTGCCTCATGGTCTACACGGTATTTTTCATTGAGCTGAAACTGCTTACTTATCTTGTATTTCTGAGAGCCTTAGTAAAGTGGATTTCTAGGATTCCTTCAGTCCTTTAACTGGACATTCATGTTATTTTTATCAGCTTGTTGACTTATTTTCTGCTGCTGCTGGGTTTTCAAGTAAATCTGCCTCAAATTAACTAGTCAACCTTCTTTCCACATCCCTTCACCATCTCATCATATTTTTTTTATTCTAATCAACTTTAGTTGAAAAGACGACATACAGATTATATGAACATGTAATTTTGCGCTTTGATTAATTCTCAAAAAAGAAGCTTTTAACCTGTTAGCATTTTGTCAGTTCGTATGAACAAATTCTTTGTTTCTAATCTTTAGTATGCATAGTTTGTATACCATCAATATGCAAAAACTAAAGGAAACTGAACACTACTGCAAAAGCAAACGTCCATAAAAGTCAGCATACAACTTTCATTTCCAATTAAGAAATTAGTCCTTGATAGGGCAAAGAAAACTTCTGAAAAAGCTGTTTTCTGGGGTATACTGACTCTTACATCAGAGGCAAGGACACAACGCTCTACACCTTTCTACTATATCCCCTCTGCTATTTCTACTTATCTACTCTTAGGTGAGTTTTTGTGGGGTTTTTTGTTGTTTTTTTTTTTTTATTTATTTTTCTTGCTAGTTCTCCCTAAAAAAGATTAACAGTTCTACTGTATACCTTGAAAAGTTTTTCCTTTGTTTCAGGTTTCATGACTCTATTACTGCTTTCTGAATGCTTAATGTAAGAATAAAAAACATCATATTAAAGAATGTATAGGCCTCTCTCAATTTAAATTGACATTTTTAAACTGTCACTTGATGGCCACATGGCAAACAATGAATGAAATTATAAAAAATAAAGAAAATTTATCAAAAAAAAAAAAACAACTATAAAAAAAATAATCCTACAATATAGTACTCTGACACATGGTGAACTGGGGAGGAGTAGCTGGAAAACTGCCTGATGGAAAGAGATCTTAGTGTCTTGATGGACAGTCAGCTGCATATGAGCCAGCAATGTGCCCAGGTGGCCAAGAAGACCAGTGGCATCTTGGCTTGCATCAGGAATGGTGTGGTGAGTAGGACTAGGGAAGTCATCGGCTGTACTCGGCATTAGTGAGGCCTCACTTTGAGTACTGTGTTCAGTTTTAGGCCCCTCAGTACAGAAGGACATTGAGGTGCTGGAGAAGGTCCAAAGAAGGGCAACAAGTTTTGTGAAGGGCTTGTAGAGTATGCCCTATGAGGAGAGGCTGAGAGAACTAGGGCTGTTTAGTCTGGGGAAAAGCAGGCTGAGGGAAGCCCTTATTGCTCTCTTCCAACATCTGAAAGGTGCTTACAGCGAGAGCAGGGTTGGTGTCCTCTTGCTGGTGACAGATGACAGGATGAGGGGAAATGGCCTCAAGCTATGCCAGGGTAAGCTGAGATTGGCTATCAGGAAAAACTTCTTTACAGTAAGAGTTGTTAAGCACTAGAATAGGCTCCCCAGGTAGGTGATTGACTCACCATCGCTGGATGTGTTTAAAAACTTTGCATGTGGTGCTCAGGGACATGATGTAGCGGAGCGTTGTTAGTTAGGGCGCTATGGTTAGGTCATGGTTGGACTCAATGATCTTTAAGGTCTTTTCCAACCTGAGTAATTCTGTGATTCTATGATTCCATGAAAAGTCATAGGGAAAGCAGAGAAGGGGACATGACTAGGAAGCATGATAATTGAGCTACTAATTTGGAAGAAAGGAAGTCCTTAATTCTGATTTCTGCTCCTACAACTGTTTGTTTCTCATTTCATAATATAAAAATATTAAAACAAGCAAACAAACAAAAACAAACAAACAAAAAAAACCCCAATCTTTCCTAAATGAAACTGTGGACTAAAGTCAGGGAATATCTTGTATTTATTCTTTCTCAACCTATCCATCTTAAATTCTTAGCTGCAGTGTCAAAGGCCTGTCAGAACTGGAGAGAGAGCTCCCTCACTTTTCACTGCTTAACTTACTCTCCTGAGTGTTTGAACTGCTGAAGGCTGAGGAATTCATGGAATTAAGATCTGTTACATCTTGAACGTGTGCTC
Organism: Coturnix japonica; assembly: GCF_054131305.1. NCBI lineage: Eukaryota > Metazoa > Chordata > Aves > Galliformes > Phasianidae > Coturnix > Coturnix japonica. The sequence continues at coordinate 145,174,861 of NC_140663.1, forward strand.
TAGGCTATTCTGTATAAGGTGGACAACACTGGCACTTCTAGGTCTGTTTAAAAGGGAGTATAGGATGAAAAGATCCAAATCCCCACACAGAGAAAGGTTGTCAGTCTAAATAGAAGAAATTTTCACCCTATGAATCCCCATCTGAAAGAACTGGTGAATTTTGGGCAGTGAAGGAAATATATGAGTTCTCCTACTGTTTCTGCTGGCTAATTTTTGTATCTCCATGCTTAAATTCTAAATTAAAAATCTTAGTAACAATACATATATTGTAGTAACTAAAATTCTAACCAAAAGTATTTAATTCTTTCCACAAACTGAAGATGGAAGATTGGCATCTAATGAGAAATTAAATATTTTGTTCTGGGAGCCAATGCCTCTGACTCCTTCAGAGGGTAATTCACCTTACTAATAGATTTTAATATTTTTAATGAAATTCACTGTTTACAAACAATTCTCTTTAGGAACTGTAGAGAAAATTCATCACATCACTGAAGTAATGACAAGTCATGATTTGTTAAAGACAAGATTATATGAAATATTTCTGAACAGAGCGTACAAAGGAAATGCTGAAATTCACATTTTACTACAAATTAATAAAAAGGACTAGAGATTACTTTTCATATCAAAGTCATGTCTGTTTTGTAATTTCAATCAAAACATTATCTCTAAGTTTTAGGCAAAATTATATGAAGAGCCAGATCTCATGAGTCATTGGCTTTCAACATTAAGACCTCCTTTATCCTCCAGTTGTTGGTTTAGAATTTGCTTGCTATTGCTACTGTTAAAATTATTTTCATAGTTCTGTGCTCAAGTATAAGAAAATGAATTAACATGAACAAAATAAAATTAGTCTTTAATACAAACAGCACAAAACCATGACAACAATGTTGTGTCAGCACCAAGTACTCAATGTGTGTTAGACACTCATTTTCAATTTTTCCTACAATTATAAAAATATCTTGTTAACCAAATGAAAGATACATGCTAAAATGATAATCTGATTATCAAAATCACTTATATTATGTAAAATATAAATCAATTTTATATAACCAGTATAGAGAGATACAGTTGTAGTTAATAGTTGAAAGGGGAGAGATCATATTTAATGTCAGTCATTTAGTGCATTCGCAGAATCACAGAATGATAGAATCACAGAGGTTGGAAAAGAGCTAGAAAGATCATCCAGTCCAACCATTCACCTATTACTAATAGCTCCCACTAAACCATGTCCCTCAACACAGTATCCAAACATTCCTTGAACACCCCCAGAATCGGTGACTCCACCACCTCCCTGGGCAGTCCATTCCAGTGCTTGACCACCCTTTCTGAGAAGTAATACTTCCTAATGTCCAGCCTGAATCTCCCCTGCTGTAGCTTGAAACCATTTCCTCTGGTCCTATCACTAATGACACGAGGGAAGAGGCTAACCCCCTGCTCACTACAACCTCCCTTCAGGAAGTTATAGAGAGCAGTAATGTCTCCCCTGAGCCTCCTCTTCTCCAGGATGAACATTTCCAGCTCCTTCAGCCTCTCCTCATATGGCCTGTGATCCAGACCCCTCACCAGCTTTGTTGCCCTCCTTTGAACATGTTCCAGGGCCTTAATGTCATTCTTGCAGTGAGGGGCCCAAAACTGGACACAGTACTCAAGATGTGCCCTCACCAGTGCTGAGTACAGGGGGTCTACATCAGTTCTCATTTTTCAGCTGAAGTGAATATAAAGGTACAACAAAGACAATACCAAAGGCAGCCTGGCCAAATTATGAGTGGTACTGTAACAGCTTATCAATGCCTTCACTCCAGCAGGAAACCTCAGAGAGTTTTGAGAGATAATATAATCTATTTCATTTTAAAATACAAAGAAAATATTCAAATATAATTTTTGAAGCTTAAGTGTACAGTTTGCAGTAAAAACAACTTCAGATACAGTCTTTTTTAATATAAGTCTATCTATTCTGCTGAAGAAATCATTCTGTAGGTATCACTCTCAGATAACTGCTACCTGCTTCTAAAAACCTTTATTCAAGATGAGTATATACAAATTGCTGGAACTAAGAGTTTATTGAATAGAATCAGAGTAAAGGCAGCCCTCTATTCATGAACATTTAAAACATTAAAAGGGGGGGTGGGGAGGGGGTGGGGAAAGTAAGTATACATGTAAGTATGGAGGTACACTTATAACATGAGAAAAGAAAACACCAGTTTTGCAGGTTTGTTGGTTAGTTTGAATGGATCACTGCTGACTGGAGATTGAGTTTTTGTAGACATGGTCAGCCAGTAAGTCAGAGGAAACAGAAGAGTTCATGTCTGGCATGGTATCATCTCCTGGTAAGAAGCCATCAAACAATAACAGTGGCAATCACAGGAGCAGCAGGAGTTTAAATCAAATCCTAACAGCAATCTGTAGATGGTGATCACCCCTGTGGATTCTTCCACAGATGAACATCTGGTAAATTATCAAAGATATCCTTCTTCTGAGGCCACTAACACCACCTAGACTTTCACCCACCTTGAAAAATTTCAACTGAACAGCAAGAATTTGGCAGAGATATAAATAAATTGAGAACAGTGGCTAAAAAAGTGGTAAAGCAACCATCCTCACATGATCCACAGGTTCACCAGCATATATGGATCCTAAATTTTCTCTTTCAAAAGAATTGTATGCCATATTCTTTTAATAAAGTTTTGTTTGTTTGCTTGTTTTAGTTTTTTCTTGTTGCTGTTAGGGAAAAAAAAAAAAAAAGGGGGGGGGGGGGGGGGGGGCTTGATTCTGCCATCTTTGTCCAATTCTGCACCTGCATATTTCCAGTGGAATATGCAAAGTATATTCCCTAAGGTAAATGAAGTTTGAAATTGGAATCAGTTCCTACCTTCAAATAATGTTTCTGATCCCAGGAACAGAAATGAATCACTCCTGATACTTCAAATGGGTAAAATGAACTAGGAAAGGTACATGTCTTGTGCTCAGACAACTAATCTACAGATGATATCTCTATTTAATGTGTACTTTTGAGCTGATTGTCTAGACTTGTGCTCAGTCTAGACTAGTGCTTAGTAAAGGAATGCTCCAGCTCGAGTTACTATCATATTTAATTTTAAATCTGGATCTAAAATCTCTCAGCTGACCCCTGGAGAATTCTGTTTCTCTTCACAAATTATAAAGAGAGCTCAGTTTATTTGCATTAATGACATTATCCATATACAACATTTATAAAATAATTTGTAATGAGCCACATCCTAAATTTCATCAGAAGGTGGCCAGCAGGGACAGAGAGATGATTGTCCCTCTCTACTCTGCCTCTCTCTTCTCTCTTCTCTTAGTTCAAAACTCTCCAATTGTAAGTTCCTTCCTTCCTTCCTTCCTTATTAAAATACTACCCATTCCAAAAACACTGTTACATTTTAAGTTTCTTTCCTGCCTTCATTGTCCATACAACATTATGTGATGCTTTAATCTCTTTGAGGATCTCTTATGCTCTTCTTTTTACTATGACATTTTCTCAAATTTACCATTTCTTCAAGTTCAGGCTGAGTTGCAGATGGCTTTGCAATTAAATGATTACTCATCCAAATACAGAATCTTAAAATAAGCTGACGTTTGTCAACTAATCAGTCAAACAGAACAATCTAAATTTAGTTACACAGTTTCTAAATCTACTACTCTTTACCACAAAAAGAAGTGTAGGAATAAATTAGTCCAAACTGAATGCTAATCTGTGCTTTCATGCAGAAAGAAATATCTTAGGATTTCACAATTATTATCTCCTATTTTCATTGTCTGCACAAAACACCAATTCTATAGGGAAGGTAAGAGATTTGTTCTGTCTTCTGTCCTCTGTACTTCAAGAAAATAGAAAGAAATATATCTGTCACAAAGCATTACTTGGCTAAAGATATGACTCTTGTTGTCCGTTATGGCTCAGAGGAATCCAAAGTTTTAGATCTTTAAAATGTTTATCCAGTTAGAAACATGTCACCATTTTAGGACTATATTCCAGTTGTCTTTTCCTTGTAAGAAACAGGAATATTTCAAATAAAATAGCATTGTACACATGTAGAACATAAGGCAAACACATGTAGAACATAAGACAAATATATTAGTTCTTCATTAAGGACTTAACAAAGTTTACTATAATAAATGGGGGAAAACAAAGTGCTAGAAAAATCCTCATTTAGCTTGATATACATACATATATATCATATATGTGTGTGTGTATATATATATATATGTGTGTGTGTATGTGTATATATATATATATATATATATACACACACAAATATATACAGTACCTGATTAAGTGGTTGGCAACACTGTCTATGGAGAGTTGGAACTAGATGATCTTTAAGGTCCTTTAAAGTCCAAGCCATTCTATGATTCCATGATACATGTGATTATGAGTAAACTGAAATCTAATATATACTTGATCTGTGATAATGCTTGACTTAAATGATCATGCTACTGTCATTCAAATGATACACAAAATTCATGTACTGTATTTTAAATTGATTAAAAATTCCAAACTGAGTTTTCCTAAATTTTATCCTGTTAAAACATAGCTACCTAGAAAGTTTTCATCAAATCAGCAATTTCTGTTTTATTCACATAGTAGTTTGTGTTTTTCCCAGTGTTAGCTCAGTCTTTAGAAATTCTACTGAGAAAAGTTTTGCAAAGTTTTTGCAAGAGATTTGTAATTGACAAAAGATTCATTTAGTTGGACAACCAAAAACTATAAAACATCTACACTATTGAATGCTTTCAGTCTTTTGAAAGTTGGATAATAATGTTTTCAAATCATCACATTGAATTATAAATCACTGGACTGCCCATGTCATTGTTTTATGTTGCGTAGTCACTTTTGAATAATCTGCTACTGACTACTAGATTAAAGAACACTGCATAATGTTAATGGTTATCTCTTTCAAACTCTCTGTGTTGTTTAACCGGTGATGTGTTCTTTCCTGAACACTAGAAGAATTATTAATCCATTCCATTTCATTATCTATAAATCTTCACATGATTGCTTTCTTAAAAGTCTTCACATCAGATGTGTAAAAAAAGACTCAATATATACATCTTCAGTGGTTTGCTGAGTTTAAATAAATTAAATAAAAAGTAAATTTGAATATATATTTTATACTTGTATAATATTTAAATAAATACTAGATGTATTATGTATTTATATATATATGTGCTCTTTTATGATATTAGGTAACAACCATGCCAGATGTATCCTGCTCATGAATTCCCAAGATCAAACACTATGCAGTATAATAAACAATTAAAAAAACAGTATCCATTTTTAAGCCATTCATATTATACCTTTTGCTAGCACCCAATTCAACGACTTTTCCTCTTGGAGAAAGATTTTATGGTTTCAGCTGGGATGGAATTTTTTTCTTTAGAGTATTTGGTATGATGTTATGTTTTTCATTCCAATGAGAAAAACCATGTTGATAACACACTGATGTTTATTGTTTCTGCCAAGGCCATTGTCAGCAAAGGCCCAAGGAGCTGGGAGGAGCTGGAAGAGAACAAAATTAGGACATCTGACTTAAACTGGTCAAAGAGGTTTTCCATATCATATGGAATCATGTGCAAGGAGTTTTGAAAAAGGTGAGAGTTCATCCCTCTCCTGCTGCTTGGGAGCATAGGTTGGAAGGTGGTGAACAATTGTTTGTGCAAATGTTAGATACATTCATATACGTATACAGGTATTTAAATACACATATAGTCATAACTGTTATCCTTTTCTTTGTCTTAATAAATAGTTTTGTCTCAACACATGAGTTCTACTTTGTTTTATTCTCCCTATTCTCTCTCTCATCCCACTGGGAAGGGAAGGAGCAAGCAAACAACTGTGTGGTGGTCAGCCATCTTCTGAGTTAAACCCCAAAATCCATACATGACAGTGAGTCTGAATCATTTACTGATCCAGTGAAAAATATCAACGGTGATCTGCAAGCTTAGTTTTTGTTTGGCTTACTACTGCATTTTTGCTACCAGGCTTTCTGTGGCACTCTTTCAAGGCAGATAAATTTTGAATGTAAAATAAATTTTGAATATAAAGAAACTGAATAGCCAGTCATTGTCTTGAATCAATAATTTGCTGCACTGACAATGTACAAAAGAATAACAACACATACAAAATCAGTTGTTCACAATTACTACCATAATTACTGGACATTACACATAATTTATGACAATAAATAATAAATTACACATATAATAATATAAGACTAATATAAGAATAACATAAGAATAAATAATAAATTATACATAATTTGGAACCAAACCTGTTTTTAAATTGTGGTTGTGTAGTATGCCAGTTCTCCTAAGGTAAAAAGCTTAATTCCCACCACTTCTAAAGGGAGAAAAACAGGAATATTGAAATGCTAATGGAAGGATAATACATTCATCTAGCTTAAGTAAAAAAAAAAAAAGAACGATTGATGCATATTCCCAATCCGTAATAATAATTAATAATTTCAAAATGTCAGAAGAGACTACAGAAAATACCTCTGAAACTACCATACATTAGTAAACATGTATGTTGCAAATTTAGAATACATTTTTTTGTTCACTGAGGCCTCCATCAATATTCATTATTAATTTTATATAGCTTTTAATTAGGGTAAAACAATTGAAGAATAAGCAAAACTGTAAAACTCTAAATATTAAGTATATATTTAATATATAGTCAGATTAATAATTGCTTGTTACAATTTTTATTTCCTTTTCATAAAAAAAGAAAAGTTTATATTCTATTCTTGGGTCATTTAACAAATCAGCATAAACCCATTTATATTTTTCAAGTGCATTAGTTATAGATAATGATTAAATCCACTGTTTCATATTAGAAGAATTTTATAAAGGCTGCTTGGCTGCAATATAAACAGGGGGGGAAAAAAAAAAAAAAAAGTGATGTTCCATATTTTTATGTATTTTTAGGTACTTCAATTATGCAAGTATTTTTGAGATGAAGTCTGAGTGTTTATGTAAATAATATATTTTAAGTGAGTGGTCTCAGTGTAATGCAACATAACATAATCACTTATTTTTGCAACTCTCATTGAAATTGTCAGCAACTCTAATTTACTCAATGGCAATTCATAAATTTGTCTGCAATACTGTAAGTAATTTTGCATATCAATTATGCTGCATTCCACAGGATATATATTAAAAAAAAAAAAAAAAAAGTGTTGGTAATATGTTGATAACTTTCCTTTAAAATCAGAGATTATTCTCAAATCTACCAAGGGTAAAAATTTATCAACTATGTTTTGCTATGGTTATTGCTCCAGTTGTTTTGGATTTTGTAATTTAATGTAACAGTTATCAATGAAATATGTTTTTCATCATATTGAAAACTTACATCTGTTATGAACAAATGCAGTTTTGACAAATAAGACTTTTATATATTTTAAAAATATATTCCTAAGAAGTCTCCTTATTTTTGCACATCTTTATGAAACTTTGAAAATTAGAAAAAAAAAAAAAAGAAAATAAAGGTTCCTTTATAAAAAAAAAAAAAAAAAATCTGTCAGAAATAATAGTGATAAAATTGCCTTTAAGTAGGTGTTTCAAAATACTCTGACAGGTTTTCTCTAATGTACAACTTTTCAAACAATTAGCAGGTATAAAGTGGTCTTTTTGTGTTAAATCTGGTATTTAAGAAAATCCTTTAATTCTTCTTTTAATGCTAAGGACATTAAAATGGAGAAATCTGAGTAGCTGCAAACTACTGGCTTAATTTCATCCACTTTAAACTACAGATTTTTTTGTTCTTTCACTGTCATTTTCATTTAAATAATCTGACCTTCAAACTCAGGTATTCTGTATGTATTTTTACCAAGCAAGGTTTTACATTTTTGGAGACTGTGTAAGAAGATTGCATAGATTACCTGTTCCCCACATCCAAATTAATGTCACATCTGTAACCGTGGTATGCCCTCCTGTCATCAAACACAATAAGGCCAAGACTGGGAAATTAGTTAGTATTAGCATATAGACCTTCTGCTAGGAAAAGGAAGCTTCCTACTAGGAGCTGAGCACTCAGCTGGGCTTGTCAACTCAAAGCTACCACTGGCCTCATTATCTATCTCATTTGTCTTAGTTAGTCTAAATTGGCAGTTATTCCTCATTGTGTTTGTTTTTACAAATGACCATAACTCCAGGACTTTTTTTCCTGAAATTTAATGGAGAATTTAACTCCCTAGGATTTATTTCTCAGGGAATTCGAAAATATATCCTTTCCTCAGCTGACATAGTTCAATGTAGTGTAAATTTGTGGAAACTGAGGTTATGAAACTGAGTGTGGAATACATTTATCTTGTCTCTGTTGGAAATTTTTTTAAGTAATGTCAACATGTCTTTCAAGGAAATATTTTGGAAACCATAACAAGATCAACAACAACAACAACAACAAAAAATTCACACAGTCATGAGGATGTATGTACATCCATTTAACAATGCCAACAAGAATAGGCAGGCAGGAAGGTTATACGTCTCATTAAATAATACCACATTGTACACTGAGCCACCAAATGACAATGACAGAATTTTTCAGTTAACCATCACAGAATGCCTTTGCACAAAAGAAAGGTATAAATGTTACATAATATGCTTTTATGCATAGTGATATCTGGCATTGCAATCTCATTTCAACTCATGCTCTGAAAACGACATTTCTAGAGCCTATTTTAAGTACTAAGAACAGTTTTCTGGCACAAGAAAAAATCTTTTTCCCTTTTTCATATTTGCACATTATTCAGAAGGACGGAGTTTATATATTAAAAAAACAAAACAAAAAAAAACAAAAAAAAAACACTTTTGGCCCATTATTTGAAGCAGTTATACAAACACAAATGAAAATGATTATGCAGAATAGAACTTATTAACTAAATATTTTCTGAAATATTTTAATATTTTCAATGGTATAAACTGTTTTACAGAAAGAAGTTTATTTATCTCTTATAAAATACTGTGGCTTTATTGCATTTCACTTGCATTTCACTATGCTGCCTAAGAACTAAATTGTAGAACTGTGAATAAAGTTTTATTCTCTTTTTCATCCAGTGAGTGAATAACATAGCATATATAAAAAGACTGCAATGTACAGTTGCCCTTTCCAGGTAGAGTAGCCTAATAATGTTGTGAAATCAGGCTATAGTTTGCATATTCCCATCACGTATCTATTAGATTTTTGGATGAATAACTGGAAGATCCAGAAGCAGGGAGGATCCTAGTCATTTTTCCTTAATGTCAGTTGGCAATATAAGTTTTTTGAACTTGAAAAGGTCTTCCTGTTTATGTATTTCTCTTTATTATGCATTTCTTACATTTTGTCAAGTTCTTAGCTGGTGTCTTCAAATGTTACCAATCATGAAAGACTTAATCATATTAAGGTGTATTAGGCATGATGTCTGATTATCTATATACACAGTTCATCCTTCAATACAGGTATATTTTGCCTATCTTATAAAGAAACTGGGGTTCAGTCTAAGAGATCCTTGACTATTCACAAAGAAATTTGGTAAGTATGCAAAAGCAAAAAGGAGACTAGAGCAAGAGACCAGAGAACATCTACGTCTGGAAGGAGGAAACATAAGCCATCTAATGACTAGATGATGGGAAGAAAGAAAATATATTTCAGATTCTCCTGTCAACCTTTAAAATGTTTTGGATGTTCTGAAAGCTGCTAACAAATTGAGTTTCTATTCAATTTAATGACTCTTTATGTTGTTTTAATAATAATAATTCTTTAATATTATTTAGATATTCTTTATTTCATGGATTAATTATGTTACTAAGTAACACTAGCATACAAATTACACAAAGCATGTTATTAGAAAGGTATGCATGTTCTATTGTCACTGTTATACACTGTTAAACAGTTCTGTATTCTGTTTCTTCTCTAATCACCGAATAACTAAAAACAATGACATAAAACTGAAGACTGAGATGAAGTGTTTAATTTTTTTAGTGTTTTATCAAGTTAGTTATTAAAAAATTAGTTCATTATAATTGGCACTGTCTTGATTTTTTCACTAATTTTTCAGAAACCACATATGTTTTATAAAATTCAGCTTTCTCTCATGATCAGACAAGCATGGTAAGACTCATTATGAAGCCTGCTCTGAGAGTAATGTCTCCTATATTTACTACGTTGTCCCACAATGTCAGAAGCAGATGCTGGTGAAGTGTCAGTGGCCATGTGACAGGAGATATCAGAAGGGCAGCCTGCCCAAATGGTATTTGACATGGAAGTGCATATGAAGTAAAGTGTGTCACTGAATTCACCCATGCAGAAAAATGACACACTGACAGTCACGGATACTTACTGAAAGTTTATGGAGACCCAACATGAGCACAGTGAGGCAGTGAGTGCTGCATTTCAGTAGTGGTAACAGCTACGTGAAAGACAAACCACATTCTGGACAGACATGCACAGCTGTCACAAAACAAAATGAAGAGTATCTCAAACAGATAATCTGTGCAAATTGGCAGATTATGACCAGGGATTTGTGTGTGGAGCTGGATATTGAATAAAATGTTTGTGATGCAAGTCTCAGAAGTTAAAGGATATGGACTGGATAGGGAAGGGTTGCTCCTTCTGGATTTCCTGGAACCAAGACAAACCATCACCTCTAACTGCTGCATAATATGTTGACTAAGAATAAGGCTCAAACTTCCAGGTCAGAGAAGACAACCCTTCTCTTGCAGCAGGCCCCATTCCAGTTTGAAGACCATGGAGCACGATGCCAATTTTGGCTGGACTCTTCTACTACATTCACTATATATTATGAATTTCATCACTACAGAATCATGATAGAATCATTTGAATCTTTAAGGGACCCTTAAAGATCATCTAATCCAAGTCCTTTGCAATGAACAGGGACATCTACAGCCAGTTACTTTCTGACTTCCATCTGTTCAAGACACTGAAAAACTGACAGCACGGGCAACATTTTCCTAGCACAATGACATCATAAAGCTATAAAAGAGAGGGTCACCTCTGTTGGTTCAGATTTATTTGAATACAGAATCTTGTTCATTGTTGGTGAAAATGCATTAATAACGGTAATGACTATGTTGAAAAACAGTGTTTTGTAGTTGTTTTTATTCTATCAAATAGTGCTATTTTTTCAATTTGTTGTAGCTTTCATGGAAATAAATAGGAAGCATTACTTTTGAAGTGACCTATGAACATCATTTCTTTATTAAAATATTCCTCTAACTTAATGAACAAAGCTAGAAAATTGTGACAGTTTAAGGACATTTGTGATAGATCTCCTAGGTGGAAAAAACTTGATTATTTTTAACACCATTTTCACTGATCCAGAAGTCTCTCATTTGAGAGAGAGAAAACACAAAACAAAACAAAACAAACAAACAAACAAAAAAAACAAAACACAAGAGAGCCTCATACCAGGAGAAGGCTTACAGCTCTCTGTAAGGCTTACACCTTACAGAAGGCTTGCAGCTATCTCAACTGTGAGTTGATTAGAGCTGGTAGAGCTAGTTCCTTGAATTTCCTGAATTCTTCTCTCCATATATTTAGTGTTGAAGTTTCAGTGAAAGTCTTCTTCCTATCACCAAAGTTTTTAAACTCAATTAATTCATGGTCCTTGTGGCAAAGATGACAGACAGTCATCGTGTCACTGACAACACCCTCCCTGTTTGCAAACAACAAATGCTAAATTTAGTACCTATACCAGGATCAGTGTGCCTACAGAATTTCATGGACTTGTTTTTATTGTCTAGTATGATAATCACTGGGATGTTAAAGTCACTTTACAGGGGCAGCTAATGTAGAGATATATCTCAATTCCTTACAGAATTGGTGGTCATTAGTAGACTCCTACATTTGTTTCTCACTTAATCCTTAACCAGAAGGTCTCAACTGTGCCATCAGCAACTCCAAACAAAAGCCCATCTCTCATGCATAGCTTCACATCTCTGCCTCTCCTGCCCTGAGAGAGTTTCAAGGATTGCCTTCTTCCCAGAATCATAAACTTATTAAGGTTGGAAAATAACATTAAGATCATCTAGTCCAACTATCAACCCATCACCAGCATGTCAACTTAACTATGTCCCACTAAACTATAATGAAGGCTGGTCCATGTCAATGAGCAGGAAGTGATGGAAAGGCAAAAGAACCTGCATAAACGAACAAGTGCTTGATTAAGATCAAATAAAAGAAGGAATAATTCAAGGGGTATAAGCAGATACCTGAGGAATTTGTCATTGCTCAAACTTTAACAGGCTGCTATATACAGCTTGGACTCCATGGGCACTCAAAGTTGCTGGAACACCATTCATTATAAGCTTTAGAAAAAGTTCTGAGGGAATATGAGCTCAGAATGTAATTAAGTTAGTAAATAAACAGGCTTGAAAGAATATCTGTTGACCTGAGAATCTCTCCTGGATCACAATTTAGGATTAAGTTAGGAATAACTGTCGTTAACTTTAAGATTTAGCTGGTAATATTAAGTACTTCTGTTTTTTTCTATTATCTGCCAGCTACTAAATATTTATTATGTGGCAGATGCACAGCACTAGCACTGAGCACTTCTAAGGTTTAGAGAATCCAAAACACTTCCTTTTTTTTTCTGCAAACCATAGAATCACAGAATTGTAGCACCACAAGGTTGGAAAGGACCTACAAGATCATCTAGTCCAACCGTCCTCCCATTAGCTTTGCTACCACAAACTACTAAACCATGTCTCATAGCTCCTCATGCAGATCACAGAATCACAGAATCACAGAATTGTAGGGGTTGGAAGGGACCTCTAGAGATCATCGAGTCCAACCCCCCTGCCAAAGCAGGCTCCCTACACCATGTCACACAGGTAGGCGTTCAGGCGGGTCTTAAATATCTCCAGAGAAGGAGACTCCACCACCTCTCTGGGCAGCCTGTTCCAGTGCTCCGTCACCCTCACTGTAAAGAAGTTCTTCCGCATATTCGTGCAGAACTTCCTATGCTGTACTTTCATCCCATTACCCCTAGTCCTATCCCCGTGCACTACTGAAAAGAAACCAGCCTCACCACTATGGCTCCCACATCTCAGATATTTATAAACCTGGATCAAGTCCCCTCTCAGCCTTCTTTTCTCAAGGCTAAACAGACCCAGTTCCCTAAGTCTCTCCTCATACGGGAGATGCTCCAGGCCCTTCACCATCTTAGTGGCCCTCTGCTGGACTCTTTCCAAGAGATCCCTGTCTTTTTTGTACTGGGGAGCCCAGAACTGGACACAGTATTCCAGATGAGGCCTCACCAGGGCAGAGTAGAGGGGGAGGATCACCTTTTTTGACCTGCTGGACACACTCTTTTTAATACACCCCAGTATGCCATTGGCTTTTTTGGCTACAAGGGCACACTGCTGGCTCATGGTCAATCTGTCATCCACCAGGACGCCCAGGTCCCTCTCAGCAGAGCTCCTCTTCAGCAGGTCTTCCCCAGCCTGTACTGGTGCATGCAATTATTTCTACCCAGGTGCAATACTACACTTGCTTTTGTTAAACCTCATCCGGTTTCTTACTGCCCAGCTCTCCAGCCTGTCCAGGTCTCGCTGAATGGCAGCACAGCCTTCAGGCGTGTCAGCCAATCCTCCCAACTTTGTGTCATCAGCAAACTTGCTGAGGGTGGTCACTATCCCCTCATCAAGGTTGTTGATGAAGATGTTGAACAAGACCAGACCCAGTACAGACCCCTGGGGGATGCCACTAGTTACAGACCTCCAGCCAGACACCGCACCGCCAACGACAACCCTCTGCACTCTGCCACTCAGCCAGTTCTCAACCCACTTCACCGTCCACTCATCTATCCCATACTTCCTCAGCTTTGTTATAAGGATGTCATGGGGGACAGTATCAAAAGCCTTACTGAAATCAAGGTAGACTACATCTACCTCCCTCCCCCTGTCCACCCAGCTAGTGACATCTTCATAAAAGGCCACCAGGTTGGTCGAGCACGACCTCCCCTTGGTGAGCCCATGCTGGGTACTCCTGATAACCTCCTTATCACCCAGTCATCTGGAGATGGCATCCAGCACAAGCTGTTCCATCACCTTCCCTGGGACAGAGGTGAGGCTGACTGGCCTATAGTTATCCGGGTCTTCCTTCTTGCCCTTTTTGAAGACTGGAGTGACATTGGCCGTCCTCCAGTCTTCAGGCACCTCCCCAATTCTCCAAGACCTCTGAAAGATTACAGAGAGCGGCTCAGCAATGACCTCTGCCAGCTCTCTCAGCACCTGCGGATGCACCCCATCAGGTCCCATGGATTTATGGACCTTAATGTTTCCTAGGCACTCACGGACCACCTCTTCCCTGATTAAAGGGAAATCTCCCATTCCCCGGACTCTCTCATCAACCTCCAGGGTCCGGGATTCCTGAGGGAGAGCCCTTTCAGCAAAGACAGAAGCGAAGAAGGCATTCAGTATTTCCACCTTCTCAGCATCCCCTGTTACCAGAGCGCCCCCCTCACTTAGTATGGGGCCCACATTCTCCCTAGCCTTCCTTTTGCTGTTAACGTATTTTAAAAAGCCTTTTTTATTATTCTTTATCTCCTAAGCTAGATTCAGCTCCAGGTGGGCTTTGGCCTTCCTGGTCGCATCTCTGCAGTCCCTGACTACATTCTTGTATTGTTCCCAAGTGGTCAGACCCTTTTTCCACATATCATGTACTTTCTTCTTTCCATGGAGCTTGCACATGAGCTCCTTACTCATCCACACAGGTCTCCTTGCACCTTTTCCCGATTTCTTAGTCACAGGGACGCACCGATCCTGAGCTTGGAAGAAGAGCCTTTTAAATGCTAACCAGCTCTCACAGGCCCCCTTGCCTTCTAGCACCCTGGCCCATGGGATAGCCCCAAGTAGGTCCCGAAGGAGATCAAATTTGGCTCTCCTAAAGTCCAGGGTAGCAATCCTACTTTTTGCTTTGCTTCCTCCACTCAGGATCTCGAACTCCACCATCTCATGGTCACTACATCCCAAGCTGCCCCCAACTTTTACTTCCTTAACAAGTCCTTCCTTATTGGTGAGAATAAGGTCCAGCAACACCCCACCCCGCATCTGTTCCTCTACCACCTGTATCAGGAAGTTATCTTCAATGCACTGCAAGAATTGTCTGGACCGCACATGCCTGGCCATGTTGGTCGTCCAGCAAATATCTGGATAATTGAAATCCCCCATAAGTAACAGTGCCTGGGAGCGTGCCACTACTTCCAGTTGCTTATGGAAGGCCTCATCAACCTCCTCCTCCTGATCAGGAGGCCTGTAGTACACACCCACAACAGTGTCCCCTTTGCCAGCCTGGCCCTTGATTCTCACCCACAAGCTCTCGACTTCTACATTACTCTCCCCCAGGTGGAGTTCAATACATTCTAGCTGCTCTCTCACATAAAGAGCAACTCCACCACCCCGCCTTGCCAGCCAATCTTTCCTAAAAAGCACATAGCCCTCCATGACAGCATTCCAGTCATGTGAGCTGTCCCACCACGTCTCCGTGATCACAATGAGATCATGGCCACGTGACCGCACGCAGAACTCCAATTCTTCCTGTTTATTCCCCATGCTTTGCGTATTGGTATACAGGCACTTGAGAGAGGCAGCATCTCCCCACCCCTCTCCATGCCTTTTAACTCCATTGTCTGCACCCAGCGAGCTCTGCTTTAAGTCTTGAATTGCCGCCTCAGACCCAGCGGCCCTCGTTTTGTCCCCTTCCCCCATCCTACCTAGTTTAAACACCTGTCCTGACAGTTCCTCAGCTAGAATCCTCTTACCCCTTTGAGACAGGCCGCTTCCATCTGCAGCTGTCATGCCAGGAGTCGAATAAATTGCCCCATGATCAAAAAAAACCAAGACTCCTATGTCTGCACCAACTCTTGATGCCCCTTGAACACCTTTCTGCTCCTGCTGGCCACATTACTTCTAATACAGGACAGAATGCTGTTGACCTTCTTTGCCATCTGGGCATGCTGTTGGCTCATGTTCAGCCAAACATCAACCAACACCTCCAGGTCCCTTACCTCTTCACAGTCATCCAGCCACTCATCTCCAAGCCTTTAGCACTGCATGGGGTTATTGTGGCCAAAGTGCAGGACCCGGCATTCAGCATTGTTCAACATCATCCCATTCACCTCAGCCCAGTGGTCCAACTTTTCTAGATCCCTCTGAAGGGCCTCCCTACCCTCAGACAGATCAACACCACCTCCCATCTTGTTATCATAAATCATTCTGTGCCCATCACTTCATTGACCAAAATGAGCACTTCAGTATACCAAGGCCCTAACAAGCACTAACACAAACAGAATATGTCTCTCAAAAATAGAGAGGAACTGAATGAATAGTTATACCTCTTAAGCAACTGTTGAACTGAACTCAGAGGGTCTATGTCTGCCCTCAGGTACACATTAAACCTCCACTGAGTCTATACCTGCAATAGATGCCAAAGACAAAATAGTAGAAGTAGCATTGCAGTTTCCACATTGATCATATGTCTTATCACTGCCTAAAGGAAACACATTTAAGGATTACAATTGTGCGTAATGAATCTTTGTGCCCTCTGAGTGTACTGCCAAAACCAAATGTTCCTGGTGATATAAACATCTAAAAAAAGAATCTGATACTAAAATAGTGTCACCCCTTTGTTTCACACAAAAGGAAATAGCTATCCAATGACAAAGATTTGTAGTCAACAGATAATGCAAAGTTTTAATTTCTTATGTCTCGGTTTCCAATATAGAATCATATAATTACAGAACTGTAGAATCACAAGGTTGGAAAGGACCTACAAGATCATCTAGTCCAACTGTCCTTCCATTACCTTTGCTACCACAAGACATTAAACCATATCTTGTAGCTCCTCATCCTCTTGAACACTGACAGAGATGGTGACTCTACCACCTCTCTGAGCAGGCCTTTCCAGTGCCTGACCACTCTCTGGGAGACAAAGATTTTTCTTATGTCTGATCTAAACCTTTTCAGACACAATTTGCAGCCATTTCCTCGGCTCCTGTTTGTTGCCTGAGCCTCCTCTTCTCTGGACTAAACAAACCCAGCTCCCTCAGCTGCTCCTCATAGGACTCGTGCTCCAGACCTCTCACCGGTTTTGTTGCTCTTCTCTGGACATGTTCCAGGGTCTCAGTGTCTTTCTTGTAGTGAGGATCCTAAAAGTGAACACAGCACTCGAGATGCAGCCTCACCAGTGCTGAGTACAGGGGGATGATTACTTCTCTGCTCCTGCTAGCCACACTATTTCTAATACCAGCCAGGATTCTGTTGGCCTTCTTGGCCACCTAGACACACAGTCAGCTCATGTTCA
The DNA here is from genome assembly GCF_054131305.1 of Coturnix japonica. Taxonomy (NCBI): domain Eukaryota; kingdom Metazoa; phylum Chordata; class Aves; order Galliformes; family Phasianidae; genus Coturnix; species Coturnix japonica. The sequence continues at coordinate 145,192,184 of NC_140663.1, forward strand.
GCCAGGTATCAGCCAACACCCCCAAGTCCCTTTCCTCTTCACAGTCATCAAGCCACTCTGCCCCAAGCCTCTAGCGCTGCATAGGTTTTCTGTGGCCAAAGTGTAGGATCCAGCACTTGATTTTGTTGAATCTAATCCTCTTCACCTCACCCCAGTGATCCAGTTTATCTAAATTCTTCTGAAGGGCCTCCCTAACCTCAGGCAGATTGACACAGCCTCCCAATTTGGTGTCATCTGCAAACGTACTGAGGGCACACTCAATCCCCTCATCTAGGTCATAAGTAAAGAAATTAAACTAGATGGGCCCTAGCACTAACCCCTGGGGGACACCACTTATAACTGTTCTTCAGCCGGACTTAACTCCATGACCCACTACCTGCTGGGCATGGCCCTCTAGCCAGTTCCTTAACCAAAAAAGGGTATATCTGTCTAGGCCACAGGCAGCCAGTTTCCTCAGGAGAATACTCAGAGACCATATCAAAAGCTTTGCTGAAGTCTAGGAAGACTACATCAACAACCTTTCCCTTGTCTACAAGTCTGGTCACCCAGTCATAGAAGGAAATGAGGTTGGTCAAGCATGACCTGTCTTTCATGAACCTTCGTTGGCTTGGCCTGATCCACTGGATGTTACACACATGCTATGTGATTTCACCCAAGATGATTTGCTCCGTAATTTTCCCCAGTACCAAGGTCAGGCTGACAGGCCTGTAGTTACCCAGATCCTCCTTACAAACCTTCTTGTAGATGGGAGTCACATGAGCAAGCTTCCAATATTCAGGGACCTCTCCAGATAACCAGGAGTGCTAATAGATGGGGTGATTGCAGCTTGGCAATCACCCTTGCCAGATCCCTCAGCACCCAAGGGTGGAGTCCATCCGGTCCCATAGACTTGTGACAATCCAGATGGAGGAGGAATTCTTTAACTGTCCCCACCTAAATCACTAGGGGTGTATTCTGCGTTCCAACCCAGACTTCCAGATCAGGACGTAAAGTACCCTAAAGATAACTGATCTGCCTATTAAAGGCAAATGTAAAGAAGGTGTTGAGGACCTCAGCCTTCTCCTTATCCTCAGTGGTCACATTCCCCACTGCATCAAGTAAAGGATGGACATTTTCATTGGTTCTTCTCTTACCACTGATATATTTGTAAAAGAATTTCTTATTCTCTTTTACTGTAGTGGCCAATCTGAGTTCAAGTTGGACTTTTGCCTTCCTGCAGTCTTTCCCCCTGATCCTTACTCACAGGCACTCGACTTTATCATTCCCAACCCCAAGCTCTTCAATGTCAAAACAGGGCCACACCACCACCACCCTTCCTTCCTCATATATCCCTTATGAAGAGCTTGTAGCCTTCCATCACAGCACACCAGTCATGGGAGTGGTCCCACCAGTAATAGCAGCTAGGTCATAATTTGCCTGACGCACAATTGCTTCCAGCCCCTCCTGCTTGTTGCCCAGTTGCCCATGCTGCATGCATTGTTGTAGATGCACCTCAGACAATATCTTGAGCTGTAATTTCTCCAGGTCTTTCTTTTCCCATACTCAGCTCAGAATTCTGTTTTCCTAGAAAAAGGTAAGCATTGGTCTGGCATTAAAAAATAAAAATAAATAAATATATATATGAATAAAAAAGATTTATTTTTTTTTTTCACCAGAGTAGAAAAGCTAGCAAGATCAAAAGTTCTGAGTAAATTTCCAAATTCAGATTATATTACTTTTAATACCCTTCCAGAATCATTGCAATGGTCTTTGCTTTAAGCACTTGTCTCGCTCCAATTTAGGAGTGAGGCAAAGGTTCTTTTAATAATGTTATGCCCGGCGTGAGATTAAGAAGAAGAGCATTCAAATGTTGATCCGACCAGTTTATTGGAAATAATAGACAATTGAGGGGATGGGGAAGGGAGAGCGGCGAATGCCAAAATTAGGGTGATGGGGAAGGGAAAGTAGGCGATAGAAAAAGGTAGAAAAGAGCAAGAATTACGTTAAAGCGGGGAATAGTCACCTCCTGGATGCAGCAGCATCCCGTAGCACGTTGTTAACGTTGGTCCGGGGCAAAATAAGCGTAGGGGAGAGCAGCAACGGAGTAGCAGGCTGCAAACAGCAGATCGGTGAATCGCAGAAAAGATGGTCAGAGTAGCGAGGTCTCAGGAAGTGGAGTCTCGGGCAGCGAGGTCCCTCGGAGCAGAGTCTCGAGCAGCAATCCCAGAAGAGAGAATAGGCAGCAGTAGGACAACGGTGGAGGGATCTGAGGTCAGATACCTAGATGCCCACAAAACCGTGGTTTGTCCGTGCCCTTTTTATCCTTCTTTCCAGCCTTCCAGAGATTTCGGGACGGCTCGGGTCAGAGTCTTGTGACTTCCTCAGAGATGTCAATCTTCCTTGAGATGGGCCAACAGGAAAGACCACTTAAGGGCCATTAGTCCTCAGGGATGGTCATCTCCCTTGAGATAGGCCAACACAAAAAGACCACTCAAGGGCCATTGATCAGTATCTTATCTCCCTTTCGTAGCTCCCGGACTTGTCCATCTCCTGTGTGTCTCAGACAAAGGCAGTCCTGGAACCTTGGCCAGGACTTGCCTGAACTTGTCCATTTCAGCAAACTTTGAGACAGTAATGTAAAAAGCATGGCTTCTTACAGCACTGCCTATAAATTTTAATTCTTTCACTTTTTAGTCATTTCAGAAATCTTCAGAATTTTGAGAATTTTTCCACCTCCATTAAACTTTGAAATGTTTCTGTCTCTGCTTTTTCTTCTTTTCCATTTATGTACTGAGTGAATTTCCCACTGATCTTTTTAAAGTATTCTATATACTATACACTATATACTAACAATATGTTGTGCCTTATCAACAGACACCTGGTACAAGGTTTTAGCTCCTGAAAGCCTGCAGGAGCTGCTTTATTTTTGAAGAAGTTTGGGAATCTCTTTTGAGATCACTATGATCACCACATCCATTATGTCTCTTTCTTTTTTTTTCCTCTCTCCTCTCTCTCCTTTTGTGTGTGTGCAAGTTTTGTTATTGTTGTAGTTTGTTTCTTTGTTTGTTTTGGTATAGGAAACTGTTGATCCTCTCATCCTGGAGGACAATAAGGCATCACATAAGGCATCACATTTGAATTCCTACATAACTTGCCTTCTCATATGAAGTTACTATTCTTATACACAGGGATGGTAAAGATCGTGTAGTTCCAAATCCCTGGTGCTGTAAAATTCAAACCACTGAATCAGGCTGATCTGGACCCAGTACAACCTGGTCTTGAACACTTCCAGGGATGGGGCATCCAAAAATCTGTGGGCAATCTGTTTCAGGATTTTTTTTTTATTATTAACTTTTTTTTTTCTTTTTGTATCTCTAAAGCCAAATTTCAGGTGCACAAGATCTGTTTGTTGTTGTTGTTGTTTGTTTGTTTGTTTAAACTAATATTGTGATGACTTCTTAGTTATTAGTCTTCTACTGTCTTTCAGACTATTTTATTTATTCCCATTTTAACCATCTCAACTTGATTATCTCAGCTAAGAAGAAAAAAAAGCTTCCAATCACTAATATCAAGCAAATGGAAATACTATGTAAAATGTGTTATGTCTATTTTGTTCACCTTTTGGAATATTTGAATCCCAAGAGATTACAGCATTACTAGACCATAAGCAAATCTGCAAGTCTTCTAAAAGGATTTGGTTACCATCACTGAGATATTATCAGACAGTTCTGAGTACCTTGGCATTGAGGTACTCTATACAGCAAATATTCACTCTGCAAGTATATTTATTCTTTTTAAACTTTACTTTTTCTGCATTTCTGTTAACTAAATGACTCTCTGAATGCCTGAAACTATTTGTGTTCATACAGTAATTTAGATAATGGTTACTTATTATCTTCTACTAATTTGTCTCCGTAGCTAATAAACTAGGAACTCAGTAATCTGTAAAACAGGAAAATTGTCTTGCATCTAGAACTTAAGTAAACAGTAAGCATTCTCACTCTTAGACACAACAGGCCACGTTTCAATTTGAGTATTTCATGTAGCCTAAGTTAGTTATGAAGTATAGCATACATAAGTATCATCATTGTAAACTATGATACATTTACGTGTTTAAAACAGTTTTGGAAAAATTATTCTACTAGTTCTAATTAGAAAAGGCTTATGATTCTAAACTCTGAGTACTTCCATGGGCATTGAAAAATACTCTGTGTCAACACTAAGAATTTTTACATTAGCAAATTTAAGCTTATGACACTTTGCCACTTTTTCCTAGATTGAATGATCAGGTACCCGGGGTGTCTATCAAAATTTATCTTTGAATATATGAACAATTTGTTCAAAAAAGCTAGGCCTGAATGTCTGATCCGGTGATATCAGAGATCTTTGATATTCGCTTCTAGTACTAGACAAATATTGACCTTCCTGTTATTTAACTCTTTTATGTTTATTTCTATTCTAGTTCTCCCTAAACTGCATCTTTTGACCAACATATCCTTATGACTACTGAGCTTTCTTGATATATTCTCAGAACGCTTCATCAAGATGGAGTCAGCTTGTTACTGCATTATTCCTAAAAAATAAAAATTTATCTTCATCAATCTAGCAACTTCATTTAACTATAGATGTTACCAGTATTTTTATTTATTTTATTTTATTTTATTTTATTTTATTTTATTTTATTTTATTTTATTTTACTTTATTTTATTTTATTTTATTTTATTTTATTTTATTTTATTTATTTTTTAAACTTTGCCTTTAGAACAAGTTACTCAAGTACTCCTTTTCACAAGTTGCTGACTGTATGAAATCCTAACAGACACCAGACTCTCAAAAGCAAAGAATGATCAATTTTAGATCAGGAGTAACTTTTCACCGTCTTCTGTGTTAGGGGAAAAATAAATAAATAAATAAATAAAAATATATATTTTTTTCTTTTTATGACACCTTAGATACAAGAGAATATTTGTTAAAAATCTTTTTTTTTCTTTTTTTTTTTTTGTTTTTGTTTCTTTTTCTTTCTTTTTATTTTTTTTTATTATTTTTTTCCCCCTCCCAATAGAAAAGATTTAGTACTTTGCTACAGAAACAGAAGACGCAGATGCCTCTGTTGAGCTGTATAGATGGGCATTGAAGTTTTGGCATTTGGGTCGATTTTATTTAATGGAGTCTGGAGAACTTCAGGAAAAAAAAAACAACCAACCAAACAAACAAACAAAAAAAAAGAAAAAAACAACCTAGTCATTTTACAATGAACTGCACTGCTTGCTAAATTTCATTCACTAGCTATTACTAGATCTTCATTAACTTTAATGCTAATATATATACCTTGATAAATAAAGAATTGCAGATATAAAACAAAATTTAACTGTCTGCAATCAGTATCTGCAGTCAGCCTCCGCAATCTATGACTGGGGGCTGAATCTTGTTTCAAGCTGAGAAAAAAAAACACTTGAGAATGAGATTCAATTCAAGTAATATATCTTGTGAATAACTTGCAGTAAAGTTTAGATTCAAGAATCTGAAGAGAAAGCCAGGATTCAGCACTGCTGGCCCAGTTAGTGCAAAATAACAGTGAGATGGGGAGAAAGTGGAGGTTATAAATGCTAATTAAGTAGTGCTACAGAAAATCATAAAAATTGTAATGTAAAACTGCTCAGAGCTAATGCAGTTCACTACTTAAAATCATCTTATACTTTGAAAAGTTTATAACATCCTATTTTGATCACAGTTTAATTCTTTATCCTGGATATTTTATGTCTAGCACATCTTACACAGGCTTTGCCCTAATTACTTAAAATAGTTCTCCCATAGTAATGCAAGGATTTCAATTTTACACCTACTGGATTAAAAAGCCACAACAGCAAGCTGTGTATGTGTGATTATTTCCTGAAACTCAATTTTAAATCATTTTTATAAAACCTTTGTCACTTACTGGAACTGCTTTATTATTACTATATTTCATACTCCTCTTAGTAATACAAATAGTAATTTTCTGTATTTTTGTGTATTGCTGAGACTGTCCTCTTTCTGAATTTATCTGGCAAATATTCCACAAAAAGAAAACAGTAGAATTAGAATTTTTTTTCTTTTTAATATTTCACGTTAACATGTTGTAAAATTATTTAAAGCATTATCATTTCCTGCTGTGAACTGAGGAAACTGAGGCATTAACATCTAAAGTAGGAATATTTTCCAAGCACATTAGTGGCAGAGACAAAATGAGGACTCTGTTGTCTTCAGTGTGCAAAAGTTTTCTTTGTAATTGGTAAAATTTCTTAACTCATGAGACTGAGATGTGTCTGTTTTTTAGCCATTTGATTCTCCATTGCCTCTTCAGAATCTATCCTTTCCAGCTCTGCTGTTAAATGATTTTTCATGCCAAATTCCTCTCTTTAGACATATAAACTGATGTTCCAAACCCTTACTTATGGCCTTTCAGCAGTCCATACACCATCTTGAACATGATGCTTCAGATGAATCATGACTTCATTAGTGTTATTAGCCTCAGCCTATTTTTGCTTTATAAACAGTGGAGGGAAATAGTCACTTAAGAGCCTTACTCATCTCATCTTTTTCAGAGCTCCATTACTGGAGCAATGTGCATCAAATCATATAATTTATGGTGACTAGCACAGATGTATGTACCTACAGCTTTGTTGTTGTCATATATTAAAAAAAAAAAAAAAAGAAAAGAAAAAAAGAAAAAAAAAAAAAGAAAAAAAAAGAAAAAGAAAAATCTTATCCTGCACTTTTCTTTGTAAACTGTCTAAGTTCAGCAACTAACAATCATCTGTAGGTATACAGATATCTATACAGATCTACCAGATGTGTCACGGGACTTGCGTCCTCCTACAGCAGCTGCTGGCAGTCAGTCTCATGTCTTCTGCAGACTCTCAAATAACTGGACTCTGTAGGCATCTGAAATGAATGTAGTCAGTTTCCTCTTCCACATCTCCACTTATGCAAATGTGCTGCAAACTGGTGAATATGTAAATTTCCACATATCCCTGTTTTCCTTCTCCAACTACCCCAGCTACAGCTTTAATTGTTAAGGTACAATAATAATATACCAAAATATATATTTACAAACCTATAACATGCATCATCTCTATCATACATCTTTTATGTTAGAAAACTCTATGGTCCCAGATTCTCCATTTTGCCGATCATTACCTCTTACTCTTCACTTTGCATCAGATTATCCCAAATCACTGAGGATTTTGTGAGGTAAAGTTCTTAGCCTTCAAATACATCAGATAAATATGACACTAAGATAAAAACACTACCAAAAACAAGATTAATGACTTTTTGTTTTGCATGAGGTGTGTAGGGTCTTAAACCACCAGACTATATGAGTCATGCACTAGACTAAAGATAGGCACTCAAGTTAATTGTTCATATTATGTGTGTCCATTCAGTTTTGAGGGAACACATGCTAGCCAATAAACAGCAGAAGTACAGATCACTATAGTAACACTTTTAACATTAGTCATTTACTTATCATTCAGAATTGTTTCTCTTGAGGATTCTCTCAACATGCTAAAGAGAGACTACAGCAAAACAATACAAATATATATTTTTTGTTTCTTGTGGGAAGCATGCTTTGCCTTGCTGTTAATCTGTTTCAAAAATACAACCAAAAATCTTAAAATACTGTTTAGATGAAATAACACATTTTGACCTGAAAATGTTGAATCGCAGCCTATTAGTTCCTTTAAGCTTCCTCCCCCCTCCACCCCCTCCTCTTTTTAGAGCTGTTTAGAATCACAGAATCACAGAATCATAGGGGTTTCAAGGGACCTCCATAGATCATCGAATCCAACCCCCCTACCAAAGCAGGTTCCCTACACCAGGTCTCACAGATAGGCATCCAGGCGGGTCTTGAATGTCCCCATAGAAGGAGACTCCAGAACCCCCCTGGGCACCCTGGGCAGCCTGTTCCAGTTCTCCATCACCCTCACCGTGAAGTTCTTGTGCACGTTCGTGCAGTACTTCCTATGCTCCAGTTTCTAGCCATTTCCCCTTGTAGGCAAGGTTCTTGCAGATGCAAACCACAGCTTGAAAAAGATCAATATCTTTCTGTAGTAGTAGAGTACTCAAGGATATGTCCAGCAGCTCTAGAAATGTATGTACGGAGCAAAGACCAATCCAGTGGGAACTTCAGATATTATTCCATATTGGGTTTTTTTGTTGGCAAACTATAAACATTTTGTGTCATGCATCACATTCATCTGATACTGGTAGATTTCACAAGTGACTTACAAAAACAAATCATTTTATAGTACCAGCATCTGTAGGTTCATTAGGATGCTCAGCAGTACCTAAAATGACACTAGACACCTCTAGTAGGTAGCCAGTTCCTTCAGTTGTTTTTCGTTTGTTTGTTTTACCAGTGGTGACACATTCACACAGAGGGTAGAACTGTCCAAATTAAAATGCCTAAGATTAATTCATATTTAATAAATATACTGTATTTAACCAATATACTATATTTACTGGCAACAACCGCAACTGAAACTACTTTAGTCGCCTCTGTAGATTTGTAGATTTGGATTCCCTTAGCTGTGAGTTATTTTCTGTACAACTAAATCCTGCCCCTGTACACTGAAACTTCTGTTTATTTCTAACTGTAAAGTTATTACACATTCCTGTCATCACTTTGATGAAAATTTATTTTCTCTGTTTAGTACTAAACTTCAGAATGAGGCTATGTGAAACTGATCACAAGGTACGTATCACAGAATCACAGAATGACCCGGGTTGGAAGGGACCTCAAGGATCATGTAGTTCCAACCCCCCTGCCTAGCAGGGCCACCAAACATACACCTTTACTAGATCAGGTTGCCCATGGCCCAGTCCAACCTGGTCTTGAACACCTCCAAGGACAGGGCATCCACAACGTCCCTGGGCAGCCTGTTCCAGGACCTCACCACTCTCCTAGTAAATAACTTCCCCCTAACATCCAATGTAAATCTTCCCTCTTTCAACTTAAAACCATTTCCCCTAGTCCTGCTATTATCAGCCTTTTCGAAGAGTTTACACCCCTCCTGGGAGTAAGTTCCTTTCAGGTACTGAAAGGCTGCAATGAGGTCATCCCACAACCTTCTCTTCTCCAGGCTGAACAAACCCAACTCCCTCAGCCTGTCCTCATAGGGGAGGTGCTCCAGCCCCCTGATCATCTTTGTGGCCCTCCTCTGGACCCTTTCCAAAATCTCCATGTCTTTTTTGTACTGAGGGCTCCACACCTGGACACAGTACTCCAGATGGGGCCTCACAAGAGCAGAGTAGAGAGGGACAATCACCTCCCTATCCCTGCTGACCACCCCTCTCCTGATGGAGCCCAGGATCCCATTTGCTTTCCGGGCTGCCAGAGCTCACTGCTGACTCATGTTAAGTTTCTCATCTATCAGGACCCCCAGGTCTTTCTCTGCCGAGCTGCTCTCAAGGACAACATCTCCCAGTCTGTACAGGTGCCTGGGGTTCTTCCGGCCCAAGTGCAAAACCTTGCAATTTGCCGTATTGAACCTCATTAGGTTCACCCGAGCCCAGCTTTCCAGCCTGTCAAGGTCCCTCTGAATGGCATCCGTTCCCTCCACCGTATCGACTGCACCACTCAGCTTGGTGTCATCAGCAAACTTGCTGAGGGTGCAATACGTAGCTATCTAGCAATTTATTTTGGCCCCAGTTAAGAAAGCTGTATACCTAATTTAGGTAGACTAAGTGTTCAGTCATGAATATTTTAGGCATTTTCAGCTTATTTTTCCAGTCAGTAGACTAAGAAGTTTGTTTCACTTGAACAAATTATAAAATAGGTTCCTAGAGATTTCTAGCCAATGTAAATATTTGTTTGTTTGTTTTTTTGTTTTTATTATTATTACAATTATTTATTCATTTATGTTCTGAAGAGTTAGGTACATATGTTAAAACATTTTAAATATACACTGTCCTATTCCTTCAAAATAAAACTTAAAAGTCTCATGCCATCACAAGCAACAGATATCACAATATTACAACCTCTCATAGTTTCAAGTGGAGATTTTCTTTTAAAAAGATTTTCTTTTAAAACAAGTTTTGAGATGCATTGTATCTATGTTGAGGTGTTTATAATGCACCTATCTACAGCTGACTAGTTGATTAATCCTACCATTATAAAAGAAGGAAACAAGCAGAAATATGACAATTATTTTGATTCCTTAAACAGTTGTGTTAGGTTGAGATTAATAGCATCTTTGGCATAACTGTATCTTCCTACTGAGTTTAAAAGGAAGCTAGATGACTACTGCAGGCAAGGATGATACAAAATAAATGTCTAAAGTTAGCTGACATACAACCTGCTACAGGTTCCTCTATTTTTTCCCACTCCACTCTTTGTAGTGAGTAGCATTACATATTCACTATATTTTTTGACATTGCTTCTTCTTTAATAAAACCTAAGCAGCAATGAAACAGGAACTCTTTTGAGTTCCTTTTATGATTTTTATATATAATTATTTTGCTTCTGAATCATACTCATAATTTATTTTCTAAATTTGTAAGTTATGCTTTGAAATTTTACAAAAACAGAACCAGAGTCTTTCTAATTAAAATATATTTGCACTAAAGGACCCAGTCTTTTAAAGAGTGGATGTTATACTTTATTCTATTTATTTGATCAGTGTTACTGTTTCGCTCCAATTTGTAGGAGGGAGGCAAGGTTCTTTAATATGTGTATACCCAGCGTGAGATTAAGAAGCAACGGTTCAAATGTTGGTCCAGCCAGTTTATTAAAGTCCTAGCTGTTTTTAGGGAGATGGGGAAGGGAAGGTAGGCGATAGAAAAAGTAGGAAATATAAGCAAGGAGTCTCTGCAGAGAGCAGAAGAGATAGTCACCACCGTGGGTCCAGCGAGGTACACAGTAGGTCCGTTGATCTCAGGAACTCATCTGATCACCACAGGGAATGGGAGACAGCCAGGGAGCTCCGCAGCAAGCCGGTCCCGGGGGTTCTTCCGACGAGGTTTTCCCCTCAGGGAATTCTCCGGCAAAGGTGTCTTTGGGAGTTTGTCTCCAAAGTTCCCAGTTTAGCAAGGGCCTTTTATCCCCCATTTCGGTAGGGGTTCTTCTCCTTTTCTTCTTTGAAGTTTGAGGATTACAGCTCAGCATTTTTTGGGGGGAGTACCGAACTTCCGAACAAACAGGCAAACACTCCTCGAAAGATGATTTACAACCAGCTTTTGTGGCATTCCTGGCCCACAGATGAGCCAGCAAGGAGGCGGGGAGGGGTTCTCTGTTGACGGACACAAGCGTTATTGCCTTCTGCAGTGGTCCACTCCTTCGAGCAGCACCCCTGAGGAAGACTGCTCTTCCCGTTTCTGCTTATCTTTGCAGTCGTAAGCAGAAACACTATGGCACAATGACACCCACCATCCGCCCTCCAGGATACTTAACAGTTGTCAGTCAGGGTTTTATCATCAGAAAGGCCTCACGAAGCAAGCTTTGAGACAACAAAAGAAAACCAGTTCTATCTTTCACAGTTACAATATGTGATGCTTGTCCTGAGTTGATCACCCATTCTTGTATCTGCTAAAGAAGTATTTTATTCATTTCTGTAATATTGGGTTTTGTTACATACCAAAGTACTTATTATTTAGAAATCTACAAGTTTGATGGAAGTGATTTAACTCACATAACTTATGTATATACGATTGTTCTATTAATTTAGCACACCTATGATTTATGAGAAAGAGAGATAACTATTTCAAGTAATGCAGTTTCACAACAGAAAGATTTTTCATCTGTTAGAGGACAAGAAAAGTATGCAAGTGGTGGCTTCATGGGAAGAAGTTAATTGGCTCTGAATTTCATTCTGAAAGACTACAAATCTCTTTGATATGCTAGTTATCTACTCAGCTGACTAATATGATCCCTCTAGAGTGTTTCTTATGTATTGTATTATTTAGTGCGAGGAGGACATCAACCTGTAATCAGCCTCTTTTATGAAAGTTCCTGCAATCTGGAAGATATGGGGAAAAATCTACCCAAGAAGAAAACACTATCCAATCAAAAACAGCTGAAAACTTTAAGAGTGTTATCTTAATAACTTTTTGCCATCCTTTTTGGCAAAAAATACTTTTGTTAGATCTACCTTGGATCTACACCAATTTATACAACTTACTATAGCAGTGTAAATAACTAAATAAAGATAGTAGTGATTACTACTGTTACTGTATTTATATTCCAGTGAACAATATATATTCAACTGAAATTCTAGAATATTAGCCACCTTACATATTAAATTCTGCTAGCATTTCTGATCACATTGCATGTGTGGGGCTCAACTATAATTATCAATAAAATATTATATAACGGCAAGGTATCACTGATGGATCCTCCATAAATTACACAACTGTGATAGGATCTTAGTGATCACATCTTAGTGATGTTATGTATGTTTATGATTCAGTTCTTCATTTCAAACTGTGTGCAATCTCACTTGTACTTAAATAATACAGAAAGGGAGTAGCAATGAACCTAGCAACATTTATCTCACATATAAATGCAATACTTCCCCATTGCAGTCGTGAATAGTACACGGTGTTTTTCAAAGTAACAAATGAAATTAGTCTTAAAGTAGAAAAGAATCAAGCATAGAATATATGCATTGTATATGTCCATGAAAGAAAAGTGAACATTTCACACTGTACTGTGTGATTCTCCACAAGTCAGTTGTAAGAAACATGAAGGAATCCCTTGTGATTTTATGGTAGGAAAAGGTAAGGAAAGTGAAAACATAAGATTTTTTCTATGTTATTTCTCTCTTTTAAGGTTGTGGTAGAGAAACAAAATAAACAATAAGACGTCTTAGCACAGTAAGACAACCTATCTTTAAAGGTAGTAGAGGGAAATTCTAGTTCAGATGAGAAGAATAAGCAGTGGTATTGTATCAGTCTAATTTATCACAAGTATCTGCTTTTTTCTCTCCTTTAATTTTCTAAAGTAAGCAAGCACACTTTTCTAAGTATGTAAATTATTTCATCTATATACATTTTATTGGGCCTATCAAACAGATATTCTGATTTCTTATGAAGGGCTCTACTATATGAAAAGGACCAGTTTGTACTTTGATATGAAGTGCAACAGTTGATTAGAAAACTAGAGTTCAGGAAAAAAAAATAAAAATAAATGATTCTTTCAATGTAAAAAAATTTTCAACTTTTCAGGACACGACATGCAGAAAAATAGTAAGTATCATGTTGGAATGTATGAAGTATAGCATTTATGTTATCTGCTTATAAAGGGTGCTTCTTTTCATAAAAAGAGTATGAAGAAATGTCAGAGATATTTGTGATGTATTTCATTGTGTCTGCAAACTAAGAGCACTTCTGAAGGCTAAAATATCTAGTTATTTAAAAACATGAAATCAAACACCATGGATTCATTAAAAAAAAAATAAATCTTTGTAGTATGCTCCAAATTTAAGACCAAAGTCATCTACATTATGCACCATTTTATTATTACAATGCACATTGCACTCACCATGTACAGTACTCAACTATCAAGCTATATGCAACTGTACAAATATTTCAGCTTTATTTATTTATTTATTTCTCTAAAAAGCTCAATATAGTCTCTGTCTTTTTTATGATTTATAATGCTTCCTGGCAAGCCTTTCATCCACAGATGAAGAAGGAGCATGCAGAATGTCTGTTGTTACAACTATTATTAAATTATTTAACATGAAATTAAATATACAATTTATATTTATAATTTTTACACAATTTATATAATAAAGCTAATTAAATATGCAATTGATCCCCTAAATAAACTAAAATAGAAAGAGAAGGATTTTTTTCTCATTTGTAAAAATTCAGATGGGAGTCACTTTGTCAAGGTAATCAAGAGTGTAAGACGCAGGTATACTATGTGTAATATTTGTATATCATTACAAACATATAGCATTAGGAAGTAGTAGGAGAAATTAGGTATTAACTTACACTGAATTACAGATTACTGGAAGTAAGACGTAATGATTTTTTTTAAAGGACTGAACTGTTTTTCTTTTGTTGTCTCAAAGCTTGCTTCATGAGGCCTTCCTGATGATAAGACTCTGACTGGCAACTGCTAACTTTCTAGGAGGGTGAATGGTGGGTGTTGTTGTGCCACAGCACCTCTGCTTATGATTGCAAAGATAAGCAGAAGCAGGACGAGCAGTCTTCTTCAGGGGTGCTGCTCGAAGGAGCTGACCACTGCAGAAGGCGATAATGCTTATGTCCGGCAACAGAGACCCCCCTCCTTGCTGGCTTATCTGTGGGCCAGGAATGTCACAAAAGCTGGTTTAAAACCCTATTACAAAGTGTGTTTACCTGCTTGTTTGGAAGTTCAGTGTTTGCTCGAGATACGTTCCCAAAAATGCTGAGTCAAACTTCAAAGGTATACACATATCAAAGAACCTTGCCTCCCTCCTACAAATTGGAGTGAGACACTTTTACAGCATACAATATTACCACAGTTAATGCAATAGGAACCACACCCATCCCAGAGAAGGTCAGGTAACACACTTTGTGTCCTAATTAAGCTGGTTTTATACATGATCTTTAGAACCTAACTGGCTTTGTGATAAAATCATAGGGAGCTTACTCCAGAGAAAGCACCACTGATCAGGTTGGATTACTACCAGAATTAGAGTAATGGAACATTGTGTATAATTCACTCTTACTTATTCAGCATTTACAGGATATTCCTCTGAAATATGCCATGTATAATTAGTTTCAAACACTTAATTATTCCTTCTATTTGCATTTAGAATATTGTAAATTATTACCGTCTTGTTTCACTGCAATTAAGAGCAAAAAATCCCTGAAGAAATTCAATGTTGAATATGAGTTTCTTTCAGATCTGAACAACACTTACTGAATTAACAGCAATATTTCTTGTCAACATTATAGATGTTTTCTGTTTGTTTTTTTTTTTTTTTCTTTGAGTTTTCCAAGAGCTTTCCAGTAGTGAGCAATTTTAATTTTGGTAAACCTGCATAATTGGCTATAATGAAACACAATAGAGGTATTAAATCTGAAAGAGAAGGATCACTATTTTGGACATTGCTGACTACTCTTCTATGATTATGACCCAGGATGTTTATGGAATTCTTTGATAATGGATACATTGCTGGATCATGGATTTCATTTCTGAAATTACAACGAGCATCTTGTTTTACATAAGCTGTCGGGATGTAGTTTTTCAGAAAATTCTTTTTTACAGTAAATATCTAAAAAGTTCTTTGTTTTCTCCTCAACTGAAAATTAATAATTTTTCCCAACTTTCAAGCTTGTTGGCGTTTCAGTACTAGAAATCTCAGCAATATAATATATTTAAATGAATAATGATCTCACCATTTTTGTCTTTTCATATATATAACTGAATCTTTTGTTCTAAAAAGGGATAAACAGGGGAATTTTGGACTCAGCAATCTTACCTATTTATGATAAATATAAGACAGATACCTTCTTAGGTTGGATGAGCTACAGTCTAAGGAATGTCATGAGTGAGAACATACCAATTAGTAAATCACAGTGGATATAGACTCCAGCATTTATTTAAGAACCAAGAAGATTAGAGCTTCTACTCCACTTTTATTCACTCACTCCCCAGCATTTGTGAAACACAGAACTGGTTTTCTTTTGTTGTCTCAAAGCTTGCTTTCGTGAGGCCTTTCTGATGATGAGACTGACAGGCGACTGCTAACTATCCAGGAGGGTGAATGATGGTTGTTATCGTACCATCCCTGCTTAGGACTGCAAAGATAAGCAGGAACAAGACAAGCAGTCTTTTCCAGGGGTGCTGCTGGGAGGAGCAGACCCCTGCAGAAGGTGGTAAATCTTGTGTCAGGCAACAGAGACCTCCAACCCTTGCTGGCTTATCTGTGGGACAGGAATGTCAGAAAAGTTAGTTTTAAATCTTTTTACAAAGAAGCGTTTGTTAAGAAGAAGAAGAACCCCCACAGAAATGGGGGAAAAAAAGCCCTCACTAAACTGGGGACTTTGGAGACAAACTCCCAAAGACACCTTTGCCGGAGAATTCCCTGAGGGGAAAACCTCATCGGAAGAACCCTGGGACCGGCTTGCTGCAGAGCTCCCTGGCTGTCTCCCATCCCCTGTGGTGATCAGACGAGTTCCTGAGATCCACGGACCTACTATATACCTCGCTGGATCCACGGTGGTGACTATCTCTTTCGCTCTCTGCAAAGACTCCTTGCTTACATTTCCTACTTTTCCTATCGCCTACCTTCCCTTCCCCATCTCCCTAAAAATGGCTAGGACTTTAATAAACTGGTTGGACCAACATTTGAACCGTTGCTTCTTAATCTCACGCCGGGTATACACATATCAAAGAACCTTGCCTCCCTCCTACAAATTGGAGCGAGACAGCATTAGGTATACTAGAGCTTCACATTTCTTTTCTGCAGAGACATCACTATTGGTTCTGGTGAGCTGCATAAAATAATCATATTGGCTCTTGCCATGATGCTGTCCACAGTCAACAATATCAGGTATAGAGAAATATATATATATATATATATAAAAATATAGAGAGAAAGGCTTGGTACTTACTCTAGCATTTGCCTCCACACAGCTATTTCATCTATGGTATCTTCCCAAACACCTGAGAAATTTCCTTTACCTTCTTTCAGGGATCATTTCTTCTAGTGTCTAAATATTCAACATGCAGAAGCACAATATACGATCAGACAGGGGCATGTCACTTTTTCATATTGTAAGGTTTTTGTTTGTTTGTTTGTTTGTTTGTTGTTGTTGTTTGTTTGCTTTGTTTTGTTTTGTTTTTTCCCCTCACTTCTGATAGGATCACTCAAGAAATATTAGGGTTTTCATGGTACCAATTTATAGTACAATATAAAGAGTTGTGGAAGAGATGTCAATATTAAGAGATTATTTTTTTTATGTTCGTAATAAGTCTTCTAAATTTTTGCTTTGTTTCTGAAATTCTCTGGCAGAATAGTTATTACTTTCCACAATCTTAGTATTTTCAGAAGACATCTGCAAGGTACCCTACTGACAATAATCATGAAGGATTCTGTGTACTTAAAGCTATATAATACAACCTGTGTGCTTACGTTCAGGATTTATATGGAAATTATGCATCGTAAAATAAATACCAAATAAAGCTCTATTTATAAAATTAAATGTCATTGCAATTTTTTGCATAACAGAACAGATAATTTTACAAAATACTATGCTACTAAAACTATTATTGCAAAACTGTTACATATTATAGACAGAATACAGTATCATTTGTCTCTTAAGGAATTCATATTATTTTTATTTCATCACTTCTTAGCACCCCTACTTTTTTGAATGCCTAACACTCTGAAAACACAAGTCATCACATAGCTGATTTCTAAAACTCTGTCTGCAGAAAACAGGTATTCCATGAAAACAAGGGTCAGAGAAGGATGACAAGTGAATGCTTAATTTGTTTGATGAGGCTCATTGCAGGTCAAATAGATTTGTGTGTATTCCATGATCATACTTTTTCTGAAGCAGACAGGCATCTCTTTCTTTTTATCTTCCTAAAGAGGGCTGCCGGAGAATTTGTATTGATCAGCTTAGAAAAATGTTCTGTCTGTGTCTCATTATCATCATTTATTGGAAATGAGTAGGATGAACTTAACTCCAAACCATCTAGACCACATTAAGAAAGTTCAGGGAACTGACTTTGCTTCTATTTGTTCTACCTTGCATAATCACAGAATACAGTATTATCACTTTATTAGTCACATTTAATGTATTAGGCAATCACATATTTCTCCTGTAACACTGCTGTATCATTTCAATTTGCAGGACTGCAAATAAATGCTTAGCTTAACTTCCAGATATACCAGTAGCTGTATTTAAAGCATCATTCTCATTTTCCAAAGTTTTTGAAAACTTTGAGTCTGTCCTATCAAAAATGACAGATATGCTTTTGAATAGTATGCTTTTTATTCCTTTTTATATTGACCATTAACTTTGGCACTGACAACACAAAAAATATTATCATGTTAGATGAGTAAAGCACATTTTAGGTACTTTCAATGTCACTCCTTATAGAAAAAATATATATAAGCACTGTACTATTGCATCATTTGTTTTCAATTCAAATTGCACTTTTCAACAAGTAGTTTACCTGGCATATGTTTCAACAGAAATAGATTAACACTGTAAAGCAAATTGATTTTGACTTGCTAAACATATACCACAAATATTCAGTCTTTCAAATGATGGGCATTTTCAGTGGATTGCTATAATGAATACTGATTATTGCTAGTATAAGTCAGAAAAAAATACTTTGGAAATGTTTCATACTTGGTGGTCAGAATTGCTAGTTCTTCTAGTGTTATATTTTTATCTAGATGTTCATAATTTATATTAGCTCTGAATATATAGGCTGGTGGCATAATGGTTTACACCTCCTTTGCAAAATACTCTTTTCCTTCTCAAAGTTTTTTATCAGCCTACAGGGAAATTATAGTCATCAATGAAAGCTGATAGTGAGATAAAAAGACTTGGAGCTTTGTGTTGGAGTGTTGTCCCCATAGTGTGGGGACAAATAGGTTCTTTTGGAGATACTGGGCAGAGTGATGTTAGCACTATATTGTATAGAATCATGAAATCATAGAATGGCCTGAGTTGAAAAGGACTATAGTGATCTAGTTTCAACTCCCCTGCCACGTGCTGGATCACCAACCACTAGGCTGCACTCATCTTGGTAGACTGTAGTTACAATCTTTTTTTAACATAATTGTTTGATCAGTATAACAAAGGTTTTTATCATCAGAGTATCATGGTATTTTCATAATTAGAAAATATTTAACAAAATTTTAATAGGAATGTAGCACAAATTTTTTAGCACAATTTAGCTTATGGTTTCTAATCACATTGGACTCTGCAGATCAAATCAAATCTAAATACTTGCATAAGTATCATATAATAATCAATCTAAACTTGAGATACATAAAGGAAAATAAATCACTTACTTAGATCTCACAGGAACCAAACAGCACTTGGAGTGTCTCAGACTACCAAGGAATCACAGATTTTTCTGCAGCAGTTCTTCTACAAGCACAATTTAAGATTTGTAGCTGCTTGATGTTATAGACAGGGCTCCATGTGATGTAGTGTTTCACTCTTTCAGGATGGTGTCATCACAAGAACCTGGGTAGCTGGATGCCTTAGACCCTCAAGGTCCAGACCAGAAAAGAGGAAAGAAGTCAGCTGTTGTCCAGGAGCCTTGAGTCTGATAGAGAAGAAAGGAAGTTTACCTAGTATGTAGTACTTTCAGTGCCTGATGAGGAGGAAAAAGGGGACTGATAAGTGACTGGCCAGCTTGGTCAAAGAGAATGGGTGTCTTCCCTATAAAATTGTATGATCTATATTAAATATATTTTCCAAGGGTCAGAAGCAGGGAGTACTAGTCACACATGTTCATTTATTCAACTGAATATGTAATTCATTCAAATCTCATTCTTGCTACTGTTTTACACTGCAGTGTTCATGATCTATTTGCTGACAAATATATATATAAATACTTTCCTGAGAGTCTGATTATCTTGCCAATGCTTGATTGTTTTGCTATTTAATTTTAAGATCTATAAGGTGAAATGTACTGGATGATACAATCAGCCTTGTCAAATCCTGTCAGCTTTGAAGGCAGAAAATAACACTGCGGATCTGAATAAATTTCAACTCAAATAGTTTTAGTAGATAAGTGAATGCACCAAAGAAAGTGAGAGAGTTACAGCTGAACCAAACCAAAACAATAAAAAGATTGAATAAAATTAGGTCATAATTTTATACCTTTTTTTTTTTCCTTTTTAATAATTCCTTCTTTTCTAAGTAAGTCAGTTTGGCCCTTGTGGAAGGAACGTTCATCTTTTATGTTTCTCTTCACTTTCTGTTGAAAGGATATTGCATGAGAAGAAGGAAAAAAAAAAAAAAAAAAAAAAAAAAAAAAAAAAAAAAAAAAAAAGAGGAAAACACAAACAAAAGCTTTAATAATTTAATAATTTAATTTTAGGGCAATACTATTTATATTACAAATAATAATATCAACTGAGAACATTAACCAGGGCCGTACTGACAACAGTGGTCAAAAAGCAAAATCACAAACTAAACTTGAATACCATCACACAGAAAAAACTTTCACAACTCAAAAAACAAACAAACAAACAAACAACAAAACAAAAAACAAAACAAAAACAACAATAACAAAAAGAATTTCACTTAGCAACATGATGATGAGTAATTGAACATACTTATATTATAATCTTAGATCTGATCTTGAAATCTTAACTTCTTTTAAGTTTGAATCCCTAAATGACACAAGTTATCTCATGGGAATTCTAAGCAAAAATGCTACGAGTTGTTTACAAGCAAGAATATTTTAATGTCTGAAAATGATCTAGAAGAGTAAATTAAAGATTATTCACCTTTTATGTACAATTCATTACACACTAAACTTTCATTCTACACATAATTTGAACATTCTTTTTAGTGTGTTGACAAAAGCAGCTCTCTAAGAGGTTCAGAAAAGATCTGTACAAAGAAAATGGTTGCAATTAGCTTCTTACAAGTAATATAACATTGGAAAGCACAGTTCAATTTTGCCATTGATTGTTAATGGATTTTTCAATATTCAGATTTCTATAATTTTTTTTTTTTTTTTTTTACCTGTTCAGCAGCCAATAAATGAACAATTGTAGCATGTGAATTGCTTCCCTTAAGTATTCAGTATTTTCTATACAAGATTAGTCATCATCATCAAATGGTACTGTTACTGTTTCTGTTTCTGGTGTAGTTGACTGAAAAGAGAACAGCAGAGGATAGCAAAGAGCAAGTAATAAGTACATATGTCAATATGCAAATATCTTTCTTTAAGTCAGGAAGTATCTACTTTTTAAAAAAATGGTACTCCTCCAAGCATCTTTTTTATTTTTGTCTGACCACATTTATGAAATCAGAGATAATGTTTCTGTTAGGGATCTTTCCCTTTTTATTTGTGTTTGGTTTTTCTTTATTTATTTTTCTTGTGTTTTTAATACAATGTGTTTTTAATAGTAAATGCATCATATCGTTGTGAGTGGTATCATTGTATTCCCTGTTGTCTTATACTATATTGAAAGTAATCAACTATCCAATTTTTGCTGAAGATAAAAAAAAAAAAAAAAAAAAGAGAGAGAGACTGTCATAAAAGCCATAAGAAAGTAATTTCCTGAATTCATTGACCTTTAAGTTGATATCATAACATGGCATAATTACTAGGCATTCAAATTAGCAAAGTATCTCAACATAGATGGATAACAGTTAAATCTCAAGGGTTTGTTGCCTGAACAATGATATAACACTGTAACTAAAAAATAAATGTACTTTATATTTAGGGATGACCTTTAAGTGTCACAGCTGCCTATCATAAGTCTTCCTGCTCCACTCCCTTGTTCAGTGTATATGCATGTGGAAGGAGTTTAGTTTTTCTGCAGGTCTGATGCTTCTGCCATATAGGTATCTTCTATTTCACTCTAGATTCACCAGTCTGAGGAAAATGTCCACACACATGAAAAATTAAAACAAAACAACAACAAAATTAAAAAAAAACAAAACAAGCAAACAAACAAACACTCTTCAAAAGCTTTGTCTTTAAGAAGAAATGTAAAACATAAGGAGAGTTTCATAATGCATATTCCTTGACCCATGTATTTGATTAATAGTAGAATTTACCTAACCTGATTTTAACTGCCTTCAGGTTAAATATCTAATCTAATCTATCCATTCAGAGTTTGAACAGTTAACAGAGAAGAACTGGCACTTCCAAATTACCCAACTATCTCAGCATTTAACAAGAAAGAGGTGAATGAAGAAATGAATCCACATAGATGTCTCTCCTCTGTATTAGTGACAGAGAGCAGCAGTGTCGCTCTGACTTCAGGAAAAACTGTAACTCTGGAACAAGCTTTTAAACAAGCTCACCTTTGGGAAAATAATTCAATTTTACATCATCGGTGCCCACAAAATCAGAGCTTTTCAGGATATGTTCATGTGTTTCTGTGTCTTTGAAATTATATACACACTTTTACAGATACTGCATAAAATTGGTGGTATCACACTTCAGTGTTAGTAGTGCACCACGTAAAGAGGGGAAATTTATTTATTTATTTATTATGAATAGTTAAAAATGTATATTTATAATGATAATTTGACTAGTATTTACATCTGTGGGGTCAGATTCCTTGAGGTAAGAATTATGGTTTCATGTACACAAATTATTTTGTTTTTTTAATATACTATTTTCCCCTCAAACATATAAACTTTTCTAAAATAAGCAGTAATTTTCAGAGTTTATAAACTTCATTATTGCCTCTGTTTATCTTGTGTATCAGACTTGTTATTTTTAAAAGGACATTTTTCTTCTTGGTATTCCTGTTTATTTCTCACTTATTGCTTTTAAAGACAAAATGTCACATTGTGATGTCTTCTGATAACCTTTGCATAATGTTTTTTTGTTTGTTTGTTCTTGTTTTTATTTTTATTTTACCACAACTTCAGTTTACTGAAGGGCTTTTCAGCAGCAAATCCACTTCAAAGTACTGCCTAGTATGGAAATGAAACAAAAGTTCCACTGTAAAGAAAAATCATTGATCTTTCAAATAAACTAAGATTAAATCAAAACAAGCCAGTTTTAACAGAGAATTTTAAAGCAAAACAGTGACTTAATTTACCTGGTAGTAAACCATAGGTACATCAAATCAGATGAAAGTAAAGGCAGCAATAAATGGTTGTATTCTTTCCAGTCAGATATTAAAGAGAAATAAAAAGACACTGAGTTGCCTTCTAACATCTTTACTGTTACTTATTTCACAGGACATCTTTCTTATTTCAGTGTGACAAGAGTCACTAGCCTTAAAATAAGTCTAGTGGCAGAATTTGGCTTTTTTCATCAATCAGATATATCAGTTTGATTAACAGTCAAGTAATGGTAATCAATAAATATATTTAACATCTCAATTAAATGTTAAAATGTCTAAATTGTAATTAAGTAAGTTGTTTCAGAATATGCAGGTCTTT
Source organism: Coturnix japonica (assembly GCF_054131305.1). Lineage (NCBI taxonomy): Eukaryota > Metazoa > Chordata > Aves > Galliformes > Phasianidae > Coturnix > Coturnix japonica. The sequence continues at coordinate 145,215,254 of NC_140663.1, forward strand.
ACTGCCTTAACTACTTTCTTTTGCACAAAATACAAGCTAGATAACTCTTTAAAAGAGTATGACTCATTAAAGACTATATCCATTTATCAGTCCTAGCATGGGGAAAGGTTTATAGCAAATAGTCAGCAGCAGGAAGAGAACTCTTTCACGTGAAGTTACACATTCGTTCCTGTCTGGCATTTATAAACTGACTGTTGTTCTGTGCTCTCTAAATCTCTGCTAAAATGCCAAGCTAGTAATTAGCCATTCATTTCCTTTTCATCCAAGTGTACTGTCTAGTGTAGAGTTTGAAAAATTAGATAGTATGCCGACATTCTGCATAGATGCACAGTCTTTGATTTAGTTGCCAAATAGGCCTGGCTAGTTCAGCACAACCACAGCACATCCATATCATAAATTCAGTGATAAAATAAAAGTAATCATTACAGCTGAAAGACAAAAATGTTCTGTCTAAGCTACCTCCAACATTATTAGCAGATAGCTAACAACAAAGTATTAAGGTCTGACTTTTTGATGATAGTTCACAGTTTACTATCTGATATAAGTAGTCTCATTTTTTAAATAATCATCATCAGAGTTTAACTTGAGGGAGAAAATGAGATAAGACCACATTACAGTTACATTTACTTATTACTACAATGTTACCGTTGAATTTACTGGCCTTCCTAGATGTTATCAAACAACGAAACTAATCCAGACACCTTTATTCATATAAACGTTTAAAAAGGGAAGCAAGATTTACCTTACTTATCTTTAATAGCATAGAGGATATGCATCTAATTTTGAGATAGTCATCCATTATGTGCTCGATACTCTTCTTCAACAGTGAGGAAAGAGGGCTTAGATTTAAACATCTGATTTTCATTTAACATAATGTAGGTAAGAATACTGTTCCTCTTTCTGCAGTATGTTCCCAGGAAACAAACAGGACCTGAGGAAATGCCTGTAAGTTGTACCAGAAGAGGTTTAGATTAGAGATAAGAAGGAACTTTTTCTCTCAGAAATTGGTCAGGCACTGGAATGGCTGCCCAGAGAGGTGGTTGAGTTGCCATCCCTGGCAGTGTTCAAGAGGCATCTGAATGAGGAGCTACAAGATATGGTTTAGTGGTTTGCAGTAGCTATGGTAACGGGAGGACAGTCGGACTAGATGATCTTGTAGGCCCTTTCCAACCTTGTGATTCTATGATTCTATGTTCATTGCTCGGTTTGAAAAGATAAAATGTTTCATCTTCTACTGATTTCTGCCAATTTAGAGGGCATCTACCTCTAGTTCACTGGATGACCTCATCTCCAGTCACCTCTCAAAGAGCTGCTTTGGATTCTCCTCTTAGTGTATTACAAGTCTAGTATAAACACATGACCTTTGTGGTATATATATTTTATTTTTCAGCTAGATATTGATTGCTACAAAATAAACTATTAGTTTCCTCTCTAACTCACTAATATTAATTTATCTATACAAATATTCATTTTCAATTTCATTTGATCTGATTACTGTCTTAAAGTAGCAGGAGAACATTTGTGTCTTTACTGAGTATCAGGGTGCATAATTTATCCCTTCCTGTACCTGTGATTTAATATTTTCAATCATCACAAATTCCTGTATGTTGTTACTGACTCTTACGCTGCCTTTCTGATGAATTAGTAGTTTCTTCAGAAACATTAATAATAATAAATTCATAAAACTTTTGCCAAAAATACTGCTAAATGTCAGTTATTTTCCCAAAACTTCTGCTCACTGGTGGCTTTTTTCAGTTCAATTTTCCAATGCAGACTGTCTTCACAACAGCTGCACTAATAGCCAATACTCCATGCCAGGTCTTATTTTCTGATCCATAGAACACATTAAATCACTTTTACTCACTAGTTTGCCAATTATGTTTTTCCGCTGGATGAGTTTTCTCCATCAATTAAAATTATTGGTGATCATCTAAAGTCATTTTCCTAGTTCATTGCCATTATTTCTGTGCTACTATTAAAGCTGGCACATTATGCCTTTACCTGCTGCCCTTAATCTGTCTGTTGGTCTAAAAAGAGCAATGCTAATGTCTAAGTTACAGTATAGGATCTCAGAAACAAGAATTAACAATTTGAGATCCACTTAGAATTTACCTTGTTTGTTCTCTTTGTTGTTTCTGCTTGCAGAGCCTTTGCATTCTCACACTTTGGATCCTGCCCAGATTCTGTCACATAAATTAGATTGATCTCTTATCCCTTCTTGATTTTCACTAGCAGGTTTACTGTGTAATAAAGGGACAAATCTAAAACTTCTACCATATAAATCTTATCTAGCAATTTCATGGTAAGCATTACAATAAACAACCCAAAAATCATTATTTCCCCTCATTTTTCTTTTTAATGAAGCCAGTCATCAAAATAGGAAAAGACTGAGGCATAGTCATAATGCTACTTCACTACATCTGAGATATATGTGACTAACAATAGATCTCTATTAATGAATCACAGAATATTAATACATGGAAAGTGTTGCTCCATCTACATTCACGGGCATGATAATTCTGATGTGATTGCTTTAGTTTGTTTTCCCTGATGCACTTTCAGTGTTTCTATTTTTACTTTTTTAAAACCTTTTTTTTAGAGACTGCTGTACTTTCATGGCTCTTCATGAATATGCCAAATCTTGCTCAGTGCTGGAATTAGAGGAAATATGAGAAAAGTATCTCTAATCTGTTCAGCACTGAAATAGAAATCAAGCAATGACCTTTATTATCCACTGCATCTGAAATTTGAGAGTAAAAATCAAATCAGAGTTAAAAACTAACATGATCCAAACTGCTTTAAATGAATAAATAGTGGCCACATCAACATCAAAGGGTACGTGTATTCTGCAGTCTTGGATCCACAAGTATGTAATTTCAAAGCATCTCAGATATACATTGCATTTCTGCACACTAAGGCTTCCTATGGAAGGACATTGGAATACAAATGGTGAACTACAATGCATTCCAATCTGGATGATTTGAAAATCTGGTGCAAAACAGTATATTTGCTCAGCAATACAATCAGCCATTCTGACTCAAGGCATCTTTCTCTTACCATACTTGAACTCCTAATCTATCCAAAATCAAGGATAGCTGGCTCTGTGGTTTCTGCATGCTTATATATGTAATTACAATGGTTCATTGCTGTATCCTCATATGTGGAAATAAATTTTGTTAGCACTTCGATAAAAGTACTCTACACAGTCTTCCAGCCACTCCGCTCCAAGCCTGTAGCATCGCCCAGGGTTGTTGTAGCCGAAGTGCAGGACGCAGCATTTGGTCTTATTGAACCTCATCGCACTGGCTTCAGCCCAGCTCTCCAGCCTGTCCAGATCCCTCTGTAGGGCCCCTCTACCCCCTCATCCAGGTCATCAATAAAAATAATGAAGAGGACAGGCCCCAGCTCCGATCCCTGAGGAACACAACTCGTGACTGGTTGCCAGCTGGATTTAACTCCATTCACCACCACTCTCTGATCCCGGCCCTCCAGTAAGCTCCTTACCCAGCCAAGAGTGTACCCATCTAAGCCACGGGCTGCCAGCTTCTGCAGGAGAATACTGTGGGAGACAGTGCCAAGGGCTTTGTAGACCACATCAACAGCCTTTCCTTCATCCACCAGATGGGTCACTAGATCATAGAAGGAGATCAGGTTGGTCAAACAGGACCTGCCCTTCATGAACCCATGCTGGCTAGGCCTGAACCCCCTGTTGTCCTGCACATGTCACATGATCTCCCTCAAGAGAATCTGCTCCACAACCTTCCCTGGCACTGAGCTCAGGCTAAAAGGCCTGTAGTTCCCCAGATCCTCCTTACAGCCTTTCTTGTAAATGGGAGTCACACTGGAAAGCCTCCAGTCTTCTGGGACCTCACCACTTATGTAAGGCATCTACAACTAGAAGAGTTTCCAAGTTAAATACTATTGCCAAAAATGGATAAAATTCTAAGAATGAAATAATTCTCAGCCAATAAGAAAGAATTTCACAGAATCACAGAATCACAGAATGACCTGGGTTGGAAGGGACCTCAAGGATCATGAAGCTCCAACCCCCTGCCTGTCAGGGCCACCAGACTTCCATGTTTACTAGATCAGGTTGCCCAGCCTTGAACACCTCCAGGGATGGGGCATTCACAACGTCCCTGGGCAGCCTGTTCCAGGACCTCACCACTCTCCTAGTAAAGAACTTCCCCCTAACATCCAATGTAAATCTTCCCTCTTTCAACTTAAAACCATTTCCCCTTGTCCTACCATTATTGGCCCTTTTGAAGAGTCTATACCCCTCCTGATTATAGGTTCCCTTCAGGTACTGAAAGGTTGCAATGAGGTCACCCCGCAACCTTCTCTTCTCCAGGCTGAACAAACCCAACTCCCTCAGCCTGTCCTCATAGGGGAGGTGCTCCAGCCCCCTGATCATCTTTGTGGCCCTCCTCTGGACCCTTTCCAAAATCTCCATGTCTTTTTTGTACTGAGGGCTCCACACCTGGACACAGTACTCCAGATGGGGCCTCACAAGAGCAGAGTAGAGAGGGATAATCACCTCCCTGTCCCTACTGGCCGTTCCTCTCCTGATGGAGCCCAGGATACCATTTGCCTTCCAAGCTGCAAGAGCACACTGCTAGCTTATTTTAAGTTTCTCATCCACCAGGACCCCCATATTTCTAGGAACACAATTTCTAGGAACGTATACGCTTCATAAATTAAACTCAGTGTTGAAATTTAATGTTTCCACTTTAAACTGTAGTACTTTGCACAGCATCCAGATGAGAGCATGATCTGAGAAACAATGGCCGTGTAAAGATACTGTTTAAATGATTAGCCATTACTGTACATATAGAGATCCTCTTGCAACTAGATCAGCATTCAATAATTTTAATAAACTTGGGGAGCTGTTTGTATTTGTCCAAAAAGAAATATGGAACAGTCAATTTGGAAGGAGTATCCTGAGAAAGAGGAAACAAACAAACCAGAAAATTGCATTAGTATCATGATCATATAAAATTCAGTCTAGCAGTTTCTAGGCTTTAGTACTGGAGTTATATATATATAAGAGCAGCTTTCAAGATGACTGGAATAGAACCTTGATATCAAGGCAAGATGAGCAGGATTTCCAATACCTCCTACAAAATATCAGTAACAAGTTATCCACAGTTCATCTGCTATACGAGCCATCACTTAAAGGGCTTGAATCTGTGATCAAATGGGACATATAAACCAATGTTATTAATGGTATAACTGATGTAAGCACAAGGAAATCATTTATTTATTTATTTATTTTGGGGGGGGTTGGGCGGGTGAGGGGGTGGGAAGAGGAAGAAGGAATGAAAAAACAACAACAAAAAACAAAAAATAAAAATCAACAAACACATAAGAGCAACAACAAACAGAATATGAAGTAATACTTTCCAAGTGTATATATTACAAAACTCTACAAAGACTATCACACCTGCAAAAGATTTATTGTTGGAATACCAGAACTTTGATGACTTCCTTGATCCTTGTTTTGTTCATTATTATTGTAACATTCTACAAATGTTTATGGGTGACTGAAAAACAAATATTTGATTGGAAATCAAATATGGTATATGTTATTATTTCATTAAATGAGTTTGGATTTTTGAATCTCATTATATATGGAATAATACGTATGAAAGATTTTGCTCCTATCTGTTGCAATGAATTCATAGAATCTCAAACATATATATTGTTCCAAGGCTTTGACCACCAAATACTGACAAAGTTACATTTAATTTTTACTAGGTTCTCATTACTGTAATGTACTGAAATGCAACTCCACTAAAGTCAGACGTGCTTCATGGGAACACTGATTCAGATTATTTGAACATAATCTAGATTTCATATATTAACGTATTTCTTAGCAGATTTCTTTATAGAACACTTAATACTGACACCGCCTACTATAGAGATCTGAACTGTTCTAGGACAAATATATCGCTGACAGCTACATGTGACCAAAAACCACAAGTTTCCAGCTATGTCTAAACCGCACTGAAAATATATATCTCCTGTACATGTTGCCTTCATTTTTCAGGTGATCATTCTATTTTTGTCACAGTTTTTGACCTTATTTCCACTAATTAGCAAATTGGTACATTTTTGGTGTGCGTGTTGTAAAATTAAAAATTATCACCTAATCAAAGAAACTATTAATGACTTTTACTTCAAGTGAAATTACAGTTATTCATTGCTGCAATATACTGCTGTCTGATAATGCAGGTAATTCTTAATTATTATTATTTTTAATTAAATACATTTCTGAAATCTTTTTCATCCTTGAAACTTTTCAGCAAATCTATAATTACATTTCTCTATTGTTATTTATTTATTTTTTTTCCAGCAAAAACTACTAGGCATTGTTCTAGTTTTTTACTGTTCTCTAGATTGACTACATCTGGTACATAATGTTCTAGATCTATGGTAACTAGAATACGACAAAATACCATGTTGAAATCATTCTAGTCTTACGTACAGTAGACATTTATTTAATAAAACTCATTCATAGATCATAATTTGATACAAAATAACCTAGTCATATTCTGTTGCAATCTATTTTATTTTCTTCTGTCACAGGTTGTAAAAACAACATCACCAGTATTTTCCTTTAATTCTATGTACAAAATCATGATGTATATGTTCAACTCTATCCCCAAGTCACTTATGAAATTATGTACCAGACCTAGAAGATATCTATGCAGAGTTCATGATAAGGACAAATACATCAGGACTTAGCTAACTCAGAACCACAGAATAATTGAGGTTGGATAGGACCTTTGAAGGTCATCTGGTCTATCATCCCTACTCAAGCAGGATACCCAGAACAGGTGCCCAAGACAATGTCCAAACAAACATGGAATTTCTCCAAGTATTATTCAGTTTATCTGGCAAAGTTGGGTGGGATGGTGGGGGAAGAGAGGGAAGTGTGCCCCGGTGGTGCAGTGGTAGGAATGCCGCGTTGCAACACTGGAGGGCAAGAGTTCGAATCCCCCCTGTGGCGCAAGTGGTAGAAGTGCCACTCTGCTACACAGAGGCTCGAATCCCAGGGGTTGGACTCGATGATCTCTAAGGTCCCTTCCAACCCACACGAGACTGTGATACTGTGATACTGTGAAGATATGAGGTAGCCTCTGTGAAAACAGTCTAGAAACTTCCCCATATTAGGTAAGATCCAGTGCTAGAAGTCCCAAAAAGGGACACGCTTGTGTCCAAAGCTGAGACAATGACTAATGCTTCTGTGAGACAAAAATCAAGAAAGAATAACAACTGCTGCTCTGGAGAAGTTAGGAGGAAGGAGTGACAAAATATTAGAAAAGACACTAAGGCCAATGCAGAAAGGGAGTAGAAAGTTCTCCGGGCATGGAGAAGCCTGTAGCCCAGGAGAAGCCCATGAAGAGAAAACTGTCCCCTTGCAGAACACAGGCCATCATACAGGTCAGATCTCCACATACAACCCATGGGGTAGCCCACAAAGGAGCAGAAGGATGAGGCCTGAAGGAGGCCACAACTGCTGCCCAAGGAGAGGAATCTGCAGTGAAGGAGGAGGTCTGGAGGAGCTGCCCTACGTAGGAGCACTGGACTGGATCTGTGAACTTCTGAAGGATGATCCCCGTGGTGTGCACTCTTGCTGGTGCTGTGCTTGAAGAACTGCAATCTGTGGGAAACCCAAAGAGGATCACTTTGGAAAGTATGACATCCCATGAAGGGATCTCATGACGGAGTAGGCAAAGAGAGTAAACATTAAAGACTGGTAGATGATGAAGTGTTATGAACCAGCCATAACCTTGATCATTCCCCTTTCCCATGCATTGCTTAGGGGGAGGAGACAGAAGAGAGTAGATGAGAGAGAAGATGTTTTCGGTCTCCTTTTGCAATCATAGAATCTAAGACTTCTGAGAATTGGAAGAAACCTTTAAAGTTTATCTAGCCCAGCTCCTCTGTAATGAACAGGGTCATACACAGATAGACTAGGCTGTCCAGGGCCTGATTCAGCCTGGTGTTGAAAGTCGCCAGGGACAGGAAATCAGCTACATATCCAGCCAACTTGTTCCAGTGTGTCTCCACCCTCCCTGTAAAAGGCTTCCTCCTTATATCCAACCTAAATCTACCCTCTTTAAGTTTCAAACTGTTTCCCTTTGTTCTATCTTTGTTGCTTGATCGCCAAGGTACTCTGCTTCAGAGCTGTCCCAGCCAGAACTGCAGCAACTGATCACGAGGTACAGGGTTGGTTCCTTCATCCAGGGAACCCCAAGATAACAGAGCAACTGGCAGCTCTCAAAAGGATGTGAAGTGGGTGTTGCCAGGGCAAGGGCTCTGCATCTACGGCCCCTGCCTTGAGAAAGCCTCAGGGAGGGTAGCCACCAACAACAGAGCAGAGAGATCAGGGTGTGTGAAGCATGTGGGCTGTTCAGACACAGAGATAGGGTAAGCCACCTGTTCACACGACTACACAGGGAAGAGAATTGTTATCTTGCTGTGAAATGAGTGATTTTCAGGGCGAACTCAGAACAGATCAGCAAACAGGCAGGGCAGGGCACCTTGCCATATAGGAGGGGGCTTAACACTTATCATTCGACACTTAACAAGTCACTTATCAGGTCACAGAATCACAGAATCACAGAATTATCAAGGTTGGAAAAGACCTAGAAGATCATCCAGTCCAACCATTACCAATACTTCCCTTTCAAATCATATCCCTTAACACAACATCCAAACGTTTCTTCAACACCCCTATGGTCAGCGACTCCACCACCTCCCTGGGGAGTGAATTCCAGTGCCTCACCACCCTTTCCAAGAAGTAATAGTTCCTAATGTCTAGCCTGAATCTCCCCTGGCGCAGCATGACGCAGGTCGTTGCTCTCTGGACACACCGAGGTGCAACCATGGTTACCACACAGCAGTGAGCTGCTGCTGAAAGGATGCGGGGACTGAGACTGAAAGCATGAATGTCCATGCCACAGTTCAGGTCTCAGGCTGCAGAGAATGCCTTGCCCTGTCATTGCTACAGGAGGGCAGCTGGGATACCACCTGTGTGTTGCGTGAGCAGGTGAATGATCTGCACAGCCTGGTAGTTGAGATAAAGGAGGGACCAGAAAGGCTGAGGAGCACCCAGGATTGTGGGAAGGGAATTGACTAGTGGAGTCGCACTCTACCATCCCTACAGGAAGGGTGGAAGGGAGATGCTCTTCAAGCAACGGGGGATCATCTGCTGTCTCACAGTCAGGTGGGAAGGGGCAACTTCAAAGACAGTGAAAGATGGAAACAAGTCCTTGTTTGGGGCAACAAGTGGACTGCCCCTCAGCCTGCCTCACCTTCCCAGGTATACATAACAGGTATGAGGCTCTGGAGATGGTGGGACTGGAGGATGTGGATGTTGGTGAAAGTCCATCCATGAAGGAGAGGTTGCCCAACGCTAGTCAGTCTGCTCCCTGTTTTGCTACAATGTCTGTCAGGAAAAAAAGAAGGGCTGTCAGCATAGGAGACTCCCTTCTGAGGGGAACTGAGGGCCCGATATGCCACTTGGACCTGTCCCATAGGGAGGTGTGTTGCCTGCTTGGAGCCTGAGTGAGAGATGTTACTAGGAACACTGTTCGCCAGGTTTTGCCCTCTGATTATTATCCATTACTAATTTTCCACACTGGAAACAAAGAGGCAGGCAAAAGAAGATCTTGGGTGATCAGGAGGGACTTCAGGTCTCTTGGAAGTCTGCTGAAGAGATTGGGAGCACAAGTTGTGTTATTTGTCCTTTCAGTTGGTGACTGGGATCCACACAAAAGGAGGAGGGTGGGCGTGCTGAATGAATGGCTTTGTGAATGGTGTTGTGCTCAGGGGTTTGGGTACTATGGTTTGGGATGCAGCCTTGAGAAAGGGAGAATGCCTACAATAGACAGGAGCCAGCTGACTAGAAGGGCCACAAATATTCTTGTGAGTAATCTGGTTGGACTGGCTAGCAGGGCTTTAAACTAGATATGATAGGGGAAGGAGATGTACCGGGTGACAGAGAAATGTGTAGGAATTCTGTAACCTTGGGAAGTGGTAAGGGAAAACCCCAGACTTGTCCTGAAGGTATTACAGAGGGCTCTTCTGAAAAGGCAATGAGGCCAATATTTAAGCCAAAGTGCCTCTATACTATGGGATGTAAACAGGAAGCGCAGGAAACTATGGCACAATTGAGAAAGTATGACCTAATTGGTATCATGGAAACATGGTGGGATGAAGCCCACATTTGGAATGCCATGATTAAGGGCTGCAGGCTCTTCAGAAGGGATAGGCAGGGTATGAGGGGTGGTGGAGTTGCCCTCTATGTTAGGAAGTGGATAGATTGTGAAGAGCTGTGTCTGAGGAACAACCACAGTCAGGTTGAGAGCTTGTGGGTTGAAATCAAGGATCAGTCCAGTAAAGGGAATCTAGTGGTTGTGGTCGCTACAGGCAGCCTGATCAGGGGGTGCAGGGGGTACCTGTTGATGAGGCCTTCTTGCTTTAGTTTCAGGAGGTGTCATACTCTCAGGCTCTTGTCGTATTAGGGCATTTCAACCTCTCAGATATCTGCTGGAATAGTGGCATGGCAGGTGGCAGAGAATCCAGGAGATTCCTGGAGTCTGTCAAGGACAACCATAGGCGGACCAACCTGAAGAGAAGCCTTGCTGGACCTGGTGCTCACTAATGTGGAGGAAAGCATTAGAGTTTAAGTTTGCAGGCAGCCTGGGCTGTAGTGACCATGCCTTGGTGCAGTTTGTGATCCTGAAGAATGCAGTCCTGGCAAAAAGCAGAGCTAGGGCCCTGTGCTTCAAGTGAGCAGAATTCCAGCTGCTCAAGGAACTCCTGAGTGGGATTCCCTGGGAAACTGTTCTTAAGGACACAGGTACAGAACTGAGCTGGCAGCTCCCTCAGCAAAAGAAGTCAAGCATGTGAGGCAGGCAACCTCCATGGCTGTGCAATGACCTGCAGCTTAAACAAAGGGAAAAGAGGGAAATGTTCAGGAAGTGGAAGCAGGGTTGTGTAGCCTGGGAGGAATACAGGGCTGTTGTCCATGTGTGTAGAAATAGGATTAGGAAGGCCAAGGCGCAGATGGAGCTGAAATCAGTGAGGGATGTGAAAGATAACAAGAAGGGGTTCTACGGGTACATAGGCAGGTGGAGACAGGCTAAGGAGAGGGTTCCTCCTCTGATTAAAGGTAATGGGGTGCTGGCTTGCTCAGACATAGAAAAAGCTGAGGTACACAATGATTGCTTTGACTCAGTCCTCACAGTTGGTCAGATTTCCCATGTTTATAGGCAGGAGCCTATAGGTGAGGGTGTGGGGAGTGGTTTCTGTCCCACTGGTGGAACAAGCCTGAGTCCTCCTCTTGAAATTGAGTGTGTAAAAGTCCATGGGGCCGGATGATATCCATCCTAGGGTTCTGAGAGAGATGGCTGATGTGGTTGCCAAGCTGCTCTACAGATGAAGACAGAAGAGTAAACAATTTCTTGGTATGTAGCTGAATTTGTAAAATTAGCAGACAAATATAATCTCATACTGAGTTTAAATGGCAAGCTACCCATGAAGTACTCCATAAAATTGAGCAAAAAAGTACAAACAGTGATGGATTTGGCCCTAAAATACGCACAAAAATTGTATGATTGGGGCAGGGTAGTAACAGTGATCAATTATTTCTGGGGAGTACGTGAGTTTTGCATGACTTGTACAAGGTATGTGTGCTAGATGAGCTATAAAAGGCGGCATTTGGACAATATTTGTTTTCGTAGGGAAGTCGCAGCATATTCATATGTGGTCTCTCTACCAAAGGATTTCTGAATAACCTTGCAAGTGACAACACACAGTCCACTGAAAAATTATAGCAGCTCTCCAGCTGCTTAATTTAGGATATGATAAATGCCATGCTGTTCAGATTTCTTTTCAAAAGAATGAATGAGATGTAAAATCAAGCTCAATATCTGGCCTGCTCTTTCTATAACTTCACAGTAGGGTTATCAGAGACTGTTCAATCTGGAATATTTGAAGAAAACCTTACTGCTGTTAGGAACAAATATATGTGATGTACTGTTTCATTTCAGTGAGAAGTACTAAGAACCCATCATTGTCTACATAGATCACTCCAAAAGTAATGCCTCCTTTTTATTTCAGTGGAAGCAAAGAGCACAGTAACACTGTTTGATAGAACAAATTCACATCTACAAAACTATTTTTTTTATTATTTTTTTATTATTATTATTTTTTTTCCAGCATAGTAACCACCATTAACCATGCATTTTTACCATCATGAACAAGAGCCTGTGTGCCATGATAACAAAAATTTACAGCAGCAGAGGTGGACCACTGTTTCACAGCTTCTATGATGACATTGTGCCAGGAAAATGTCACCCATGCAGTCCATCTTTCATTGACTCAAGAAGATGCCAAATCTGGGCTGCATGGTGGGTGTGGGAGAACAATCCAGCCAAGACTAGCAGTGCGCTCCACAGTCTTCAAACTATCAAGGATTCTGGCATTTTCATGTTGCAAGAGAAAGAGATCCAGCTATTAGAAGCTTTGTGATATCCCAGTGTTGCCATCATTGTTTCTAATGCATTGAAGCCAATATTCAGCTTCATACAGTTTCCTCACCATAATACTCCTACTTGCATGGATGAGCTGATTGTCTGGAACATGGCTTGACTTTCATATCACTGTTGTCACTGCTGAAATGTACCACCCACTGTCTCACTGTGCTTACATCCAGTGTTTGGTCTCCATAAACATTCAGCAAGCATCAGTAAATGACAATGTTTGCAATTTTTTAATTTTTTAATTTTTTTATTTTTATTTATTTATATATATATTTTTTTCCACATGGAAGAATTCAGTGACACACCTTTGGTTTATCTGCACTCCCATGTCAGATGCCATTTGGTCAGACTGCTTCTTTGCTGTCAGACGGTTACAAAATGCAACTGAATACTGGTGAGAAGGTTCAACCTATACTGTCACACCACCACCATCACTGGTGCTCTGGGCCAACATAAAATCGGATATAATGCTTTCAAAGCATATCACATATTTGAAATAACCACAGTAATACCTCTAAAAAAAAAAAAAAAAAAAAAAAAGGAAGCAGTAAGCAGTATATTACTACACTCAGGTGTGATAAGTGATAAGTTACCCTTATGAAGCTTAACACATTGATACAAAAGGAGGTAAATAAAAGATATTACATTTCTAATGTCAGCTGTGCAATGTCAGGACCGGTAATCAGATGAAGAGCAATGCAGAATAGTGTCTTAAATAACAACACACAAAATCATTTTGAGGTCTCAAGACTGGTGAAGAGTTTTGTTGTTTTTTGTTGTTGCTGTTGTTGTTGCTTTTGTGCTTAGTTATGTATCAATATCTAGAAGTTATGATGATGATATTTTACAAAAGATTAGGCCATACAATTTAAATGTAACAGGTAAACATCAAGAAACAGGATAGCTTTGAAGAAAAGATGGGGAGAGATCATTAACAAGGAAGTATAGTGATAAGACAAAGGGTAATAATTTTGAAATTAAAATAATAATAATAATAATAATAATAATAATAATAAAATTAGACATTGGGAAGAAATTGTTTACTCTGACAGTGATGAGATAGTGAGAAACAGGACAAGGTTGCCCAGTGATGATGTGGGTGCCCCATTTATATGAAGTGTCCAAGACCAGTTTGGGTGGGTCTTTGAGTAACCTGATCTAGTGGAATGTGTCCCAGCATGTGGCAAGAGGGCTGAACTGGATGGTCATAAAGATCCTTTCCAATAGAAAATAGGATTCTATGAAATATTGCTAATATGAAATGAAAAGAAGCAATGTGGCTTCTTCAGGCTTCACGAACTGATTGTTATCTTTTCTGGGTTAAGCTACTAGCTATAATTAATGCTGCCCCCAGGTAGTTGCAAGATTAACAAGTAGCTTTTACTCAGCATGTCATCATAGGTCTCACTGGCCATGATAGCAGCAAGGGGTCACATTAATACAGATTAAATGGTCTTGAAAAAATTCTTCAGCTATAAATTTCTCTCTCCAGCTGTTTTCTCTTATAAATAAATCTGTTGCAGAAGTAGGAAAAAACCTCTACAGAATGCAATTGTTCATCATCTTTTAATTGTCTTGGATTACCTTAGTGTTATACACATCTACTTTTGTCTTTATTTTATATAAATTACTCTTCAGCATTCGGGTGCTTGAAGTTCATAAAAAGAAGAGTGTTTGAGTTCAGTATTTGAAGCATTTGCTTCACTGTATTTACTATACACACTTTTTATGGCCTCTCACACTGTCAAAACATTTATCTACACTTCGATTCTTTTTTTCCTCTTAATACCACAGTTATCTTCCCTATTTTAACAGTATGCACTTTGCAGCTCTTTTCAGTCAATTATATCTCATCAGCCACAACAATAACAATCAATAAATTAATAATAATAATCTTTATTTTGTTCTTTTTAGTGTAGCTTAAAGCACAAAGATGATTAAGTCACTTTGGTATAATTCCAGTTAGTAGGTAAAAAATGGTGAGTTATTAGGTATGCTTTATAGAGCTTTTGTGATCTTCTGAAACTGTTCTTGAAGTTTTCCCAGGTCAAAGTTAACAAAGTACATATCCACTATATATGATATCTATCTATCTAGACACATCTGATGTCTATGAGAAGCTAATACAAATCTGAATTTTACTATAAGGTCAGGTGGCTGGCTTTTTCAGAACAAAGAGCAGGAACAAACTATCATGAGTGTAATTTGCAAAGTCAATGGACTAACCCCCTGGAGCAAAGCTGGGAAATAAACTGATCATATAGACACGCTCATTTCTTAATTAATCACAATGTAAATCAGAGTTCATGTTTAGTATCTTTTCATTATTGGCTGATAGCTTCCATTATCATCTTCATCCTCCATACAGTTAGCTGAAGTTATTTATGGGTATTGGGGTGGAAAATTGGATGACATTTTACGTTATCTTTCAGGTCTTTCAAAACCTGAAATTTTTACCAAGCAAACTTTAAGGCGTTTTAAAAGGACAATAACTATGCTTGATATGTCTGATTTCTAGCACTAAACAACAGCAACAAATAGCACAAAATGATACTGATCTATCATTTGTCTCCTCTCTTGATATTTTTGTTATCTTTGTACAAGAAAGTACAAGGTAATTAACCTGACTGATTCTAACAACAACAGAGCCTTAAAACTCATGCAGTATTCCAGACTAATAATTACGCCATAAAGAAAGTACAAGATCACAGAATCAGAGAATAATTGAAGTTGGAAGGGACCTCTGGAAATTATTTTCTCCAACTCTCATCCTCAACAGAAAGGCCACCTAGATACCTTTGCCCAGGACCAGATCCATGTGGCTAGTGAAGATCTCAGAGGAAAGAGACTCCACAACCTCTGTGTGCAGTCTTTGCCTGTGTTATCACAAGCACAGTACAGTGCTCCACATTATTTAGATGGAATCTCCTGTTTTTGAGTTTATGTACACTGCTTTTTTTCCTGGCAGTGGGCACCACTAAAAAGAGTTTAGCTCCATATTCCCTGCACTCTTCCTTCAGAAATTTACCCACACTGATAAAATTTCCATATGAGCTTCTACTTTTCTAGGCTGAACAGTCCCAACTCTTAGCTTCTCCTCATAAGAGATGTGCTCCAGTCCTTTGAGAATGGTGCCCTCCACTGAACTCTTTCTAGTAGGTCCAAGAACATACCATAACTAGAAATGAAGTTGCATCTTTAAAAAACAAGACAGTTTGCAGATAGGATTAGGAAGACAAATTATATCTCCCAGGATAATTTTATGCCTCCTCAAAGTACAAGATATATGTAACATATCTTGTTTTCTCTAACATAAATACACAGAGCTGTGAACATTTGCCTATATGTGTGCATATAGACATAATATTCATAACTATTTCTGAATTAGATAGAAAATATATACTACCAACAAATTCAGAAGCAAAGACAGCTGTGACAAAAACATATAGGGTATACTTGGAAAAGCTAAAACTACATATCTTATTTCTAGACTTTAATATAATGTCTACATAATCACTGTAATCATATAAATACACTAACTTATAATGTGTATTGTACAAAAATCTTTGTAATCTGATTTCTTGCTGCAAAAAATCTTTTCTTTAAAAAATAGCAAATTCACTATTTATGAAATTTAATATTTATGTAAGTGGGATTTTGCACTGTTGGTAATCACTTTTTATTAACCAACAATTATTGGTTAATAATAATAATAATAAATTTTAAAATGGGATATTAATACTACAGCAGTCATGCAGGCATCATTTAAGAAATGACTCATTCCACTACTCTGGTGTTCTGACCTCGCTGTCCCTCCCTAGATCAAGTCTGGCATTGTAACACTGATAGCTTTAACACTAATAGCCCTCTTGAGACCAGTAGAAGCAGCTTGAGATGATCTCAGAATGTTCAACACCCAGACCTTGAATAGTGTCTGATTCATGAGGATGATACTTCCAACAGCCAAGCACTCTCCTCCAAAGTGAGTTAAGTCTCAGAGGTGACTAAAGAGTGAAAAAGACAGGCAGAAGTTAGGAAAGCTTGAGCCTTCTTTGTGTCACACTTGGCCGGATTAATGTTAGTGTATATCCTTGAGATCCATACAGAAGTCACTCACAGATTCACGATGGTCTGATCTTGTATTAGCATAGCTTTTTGCAGCTCTGTTTGCTGAACTACATGAGCACAATTAGGTAAAAGGAAAAAAAAAAAACAACAAAAAAAAACAACAAAAAACCACATAGCTACTTTTAATTATGCTGGTGAAGAGGCAGTTTCTCAGCCTCCCTTTTACACACCTTGAACCTAGACCAAAACGAAAGCTACATTGTACATTGTACTTGCCAGGGAGCCAATACTGAAGACATTAGAAATGAAACACCAAAGTTAAAGTGGAACAAATCAGGGGTATTTATTTTTCAGACAGATAAGAAGGTGCAAAGTAAATAGCAGAAGTCTGAAAAATAATCTCTCAGAAATTTGACAATTTTACTAATTTTATGCTAGATTAAATAGAAATGGGGCACAAGGGAGTACTCATCAATTCCCTGGAGCAGAATATTCCTAGCTCATTGTTCTTGACAATGCCAAGAGGTTAGTACAGTTATCACAAAGTAAAACAAAGCTCATTTTTAAGTGTTCCTGTGGGAATGGAAGTCTAAGAGAATTATTATCGGTTTTGAAGACAGTGATAATCTGGACAATCAATTGAATACAGTTTGGCTAAGTAACAAGATTAAATTGCTGCAATACGATGAAATCTGATTAATGATCTGATTCTTTGATTCTTGGAAAAAAAAATTGTTATTTATATGCAAATAATTTTTAAAATGGCTATGTTATAATCTAAGATATAATAAAAGACTTACAAGGCATATGGAGGCAAATAGATAGTGATATATTTAAAAGAAATGTGCGACCTATTTCTACATGCTAATGTCTCATAAACAAATTCTATGAGTATTCTGCAGCTGGATAATAAATTTGAAATCATGGACCCCTGCATCTCTTTGAGTATCATAGAATCACAGAATGCCTTGCATTGGAAGAGACAGTTAAGACCATCTAGTTTCAACCCCCCTGCCACAAGCAGGCTTGCCAGCCACGAGGTCAGGCTGCCCAGGGCCCATCTAACCTGGTTCTGAATGCTTCTGGGGACACGGTACTTGCAGCCTCTCTGGGCAACCTGTTCTGTTACCTCACCACTCTCTCAGTAAAGAACTTCCCTCTGAAATCTAATCCAAATCTCACCTTAGGTTTGAAACCCAGCCCCCACACACCACTTGTCATGTCACTATCATATCATGTAAAAAATCTACCTTCTTCCTGATTATAAGTTTGTTTCAGTATTGGAAGGCCAGAATTAGGTCTCCCCAGGGCCTTCTCTTCTCCAGACTGAACAAGCCCATCTCACTAAGCCTTTCTTCATAGGAGATTTCTCCAGCCGCCTGATAATCCTACTTTGGACACACTTCAAGAGCTCCACATCTTCTCTTAGGACCCCAGACCAGAATATAGTACTCAAGTAAACTTCAGGTCAGAGAAGAGAAGGACAATCATCATCCTTTCCCTGATGACCACTCCTCTTTCATTTCAGTCTAAGAAACTGTTGGCCTTCTTGGTTGTAAATACATACTGCAGGCTCACATCAAACTTATCATCCACCGGGACCCCAAAGTTCTTCTCCACAGGGCTTCTCTCAATTAGTTCCTCTCCCAGACTCTACACTTACCCGGGATTGCTGCAACCAAAGTGAAACTCCTTGCACTTGACCTCGCTGAATCTCGTTAGGTTCTCAGGAACCCACTTCTCAAGCTTGTCCAGGTCCCTTTTGATTGTATCACTTCCACCATGTCAACTGCACTTCCACCATGTCAACTCAATCTAGCATCATCCACAAACTTGCTGAGTCCACTCAATTCCATTGTCTATGTCAATGATAAAGTTTTTTAAGAGCATTGATCCAAAAATGGAATCATGGGGAACACCATTCATCACCATCTGCCTTCTGGACACAAAAATGTTGACAACAACATTCTTGCTGTGACCATCAAACTGTATCTCTCCATCTTAGACATAAGGATGTGGTGTGGGGTCATGTGAAATTATTTGCATAATTCCAGATATTTTGAGATAGTTAACAGAAATTCTAGGAAAAGGTATCAGGTAGATCCTTATTCTTTCCTCACATCTTGCCAATCATGAGAAAATGAACCTTAAGTTAAAAGGAGTGAATAATCTTATAGCAAATTCTACAATTAATTGAAGGTTTAGCCTTGAAGAGGTTATCTCCTGTGGACCAAAGATTCCAGCTGCATATTACTGTTATTTTCAAATCACACTGTTGTTTAAATGAGATTGACTAAGCACACATTTAATCCATTTGTTTATGTTTTTGATGGTGACAATTAAGAGAAACACTCAAAGGTCTGTAGTAATTGTTGAACTGTCTGTTCCCACTATGAAATTTCAATACTATAAACTGAGATAATGAATAGAGTCACTTTCATAAGGCTTTAAAAGGAAATTTTTGGACATGATTGGTACTCCAAAACAAGTTTTTATAACAAAACAATGCAAATTAATGTGATTTTCAGAAATCCAAGTGGATGAAAGTTTTCCAGGCATCTCTAATTAGCTGAATACCAAAGTCACTCTGTGCCGCTTCTCTAGTGTTCTATAATCATAAGCGGAAGAGGCTTGGAGGCTTGTTCAGGTGAGTCACAGACAGAAAAATCTGTAGAAACCCTTTGTTCTATATAGCACCTTTCCAGATTTTAGTGTAATGAATAGCTGAGCAAATTAGTAACTACAATCTTTGAAATACTTTTTGAAAGCCTAAAATTGTAGGACATATTTTTATACACCATACTGGTAATGACACCCTTAATGGCAAGGAATCTTGATACATCCTAGCTACTATGATTGCACATGATCTTAAACTGGACTTAAATGCTACTGAGAGCCAAAAAAATGTAGTAAGCAGATTATGGATGGTTTGAACAACCAATTCCCCTCTAGAAATAATGGGATTTTTTTCCTACCTGAACACTATCAACAGATTACTTCTCTTTTTTGAGGTATTATATAGTATAGCAGCTTAAAAAATCCATGATACCTAAAAGCAGTTACTATGAAATGTTTTTTTTTTTTTTTAACATTCTTAAATTCTTATGAATAAGTTTGACTACAATACAGACAGAGAAGGAAGTTAAGTGTGTTATAAAATATTCCCAGGCACCTAACTTAGCAAGCTGTCTGCAGAACTACATTTTCTGCTTTACAGTCAACACATATCCTTAGTTTTCTCCTTATCTCTTTATCTCCTTTCTTACTGCTGAGCAGTAAGAAATCAAACAAGGTTTAACAAAAAAAACTGTAGAGTCTTGCACCTGGGAAGGAATAACCACATGTATCAGCACAGGTTGGAGGATGACCTGATGGAAAGGAGCTCTGCAGAGAAGGACCTGAGTGTTCTAGTGGACAGCAGGTTGGTGATGAGCCAGCAGTGTGCCATGGTGGCTATGAGGCCCAATGGGATTCTGGGTTAGACTGAAAGGAGCAGGTGATCCTCCTCCTCTACTTTGTCCTGTTCAAGACTCACCTGGAGAGCTGTATCCAGTCCTGGGCTCCCAGGACAAAAAAAAGATGGGTATCTCCTGGAGAGAGTCCAGCAGAAGGCAACAAATATGATAAAAGGCCTGGAGCATCTCCTCTATGAGGAATGGCTGAGTAACCTGGGTCCATCCAGCCTTGAGAAAAGAAGACTCGGAGGGGATCTGATTAATGTTAATAATTGTGTGAGACAAAGAGATATGGCCAACATCTTTTCAGCAGTCTGTGGGGACAGAACAAGGGGAAATGGCCATAAACTAGAGCATAGGAAGTTTTGCACCAATGTGCAAAAGAACTTCCTCATGGTGAGGATGACGGAGCACTGGAATGGGCTGTCCAGAAAGGCTGTGGAGTCTCGAGATAATCAAGACCCATCTGGACACCTACTTATGCAACCTGATATAGGAAGCCTGCTTTGGCAGAAGGGTTGGAGTCAATGTTCTGTGGAGGTCCCTTCCACTCCCTACAGTTCTGTGATTCTGTGATATCCTTAGTTTTCTTTTTATCATGACAGTTCCAAAGGACTAAGGTTCCATAACTTTTTGAACATTTATGTGGTATCATGCAATACTCCAAAAACATTAGAAATGGATAAAAAGAAGCATTTCAGGTATTTAAGTTCTTAATTAAGTTTTCTATCTCAGTTTTAATGAAGATTTTTTCACAACAATATTCTATAAATTATCTGCATAGTTCTACATTGTTAAACAAAAGAGAAGAGACCAAAACTTTGTCCTCAAGCTAAGTATAACATATTAATTAGAGTTCACAATCCTTAAGAATAATACCTCTTAGAGAAGAATTTTCTTGGAATAAACTATTTGAAAAGGTTGAAAACAAAAGTCATAGATAGATAGTTAATTATTAAGCAGCATTGACAATTATGGTACTTGTTTGCAGTGCAATCATTCAAAATTCATGTCTAAAATGTACCTTTCAATTCTAAACAGTCATACCTTGAGTGAATCTTTCTGGAACACTATTTCTAGTAAATTAAGCACAATGTGCTATAGTGTCATATAGAAGTGTTTATCTGAGACACGTGGCTTTGCCATTATTAAGAAAACAGGGAGGAGGATCGTAAATTTCCCTTGGTCTTATCTACCTAGTTCTTATTTCCTTAATCTTGTTACGTATTTCCACTGTAGATAAGCTTCACCTGAAGAATTTTAACTAGCTGACAGCTACCTTGAACACATCTTTAATGCTAGCTGTAGCATTGCCTTCAAACACTTACTTCAGAGATCTGTTTACCAAGTATCAATAAATTTAAGTACAAAACATCAGCAGAAGATTCCACACTGTTCCTTACTCAAATAATAATTTAGAAATCAATAAGAGATAATATAAAGTATTTTTCTTTCGATCTACTACTGATATATGTTCTTCTCATAAGAAGACTGGTAGGAAACAGCAATTGATGCACAAGCTAACAATGTCTCTCCCACATTTTATTCAGTACTGTGACATCTGCTACATTTGACTATCTGCAAGTCATAACATTTTTTACCACTTCTGCATAATGTTTTTGGAACAATATGAAGCACCATTAGTGTATTCCAGTTTCCAACATTATTGTCTCATGTTGCTTTATTACCATAATAAACTTGTGAATCATAGTAACTAACACAGTAGGACTCCTGTAGTGAATTCATTTTCATAACCTCGTTTGTTATCATAAATGTGATCCAGAAAACTGTAAAGTCAGCATTTCTGTACAGCTTATTAATAAAGCACATTGCTGGGATGCATTAAAGCCTCAACAGATGTATTATAATGAAACACTCTACTTATAATTACAATTATGCTAACACTTAATAATAATTGGGCCTCTGTGTCTGTAGCTCATTTGCTCAGTAGGAGATTTAGTCTTGTCAGAAGTAGCCATTTCCTCAGCAGGTGACCTGGTTGTAAACATAACAGAGTTTAAACAGGGCATGAAGTTAGTAACGGCGTGAAAAGGGCAGATCTGCAGGTGGGGTTACCATCTGTGATAGAGGAAAGTGTGAAATAATGAGATATATGGGCTTCTCTCTTCATGGAAATCTGCTATCCAAGGGTGAAAAGAGGAGAGGCAAATATAATGGATGAGAGACTGAACAAGATAGGAAGGTAAAGAAAAATCTTGACACTGAAGGAACATTTTGCTACCATGAACAATACATGGGGCTATAATGCCAAGAGTAAACAACTAGTTATATGTATTACAGTAGTGCTGCCAGCTTTTCTTCTAGTAGAAAATGAATTTGAGATAGAACTGGGAGTTCATTTTCAAACCCCAACTTTCTCTTCAAGGGTGACATCAGTAATCTTAGCAACAGACTATTGTGTTACAGATTCTTTATCTCTAGTAAAAAGACAGTGATACAGTTTTTAATCAAAAAACAAAATCAGGAGTCAAGCTACAAAACTATTCTTACACTCCAGAAATGTAGTTGTATGGTATGGAAACTCTTACAATTCCACTAAGGTAATAGGTTCTTAACAAGCAGCCAGCTCTATTTCTTTCCTAGTAAGCAAAGGAGTGCTATGCATTTAAGAATTTGCAGAAGTGCCTCGTCGTTACCATCCCTAACAAATTACGAGCTGCATAGGTGGTACACAACTTTGCAACATGAGTTGATGTTGCAGTCCTCACTGTTGTACCCAGTCAGTACCTAGATCAAGGCTGTGTCTGCTTCTGGACTCACAGTGGAAAGATGAACAAGGTGGTACTTGGATTTTATTAAAGTAGAAAAATATGCAGGATTATCTTTTTCACAGTATTACAGATAGGTTTAGAATTTAGTGAGCTCTATGAAACTATTTGTGGATATGTGGAAATAATGACTGCACAATCATACCCTCACGTTCTATATTTTAACTCTGTACAAGGAAGGCCTCTCACATCTTGTGTAAGACTGCTTAAGAGCCATTTGAGCATTGTCAACTACTGGTCTGTTGGACATGGAAAAAAAGTGCCCTCTATTGTAATTCTCCAAGGTACTTGTAGATGTGAGCTGCTAGATTTGTTCCTTCTCCGTGTGAATATATGGCATGGAAAAACGAGGATTGCTCTGTTTCAAAGCAAGGCATATCCTTTGTAGAATCTTCCACTACAGTCTAAGACTCTTTGGCAAGAGGGAGGGGGAAGAATTTAGTCTTGAATACTGTGAATATCTGAATTGTAAAGGAGAGAAAGTTGACAGCTTGCCTGTAAATTCTCAGTAGCTTTAATAATAAAATAGAAATATTCAAAAAATTGTTTTCTCTTTTATCTTGTACCTTTTTCTCTTACCTTGTACCTTTGTGTTTCTTCCTGGCAAATTGTCTTGGAAGATTTTAAGAAGTAATCAGCTTGGGAGAGCTCTGAAAGAGCATGACGACATAATGAGGGACCTCAGGAGGTTTGAAGTATTTAATTTGAAGCATACAGGGTTTGGATCACTGAACCAGTATGAGACATATATCCTGAAGTTTGGACTGCACTAGAAATGTAAGAACAGAAGTACTCATCTGCTTTGGCTTATACATTTGTCGCCAGTTAGGATGACTGCTCCTTTGGAGATATTTATCCCTTTCCTTGGGGAGGTTTATATAACTATCTTAAACTGATGTTTACCTGTCTAGGAGTATATGAAATGAATGCAACTCCAGGCGTGCTATGGAAAGATAAGAATTAATCTCTGGGAGAAAAATGAACAAAATCTGGCCTTCAGATACTGAAAGACTAGAAATGCAGCCATATAGATCCAGTATTGATTCTTATCTCAGTCTTTCAATGAAGTTCTGAATTAAATAATCGGAAAGCCCACACTGGCCTAAAATAAGCGCCTTAACTCCCTAGGTGTATCTGTATCTCATGGAATACTTAGAGCCTGAGATAGCTAGGATCTTTTTTCTAGCAAAGGAACTTGGGCTGTGTATGGCACTCCTACATAATATTCCCACCTAGAGCTAGAGTTGTGAAGCACAGTTGGTGTTGTCTAAGAATTACTCCTAGATCTGTTCATTTAAGCCCACAGTATGCCTTTCTTAGGATATATGAAGGTCAGGATGTAAAAAAGCATGCTGATTATATATTTCTTTAAAGGAATTCTGAGTCAATAAAAAATTATTGTCAAGTTAATTTTTTAAAAAGGTAGAAATGGTATGTGTCACATATCCATAATGTTGTTATCTATACATAGTATTTCTAAGGACAGATTATATGTGATAATGTGTAATGCTAAAAACAACTAAATTGGCACCCTATACTTAATGAGTGTTCACTTCTCCTGTGGGGAAGTTTGTAATACAGATTGCTTGCAGCAGCAAAAGTAAATAAATAAATAAATAAACAAATTACAAAATATTGTTCAGAAGAGTCAATATAGATGTTTTTACTTCCTACTAATTTTATCTTTATTTTAAAAGTATATATTATTCTTTTTAAAAGAAAACACAAAGAAAAATTGATTGCAAATACACATTTATAGAATGCAAAATAGCATATTTTAAATTCTATCAGCTAAATTATTTCAATAGTGAGTAGGAAAATAAATGTACATGTGGCACTGACATATATAACTTTAAAATGTATGTTTGGAATATTTGTTCTTTCTTCAGCTTGAGCATTTTCAGTATGAATCAGTGAATGACAAGAATAGACTGGTGTAGTATTACATGAAATCATACTTGCTATGATTAACTGTAGATAGGAAACAACCGTGTAATAAAAATGTCTTCCGTCTGATCAAAATCATTAATCTTCAGGTTTGAATGATTAAACTTGAAACTTGATTTACCAAAGTCATAAGCTAGTTGTCTGGTTTTTTTTTGTTTTTCGGTTTTTTGTTTGTTTGTTTGTTTGTTTTTTGTTTTTTGGTTTTTGTTTTTTTTTGTTTTTTTTTTCCCCCAGGTATTAGCGAAATATATCTGCAGATCTGTATAACACAATAGGGATTTATTTATGGATTTATGGATGTTAAAATATTTAAATGTGTTCTTAAGATTTTTTAGATTTAGATCAGCTTGCTCTGCATAACACCCTTTTCTATGTTAGTGTCAGTTTAGTCAATTTTGATTGTCTACTTAGTAGAAAATATTTTATCAGTTCGATCACTTCACTTAGTGCATTGTAATTCTCTAGCCCAGCTCTCAACACTACAACGTTAGAGTTAATACTTTATTATTGATTATAAAACTCTGTAGTGCTTGGGTCCAATAGATCTCAATACGAGATCTCATACGAGACAACCAACACACAGCTATACCAAGGGCAAGTCCTGCCTGACCAGCATATTGGCTTGCTATGATGGTGTAACTGCATCAATGGACAAGGGAAGAGCTACTGATGTTATCTGGACTTCAATAAGGCCTTTGATGTGGTCCCTTAGAACATTCTTCTCTCCAATTTGGAAATGTATGGATCTGATGGATAGACTGTTTGATGAACAAGGACCTGTTTTCAAGATCATACCAGGGAGCATGCTCAATGGCTCAATGCCCAGTTGAAGATCAGCAAAGAAGCATCTCTCGGGGTTCTGTACTGGAAAAAATGCTATTTCTTATATTCATCAGCAACACTGAAAGCGGAATTGAGTGCACCCTCAGCAAGTTTGTGAATAACACCAAGCTCTGTGGTGCAGCTGGAACACTGGAGGAACAATATTCTATTCAGAAAGACCTAGACAGGCTCAAGTAAAGTGTAAGGTTTTACACCTGAGCTGTGGCAACCTCCACTATCAATACAAGCTGGAGGATGTAAGGACTGATCACAGACTTCTCAAAAAAGACTTGAAGGTAGTGATGGATGATAAGCTGGACATGAGCCAGTAGTGTGACTTCACAGCACAGAAAGCCATCAACAGAAACTTGATCAGCAGATCTAGGGATGTGATCCTGTCTATTCTGTGCTGGCGAGGCCTCACCTATAGTATTCTGTCCATATATGGGTTCTCAGTAGATGAGAGATGTGGACCTGTTGGAGCAAGTTCATGGTAGGGACACAGAAATAATCCAAGGATAGAACACCTCCTCTATGCAGACAGTCTGAGAGAGCTTGGGCTGTTCAGCCTGGAGAAGTGAAGGCTCTGGGGCAGCCTGATAGTGACCTTTCACTAACCGAAAGGGGGCTGTAAGAAAAAAGGGGACAGGACTTGGGTACATGGTTTCTAACTAAAGGAGGGAGATTTAGGTTGGATATAAGGGAAAAGGTTTTTTTATAATAATGGTAGTGAAGCTCTTTAACAAGTTCCTCAGAGGGGTGCCCTGTCCCTGGACACATTCTAAGTGAGGCTGAATCAGGCTCTGATTAGATTACAAACTACTTAGTTTGTAAATGTTTCTCTTCATTGCAGGGTAGCTGGATTAGATGACAAGTCTGTTTCAAATTAAAGGAATTTCATTCCCAGCATTTTTTGTCCATCAGGACCCCCAAGTCCTTCTCTGCAGAGTTTTTCATAAACAGTTCTCCTAGATTGTAAACACATCTGGGATTGCCCGGAACCAAATAAACTCCTTGCACTTGGCCTTGTTGAATCTCATTATGTTCCAACAGGCTCACTTCTCAAGCCTGTCCATGTCCCTCTGGATGGTATCCCTTTCTTCTACTGATTCAGCCACACCACTCAGTTTGTTCACAAACTTGTGGAAGGTACACTTGATCACACTTCTGAAATCAGTATTAAGGATGCTAAAGAGCACTACTCACAAGACAGATCCCTGGAGAGCATCACTCCCCACCAGCCTCCACCTGTACACAGAGCTTCTGACTACAACCCCCTGGCTATCATCCTCCAATCAATTGTGTATTCATTGAATAGTCCATATCCACATAAAGATGTGGCATGGGGTTGCATCTAAGACCTTTTGCAAGTCCACATAGATGACTTCAGTTGCTTTTCCTTTATTCATTAATTCTGGCATTCTATTTCAGAAGGCCACCAATTTGGTGAGGCATGTTCTGCCCTTGGTGAAGGCTATCTGTCTTGGTTCACTTACTCATTGTACATACATGTTTGCATAGCTTCCAGGAGGATCTGTACCTTGAATTTCACATATAGGTAAGGCTTATGGGCAAGCAGTTTCCTTGTTCCTTCTTATCTCCTTCTTAGATATGAAAGTTGTTTTCACTTTCCCAGTCACTGAGGATTCCATCTGACTACCATGTCTTTTCTAGTATTATGGAGAGCAGCTTGGCAACATCAGCCAGTTCCTTCAGACCCCTGAGATGTAAGTTGTCCAGCCC
Organism: Coturnix japonica; assembly: GCF_054131305.1. Classification (NCBI taxonomy): domain Eukaryota; kingdom Metazoa; phylum Chordata; class Aves; order Galliformes; family Phasianidae; genus Coturnix; species Coturnix japonica. Next base: position 145,242,635 of record NC_140663.1, read on the forward strand.
TGTAAACACATTCAGTCTCATGTGGCAGTCTTGGACTGACCTTTCTCTTACAGTGAGAGGGACTCTGTTCCCCTGACCACTGCCCAAGAGTTCAAGGATTTGAAAGACGTGGCAAGCCTGACTGATGGTGAAGACTGAGGTAAAGAACTTGTTGAGTACCTCAGCCTTCCCCATGTCTGTTTTAGCCAGTTCTTTCCTGCCATATGTCAGACGGGATGCACTCTCCTTGGTCTGTCTCCTCTGACTATTCCTCTCCTCTTCTATGTACCTATAGAACACCTTTTCATTATTTTTCATGTCCATCGCCAAGTTTAGTTCCATCCATGTCATCCATTGAGCAATGAATGTCTGCCCAGAACTAAGCAGGGCCACCAAGCAGGGAAGAAGAAGAAGACAGTTATTTCATACCATACATATGACATGGCTATGAGAGTTAGCTAAGAGTAAGCTGCTGCTTAGGCATTGGTTGGTATTGGTTGGCAGGTGGTGAGACAGTCAGTTGCTAGTACAGCATCAGTCAGCAAGTAGTTGTGTTGTTAGCTGTATATTGACTGGTAGATAATAATTGTTCTGTGGATATGTACACATATATGTGGGGGGGAAAAAAAAAGTATATATAGTTATCTTTGCATTTTTGTTTCACTTTTCTTTTTCTTTCTTAGTAAATAATTTTATCTAATCTTATGAGTGCTATTTTGTTTCCTACTCTTTCTCTCTCTCTCTCTCTCTCTCTCAACCCACAGGGCAGGGAGTGAGTGAAGTATGGCACTTAACTGCCTTCCAGGTTAAATTACAACAGTAGTGTATCTGTGCCATTTGTTGAAATGAAAATACTATTTAAGATTTATTTCTCTAGGTTGAATGTTCTCTACTAAAGTACTGACTTTTATAAAGAGAAATATATATAGAGAGAGAATTGGCTAAGTGTATTTAACTATGAAATATTCCACTGAATTCATCGATAAATCTTTTGCAGAATACTCTGGAAAACATTATGTTTAAGTTCAAGTATAAGATAACATTATAGAATGTTCTTAAAAATGTGTCTAAAATAGTGGTATTTTGTAAGTGTTATCTCTTTAGATATTTAGAATTTTCCATGCAGAGACTGAAAATGCAAACACCAAAAGCTCGTCATTCTTTTGCTTACTTAACAAAAATTAGTTTTTTTCAAGCATTTCAGATTTCTCTTAAAATTCAGTGGAAGTAAACTTTTTTACACAGTTATAAATATGTTACAATTATTATATTAACAACCACTCATATCAAAATAGAATGTTCCACTTCAGTGAGAATATGAATCCTAATAAAATATCCATACTCAAGGATGTAAGGCCTAAAGAGCAATTTAATGCTTCCACAACTCAACAATTCTACTTTCTGGATTATGTAAGTTTTTTGTTTGTTTGTATGTTTTGTTTTGTTGTTTTTTTGTTTGTTTGTTTTGTTTTGTTTTGTTTTAGGAGAAAACTTAGGAATAATCTTTTTTTTTTTTTTTTTAATACAGATTAATTGCTATGATAATTGCTTGGGTTGATTGCAACTCTATATGGAATATGCCTTTTAAAGTAGCTTGACTAACTCACAGCACACTGTTCTCACAGCATCTTAATATTTTCTTTTTTTTTTTTTTTCGTATCTAGCATCAGAAATAAGTATATATAGATTGCTATTTATAGCAGTTTAATATTAATTTTTCAACTTAATAAGCATTAAAACTGGATATGTCAAAACAAGTTCGCGCTTCTTTCTCCTTCCAAAACACAAACAGTAAATCATAAGCAAGCATAATTTCTGCTGTTATATATTGTAAAGGTTATGTTTATACTATGAGTTGTGAATTAGATTAATGAGTTCTCTCAGCACCATAAACCTCTTCCACCAACACAAGAGCTAAAATGCAATAAATCATTGTTTATGTTCAGATATTTATGGGACAGCAAAGATTTAGGGTTCCTCTATTGGGAAAACTACAAGAACACAAAAAGAAAAAATTACAGCTTCTGTATGTTAAGGTGAATGAACGGGATAAAAGCATGAGCACTGTTCTCACTTCTCTATAATAAAGACAATAATCTATTAAAATAAATTTCCATAATAAAGCTTTTAGGCATTTCCTTCGTCAAAGTTGCTATATACCAACTCAGTATGTTTTCTTCTTTCATACTGCTGAGGATCATGACAATTATATTCTACATCTGTTTTTTATGTTAATGTTTTTGATAAGTGGGGAAAAAAAAAAAAGAATCTGTGAGTGAGCTGCATTCACCATGCCCTGCATATGTTAAAAAAACTTTACGTAAGCCTGAAGAGTATTACTTAATTCTACATATTCATATTTGGGCATTCAGATTATTTTGGATATGATTTCTTGAAGCATTCCTAATAGAAAATTATTACATTTTCTGTCATCAGTCTTTCTTTCTAAGTTTCTTGCATCAACCATACATCAATTGTTCTATTATCTTTTTTTAAAGAACGTTTTTTGTTTGTTTTTTTTTTCCTTGTTTTTTACTAATATGAATTCAAAAATATTTTCACGGGAATTTTATGCAAATGCACATATCTTCCAAAGTTTATAGTAATATTTTATATTAATTGAGAAATACCTGAAACTATAACAAGAACATTAGTAATAGTGGGACTAGTAGTTTTTGTTTTATCCAGAATTAACACTTATAGACAGTTGTTCAAAGCAGCATAAAAGGGAAGACAGCATAAAAGGGAAGGCATTCTTACATCACAATCTGGTAAATTTTGGAACTGATTGCTAAAATATGTCACAGATGGCAAAACTAATATGAATTATAAAAGGCATCAGAAAAGTTCAGAAAAAATGTGAATCAAGATAAAAAATATAACTTATGGTTTGGAAGTCTGTAAATTATTTTTCTGAAAGTTAACAATCTGTGTTAATGAAAAATACTGTTTCAGGCTTCATATTCAACAGCATTATGTTATAACAGCCAAAGTATCTACTGTTTATTATCAACAAACATGAAATTTTATGGTCCTGAATTTACATTGTTTCACAGCTGCAGTGTTCTGCTATCGCATCAACTTGCAGGAACAAATCCGCTGCTACCTCATCTGAGAAGCAGTAAAATTGAGGTAGTTAATATGTTTTTGAAATGGAAGTGAGTGCAAGATCTTTTCTTCAAATTTTAAAATTTTAAATTTACATGATAGCTTGATAAGGAGTAAGATTTTGAAGAAAAACAAATGGTATATGACTCTTCTAAGGTGAATTTCTTTTTCAAAAATCTTTGAGAATCACAGTATTCTCAGAAATATATTGCTATTTTATAGATAACTGTTTCAGGTTGAAATCTTCCTATGGATCATCCATGTCTCATTAAGAAAATAAATCTGCAGCTCTTAAAATCTGTACTTTTGAGGAGGAAAATCATTCTATTGTCAAGAAGAATTAATTTCTATTGCAGTTCTTTCTCCTTTGAACCTCCAAAGGAAGTTTACACATCAAGCTCATTATTTAAAAACACAAAAGAAAAGTTACTTATTTAATGTCAATGTATATTAATGAGACCTTCAATTAATCTTATAATATACATCAGGATGCTACATACACATCCTACAAGTACCTATTCCTCTTCACTGATTGCAAAGAGACTACATACATTAAAAAAAAAAAAAAAAAAAAAAAACTAAGAAAAAATTTCTCCAGTTAATCAACAATTCGAAATATTCTTCCTTAGATTTAGACCAATGACTTGGAGTAGTGCTAGAAAAACAACATCTCTAAGATTCTAGTGAGGTCTCATTCCTTAGCACACTAGAAGTATTCTAGCTACAGTAGTCATCTATTCAGTTCACCATTCTTACTAGAAACCAAAACAGTTACTGTAAGGCCCAGTGGATCAGTAGATACAGAAGGATCAGTAGAATATTTTCAACTAAATAATTATCCTGTTGATGTGATAAAACAGAAACATACTAAAGGGCTGATACTTCTTATTAGTTTTTAAATTAATTTTCTCCTTGTATATAGCATCTGTTATAAATAATTAAAAAAAAAAAAAAAGAGGAGAGAGAGAGAAATGTGTGCAACCATATACAACCATATATACAAGTCAAATTATATCCATTCTCTAGTGATTATGGGCTGGACATTCTCCCAGAAAACCCTCTGAGAACTGGATTCCTACTGCAAATGCAAAATGAAATTAATATTTAGCATTTGGGGGAAAAAAAAAAAGTCAAATGACTTCATGCTATTATTTACATACAGAATCATAGAATCACCAAGGCTGAAAAAAGCTTCTAAGATGATCCAGTCCTACCATCCACCTGTTGCCAATATTTATTACCCAATAAACCACAACCCTCAGAGTACATCTAAACACCCCTTCAACACCTCAGGGATGGTGACTCCACCACCTCCCTGGGCAGCCTGTTGCAGCACCTGACTACTCTCTTGGAGAATTATTTCTTAAGATTCAATCTGAATCTTCTCTGAGACAACTTGAGGCCATTTCCTGTAGTTCTGTTTCTAGTTACATGGGAGAAGAAGCTGCCCTCTATCTCACCACAGCCCCCCTTTAGGTAGTGGTAGAAAGCTGTATACCACTCAAACTAATACCTCTATTTATTTCCATGGAAACTACAACAGATAAAAGAACACAATAACACTTCAATGGAGCAAATTCTCAGTTACAAAACACTATTTTTTTTATTTTTTTTTTTTCAACATAGACAACACCATTAGCAGATTCACACAGAGAAGCTGATCAAGACACTCTTCATTTTGTGGTATGGCAGCTGTACATGGCCGTCTGGCATGTGTCTTTCATGTTACTGTCTCCACTGCTGAAACACACCACTCATGATCTCACTGTGATAACATCCTCTGTTTGGTCTCCATAAAAGCTGAGCAAATGTCGATGAATGCCAATGTGTACAATTTTTTCTGCATGTAGGAATTCTGTTGTGCACCTTTATGTACTTCCATGACAGATGTCATTCTCTCAGACTTCATCTCTGCGGCCATTTGTCATGCAGCAACAGTGTAACAGAATATTGACGGAAAGGTTCAGCCTCTACTGCAGTATCACAAACATCTGCTTCTGACATCATGGGTTGACATAATAAAATAGGAGACATTACTTTCAGAGCTGCCCTCGTATATCATAAGCTGAGAAGCAGGGCTCTCTAAGACAGCAAATCTCTTTCCAGATTAATGGAGACTCCAGTGTGCTGTGTACTCACTAGTACACAGTACCTAGACAGTGAGCCTAGGAGCAAACTCTCCTAGAATTAGCTGTATGGCAAAACTAGCAGGAGAAGCAAGAGTAGCAATAGACAAGGGAAAAAAGAAAAAAAAAAAAAAAGAATAAAGAGACCCTTTCTGTGTAGCAATGTACCTGCCCATGTTTCACGCATCTGTTAGAACTATATGATAAAATACTGAATCAACACACTCAAGCAGGAGTACTATGACATGCTGTCCTCTTTTGAAGACTTAATCCACCTGGGTGTTCAGACTGTTTTTCTGCATTTCTCCCGGGCTATCTGTGATGAAAATGCAATTTTCACCAATATAGCTGACGAACTGTGGTAACACCAGCTCTTTATGTCTTAATTAAGAAACTTTTTAGTCATTTGGATATGCCATTACTCATCTCTGCAGATTTTCTATAAGAGTTTACCACCCAGAATCTTTGAGTTTTTAGCATATAAAGGCTTGCAATCTATCCATCTCATTAAAAGCTAAGTTTCACAGTATTTATAGATCCATCAAATTTCCAAGCTTTTTGCCTGGGATGAGAACACTGTTATTAAATTCATCATCCCCAGTATATGCCACCAACTATCTTAGGCAATTTTCCCTACAGATTTTTACAAATGGTTTGTTCATGCATGCTGATCTCATTCTTAACAGTTTGGTTGTAATAAGATAGAAACAAAAGATAAAATTCAGTAACACTGAAACTGCATTGGCTGGTTCTGCATTTGCTTTACCTTTCTCCAAGTAAAGTACTATTGCATTTTTTACTATTTTATGTAAGAGGGAAAGTTTCCCTCATGATAAAGAAAATATAGAAAAATATATGTCAAAGGGAGAAGAAAAGCAAGTTCTGTTTGTTGACTACAATTCCAGTAAGTAACTTCTATCAGTGTTTTGCTTTCCTTTGTTTACTAAACCTACAAAAGATGCTATATTAAGTACATCAAGTACAATCATGCTAGATTTGATCCAGTACAACAAGTTCTCATTCTGCGGAGGTAAGGTCACACACAGAAGTGTTAAAATAAAGGTCATTTAAATTCCATAGCAACAAGAATAACATTTTTTTTAAAAAATGGAGATACATAGGTAGACTATATTTGATGTAACTTGTGTTGTTTCTCTTAAGATTATTATGCCATTCTTCCTACTTTTCTGCCCTTTAGAAAGTGCTATGGTCAGAAAATGCTCTACTGCCATTTCTCACAAGGAAATAATTTTATTAGACGACAATTTCTTCCCCAGTGTTTGTGTGTGTGTGTGTGCTTACAAGTATATTCCAGTTTCTTTCTGGGGAACTAGGCTACATTTTTGGATAATGGAAATCCACATACAATTTAAATGTCCAGATATTCTCATTAGATAACTAATATACTATGTGAAAATGTAGATATTGTGTGACATATCTTATAATGATTAATGGATGATCACTTGCAACTTTCTGTAGCTGAACTGTAATACACCATCATACTGATGGGTAAATAGGAGAAAGAACATATTACATATGCAGAATATACATTCTCATCTAAATTATTGTGACCATACCCTACCTGTCTTATATTAGGTGACAAAGTGGTAAGGTAACTGTCTAAGGCAGTATTTAAATGACTGCATTTCATTGTGATATTGTGGATTATTGATACTCTATTGGAATTCCAAAATGGAAAGTTCATCCTATTATTCCAGTTGTGTTCATAATTATTTACCATTTCATGAACTACTGCTGTTATATCATGCATTACCTTGGACTTGATTATATCATTTTCTGAAGCAAAATCTGATAAAATATAGATAAATAGATAAAAACAGTAGGGCACTTTGAAGCAGAGTGTGGTAATAGCACATTGAAATCATACACTGGAGCTTTTAATTATATTGAGTATCCTCATAAGAAACACAATATAGAGTTTACACCATAAAATCCTCTTCGTGAATCTTAGAAGAGGAAAGCAGGTACAGTGTATATTATATAAAAATAAATAAATAAATAAATGATTGGGATTGATGCAATGCTGCAGTAATCTTTGGCCATGCATGGAGCTTTGTGAAATGCATTTTCATCACCAAAAACTTTTGAGTGAAATCAATTTACATTACTTTCTACATTTCTTATAGTAAAACTTTTGGAACCATCAACATTTAGGGTCTGTGTGTTCTGGGGACGTTGATTTTATCTTTCAGCTGGTATTTTGAATTCTGCACCAGATATTATCTCTAGATGATCACTGCTTTGCTAGTTTGAATTAACTGAGTCATCTCACTACTTGACAGGTTTTTAACACATTTATAAACTGTCAACTGCAGGAGTTTCTCACTGTTAAAATTCCTTCCTACAACTAAGAAATTTCTCCGAGTAGTCTTTCAGGATCCCTAATTGTCTCCTATGGCAATCCTTCCTGGTTCTAAATGAGGGTCTTGCTGTGTTACTCATTTTTTCTTATCACACATTTCTTCTGGGAAAATAATTATTAGATAGTTTGGCCTATGATTGTATGGTAACAAATATGATTGATATTAACTTACTATCATCTGGAAGATTAGACTTCTAATGTAAGCTATTTTAGGTCTCTATGGAAGCAGAGAGAAATCAACGTGGAAAGAAAGTGATGCATATCTGCTTAAAATAGGTACCAAAGCTGGATAACACACCCGTTCAGGTGGTCTACCTTTCCCCATTAACCAACCGCAGTGAAAATCAAGAAAATAGCCTCGCCTAGACTTTGAAACTTTCTATAGTGTTTTATTTATACACCTCAGCATCCTGTTCCAACAAGCTTCTTGTAAACATAAACTTGTAGCGAAAAATGAACTTGGTATGATTCTCATTTCCACGTTATGAATGGATAGAGATTTTGTTAATTTAATTATTTGGTATTTGCTTTCTGCAATGCTGGCAGAGTTGTTTTTGTAACAATATAATTCATCTGTGAAACAAACTTAACCCAGTAACATATTTGGTGTTTCTCAATTTCCAGACACATGAAGCTAATACATGTAAACCAGTAATCTGAGTTATTATTCATTCGAAGATACAATGAGAACACAGTGAACATTAGAAGACTTTTCAAAATCTTTGAGCAGATTTTGTTCTCCCTTGTATTTTCATAGAAACCACATTCAATATGAATGATACAGATAGTAAATTCAATATTAAATGTAGTTTGAGACTGAGTTTTGTTTGATCTTGTTCTTGTATTGTTTTCATTAAACAGATCAGGTAACAGACTAAAATACAAAGCGTATAATATAACTATACTAGCCCTCCAGACTTAAATTACAAGCGACACTAAGGAGACAAAAAATACCTGTGTGAAAAGAGAATCTTAATTGTGATCTAGTTGGTTTTATTAGACTTAATTAGGTCAGTGGAGCTGACCTAATTTTTTAATTAATAAATTGATTCCAGGCGACAACATGAATTGCCAGACTTTCATAAAACAGGCAAAATCATTACATTGTAGAAATTACAAAACAGTTTGTAACTACTATTTTTTTTCATTTAAATAACTAGGTTATTACACACAACAGTTATAAACTATGTAGCAGTGTAACCACAGTGTAGGTGGTACTTATTATTAAGTTTATATAAATAAATATTTATTTTTCACTACCAAGTTCCTTTGTCTTTATTACATTGGGAAGCTTATAGGTATATATATTTCTTCCCCTTTCCCTGTATATTTTTACAAATACAAAGTACAGATAATTTTAGCAAACAGGGCACACTGTCAAAAGCATGGGTAAATTTCCCAGAAGTTTTTTTTTTTTTTTTTTTTCCTAATAATGCCTTACAATCAGTATAGTTCTTCTTTATAATCAATTCCACTGCTGTTCTTTTAATTATTTTCACTTTTTTGTTGCCTTAGAGCAGATTAAGAATTCCTAATAATTAGAGAACTTTTTAATTGGTTTTGAGCATAATAAATAAATCATCAAGATTCTTCCCTGAAAATAATAATTCTTTGTAGACCTGATGAACTATTTCATATTCCCATAGGAATTTTGAACTCATTTGGGATTTTACCACTAAGATAAGGCAGAACTTCTTAATATCCCTTAAAATATGAAAATCAGTGTCATGCACAAGTGGACAAGAGAAACAGAAGCCTTGTCTGTCATGAGTACTTTCGTACAGAGTGTATCAGTCCCTGAAAGCATACAATATATATATATATATATTTAAAATTCAGTATAACTATCTTTATTATAAATTTTAGATTTCACATCATTGAGTGGCATGATTTGACTGATTAAAAAAAAATTTAAAAAAAAGATGATTTTTCATCACAAATGCTTGCATGTACTGTATTAAACAAATTAACTATTAGAAAGGAGATGCAAATAACACAAGTAGGAAGTGATAAGGTTGTATCATTCTCAATGCTAACAGGAAAAGTGAGAGAAGGTCAGTAATCACGATTCATTTTAAGGGAAAAATATCACATTCAAATGTAAACCAACCACCCACAGACTAGATGATGTTGATATAGGACAGTAATTTATAGCATATTTATAAAGAGGCATAAACATAAAGAATGCAATCCTTTTCTAGTTAGTTGAAGTGTTAATAAGGTTGGGGAAATTGTAGACATTTAAGGAAAAGAAAAAAAAAAAAAAAGACATCTAAGGAAAAAAACAAAAACAAAAAACAAAAAAAAACCCGTACCTAGCATCATAGATATTAAGTTTAAATTTATTTTTTTTTCTTAGTAATTTGTTTAACATTCCGTAAAACTTGAGTGAATCAGGAATTAGATCTTTTTTTCTTTTTGCTATAGAAAGATTTGCCAATTCACCATCAACTACTGACATCAGTGTAAAGAGTTCACAGATGCTAAGCTCTGCTAGTTATGCCTGTTATGATAATTTTATCAGAATATATGGGGCTCAGTGCAGAGATCTAGTCTATGAGTACTGGAATGGTATAGAGCTACCCAGGGAGGAATGGAGAGGAATAAGACCTTTTCCAATGGTCTATACTTTAAAGGAACTGAATGACTCTAAAGTTGCAACTGTACAGTAACTGGAATAGTAATTTCTTGGCTAGTACCACCTCAAGCAGTACACTTGTCCCTGCTGTGTGAATAGCCACTGCCAAAATCAATGCTCATTTTCAGCTACAGACAAAAAGCTCTGCTTTGAGCCAGTTTGCGGAACAATGGACCAAGGAGGAAAGCAGCAATAAGAAGCTTAAAAACAACCATGAGTTTCTCCTTGTGCTGTTCCGCAACTCTTTCCAGTTCTCTCTGGCAAGATGGGCATATTTATATACGTATGAATAAAGAAGAAAAGCAGAGAGAATTTAGAATTAATGCAAAGACTCCAACTGAAACAGGTACCTAAGTACACTCTCTCACTAGTAAGAATATGAGCTCCTAATTCACAGAATAATATGCTATTGTGCTCCAACCAAAATTTTTACCATAATTACCCAGAGAAAATTTTAAATATATATAAATGTATGTAAGAGTTCTAATTGCATTGTTCACCAACAAATGAGAAAAACAACAAAACCCCGCAACTGTATCTCAAGTATACAGTTAAAAAATAAAAACAAAACCAAAACAAAAAAAAGTTTTTTATCTACACTTTACCCTCTGTGATGTTTTTTTTTTCTACATGGTGAAGAAAAATTAATAAGGATTACCTTATTCATGGAACAATATGCTACAAATGAAACATCAGAAAAATAGACCTCTGTTACAGATTGTATTGTAATGCCTGCATTACATTGCTACAGCCTAAGACTTTTGTACCTATATCTTCATTTTACATGCAAGGTTGATAATGACTGTGAATATATTTTATTTGGATTTGCTGCAAGTCTTTGATCAAGTTTTACATGACAGGACACAGCTTAAAGCTAAAAATTTGAAAGATCCATATTAAGACACACAAAAAGGATAAAGAACTGGTTAAAAAATAGACTAGCGATTATGTGTTGGGGAAATAAAATACTTTGGTTTTATGTGGGTCAGCATTTATGTCTGAAAGTGTTAATATCTGAAGAATGTGTGAAGTAAGTAACAGTACCTCAGTGCCTGCTCAGAAATGCAAAGAAGACACATTAAGAGGAGAGGTGAGCTGTAGCTTTCTACAGAGGATAAAGTGTGGGAGGATCTGAGGTACCTCTTGTTCATGAAGCATGACCACATTTTATCAGGGATAATTTTTACTACACTCAGTAATTTTATTTTTTCTGCACTCAGAGTGTTGCAGTCAGCAGCTTAATGTGAAGTGGAAACCAGTGATGAGTTGTGTTCCTCAGGAATTGGTACTGGGACAGGGGCTATTTAACACCTTCACAGGTGATATGGACAGTAGGATGGAGAGCACTCTTGGCAGGTTTGCAGACAACACCAAGCTGAGTGGTTCAATGAATGTGTTAGAAGGATGGGATGCTATCCAGAGGAACCTGGACAGGCTTGAGAGGTGGGCCCATGTCTGCCTCATGAAGTTCACCAAGGCCAAGTGCAAGGTCCTGTACTTGGTTTGGGAAAATTCTGAGCATAGATGCAGTTTGAGAGGAGAAGGATTTGGGGGTGCTGGTTGATGAAAAACTAAACATAAGCTGGCAAGGTGTGCTTGCAGCCCAGAAGGCTAACCATATCCCACGTTGCTTCAAGAGAAGCATAACCAGTAGATCAAGGGAGATGATTTTGTCCCTCTGCTCTTGTGAAATCTCATCTGGAGTACCGTGCCTTGTTCTGTGGCCACAAACACAAGAAGTACATGGAGCTGTTGCAGCAGGTCCAGATAAAGGCCACAAAGATGATCAGAGGGCTGGAGCACCTCTCCTATGAGGACAGGCTGAGAGAGTTGGAGCTTTTCAGCCTGGAGGAGAGAAGGCCCCATGGGAACCTAATAGTGGTTTTCCAGTACTTGAAGGGGGCTTATATGAAAGCTGGAGATGAACTCTTTATAAGGTAATGTAGTAACAGGGCAAGGGGAAATGGTTTTAAACTGGAAGAGAGTAGGCTTAGACTTGATATTAGAAAGAAATTCTTTACTGCAAGGGTGGTGAGACAGTGGAAGAGGTGGCCCAGAGAAGTTGTGATATCCTCTCCCTGGAGGCATTCATGGCCAGGCTGGATGGGGCTTTGAATCTGTCTAGAAAAAGATGTCCCTATCTACTTCAGGAGGGTTGCAACAAGATGAATTTAGGGGTCCCTTCCAACCCAAATCTTTCTATGATTCTGTGATAACTCGTGTGACACCAGGTCACTGCTGCTCTCAGGGGTTTTAGCAAGTATATTTGGCAGTCCAAGTTTATGACTAGGATTATGACTATGAAAAGTTATTGTCTCCACATGTGCTTCGTACATTCACTTTTCCACTCACTTTCTCATGACCAGTATCACTCATGTGTTCACAAGTGTTGTCCCCAAGATTCTGCCATGGGGCAGAGGAGACATAAGAATATGGTATGTCACTGAATTTCCTCTCCTGTGTGAAAATCCATCAGTCTGCTCCGGTGTCAGTCTGTTAGTTCATATTACTAGAAATACATCAAGATGATTATGTCAGTGTCTATTGGCCTTTAAAAATGTTTGTTCTAAAGAAGTATATTTTTAATTTATTTTTTTTCCCATGCATTGTTTGTGCATTTCTCAAATGCAAAAGAAGCCAATAAATTCACATTTTAAAATGTAAATAAAACTAGACCAGGTATCTTTACAGCTCTTTCAGGACAACACAATGTATTTACCTTTCACTTTCTTTTTAGTTTTATTCAGATTAGAGATTTGGAGATAGTAACACTGTAAGAGCTGTGACATTCCTAATTTGAGGTAGAAATATATTTCTGAAATATCCATATTTTGGTAATTTTTGTAGCTTTTCTCACACTTGGAAACTTTTTCTTCCCGCTGCAGGACTTTCCACTATAATTCTCCTGGAATTAACTAAATCAAATTGGTTTTATAATCTCAATAAATTTCTGCATATATACGTATTCATACATATATTCAAAGAAAGCCTGCTCAGTTTGGTTCAGTTCGCCATATCAAGAAAATAACTAAATGTAAGAATAAAGATCGTCTACAATCTTTGTAGGTGTCTGCCAATTTGTCACACAAAAATATGTCTCAACATGCTATGCAGCTCGTGCACAGTGTCTCTCACCCAGCCACGATAGCATTCAGTCTGTTGCTGTCATGGTTTTGTAATGTTGCTGTCAGTATTCCACATCATAACATCATGTGCAGTATGTATCATTAAAAAAGTTCATACTCCAGTTCCGTGGAATAACAATGCCCTGAATACTCAGCTCTCAGAAGAAAACTACGTATCCCATAGGACTTCGCGGCCAGAGATAAGTCACGGGAGGAGGACATATATAATCTCGCTCCCAGGCTGGAGCTCTCTCTCTCTCGGACTCTTGGAGAGTGGGAAGCGTTCCAGCCGTGTCACCTAGAGTTCACAGTTGGCCTCTCAGTTTTTGGGAACTCTCTCTCTCTGTTTTGTTTGAATTATTAGCCTCAATCGTATTGTATTGTGTTATCTTGTATTCTGATATCATATTTAGTAAAATAAGTTTTCCTCCTTAGATTGCCGCTGCTGTTCTCTTTTCCCATTCCCCTTTTCCCTTCCCTTTTGGGCCACTGGGCCCTACGGGGTGGCTGCCCCCTGTCATGGGCACAGGTAAATCTTGGTAACCCATGACAGTTGCCTACAAATATTCTGTCCTGTTCATTCACTGAAAATCTTATGTGCCATTACTATCATATACATGTTGTAATGAGTTCACCTAGGCTGGCTCCCAAATGCCCACTCCCACTCCCCAACTAGACAGAAGAAAAAAATAAGATGGAAGAGCTCATTGGTAGAGATAAATAAGAGGAAATCAGTTACGAATTGTTGTCATGTTCAAAACACACTTGACTTGTGGAAAAATAATTTAATTTGTTTCCTACTAAATGACTTCACTCCTTCATTCTCAACTGTTTCACTTCCCACCCCCGCATAGGGTGACGGTGAATGTATGGTTGTGGTCAGTCTGTAACAGTCCCTCTGCTGCTCCTTCTTTTTCCCTGTTTCCTCCTGCTCCAGCATGGGTCCTTCAAAGGCTGCAGTCCTTCAAGATAAAACTGCTCCAGGATGGGCTTTTCACTGGCTGCAGTTTCCTACACAGCATAATCAACCGCCCTCCAGGAGCTGCAGAATGGATACCTTCTCTGACATATGTAGTATGGGCCTTAGTGAGACAACCCATGTCAAAATTGACTTCTCCACGGGTTGGAGGGAAATTTCTGGTCCAGGGTCTGGAGCACATTTTTATCTCCTTCTATAGCCTTGGTGTCTGCAGTACTGTTTCTCACATTTTTTCCTCACTACTCATTGACTGTGTGACATTTTCTTCTCTTTCTCAAAGACGTTTCTCCTTTGGCTGCTGTGCCCAGCCATATCCTGCAGTTGGAACCATCTGGAATCAGCTTCATCTGTCACAGGGCAGCCCCTGGTCAACACACATTTATTTCTCATGTGCACTATATCTTCACTGCATAGGCATAGTAAATCCAACAAATCTACCTACCTATGAAGTTATGTCTCTACAATGAGCAGAGATCATTTGTATATCGAACACACAGAACACTATTTGTCAACATGGTCACCACCATTAGCTATGTATTTTTGACTGCAACGAATAAGAGCCTGCATGCCATGCTTATAGAAATCTGTGCTAGCAAAGGTGACCCACTATTGCTGTTTCCACTGCAGATATGCACCACTCACCATTTTACTCTGCTTACATCCACTGTTTGGTCTCCATAAACACTCAGCAAACATCAGTGAGTGTCAGTGGGTGCAATTTTTCTTCATGAAGGAATTCAATGATACACTTCTGCTTCATATACAAATTGATGTTAGATACTATTTTGTTAAACTGTCCCTCTGCTGACGCCTGTCACATAGCAACAAAATGTAATGGAATATTGGTGGGAAGGTTCAATCTGTACTGCCATACCATCAACACCCACCTCTGACATCACAGGCCAACATAGTATAATAGAGGGTATTACTTTTGAAACAGCCAAACAGCCTTTATGCTTTTCTTACTAAGGGAAGTATATGATGGGGAATAAAAAAATACTTTTCCTTCTAAAAATATTCATGTTAAGAAAATCTAGATGTTTACTAAGTACATACTTGATAAGTGTGAAAAGGTATAAAATAATACTTTCATGGTTACCTCATCCATGGCTTGAATCCAGGTTACAGAATGCTTGAATTTTCAAAAGTTATGCTTGAAATATTGTTATTAACAAAGAAATAACTCTAATATGCAAAAACAATAATGTATTATTTGCCCAATTAGAGCCTTAACAAAATAAGAAATAATAATTATTCCAGTTGCTCTGATTTTATTTAGGATTATCAAGTCAAATACATACAAAACCTGTGCAGTGTCCATCCCATGAGGATGATAACAGGACTGGAGCACCCCTCCTACAAAGACCCTCTGAGAGAGTTGAGGCAAACAAGAGGAGGCTCTACAGAAACACTGGACATTATGTAGAAATTCTTCATCATGAGAGTGATGAGGCCCTGGAACAGATGCCCAGAGGAGCTGTGAATGCCTCTTCCTGGAAGTGTTCAAGGTCAGGCTGGGAGCTGCGTTGAGCGAACTGACCTAGTGGAATGTGTCCTTGCCCACAACAGAGGTGATAGACTGTACTTAGGGTTCTTTCCAGCACAAATAATTCTATGATTCCACAAATGTTCTTGTCTGCAAAAATAGTACAGTTTTCTAAAAAAGGAAACAACAAGTTGTCTTGACATTGAACAATTAAATAATATTTAATTTTAGTAGGTTAGTAAATTTAGTAGCTGTTTTTGTTTGTTTGTTTGTTTGTTTGTTTTTAGTCTACATGATATTTTAGCTCAAAAGTATTTAATTGTCAATTTTAACCCATTAATAGAGATTTAAAAGGACTCATGTCAATGGTATCTTGTGATTTTCAAATAGACTTTCCAAAACTGAGTGTTATATTCACTTCCCAATAAGAGTAATAGTTTTAATTATATTATTTACTTTGTCACAATTGTAAGTATCTTGTGATAAATATAGTTACTTGAAAAAATTACTAAGATCTATTTGATTTGCTATGGTTCCTTTTTCTTAATTAGCATTAATTATAGCATCAAAGTATAGTTTGTGTTGGAACATGGGCAAGTTTCCCAGCCACTAGACCAGGCTGTCCAAATCCCCATTCAACATGGTTTTGAATGCCTCAAGGGATGGGGCATCCAGAGGTTCTCTGGGCAACCTGATCCAGTGGCTCATCACTTGATGAGCAGAAAATTTCCTACTAATATCTAGTCTAAATCTCTGCTCATTCAGATTAAAATCATTCTCCCTTCTCCTATCACTATCAGAATGTGCAAAAAGCTGGTCTCCCTCCTGTTCCTAAGCTCCCTTCCACTTAAGTACTGAAAGTTATAATGAGGTCTCCCTGGAGTCTTCTTTTCTCCAGAATGAGCAAGTCAAGTTACGTTAGCCTTTCTTCCTAGAAGAGGTGTTCCAGCCCTCTGATCATCTTGATGGACCTCCTCTGGGCTCGCTCCAGCAGCTCCACGTATTTCTTGTTCTGGAGATTACAGACCTGAGCACAATACTCAAGATAGGGCCTCATGAGGTTACAGTAGAGGGAGACAATTACCTCCCTCACCCTGCTTGGCCACCCCTTCTTTGATTGCAGCCCAGGTACAAATGGCCTTTTGGGTTGCAAGGGCACATTGTTGACTCATGTCCTGTTGTTTCTTTCACCAAGACTTCCAAGTCCTTCTCTGCAGGGCTCCTATCAAATTCCCCTCCCAGCCCAAACACACATCTGAGCTTACTCCAACCAGTTTCATCACCTTGCACTTGGCCTTGTTGAATCTCATTAGAATCACATGGGCCCACTTTTCGAGCTTGTCCTGATACCTTTATTCTGTTGTATCAACTACACTATTTGGTGAGGGTACACTCAGTCCCACTGTCTATATGATTGATAAAGACAATAAACAGCAACATCTATAAGACAGACCCCTGGTGGACACCATTCAGCATCAGCCACTACCTAAATGCCAAGTTGTTGACCACATTCTTTGTCTGTGACCATTCAACCAATTTGTTATCCACTAAATAGTAAACCGTCCAAATCCATATTTCTCCTATTAGAGATAAGAATATGATGTGGGACCATATTACAGGCTTTGTAGTTGACATCAGTTGCCCTTTGTCCACCGATGCTGTCATAGAACACCACCACATCATAGAACGCCACCAGATTGTTCAGGGACTATCTGACCTTAGTGATTCTGGGCTGGATTCATATCACCTCATCTTGCACATGTGCTAAAGCCACTTTAATTACTAATATATGAACTGATGTGTTTTTTAATATAAAAATTCTATTTAGAAAACCTCAAGTTCAGCAGGTGAACAACAAATATATTATGTTTTATTCAATACATTATGCTATTATTATTTTATTAATCATGACTACCCTTCAAAAAATAAAAAAAAATAAAGTTGCTGACTAACTGTGAATTTTCAAACTATATTAATGAGGTTGGTCAGGTCATTTTCTGTGGTTACACAATGATACTGAGCAATGGAGTAGCACAGCAACATTTTAGTTGATGTTCTACAAATAGAAGCTAATTTATAAAATTAAGAAAAGTAAATAATATTTTCTAAATTTCCGGGAATACTATTTATAATATAATATATAATATAATGTAATATTAATGTAATATGTATTATATTTTCAAAACTGAATGCACTTCCAGAAAAATTTTTATCAATTTGCCATGGTGATAAAAGAAAATCTTCAGAATTACAGTTCTTGATTTTGAACAGGCGAGTTCATCCCACCACCCACAGACCACAAGGCCTGGAACACTTAGTTCTGTGGGCTGCTACCTGCTGCACCACCATGGTGGCAGCAGTTTTCTCATTAAGTGGTCATGTACCGCCAGACCCACCAGATGGATGTGCACTTATCAGTCAGTAAATACCTAAACATCGGTGTGCTATTAGTACTGTCTCAGCTGAAAGCAAGAAGAGGGGAAGTATGTACAGTGCAGAGCTAACCCTACATCTCAAACTCAATCAAATTGAAACCTGTAGGTATTACGTTACTTGCTCTTGTGTCTCTTGGTGTGTAAAACACAGTGATTAACAATAATAATAATTCAATCTACCCAGTGTTGTCTGTGTTTCTGAGGGAGGGGGAGGTATCAACAAAAGATAACTTGTGGATGAAGAAAGAGCATTTTAAGAGAAATGTACAGAATACTTTTTTGTTGAGACAAATAATATGACAATGCGCTAAATTTGTAAGGAAATTGTGTCAGTTTTCAAAGATTACAATTTGAAAAGACCTTATATTCAAAATATGCTGCCAAGGGTGTCAAAGAATATTTTGTAAAGAAAAAATTGTGAAGCTGAAAAAAGTCTGTTATCTCAATCATTACATTTTTAAGTTACACCTCAGTCATACTCTATTATAAAAGCTAGTTATGTAATATGAAATCTCACTACAAAAACAATCTAAACCATTTGCTGCTGGCAAGTTTATTAAGCAGTATATGGAAAACTTGGCAGTTTGAAAGATACAATTTGTCCAAATTTGAGAAAAACAACAACAACAAAAACAAAAAAACAGATTTTTCTAAAATCAGTTTGTCTCACCAGACTGTAGCCAGGTAAGCTGAAGAAACAGGAAAGCATCTAGAAACAAATTTGGAGATTAAAGCTGCTGATTTCAAATTTTACACTTTAACAATGTATGACAGAACTGATGCTGAATATACAGTTCTACTTGTCATTTTTTATTAGAGGTGCTTATAGTGAATATAATGTCACTGGAGAAATGGCTTCCTTGGTGCTATTAAAAGACACAAAGAAATCACTTGATTTATACAAATCAGTAAACATTACAGTAAAGCAATTTTCTTTAGCCTTTGTCAACATATCTTGTATACTGATGGTGTTCTGGTGATGGCTGGTAAAAAAACAGGACTTCTAAAAACAGAATATTTAGAGTACCTTATTGCTGCCAGCAACATCACAGTATCATATATCACTAAAATCGATATACAAAAGCTTTAAAATGGATAATGACATATCATCAAATCTGTGAATTTCATAAAGTACAAGGGATTTAATCATTGCTAATTTTAGGAGTTCCTTAAAAGTATGAATGCTAATTATAAGGACATCATTTACTTGTCAAAAGTAATGCAGCTGAGTCAGGGTAGAATGCAGAAAAGTTTTTTATGATTTGTGAAATGAAATCAAGTCATTTCTGGAATCAAATGGAAAATTTGTGCCAGAACATGAAAATAAGGATGTTGGTTTTTTGTTTGGTTGGTTGCTGTTTTGTTGTTGTTGTTATTGTTTTTACTTATATATATTAATTACATTTTATATTCTATATGCAGCTGAAGACAATTCCATTTTACTCTGTGAGGCTCAGGCAAACCAAAAGGTGGACATTCATGGCTTAAAACATTATGAGAGCTCTGTCATAAGAAATTCAGTTTTTATAAGACAAAAAGATGACAAAAGAAAAAGGAAAAGCAAGGAATTAAGATCAAGAGAAACAACAGAAGGTTCTTCCTTGTGCTTAGTGTTCTTAGTTGCAGCTCTTAATATGCTAAAAAATAAGCCATTCACAGAAAAAAAATAAATTTAAAAAAAAACAACAAAACAAAACCAAACAACAACAACAACAACAACAACAACAAACAACAAGAAAAAAAGACTCAGATTGTTCTACACAGCAGTTGGATGTTGCCAGGTTTTTGTTTCCTGCATCTGTTTTAAGCACAGCACTTTTTCCGCCCCCTCCCCCCCCCCAGGGTAATACATTATAATGCAATTTGATGAAAGCTAAAATGGAAAAATAAGCCTGATTATACATCTGTACGTTATTATTACTGACATGTAATACAAACTGCTAACTGGTGCTATGTGACCTTCATTCAGCTTGCATTATTTCGTTGAGAAGCAGCACCAAAATTTCTTGGGAAAAGTGAAATACAGCCTTGAACTAGTCTCACAGCTTATTAAATATTTAATAAGTAATAAGAATCCATCAAAGGATGGACTTTACCTTACCTGTGACAGCTGGAGGCAAGAACTGCTTTACAACTTGGCCTGAAAAGCTTTTCCTATAGAAAAGACATGAATATATGAAACAGGAAAGGAAAAACTGTTCAATTGCTATCATTTTCTATTGCTATCATTTAAATATAGAGTAATCAAAGAATTGCTGACTAGCTGACTTTTACACTTGTTACTATAGGCCCTCAGGAGTTGTGACTGCAGTCGCAGTTTCGTCTGGGTGTACAAATGTGAGTTGAGTAATGCTGAAGACTTTGATTGAGTTTCATCTGAAATATCATATTTCCTACTTGGTCTACCAACTATTTAGACACCATAATATCTGAGGAGTTTTCCTGCTGTTATGTTATATGTTATATGTTATATTTTGCACATAGTTAAGAATATTGTATTTTATGTTATAGACATTCATTGCCATTCCCTGCTACTTCTGGTGAAACATACATACATTCCGCACTGAACCACCCTTATCCTGAAAGAGTATCAGTTTATGTTTCAGTGGAAGTATTAGAGTTTCCTTCAGAATATTCCCATCCTCTGCAAACCAAGACAGTGAATTCTAAGAGCTACTTACCACTTGCAGCACTGGAACCTATTCCCATAAATATTTTCGGCTTGCGGGGAAAGAGTAAAAGTTGAAAAAGAGTTGAAATTCCTTATTAAATTACCAACTTTAAAGTAGACAGGAACAGATAAACAAGTGACTGAAAATTGTCTATGCTGATAAATATGAAAAAACAAACAAACAAACAAACAAACAAACAATCCATAGAAGATATGCAGCTGAATAGGTAGTTCACCCATGGTTCCTGAGCAAGAATCACAAGTGCAGAACACAAAGAAAGCAACCTTCTGTCCTATGACCCTGGTTCCACTGCATTTGCTGCTTTGAAGGTTGTTCTTTTTTTCTTTTTAGTAAATGATGAGAGTTGATTTCAAATAGTGAAATAATGATTAAAAGAGAGTACCAATATTTTTGAATGTCACGATTCTTGAGAAATGTTATAATTTACCTCTCATAAGTAGTAAAAACTGATCAAGTACAGAAAGAGAGCCTGGGAGAATTGAAATTAACCCCTAACTAAGTAACTAGAAATTAATTGAGCAAATTAAACTATCATCAATGATGAAATGTTCACAAAGATTGAAAATTCTGATTTCATCTAAGAATCATCTAAAGTCATAGTTCAGAGTTCAGGAAGTCCAATACTACACCAGTTTTACACAGGTCAAGGTGATGTACATAAAGGAAAAATAACAAAAGGCTGTTGGATCCATTTGCAAATATTTGCAGCAAGCATTATGAAGAAGGACAACAGCAGCTCTTTAAGCACATGTGAATTGTGTGGTGAATATGCGGGAAACAGAATATATATATATTCTCACACTAAAACAACCATAATGTTTAGTTATTTAGAATGAGACAAAAGTGCACTACTGATATATCAGTAGAAGAATTAATATTGGAATGCAAGCAATGAAAGGTCTAAAACCCTAAATTTCCAATGGCATGTTTATTAACACTAAATGTATACATGAGAAAGACTGATGTGAAAGATAAACATAAGAAAAACTATTCTAAATAAGGAAGGAAAGGGTGACCCTGGGCTAAAAATGCATCTAGACAAATAAAAAAAAAGATTTATTTTCACATTTCATATTATAAGGCTTATTTTCCAGATGCATAAACATTAGAGTCATTCCTTGCAGAAGTAACATGAGGTAGTATTAGTGAAACCAAATCTTATTCTTTGGACCTGGGGGAGTCAGAGAATAAAAAACAAACAAACAAGCAAACAAAGACGTAACTGAATATTAGAGAATATCTGATCAGTTAGTCCTCTCCTGTTTTAGGCACCCAAGTTCAGGATTAAAAGTTCCAGCCTGCTTCTGGTTTTAATCCAAAGCCTATGATTGGCCACTGTTCAGAAGCAATACAGAATTCAGAATTTTAAACTCAAAAAGAAATAACCATTGATATGAAAATTTAGCTGAGATGACTTTGGTCTCTCTACCCATTAACTTTCATAGATTTGCTTAATTGACCAGAAGATGAAATAGATTCTGATGATTTGCTTAGAATAATCTGGACTAAAATTTATCAGAGACAGACAAGAAGATAAAACAAACAAAACAACAACAACAACAAAAAAGAACTCACAGTAGTCAACTGCCCACAGGGAGGTGACATTCTTTATGTCACAGTTAGACCTAAGAAAGATCTGAGAACAACCTGGTCAGTTATACAATGAAGCAAAATCATTGTTTAAGAGACTTGAGAATTCAGTAAATATTGATCACAACATATGGCTCCCATTGCATCTGAAAGCATTCAAAACCTTTAATTATGTGTGATATTCATTGGGTTGACTACACAATATCAAATGTATATGAATACTATGTTGCCATTTTACTGTCTACAGTAATATAGAGTAAATTTTAATGAACCAAAGAATGTTTCACATCTTTGCCAGAGGTTTCCATAAGTCTCTGTGGTGTTTGTAAGGCAGAAAAATCCAGTGTTGTCATGCACTTCTGCACCTTTTAAGTTGAAAAAATTAATTTAGATATGTTCATGAGTAAAAAATCTTAAGCAGTTCCAAGTAGCAGTGAAAAGAGTGCAAGCTAGAGAAAAGATCAATTTGTGTTACAAGACCTGGATTGTTCTCAGACATATGTGGTCCATAACTAATGTTACTTTGACTGACAGTTAGTTTAACTGAGTCCTAAGAGGTCCAAGAAGTAAGCAATTCTTCAACAATAATTAGACTTCTCTCTTTAAAATCTGTTAATCCTGACAAAATGATGAAAAAAAAAGCTTATTGTGCTCTATCACCACTTACACCTCATACTGTTTTTTTTTTCTGCTAAAATGCATAAATGTTAGTCCCATGTTAAAAAATATTTTATACCTTCTGGTAATTTCCTTAATTATTTAATATATTTCATTATACAGTAGTGAATTTAATACATGTGTTACTTAGCTACTCTATAATCAACAGTAAGTTAGATGGAAACTATTAATGATTGCAAGGCACTCAGAAATGTCTCTGTGGGGTAAAGAAAAGCTCTTCCAGCCATTCAGTTTCAAATGCAGCACTGAATCACAGAACATAAGTAATATCTAAGCTAAGTGCTATGATATCTAGATCATCTCTAAAATGACTTCTGTAACATAGATCATCTCAGCACATGATTTCGACTGATTTTAATGGAAGCCATTTACCTGAATACTTCTCGGTATTTGGCTAGCCAGCATATTCATAATTACAGAAAAAGAACATGGTGACACATGAATATACAAAACGTGTGTCTTAATAATTAAGCCTGACCTTAAAATCCATTATACATCTTTGAGAATTATATTAATCAGTTATATTTACACTTGCTGCAGCCTTCATTCCACCACAGGTGAATTACAGGTAACAATCTCAGTGAAAGAAAACAGTACATACCAAGACAAAGACTGAACACTAATTGTTTTAACTGAGTATAGTTCTTCACTACACTCCTCCAATGAAGATGCTAGTAAAAACAGCATAAAGCTATATCCACACTATTCTGGCAATAGTATCTTAGTGGTTAAAAAAGAACAACAGTATTTAGTTACTATTCCCTATCCCAAATTTGGTACATATGTCTGAATAATGATAATTACTTAATACATAAAATGTAGATAACGTTATATTAAAGAAAAAAAGATTCCTGTAAACTGAATATTTGATATATTAATTTATGAAAACATAAATGTAAACAGTATGAATGGAAGTATAATTCTCTTACATGATATTTTTCCTTTATAAAATGAGATCTTTCAGTGCTAAGAATGAAGATGCTACTTGATTGTTTTCTCTTTCTTTTAATCATGTAACAAGGACAAACTTTGTGAAAGAAGTAGGTGTGGTATTAGTAAGAACTAATGAATTATGAGGAAGGATTCATTTTATAATTTCAGCTAAAGAAAAAAAAAAGTGTTTTTTTTTTAATTTTGTTTTGTTTTGTTTTGTTTTTCAGTCTTTCAGGAACTGATTCAAGTCTCACTGAAGTCAGTTTCATTCTGATTATTCAACAGAGACTCAGCAGAGACAAAGTAAACAAGACACGCACTAATAAGTTCCATAGGAGCTACAATCTTGCCCATGAAAATCAATATAACTTCTATATTTAGTTGTCTTCCATTGTAGTAGATTTATATTTTGAGATCACTGATTTCATCTAGTCATCCGTGCAATAGTTCTTAAAATCTGTATGTACTCAAAAATCCCATTTACAACCTGCAGACTTTTAGTTCCTTCCATATCTGAGTTTCTTATCTCACAGTAAGTGGAGATTTTATGGTTCAGAAAGATACATTTTAGATATATTAGTATCTAATTCCTTGGGATGTGGACCACTACGTCTGCCTCACATTTACATTTCCATTTTTACTCTGAATGGCAGTGTAATCTAAACCAATAAGCAAACTGACTAATCTAACCAGTAAGTAAAAGGGAGAGAGAACTGAAATGGCAAAAGTGAGAAAAACTCATAAGTTGATACAAAGATAGCTTAATAAAGAAAACAAAACAAAACAAAAAACAACAACAACAAACCCTTTTTAGATGTTTTAAATTAATAAATTAAAATATATACATATTAAAAAAAAAATGAAAAGGAAAAATAAAAAAAAAAAAAATTAGGGGGAATGGGAGGGAAGGGAATGGAAGGAAAAAGGAGAAAGAGATGAAAAACCATATTCATCAGCTCTTACTCAAAACTGGTATCTAACCAGTCTACAAAGTACAGCTGTTTTTGAAGGACTGTGTCCCAGTTTTGTTGCTAAATAAGACATCAAATGATATGGAATACCCCTTTGGTCACTTAAGGTTAGCTGTCCTGGCTATGCCCCCTCCCAGCTTCTTGCCCATTCCTAGCCTACTTGCAATGGGTTGAAAATGAAAACCAGAAACAAGCCTTGAAGTTGTGCAAGCACTGCTCAACAACAGCTAAAATGATGATGCATATATTGAAAATGTAATGTATCTGAGAAAATTCCAGAGTTTTATATCTGGGGATTCATCTACAAGAAAAGAGTTGTATTTCCTGTGCACAGAGCTGTTTCTTTATTTTAACATATAGATGTTAAATATAAAATACTGAAACAATCTTATATATTGCCTGTTTCTTTCTTGCCTGATGAATCTTTTGATGCTGTAAAGTAGCATAGCTTTTAGCATGCGAAAGAGTGGATGCTTCTACCTGAGAAAGTCTTATGCCCATACTTTTTAAAGAAGATGGTAATTGGAAATGAACATTCATGTTCAGGTTGCAAATTGTCCATCGAAGATACTTGTGATTTTAACAAGAATCAAGAAAAAATGTATTTGAAGCCACAAATGACTCTACACAAACTAGAAAAATTGGAACAAATCTATCAGTTTTAAGTTATTCCCTTGTTTCAAAATAAATCAAATACAGGGATCCACATTGCTTGGTAATAACATAATTTGATAATTCACTTTTGCTCATGAATGCATAAGGGTCTTATCCCGAACTGAAGAACTGAACTTCTGCTTTTAAGTAACAGATCTGCGATAGATGTTCTTTTTTTTTTTTCTTTTTTTTTTCTTTTTTCTTTCTTTCTTTTTTTTTTTTTTTTTTTTTTTTTTTTTTTTTTTTCCTTAGAGTATATGCAAAAGATCCAGGGACAGACTCTAACTCTTAATTCTTGTCTAGGTAATTACCTCATAAGTAAGTTAATCAGCTTTCTCACCTACTGAAAGGATGTGTGAGTAAAAGGCAATTTTTGACACTAACACCTTGAAATGAGGAATAATACAAAGTGACTGATGAAACAACATATATAGCAATAAGCCACTAAGAAGATTCACTTTCCAGTTCTTGTAAATGCGATTTTAGGTCATTTGCGGTTCCATTTTTCAGCTGAAGTTTTTGGCAGTACAAAAAATTCTGAATTACAATTTTTATATCTTTGACAGCTAGTGATGCTATATGCAGACTTTTGCTGTTAATTATCCAGAATAATTTTCCTGGTATTTTAAGACTACTTACTGCTTCCTATTGAATCCCTGTTTCCAGTTACTTTCGGTTTTTTGGGGGGTTTTTTGTTTTGTTTTTGTTTGTTTGGGCTTTTTTGTTTGTTTTTGAGTGTTTTTCTTTTTTTTTCTTTTTTTTTTTTTCTTGCTGTTTTTTATGTTTGTTTGTTATTTTTGGATATGGTATTGCTATAAATATCATTTCAAATGTTTGTATGTGATATACTTTATGGATAATAATCTGGAAGACTGTGTTCCCATCACAAAAGTAACTGTGCAGTGCTGTATCTTGACTGTGCCTTGGCTTGACTCTGATGGCCAAAACTATGCTGCAGCTGGCACAGCTGGCAGCAGAACACCTGCTGAGCAGAGCAGGCTAATGAGAATATCTCACACCAGCACTCTTTTCCTTACTCTGTTGGATAATACAGCTCTTCAGTACAGGAAAAGTTCTTGTCCCTTTCTGTAATGTCCTAACTCTGTGCAGATCTTTCAGAAGCCTGTTCACCACTTGCTCTGAAGTCGTAGCTACAGCTAGCATGGAGCATTACATACTGAAACTCTCTATTTACTTATTTACATTCCACATGCTCTTTTTCAAGGATTTGTACAATTTAGGAGTTTTCCTAGCTGATGCCTCTTTACACACACCCACAGCACCTCTAGATTTTACATATATTCCTGTGTTCTTCACTCTCTTCTTTCTTATTCTGTAGATTATACTGGAAGATGTTTGGCTATACAGAGGGAACAGAGTAGCTTTAATCAGCTCCACCTAGACCTTTAGGGAAGAATAACTTCAGCTGCATCAGCTCCTCCACAGGAATTCAGTCAGCATGATATAGCTGTGATGATGAAAACAAAGACTGAGTCACAACCCATCGATCCCCATATCATAACAAGATTAAATTGGGAATGGGAACCTGCTACTAGTTCAAGAAGTCTGCCACTGACTTGAAATATTTGTAAAGATTCATTCATAACTATTAGTAAACTTTTAATATGAAGGCTTTGGTGAAACACCTGATGTTTTATTTGTAACTCAAGTTTTCCATCTTTCTGAAAGCTGGCCTAAAAGATACCTTCCTACCTGAAGCAGGTCTTTTAAATAGTGTCCATACTATGGTTAATTGAAGCCAAAAATAAGCACCTGCTTCTTTTGTTGGTTTTGCCCTAGGTGAACCAAGGTTTATTGAAAATGAACATGAATAATTAAAAATATATTCTCCGTTCTCCCTTATAGAAAACCTTTTATTTCCCAGAGAGATAGGGAACATAAGCCACTTTAAACAAAAAAGAAGAGTTTAGCTGTAGTAATTTGAATTGTAGGATACGCACAATTGAAACTGGAGCTAGTTCTGCTTACATTTATTATCCAAGTGTGTGCAAGCTATAAAAACAAAAGATTTTAAAAGGCTCCACCTTGTACATCTCAGGGTTACAAGGGAATAATAATAAAATCACCAGCAAGGGTGTTAAAGATTATGCTTTGTAGTGTATGATACAAAAAAGCAAAGCAAAACAACACGAAAAAGCACAGAGAAACTGTGTTTGAAAAACTGAGGCCAATACAAGGTATGAAGAATTCAGAACATATTTGATAGATGAAGTTTCATTCTGAACATACCTGTCACATTGCAGCAATATCTCATGATTGCACCTTCTCATGGGATTAAAAGTACAAAGCAAGCATTATTAAATGGTGGTTGGCAGTAGGAGAAAATGAAAATCTAAACATTATTTCATTACATCTTAGTGCATTCAGTAGATGCACATAAAGCATCTGTGTTTGGGTCTTACGATGCTTTAACTGTACTCCAGGCTACTGCCATTCATCTCTGTACTCTTTGGTGGCACAATTGCAGATTTTCTTATACTCTTGATGACAGTACACATCCCCCCTGCTATCTAAGAGCCTATCAGCATGGGTACTTAGCAAATGGTGTCAGAAAAAAAATCTAGGCTCTGTGGAAATCAATGACAAAGCTTTTCATTGATTACAGTGAACCTCGCAAAACAGGGTTCTTACACTTTAGCTTATTGAGTTTCTTTTTATCAGCATTCAGGAGCTGAAAGGATTGATCTCATGACACCTTTTATTTTTAATTCAGTTATGATGGAAAATTCTTTAATTAAAAGTCCTTGTTTGGCAAAGGAAGAATTGTGGGAACTTGTGAAATTAAATCACTGTATTTACTATTCATTTATAGTTGCTTACTGGAAAAACAACTAGGACATTTTCATGTGTTACTACACATTTAATAAATTTTAGATCAGGGTGAGGACAAGCATCTACAAATATTCTCTTGCATTTGCTTACGGTCAGTATGTGGAAGAGAAATATTACTGTATAATATCATATTAAGCACAGTAGTACACAAACACACACACACAAATGGCCCCTACAGAGATACTTCTCTTTCTTTTATTTAGTATACCAAATACTCCTCAATGCTTAGTGCCATGAACACTTATTCATTCTCCTCAGAAAAATCAATAATTTTCACATTATTATTTAATGATATTATTTATTTCAACAAAACAAAAATTACTTAAGTTCATTTCATGTTAGATATTTGATGTGTTTGATAAGGAAACAGTAGAATATGAACAGAAAAACATTTCTTATATTTCATAGAAAGATATATTCTAATATTTCAATGATTTAAAATGATTTTTTTTCAATGATTTTCAAAAGATGCTAAACTTAAGTACAAAAATAAACTTTTGAAACTAGTGATAAAATAGTTCAAACTGAGTCATCAAAATAGTATATTTTAATAAATTTTCTTAACATTAATCACTCTGTCTTATGCATTTTTTAATGTACAGGACAGCAAATACTATTAAAGCATAAATGTTTACTTTGATGTAGAAGTTACTCTAAACTTATTTACTTCTCTGATGATTGTGATATGGCTTTGTGAAGTATTTTACACTTGCATACCACATTTCAGCAAAAGTCAATTTCATTTACAATACTTGAGCCAGACCAATTCTTAAAAACTATTGTATAAGATTGTAAAAGTGAGTGTTTTAAGTTGAGGTCTGAGGAAATACCAGCATATTTCCATCACAGTGACATCATTTACTAAGACATCTTTTAAACTGATTCCATCACCTACAACTCAGTTGTTGAGTTGATCACTCCAGACTCCCCTTTTAATCAAGAAAAGAAAAGAAAAGAAAAGAAAGAAAAGAAAAGAAAAGAAAAGAAAAGAAAAGAAAAGAAAAGAAAAGAAAAGAAAAGAAAAGAAAAGAAAAGAAAAGAAAAGAAAAGAAAAGAAAAGAAAAGAAAAGAAAAGAAAAGAAAAGAAAAGAAAAGAAAAGGAAAGAAAAAAAGAAAAACTGGATGTGATTCATATCACTCCAACTAATGTGATTCCTGCCTAAGGATTCGAACTGTAAATTTTCTCTTCCTGCAGTCCACTGATACTTCCTGATGTAGATGTCTAAATTATATTTAAAGATAAGCTTTGTTGGGTCAGATGACTGCTAATCTCAGTACACCTTTATTCAAGCTATTAAAGAAAAAAATGTTGTACAAATGCTATAGGCCTTCATTGACTCATTATTTGGTGACATAACCTAGAGGATAAAAGAAAGGTACAGCGTGAAAACCTTGCAGTGAGTGCACTGAAAGTCTGAAGAATCATAGATTTCTGTTTTCTACAATACTAAAATGAAGATGGATTCACAGGTTCTTGCAGTGTAAGTATTAAGATGTGTAACTGCTAAAGAAAGTATATCTTTTATACGTTTACCTCTATGTGGAAGTAGTGGAATCTCCATCCCTGGAGGAATTTAGGAATCGTGGTCATGGTACTGAGGGGCATGGTTTAGTGATGGGACTAGGTACCTCAAGTTGGTAGTTGGACTTGGTGATCTTGAATGTTTTTTTTCCCAACTTATTATTCTATGATTCTAAGGTCCGTAAGGTTCTTGTGAAATGAATACTTCTATAACAAGAAAAGTGAATTCCTTTTGTGAACAATTTGGCTCATCTTTAAAGAAATTTCTAGCTTACACCCACAAAGTCAGTAAAGGTCTGTAGAAGAATTACTTTGATTTTGCTCATACTGTCACTCCGGGTTTTTGTTTTGTTTTGTTTTTAACTCAGTGTATTAAGATTTGATTGAAAACGAGATTGTTATCAATATACGGATTCCAAAGTAGGAAATTTGGAGAGACTTAAATTTTAAACACATTTCCAGATCTGCTAATCTAACTGAAGAGCTTATTTTAGCTTTCCACACTTGCATTAACAGGCATCTTTCATTCAATATAGAGATAATTGCATATCTTATTAGCTTTTCACTGAAGTATGATTCATGCCTTCCCTTATTCATTCCCAGCAATGAAATTGTGAATTTGAATTATTGCAATAAGAAAATTAAAGATAATTTATGTTTGTTTTGATGATTTTGAGAGAAGATGGCCCCAATTTGCAGCCCTAGTAACAGGTACGGCACATCCGTTTGTTAAAACTGACTCAACAAACTGCTTGTCTCTCTGGATTTTATTTGGAGGAAAAAAGAAAAAAAAAAGTATATGTATTTAATCATCATTGGGATATTTTCATTATGGTTTAATTATTCAAGTATTGTCAGAAAAAGACATATTACAAGGGGACTTAATTACTAACTGATTTGGTAAGCTATTTTTAATTGTCTCAAACAGAAAAAACAAAAAACAAAGAACAGCAAAAGTTTTCATAAATACTCAGAAGAAAAGCACCAAAAAAATCATCATTCATTTAAGAATATGTTTCATTTCATTCTATGTCTAACATAACCTATGCAGGCTGGCTGGGTAAAGATTTGCTTGCAATTGTGGCAAATCTGGACCCAACATTAAGAGTATTTCCATGTAACCTGAAAAGAGTCCCAGGAGCCTCATTTTATTTTTTAATATTTAGACTCTTTGTGCTCAATGTAGTAAACTGAAATCAAAGTTCTTTGAAGCCTATAAGAAATGCTTAGTAGATTCTAGCATCTTGTCCTTAGCTAGTATCAGTTTACAGCTGAAATTTTGGTCTGTTAATTTAAATTGATTTGATATAATGGAGCAGTCTGTGTTCTAAATGCTTTTCCCTAAATCACACTCAATTAAATAAAAAGCTTGTGATTTGTTGATGTGGTATCAGTGCCTACAAGCTGTAGTGTTTGTCCATGTTATATAAAGGCTTTTTTTGAGAAACAAAATGTCAATTTCTGTACTACTCTTTGAGATATCCTTTGAATATCACTTTTCAAAACATCTCTAACCCCTGAAACATTCCCATTCTAAGTGACCACATTCCATTATGCACCTTGTTTTATCCTCAAGCACATTGTCCTGTCCATGAATCTAGTCTGCCTTTTGCCCATTACCACTCTGCATATATCCAGTTTCTCAGCCATCTTTCACAAAGTACTCTATTTCTGAATTGCATCCTCAAATCCATTTAATACATATTTATTCAACTCTTAAAAATAAATAAATTAATAAATGATAATAATAATAATTAAAAATAAAGTTACTTATCACAGCAACAGATTTTGCTACCCAGAATAAAATACTAGCATCTATATACAACCCCCCAAATATTGTATTTTTCAGGTACACAAACAAAACCAGAACCTCCATATTGATACATAGGTTTGTCTGAGAGTATTTACTTGCATTGAATCAGGTTTGGATTGAATCAGTGGATCTCATGCATTTCTAAGTCCCTAATATTAGTTAATGGCTGATCATAGGTTCCAAGAAACTTTTTTGACAACCTCCTTCAGTACAAAATCAAGTTAGAGCCTCTTTATGTAATAGAACACCATATGGTGCTGCTGCCAACGCTGTAAAATTGTTGTATCAGCCTCCTTGAGACCCAGCTGCCTACAAAAATTTGACTTAATTTCAGTGCAGTGGCATAGTCTGATTTCACGATGACACAGGAAAGGGAAGCAGCACTTATTCAGCTGTGCAATTTCTCAACCTGACAGTTTTCTATTAAAAAAGAAACAAAAACAACAACAAACCACAAAACAAATCCATTAAAAAACTAAGCATCCCCATTCTTTAACTTCAGTGTGGATTCAAGATGTAGACTATGTCTCTAAGACAATGCTCTGGCCTTGTTGAACTACTGGCTACTGAAGAAACATTCTGCTTGCAGAGAATTTTCCCCTTTTGAAACCCCCTGTGACTCCTTTCAGCTCTCTTGCACTTATGCTGCAACTTTTCCAGCTCTGACATGAACATACACTGATTCTGGGCATAATTGTTCAAAGTCAACGACCCTGCTGCTAGCAAACCCATTGATCCACTGGTGTAGAACCATTAAGTGTGGATGGCCCTTGATTGCTCTATCAAAGCTTCCCAGCTACAGCCTTTATTCTAAGTGTCAAACTCCTACTTTAAAATTAATGCTCTAAACTGTGCTTAATGTTATCTTCAACATGAAATGTAAAACACAACACGGTATTTATAATAATAATAATTATTATAAATTTGTATATTGACAGCGACATAGCCCCAAATCCTCAATTAAAAGAATTATTTTTTAAGATTATTTTTTTGTCAATTAAAGATTTTACAGTCTATCAGAAAGAAAGTGAACAGAGTTTGAAAGAGTACAAGTATGAAAATGGGACAGGGAACTGCATCTCTGAACAAATGGACAGATAATAGCTCTCTGGCTTCACAGCAAAAAGGAAAATCTGTTACTAAGGCTGAACTAAATGAAGAGCTATAAGAAGCCACTGTAAAATTTGAGTTATATATAAGACTACTTAATGAACTCAGTCAACTAACTGTTTAGCACAGTGTATGTGATTACTGATGATTTGCACACTCAATCGATGGGTAAATTCTCATAATAAATTATTGATTTATTTTGTCCCATTTCACTCAGGCAATTAATTACTCACAGTTCTGCAAAAACAGACTTATTAAGTTCTAAATATGCATGTAATCATGATTGCTTTTCAAATTAGCTATAATCTGTTAACTAATAATTTGCAGATTGATATTCTTACTAAAACAACCCTCCCTTCATTGAAAGCACAGATGTATATCAATACAGCTAACAAATTTTATATGTTATTCTCTAAATAGTTGCCAGATGCTCAGCTTGTGTCACCTAGTATAGTTCTATTAAAGGCAATGTCAATTTATACCAGCTGGTCCATGTGACTACATGCCTAGGTGAAAGTGAAATTTTGTTATTTGTATACAGAGTACTTTGTTCCACTTACTTGATTCTTCTTTAATGACAGAAAATTAGAGTCAGCTGCATATGTTGTTTTGGTTTAAAAATAAAATGTACAGCCTAGTGTTGCTTTTATATTTGTCAAAAGAATGACATTTTCAAACAAAATGCAGAATGGGACAGTTATTCCCTGATGAGAATGAGGAGCAGCTTCCAATTGAGTTAAAAACACGAGTGAAAAAAAATAATAATAATTAAAAAAAAGGGGGGTGGGGGAGTGAGAGAGGGTGAGGGGGGGAGAAGGAGCACAGGAAACTCTAGAAGGACTAAAATTCAGAGGAGCAAAAAAAATAATGCAAAAAAGTATTTCACTAACAAGCAGTTGCAGATTCAATGAGCTGTAATCTCAGGTATTTGCATATACGGTGTTTTTTTTTTCCAGTGTTTTCAAGACTGACACAAATGTATACAACAGACCAGTCTCTCCCAGTCTTATATGAGAGTTTTGTTATGTACCTTCTTGTTACAGCTCTGCAGTTGTTTCCAAGCTACTTTTATGTCTCATTTTGATATGCAAATAACAGAGCCTTAAATGTTAAATCATCTACCAAATAACATGACAGTCTTATTTAATTCTGCCTTTCAAAACATTATTTTCTGGTTTTGCTTTTTTAAAGAAAAAGAAGCTCTTCTATTCAGATGAAAAACAAGGCTCCAAAGTGGGCTATAAACTCATGGGATGATTTGGAGATAAAACCAAGTCAATAATCAAAACAAGTTCTTATAATATTAAGATCAACAACAAGATCACAAACTTATAATTATAAATAGTATATATATATATTATTTTTTATATATATATAAACAACAGAGTAAGATAGCACAAAGACCAAGCCTTCCTCAGAGTCTAATAGAAAGCTGTCTCCTCAGTAGAATTTTTTTCCCCTTGCTTTTAAGATATTGTTTACATATATATAAGAAGATTTATGATAATGCATTTTCAAGTGTCATGGGCAGCAGTAAGAGCAAAATAAATGTGACTTTTTCCACCTCGTATGAAGAAATGCCATTGGAATGAATGCCTGATTAGCAGAGAATCTCTGTACTACAGTGTGAGAAAGTATCCCTATAGAAGGACTGAATAATTGCATAAAAAATTGCACAGCACAGTATCAGATGAAATTGTGCTGCTAGGAGATACACCTTGAAAAACAACAATCACTGAATGGTTCCAACAACTGAGGTAACAGAAATCACCAGGAACTGGATGCACAGTCACACACAAATATGTTGTATCTCAGGATGATGAACCAACCATATAGTCCATCCACAAAATTCCAGAACAATACCTGCTGGAAAAAAATAAAAAAAAATTAAAAAAAAAAAAAAATAATAATGCAAGACATTCCAAAACAATATATGCTGAGAAAAAACAAAAACAAACAAAAAAAATAGAATTGAGTGTTTTATATTGTTCTTTCATTTTTAAATGAGCATTGGACAAAACGTTCTACCCAAATAACATTCCATTTGAGTAACTAGGCAACAGAGGTGGAATAGTTATTGATTAAACTACACTGAATTGATTGAAACTGGGTAGATTGAAAATTGGCTGACTGACTAGGGCCAGGGAGTAGTGATTAGTGGCGCAAAGCCTAGTTGTAGACCAGTAATTACCAGGTTACCCCAGGTGTAAATACTGAGTTCTGTCCCACTTAACATCTTCATTAATTATCTGTATAGAGTATACCCTCAGCAAGATGGGACAGTGATAGGAGGCGTGACTGATATGCCAGGGGCCAAATTATCCAGAAGGACATGAACAAGCTGGAGGAATAGGCAGACAATCTCATGAAGATCAACGACGGGAACTATGAAGTCCTGTACCTGTTGAGCAACAACACCAGGTACCAGTATATGTGGTGTGCCATCCGTTTAAAAGGCAGCTTGGCAGAAAAGGACCTAGAGGTCCTGAACAACACCAAGTCGAAAAGAGTCAGCAGAGTGCCTTTGCCACAAAGAAGACTAACAACAACCTGGGCTGCATTAATGAAAGTGTTTTAAGAAAGTAAAGGTTAATCCTTCTCCTGTACTCCTGTACTGACAAAGCCACACTTGGGCCATTGTGTCCAGTTCTTAGCCAGCCAGTACAAAAGATAAGTGGGTGTACTAATGTATGGGAGACAATCTAGGGAAGGGTCACAAAGATGATTACAGACAGAAACACTCCTCCTATTAGGAGATGCTGAGAGACATGGGACTTTTAGCCTAGAGAAGTGAACGTTTGACCAGATCTCCTCAATATCACCATATCCCTGAAGGGAGGATGCACAAAGACAGCCAGTCTTTCTTGAAAAGAGACAGGCTCTTTTCAGTGGTGCCTAGTGACATGACAGAGGCAATGAGCACAAATATGGAAATTTCTATGCAAACATTAATAAATGCTTCACTCTTGTGAAGGTGACTAGCACAGGTTTCCCAGTAAGGTGCTGGAGTCTTTCTCCTTAAAGATATTCAAAAGACACCTGGACATGCTCCTGGGCAATGTGTCTGGGTGGCCCTGGTTGAGGGGAAGAGTTGGACAAGATGACATCCAGAGATCCCTTCTAACCTCAATTCTATGATTCTGTAATTCTCCTTGAATAGTTCTCACAAAATTATTGTGAGTGCTAATAACTGAAAAATAATGAGGAGTTTCCTTTATAAATAGGTTAATAACTGCAGTGGCTTGAGCAAAGTTGGAAGCAATATTAAGTAAGAAACGATTAGCCATGACAGAATAACGCTTATATAAACAAATCAAAACAAAAGAAAAGAAAAGAAAAGAAAAAAAGCTGCAGCTACCTCTGAAATGAATCCTGAGATGCACTTCAACAGCTGTTTAAAAAGCATAAGAGAATTAATATCTTTGTTATAGTTTGGGCTGGGAGAGAGTTAATTTTCTTCATATCTTCTTGTATGATGGCATTATTTGTATTTTTGATAAAAAAAAGAAAAAGAAAAAAAAAAGTGGTGAAAACACACTTTGTTACAGAGCAGTGCATGGGGGGTTAGACTCGATGATCTCTAGAGGTCCCTTCCAACCCCTACAATTCTGTGATTCTGTGAAACAAAGAGCTAAGGACTTTTCTACTCATGCTGTCCTGCCAGAGAGGAGGCTGGGTGTGCACAAGAAGACTCAAACTGAAAAGAGACATATTCCGTACCATACAATGTCATACTCAGCAACAAAAACTCTGTGCTAAGAAGGAAAGGGGATGTTCAGCACGGTGGCATTTTTCTTCCAAAGAAACTATGATACATGATGGGTCTTGTTTTTCTGGAAGTGGCTGAACATTTGCCTTATGATAAGAATTGGTGAATTAATTCCTTGTTTTGCTTTGCTTGAGCACATTATTTTTCCCATACCTACTCTACCCTGTAGTTTTTGCACTTCTACCTTTCTGATTTTCTCCCCCATCCCACCTGGGGAGAGTGAACAAGTGAGCAGCTGTGTGGTGCTTAGCTGCCTGCCATGGTTAAACTTCATTTGTTCACTTAAAATTAGCAGATGGACTTCAGGGAGAAGAATGCTATTACTTGATCTGTAATTTTGTTCAGACACACCCCAGTTATATGACAGTAGTATAGGTCTTCTGTGGCCACAAACAGGCAAATATAGTCTTATGATTCGCAAACCTATACTAGGATTACTGTATGTGCTTATAATTGTTGTGGGTACTTTATAGACTATTCTGATGTGTAAATTAAAATCCAGCTTGAAAATCAGTATATTAAAATTTTATGAAGATGGATGAAAAAGATAAGCTTAAAATTTCTTCTGGGAAATGCACACTCAGTGTTACAATATGAATTACTAGGAGTTAAAAATTCCAAACAAAGAGCATGTCTAATAGTAAGAAAAAATCAGTTTTGGATATCAGCAGTTGTTATGAGGTATCTAGCTGTCGGCTAGTGAAACACCCCATAATAAAGGTCCACTACTACTTTTTTGTTGAAAATAATCACTCTCTTTGAGTGACCTCTACAAATTAATAATAATCCAGAGCAGGAACCAGATTAAATTTATCATAACATTTATTGAAATTATTTAAATAGATATATAATATTTGGCAATTGAAACTCAGATGATTAGCAGAATTTGAAGTGAAGGAACAAAACAAAATCATCTGCTGTTGGACCATCACTCTGACAATAACTTTTTTTGTTACTGTTCTGTTATGCCTGCCATGTGTTGGACAATGCAGTCTGTGGTGACCCTTATGTTTCTTATAATTTGCAATGTTCACAATGGTGCTCATTACACAGCCTGCAGACATTAGGAGTTGCTAAACATGTATTTTTTGCAGTTCAGTATCCTGGCCTTTCTTGCTCCCCTATAGTCATTGAAAATGCTGTCTGTTGAATAATCCCATTTAGTCAGAGGAAGATGTATTGTTACATATGTAGGTTTGCTTGAGATTTTCTTAGAAATTTCACAGCTTTGTTTCAGAAATATATATATATATATATGTGCACTTCTCAGCTGGAGGGGCTGTGCAGATCAAGCTGGAGGGATAGTGAAATATTGGCATATGAGATACAAAAAAGATTTATTTTACAGTTTGTTTTACAGACTTTTAGGGGTAATCATCTAACCCAATATCATAAAATTTTGGAATGAAAACGTGTAATTGGGAAAATGCAATTAGATTTGATGTGAAAACTGGAGGGGTATTCATTCTCTGTAAACAAATAATTAGTGCATATATATTTCAAACAAAATCTGAGGAGTGCATACGCTGTCTGCAATGTACATTAATGACTATAATATTCTCAATAGATGTCCAGATATTTCTAGGGGAGTAAATCTGTTACAGGGACCTGCCATTTTTTCACAGTATTCTGTTTAGGGAGTGTAAATGTGGCATGATGACTGAGGAGCTGTCACTCATGGGAGTGATTTTACAATGCTGTTCTCTACTATGATGCTTTTGTTTTCTGCTGCTTCACTAGAGCAAGGTGAAGAATGGCATGCAGCTTTAAGGGATGGAGCCTATTTGTAACCAAGTGTATAAGCATTAAGGAAATCAGAGTAAAAATAAAACATTTAATGATCTATTTGTGTGAGGGCAGTTGAGCCTGCACAGCAATAGTTTACTAGCATTAATAGGTCAACATGAATGATACATCCTCTGGTCCAGAATTAAGCTCTCTACAAGGGGTTATATGCTCCTCTTTGATAATGTTTTTGATGTTTTGTTGTTGTTGTTGTTGCTGTTTTTCTTCCTTGTATACAGACTGTGTTCTTTGTTCACTGCACAGTAAATGACTTTTGCCACAATAAATATTGTATGTCTGCTTCAAGACATGCATCATAGTGAGTGTTTTATAAATGCATACATTTTAGAGAGGCTTATGATAAAAAGAATGATTAAACAAACAAACAAACAAACAGCTAGATCAAATCAAGATAATTATAATTCATTTTTCAAATTTCATTTATAGGTAAAATACCATGCCTCTTTGTCAAGCTATTTTATACATTTCAGAAAATTCATGACAGTTTTATTGTTTAATTGTAATGATAATTGTTATGAATGACAACTTTCCCTACCTTTGTACAAATTATTCTATGTAACTGCATAGGATTACATTTTTATCTATACATTATACACAAACATTTGTAAATAAATTGAGAAAAAAATTCTGGATCTCTAAAGGCAAACAGAAGAGAAGAAAAAGGGCCTACAAGTGCCAGCCACTGAGCTGGTAATCAAATCTGTAACATCATGTCTTGAAAGAGAATCATGGGATTGCATATTAAATACCTGACATTATTTTATTTGCTCCCAAAGAGAATATGACTTTCCTGTGCAAAACATCCAGCCTGTAGTTTGTGTCCTGCGCTCTCAGCCCTTCAAATTGTTTAAGACTTTAAAATTTAATCAAGGGATTTCTTAATGGAGGCTAAGGAAGAGAAACATCAGAAATACATTTGACAAAAGGGTAACAAATTTCTACTTAATTATTTACAATGGCCCTATGCTGCTACTTAGAGACACAAAGTAGTCAGACTCCTGAGCATCAGATCCAACAGTCTGGAAGGACAAGGGCATCAATTTGTCCTCACATCATGCAAACAGTTTTGAAGATTGCATCTTGTTGATCTTGATGAAATTACAAGTCTAGGATCTGATGCAGCATGCCAGTAATTTATGATCACAGGTCACTCCAAGCTGAATGTTTTCAGGACACATCAAGCCTACTTGTCATTTGCATGCAACTCATTTTATCACTGAAAAGATGCTTTTCATCAGGCCACTGGGCAGACATTTGCAATTCTGGAAGGCCTGTATTTGGGAAAAAAAAAAAAAAAAAAAAAAGACCTCTTTTCACCCATCACAGCATTAAAACAAACATCAATGCAAAATGTAATATTAAAGCAATTAACCTATTATCTTCAGGTCAGGTGTTTGCTATTTTGCCATTTACAGAACGACAAGCTCTCCCACTTGGATGCTGATGTTTGGACTGGGCCAGATGTCAGTTCTTTCTAAATGCTGTTTCAGTTGATTACGTGACTATGAAGTGCCCTTTTTCCTGCCATTTGAGATTATGCCTAGTTAACTATCTATCTATCTGAGCACTTTTCCCTGTAATGTCTAATAAAGAATAAGAAGCAAGAGACAAATTTTGCAGCTGTTACATTATATTGTTCTCTCCCTGCAAAGTTTTGGACAAGTTTACTTTTCAAGATAAATACATCTTACTCATAAAATACTAGATGGAAAAAAAAAAAAAGGGGGGGGGGTGGGGGGGGAGAGATAGATAAGATTATTCATTCTGTTCATTCAGATTTAGGCATAGAACTGGTGGTTCTCTGACATTATGCAGGATGAATCCTGAGCTAGATATGTATCCACTCTAAGTAAAGTCTGTTAAGTGGGTCAAACCTTTGCTGTAGTGTACTTAATACACAGTTTCTATAAATTACAATGTACTCTAGTCCTGTTCCAGAAAATAACTATGGAAAATTTTAAAAGATTATTTAAAGTGTTCTAACACAAGGAAAATAAAAATAAATAAATAAATATAAATAAATAAGTCTATACCACCTTCACATTACTTTAAAACAGACTAGGTGCAAAGCTTGAAAACAACTTCATTAATGACACCCACAGCAGGCTAACTGTTGCAGGTTATCCTGCTTCCATGATGCATTAGCAGCTGTATTATACCAGCTCAGTAAAATATCACTAGTTATATAGAATCATAGAATTTCTGAGGTTAGAAAGGGCTTTAAAGATCATCGAGTCCAACCACAACATAACCATACTACCCTAACTAACAACCCTCCTCTAAATCATATATATAACTGGAGATCAAATCTAAGTCAGATATGAGCAAATGGATGTGAATTTCTGTTGTGTGATTGCATTAGGCATACTTAGTCTCTAAGCTCACTACCACTCAGCTACAAAAAAAAAAAAAAAAAAAAAAGGAAAAGTGCTTGAAAGGATGTTTACTGGACAATCTGAACTAAGATGCAACTTGGCCCTGTTCAGAGTCACTTAAGTACAGCTTCATACAATTATTTGAGTAACCAGGTATGACACACAGTTTGGACTGGATGTAGAAGTGTACTGGATGTAGAATTTTTTAACTCAACTCTCTTTTTCCTTCTTTGTTGGTATACATTGTTCTGTTTCACAATTTGTTACCCTTATATTTCATCAGCTTTCTACAATTAGATAAGTCTCTCCAGATTTCGTTATTATCCACCTGATAAGACAAACAACTCAATGAAACTTTCTACTGTGCCATTTTGTCCCCATTTCCAATCCAGCAGAGGAAAAAAAAAGGTCACCTCTCTTTCCATTACACTACCAGAACTGTCACACAGACTTATAACCCAGGTCATATAATTTTCTCTTGATTGTTTTCTGCAACATTCACAGGAGATGAAGGTACAAAGAACATCCAAGTTAATATTGTCATCTGCTGGAAGAAACCAAATTAGCCTTTCAAAAGTGTAAGGTTTGTTCCTAATTCATACATTTTTTGACTAATAGATCAAATGTT
Organism: Coturnix japonica; assembly: GCF_054131305.1. Classification (NCBI taxonomy): domain Eukaryota; kingdom Metazoa; phylum Chordata; class Aves; order Galliformes; family Phasianidae; genus Coturnix; species Coturnix japonica. Next base: position 145,284,289 of record NC_140663.1, read on the forward strand.
CTTGGACAAAGTTACTCTTACTTTGCAAATGTAAACAAATATTACAAGAAAAAGATATTACATTTTTTCTGCGTTCTGTTTTCCTAAAGTGTATGTCTATCAAGCTCTGAGCAACAGTACCAATTAAACTTACATAAAAGCTTGACATTTAATGTTGAAACAGATAACAAGGGAATGCAAGTGAAACCTTTCAGGGGATAAAGAAACTGAGTGTGAGTCATAGCACCTGGAAACATCATTGATTCTGTATGAAACTTAAAGAGCAAATTATCTAAAGATTATAAAAGTATAATTCTATAATGGATACAGCAACTTGGGTGCTGCAGTACTATACATCTGTTTTATAGGCTGCTGAATAATTTAGTAATGAAATTTAAAATTAGAATAAGTTACAAAGGATGATTAATATTACATGAAGTACTGTTGAATTTCATAGTATCAAAATTATGTCTGTTGTAGGGTGTTTCTTCCAGTAACGGTCAACTATGTTTGTACATAGTCACTGCTATTCCTAATTGTAAGTATTTTAGTGATGTTCTGTTGAGTGAAATCAGCAGATGTTGTATGGTATGCAGCTCTTCCAGATGGTAAGCACTGCTAGCTTAATAGATTAAAACAGCTTTTTTTTTTTTTCTTTTTTCTTTTTTTTTTTTTACTTTTTTTTTTTTCTTTTTTTTCCCTTCAACTGTGAAGTTGGAAGAAAGCTGTTGTAAAATTGTCATTGTGTCATCAGAAAGATGACAAACATTGAAGCATTAATCTTGCAAACCTCTACCTGATCATGACATACACCTCATTTTCTTTGAAGTTTCCCAGGAGGAACTGGAAAGTTGGAAACGTAGTGCTGTTGAGGAGAAAAAGGAACTATTTTGTTCCACATCTGACGAAGTGTTGCCATTTTTACCTTTTAAACTGCCATATTTCTATGTTATCGTCAGCCACAAACACAAAGGTCTGTGAAATAGTGCAGCATAAAACTTCCTCTCTGTTGTTAGAATATGAAAAAAAAATAAATAAAAAAATAAAAAAATAAAAAAAAAGTCTTATAAAGTAAACTGCTTTTTGTTAATGTAATATGCAGTGATAACTTATAAGGATGATTTTAGCTATTATTTTTTGCTATTATTTATATTTATAGAAATATTTTCTTGTATTCTGTCAGTGAATGCAGTCTTCCTAATATGACATAAGTACTGAAACACTATTTCAAGATGCTGATAGACTTTTTAATTATCATTTTGAAAGTACTAAAAGTGTTTTCATCTGACCCTTCCGGTGTAGAAAGGCACAACCCTTGGCACAATGTTACTGCTAACAGCTACCGCTAACTACTTTCCTTATCAAAGTCTAATTACAGGGATTTAAATATCTGCCTGCCCAAATATAAACTGATATTCATTTTGCTTCAGTATTACTGTCAGTCTCAGACAGCTGTGAAACTTAACAAGTCAGCTTGCTGTGCTAAAGAAACAGAGAACAGTGTGTTAAAATTATGTTAAATCCCAGATTTTTAAATTTTATTTATTTATTTTCAGTTGTTGTAGTTGATATTAAGATACCTTCTAATTTTAGTTAACAGGTGACTACTCACCACCTTCTACTTCTCCAAAGCACAATGAATCTAGCTGATTTTGCAGGCTTCCAGCTAGGCACTTAGCATGGATACAGACTGCTGTTCTTTTTTTTCTCCCACTCCTGCCTCAGAACACAAGGTCGTATCTCCACTCTTCCCTCCCTTGATGGATACTCTTTAGCTAAAATCTGTTATCTAGCCATCTGTTTATTATCTATAAGCATTTTGCATCTGTAAAATATTTTCAGATATATCAACTAGCAACTGTAAAAAAAAAAAAAAAATTCTATTTTCAGCACCCCTGTCTTCACAGTAAATTCCCCCTGCCTTCTGCCTGTTTTAAACTTCCTCATTGAGCAAACACTGATCTTTTCCTTTGTGTTTCTTGAGTAAATAGTGAATGTTCCTTTTTCATATATTTTGTCTGTGCTCCAAAGTCCTTGCTGACACAATTATTGTGGTAATCTATCCAAGAATTTCTAAAAGCTGTTTTCTCTCTCCTGTCTGTGAATGATTGCATAGTGAGTATAAATCATTAAAGAACTGCAGTGCTATCACAGGTCCAAAATTTGGAAACTGAACTGTCATATTTAGGGTATTACAAAGTTTACTTAGAAAAGAAAAGGAATAGAAGGAAGAATCAGAAGAAACACTTCCCTTCTTATGCTACTGCAATTTCTGAGATTTAATTTGTTCTCATTGAATTTACAAGTGCTCTTAGTGCTTCTACTCAGAGAACAGCTCAAAAGCCTATTTAGATAATTTACCTACACTCTATGTCCATTTATTCTTGGCCTGATATATGTGCATGTATAAATATATATTCAAACTGAGAACAGGTGATTGTAGACAATGAAAGTACATTATTCAGAGTTCAAATTCCTGGACAGGATTCTTACTGTCTTCTTCCCTGCATTTCTGCAGTTTGCAGCATGTGGGTTCACAAGTCCTCCTTAGTTACTATCTTTGTATGGGAGTACATAACTGTATGTTTTGGCAGTGGTAAAGGAAATGGTGGGAAGAAAGAAAATAGTCTTTCAGAGGGAAGGAGTGGAAACTTTCCAGGCATGATTCTGATGCTGACAGGAGATTAGAAGTAGCTTACAAGACTGTTTTTTAAAAGATGAAAAAAATACACATATTTTCTCAACTCATTTGCTATTGAGATTTTTGTGTCTTTTTTATGCACATTTTTAAATACATCATTAAGAATAATCACATCATCCTAAAACAAGTCTCAAATTTTAAGCCAGTGAGAGGGGTGCTAACTTGAACAATCCATTATTAACTATTAGGTGTGTCACTGATAGGAAGAAATAGACATCTGTTTTAAGACAGGTCTTTAAGATCAGTGATGCTGTTAATTTTAGGAATTAGACCAAAAATAGTTGATTGTGAAAGAGTTAAACAGACACTGAGATATACTGAAGACACTATGAGTCACATTTACACCATGGTAATTCGTTTGTTGTATTAGCCATATAATTTACTGACAATTCTCTTTCTTGCATGAGTATGTCAGGGTGTAGGTTTTGAGCTATTCTACTAGTTATTCTATGTAAGCCTTAAAGGTAGACAAAGGAGAATGTGGATATTTCATGCAACAGAGACTCCATACTGACAAAATCCTTTCTTCTATCCTTTCTTATTCAGGATGTAGCAGGTAACCCATAATTCACTGATATCCTGAATGTGAACACTTCCTATACTACAGCTAAAATTATCATGTACTTGTAATGATGTAAGCATATCATATGGTTATGTATCATACAAATTACACAGTAGTAATTATTTTGCATTAAAAGAACCATGGTCATCATTTAAATGACCAATATACATTTTGTCTAACAGTAGCAAATTCAGTGGTCCTAAATTGAAAACATCAGGAACAAAATCTTGTTTTAAAAGAATACTCACATAGCCATGGCCTGTCACTGCTTGCAGACAGGGCTTTACGCAGTACAGAATATAAGTGAAATAAAATATATGAGAGTGTCAGAGAGAAATAAAGGTGTCTTAAAATGTCTCTAGGCACAGATATTTTTATATGGCTATGCAAACAATACACTAAAGCTCTATTGAGCAGTGCATAGAATGGCCTTAACTTTAACCCTTTTATGTGAAATTTTAAACAGAAAAGGCATTAGTGACATGTCTACTGTTTATTTAGTACATGTCCACAGTCTTCCATACTTTACAAAGCATTATTTGCTGCTTTCTAGATTTTAATTAGTCTCTCAATCTTCCTCCAACAGAAATCTACCAGCTGTGACCATCAATAATTCTTTTTTGTCATAACAAAACATGTAGTGCTATATCCAAAGATAAATTAGTCTGGTGGGTTCAGAGATTGAAGTCAGCAAAATTAAAAGATGAATGAATTACCTAGGAGCAGAACTAGAAGACTGAGAACAGAACTACTAGACGTACAATGTAATCAGTATAACTAAAAACTCTTTCATTATATTTCTGGACTTTTTTCTATTTTCTGACAAATGGAAGCAACAGTTATTTGAAATGACTGAATGGGTACAAGTCTATGGGGCCAGATGGTCTGCATCCCAGGGTCCTGAAGGAGCTGGCTGAGGTGGTTGCCGAGCTGCTCTCCATCATAATTGAGAAGTCGTGGCTGTTAGGTGAGGTCCCAGATGACTGGAGAAAGGGTCATGTCACTCCCATATAAAAGAAGGGGAGCAGGGAGGACCCAGGGAACTACAGGCCGGTGAGTCTCACCTCGGTGCTCGGGAAGACCATGGAACAGATCATCCTCAATGATATGCTTGATCACATGGATAAGAAATTTGTTGAAAGGCCGCAGACAGAGGGTGGTGGTCAGTGGTGGTCAAAGGCTCCACGCCTCCGGGTGGAGGCCGGTAATGAGTGGTGTCCCCCAGGGGTCTGTATTGGGACTGGTGCTCTTTAACAACTTTATCAGTGACATCGATGATGGAATCGAGTGCACCCTCAGCAAGTTTGCTGATGACACAAAGCTGAGTGGTGTGGTTGATACGGAGGGAGGAAGGAATGCCATTCAGAAGGACCTTGACAGACTTGAAAGGTGGGCCCAGATGAACCTAATGAGGTTCAACACAGCAAAGTGCAAGGTTTTGCACTTGGGCCGGAAGAACCCCAGGTATTTGTACAGACTGGGAGGAGTGATACTTGAGAGCAGCTCAACAGAGAAGGACCTGGGGGTACTGATGGACGAGAAACTTAACATGAGCCAGAAGTGTGCTCTTGCAGCTTGGAAGGCAAACGGTATCCTGGGCTCCATCAGGAGAGGAACGGCCAGTAGGGATAGGGAGGTGATTATCCCTCTTTACTCTGCTCTTGTGAGGCCCCATCTGGAATACTGTGTCCAGGTATGTGGTATGCCCTCAGTACAAGAAAGACATAGAGTTGTTGGAGAGGGTCCAGGGGAGGGCCACGAAGATGGTCAGGGGACTGGAGCATCTTCCATATGAAGACAGGCTGAGGGAGCTGGGCTCGTTCAGCCTGGAGAAAAGAAGGCTGTGGGGTGACCTCATTGCAGCCTTTCAGTACCTGAAGGGAACCTATATCCAGGAGGGGAGTAAACTCTTTGAAAGGACTGATAATACCAGGACAAGGGGAAATGGTTTTAAGTTGAAAGAGGGTAGATTTACGTTGGATGTTAGGGGTAAGTTCTTTACTAGGAGACTGGTTAGGTCCTGGAACAGGCTGCCCAGGGAGGTTGTGGATGCCCTGTCCTTGGAGGTGTTCAAGGCCAGGTTGGATGGGGCCCTGAGCAACCTGATCTAGTAATTGTGGAAGTTTGATGGCCCTGCCAGGCAGGGGGGGTGGAACGTCATGATCCTTGAGGTCCCTTCCAACTCAGGTCATTCTGTGATTCTGTGTGTGATTCTGTGAAATAATTTTAATAAGCAGTTTATTCTCCTTACATTAATAAAAACAGACATGTGCTTTGCATACCTACAAGGAGAGATATCTAATCTAGTTATCAAACATAACTATACTATATTTAAGAACAAACATATTTTATACATCTTTGTCATCACCTCAAATCTGATACATCTTTGTAGGTGTTCTTAAGGACAAAAATAATCTCAAAAATGATGCTGTATTTTAAATATCTACGCTGCCTTATACCAACTATGAAACTGTAGGTAATATTTGAATATAAAAGAATCCATTTGACACAGAAGAACAGAAGAATCTGCCTTTTTATCTATAGAAAGTTGATGCATTGATGCCAGTGATGGGAGACAATAAGAGGAAAAGTTCAGTTCATTGGTCAAGATAATGATAGCTCATTTTTCAGTTACCATCATCACCAAGCAGACTTAACCTCGGTAAAATTAATATAATACAGTGACGATGAAAAAAGATCTGAATTGTAAAAAATACTTTAATAAATTATAATAATAATAAAACCTCAACATACCCATTATTCCCACCTATTTCCAGGCTCAGTCTAACTACTCTGGTGAATGAAAGAAGTCTGCTCTGGTGTTGACCCCTCCAGGCTAGAGGAGAATCTCTGCTGTGGTGCCTGGAACATCTTCTCCATCTTCTCTGGCTTTGGTATGTGCATACATGTCAATATGGTCATTTCTTACAGTTTTTCCCTCACTTCTCACTGCCCTTTCTAAAGTACATATTCCCTCAGACATCGCCATTTTTGTTTGAATTTAGCATGAATAGTATATAGATTTCCAATATAAAATTATTGAAAATGAGAAGTATGAAATCTATGAAAATATTACTCTGTTTCAGGAACAGTGTCCTGTATAAACAAAACTGAGCAAATGGCTAACTGACAGACTTCTTTTCCTCAGTTGTTCATAACTACAAGCAGCACATTCAACCCAGTAGATCTGTTCAAATGCAAGAGGTAATCACAGTCACTACAGCATTGACATTTAAATGGTACATGCATTCTAGAAGCTCTTAAACTTTAATGGGATGCATTTTTCTTCTATCTATCTTAAAAAATATGGAAAAGGAAACTAAAAAAAACCAATAACCAAACAACAACAACAAAAAAAAAAAACACAAAAAAAAACCCACAACAATAATAGAATAGAAAATTGTGCACACACATACTTATATACATTTATGTTAAAGATTTGATTTAAAACTGAGAAAGGATCAGTGTGTACATTGCTTAGAAGCTCTGAAAGATCCTGGGTGAAGGAGATGCTTTGAGATACAAACCTACAAAGCTATACCCCACAGCTTGTTCAATAGTATAACAAATTTCTATTAGTCAAACATAGTAAAAAATTGTAGTGTTTTTGCAAGAGGCACAGAAAAGTCTTTGACACTTTGATATGAGGATAAGAGCCAACACTGTGCCTAGTTGTTCTTCACACCTCACCTGATTTGGGAGAACTACGCCCACTGAATAAAATTTATCCCAGCCAGTGTTAGATACCAAACCAAGCATTGTTTCTAACAGCTCTTAAACAAATTTATGGATATCTGAATTACCAGTGCCGGTTCAGGTCTTATCTTGGACACTTGGTTGCCTAAGTGAAAATAATGCAAGACAGATTATCTACACAGATATGTTCTTCCAAGGCCAAATTTGAAGCAGGAAGGTACAGGAGGGAAGCTATTTATTCTAGTGGATGACATTTTTGCCCAAGATGTTCACACAGTTACAGAAATGTGTGTGTGTAAATATGGAACTCACTAAAGTAATCACTAAAGTAATATTGTGATACCATGTCTGAAAGCTGAAAAATAAAGCTCAAGTCGAGCATAGATCCTTACCATATTTTATCATGCATTATATAATTACAAATACAGCAAAAAATTCAGCTGGCTTTAATTAAATATATTCCTCAAAGCTCTTGCTTTCACAGATTTTAAACTAAAATGCAGGAAATGCTGAAATGCTTACTCAGCAGAATAGTTTGTTTGTATTGGCAGTAACTATACAGATGTTAACAAGAATGGCAACTACAAGGACAATAGCAGAAGTAAAGAAGGTATAAGAAAGAAAAGGGAACTCACCAGTGATGATGCTTTGAACTGAGGCAGTCTTCACCAGCAAGCAATCTCCAAGAGATGCTGCCTTAGTGAGGGTCAGCCCTTAAATGAGGTCTCAGAGGAGGTGGAGTCGAACTCCACCCCTCCAGGGAGCACAGCTATATAACTTTCACCTGTGCTCCCACAGCTGACCCCACACTTGCCTCAGCTGATTAATCAGTGGTTCACACTGTGATTACCAATCTCCCATACATTTGTTGTTGTTGTTGTTGTTGTTGTTGTTGTTGTTGTTGTTGTTGTTGTTGTTGTTGTTGTTGTTGTTGTTGTTGTTGTTGTTTTTTTGATAAATGGCAGTATCAACACACTGATTAAAACTGACCTGTTTCGGCTAGGATTTTTGATCCTATTTCTGTCAGGCAGCCTGTATAAAACTTTCTGATTTTATGAAATGGACTGTTTTATGGAGCTGTGATAGTCATTCCATGGCTAAGGTTGTAAGTACCTTCTATTATAAGCTCAATTAGGCCCTTCCATCTAATTTTAACATCAGACTGTTCTATTAGAAATTTCTCTTGTGTGGTGTTCTAAAAGAAGATTATTTTTTCCCCCTAGAAAGTTTGAGGGTAATTGGACAAGGCATCTGTGAGATTTGAGAGGCTGTAAAATCAGTGGTAATTTGCATTTGTTACATTATCCTAATGTATTTCAGAACAGCATATCCCCCAAACAGCATGTTACAGAAACGGCAAATGTGGTTTATTCTCCTATCTTCACTGCAGAATTAGGAGTTTATGAGCTTTACAGGACTAGACAGAACTACCAGGGCTAGGAAGAAGCAAGGCTTAAAAGGTTCCAAGAAATTGGCCTGCTGTCAGAGCTTTTGATTAGTAGATACTCAGCAAAAGCAGATCTTTGGAGCATCTTCCTTCCTTAGACTACTTTAAAACAAACAAAGAAACAAAAAATAAAACAAAAACAAACAAACAAAAACCAACACAGAATAAGGAATAAATAGAAAAAATAAGTTTTATCTTACTAAATATTGCCTGACATATTTTTTCAGATATGTTTCTTTTTTAGAATATTTGGTAATACTTAAGCAATTTGAAAGTCATGAAACTGTAGTATTCTAAAGGCATATTAATAAAACTTTAGAAATAAAAACTTAAATATTTTGTAAAATACCGACATCAAATACCATGTATTGACCTAGACTTGTAGGCCATGATCACCTACTAAGCAATGAAATACAACAATAAAAACATAACGTTAAATTATACATACCATGAAGTATTGAAATAATGTGCCAGGGTAAGTCTAGGTTGGATATCAGGAAAAAAATTCTTTACAGAATGGGCTGTTAAGCACTGAATATGCTCTCCGGGGAGATGGTTGAGTTGCCATCCCAGGATGTGTTTAAAACCCTTTGGATGTGGTGCTCAGGGACATGATTTAGTGGAGGGTTGTTAGAACTAGGACAGTATGATTAGGTAATGGTGGGACTTGTTAATCTTTGAAGTCTTTTCCAATCTGAGCCAATTCTATGATTTTGTGATTCTAATGTTCTAATTCAAGCAAAAATAAATCTCACTTGTTTGCTATTGTCCTTCCCTTTTTCTATTTTAAGAAGCATTCTATATAAAATTTTGTATAACACATATATTAACTACAATACATATATTAGCTACATAGGCTTATCTTTATTTTTCTGTTTTTTCACAGGTAATTGATATGATTTCAAATGTATGTCTGTAAAATGGGTAAGTAGAAATAGCCATTACAGGATGAAGAATAAAATCACTCACCAACTTCAAATACAGATCTAATTTTATCTTATACACACTGTTATTCAATTAATATTTTATATACCTTACTAAAAGTTTTAATGCGTTGTTTTGCATATACTTTTCATTATTTTTTCCTAGAACTTGTAATTATGTCACAGGGCAGAGATTGACTGTTCTATCAACTAATATAGAAGGCATAGACTTCAGTGATCTAAAATTAAGTTTCAAAATACAAAGTAATTACCTTAAATTCTATTTCTGCTATGAAAAGTGAGAACACTTCCAGAAGGCAATTCAGCCTACTTGAAAGCAAACATGGATGGAATTAATTTCCTCTGGCAATAAACAACTTTCTCTCTTTATTATTAGTGCACTCAATGGTGAACTTCAGTTGCCTCAATTCTGCTTGATTTAGAGTTCTAGAATATCTGAATGTTAAGATGGTATTGGCATACATGACAAAACACCTGTGGAGATTGCTTTGGAGCTGAAAAAGTGATGCAGGGTAAACCAAGATACTTAAAATGTCACTGTGTTCCATGTCTGGGGCTCCCAACATGGTAAGGATTTGGAGCTTCTGGAGAGGGTCCAGAGCAGGGCCAAGGAGATTATCAGAGGGCTGGAGCACTGCTCCTATGAAGACAAGCTGAAGCAGATGGACTTATTCAGCCTGGAGAGGAGAAGGCTATGGAGAGACCTAATTATGGCCTTCCCATATTTAAAGGAAAATTATAAACATGAGAGAAATCAACTTTTTACACAGATAGATAGTGAAAGACAATAGGGGTTGAATTTAAATGAGAGAGGTTTTAGATTAGATATTCTGCTGATGGGAATTGCCTGTCTCCAAGGGGGAAATGGATAATTGTCCAGGAGCTGGTGGGACTTGTAGAGAGGGCTTTAAACTAGATATGAAGGAGTAAGGGTATAAAACCAGGCCTGCTAGAGATCAGCCTGGGGAATTGGTACTGGGATTAGGAGTGAGGCGAGGGGCTCAGCTGAGATGAATCTACACCAATGCATGCAGCATGGGCAACAAACAATAAGAGTTGGAAGCCATTGTGTGGCAGGCAAACTATGACCTAATTGCCATAACGGAAATGTGGTGGGATTGCTCCAATGACTGGAGTGCTTCAATGGATGGCTACAAACTCTTCAGGAAGGACAGGCAAAGAAGGAGGAGTGGAGGTGTGGCTCTCTATGTTAGGGAATGCATTCATGTTCCTGAGATTGTGACTGGGGACAGTAAGGTTGAATCCCTTATGGGTAAAGATCAGAGGAAGGGTTGACAAAGCAGACATCCTGGTGGGCATCTGTTATAGACACCCAAACCAGGATGAAGACACAGACAAGGTGTTCTATAAACAGCTGGCATGAGCTGCACAGTTCCCGGCCCTTGTCCTATTGGGTGAATTCAACTTCCCTGACATACGCTGAGAGTACAGCACAGTGCAGAAGAAGCAGTCTAGGAGGTTTCTGGAATACATAGAGGATAACTTCCTGATGCAGCTGGTGAGAGAGCCCACAGGAGGAACTGCCCCGCTAGAACTGCTGTTCACAAACAGGGAAGGTTCTGGAAGAAACAGTCAGGGACTTATTACTCCAACTGGACTGCCACAAGTCCATGGGGCCAGATGAGATTAACCCCAGAGTGCTGAGGGAACTGGCGAAGGTGATAGCTGAGCCACTTTCCATCATCTATCGTCTTGTTGACTGGTGAGGTCCCAGAAGACTGGAGGCTTGCCAATGTGACTCAGATTTACAAGAAGGGTTGTAAGGAGGACCCAGGGAACTACAGGCCTATTAGCCTGACCTCAATTCCAGGGAAGGTTGTGGAGCAGATTGCTGTGAGGGAGATCACATGGCATGAGTGGGACGATCAGGGGATCAGGCATAGCCAGCATGGGTTCATGAAGGGCAGGTCCTGTCTGACCAACCTGATCTCCTTCTATGATTTAGTGACCTATCTGGTGGATGAGGGAAAAGCTTTTGATGTGGTCTACCTAGACTTCAGCAAAGCCTTTGACACCGTCTCCCACAGTATTTTCCTGCAGAAGCTGGCAGCTCATGGCTTGGATGAGTACACTCTTGGCTGGGTAAGGAGCTTGCTGGAGGGCCAAGCTCAGAGAGTGGTGGTGAATGTAGTCAAGTCCAGCTGGTGACTGGGGGAGAAGAGGAGACTCAGGTGAGACCTCATTGCTCTCTATAACTTCCTGAAGGGAGGTTGTAGTGAGCTGGGGGTCAGCCTTTTATCTTGTGTCATTAGTTATAGGACTAGAGGGAATGGTTTCAAGCCGTGGCAGGGGAGATTCAGGATAGACATTAGGAAATATCCCTTCTCAGAAAGGATGGTCAGGCACTGGAATGGGCTGCCCAGGGAGGTGGTGGAGTCACCAACCCTGGGGGTGTTCAAGGAAGGTTTGGATGTTGTGCTGAGGGACATGGTTTAGTGGGAGCTATTGGTGATAGATGAACAGTTGGACTGGGTGATCTTAGGTCCTTTCCAACCTTGGTGATTCTATGATTCTATGATATTGGGGAAGCTTTCCACTGAGAAGATGGCGAGGTGCTGGAACAGGTTACCTGGAGAGGATGTGGAATTCCTATCTCTGGAGGCATTCCAGGCCAGGTAGGCTGGGACCCTGATCGGCATGATCTAGTACTTCATCAAGGGGTTGGCAACCCTGCTTACGGCAGGGGTTTGAAACTTAGTGATCCCTGAGGTCCCTTCCAACTCAAGGCATTCTGTGATTTTTTTATTCTAAATTACATGTTCTGTGAACAGAGTTCCACACTGCTATCAAGTTTAGACTAATGACCCAGATCTCCTGTTCACAGAAATTCAACAAAATCTTTTCCACCAACATTTATGGAGATAAACATAAGCCTAAAGGTGGAATGGTTTTAAACTAAGACAGGGGAGGTTTAAGTTAGGTATTAGGAGGAAGTTTTTCACATAGAGGGTGGTGACTCACTGGAACAGGTTGTCCAAGGAGGTTGTGGATGCCCCATCCCTGGAGGCATTCAAGGCCAAGCTGGATGTGACTCTGGACAGCCTGGTCTAGTGGTTGGCAACCCTGTACATAGCAGGGGGGTTGAAACTATATTATCTTTGAGGTTGTTTTCAACGCAGGCCATTCTATAATTCTATGAAAGTGCAGCTTTGTTAGTCATGATCTAAAACAAAATTTTTAATCACATTGACTTTAACTATGTGTTAAAATCTGGCATTTGAAAAGCTTTCTCTGAATGAGAGCTGAAAAGAGAAAGGATAACAGAAGAGGGGAAAAAAAAAAAAAAAAGAGATTACAAGAAAATAAAATAAGAAAGCTAAAAATATTTTCCCTCTAGCGTAATACATTTTCTTGGAAATACATAATGATCTAACTGCAGTGATACTCCTCTTACAATGAAAAATAATTTTTAAATGATTTAGCGATGGCAATGTATGATGAATAAATTATAGATGAATTAAGGAAACATTAGACTGTCAACTGCAATTTTTTCCTTTTCTTTTCTTTTCTTTTCTTTTCTTTTCTTTTCTTTTCTTTTCTTTTCTTTTCTTTTCTTTTCTTTTCTTTTCTTTTCTTTTCTTTTCTTTCCTTTCCTTTCCTTTCCTTTCCTTTTCTTTTCTTTTCTTTTCTTTTCTTTTCTTTTCTTTTCTTTTCTTTTCTTTTCTTTTCTTTTCTTTTCTTTTCTTTTCTTTTCTTTTCTTTTCTTTTCTTTTCTTTTCTTTTCAATGGAATTAAGTCAGGGATACTTTAATGAAGATTCTAATGCTTGACAATCTAATAGTTCCAATAGATGAGTACTGTCTTACACAGATAATTTCACAGTTCTTCATAGTATTCTTCATAGTTGCATTCTAACAAAAACTGATATTATGCATTCGTTGGAAGGATTCCTTGAAAGAATTTAAGACTTCTGAAGTACTTCGGGCAAATTTTACTGATTTACTCTTATATACATATATAGTATGTATATGTATATGTGTGTGTGTGTGTATATATATATATATGCAGTTATATGTGTCTGTACTTAATGGCTGGAGCAATCAGCTGACTACATAAAATTAATTCTGGATTTAATGCTGAGATCCAAGCTCCGGACTTCCTTGTATGTCAGTCAAATCTACATTTTCACTCAAAGGATGTCAGCTCTTTTGGGGTGATATATTAAGTACATTCAATAAGCAAACTACATGATTTTATGCTGCTTTTTAAAAATTAAAATAGAAATACAAATATACTGTAGCAAATTCATACCATGTGCTTTTTTGTAGAGTCAGTATGTTTGAACATTGTTCTGTCTGTATATCATCTGCATTCAGAAACAATACCACATACACTTAAAAGCCCCCTGCATTCAAAACCAGCTGCTTTTTGTGGCTATGTATTACACAGTGCCATCTGTAGTTTGCTGATAGCATATCAGAAGAATGATACATACATTCATACAAGGACTCAAGACAATTGGTGTGAGGTATGTCATGAACATGTTCTAAAATGGTTGTCTAGGCGCTCACTCAGAAAAATAACCTATTCCTGATGGAAAGGCTCCATTACTAAGGAGGAACAGAAGGTAAAGTCTGAGACTTCCTTGTCTTACGAAATAACTTTATGTAGAAATTCAAACTCTTATTTAAAATTATCCTTCTGATTCAACAAACCATTCCAATATCATAGCTTTGTCATTTTAACACCAAGTGATATGCAAATTTCCTCAGTGACCATCTGACGGCAATAATATTTTCAGCTAAAGGGGTGCTGTGTGAGAACACCAAAAAATTGCTTCTGCATTTTTTAATGTTTTCATAAAGCAATACAGCATACTTCATTCCACATTATTGTTCCTCTTTCTTCAAACTATTTTAATTAGTATCTCCAATCAAAAGACTAAGAAAAGTAACCATTATCAGATCAATTTTTAAATATGTGCTATCCCCAGAGTACTGATTTTGTCATCCTGAAAAAGAAAAATAGCTCTTTAAAATTCTCTCCCATAAACAAAACTTATGTTAAGTATCAGGTAGGAAAATGGTATATGTACTCAGACAAACCTGACTTCATTAAAATAACATATAACTTGGTAGATAATTAAAAGGTTATTAAATCCCTCTCCTTTTGCAATTTGGCATTAGGACTATCTTTCTTTTGGCATGTATAAAGTTAATTTTACTCCTAGTAGCTTATATGGAGCTTTGTTTTGGATTTAGAATGAGAATAATGTTGATAACATACTGATGTCTTAGTTGTTGCTGAGCTGTGTTTATGCTAAGTCATAAGAAGACATAAAACGTTGGAAGAGGACAGAACTAGGACAGCTGATCTAAACTGGCCAAAGGGATATTCCATACCATACAATGTTGTGATAAGAATAAAGCTGGGAGTAGGTGGCCAGTAAGCTGCAATTCCTAGGGGACTGGCAGAGCATCAGTCAGCAGGTGGTGAGCAATTGCTTTGTACACCAGTTCTGTTATTTCTTTTTGTAGTTTTAGTTTGTTAGTTTTGTTTTATTATTTCTTATTAAACTGTCTTTATCTAACCAGCATATTCTTGAGTTTTTCTTTAAAATTTTCTTTCCAATCCCAATTGTGGGAGGTGGAGAGTGAGCTATATGGTGTTAGTTGCTTGCCTGGAAAAACCACAAGAAACTTGATACAATTTGCTTTACTTTTTATTTGTACTTTAAATGAAACAGAAATGCAGGATTGACAACTTCTCATTCAGAGAACTAATAAGCTCACTAAGCCATAAGCCCTGCTTCAAATGAGTTATCTTTTTTCATTTATCTTACACACCTGGGAGACATTCAGCAATGTTTCCTATGAAGAGGGCTTCCTTCCCTATCCAGAAAGTGTATAGAATCTAAACAACAAGCTATTTTAAGATAAGTATAAGCTGATGATATTGCATAAAAGAAGTGCTATGTGAGAGTCACATAGGAGCAAAAGACCATGGTGAAAATTCTGTAATTCAGATTTCTTCTAACTGTAGAAATCTTGAGTATGGATAAATGTTCTGCTTTCTTTTCTACAGTGTGGCTTTGAGCTTTGATCTTTTACTTTAAATCTTCAATTTATAACAGGAAGATAGAAAGTGTTATTTGGTCTGTGAGGTAATATAGATATTCTGTAGTCTACATGACACTTACCTCCAATCCATAGGGTATGAACTGAATTACTCCCATGTCATTTCCAGACCTATGGCTCTACTATTTGACCTCAAGATTATACTATGTGGGACTGATTCTAAAGGTTCTATACTTTAATTCAAATACCCAGAAAATAGCTTCATCCGAGTTTTCAGTACTGTCATTTCAGCTGTACTATGTGTCAGAAGAAAACTGTAAATTCAACGGGTCAAACCTTAGAAGAAATTCTTGAATAAGAGCTGAGGAGATAATTTTACACGATACTGAAGGATGTGAAATTCATACCTGAAGAAAGCCAAAGAGATGACTATAGCTGATTAAAAACAACAACAACAAAAGTATTCTTACAATAAGACAAAGCTTTAAACTACTCCATGTTTCACTGCTGAAGTCCGAACTTTTGCTTGACTAAATAAAAAAATAATGTTCTCCTTCATTAAGGCCCTGAGAGAACTTTTGTCACACTCCTTAAATACAGGGCAAACCTTCTCAGTAGCACAGACTTCCACTTACAGTTTTCAGACAATAATGCCTTATCATGATTGTAGTTATTTTCATAAATGGTAGTTGAGAAATATATATCAGAATATGTAAAGAGGATGTGCCACACCAAGAATGCCAAGGCTACCTGATATACAATACCTTACTGTCTGTCAAGGCACATTTCATGAAACATTGACTTGTACTTCAGGGGATTAACATGATGTACAGTTGTGGGGAGCAGAGGGAAAGAAAAATATTTAACATCTTTCTTGCTTTAAAAATTATTTCTAATTTTTCATTTGATCTCTTTTTTGCAAATATTAGGACAGAATACCTAGTTGCATATATTTTAATAAGAATCATAAATAAATAGGAAGGAAGGAAGGAAGGAAGGAAGGAAGGAAGGAAGGAAGGAAGGAAGGAAGGAAGGAAGGAAGGAAGGAAGGAAGGAAGGAAGGAAGGAAGGAAGGAAGAGAGAGAGAGAGAGAGAAAGAAAGAAAGAAAGAAAGAAAGAAAGAAAGAAAGAAAGAAAGAAAGAAAGAAAGAAAGAAAGAAAGAAAGAAAGAAAGAAAGAAAGAAAGAAAGAAAGAAAGAAAGAAAGAAAGAAAGAAAGAAAGAAAGAAAGAAAGAAAGAAAGAAAGAAAGAAAGAAAGAAAGAAAGAAAGAAAGAAAGAAAGAAAGAAAGAAAGAAAGAAAGAAAGAAAGAAAGAAAGAAAGAAAGAAAGAAAGAAAGAAAGAAAGAAAGAAAGAAAGAAAGAAAGAAAGAAAGAAAGAAAAGCATTCAGAGAATGGAAAATATTCAAGAATATCCCATTCCTGAGTTTTAAATGTTAATTTTATACAGCAGATTTTCTAAATAAATCATATATATGCTCCAAAATAAATCATTGCATGAATATTAGATAACCAGGGACAATGCAAGGATGTGAAAAAATCAGTCTATTTACAGATAGCAGGCTATGTTTCATAGGTAGTGCTAGTGCACACTGCTAACTCTAAGTATCAGGTTGCAGACATCTCTCTGAACCTGTACCTTGCATGTACTTTCTGCTGACTTTCAGCTCAGGATAGGACTAAATCCCACAGGTGTTGTTATGAGAAATTCTTGCTTTTATCACATAGCAGACAACAAGAGTCATTAAACTTTGATGACTTGAATGGGATAATGTTCAACAAAGAGATGTGTGCAGTCTAGAATAATTTTTCTTTGGATTGTGAAAGGTATCATTACATGGTAACAAATAATGTGGTAAAGACTTGTCTAAGAATTCTGAAAAATAGTGAGTGGACAGTTATAACAGAAAGTCTTATTAAGTCACTTTCTCCTCTCTGAGATAGGTGCAGACCATAATAAAACTTATAATCCTTACCCAATAGCAGGGTTTCTGGTTAAGAATGCAGGAGCTTTCTCTAGCCATCAAGTTAGCTTTCATCTACAACTAACACATTGGTGACACAAGTGTGTACACCCAGTTCTTCCATTGTGTACATCAGAATTTCTCCCTGTTTGCTCAAATGAAGTCTAGTATGACTGGAGTAAGGTAGACTGTAAGGAAATAGTTGACTGTAGAAATGTAACGTTATTTTATGGCCTGGAAGAAATTTTGTATACCAAAAGAAAATCAACAGACAAAGGACTCCTTTACAAGCTTTTCCCAAAGCCTAGGGATGTCCACCAGTAAAGACAAATCCAAGACTGAGGAGTGTGTGCAGGCATTTTTCATTTTATGCAATTCCATTTTTCCTTGTACTTGAAGAGCATGACAAGTATTAATATACATTTATATATGCACCGAGATAGGATGCAAACTCATACTGAATTCTGTTATATATATATATATATATATATATATATATATATATATATATATATATATAGTGCAAAAAGTTGTTTGAAAGACAGTAAAGGCTGAACTGTAGTAATGACACCAAGAAATGTTACATTTCCTCTATGTGAAGCAGCAACAGAGGACCTGTGCCCTGAAAGAACAGCAGAGTTTATACCAATACCACTAAATGCACTCACCCCAGGGAGTAATCCCTGACCATAGACCAAGAGACAGAACAGACTGCTGCATACTGCTGAGCACTTCCCCCCCCCCCCCCCCCCTAAGGAAAAAGTGAAAAATGTGAAGACTGTTCTTCAGCGTACCAGTGTGATCAAGTGATCTTTTTACAGTGTGAAAGTGAGGACATGTATTGAATTCCCAGGGGTGTGTAGTTAGGGCATGAAGGAAAGAGGAAAAACTTGCTTCAATTTTGCCTACTGCATCCTTCAAAAAGGGTTTCTGGACCACAAGAAGAATATATTTGGAGGTTAGCTGCTTGATGCATTGTGAGCATCAGCATGAATTACAACTCATGCAATCTGGAGCAGCATGGGCCCTATGTACAGGAGAGAATTTGTAATTGAAACTGATTAACACCACAGATACGGGATGTGTAAGGACATACTCAAGCTAGGAGAACTTCAGGAGCATTTTCTCCTGTGTGTCTGAGGAAAATGTACCTAGGACATGTAACAGCTAATAATCCTTTGAACAGGTGTTTTTTCCTTTATAATTCAGTTTTACTTGACGATTATTTATTTTCTGTGACAATCAAAGTTTTACCTTATCAGAACAGGTATCAATCTTCAGAGTGGAATAGGTGTGCTAGGAAATAATGACTATCAACTCTTATAAGGTTTTATATCAATGTACAAGAGCTTTCTCAATTATTAATTTTTTTACCTTGTAGTTCCAAAACATATCATAGAATCATAGAATCACAAGGTTGGAAAGGACCTATAAGATCATCTAGTCCAACCATCCTCCCTTTACCATACCTACAAAAAAATCCCTAATCCATGCCTTCTAGCTCCCTATCCAGGCTCTTCTTGAACACTGCCAGGGTTGGCGACTCCAGCACCTCCCTGGGCAGGCTATTCCAGTGCCTGACCACTCTCTGAGAAAAAAAAAATTCCTTCTTATGTCCAGTCTAAACCTCATCTGGTACAACTTGTGGCCATTTCCTTGGGTCCTGTTTGTTGCCTGGCAGAAGAGGCCAAGCTCCTCCTCATCACAACCTCCTTTCAGGAAGTTGTAGAATGCAATGAGGTCTCCCCTGAGCCTCCTCTTCTCCAGGCTAAACAATCCTAGCCCCCTGAGCCGCTCCTCATAAGACTTGTGCTCCAGACCCCTCACAAGTTTTGTTGCCCTTCTCTGGACATGTTCCAGGGCCTCAATGTCTTTCTTGTAGTGAGGAGCCCAAAACTGAACACAGTACTCAAGATGTGGCCTCACCAGAGCTGAGTACAGAGGGGTGATCACCTCTCTGCTTCTGCTGGCCACACTATTTCTTATACAGGCCAGGATGCTGTTGGCCTTCTTGGTCACCTGGGCACGCTGTCGGCTCATGTTCAGCTGAGCATCAACCGACACCCCCAGGTCCCTTTCCTCTTCACAATCATCAAGCCACTCTGCCCAAAGCCTGTAGCGCTGCATGGGGTTATTGTGGCCAAAGTGCAGGACCCAGCACTTGGCCTTGTTGAACCTCATCCCATTAATCTCAGCCCAGCGATTCAGCCTATCCAGATCCCTTTGGAGGTCCGCTCTGCCCTCGGGCAGATCAACACCACCTCTCAACTTGGTGTCATCTGCAAACTTACTTAGCTTGCACTCAGTTCCCTCATCCAGGTCATCAATGAAGATGTTAAACAAGATGGGCCCTAGAACCAATCCCTGGGGGATACCACTTGTAATGGGTCGCCAGCCGGACTTAACTCTATTAACCACTACCCTCTGGGCACGACCCTCCAGCCATAGTTACACTATTTTATCTCCCTGCTTTGCCATCATATATCTAAAACTTTTCCTTCCTTCCACCCTCTTAACATTTAGGAAGAAGATGATCTTCACAATTAAAAAGTCTTTTTCTCTTTTTTTTTTTTTATAATGTATGTCTATGTACTAAAGCTAAATAGAGGGTTCCTCTTCTTATTGACAGTGTCCTGAGCAATACTGAATTCTTGTTTGTCAGTAGACATCCTTTCTACTTAAATAGTTATCACTAAAATGAAATAATTAAAAAAATCTCATTCAAAGATGACACAGTCCTCTGGCCTTGTACCCTTTCTTGGCACCATATGATCAGATCAAAATAAGAGAGAGACTTGAGGGAATGCAGAAGAGAAAAGCTAATGCTTCAAAGTGAATAACATTTAGTCTTTTCTATGTGTTAAGTGCCCAGAAGTAGCTTAAAACTTGCTCAACTATATTAATTGCCTGCAGCTATTCACCAGGTACTTTCTCTGAAAGTAGATTTTACATTGTTCATCTGAAATGTTTATTCAATATGCAGTATTATTTTTGTTCACATAAATTTTGGTCAATGAATGGATGCAAGTCAGGCATCTGATGAGAGTATCTTAGATTAAAAATTCATAGTTTACCCTCTCAAATATTTGTGATGTGAACAGTAAACGTATTTCAAGTAGCAATTTTTAAATGTGAATTCCTGACAAAAAATGTGAGCATACTTAGAAAATGTCTTAGAGCTATATCTTATTTGTTAAAGTGAGAATGGAAAACAAAATGACCAAGATAAACCCAGTTCTTCCCTACCCAGAAAAAATAAACTATCTAACAAACAAACCAAATCAACCAACTAAACACTACCATTGCCAACAACAAAAGCATCAAAAATCTGTTAATATTTTCACTTTTAAACCAATTTCAAATGTCTCATCTTTAAGGTCTGATTTCTCCTTTTTCCCTATCTCCTTCTCTAAAGCACTCAGACATGCACTGAGTAACCTCATCTGTGAAAATCTATCTATAGCAACATAGAGGTCAGTTTCACCCTTTGGCCAAGAGTCCTTGGAACAGTAGTTTTAGAATTCTAATCTGGCCCTTTTTTAGTAGCAAATGTGACAGCTCTTTGGCAGCACTCTCATAAACTCTCCCCTCTCTCGTTTCCAAGTGCTTTATTACATGTCACATATTCTTACTCTAAAAGCCAGTTTAACTGGAATGATATATAAAAAAAAAAAAATATTACAGATGTGTATCAGTTCTGTACTATTTCCATCTCACAATATTCTGTGATGGTAATAAGGGTTTCCATAGAAGACTATCAAGATGTTGCAGTGCTTACTAGCATTTACTGCTTTTAATCTTACTTCTGTTTTCAGTATGCTCAACTCATTGATCACTCATTTGTATTGCACATGGACTCATTCAAGTGTTGAATTCCTCCAGCTGTTACTACTGTGCTTGAGCATAAAAAGGAAATAGCCCATGCATAAACCACTTTTTGTAATTTTACTTCATGTGATGCATTTTTTATTCTGAGATGGTATGTAATGGGGACCCAAAAATTATTTTGTCCAAAATGACAAATTAACTTTGAAGCGAGATGTGGAGTTAGAAACAAAGTTACTAAAAGATGGATAAGACATTATACACTGAAAGCTACTGTACAGACAAAAGGCAGTTATTGATCCTATTCCTCATACACTGGTTTTTTTTCTTTTCCCTCCTTCCTTCCTTCCTTCCTTCCTTCCTTCCTTCCTTCCTTCCTTCCTTCCTTCCTTCCTTCCTTCCTTCCTTCCTTCCTTCCTTCCTTCCTTCCTTCCTTCCTTCCTTCCTTCCTTCCTTCCTTCCTTCCTTCCTTCCTTCCTTCCTTCCTTCCTTCCTTCCTTCCTTCCTTCCTTCCTTCCTCCTTCCTTCCCTCCTTCCTTCCCTCCTTCCTTCCTTCCTTCCTTCCTTCCTTCCTTCCTTCCTTCCTTCCTTCCTTCCTTCCTTCCTTCCTTCCTTCCTTCCTTCCTTCCTTCCTTCCTTCCTTCCTTCCTTCCTTCCTTCCTTCCTTCCTTCCTTCCTTCCTTCCTTCCTTCCTTCCTTCCTTCCTTCCTTCCTTCCTTCCTTCCTTCCTTCCTTCCTTCCTTCCTTCCTTCCTTCCTTCCTTCCTTCCTTCCTTCCTCCCTCCCTCCCTCCCTTCCTCCCTCCCTTCCTTCCTTCCTTCCTTCCTTCCTTCCTTCCTTCCTTCCTTCCTTCCTTCCTTCCTTCCTTCCTTCCTTCCTTCCTTCCTTCCTTCCTTCCTTCCTTCCTTCCTTCCTTCCTTCTATTCATAATCTTTAAGCTGCTGAGACTTACTTTCCCTTTCCTATCTTGCCTTTTATCTTGTCCTTACCACTTCAATGTCTTTTCTAGTGGGAGGGTTATCACAGTGTCAGAATCCCCAGCATCTTTTTATTGTTATCACAATCATACTCTCCAAAACTGGAAATGCCTGGAGTTAGACCAGCAGAGCAGGTCTAGTGATGATAAACAGGTTCAGCCAAGAGTCCAGATCCCCAGACAAGACCACATCAACAGGGAACGCCCAAGGGCAAGCTGAGAAGTTGTCAGTAAGCCAGGATCAGTATTGGGTCTGCAGACAGTAAGCAGGATCAGACATACATATCCCAGCAACTGCTGTGGAGGTATACAGTGATGAGGCAGGTCTAAGATCAAGCCAGAAAGTCAAGTCTGCAATATGCTATATTTACCCTTTTTTCACTATTTTTTTTATTCCTCCAATTACTATCAACAGCACCAACACTAATAAAGTGTGAAGTTCAAACAGAGTATGACCTAACAGACTATTTCTTTTTTTTCCTTTTTGCATATTTAACCATACCCTGTGGTAGTTACAATAATATATTTATAAGGCAAACAGTAAAGTATTATTTTGGATCTGCGTTTTGTCTGATTAATAGTGGTATGCTGTATTCTTTTCCCTAAGTATCCTCAGTATTGTCCTGCTAAATACATTTTCTGAAGCAAGGTCCCATCTTTTACTGTCTACAGTAAGAGGATATTACTCTATTTCTCAGAGTCCCCAAAGTCATTCTATTCTGCAGTTTCTGAATTATGTAAACAACAGATGCTCTGTGCCTCCTGTCCATTTAAGCTATTCATATCAAGATGTAGTATCAGAATAGACTGTCTGGGCAAAAACAAGAACAAAAAACAAAACAAAACAAAACAACATAAGATACCCCATTCCAAAGTCTGGAGCATAGGTCACACTTTTCAGTCTTAACACCTCTGGCCAAAGATGAGAACACGATTCTAGCTCTTCACGTTTTTCCTTGATTTAAAGAAATAGGATTTCCAGAGCACTTGTAATTCTGGCAAAAGATTTCCTGTTTTGAATAATGCTCAAAATAAATGTAAATGATTATAAATGCAACCAGCATTTATACATTTAAACCCATACCAATGTAAAAGAAAGAAAAATAAAAAACAAAATATACAATTTGACTATTGAGCTAACTTTCTTCCATTCAATCCAGAACTGTTTGGGCCATAAACGGAAAAAAATATATATATAATAGTAAAATGATCCAGAATTAAAAATAGCTGCTTTTCTGTCTTTAAAAAGAAAAACTCAAGAGTCTGTATTTGGTGACTCTAGGTCAAGTTTTAAAAGGTTATGTGAAGGCACATAATTCTCATACCTCTAATCACACTAATTTGTGCTTAGGTCCTGCTGGTACTGTGGTAATCATTGGTACTTTAATTATCAGTTTTTCTAGTCTTTATGTTGGATTATTTTTATTTTTTTTTCCCCTTCAACTGAAGATTTGTCATAAAATCTGTTTTCCATTTATGTACCTTTCATCACATAGTGTATCAACCTTTGCAAATTCCGGAAAGCTAGCAAAGGTAAAAAAGCTGAAGTGACAGAGTTTAATTCTGAAATTCACACTTTCATTTTGAAAGTGTGCAAAGAGATGAAAAATTTGAATGCCACTTTTTTCTTGAATCTGTATCTATCACAACTGAGACAAAAATGACTTCAAAGCATCCTATGACCTGCATTAAGTTTTATAAGATTAAGATGATCTTCTCTGCCCTTACAAGCTATAAACCTATATGTGATGTACTGGAAACCTCTGCCAGCTTGATAATTTTGCTTGCACACTGAGTTTCTTTTACACATGAGCATTTTTTTGTATGCATGTGGAATTGTGATTTCTTTTAAAGTAGAAAGAAGAAAGGTGATCTGTATGGACCAAGGACCTCAAAGATAATGCAGGTCAAACAGGATCCCAGCTAACATTAACGTTAACTCATATCTTCTTGCCTCCTGGCATAATGATTCTACCAATTTACATTTATACCTCAGGACAATTAAAGTAAGAAAAAAAGATTCCAAATGATTTTAATGCAAAAGGCTCTAGTTTATACAAACTTATGAATAATTTCTAGACTTTCTCCACAGAAAATAATGATGTGGACAGTCTATTAATACACTTTTTCTACAACCTGCAGTGCAATACATCTACTGTGGTTTTTTCTGGGTCTATCTATCTCAGATGCAAAAGTAAAGAGAAGCTATCTTAGAAAGCACCTACTTGGACAAACATCTGGAAGAGGAAAAAAAAAAAAAAAAAAGAGAAAAGAAAAGAAAAGAAAGAGAGAGAGAGAATTATTTATATATTTATATATGACTCAAAAGAAATTTGCCATTCAGGAGTAAATTACATAAAGCAACAGTAACTCTTCTAATGCATCTAACTTTGCTTTTACATCAGATTTTGCATGCAAAATTCAGTGACTTCCACAAATTATCTAACAACCCGGAGAAACAGTGATTTCACTAACAAAACATTATTAACATTACCAGTCTTAATCAGTCACGCTTAATTCCATATTGTGATAATAATGAGAAAAAATGAGCACATGCAAGAACCAAAGACCTATTATGGACACACAGTCAGGGGACTAGTTCCCAAATCCAAGTGTTTTGGCCTGATTAATGCCAAAACTGCTTAAGTCTAGCCACTTGTGCAGCAGATTGACTACATTCATAGTCAGTGGTACCTCCCTGGCCTCAGAGTATAGAGACCCTTACCATTTAAGTTTTACCCTTGGGAAAAATTCTGGTTAAGTGTCTGAAATCATGAAAGGACTGCTTTGCAGCCAGTGAGAGTAGTGATGTTACACCATTAAATATTTTGTAGTAGGTGATGAACATACAGTAAGTGCAAATTAAGCTGATGATGTTGGAGGAATGTGTACAGCAAGACCCATTCAGTCCTATTCTTATGTAGACTTTTTACAATGGATCCTCCAAGAGAGCCTTGGGAGAGACCCTTGAGGGCTCCTGAAGCTGTCACTCAATATCCAGTAACTGTCTTAGAGAAAACTACTTCAAGTGGTCTAAACTAGAATCAGTGGATGATGAGTACTAGTAATACTGTATTTGGGTGATGGTGGCTTATTAATTACTTAAAATCATTACTAAAAATCATTTTTTACTTCCAACAGATTTTTATTATATATAATGCATAACACTTTATGTTTTGTGATTTAAACCTGATAGGTAGCTAAGCTCCACACAGTCATTCACTTCCTCAGAGTGATATACAGAGGAGAATTGGAAGGGCAAAAGTGTGAGAATTTTTGGATTCAGAGAAAGACAGTTTAGTAAGTAAACCAAAGCTGCAAGTGAAGTAAACACTTCTTCCCAACAGCAGGCAAACGTTCAGCCATTTCCACTAAAGCAGGCCTCCATCACATGTAACTGTTGTTTGGTAAGACAAATGCCATCACCTTGGGCATCCTCCCTCTCTCCCCCCACTTTCTCCCATCTTTCAGTGCTGAGCGTGATGTCCTCCAACTTCTTGTGCAATCCAAAACTCTGTATTAGCAGGGCAGTGTGAAAATCAGAAAAGACCTTAACTCTGTGCAAACACTGCTTAGCAACAACTAAATAATCAGTGTGTTACTGAAACTGTTTTCATCATCAGTCAAAAACATAACATTATACATGATGGTGTGAAGAAAATTAACCCTTTCCAGACAAAACCACTATAATTACCTATTTCAATATCATAAAATCATAGAATTCTCAGAGTTGGAAGTGAACTTTAAAGGTCATCTAATCCTAAACCCCTGCAATGAACAGAGACACCACAGCTAGATCAGGTTGCCTGGGGCTTTATTCAGCCTTGCATGGAAAGTCTCCAGGAACAGGACATCAACCACATCTCCAGTCAGTCTGTTCCAGTGCCTTACCACCCTCTTTGTAAAAGACTTCTTTATACGCAAACTAAATCTACCCTCTCTAAGTCTGAAACCATTTCCATTTGTTCTGTACAACAGACCCTGATAAAGAGTCTGTCCCCTTCTGTCTTGTAGCTCCCCTTTGGATACTGACAGGCCACTATCAGGTCACCTCACAGAGTTCTCTCGCCCAGTCTTAACAGCCCAACCTTTCTCATCCTGTCCTTGTAGGAAAGGGTTCCATCCCCCAGATCATTTCTGTGGCCCTCCTCTGGATGTGCTCCAACAGGTCTATGTCTCTCCTGTACTGAGGACTCTATATCCGGACGCAGTACTACAGGTGAGGCCTCACCAGCACAGAGCAGAGGGACAGGATCACTTCCCTTGACCTGTTGATCACACTTCTTTTGATGCAGCCCAAGAGATGGTTGGCTTTCTAGGCTGAGAGGGAACACTGTTCACTAGGTCCATCCTACCATCCACCAGTACCCCCACATCATTTTTGGCAGGGCTGAACTTGATCATTCCAACTCCCAGCAATATATTAACTAAAAAATGAAACAAAATTGCTAATGAGAAATATATTTCACCAAGAAAAACAAACAAGCAAACAAAAACCCTTAAATAAATTATATAATGCTCTTACATTTATTAAATGTACTTCCAAAATTGCCAAGTGCAGGGAACAGGCTAACCTGACAAAGTATTAAGTCTAAATCAATGCTGATTGGTACTAGTTGCATTGTATTTCAGGTTACTTTTTTTGTTTGTTTGTTTGTTTTGTTTTTTTGTTTTTGTCTTTCTTGTCTTACTGTCTACGTTTTGGGTTATTTTATTGTGGGTGTTTGGGTTTTTATTTTTGTACTTGCATCCATATTAAAAGTTCAGCAATGATTTTCCTAACAGTGAGCATCAGGCCAGCATACCTATAGTTTTGTAGGTCACTGAAGTGTTTAAATGCTGGCACTGTGTCTGCTAGAGTTCTTTGATGTATTACCATGAATAATTAAAACTAAGCTACAGCTGTCAAACATAAAATCACAGCTTATATATGATGTCTTATTTCTGCTAACATTTATTTTGACTTTGTTTATTTCAGGCAAAATACCACATTACTTATTCATTTATCACTCAGCAGTATTATTGTTTATTTGTGTGTCTGTGTGTAAAGAAAAAGTATAAATAATGCACTGATGGTCCTGTTCATAACTTTATTGCTGTTTTGTTATATAATCACGTTAAACCACTCACCAGATTTATGCAAAAATTTCTCTGTTTGAGCTGTTAGTGTTTACAAGCAGTTTCCTCTGCAACTAGAGGTATGGTCAAATTCACAAAAAATAAACTGGACATTAAACTTAAGAATTACTTGGAGTTTAAGAAACTTGGGACAGTCATACTTCTGATCTTTGCCTTTTTAATTGCATATGGTATCTTCTGTTTTAATATACTTGAGATCTTAAACCAGTTTAAAAGTGTTGTTGGGCATTTTTATCTCTGGTGGTGCAGAGAACAGATTATCAGTGTACCCTTCTGGACTAAAGAAGCATTGCACAAATCTTTCAGTAGAGTCATGAGGTCACACCAGCCATGCTTAGTCAACTTCCACATCCAAATTTGTTGTTTCTTCTTTCTTGCAAACATGGTAGTAACTATTGGGGGCTGTATTTTACTAATATATCATGAATATTCTAATTTACGTTAGTAATGATACATCACCTAAGACAAATACTTTTATTCGCTGCACAAATAACTAGCATCTTCTTTTCACCAATACTATAATAAGGTATTTTTTTAATTGCGTTGATATTATCTACTGTATCCATATGTTACTTATAATTCTAGTCTACTGCTACTGCTTACTAACTAGGAAATTTTAAAAATACTGCCAATATTTTTCAATGCTTAAAATTTTCTGTAAGTTTTTAAAATTGTCAGGTTCTTTGCAGCAAATAAAGTGTACTGCTTAGAGAAAAGCAAATGAAGTTAAACATACTTAGTATTGATGCAGTCTATGCAACAGATGGCAACATGGATGCAAATAAAGTGCTTGTCCTTTTATTATTATTAGTTAATATTTACATCACTGGAATGCTCAGAGGCCTCAGTCAGGAGCAGAGGCCCATTATGCTAGACACTACACAAATACACACTGGAACATTTTATTTCAGTATCATCTTTCTCCTGCTGCACACTAAACTCATTGATGACTCAATTGTATTGCCCAGAGATTCATTCAAGCATACAGAGGGTTGATTTCCTCCAGCTGCTCTGAGAAGTTTGTAGTCAAAAGTAGCAAAAGAATGGAGGAAGTAACCGTAGAATCATAGAATCGTAGAATCATAGAATGGTTTGAGTTAGAAGGGACCTCAAGGATCATCAACTTCCAACGCCATTGCCACAGATAGGGCTGCCAGCTGCTAGATCAAGTGCTATACTAGATCAGATTGCCCAGGGTCCCATCCAACCTTGCCTTGAACACCTTCAGGGACAGGACATAAGGAAGGAAAGAAAGAAAACCTCTAAAGTCTAAGATTTATTTATTTATTTATTTGATTTTTTAACATTTTCCCTTATGTTTCTTATACCAGAATACCCCCTCCACTTTCCTGTTTCTCAGGTTCCCTTCTTAATTTCCCACTGTTCCTCTTGTTCTCTCTCTCCTGTCTCCTCCTTGCTGCATTGTTTTTACTTTTTTTCTCATCTGTTTACATGGTCTAAACTTTTACCAGAACATCACCTGATACCCTCCAAGACTGATAAGACTCTGGATGCACTAGAGGAGTTACAAATCACACAGTATTCACTGCCTCAAAATGAAATTAGGGATGCACAAAACAAAGACATCTGTAACTATTACCTAAACTATAATACATCCAGTTTTTCAATTATTCTGTTTTTATTCACTGGGTGATATATTTTGACAATTAATGTATTTTTGTATTGTATATAATCATTTCTCCACTGAAAACCCTCTTTGGCAGAATGCTTTTGCCTGAAAACTATTTCTACCAGGTAACAGGAAAAAGAGCCCAAAACTTCATCCTTTTCCTCAGCAGGTGCATCATTCTGTCTCTCACGATTAATCGCTAGTGGTGTTTGAAACTGGATTTCAATCAGCTACTCTCTGATCCTGTGAATGGATATCAACTGCATTGGTACATAAAAATATTTTCTCTCTTCCTACATTCTCACCTATTAAAAGAAAAAAATTGAAAGGCATTTTCAGTAGTAAGCATTTTGATGCCTATGATTGAAACACAAATCCAATACTGAGCTCATAAAAAAAATGGTAGAAATCCAACTATGTAAGAAGGATACTTTTCATAACTTTTAAATTCAAGACAAGGAAAAATCAAGATTTGCATGGAAATTTTGTTGCAACATAAACTATGAAGTACTGTAGTATAGGTCTTACAGATTGGTTCTTGTGAGGCCCCATCTGAGTACTGCATCCAGGCCTGGTACCCCCAGTACAGGAAGGACGTGGAGCTCTTAAAGCCGGTCCAGAGAAGGGCCACTAAGATGATCAGAGGGTTTGAGCACCTTTCGTATGAGGTTAGGTTGAGGGAACTGGGCCTGTTTAGCTTGGAGAAGGCCTAATTGTGGCCTTCCAGTACTTGAGGGGAGCATATAAAAAGGAGGGGTAATGGCTGTTTATGGGGGTGGATAGTGATAGGATATGGGAGAATGTTTTCGAACTGAGACAGGGGAAGTTTAGGTTAGATATTAGGAGGAAAATTTTCACACAGAAGGTGGTGACACAGAGGCCCTGGAACGTATCCAGAGAAAGGCAATGAAACAGGTGAGGGGTCTGGAGCACGAGTCTTATGAGGAGCAGCTCAGGGAGCTGGGATTGTTTAGTCTGGATAAGAGGAGGCTCAGGGGAGACATCACTGTACTCTACAAGTGTCTGAAGGAAGATTATGATGAGGAGGATCTTGGCCTCTTCTCCCAGGCAACAAACAGGACATGAGGAAATGGCAACAAGTTGTAGTAGAGGAAATTTAGATTAGACATAAGAAATAACTTTTTCTCTCAGAGAGTGGTCAGGCACTGGAATGGCGTGCCCAGGAAGGTGGTGGAATGTCTATCCCTGGTAGTGTTTAAGAGGCATCTGGATGAGGAGCTACAGGATATGGTTTAGTGATTTGTTGTAGCTACGGTAATAGGACGACTGGACTAGATGATCTTGTAGGTTCTTTCCAACCTTGTGATTCTATGAGTCTATGATTCTATGACACAGTGGAATGCGTTGCCCAAGGAGGTTGTGGATGCCTCATTCCTGGAGGCATTCATTGCCAGGCTAGATGTGGTTCTGGGCAGCCTGGTCTCGTGGTTGGTGATACTGTGAATAGCAGGGGGGTTGAAACTAGATGATCATCATGGTCCTTCTCAACCCAGGCCATTCTATGCTTCAATGATTCTATGGAAGCAAATATATAAATAAATCTCAAATGCAAAAGAAAGCATTCCTTTCCAAAACAAAAGCATTCACAAATTCAGTTAGTATTAAAGAAATACTACTGATATTAAAGATGATATAAGAAAATTATGCACATACAGAAAAAAAAAAAAGAAAAAGAAAAAAAAAAGAAAAAAAATATATAACTTTCACTCAGTACTAAGAATTTTGTATTTCTCAAGGTAATTGAGTGTTCCTGATAAAAATTAAATAAAATCTATAATATTTGCAGTCAGTCATCATTAGTTAAATTCAATTTCTGGAGAACAAACTACCTTACATCTCTTCAAAAATATCACAGGAATTGATTTGTGTATATAGTCAGACAGAATTTATTTGATAAAATGTAAAACAGTTTTATTGCTAATAGTGTCTCTCTTCAGTAACTCTAGAGGATAAAAGAATTATATCTTGAGGCTAAATGAAATATATCACAGATTGCTGATCAGTACAGCTTAGTCTAATATTACAGTCTGAGACTCATAAAAACCATTTAATAAGTATATTCACACAAAGTTCTTTGGGAACTATTGGCTAGCATCAGGAATCACGAATATCTATGAACAGTGACTACTAAGGTGATATTTTAATTCATATTTTTGTAGAAAACGAAACAACTACAAAAAGAGCATTATAGTAATATCAAAACCAAAGACAATTGATTGTGTACAATCTCTGTACATCTGTTTTTATGCAAGATTAATAATTCTGTCCTTGTTTCTGTGGTGCAACATCACAAGATATAAGAACTGCCATATTCTCCCAGGCAAAACAAGAATACGCTGCCCCATACAAACACTTCACTTTTACTGATATCACAGCTTGCCAGGGATTGTCACTTGTAAAATAGTTCTAGTAGGTTCATTTCATTAACTGTGTTTGCCGTACATCAAATAGAAATACTAGGTCAATCCTTCACCAAGAAAAGTAAGGAAAAATAGATTTTCTGTCTGTGTTTGATATGCAGTATTTCCTGATTCTTTAGTAATAATTCTGGCTATAGAAAGAACAGAAAATAGGGAAGGAAAAAAATGAGCCTAAAAGTTAACATAATTAGACTGAAAGGATATTCCATAATGAACTTGGGAAGACTGGAAAATAGCTTAACAATGATATTTGGGAAAGTTCCCAAATCACAGCACTTTAATGACATGACTGTGAAGAGATGATACTATCCAACCACTATTTTTCAACTCCCCTTCCTTATATCTACTAGATCTTATTGTTCTGTATCAATAATCTGCATTTGGGATGACCACCTCTTAAAACATGCATGGTTCTACAGGATCAAAATTATTATTATTCTCTATTAGGCACAAATAGAGAGTTTTCTGGCTTCAAATGAAGCATTCCAGACTTATATAATATACCTTTGATTGCCTCAGCTAAAGTCTTACTTAGGTCTAAAGACATTACTACCAAATGAGCTACTGCAAATATACACATATCAGCCACACATCTAACAAAATAGTTATATTTACCTTTCCTTCTGGAATAGAGCTTTGGACCAAATTCTGTCAATTATCTCTAATGGTTACGTGACTAGGTTCTATTGTCCAACTCTTCAATTTGTCTTTCTGTTTGATGTAAGCAGCAACAATAGAATTCATTCCCAAGCCTTAATTTTTGAAATTAAATTTGAATGTGATGGCTTGATTTTGTTTACCAAAAATACCTTAGAACATTTGCTGTGAACAATGCACATTCTCCATAAATTCCTAACATTACAGTATTTTGGTAACACAATCAATGTTGCAGTAATTACAGCTTTACAGTCAAAGACCTATTATCTATTACAGAGCAGTTATCTGAACTAAGTTCAGGTGGCTCTTTTGGCAGCAGCACACTGCCAAATCAGAAGTTCTTGCTTCCCAGCTAAACTGGTAGTGCCATAACTCCTCAGTGACAGCCTTGATGACTTTCCTTTTCAGACAGTCCAACTGCACAAGGTTAAAAAGAAGGATGACAAGAACACTGTATAATGTCACAAATTCAGATACTAGCAGTAAATCATAGGCTTCAAATGCCAATAAAACTAGAAATAAAGGATACCACGTTTTGTAGCTCACAATATGAAAGAAGTTTCTTTCATATTTTTTAAAACAAGTATGACTAGAAAGTAACAGAAGCATATTCTGGTGATGTAGATAGTAGCAGTCACCGCAGCAAAGAGGTCTGATTCTATTCTGGTTTATGTCAAGGACTAAAAACAGTACTCTCTGTTAACACTGGGAACAAGGACCTGACCCTGAAAAGCTTATCTTCAAGTCAGAAGAATGAGCTCTTGTCAAAGACAACTGATTTAGCTTTGTGTGTAGATCAGCCTGTATTGTGGTAGGCATAAATATATTGCTTTTCTGATACACTTTATCTGGATTACAAACCACATGTAATTAATGTGTTGTTTTATTTTATTTTATTTTATTTTATTTTATTTTATTTTATTTTATTTTATTTTATTTTATTTTATTTTATTTTATTTTATTTTTCAGTTTAGGAAGAGAGGCACAGATAAATTTTAGATGAACTTGTTCATCAGGCTTGATCTGTATCACTACTGAGGTCTTTTGTCATCACAATTCGAACACATGCTGATGAGTTGTTCTGAGTTTAGCCTAGTGGATGTGAGAAAAGAAACATTCAAATGGTATGAAAAAGAAAACGTAAGACAGGCAGTAGTGCAAGTCAGAGGAATTTTTTGCATTCTTTTACAAAAAAAAAAAAAAAAAAAAAAAAAAAAGAGAGAAAGAAAGAAAATAACGTATTTTGCTGCCGAAAAGTAGACAGGTTGTAGATTTGTCTGTTACTGCACTGTATGAGCCATACCATTTGCCATGTGTTACATTTGCCAAATTATCTTGTTAATAAAGTTAATTTTGAGCTATTGGCTAATTCATTAGAAGATTCTCTAGCACCCACAGATGATATAACCTTTTCTTAAATGTGAGTAATTCACTTAAACTAAGGAGATGTTTATGGCAATATAAAACATTAATTAATTATAAATCTAAGAAAATGCCAGAAATAAGTGTTCATAATCCTTGTATTTTAACAGATGACAAAGAGATCAAGTCAAATAATTAACCTTTATATGACAAAAAATGTCAAAGAGAATAACAGTTCTTTAGTGAATATGTTAAACACAGAGAAAGAATATGAGAAAGTAAGAAAAATCTCTTCAGAAAAAAAGCACAGTTGTTTCCAATTGGAATATATGTTACATCAGATATCACTCAGAGTACAGTAGCTTTCAGTCTACGATTCTCATTCCTTAGGCAGCACGTGCAAGTGTCACAGCACTTCCATTCCCTGGATTATAGTGTGAAATAAAATAATTTTTAAATGCTGATCATAGTTTCTTAACCTGTACTAAATAACACAGTGTAGTGACTCTACATTACCTTTCACTGAAGAAAATAGCTTGTCTTTGGTTAAATTATGACCTTACTAAATTGCAAGGCAAAAAAATAATAAAAAAAAAAATAAAAAAAAAATCTGTTTTTCTCTTAACTAAACAGAAATAATCCTGTAATGTAAAATTGCTGAAAAGACGTGATTTGGGGAAATTACAGTTCTGTGCCTGGTATGTATTCTGTATGCCCTACAGCTTTCCCTAACCAGTTGCTCCCAATTTCATTTAAATTGTAATGATTTTCTTTAAGGACAATTACGTTGCCTAAGAGCAATGCATGCATAATAATACTGCTTTAGCTTGGTTCAATATAAAATGAGAGTAATAACTATTTATTAATATGATAATTAACTGTTAATGCTTAGCAACCTAATTATATCTGTTAAAAAGAAAAACAACAAAACACATTTTGAACTAAATTCTAGCAAAAAGAATTCTATTTAAAAATAATAAAAAGCTACAAATGTCACAGTTAAACCCACAGATTAAAGTGCTGAATTTTGACTTCACTTACACCAAACAGACTTTGCTATAAATAAAAGTGGTTGTAAGGTCTTCTTAATTCTAGGAGAAAATACCTTCATATTAAGATTTTGAGTCTTCAAGGAATGCATGAATGAGCTACGAATACCATGAAATGTGAAGAAAATGAATGTTATATGTATGCCATAAAGCTTCTAGAAATCTGCTTTTAGAAAGAACTGCAGAAGTTTCACCTCTTGTAATGTAACTGCATGTTATTACCATTTCTCCTCTACTTGGTGTAGCATCTAGAAGTCTTTTCATATGAAAAATACATATGGACATACACAGAACTGGCAAGGTCTTGGGCAGGAGCAGTAAGATTTCAATACCTTCAAGAAGGTGGACTAATTAGTGATAATCCATAAGAGAAGAATAAGACAGACCAAACAAAACAAAAAGATATAATCAGTGGAATGAATGTATTTATTTAGCATAATGAAGTAAAAATCTGAGGAACACGAGCCTTCAAATCCAAAGTTATGTAGAACTGAATAAGAACTGTACTGAGTTAGTAAACTCAACATGAATAATCAACATTAACAGAAGCAAGATATATTGAGACGAGGCATTACATCACATATCTTATGGAAAATATAGCTAAGCCATGCAGTCATTTTCGTGGAAAGACTGCAAAGACTCCATCACTGGAATCCTTGAAGCTAGATGTCAGTTGTAGCTCATGTCGCTCATGTAGCGCAGTTGATTCTGAAGCACCATGATGGCTCATCCAATTCCTGAAGACTGTTAGAGCCCTGGCATTCTTTCCTAGTTTCTTCTCCAGAGCTGCATAAAAGGATTGACTACTATAACAATTATTCAAAATTTTAAGTAGTGGATAGATTGTTTGCATTAATTCAGCCAATAATTCTTTGAAGTATTTAAGATATCTACCTCATTTAATTATTTCTCTTAATCATTTCTGCAGTTTGTATAGCAAAACACTCATTTTTATCTCTCTGGTTGCTAGTTTTTTTAATTGTGTTTTTCTGATTTCTTGACAATAAAACACTTAAAAACTCTGTAATTACCATTTCCATTATCCCTGTTCTATCCATAACTTTGAAACAAAAGCTTAGAAAATGATTCACCCCAGCATATCTAGAAAAATTGCAGACAAAAATAAATCCAGGTAATCTGAAGCCAATGCCTATTATGGAATTCTGTTCTTTAGAGCACCCCTTCCCCATCTCTTTAAGATGCTTTTCTGAAAACATTTGCTAACGATGGAAGAGGAAAACTTCAACAATATTTTGTTTCCTACACCATCTTCTTTTGCCTATAACTTTGAGGACTATTACTTTTCACATATTTGCACTCACACTAAACTTGAGTAGAGAAATTTGTATTATAATTATCAGTCCTTTTGATCTCCTTTGGGAAGAACTATCATAGTCCTAAAGATGGTTTTATATCCTATATCATAATAACTTCTTCATAATTCAGTTCTAATGGGTAACAAATACAACAGTATTTAGTATCTCAAGTAAGTTCCCCCTGTGGTGTCTATACTTATGTCAATGACTGTTTCAATAATGAACAAGTTTTGTTTCTGAATCAAGACAAATTTTCATTTGCAGTATATAGTATCACATTAGCCAACATTTCTTATCTGGCAGATAGATGAATAGCAGGCTCTCTCTCTTTTTTCTTTTTCTTTTTTTTTTTTTGGTAAGAATTTGTCCACATGCCAAGGTCAACAACAAGGGGAATGTTGAAGAAGACTAAGGATGATAGATTATACAGGGATTGATTCAAAATCCACTGTAGTGATCCAAAAGTGGTACGTTAAATCACTAGGCACTAAACTTTACACCACAGATGATACAAATGACAAAATTATAATATATCTTAATTGTGGTCATTTGAATCACAAAGATAATGGTAGGAGAACTGACTGACAAAGTGTGCTCTCAGATGTCTTATTAGCCCTGTTCTGAGAGTTTCATTTATAAGAACTGAAAGAAGCAGAAAAGGAGCACTGAAATTTGTGACCTTTCATCACAACTGTAAATCATCTATAAAAAAGAAGGACGTAACACTAGTACTCTTCATTCTCCACAATAGGAAACTTCATCCATCTCTCAGACAAGAAATGAATTCTTGACAAACTAAACGTGCTGCAAGTGTTCTGACTTGTTTGAGCCAGTTATTTTAGGATGATTCATTAAGGTCTATCAACACAAAATTTTAATTTTCACATTTTATTTCAGAATTAGAAATTATGTTGCAGAGAGGTCAATTAAACTCTGTATTATTACAAAGCTGATAAAGTAAGGGGAAAAAGAAAAAGACTTCTTTAACTCATTTATAGATTGTGCAGACAGAATATACTGAGTGCTAAAACTGCACTACAATCTGAATCAGGAGATTCAGGAATTACTGGATTTATAGCTCTAAGAAACACAGAAACACATACACACATATATATAATGTTTATAGTCATTAAATAATTATAAAGATAATTAATCACAGTTCAATTTCTGTTTAGTCTCTGCAGGGGAATTGACCCCATCGTACTTATTTCCCCTCAGTTCTCTCTTATGCAAAAAGAATAGAGTTGCACAGAGCAACCTAAAGCACTTACCACTGCTGTGCTGTTAGCTCCTGAACATGGTAACATGATCCTTCTGGTCTCACTTCATTCCAAACAGACACTTGGACCTAACAGACCATATCACAGATCTTGACAAAAGCACATGCCTAAATAGTTCTGCAATGACTAAAGACAGTTTAGAAATGACCTACAAAATCTTTTTGTATTTATATGGGTCTGTGTAAAGTTTGTCCACAGAAGACATTCCATATATATTTCTGGATGCAGACCTCCCTCATTAGTGATAAAAAGCATCTATTAACTTAGACCATATGCTAGGCCAATTCCTGGAAGTCTGGAGGCTTTGCTGAACAAGCTTATTTCCTTAAAAGAATTAATGTCTGCAGTGCTTTATATCTATAGTACCTAGTGGATAAGTGGATTCACCCAAACAGTGAGGGACGTGTGCTGCATTTGCAGCTCACACTGAGGAAATTCACATCTGAATTTTAGAGTCCAGCTCAGTTCAGTGTTTAGCT
This sequence comes from Coturnix japonica, assembly GCF_054131305.1. NCBI lineage: Eukaryota > Metazoa > Chordata > Aves > Galliformes > Phasianidae > Coturnix > Coturnix japonica. The sequence continues at coordinate 145,321,772 of NC_140663.1, forward strand.
TTCATGTGCAGCTGGATCTCTATAGGAACAGGAATGCAAAATCTCTGGTAGCAGGTGGAAAATAAGAGTGAAAGATGAATCATCAGTCATGTTTTGAGTGCATACTGGATGTGCAGGAAATTGGGTCTGCTTCTGCTCGGCTACTATGCAGCATTAAAATACATAAATTAAAAGGTATAAAGATTGAAAAATAAGTGTAGTTTCAAAGTCCAGTATCCTACTCATATATTCTGCCAACCTGGTCTCATGTCTTTTTGCACATTAGTGTAGGATCACCAGTAGCAGTAGAAAACCCATGACAAGTGGGCTAATATAAACAACATGAAGAAAGAAAAACAAAACACACATAGTGGTTGACATAATCCTCTATGTATTTTTTTTTAATAATTAAAACATTTAATCATGTCTCAGTATTTATTTGCTAAAAAACAGTAAAATGAAGAAAGGCTGGGCTGTTATATATCAGCCTCTCCAACAGATTCTTGTTCAGTTTCATTTAGTGAATGACACAGGATTTCACAAGTGATCCCAGACCACATTTTCTCTTAGTATCCCTTTGAAGTGTACGGTGTAGTTAGAGCTGGTATGTAGTAACTTGCGGACTACTAAGGGCAAGAGTGCTTGGTACTCCAGCTTATCTAAACAAAAACAGTATCATAAAAAGAAATTATTATTCAAACAAAAATAGATATATAAGAGCATAAAAATGAGAAATAAATTATTGATCAGTTTATTATTTATTTTTTTCATAATGTTTTTCTGTCCTGGCAGTGGATGCAGTTTTCCTAGCACAAATATAAACACAGAGGTGATTACAAATTCTGATGAGTAGAAAAGAGCAAAAATAAAAGCACTGTGAGGAAGAAAACTATTAGGTGACATAAAAGACTGGGAAACTGGTGTCTGGAAAACTAAACTGAAGTAAATGGATAGATGTTTGGAAATGGAAAGTAAAATTAATTAGAGGGTTAAAATGCAAAATCCTTCTTATAAACAAACAAATAAACAAGAAAACCTTGTTTTATTTCCTTCATATACTTAAAAACCTTCATTAGTTCCATGTAAACAACAAAAAGGTAACACTGTGGCAAAGTACTCATTTATTTCCGGCTGATGGAGGAGTTCAGAAAAATAGAAGAAATTTGTTTCTCAAAGTTAGGAAGAAGAAATATAATCTAATTAGAATAAAGCAAGTCTGTAGCAGTGATAAAATCTTTCAGAAAGTATTTGTAGTCAGAAAAATTATAGACCAGATAGTAAAATATAGGTACCTGCTTATAAATAAAAGTATTCACAATGAATTGTGGCTATATTCAAAATCTTGAGAAATTAAGAAAATGTTCTTAGCATCTCATTGTTAATTTTCTAGTAAGTGAAAATTAGTTCCAAGCTCTTTACAAAATAAATAAATAAATAAATAAATAAATAAATAAATAAATAAATAAATATCAGACTTAACAATTCTTTCTACACAGCTGAAATTGATTTTATCATCAGTCAGTGCCACCTTCGAGACATAAATACTTGTACGATGTCACAGATATAAAATGATATCACAGCAACAGATTAGCATTATGCAATGCTGAAGAGCTGAGGGTCATCAAACAGTTTTGAGACTCTTCAGCGTAACTTTTTGGCCAGTTGGAGTCATTTGATATTATTTTGTCCTCGAGGTGCATTGATGAGTAACAGAGAAATACATTTGGTACCTGCACCTGAGTTAATCACACTTTCTAGCCATGCTTTAAAATGGAAACACTAGGAGCACTGTTCATCTCATTTTAAAGCAAGCATCTAAAATTGGTCAGAAGTATTGCACCCTGAAAGATCATATTTGTCCCTTGATTACAAAGGGAGCTTACAATGGCTAAGTCAAATGTAGATGTCACCACTACAAATCTCTGAAGTTAAGTTAGATGAATCCCACTAAAAACGGATGAAAAGTGTATTAGGGTAGAATTATAATGAAGCATTTAAACCACCTCCAATTCACATTAAGAAATTAATCTGATTTAATCATAAAAGTGTTCTCAGGCAAACAACCCCAAAAGGCTTACTCCATTTTTAAGAATGTAACAGGAGATGAGAACACCTTTTTCCTCCTGCTCCAAGTTCCACCCCCTTCTCCATGAAATGCCACTTTCTGTATGTCACAGTCCATAGCAAAGGACAACAAATAAAAGCAGTGTACGAGGAAGGGGTATTTATTTAAAAATCCAGTCAGCAAAAATGGCTTCAAAAGAAAATTATAATTTCTGAACCATTCCTAAAAGTGTTTAGATAATTCTGCAATTCTGTAAAAAAAATTTAAAACTTTATTTTTCTATATGTATAAAATCCTGATAACATACCCAGGAGAACAGATAATGCTCCTCTGAGTAGTAATATTCTAGCTTGTTTCATCAGATCTCCCATGATTCTGCCAGAGGAACATACAATATTCTAAATATATGCACTTTTAATTGTTTTAACATTTTAGGTCTCAGTCAAAATATTATTGTCTTCAAGGTAATATTTTCTGAAGGGAATTAATTATTCATGTCCTTAAAAAAAAAAATAAAATGTAATGTTAAGGAAGAACAGCTTATGTCACTTAACTTCAGACAGCTAAAAGTTAGAAATGTAAGACTGAAACAGTCATCATAAGTTCCCTTGATAGTCACTGGAAAGAAATTGGCACCTCTAAAGGACAATTCATCTGACCTATCCTAGATACCGATCTTAGCATGAGATGAATCTTTCCCTTGAGGACCCCATCTTTCTTCATTGACTATAATGAAAGAATAGTGAGTTAGAGAAATTTAATTTTTTATGCCTAAACTAGGACAGATTAATCTTTACCCTAGAAGAAAAATGTAAGGCCACTTTGTAGAAAAAAACTGTAAGAATATAATAGGGGCCACACAGAAATCTACTCAAAACATGACAACATAACAGAAATAACAGAAACAGGTGGGTTTCTTAACATTACACTATGTTGAATAGATGTTCAGATACTTGGCCACTTAAGAAAACTCAATGAAATGCATGTCAAAAAGAATTCCCTGATCGAATACAGAAAGAAGATATCTGTTCTAAAGGAGACACATAGTTCAGATTATCTTCCATATTGGAAGATAATGTCTAGAGGAAAAAAATAAGTAGATTACTTAAATCTGTCAGTTAGATATCTGTCAAGTCTATATTTTCATAGATATGTGTGTCTTTTTGTAAACACAAAATAGCAATACTGAAGTCAGTAGCAAGCTCTCTTTCCTCATTCATTCTGTTTATTGTACTGACTCTCACTTGTTCCACATAAATAGCGACTGATATTTTATTTGTAATAGATGGTACTTGAATAGGTTCTGCATGAGAATGGAAGGAAGTGCCATCATTTCGCCCTGTTCCTTAGTGTTGATATGGAGACATGCATAATGCTACATGAACACTAATGAGTAGGAAAGTATTGGAGTAAAGAACAAGACAGACAAGTCTGCACAAGGTAACATCAAATGAAGTACAAAACTAGTATCAAGGATATCTCAATTTCTCAAAAACATCAACATCATTTGGCTTTAAAGCATATTTCACCACATTATTAATCATTATATTAAAGCAGCACCATCAACCCGCACTGAAAATATTTTTGTAGTCAGTCTGACTTTATAGACATATTTTTCTAGTCACAATTTAATAATCAAATAAGTTCTCAGGAATGTCACTAAAACATTGTTTTAAAAACTGTATTAGATAGGAACTTTTTTCTTTTTCTTTCTTTTTTTTTTTTTTTTTTAAATTAAAAAAGTTATCAAAGAATATGTTTTCTTACTCTGATGAACATAACTGTTCCTGCAGAATTTTACCCAGTGAATATGGCCTGATACACTAACACAGGACAGAAGGAAAAGACTATTAAAATCTTGCATATAAAGACTAAAGGAAAGCCAGAATTACACTATGCCCCCATGTTTGCAAACACCACAGGGCCACTGGAACTATCAACAATATGAAAGAGGAATCAGGAAAATTTTATAATGGATGATGCAAGATTATAATTTTTTTTTAACCTAGAGTTTATCAAAAGCTTTATCAATGCTAACAAAATGAACCTAGGAGTAAAATTTTCCATAGCAATAATTTTGTTTCATAATGGTTCTTTTTAAGTGTCCACTGGGGACATTAGAAAAAGAACGCCAGCCAGATAAGACACAAGTCTGATACAGTACAGCTATTTTAATGATACAATAAGGAAGTCATTAGAGATATGATCCAAAAGGTAGGAACCGAGCATAGAATTCCCCCAGACCAGGATGCTGCAGAAGCTGAACAAATTAAGATATTCAGAGAAATCTGTAAGGAAAAACGAAAAAGGACATATTTGGCAAACACATCAATGTTAGATAGCTCAGAATTTAACTTTGAACATAGCACAGGCAGAGACAAGTTCAGTCAGGAATACTTCATAGAATCATAGAATCATGTAGAGGGAAAAGACCTTCAAGACGACCAGGTCCAACCACCATCCTGACCTACTGTGTCCCATCATAAACCTTGTCCCTTACTGCCACACCCATGTCTCCAGGGATGATGACTCCACCACTTTCTTGTACATCCTTTTTAATTTGCTAATTAAACCTCTCATGGTACAACTTGAGACCTTTTCCTCCTCTTTTACCCCTTGCCACCTTAGACAAGAGACTGACAGATACCTTCCTCATTGTGATTTCCTTTCATGTAGTTGTAAAGAGTGGCAGGATCGCCCCTTGGCCTTCTATTATCCATTATCCAGATTAAACAACTCCAAATCCCCCAGCCATTCCTCAGAAGTCTTGTTTTCCAGTCTCTTCCAACAGCTGTTCTCCTCTTCTCTGAAAATAAATAAATAAATAAATAATAGTTATTTTCTTAACTGAAAGCATAAGATTTTCATATTACAATCTTCATGGCTTTCATGACTGTTTCTTTTAATTTTTAACAACATGCTTTATTCAACAGAATGATCCACGGTCTTTCACAGTGGGTAAGCACGCAAAGGTCATAGACTCAGATTCCACACCTGGCTGATCCACTCAGCAGAAATGCAGCTGGACTGTGGAAACCAATTCTGCTAAATTCAGCCGGTGCCCCCTGAAGTAAGTACCTAGAAACCACTTACTTCACTGAGACCGGTTTCTTTAATTTCATCCTTTCTGTGCACCACTGATTCAAACAGATCTCACAAACAGCATCCTATAATGTAGAAGACTTAATGAGAAAATGAAGCCAATGTTCTGGATTAATGCTTTCCCAAGTCACAGGCTGTTAAGTAGGTGCCCAGAACAATTTTCAGGCACATTCTCTAATCATCAAAAGGTCTTTAGTATCTAAGCAATGACCTCAAGCACAATTTTTATTAATGCTTGTGATTAACTTATTGCTACTGCATTCAGTTTTTGAAGAGAAAGTTGCTGCCAATCAGCCTTAAAATAAGCTTTAAAATCTTCCAACTTGTATGAATGTCAGTTAGACTGCTTATAATAGCTGATGCCAGGTTTTCACTATCAAATTAGAAAAATGTTGGATGATGCACCTGTAAATGAAGAACACACTTGTTATTATGGTATTTGCTAACAAAAACACTATAATATATTATCAAATGTAAAAATTCAGAGCAAGTGTTTAACAAGAAAAGATTACAGGAACAGGTAATGTACTTTCGTAGATACAATACACATTTCTTATAATCACTGTGGAGGAAGTGGTTCTCTGAAGGAATCTGAATACGTAAAAACTGGTGGTTAAAAATTTGCTGACATTAGAGAATATATGAAGATGAGGATTGGTTGGAAAAAGAATAAGGAGACTAGTGCAAGAGAACGAATTGGGTATGAAGGTTAGAGCAGAAAATTGGGGGCAATTAGTCTGGAACACTGCAGAGAGGACATTGTTCCTGGCTGGGATGTTTGCTGATACTGCAAATCACATATTTATTTATTTCTGCTGAACTAGCCTTCTAAGTAATAAAGTGCTGCAAGGACACAGAACAAGAACAGTAACATAATTCATTTGAAATTAAGTCACAACTACCAACCTATAGATAAATGGATAAAGAGCTACATTTTCTCCTGGCATAAATTGGATGTAACGTCATTGGATTCAATGGAATTGTGTCTTTTTACATCAGCAGAGAATTTGTTCTACAACACAAGCAATAATTTTGGCAGTTATGTGCTATTCTCAGTAACACCCAGGCTACAGAAAAATCCCATTTGCAGCTCCTTGTTGATCTGTCTAGTAGTTCTGTCTAACGTCTGGAAGGGTCCCCCAAGAATTAAAAAAGAAATCAATTTCCCTGCTGGTGACATCCAAAGACAAAGGTATAGAATAAAATTCAGACATTATTTATACCTAGCATTTCACAGAGCTCAATAGCACCACTTTATGATGCAAAAATTTGGTACATTGTAGCTCTTTGCCATTTCAAATTTCTCAGTGCTTGTGTGGTAATAAATAAAACAACTGCCAAAATGTAGATTCTTTAACATCCTCAGCACTGACATTTCCTCCACATAAAATTTAATACATAAAAGTATAAGCTGGGACAACTTGTTCATAATGAACACTTGGTTAGTTTTATTCTTAAATGAAATTTCCATATTATATGTATATTTTTAGGCATCTAAAAATACATTGCAACTTACACTAATGGCAATTTTTTTGATTTTATGAAATGCAGACTTTTACAGCAATCCCAAAAGGTATCATAAGTTAACTGAAAGACTTGTCTCCACAAAGGCATTGTAATTCTTTCTTGCTCATAATTTGTTATGTATCTGCTTATTTCTTTTATCATTTTTCGTTGTTGTTGCTCATTCTTGTATTTTTCACTTGAAGGAAAAATAAATAAATAAATCACTTTGAGAAGACAGATGGGACTTAAAGCAGCACAAGCATTGCTAAGTATGTGCCCTCTACTCTGAAATATTTTTATACTTTTAATTAATGCTTCTGACAATTCATGGAATCCAACATGAAAACAAAAATGGCTTTTACAGAAAGGGAAAGCTTGAGGCATTACTGATTTCCTAAATATTGGTACATGTTTTTTAGCAAGCTACTTGGACTTCTGAGTCTGGTATACTATCTCCTTAAATTTCTTCTACAGTCTGCTTAATCCCAGATAAAACAGAAAAATAATAAGAAGCTGTTACTGTCAATGTTGCTTAATAAGAGTCAATTACTTAGAGATAAGATAAACATCTTTTCATCTTTTTTAAGTGAACAAAGAATATTAAAATAATCTTGTTCATATCCTCATGTGTGATATTAATGACAGAACTACAGTTTACACTGGAGGCTTGTAGAATCCAGTAACTTTAAGAATAAAAATTGCCTGAAGTGTTGAAGAATTCAGGACAAATTCAGACATTGTGTTCATGATCTGCCATGTACATATGCTGGTGCCAGAAGTATTGCAACTGTGTTACAGTCATTTTAGGCTACAAAGCAACTTGCATACTGAGAACAAATGTTGTGGCTTTCATATTTCTAAGAAGCCCAGCTGGACTGCCACCTACATCTGAAGATCCACTACTCCCTGCCCAAACACAATCTCCATAGCAGAGGTCCTGATGCAATAGTACTGCACTGTACTCTCTATGCTCTGTATATATAGGCTGTTAAATGCCTGATCTCATGAGGGGCTTCCAGTACGCTCAGCTCTCATACCTTTTTTGAATAGCATCACACAAAACACTTGTATCCAATATCTTAGTAGTCTCTTAGGACAGAGGCTTTGAGAAGTAAATCTTCACCTTTAACCTCAGCCTCCTCAGGGATAAGTACTCTATTAATATAATGAGAGTTGCTTGCACTTTTCTGTAGGCTTTCTTGCTGTTCAGTTTTCAGTTGTTCAGTAGGGTTTTGGTTATGGTGTGTAAAGGTATCTCAGGCTCCTGAGAATATGACAGAAATATCACAGAATCACAGAATCACAGAATTGTAGGGGTTGGAAGGGACCTCTAGAGATCATCGAATCCAAACCCCCTGCCAAAGCAGGTTCCCTACACCATGTCACACAGGAAGGCGTCCAGGCGGGTCTTAAATATCTCCAGAGAAGGAGACTC